>NC_072421.2:130996071-132366428 GCF_028858775.2 Pan troglodytes
ACTTTTCTTTGGAAAAAAAGAGAAACTTCCATAGTCCATAGCACATTCTTTGGAATCTTCTTGGGGTGAGGGAGGGAAGGGGCTTTGTTTCTTGAAGGCAGATTTGATTTTTGGAAACAGCTAAAAGCTACTTGGCAGCAAGTGTAGTGAATGAGGTGGGTGATCAAACTGAAAAATATTATTTTTGCTTCCAAACAAGGTGTGACTATAAAGAAATGAGGCTGATTTTCTTGTATGGCACATAAACTAGCTCAACAGCAATTCCAAAAGAGGACTTCCAAAAATGCTGTGGCCTTGGCAAGAAAAAATATTTCTCCACCCCAGTATACACACACACACACACACACACACACACACACACACACACGTGCACACACACACACATAGTGTATGGCATCTGGCTCAATCCATAGACAAGGGAAACCAAAAGCCTTTGGAACGTGTTTAAAAAAGCAATTGTGCAAGTATGGGATGGAAGAGACCTGGCTGGGCAGCCATTCTTGAAAAAACCTATCAATCACAGTTGCAGTTAGCCAGAACATGGAATTATCATGCACTAAAGAGTGTGATGTGGCTGCTCAGCAAGTGTCTGAATCCTAGGACTGCTCTGGCAGAGGTCCTGGACTTCTGCGGGAACAGAGACACCCATCAGCCACACTGTTCAGGCTCTCCCTGCCATGGGCTCAGCTATGGGCCTGACAGGACAAGAGGACCACTGGCCCACTGGAGCCCGGCTCACGAAGGAGCTTGTCAGTGCTGTCCAATGTGTTTGGAAAAGCAGACAACCCAGAGGAGGCAAGTGTCAGTGACTGAAAATTATTGTGAAAAGGGAGCTATGTGAAAACTAGTGCCATCTTAGTCTCTCTTTTTTTGTTTGTATAAATTTAAGGGACACAAGTGCAGTTTTGATTCATGGATGTATTGCATAGTGGTGAAGTCTGGGCTTTCAGTGTAACCATCACCCAAATAGTGTACATTGTACCCATTAAGTAATTTCTTACCCCTTACTCCCTCCCATCCTCTCACCTTTCCCAGTCTCCAGTGTTTATTATTCCACTCTCAATGTTCATGTGTACACGTTATTTAGCTCCCACTTATAAGTGAGGACATGCAGTATTTAACTTTCTATCTCTGAGTTGTTTTACTTAAGAGAATAGCCTCTAGTTCCATCAATGTTGCTAAAAATATGGAATGCTTCACAAATTTGCATGTCACTCATGCACAGGGCCCATGCTAATCTCTGTATCATTCCGATTTTAGTATGTGTGCTGCCCAAGTGAGCACGGCTATCTGAATCTCAGGATGCTCTTTATGGCAGAGCCAGAACCATAGGAGGAAATAATAGGAAAGCAGATTTAGGCTCACCCTAATAAAGACTGATTCATATTATAGAATTGTATGCTCATGCACATTCTGCACATGTATCCCAGGACTTAAAGTATAATAAAAAATAAAAAAATATATATTTCTCAATAAAGCATTGGTTGTAGCAACAGTATGCAACTGCAAAAAAAAAAGAATTGTATGTTCAATACAATCTCATGTGTGTGAATATACATATACAGAGAGGGGGTGAAAGACTGGAAAAATATAAATTTTTTTTTTTTGAGACAGAGTCTCGCTCTGTCGCCCAGGCTGGAGTGCAGTGGCACAATCTTGGCTCACTGCAAGCTCCGCCTCCCAGGTTCACACCATTCTCCTGCCTCAGCCTCCCGAGTAGCTTGGACTACAGGTGCCCGCCACCATACCCGGCTAATTTTTTTTGTATGGAAAAATATAAATATTTAATAGTGGATTTCTATGTGGTATGGAATTATGGGGCAAACATCATTTTCTAAACTTTACATAATTATGTGTCATTAGGTTTTTTATTACCTGTATTTCATTTGTAATAACTCTTTTCCTTTAAGAAATGGATTTGCTAAAAATTCGAGGTATCCAACAACCAAACAGGCTACTTTGTGACCTAGTGAGAGCCCTGCCTTAGGAGGTAATCAAGCAAACATTGTGGGATGAACTATCAGGTCCCTTCCAGTCTAGGGACTCAGTATCTGTTATTTTAGGAATTAACCTTACTCAAGTACCAGAGTTGAGTTGGTGGAAGTTCACTCATGCATCCAATGAGGAAGAGGCCTTCCAACACAATGGGGCAACTTCCCAGCTCCCAGGTCTCTTCTAAGAAAAAATAGTCATCTTAACATAATTCAAGTGTAGGAAGTTTAAATCAAAGGGTAGAATCAGGCCAGGTGCGGTGGCTCACACCTGTAATCCCAGCTTAAATCCAATAGGATATGGTGGAGTTTCCATGTTTTATACATGTGTATGATTATCCCAGCACCTTGGGAAGCCAAGGCAGGTGGATCACTTGAGGTCAGGAGTTTGAGACCAGCCTGGGTAACATGGTGAAATCCCATCTTTACAAAAAGATAGAAAAATCAGCCAAGCCTAGTGATGTGTGCCTATAGTCCCAGCTACTCGGGAGGCTGAGGCAGGAGAATTGCTGGAACCAGGGAGGTGGAGGCTGCAGTGAGCCGAGATTGTGCCATCATACTCCAGCTTGGGTGACAGAGGGAGACTCTGTTTAAAAAAAAAATAAAATGGTAGAATCAACACGTCAAAGATGAAAAGCCACTAACTAGCCATGAAACTTGATTCTGAACTAGAGCAATAATAAAAAAATACATAGAGAGATAGGAAAAGACAGAGGCAAAAAGCTAAAAGAGGCCATTGATGATACATAGTTGATGCCAGTAGGATATGGTGGATTTTCCATGTTTTAAACATGTGTATGGTTATCCAGTTTAATCCCATCTACGTAGCTGAAGCCAGCAGGTCTTGGACGTGACAGGGGAGTTATCTTCTGGTCCTCCTCGCTCAGGCTGGATGGCCCATAGCTGCAGACAGAGTACCAGGACAGCAGAAACACAGGGTGCCTGGGGTCATGTTCTGGAAACTGAAGCAAGTCAAATATGACCTTAGGCTGGAAAAGTTCTGAGAGGCATTGGAGGGACAGCACATTCATGCCACCAGCTGGGCAGAGGGACCGGCATTTACTGCCTTTTGGGTTGAATGGTGCCACAAAATCTGAGTAACAAAGAGGTTAGAAACCTTGTCCTCATTCTCCATTTGACAATAGGGAAACTGAGGTCTAGAGAGAGGAAGTGGATGAGAAGGGTGTGCGAAAACTGACAATCTCTTTTGCCTCCCAGAGAGGAGAAATGGACTTTAAGACAGTCCTCTCCTGCTTGCAGGAGCAAAGCTTGGTCTCTGAGCCACAAATTATTTTTTGCCACATCAAATAACATTTCCATGGAATGTCAGAGACAATTATTAGATGATAACTGGGCTTTAAATCCTTCTTCTGGGTTGGTGTTACTATATTAGACTCTGAGTCCAAGCAGCAAATCTTTGCAATGTGTAGGTTTCATAAACCAAAGCCCAAAGTTTCTTACAAACCCCATTCAAATGCACAAAGAATGATGGTTTAAAAACAAAGACAACTGGCTTCTTTCTCTTTCAGGTCTTACCCATTACAAATCATTGAGATCACATTAACACATACAACTGATTGTAGTCTTAACTTCGATAAAACTAACCAAAGGAAACGCTAAACCAAATATTTCCAATTTGTGTTTGTGAGCATTTCTGCAAAGGATGAAGATGGATATTGGAAAATTGTGCTCTGCAGGGGACAGAAGTATGTTGGTGACAGCAGGAGAAGGGGTACAATAAGTTGTGAGAAATTACACATTCTGCTTCCCACATGGTGACCCCCTGCCATGGGACCGAAATCGGAGATCTTGACTAGGACCACCTCGTAGAATCAAAGGGGACTTCCCCGTCCATTCCTTGACCTTCTCTCACACCCCTTCAGTGCATCTCACCCTCTCTTTCTTATATTTATCAGGTGGAAGTTGAGTCCTCCCCCTTTAGAAAGAATCAATGTCTCTATTGACCTGACCTGGCAACAGGGCAATGTGCTAAGCATTATACACATTACAAAAATGGCAGGGTGGTTATTCCTGGGATCCCTCGGCAGCAGAATGTCTGAGTATCACCTAACATAAGTGCCATTATTATTGCAATGTCGTATGTGTAAAAACAGATTTTTTTTTTTTTTGAGACAGCGTCTCACTCTGTCATCCAGGCTGGAGTGCAATGGCATGATCTCAGCTCACTGCAACCTCTGCCTCCCAGGTTCAAGCGATTCTCCTGCTTCAGCCTCCTGAGTAGCTGGGATTACAGACACCCGCCACCACACCTGGCTAAATTTTTTGTATTTTTAGTACAGACGGGGTTTTGCCATGTTGGCCAGGCTGGTCTCAAACTCCTGACCTCAAATGATCCACCCGCCTCAGCCTCCCAAAGTGTTGGGCTTACAGGTGTGAGCCACCACACCCTGCAAAAAACAGATTTTGAGTAATAATACTGGGCCTATGGTTGATGATGAAAAGCCAGTGTTGTAATTACTACTGGTGTCAGACCTTCAGTTCCATGAGAGCAGGGCTCAGTTCTGTTTTGTTTTCCACTGTCTCCAGCATCTGGTACAGTACCTGAAACCCAACAGGTATGCAAAACCTACTCGTTGAATAAATGAATGTTGAAGAAGCTCACCTGAGGCCAAGAGTGAGAGTTGCTCCCTATAAATCATGGGTTTGCTGATGACACCTTCTGCAACCTGACCCAAAGCAACGGCTGCCCATGCCATGTGGCAGCCCCTGTGGAGAGAGGCAACACAGCAAGCCTGAGACAGCAGCAAAGAAGCTGGGGAGTGATTTCTTTGCACTGTTTGGGCTCAACTGTCTTGATTTGGGAGAAGGGAGAAGATGAATGGTGTAACTGTACCTGATTTACATAGAGGATTCCTATTTGGGCAAAGCATTTTTGGCAAAGTAAAAGTTGTAAAGAGAGACCAGACCAGGTAACTCTTTTGAGATACCTTCGGTTTCATAGACAAGATACTCCAACCCAAGGTTTCGAAATGAAGATTGTGGATTGCGAGGGAGTGGCTCTTTCTTATTGGTTCTGGAGTCAGCATTGATTTCCACCCAGAAGGAAGGCAGGGAGGTGGGTTTCAAGGAACCTCTTGGGGCCTGATAAGAATATGTTGGATAGAAAGTTTAGTGAGAAGGAAAAAAAAGCATTGCGCAGTCACCATAGATGACGGTTTGCAAAAAAAAGGGCCAATACATTTTTATTTGAGCAATTTATTTTTTTTCAAAGAAATCCATGCAAAGAGAGAACGATAGAAAGGGAGGCAGTGAGAGAGAAAGACATGGTAACCATGTTCTAGCAGCCAAACATAGGAGAATAATTTGGCACAACTTGATGGTTTTTTTTCTTTGCAAAAGGACAATCTATATGCTACCACTAAAATGTATCTTCCTCCAAAAGATACCATTTGATTTTCGAAAACATAACACATGGTTAGTCCTCTACTTCATGGCTGGAGGAGGTATACAGGATAACAAAAAAAAAAAAAAAAATAGAAAAAAATAAGAAAGTGGTTCCCTTTATCGAGGAAGACCACAGGGTGCTGAAGGGCAGCACATGTGCTGGGCACCAGGCAGTCAGTGCACCAGGAAGAAGAAGCACACCACCGAGATGGCCATGCTGGTGAGAAGCTTCAGCGGGGAATGAACGTTCCCGAGGTTGTGAAAGGTGCTTATCTCGTTGTCCTTCGGAGTCGCCTGCTGATTGTTTCCAGGCGCATCATCCACATCCAGATCATAGGCCAGTTCTGTCAATCAAAAGAGAAGGATTTGAAATGCAAGTCTACCCATAGCCTCAGTATAACACTATCCACAGCTCGAGCATGTGTCTGGACCACTGGAAAGCCTCAGCTTTGATTCCCTTTTTTAGGGGGGAGAAAAAGGCCACTGTGAGATGGGAAAAAGAAGGATATGTGGGGGTGGGGGTGGGGAGAGGGGAGGCAGTGGAAGGAGCCAGCCAGAAGTGCTCCTTCCAGAGATCACAGCAAGCAGGAGTGGGGAGCGAACAGGCTGCACCCCACTCCCCTTTGGCTGCATCCACATTGTAGGGTGCACGCTAGCCCTTTGCAACATCTCCTCCCAGGCAAGGTTTTGCTTGAAGGGCATTTTCACCAGATCTTATGGGTATCAAAACGTAAGATGCCATGTAGGTGACTATACCATGTGGTTGTGTTCTTGTGTGTATGTGTGCTGGTGGGGAGGGGGTGCTGTGGGTTCCCAGTGTACCTTTCTTAGGCCCTGCACCTTATATACATTTCCTTGTCCTGGGAGCTTTCCCTTAATTAGGGTTTAGGATAGGTAGTTTGCTGTTGAAAGTTGTTTTATTTTCCCAAATAATTCTCCTTTTATCTATAAGGTCTTTTCATTTCCCCCTAAAAACAATCCTCGCAAAAAAGCAAAATTGATCAAAGCATAGATTTAAACTGATACCAAGTGAATGGGTGTAAGGAGAGGCTAATGGGCAAGAGCCTTTCATTCTTTGACTGCCTAGCATTTATGATATATGTTCATGATTCTGAAAAGAAATCAGGGTGTTATTTAGCTTGTCCTAAAGCAAAGGTGGCCCCAGAAGGCAAATCTAAGGAAGACAGTGGTTTATCAGGAAATTCAAGATGGCTGACCCTGGCCAAGGGCTCAATATCTTTCAGATTTGCTTTTCCAGATTTAAAGATCAAATCTACTCTCTTGGCTCTTCTAGACTCCGTTGCCAATGTTGCTATTTCAATATCTTGTGAAGGTGATATGATGTGAGCAACTTCACCAGCCAACTGTCTGGTAGCCAAGGGAGCTAGAAAGATCCTTTGGGACACTGAGATGCCCGGCAACAGGCACAGAGGAAATGACTAGGATTCTACAGAGGGAAGGAAGGAAGAGGAAGGAAGAGCTTCTCTTACAGGGGATGAAACACTCAATAAGTCACAGGAAGAAAGTGTGGGGACTCAGCTGGTCCAGTACAGAGCAGTGCCCAGGACCAAGGCTCTGCTAAGGCTAGCACTGGTTAGGGCAGGCAGCAAGGTCAAAGTGATCAAAGCCAGGGAGTCTAATTTCACAGACTAAGATACCAATTTCCAAAAGGTCTATTGCAATCTATGTTGCCACCAGCAATGATGAGAGAAACAATTTTACGGCACCTCCATTGAAAAAAGATATTTTTTGCTAATATAAGGGGACATCTCAACGTTTCTTTAATTTGCAGGGATTTGATTACTAGTGCAGACAAACTTTTCCTATGTTTTAGTTTACTAATTATATTTCTCAATGTGTAGTAGTTTATACCTTTTGCCTTTTTATCTAGTGGGTATTGATATTTTTCCTATTCATTTTAATAATATATATTTTGTTGAACTTTTGCCTATATTTTATACAAATATTTTCTCCATTTTGTTATTAACTATAACTATTTTCATGGCTGTAGAAAGAAATAATGTCCTAAGGTTTAAGATATATGAATCTGGTTACATTTTACTCATTTAAAAGCAGAGAGTTTTTCTTCCTGAGTACTCGTAATAATTCAAATCAAATTTTCCAGGAAACTCTCTTACCCAGGGAGAAGCAATTGAGCAGACTACAATCTAGATTCCCTGCCTTCCAAAATAAATACCTACAAACAAAATAAAAAGAGAAAAAGAACAAAGAGCAATGCTCTACTTGGAAATCAGACCTCTTTCTTTGAAAGGTGAACTATGCAGGGTGCACAGAGAAGGCCGAGGTCAGCTGTCAGTCGGCAAGGATAGCACAGGCTTAGGTCATGATCGGGTTTCACCAAAGTGGAGAGCACATATGGCTAGATCTGTTGAAAGCCCAGCCTTGGTTCTCACAGCAACTTCTCAACTTAAATGAAGAGGAGTATTTTTAGGGTTGACCTGAATGCGAGCACTCTCAGCATTGCTTTCAGATTCCTTTTCTGGATAGTGCCCCTTGCCCAACATCAAGATGAAACAATATCTATTAATGTCACTACTCAGCTCCTACACTGTTTCTTTCTTCAAATCATCTGCTAACTTTCAACAGTTTTGTTTACTGTAGTAGTTATGGCAAACCCAGAAGTTTTGTTAAATCCAGTTGTGTCTAATTTTTTTTTTTTTTTTTTTTTGCCAGTAAAGACCTCTTCTGATTTTGTTTGTTTTTTGTTTTGTTTTGTTTTTTTGAGACAGGGTCTTTCTGTGTCGCCCAGGCTGCAGTATAGTGGTGCGATCATGGCTCAACGCAGCCTCGATTTCCAGGGCTCAAGCAATCCTCCCACATTGGCCTCCCAAGTAGCTGGGGCCATGGCAAAACCCCGTCTCCAGAAAAAAAAAATACAAATAATAGTCAGGCATGTGCCACCCTGCCTGGCTATTATTTGTATTTTTTTTTTTTTTTCTAGAGACGGGGTTTTGCCATGTTGCCCAGGCTGGTCTCAAACTCCTGAGCTCAAGCGATCTGACCACCTCGGCCTCCCAAAATTCTGGAATTACAAGTGAGCCACCGTGCCTGGCCTTCTTTTGCTATTTCAATCTCTTGGGCCCTGCATTTTTTAATTATAGTAATGACCCCCAACTACTGAGTCCTCACTGTAGGCCAGGCACTGTGTTAAACTATTTCCGTACATTATTTCATTGAATTTAACCATCTCCACGATGTTATAAGGTAGGTATTATAATTCCCATTTTACTGGAGAGGAAGCTCAAGCTCAGGTTAATTATTTTGCCCATATTTACACAGCTGGTATGGGGTAGAAGAGCTATTTGAGTCCAGGTCTGACTCTAAACCTCAAATGAAGCTACACTGCCTCTTGAAAAATTCTATATACCAAATAAACTACAGTAATTAAGTAGTAATGGATTCTTCTTGAAAACAAACTCCATTAGTGAAATACACAGTGCCAAAGAGAACTTCCAAACAGCATGAGAGCAAAGTCACTGTTTGCACATAAAATTGACCACATACTTGATTAAGTAGCCTTGTTAAACTTTTTGAAATCCTGAAAAGAGCTCTGGGTTGGAAATGGGAATTATCATATCAGTTCTATTTCCCTGAAGAAATCAACAATGATGGCCAAAGCCATTAGATACCCCAACCACAAAGATGGCCAAGTCTTCTACCTCCAAAAGGCCCCCAGGAATATTCAGAACGCTATCTCCCTGTGTTCCATAAGCTATGGCTGCAGGTTTCCTGAGGCTCTTCATTCAGCAGTAGCAAAAGTTTATCAACCAATTCCATAGCCAGGCACCTGTGGCTTATAATTGATGGGAATCCCAGCAAAGCCACTGTACGCTTGGGCCACCATCATGAAGATTAGAGATAAAGGGAATAGCTTAGCACAATAATGAAGCATTATGGAGACAGAGGAAATAGGATTTTTGGTGAAAGATAAATACAGACATTTCTGGACAGGGGAAATGTAATCCAATTTAATTCAACAAACAAAACTAGCCTATGATGTCTCAAGCATCACAGTTGAGGGTTAGAGAAAGACTTACTGTCTGCCTTCATGAGCCCCCTCACTGGCAAGGGAAATTGATCAAGAGACAATTCAACTAGCTACGTGGCAGAAAGTAGAAAGGGCTCAGTTAAAGGCACAAGCAAAACACCTCGGGGATAGAAGAGAAAGAGATAAAAATTCCAAATAGAAAGATCTGGGAAGACTTCTTAAAACAATTGGGATATCCCACTACTGAGTATCTACCCAAAGGAAAAGAAGTCATTCTATGAAAAAGACACATGAACACGCATGGTTATAGCAGCTCAATTTGCAATTGCAAAAATATGGATCCAGCCTAAGTGCCCATCAACCAACAAGTGGATAAAGAAAATGTGGTATACATACACCATGTAACACTACTCAGCCATAAAAATGAATGAAATAATGTCTTTTGCAGCAACTTGGATGGAGCCGGAGGCCATTATTTTAAGGGAAGTAACTCAGGAATGGAAAACCAAATATCGTATGTTTTCACTTATAAGTGGGAGCTAAGCTATGAGGACACAAAGGCATAAGAATGACATAATAGACACTGGGGACTCAGGGGACAGAGTGGGAGTGAGGTGAGGGATAAAAGACTACATATTTGGTACAGTGTATACTGCTTGGACGATAGGTGCACTAAAATCTGAAAATTCACCACTGAAGAACTCATCCATGTAACTAAACAACATCTGTACCCAAAAACTATTGAAATAAAAATAAAAAATAATAAAATTAAGAATAATTGGGACATAATCTACACCATGAAGGATGGACAGAATTATGGCAGGGGCTGAATGAATGGTTATTCCAGGCAGAGGGTGCAGCCTGACCAAAATCACCAAGCTCAGAGAATGTCTATGAGGCATATTCAGAAGCAGCAAGTAGCCTCCATGGTAGGAGGAGCCACAGAATGGACATTGTTGTGGTGTGTATATGTGTGTGTGTGTGTGTGTGTGTGTGTGTGTGTGTGTGTGTGTGTGTACTGTGGGGGAAGAGGTGGTGGGAGATGAAAGGTAAGGCGGAGGGACAAGTAAGAGCCAAATCATGGTGGATTAGGAAAGTAAAACTATTCTGTGAGCAACAGGGAGCCACTGAAGGTTTTGAAGTAAACAAACAACACAATCTGATTTGTGTTTTTTAGAAAGATGATTGTTAACACTGTGGAAGACAGCTCTAAGAGGAAGAGACTTGTCAGACATCTTGTGTTGAAATAAACAAGAAGCCTGTGGGAATAGTATCTGGGGATCAGCCAGTAGCAAAGTTAAAAAAAAAAAAAAAAAACCCTACAAAGTGGCTAAATCTACATCAAACCAGAAACTTCTCAGTTTGCTACAAACCAGATGTATTATGAGAATCACCACAAACCATTCTCTTTTCAATCATTCATATCTTTATGTTTATCAGTGATTTTCCAGAACGTATTTTTGCTGTATTAGGTACATATTATAAAATGCACATAAATTGTTTCTATCTTGATCATCAGTGAGAACCTTTTGGGCCAGCAAGGAGATTTTCATGCTAAATCCAAAAATCTGTTTCTATTTGTAATCAGTTTAACTATGCCCAAAGGGTAGACTCAACATCTGTACTAATTACACATTCAGCCCCTGACTCTCATTTCGCCTTCATGTCCTTTGTGTTGTAGACTAGATAATTCTTTTTTAAAATAATTGTCAGTCATTAAGGTCTGCATTTTTTTGTGTGTTGAAAAGTTTTTCTGTATTGAGAAAAGCAATAAATAGAGAGCCCTCCATCTTTGGTTATTCAGCGTCTCCTAGCAGAGTCCCTAGGAGGCTGGTCTTAAATTCCTGGCCTCAAGTGATCCTGTGCATCCTGGCAGTCTGGAGCCCTGGGTTCCAAGCCTAGTTTAGCTACTGACTTATTATCTCACCTTAGACAAGTCATTTCCTTCTTTTCTGGGCCTCAGTTGCCCCATCTGGTAAATCAAAGTGTTGAACTGGATGACCTCTAAGTTTCCTTCTAGTTTTATTTCTCTCTGATTCCAAGGCTCTTGCAGCCCAGTGAGGGACATAGCCTGCTGCAGGCTGTAATCAGTCTTCCACTTACAGCAGCCAAGGTGGCTGTCCCTGACAGGGCCTCCATAAGCAAGTCAGGTCAATCAGTTGCTTCCCTTGGGATGTTTCTCTGGTGATATTCATCAGCTACCAAATTCTGAATTCTCTTTTTTTCTTGAGCTGTTTTTTAATCTTGGATGAGAGATCCTGGTTATAAACACATCCATGCTGGATTGTTTCTGTTTTGCTTTTAAACTCTGGCATAACAACTTCCATTGGAGGCAGTACACACAGAGCTTTGGGGGAGAAGTTGCTGGACCTGGGGTGCATCAAGCAGGCATGGATAGGCATGCACAGGGGGATCTGGGAGCCAGGAAGACAAGCCTTTGGGCCCTTACAAAGCTAATGGAGTCTTGAGCACATAATAGGAAGCAAATGCTCACCCTCTGAGGGTGTGGGCTTCAAGGAGGATGATGCATTGCTATGAGGGCTTCACCCATACCAACAGGAAGACTTCACAGGGCAGACTGAAAGAAGTGCTGCTATCAAAATGCCAGGAGAGAAAACGCTACTGCTGAGCCAAGCATGGGGGTTTCTTACTTGCCAAGCTTGCATCAGCAGATGGCTTCAATCTGGCCCTGATATAGCAACAGAGCAATACTGCTATCTCTGTGTTTTGCATTTGCTGTGTACAGTTGGCCTCCAAGACATGCATACGTGAAACCTCAGGACATTGCTTGGCAACCCCCAGAGGCTGAAGCTGGGGGAAATCTCTGGAGAAATCACATTCATTGCAATACTGCTCACTCTGCTGGCTGTTCCCACAGGAGCCACTGGGCTCTGCCATTCGCTCTTGAATCCAAAACAGACCCTGGTTTCCTTGTTCTCCCTTCAGCACAACCCTCTTTCCTGCCACCTCAATACCTCCTCTTTTGTCAACTTTTAGATGTGAAATGACTAGACTTTAAAGCAGAAGAAAATGACTTTTCAAATGACCCTTGGGTCTCTGGGAGTCTAGATTTTCTTCTTTATAGATCAGATGAGGAGGACAAGAAATACTTGAGACCTCTGGTTTTTAACTGGTCTAATGGGACTTCTTTTGGGAATGGGCTCATTTAACAATCTGCCTTTTTTTTTAGACAGTCTCGCCGTGTCACCCAGGCTGGAGTGCAGTGGCGTGATCTTGGCTCACTGCAACCTCCACCTCCAGAGTTCAAGTGATTCTTGTGCCTCAGCCTCCTGAGTAGCTGGGATTACAAATACATACCACCACTCCTGGATTATTTTTGTATATTTCATAGAGACAGGGTTTCACCATGCTGTCCAGGCTGGTCTCGAACTCCTGAGCTCAAGCGATCTGCCTGCCTTGGCCTCCCAAAGTGCGTGGATTACAGGTGTGAGCCACCACACCTGGCCCACAATCTGCCTTTCTGACAAACAAATGAATTGCTAATTTTGCCCACTAAATGACAGTAACACCTGGGAATAATCCAATGGCCTCTCCTAGAAGAGGGTTTGGGCAATGAGATGTCCTCTTCATTTCTTATGGCTCATTCCAGCTTGCAAACATCTTTAGTTACAACAATAGGATGTTGAAAGAATATAATGAATTTTTCCCATTAGCTGAGGCATGGCCTCTCTTATTATAGGCCTCTGTTTCTCAATCTGGAGTATGTGTATCTTCAGATTACACTGCAGTGGGTTGTAGGTACATGAAGCCATCACATGCTTCTTCCTAGGGAATTAGGGGGAAAGCACACTTTTTTATACTAAAATATGCAAGGCTAATGATGGAGCAGAAATGTATTAGTTGCAAGCTCACTGAAGTCATCAGACATTTCCTGTTTAGCAGGTTATGTCTCAAATCCTCAGGAGTAGGGATTCACTCACCCTTCTCTGACGTAGTGGGGGGATTTAGGTAGAAAAATCTTAAAAACACTGTTAGAGGTTGGGCACGGTGGCTTACACCTTGTAATCCCAGGATTCTGGTAGGCCAAGGGGGATGGGTCACTTCAGCCCAGGAGTTTGAAACCAGCCTTGGCAACATGGTGAAACCTTGTTTCTACAAAAAACAGAAAAGTTAGCTGGGCATGGTGGCGTGTGCTTGTAGTTCCAGCTACTTGGGAGGCTGACGTGGGATGATTGCTTGAGTTCAGGAGGTTGAGGCTGCAGTGAGCTGTGATTGTGCCACTGCACTACACCCTGGGTGATAGAGTAAGACCCTGTTACAAACAAACAAACAAAAAACAACCGCAGCACTGTTAGGCAACTTGGGTCACCTGGGCTTTGTCAACTACCACGCTGGACCTTCTGACTCACAAATTCCTGATGAGTGACTTAATGTAGTCTTTTCTATGGCAACTTCCTTGTTACGAGGGAAACATCACAGTGATTGTCCTTAACTAGGGCTCAGACTGCTTCCTTTTTCTAACACAAATGTTTCCAGGGGGTTTCAACCACCAGCTATGCTTCACTATTATGTGTAGCCATTAAGAAAGAAATAAAAAAGTCATATGGGCCACCACTTACTTACATACTTACTATTTATAGAGATGGGGTCTCACTCTGTTTCCCAGTGCAGTGGCATAGTCATGGCTCACAGCAGCCTTGAATACCTGGACTCAAGCAATCCTGCCACCTCAGCCTCCCAAGTAGCTGGGACCACAGGCGTGTGCCACCACGTCTGGCTAATTTTTTTATTTTTATTTTTTGTAGAGACAGGGTCTTGCTCTGTTGCCCAGGCTGGTCTTAAACTCCTGGCCTCAAATTATCCTCCTTCCTCAGCCTCCAAAGTGCTAGGATTACAGGCGTGAGCCACTGTGCCCGGCCTACCATAGTTATTTAGGCACATCATGAGTCAAACCATATTCCCAGGAACAGAACAACCCCATCCTGGAAGCACTGACAGTATGTGTGGGTAATGTGGGTGGTGGCTCTCCTCCACCAGCCCCAGCATTCTCACCACCTTCCCCAGCAGTGTCATGACCACTCCTCTGATGTCTACAGGTCCTTCTTGCCTGAGGCTGCCTAACAGCTCCACAGAGATCGAAGCTCATCAGAGCCTTTACTTCCCACAGGAAAGGTTATCTCATTCCCATGGGAAATGATGGGCCTAACAGTCAGTAGAAGAAGAGGAGCTGAGGACAGAGACACTGTACAGCAAGGGCCAGGGAAGAAGATCAAGATAACTGATCTAGAGAAGACAAGGGATGGGAAACACTTTAAAGAGGGGTGGGTTAACACGGTCAAATGTTGTGTAGGGGTCAAGAAAAGTAAAGACTGAAGAGAAGCCACTGTAGATGTTAAATAGAAGGTTATGGGTGATTTTTGGAAGATGTTTCAGTAGGATTGTTGGGTAAGAAACCAGATGTAGCCATGGTGCCTGCCTGTAGTCCCAGCTACTTGGGTTGCTGAGGTGGGAGGCCAGGAGTTCAAGACTGTAGTGCACTATGATTACACCTATGAATAGCCACTGTATTCCAGTCTGGGCAACACAGCAAGACCCATCTCTTAAAAAAAGACAGTGAGTAGTGAGTTAAGGAGAGAGGGGGAGCTAATGTGGATTCTCTGAGAAGTCTGAGAGTGAGTGAAATGAGGCATTTGCCACCCTGACTGTGCCTGGGGTGCATGGCAGTGCTGTTAGTGCCACAACACCTCACCAGTCTGTACAACCAAGTTTTGTTAGACGGTGCCTCTAGAATTCCAAAGCAAAATGGCCTTTTAAAATACTATATTCTTGCTGTCATTGATGCATAAACAACCTGTAACCAGATACTCAAACAGATACTTGTATGCCAATGTTCATTGCATTGTATTCCTAATAGCTGAAAGGTGGAAAGAACCTAAGTGTCCATCAGCAGATGAATGGAGACACAAAATGTGGTACGTCCATTCAATGGACTATTAGCCAAAAAAAAAAAAAAGGAATGATGTACTGATAAATGGCACCACATGAATGAACCTTGAGTGAGACTCTGTCTCATAAATAAACAAACAAGCAAACAAACGGGGATGTCAATTTCTAAAGGCTGACAAACACTGATAGGACTTTAACTACTTCTAATATGTTGGTGGCCCTAAATTCTCCACAAGGTAGTCATTTCTCTAACTTATCTCCTCTAGTTTTTAGTTGCACCACACACATATTGAAATTAGCCTGCATTCTAGAATAACACAGAAACTTATGCTGGAATTCTTCAGCTTGTCCAATTTTCAGCCCTTACAAGTTCTGAGACATTAAGGTTATTATTACTTAAATGTTCCTCACTTTCTTTTGTGTCATTCCAGGTCAGCCAAAAGAATTATTTTCCATAATGATATGTATACACCTCTTCTACCTAGCTAAAGAACAACTTAATATACACATTAAGAAGGATGTGGAATAGCCAAGATTAAAAAAAAAAAAAAACTTTAAAAAAAACCATTATAGTAAGTGAAAGAAGCCAGTCACAAAATGCCATATAGTATATAATTCCATTTATATGAAATGTCCAGCATAAACAAATAGAGAGAGAGAGAAAGTAGATTAGTGATTGCCAGTGGCTGGGGGTAGGGGAAGGGTGAGTTACAGCTTAAAAGTTACAGAGTTTCTTTTTGGGATGATGAAATATTTTGGAAATAGTGGTGATGGTTGCACAACATTGTGAATGAAATTAACACCACTGAATTGTATACTTTAAAATGGTTCAAATGTGAAGAAAGGGGAACCCTTGTACACTGTTGGTAGAGATGTAAACAACCACTATGGAGAACAGTTTGGAGGTTCCTCAAAAAACAAAAAATAAAACAACCATATGATCCAGCAATCCTACTGCTAGGTATATACTCAAAAGAAAGGGAATCAGTATATCGAAGAGATATCTGTACTTCCAGGTTTGTTGTAGTACTATTCACAATAGCCCAGCTTTGGAAGTAACCTAAGTGTGCATCAATAGATGAATGGATAAAGAAAATGTGGTATGTATACACAGTGGAGTACTATTCAGCTATAAAAAAGAATGAGATCCTATCATTTGCAACAACGTGGATGGAATTGGAGGCCATTATGTTGAGTGAAATAAGCCAGGCACAGAAAGACAAAAATTGCATGTTCTCACTCATATGTGGGAGCTAAAAAATAGATTTCATGAAGGTAGATTGGTGGTTACCAGAGGCTGGGAAGGGGAGAAGCAGGAGGGATGAAGGAGAAAAAAAGAATACAAATGTATTTATTACCACTGAACTGCACACTCAAAATTAATAAAGATAGCAAAGTATATATGTATATTTTACCTCAATAAAAAATAAAAATTGGTTAAAATAGCAAAGTTTACATTCCATATATTTTGCCATAATTTAAAGAAAAAAAAACTTACACTAGAAACCAAGAGATAACAGCATCTGGGGATGCTCCCTAGTTCCTAAGGGGAGTGCACCACTACTCTGGTATCTTACCTTGTAGAGGGGTCTGTGTGTGAATATACCTGATACCAAAGCATCCATGCCAAATGGTACTCGTCTGTGCTTTGAAAGTCAAGTTAAGTTGTGCAAAAGAATGAAGATGAATGGATATTTGAGTGCTACCCTGGAATAGCAGATATAGATAGCTCTTCAATTGGGAATGGGGAAGAGGGTAATTTTCACCAAGAATTTTAATCTGAGGCTGCATTATTATTATTATTATTATTATTATTATTATTATTTTATCATCATCATTATTTTGAGACAGGGTCTGGCTCTGTTGCCCAGGCTGGAATGCAGTGGTGTGATCGTAGCTCACTGCAACCTCTGTCTCCCAGGCTCAAGCCATCCTCCTTCCTCAGCCTATAGGACTAAGATGCACATCACCACACCAGGCTAATTTTTGTATTTTTAGTACAGACATGGTTTCACCATGTTGTCCAGGCTGGTCTTGAACTCCTGAGCTCAAGCCATATGCTTGCCTCAGCCTCCCAAAGTGCTGCGATTACAGGCGTGAGCCACCACTCCCAGGCATGAGGCTGCATTTTTTAAAGAGACACTTTTATACATTCTCAGGAAACTTACATTTGCTTTTGTAACTCATACAAAGGCTGCTACGCTGAAACTGTTAAAAAAAAAAAAAGTAAATGAAAGCATACACTCTGTCCTTATAACATTTTCAAAAGTTATTTAATCATTTAGATTCACAGAGCTCTGTTTGCAATATACATTTCAGGCCTGATGCAGCTACAGAGGTATGCATCATTGGGCTTTGAGCACATAGAAGAAAAACACAAAATGTCACTTATTGTAGCCAAATCCAATTGCTGGTGAGGGGTTATGGGAGTGAGGGAGTGGCCTTGCAGTCCCTCGGAGCCCAAGTATATCAGGGCTTCATCAGTGTATCAGGGTTTTAGATATACTTGGATGGGAAAACCCCAAATCAGGTAAACTTACATTTTTAATCAGCCACAATGGATCTTAAAAAAATAAATAAATAAATAAATAAATGGACCTGAGAACTAAAATGCATGCAATGTCCTGGCAATGCCCAACAGCCAAGAAAGGTACTCATACAATAGCCAAGGGGTCAAAATGGCTCAAGGCCCTGAAAACACCCTATCCAGTAATCAACAGCAGGCAGGTATCCTTATACATGAAAGATGAATAGCCTCCCTAAGTTATTCCATTTGCATTTGTTCTTTAAATACTCTCTGAGTATGAAATCTCTCCCTCATTGATATGGTTTGGCTGTGTCCCTACCCAAATCTCATCTTGAATTCCCAAGGGTTGTGGGAAGGACCCGGTGGGAGGTAATTGAATCACGGGGGCAGGTCTTTCCTGTGCTCTTCTCGTGATAATGAATAAGTCTCATGAGATCTGATGGTTTTAAAAATAGGAGTCTCCCTGCACAAGCTCTCTTTTTGCCTGCCGCCATCCACATAAGATGTGACTTGCTCCTCCTTACCTTCCATCATTATTGTGAGGCCTCCCCAGTCATGTGGAACTGTAAGTCCATTAAGTCTCTTTTCTTTTTGTAAATTGCCCAGGCTCAGGCATGTCTTTATCAGCAGCATAAAAATGGACTAATACACTCATCATCAATGGGATTTGGAGAATTGAGACTCATTTTCCCTCAATTTACTCGGAAGCACACACTGTCATCCTGGCTCCATCCTCCTCTCTTCCCACCTTTGGACCTGCATGTCAGCGAGTGCCCATTCTCACATTCACACAGGTGCCATCTCTTTTGATGCTGTCCATTTCTCCTCTTTCCTTCAGCTTCCCCACCACCGCCACCCACAGTCCTCAATGCCTTAGCCACATAAGAGCCATTCCTCTCCAGGGGCCCATTGCCATCCAGGAAGAAAGAATGTTCCATTCTGTGATAGCTGGAACCAGAGAAAACTCTTTTCCTGAAACATATGTTGGAACACATTTCTCTCTTCCTCAAAATCCTTTGATGGCTCCCTACTGCATGTGGGATAGAGTCCTAATTCCTGAGCATGGCATTCATGAGCCTCCCCAGCTCATCTTTTCTTGCTTTCCAGTTTCAACTGCCCATATATTTCTCCAAGTGCCATATGCTGCAGTCATACCATCCCATTCACCATTTGCTGAAAATGCCGAGCACTCTGGAGTTCCCATGTCTTTCTTCATGCTATTCCCTTAGCCTGGAATGGCCTCTCTCTCTCTCTCTCTCCCTCCCTCCCCCCTCTTTATCTCTCTCTCTCTTCTTCTCCCCTTCTCCCTCTCTTCTTTCTCTCCCTCCATCCTTCCCCCCCTCCTGTCTCTCCTTCCCTCTCTCTCTTTACCGTCCTCCCTCTCTCTCTCTTTACCTTCCTCCCTCTCTCTCCCTCCCTCCCTGTCCTTCTTTTTCTCCTTCCCTCCCTCTCTCTCTTCTTGTCTTCCCTCCCTCCTTCTCTCTTTCTATCCTTTCTCTCTCTCTCCCTTTCTCTTTCTCTCCTTCCTCC
Source organism: Pan troglodytes (assembly GCF_028858775.2). Classification (NCBI taxonomy): domain Eukaryota; kingdom Metazoa; phylum Chordata; class Mammalia; order Primates; family Hominidae; genus Pan; species Pan troglodytes. The sequence continues at coordinate 131,015,441 of NC_072421.2, forward strand.
CCCCTCTGTCTTTCTGTCTCCCACCTACCCTCTCTTTTCTATCCACAATTGTATCTTTCTGTTTGTTTGTTTTGTTTTTTTTTAGACAGAGTTTCACTCTTGTTGCCCAGGCTGGAGTGCAATGGTGTGATCTCGGCTCATTGCAACCTCTGCCTCCCGGGTTCAAGAGATTCTCCTGCCTCAGCCTCCCAAGTAGCTGGGATTACAGGCATGCACCACCATGCCAGGCTAATTTTGTATTTTGAGTAGAGATGGGGTTTCACCATGTTGGCCAGGCTGGTCTCGAACTCTTGACCTCAGGTGATCTGCCTGTCTCGGCCTCCTAAAGTGCTGGGATTACAGGAGTGAGCCACTGTGACCGGCCCCACAATTGTATCTTTCAAGCCTCAACTTACATGATAGCCTCTTCCAGAAAGCCTTCCCTTCTCACTTCAACCCAAATAAATCACTTCTCTCTCTGAGTATTAATTGAATTGAACCTCTATTACAGTACTAATTTCCATCTGCCTCACAGTAGAGTTAGTCATTTCTATGTTCCTCTCCTCAACTAGACTGTGCTTCATTGAAGAAAGAAATTCACCTTATTCCCCTCTGTCACTCCCACACAGTGCTTGGCTAACACAAACACCTAAAAACATCAGTCATTCAGTTGAATGACTGAGTGAATGCAGGAATCAATGGCTGCATGAATGAACACACATCCCCACCCTACTGAGAATGTGCAGGTGAAGGGCTGCCTCCTTACAAGACACCCTTCCCAAGGAGTTGATCTCTACTAACTGATGATTTCCTTAGGAGAAGGAGCCACCACTGATCCATGAAGTCAAGAAAAAGGCAGGGCCAATGGTGGGTGGCTCAGGAAGCAAATGGCAGGGCTCAAGCCCTGACCTCTAGATTCCAAGGTACTTCTGAGCAATACTCAGTCCTCATTACCCACAGCATCAGTTTACCACACTCAGTGTGGATGGAATCCACAAAGATTATGTTCTTATTCCCTTTTGCTGCCTGGAACTTGATGCTTTGCTATGTGAGCAGCTGACACATGCTGGCAATCTGTGTGCCATGCTGGGCAGGAAACAGGGTTTTTGATGAGTAGGTTCTATTCATTTCTTACTTGGAACCTTCATGATTGTGTTCCCATACCTTTGACCCCTGTCCCAGCCTCACAATCTGCACCCCCACCCCACCCCACCCTTCGCCCTTGGCCACACCCTGCCCTTTCCATCACCACTGATTCTCAAGTGCAGGGACTGCTGGTGATTGAAGTTTCAGTGCCTGTCTCTGTGACATCAAAACACAGGCTCGTTAATGAAGTCCCTCGCTTGGCTGTAATAGTACAAAGCAGTAAGACTTCAATCCCTGCAGTCACACATGCCGGCACCCCTTTTCCCTTGCAGAGGGCTGCAGGATGCTTGCCAGGAAAATACAATTATGTGCTGGCACAGGAATAAATGTAATTCTTTAACCTAAAAGTTCTGTATTTTCATTCCCCCTCCTTTCCATTTCTCTATTCACTTCTTTTTCTCTTTCCATTGCTCTTTAAACTAATTTCCTGTGTCCAATTATTCCCTTCTCTTCTGTCTAGTCCTTGTTCTAGTAAACATTTTCTCCTGTCTCCATAATGCTCTTTTCCATAACTGTAGGCAAAGGGCAACGTTGGAATCCTCTGATAGGTTTTGAATCTTAAAAATGATTTTCTGTTCCTCCCCACTTTGATTTAAACCTCTAGTCTGGGTTCCATTCCTTTTAGAAGAGATTCCAGTATCTCCTTCTTTAATTTTCCACCAGTTTCCATTCCCTTACTGTTCTCCTCTCAGCACTTCTGCCTGTCACCTCAGTTTCCCTCCTGTGCCCCTCTAGCTCCACAGACCTATTTATCTGATAATGCCTGCCTGTTTCCTGACCCCAGCACCTGCCTGCACCCTCTTTGTCATTCCTCTTCTCTCTTTCTTCATCTTAGATTCTTCTTGCCCCATAGCCATGCCATTTTAGTTAATGCTGATTCATGGCTTTGTCTTTCCCCTAAGGGGAAAATGATTTGGATTTAAAAGAAATTAAGAACTTTCTAATAACACAATCTGAAAACTGGACTTGAAAGATAAAGAACTTTCTAATAATAAGTGCAATCTGGAAATTGCATAGGCTGGCCCTAGGCAGTGAGATCTATCTCTGGGAGGCAGTCTATGAGAGTTTGGACAGCCATTAGGTAGAGATGTCGGTGAAGGGATGCAAACATGGAATGAGGGGGTGAAGGTAAATAGCTTCTGATGACCCTTGCTAGCCCTAAGAGTCTAAGATTTCATTCAGGTCTTGAGAGGTCTCATGGCAGGGAAGAAGGGTGAAAGCATAAGGGTTAAAGTGACCTTTGCATTCCTCCCTTTGACACAGACACTGGAGAGAAATCTAAAGAGACTGCTTTGCATCCTTTTCAAAGAAAGGGACCAGCGTCTTTTGGAGACCATGACTCACTTAGGGAGGAGGGCTTTAAGTCAGTCAAGGAGTTATTGACCAAGACATAATTGTAGGGAAATAACCACGGACCTGCCTGGAGTGGGGAGAAAAAACCACATAATCTATCCAGCTTATTAAACTAGAGGTTAATCTCAGGGATAGTGTGAATACATATCAAGCAATACGAAATGCGCCTATACGGTAAAGATGGTCATATGAGGATACTGCTTATGGAGAAGATGGAGCAACCAACTCAGCAATTGTTTACATTGAATTTTTCTCCCTCCCAATAGGAAACTAATTCGCAGTTAGTAGATATTTTGCTCAATGCAATCACACAATGGCATCACTCAGGATCCAGCGGAAGAAAAGAAGAGGCATCAGGTGAAGAAAATTCAATTTGGGAACATGATTAGGACATAAGTTGGAAGGAACTAACAGGAAGGCAACTGAGGAGAAAAAGCTGGATGATCCTCATACAAATAGCTCTGTGGGCATTAGAACAAAGCAAGCAAGTGCAAAAGGAGGCCAGGAAAAGTAAAAAGATGCTAAGTGGCTCAAACTCACGGCTATAAAGATGTGAAAGGGAAAAAGGAAAATTCTACTACAAAGAGTGGCAGCCAGATCACTAAGCAGGACTATAATAAGCAGCAGGAAGATATTGAACCAAAATAAAAAGAAGATGCAATTGGCAAGAAACGAACACTTTAATTAAGTAGGGCCATTGACAGCCCTGGTTCCTTACAACTAAGAAGGGGCAGAAGTTTTCCATTTTGTTTTTACCTAACTATAGGATACATCACATGTGCCCATTAACCAAGACAAATACATCGTGTGATTGGCCAAGTCGAATTAAGAAGGAAAATGGCTGAGAAGGACAGGCATCATAGAAGTGTCAGAAAATGAATGATGAGATTTCAGTATGAAATCTCACTTTCTGTAGGGCCAATAAGGAATCCATGTTTAAACACATTAAAATGCAATCAACAACAACAACCAAAACAGGTATAAACTGAGGCTTTATAGCCTGGCATCCTACTTTTTTTCTAGAAATATGTGCTAAAAATACGAAATGATAAAAATAAGTAAAACAACTAATCTGCAATTATCCAGAGGAGGACAGGACATAGGTTGATAGTATCAGCTTGGTGAAAAGCAAATCAAACAATAAGCTAAATATTGATATTGCAATATAGGAGTGTTGAGGTGTAGCATCAGTAATCTCATAGACTCCCTGTCATTTTATTTCACAGGGCTTTTCCCAAACCATTTAGGAAGAGATCAGACTAGAAGTGCCCCTTGGAATAATAGTTTGCCCTAAACTAACTTTCAATGGATTCTTTTTTTCCATTTATATTTTAAATGGAATAAATAATTTAAAACAAAATTCATAAAATTCACCCATTTCAAGTACATTTCAAGCACAGAATTCAATAATTTTTAAATTTACTGAGGTGTGCAACTATCACTATAATCCAATTTTAGATCATTTTCATTAGCCCAATAAGATCCCTCATGCTAGTTTACAGTTAATTCCTCAATGGATTATTTTCAGGGTTTCCATCCTGAGCTCTCTACAGCATTCAATACTACAGACTATCCTCTTTCTCTCTCTCTCTCTCTCTTTTTTTTTTTTTTTTTTGAGATGGAGTCTTACTCTGTCGCCAGGCTGGAGTGCAGTGGCACAATCTCGGCTCACTGCAACCTCCACCTCCCAGGTTTAAAAGTGATTCTCCTGCCTCAGCCCCCTGAGTAGCTGGGACTACAGGTGCGCACCACCATGCCCAGCTAATTTTTGTATTTTTAGTAGAGACGGGGTTTCACCATGTTGGCCAGGATGGTCTCAATCTCTTGACCTCGTGATCCACTCACCTTGGCCTCCCAAAGTGCTAGGATTACAGGTGTGAGCCACTGTATCTGGCAATTTTTTTTTTTTTTTTTTTTTTTTTTTTTAGAGATGGGGTCTCACTCTGTTGCCCAGGCTGGAGTGCAGTGATGCAATCATGGCTCATTGCAGCTTTTAGATACAGTGAGTTCTAGATTTCTCGTCAAAGAATTAGTATGTCAGTATGTTCAGTTCTTTGTCCTGCATTTTAAAGTTTAACTTCCTTGTAGTTTCAGTAAACAACCTTTTCCACCAGTTTTAATCAGTAGTTCACATCTGTTCCCCTGGTCACCTGCTCCATCCTGACTCACCCTGGTCACCTGCTTTGACCTGAGTCACCCCTGGTCACCTGCTTTGACCTAAATCACCTTTAGTTACCTGTTTCTAACCGTCCTTCCCACCAAACTACTCACCCTGCCGCTCTGGCTCATACCCCTGCTCTCTTTAAAATAGCCAATTGGAATTAGCTTAGACTGTGTGGTCCAACCCTAGCCAGTAGGGGAACGACACAGCAGTAGGGGCTACCAGCGTCAGGAATAAGAACCCCTTCCCCTCCCTTGTTCAGGTGTGCTCTTGCCATTACTCCATTCATGAGTTGCACCCTTCTATAGAAGTAAAAGTTGCCTTGCTGAGAAAATTAAATTTATGTTCGAGTGCTATTTCTTTGTGGCACTGAGGAACAAGCATTTTGTTTCTAACACAGCCTTGACCTCCTGGGCTCATATGATCCTCCTGCCTCAGCCTCTGGAGTAGCTGTATCTACAGGGACATGCCACTACACCCAGGTATTTTTTCTTTCTTTTTTTGAGAAAGAGTCTTACTCTATCACCCAGGTGGAGTGCAGTGATGCAAACATAGCTCACTGCAGCCTTGAACACCTGTGCTCAAGCAATCCTCCCACCTCAGCTGCCAAGTAGCTGGAACTATGGGCGCATGCCACCTGGCCAGGCTGGACACTCCCTGTCTTGAAACTTGGTTCCCCCTTACACCACTTCCTTCTGGATGCTCCTCCTACTTCTCTGATCATTCTCAGATTCCTTTGCAGGCTCTTTTGCCTCTGCTCATTTCTTAAAGATGGATATTCTCTCATCTCTTCCTTGGCCTTCCACTCTTCTCATTTTACAAATCTTCCTAAATGCTCTCATCCATGTCCCTGATTCTGTTTATCGCTGAGGATTCTCAAATCTATCTCTAGCTCAGACATCTTTCTGAAGATCTAACTGCCCACTGGCCATTTCTACTTGGATGTCTCTCAGGCATTTCAGACTCAACATGCCACTGAAGGCTGGGTGTGATGGCTCAAGCCTGTAATCCCAGCACTTTGGGAGGCCAAGGTGGGTGGATCCCTTGAGGCCAGAAGTTCAAGACCAGCCAGGCCAACATGGTGAAACCCTGTCTCTAATAAAAATACAAAAATTAGCCAGGTGTGGTGGCATGCACCTGTAGTCCTAGCTACTTGGGAGGCTGAGGCAGGAGAATCGCTTGAACCTGAGAGGCAGAGACTGCAGTGAGCCGAGATTGCGCCACTGCACTCCAGCCTGGGTGACAAGGCGAGACTCCATCTCAAAAAAAAAAAAAAAAAAAAAAAGCCACTGAAATGATGGATGCAGCAATGCAGCATTTCTATTTCTATTCCCTTAACTGCCCCTCCTCCCAGGTTCCCCTTTTTCAGTAAATGCTTCTACTGTTGCCCAATCCAGAAACCTGCCAGCCACCCCCAGATTCCTCCTCCTTTTTCATCCTCCAGCTGTAATTAATTACCCCATCCTGTAAATTCTGTTTCCTTGATATTTTGTGAACTCTTCTTTCAATTACCATTGTTTGCTACGGCTTAGATTATGTTCTTATAATTTCTCACCTGGACTATTGTGACAGCTCCCCTGTTTTGTCCCCTCTCAAATCACCCTCCCTGAACTCTTGATAGAGTTCTTTTATTTTGTTAATTTTAAAACTACTCAACATGTGAATACATTCTTGAAGCTAAAGATTCAAACAATGCCTAAGTATATAGAGTAACAAAAGAGAGCCCCCTTTCACCTCCCCCTCCTAGCACTATCCAAGAGTAATTACTGGATTTTCCATGAATATGCATACATAGGCTCAGACTGTAATGTAATGTCTTAGAAATCTCTGCCTGTTCATACATGTGGAACTACCTCTTTCTTTCGCATTACTGCAAGGAATTTCATAGTATTAATATAACACAATTAACCATTTTCCCACTGATGGGCATTTAGGTTGTTTCTCATTTCTCCCTGTATAAACAATGCTGTAGTGAATATCCTAGAACATACCACCTTTGGGTACATGGTGATTCCTACATGCCAAGGTCCTGGCATGTAGGAATGGAGGCTGTATGGGGGACAAGTTACAAGACAGAAGGTGGTACAGATTGGTTGGAGAAAAATATTTTGAGAGAAGGGAGAGTAATGTTTTTTTTTTCCTTAAAAATGATGTCAAAAAGATTATGTAGAGGAGGTTATCAAGGAAATATGACATTAAAGTTTTTGGGGGGGTGGGGGAGGGGGGAGGGATAACATTAGGAGATATACCTAATGTAAATGACGAGTTAATGGGTGCAGCACACCAACATGGCTCATGTATACATATGTAACAAACCTGCACGTTGTACACATGTACCCTAGAACTTAAAGTATAATTTAAAAAAAAAATAAAGATTTTTTTTTTGAAATATCATCTTATAATGCTATCACCCTAATGCAACTGCTATTAAAAAGTATTCATTTAAGGGGCCGGGCATGGTGGCTCATGCCTGTAATCCCAGCACTTTGGGAGGCCGAGGCAGGTGGATCATGAGGTCAGGAGATCGAGACTATCCTGGCTAACACAGTGAAACCCCGTCTCTACTAAAAATACAAAAAAATTAGCCGGGCATGGTGGTGGGCGCCTGTAGTCCCAGCTACTGGGGAGGCTGAGGCAGGAGAATGGCGTGAACCTGGGAGGTGGAGCTTGCAGTGAGCCGAGATCGCGCCACTGCACTCCAGCCTGGGTGACAGAGCAAGACTCCGTCTCAAAAAAATAAAAAATAAAAATAAATAAATAAATAAAAAATATTTATTTGAAACAAACAGCATTTTCAACATCTGATGAATCTGGCTGGGCACAACTGCTACAGAAGATGACCTGGGAGTCACAGTGACTCACCACAGAATATGACTTGGCAATAGAGTGCTTTCATTAAAAAACAAAAACAAAAACAAAAACAAAACAAAAAAAAACAAAAAAACCCCAGCATGACACGAGGCTATATCAGTTGGATTATGGAGCAAATCCTAGTACGTGAGCTACCACTATGGTGCTTGGTTGAACCCATTTACAATATTTCATTTTTATTTTCACAGTTTTAAGATGTTGAGAATACTTCTTTGAGAAAATAACCCAAATGATTTAAGAGGGTGGAGAATACATCTTTTGAGGAAGTGCTAAAGGAAATATAATTGTCTGGTGACCTTGGATTCACTTCCCAAAGTGGTGACATTTTGGACCTGAGACCCACTTGACCGAGAGTTTTTAATGCCAGCAGTAAATTCATTGCTCAGCCTGCAGATCCACAACTGCATAAGAAGCAGGCAACAATATAAAGAGAAAATCAAAATGAGCAAACTGTAATTAGGTATGCAATGTCACCAGAGAATGCAATTTACTAAAGGGATTACCATGATTAAAGATGCATTCCCCTTAAATAAAGATTTTTTTTTTCTCGATTGATTTGTCCCAAGTGGTTCTCCCTATGCCATGCAGAAATCCGGTCGGACAGCAATTTCTGGTTGTCTTTTTAATTTCTTTGCCAAGAGATTAGAGAAAGTAAGTTGAGCCTCTGAAGTCACTATAATTTCCTCACAAATGGAAGAAATATTTACAGAGGGCTATGGAGACAGATTATAGCTTCGGTCACCCGGGGAGAAATGTGAAGCCCCCTTTTGACTAACAACAAGGTAAGTAACCTGCAAATCTTTTTTTTTTCCTCAGTATGAAGCCTAAGACCAAGTTTAGGAGGCTCCCTTTTCAATTTGGGCTTTTTTTTTTTTCTTTGTCTCATTTTTCTCATGCTTTGGCCAGGCAGCATTTAGAGGGTGCAGGGCCCTGAGAACAGACTCAGACAGCATCCTTCGCCTTCCAGGCTCTCTCACCTACCTTCTTTATCTCACTACTTTTTCTTTTCCTTTCTCTATAGCTTCTTTCTCTAAAATCTCTTCTAACCCTTATGATTTGCTTTTTGGAGTATCTTTTTGGGGAAAGATAGGGTTGAAAACGTATCAAATTCTGGATGCTGATCTTTGTCGCCATTACCTGAGGCCTGATGAAAACAGTTTGGTTTAAATGTGTCATCGGCCAGGTGCGGTGGCTCACGCCTGTAATCCCAGCACTTTGGGAGGCCTAGGTGGGTGGATCACGAGGTCAGGAGTTCAAGACCAGCCTGGCCAAGATGGTGAAACCCTGTCTCTACTAAAAATACAAAAATTAGCCCGGCATGGTAGCAGGGCCTGCAATCCCAGCTACTCAGGAGGCTGAGGCAGGAGAATCGCTTGAATCCGGGAGGCGGAGGTTGCAGTGAGCCAAAGATCACACCACTGCACTCCAGCCTGGGCGACAGAGCAAGACTCTGTCTCAAAAATAAGTAAGTAAATAAATAAATAAGTAAATAAATAAATAAATAAAAATAAATGTGTCATCATGAATAAGCCCTTAAAGTGGACGAGTGGTGGGTGTGGCAGCCACAGGTGAAAGGAAGGGTTTATATTGAGTATGTTTAGTATAATGTAATTAATTCATTAATTTATGTAACATTTCTTTCTTTCTTTCTTTCTTTTTTTTCTTTTGAGACAAAGTCTCACTCTGTCATCCAGGCTGGAGTGCAGTGGTATGATCTCAGCTCACTGCAACCGCCGCCTCACAGGCGTGAGCCACCATGTCCAGCCAATTTATGTAACATTTCTTGAGTGCTGAGAACATTTATGGATGTCCGAGGAACCAGCGGGCCAGGCATTGGGGACAGGAGAACCCATGGAGCCTGCCCTCAAGGGGCTCTCCATCTAGCAGGAGATTGACACATGGCATAGGTGTTAGGAGGGGCAGCGATGAACATAAATTGGGTACCTGTTGTTTGCTAGACACTGTGCCAGGTGCCATAGTGGGTACGGAGTTGAGGAAAACTCAGGAAATCTCAAGGAACTCTCTATCTTGTGGGGAAGATGGGGCAAGTACCAAAACCCCCCGTAGGCCAAGGTAGAATGTGATGAGTGCCACAAGAGAGGCATGAACAGAGTGCCATGGGGATTCTGAGCAGGGGCAGAGCCTGTGGAGTGTTCTGAGAAGAGAAACCTGGGAAAGACTGATCCACAGACCTTTCCTGCTGTGTCTATAAGCAGAGAAGACTTGATTATTTAGTATCAAACTTGTATAATACTAAATACTTGTACTCACTTCTCAAATGAGATAAGATATGTAAATAATACTTGTAAACTTTAACGTGCTCCTCAAGCGTAAGATGTTATTTTTTATTTGAGAAAGCCATTAACATTTCTGGAGAAACACTGCTCTGGAACCTAGGAAAATCTCTCATGCATTTTCACATCATCTACCCGCCCACCCTTTGATGTCCTTCCTTTCTCTCTGTCTCTCTGTGTCTCTGCTCCTGTCTCTTTCTCTTTCTCTCTCTCATCTCTCTTTTTCTCTCTCTAATCTTTATTGTTTGATGAGCCAAAGTATTCAGGGAAGAATCTGTGCTTTGGTCTTAGTCACTGACGGACAGGAATCCCAGGTCAATAACCCAGGGCCGGATGTTCGGAAGGTGTGGATTGCCGGCAGTGTCCTGTCACCCAAGGTTCACTGTCAATTCACTCAGGGTGATTTCCAATGGACCGCCTCGCCCATATTCTGTGTATCATCAGAGCATAGGCACGGTGGGGTGTAGCTGCTCTTCAAATGAAACCCTAAACCCTTTCAAACACTCGGCAATCTTTCTACTTTCTCAGCTTGTGAGGCTCTGAAGATTTCCCTGTGTACATTTTTCCAGCATGATGTGAGATGCCAGTTATTCAAGAGAGACTTAGGACAATGTCTTTAAAAAAAGGAGTTCCCTTTCCCCCTGGAGTTTTTGCCATTAACTGTTTGTAAGTTTATTTGCACATTTTACGAACTGAAGAGCAAATGTATTCCTACTATTAAAAAGTGCCTATTTTGGCCGGGCATGGTGGCTCACGCCTGTAATCCCAACACTTTGGGAGGCCGAGGTGGGTGGATCACCTGAGGTCAGGAGATCGAGACAAACTTGGTCAACATGGCAAAACCCCGTCTGTACTAAAAATACAAAAATTAGCTGGGCGTGATGGCCCATGCCTGTAGTCCCATCTACTTGGGAGGCTGAGGCAGGAGAATTGCTTGAACTGGGGAGGTGGAGATTGCAGTGAGCTGAGATCATGCCACTGCACTCCAAACTGGGTGACACAGTGAGACTCTGTCTCAAAAAAAAAAAAAGTCCCTATTTCTTCATATATTGAAACATCACATTGTACTTCACAAATACATGCAATTATTATTTGCCAATTAAAAATAAAATTTAAAAAATCTTGGATGGGTTTCTTTGCCTGTCCCAATTATTGAAATGAACACAATTAAAAGCCAGACAGAGATCATCAAAGAGGTCAGATGCAATGAGGTAAGGGAGTGACATATCCTCTGTCTCATATTCTCTCTCATTCCTGCTTAAAGAAAGAAAAGCAAAAGGCCTGTCTTACTGAGGAAGTAAAGACATATACCTCTTTTCAAAGCGTTTCTGACAGAGAGAGAGGTGCTACCGTGCTGCCCATCATCAACCTCCAACTTGCTTCACTACCTTCCCCCTCCATCACTTATTTTAAAATACCAACTCACCTTAGCTGAGAAGCACATTGGTACTGTAGTGATGGGAAGGTTTTATCCAAAAGATTGGTAAACAGAAGCTATCAGCTTGAATTACTGAAATTAGCAAGGCTAATGCAATGTCACTATTCAAAACAGTGCCAATTTGGAATTTCTTAATGGCCTCAGGAGAGGCAGTCTTTATACATCCTACAATCTCTCTTCATTCTTACCTAAATTCCTTCTCATAGATGTTGTGAATGGCCTGTTTTGTAGCCAACACAAACTTTGTCCACTAAAATAATGTAAGGAACTCAGAATGAAAAGAGATTAGCTGTTCCTGGCTCCTGTTATTTTAAAGCAGAAATAACTTTGGCTTTTACTGATTCATAGACAAAGCTTGAAATGCAAAGCATGCCCAACTCCAGATTCAGCATGAAAAGGACCTTAAAATATGCCCAAGTGCAAGTAATGGACTTATTAAAGGGAAGAAAAGAGGCACTTTTCACACACTCTGAAGCTCTTTAGTCCTGTCATATCAGTAATCTTGCTTAAGAATTTCATCCTATTTACATTTCTTCTCCTTTTAAATATCCTCAGGATTCATATGGCATCAAATATTGAAGCTTGTAAGACATTAATTTCTTTATGTTAATTATGAAGAAGGCATGTGAAGTGCACAAGTGATAGAATTTGGAGCACTTGCAATGATGTCAATAGGAATTAAAAAATCAGTTCTGTAGTTTTAGTTGAACACCTGATAATTTACCCACACAGATATTTTATGACACAAACTTCAAGTATCTTCTTTGGACAATTTCTGGCATTGTTCCAGAATGAATGCATTTTCCATTAGGAAATTTAGTTTATATTCGATGACAAAAGCATGAACTGCACCATTTGGGTGATTATGAAAACATTTATAAAATCAAAATAACATAGAAGGCTTTCAAGCCACAGTACATAAAGCACACAGTTCTAAAATATGTACATGCACAGACATACAGGCATTCTGTTTTAACTTTGAGAGAATTTTAAAAAGTGAAAATAGTGCCTGAAAAATGTTTGGGTACCTTGGAATATTTATGTGAAATCAAAAAGGCGAAGGAGTCACGAGCAGTTTTCCAAGCAGCATTAAAGTAAGGAGGCAGCCTGGTCCAGTTCCCCTTAGAGGTATCAGGTTCTCATCCTGATTTTCCTGCTGATTTTTCCCAAGATTAAGAATAAATGACCTGGCTGGGCACAGTGGCACACAACTGTAATCCCAGCACTTTGGGAGGCTGAGACAGGTGGATTGCTTGAGCTCAGGAGTTTGAGACCAGCCTGACCAACATAGTGAGACCCTGTCTCTACCAAAAGTACAAAAATTAGCCAGGCACAGTGGTGGGCGCCTGTAATCCCAGCTACTCGGGTGGCTGAGGTACGAGAATTGCTTGACCCCAGGAGATGGAGGTTGCAGTGAGCTGAGATCATGCTACTGCACTCCAGCCTGGGCGAAAGAGTGAGAATCGGTGTCAAAAGAAAAAAAAAAGAATAAATGACTTAATGTCTGCACCTCAGTCTCCATCTGCGATGTAGTTAATATAGTAAAGTAGGACTTAGATGAAATTTGCTATGGGCAGGTCCATTCTGAGTAGATACTAGTCTGTTTCCACAGGAGTCATTAGAAATGGGGATCACCACCATAGAACCATTATGGGAGTGTTAGGATCTGGAGGGACCGCATGAGAGATTGAGTAGCTCCGGTCAACTACTAGCCATGTGACCACAGTCCTTCAAAGCTGAGCTTTTGTTGCTAATCTGCAAAATAGAGACAATATCACTGCCTTCACAGGATGGTAGAAGAAATTATATTAGATATTATAAATGTCCCAGTTTGTGGATCAAAGAGAGGGAAATGGTCAGGAACAGGGAGAGATAAAAAGGACAACTAAACTATGTTGTTGTCCCTGAAGAGGGGTAGGGGAGTATTCTGCAAGGCTGGATTTGGAGGTATTTAAAATAATTCTTTTAAGGAACCAGTAAATGAAGCTGGGCTACATGATACCAAAACACTTGAGGGGAAAAAAAAGGCAAGCTGGCTATCCAATGCTATGAATTGAATACAAAAGAGCTGGATTTTGTTTGTTTTATAGAAGGGATCTCCCTCTGCCACCCAGGCTGGAGTGTAGTGGCGTTGATCATGGCTCACTGACACCTCAAACTCCTGGGCTCAGGCAATCTTCCTGAGTAGCTGGGACTAGGCCTTAGAGCTATTTTGTTGAATTCAACTTTCTATTTTAGAAAGGCAGTTCAACTGACTTGTGTCAAGATAGTTATACTGAGCTTTTAATATACATAGTTGTACTTAGTGATAAAAACATTAGAAACAATCAGATTTATACATTTTGCTCAAAAGAGAAAATAAAAGATTATAGATAATAGCTAAATCTAAAGATATTAACTATTTTCTTGCATTAAGTTCCAGCAACTATTTTGCAATGCCAGATCCTAGATTTTCAGATATAAATCAACTTGTTGCTCCTCATAGCTTTATTACTGATGAAAAACAAGCCAGCACATGGAGCATTTCTGAGATAACAAAGTTCCAATACTTGCTTTTTCAGACTACTTGGCTGTTCATTTTCTGAAAAGGTTTTCCCAAATTTTAATCCTCCATAACCAGGACCCCAGTCCCAGGTATTAATGAATGTTTTATTTAACCAAGCTAAGCCCTATTTCCCATTTCCAGTTGTGAGAAGGGGTGGGGCCCTAGCCAACTATTTCATAAGGCTGTATTTCCCACTCCCAGCCTTCACCTAGAAGTATTTTGGAAAGAGTGTGCTGGAGAGCTTAGGCCAACTCCAAATTATGAAATCATAACCAAGCAGAGGAGTTAGGGAACTGAAAGGGGTCCTAGGATCAAGTCTGGGATTCAGGCACAAACTAGAGTGATACGCCACTGTTAGTTTGGTCTGGGCCTATTTACCAGTCTTTAACTCTGCCACCAGCCCATTGGTCTTTTAGGAGAGAGGAGAGATGGATGCACAGAAGTGATATGGATCTGTACCCACCAAGAGATGTGATAGCATTGTTATGCTTCTATCTGGGACAAAAATTGAGAATCAGGACTAGTGTGTTTTTGTTCCCCTCTTGATGTCATTTTCATTATAGTCCTTCCATATCCTCAGAAGAGATTTGTTGACTTCATGCTGTCTTATAGCTGATCAGGGCAACCTTCTTGGGCTGGCAGCGTTGTGTCAGTACCCAGTCCTCCCAACATGTTCCTTTCCCTCATCAAAATTTGAGGCTTGAACCCCATTTCTGCATGGCCCTGTGCTTTGTTTAAACGACAATGGGTGGTCATGAGCAAGTCAGAGAGACTCATCCCTTTCTAGTGATGCACCCTGTGTACACACACTCTAGGAGTATGATATAGATCAGTGAGAGAGGTGGGTGGTGTGGTGGTAAAAGTTCTAGACTTGGAACCAGTAAACACAGCCATCAACTTTGGCTCTACTGCATACCAATTTTGATTTGGGATAAGTTATATAACTTCCCTGGGCCCTAGTTTCCTCATCTATAAAACAAAATTGCTGTGAGGATATGTGAAAGCATTGGCATGGTGTCTGGCACACAGTAGGTGCTGATTAAGTGTAAGCATTCCATGAAAAGGTGAACAGGGATGGAAAATTCCTGACCTCCATCGGCCCTCATGATATAAAATGACTTCCAAAATCTTATGCACTTTAACTGTGCATGCCAATGGACCAAACCTACAGAAATTTTAACTCTTACATAGATTTTAATCTCTCTAAAGTAACAATTTACAAATTCTTCTTTCTCTCAAGGATCTTTCTGGCACAATCAATAGAAATATGCTAGTAATAAAAATCACAAGAAGAATGGAAGATGAACAATCAATAGATCCACTATGAAAATATCAGGCAGCTGCTCTTCTTTCAACTGGTTCAAAGTTGCTAAGTCTTCATGCTGGTGTCTCCTTTTTAAACAAATATGTTTCTGCAGATGGTTTATATCCTTTCCATTAAACTGTGGGATTTCACATGTATGGGAGGTGCTAGGCAAAGATGCAGAAACTGTTGCATCTTTAATACCCCAGCATAGTAGAGTCTGGCTTTTTCAACGCCCACTGCCCCATCCCTCCTCAACAGCTGCTCTCTCCTGACCCCCGCAATAGCCCAGAAGGAATGAATAAAAGCATACCTTGGGAGCAGTTGTCACTTCTCTGCTCAAAAGCCACCAATGCCTCACAACTGTTCACAGAATTCAGCCCAAACTCTTTGGTTCTTCTGTGTCTTCCTTTCTCCTACAGAGCAGGTGCTGTATATATAGCCTCTTTATTCTCACTGTGCCTAACACTGTGCTAGGCATGAAGGAGATGCTCAGTAAATATCTGTGAGTTGAGCTGAAATAACTGGCTGCATTGAATTCTTGCTCTCTCTCTCTCTCATCACCTTCTTTTCATTCCTTGTGCCTTCCCAAGTTAATGGTGATGAAAGTAGGTTCCTGTGCCATCAACAAGACCACTTTTATTATATGCATGCAACTGACTAAGGAGGAACTTGGGAAACTTCGAAGGTCCTCATGAACAATGGTTAAAGGGCTCATCCCCAAAGGACTTTTGTAACTGTGGAACCCTTAATAGAGTTATGCTTTTTGGTAGAACTGGGCTATGAAATAATTGGAAGTAAGAAGGAAAAAGAATTCCTGGGATGCCACAGGGCAGAATAGGGAGAGTTTGAGGAAGAGACAGACCTCAATTCAAATCCAAGCTCTACCACTTGCCAGCAGTAAGACTTCACATCTTTAAGCCCTAATTTTATCATCTCCAAAGTTGTCAAAATTACCTCCCCAACAAAGTTGCCAAGAGAATTAAATGACAGTGTTTATGTAAAGTTTTTCATATAAGGCTTGGTATTTAATGGGACCTCAATAAGTATTTGTTGATCAAATTGGAAGAGTGACTTTAATTTTTCTAAATAAAGCAGTCAGGTCCACGAACAGATTGGCCATGGAACTTCCTTTTAAGCACAATTGAGCTTTACACATAGAACTTGTCAGGTTCCAACATGATATCACCATAATGTGCACTGCTGGCCCATTAGATACCTCCAAAGACTGCCATATGTTTGGATGATATTGCCGATTCCAGCAAGATGGCTAGACCATTTGTCTGGAGAACAGGAGCCAGGGGAGGGAGTGATGGATTCAGACATGCAGCTCAGGAAATATCATCTACCTCCAGACTCCAGTAGGGTGGTCCTCCTCTGGAGAGGACATGTAAGGCTTGACCTATATTGCAGGCACTTCTGTTCATAGCATGAGACATTAGGGCTTGTTTGGCTTTTCTTTTCTTTTTTTAAATAAAAGTTCTATTCACATGGTGGTGATAGAGAAGTCAAATGAACTGGCATTAATACTTGCCTCTCCACCCTTCCAAAATCTTTAGCTGTACTGTTACCAAGCCTGAAAAACCTACAAAGATCACATGGAGTATCACATTGAACATAACATACATGTATACCTGCAGGTGTTCTATGCAAATAAAATATTCACCAATTGGTTTGAATTGGGGAAGGTGAGCAGAATCCAGGATAAAGTATGGCCCCAGGTATCTTCCTCCTACAGACAGGACCTCATCCCCTCAGCTTTACCCTACTTTTCATCACCAGATACACAGAGCCCAAGGAGGCTAATACTAATGGGCCCTGTCATTTAGCTCAAGCCTGGCTTCTAGGCTAGAGAAAGAGATTTGTTCAAAGTGATGAGCAATTAACAAAAACAAAAGCCTTAACATCTGTCCAGACATCAACAGATCTCAAGTAGATAGGGAAGATTAAATAAAAATTTAAAAGGAATCTTTCCCTTTCCCTCTACCAGCTTCCAAACTTCATTGACCCTCAAGCAGGAATTGCCGTAAGAGTCAGAAGGCAGAGGAAAGGCTGATGAGTATTTCTCCAATGTTCCTCCCACACTGATGCCAGGAGGAAGCTCTAAAAAAGGCATTCTTGTAGACAAGTACTTTCCATTCATTCAAATACTTATAGGGTGCCTCCTGAGTAACAGACCATGGGTTGAATGCTGAGTTTCCCAGGTGAGCCCTGTCTTGCTCCCATCCTAGGGTGTTCAAGGTTAAGGAAGATGTATATCTATGACATAGTGTTGCATATCCAGTCTGTCTCACCCACTAGGCCCTTACCATGGCTCTAAGAAAACAGCAACAACAACACAGAGTAATGATGTCCCACACGTTTTAAAATTATGGCTAAATTTCTGAGTGTGGTCAAATCACACCCCATGAACAGCATCCTCTGGTTCTGATAGAATATTAAAGAGCTGCATATTTTCCTATGAAGGACAAAACTCATATCCCCCTTGGCAGTGAAACCAATGGCCTGTGGCAGAGCCCTTTTAGTAGGCTGCTTTTCTTCCATTTGAGTTCCCTGATCCAGGTTTGAATTTATCCTTGCCTTAGCTCCTGAAAATGTGGTCAAAATCTATCGACCAGTCCCTCTTGGCACTCAAGACATTTTTCCTTTACCCTAGGAGTATTTTTCTTAAGGAAATATAGAAATGCCGTTTGATTGAAAGTCAACTTGGAATTCAATATACTCCAGGTATCTGCCAAAAAGAGAATGGAGAGAGGCCCAAATCCAACAAATAAAAACTAAGGCCCACTTATAACACATGCTTTCCTCTTGACTTTACCAGAGGGGCAGTTTAGGAGAAAACAAAGAATTTCTCATTATATACACATAAAATATTTAATGATCTTTTGAATGTACCAAAACCTTTATGACACCTTTCAAAGACACTTTGAAAAAAGAGGAAGTCATATTTTGGCCAAGGATAAACAAACAAACTACCAAACTAGCTGAACTTGGCTGAAAACTTAACAATGCAAAATCTGAATGGATTCAAGTCCTCAGCAAAGGATGAGCTCCAGACTCTACAAAGGAGAGCAAAATCCTCAGGGAATAATCAGAGAGCTGGAATGAAGCACCAAGCGCAAAATTTGCATTGCTTGACCTGACTTTTAATTTAGAAACAGAGAAGGACAGCTCCATTTTGTAGGCTGACAAGGGAGCCATTGGAAGGCAAGTGACAGACACAAAAGATCACCTCCTAAATAGCTGGAAAACACTTTGCACATCTCCACCACATTCCCATTACTAAAGGGGTACCTATTTACTCCACAAACATTCACATAGTACCACCCTGGGCCAAGTGCAATGCTAAGTGCTGAGAGTACAAAGTTGAACAAGATGTGGTCTCTGTCCTCAAGGACAGCTACAATTGAGAGCTGTGTAGGTTCTTAGTGTACCTAATCTCATTTAATTCTTACAAGAATACTATGAGACAGGTATCATTGTCTCCATTGTTCAAATTTAAGGTCTCAGATTCGGAGAAGAATTTTGCCCAAAGCCACACAATTCATAAGTGGCTATGCTGTTATCTATTGTGTTACAGTGTCTCAACAAGGTACAGAGAAAGAGAGGAAGTTTAGAGGAGACAGTAATCACCTCTGGATTAGGTAGGAGTGTTTTAGGATCAGAAAAGACATTATGGAGGAAGGAGCATTTAAACTGAGGCTGGAAAGCATGGGTAGCATTTGGATATATAGAGACTGAGAGGAGGAGTAAGTGGAAGGAGAGGCAAAAGTATTCTAGATAGAAAAAAATGGGATATAGAGAGGCACAGAGGCATGGAAAAATGGAAAATGCTCAGGAAATAGTTCAGCTGGACTATGTGAGAGGAAGCAAGAGATTAGACTAAAGGCCGGGCAAGGTGACTTACACCTGTAATCCTAGCACTTTGAGAGGTGGAGGCAGGTGGATTGCTTGAGCCCAGGAGTTCGAGACCAGCCTGGGCAACATGGCGAAACCCTGTATCTACAAAAAATAAAAACCTTAGCATGGGCGTGGTGGCGATGCCTGTAGTCCCAGCTACTTGGTGGGGCTGGAGCAAGAGGATCACTTGAACCCAGGAGGTTGAGGCTGCAGCGAACCATGATCACGCCACTGCACGCCAGCCTGGGGGACAAAGTGAGACCTTGTCTCACAAAAAAAAAAAAAAAAAAGATTAGACTGAAAAGGCAGACGAAGATGAACTTGCAGAGGGCCATGAATATGTGAATCAAAAATGAAAAAATGAATGAACAAGCCTGAAGCAGTTGCACACTGCAGATGAGCTTTCCACTTTGGAGCCATAATCCTTTAGAAGCTGCTATGTCCCTGCCCTCTTTTTGTCTCCAGCCAAATGCCAGGAAGATTTCAAGACCAACTATGGGACACTGAGGGCAGGGGGTGGGTCTGTGTGTGACTGATTTGGAAACCATGGTCCCAGTTCCTGGAAGCTGGGGACAAGAGCTGCTTTTCCTTAGAGGAAGTCCACTGCTGTGAACCCTGTTTATCATTACTGTCCCTGAGAGCTTTAACTGAAGTAAAGACACAACTTCAATTAAAACAGCCCTGAAGCATCATTCCATAAATTCTTCTCTAACCAGACAGGCTTTATATTTTTCTGAGCAAAACTAACATTTGGAAATTAAATGTTATATTTCAAATCACTCTATGCTGGATGGACGTTGGTATCTATTTTACAGTTAAATGTGAGACACATGTGGCCACAGGCATCTATCCATGTAGTGTCCCTATAAATACAAACCGTAAGCTCTTAAGAGCAATTTCCATCTTGCATAATGAGTATTAGCAAATGGAAGTTATTTCTAGATTATACAAATTTTGGTTATGCTAGAAACATGAGCCTTAATACATCTATATAGAAAAAGAATGGGTTTTTTTTTTTTGAGATGGAGTCTTGCTCTGTCACCCAGGCTGGAGTGCAGTGGCGTGATCTTGGCTCACTGCAACCTCCACCTCCTGGGTTCATGCCATTCTCCTGACTCAGCCTCCCGAGTAGCTGGGACTACAGGCACCGACCACCATGCCTGGCTAATTTTAAATATTTTTAGTAGAGACGGGGTTTCACCGTGTTAGCCAGGATGGTCTCGATCTCCTGACCTCGTGATCCGCCCGCCTTGGCCTCCCAAAGTGCTGGGATTACAGGCTTGAGCCAGCGCGCCCGGCCTGTTTGTTTGCTTTTGTTTTTGTGTTTTGAAACAGAGTTTCATTCTTGTTGCCCAGGCTGGAGTGCAATGGCGTGATCTCGGGTCACCGCAACCTCCGCCTCTTAGGTTCAAGCGAGTCTCCTGCCTTGGCCTCCCAAGTAGCTGAGATTACAGGCATGTGCCACCATGCCCGCCTAATTTTGTATTTTTAGCAGAGACGGGGTTTCTCCATGTTGGTCAGGCTGGTCTCAAACTCCCGACCTCAGGTGATCCGCCTGCCTCGGCCTCCCAAAGTGCTGGGATTACAGGCATGAGCCACTGTGCCCAGCAGAAAAAGAATGTTTTAAAGCAGAGGTATAAACAAATATGAGATGAAATGGGCACATCTGTGGACGACTCATTCTAAGTTGAACAAAATAATTCCATGAAAGGCATCCATTCTTTAACCTCCCAGCAGAATTAGACCCCTTTGAGTCTGGGCTTCCTTCTTTTCTCAGCATGAGACCCACTGCCTTCACTAGCTTGATTTACTGAAGTAGAATTAGATACACAGTCTAGGTCCAAGAGCCTGGTCTTTGGCCCCATGACCAAATGCTTAAAGTGATTCACCATTCCATGTTGGTTCTTGGCCATCTTTATATTGTTATAGCCAGTGTACCCAATTTTATTACTCAGAGACAGGATATTCTGTGGTTGGATTTTAAGAGTGCTCATATAAGCACTCAAAAAAAAATCTCACAGGAGAAATGGTTCTCCTGTGTTTCAATCTTAAACCTACCTACTGTGAAAGTCTGTGATTTTATTATCGCACAGCTTTATAAACTTATACATATGTGTATGGCATAAGTATCATGAGAATTTAGAAGCATAAAAAGAGATCAAAATTTTTCTTTTTGTCTTTAAACTCACATCTTGGTTGATCATAATATTTTTATTTCTTTGATGTTTATTTGTATTACCTTATAAATCTACAAGTGAGAACGGTTTCCCTGACAAAAGGCAATATTGAACACCATTTAAAATAGGAAATTCGTTCCAGAATGTATTTTTTGAGGCATGGCCAGCTTTCAAAAATGGCATAAATGATACCAACATACAGTTAAGCATCACATTTACTTCAGCCAACCACTCACACTCAGCCATTGTGCTCTGCGCATTTAGGTTGGCTACTTTTTTTGGGGTGTCCTGATAGCCATTTTCTTTTTTTTTTTTTTTTTTTTTTTTGAGATGGAGTCTCGCTCTGTCGCCCAGGCTGGAGTGCAGTGGCGCGATCTCGGCTCACTGCAAGCTCCGCCTCTGGGGTTCACGCCATTCTCCTGCCTCAGCCTCCTGAGTAGCTGGGACTACAGGCGCCCACCACCACGCCTGGCCTGATAGCCATTTTCTAATAGCTAATCTGATTAGGTTACCAAAGAGGCTTAGAACACTAGTCAGATGGGCTTTTTGTATTTAACATATCCGGTCCCTATGGCTTCAGTGACAGTCTAACAAACCACCCTGTTCTGATATTTAAATGCCCCTCATCCGTGCTGGCTTACATCAGTGGCCTGAGCTTGGGAGGGGTGGCAGAAAGATTGAAAACTATAGGTCACTTCAGATAAGCCACAAAATAAAAAATCTCCTTGTGGATAATTAAGTGCTGCCTCTATGGTTCTAAAGGACAGTGGAATTGGAATGTCAAGAGGAGGACTTTCTGTAGTTCTGTTTTTAATCCTGAGATCTGAATGGTGATTATGAATCACATGTTCTTTTCTGAAGGACATGGGGGAAGGGATTATTGACTGAATCTTGTTTTAAAATATGAAGTATAAGCTGAAAAAGTACTTTATTATAGCTTCATATTAATCCTGTAGATAAAATTAACCAGTTTATAGCAGAATACACATTCTTCTCAAGTGCACATGGAACATTCCCCAATATAGACCTTAAACTAAGCCATAAAACAAGCCTCAATAAATTAAAAATGATGGAAATCATGTCGAGTCTATTCTTCAGTCACAATGGAGGGAAATTAGACATCAATAAAGAAAACTATTTGAGAAGTTCACTAATATGTGGAAATTACAGAATACAATCCTACATAAATATCAGTCAAAGAAGAAATCACAAGGAAAATTAGAAAATACTTTGATATAAGTTAAAATGAACATACAACATACCAAGGCTTTTGGAATGCAGGGAAGTAGTCCTCAGAGGAAAATTTATGGCTATGATCACCTACATTAAACAAGAAGGAAGATTTAAAATCAATAACTCAAGCAAACTAAACCCAAAACAACCAGAAGGAAGAAAATAATAAGGATTAGAGGTAAAGATAATAAAATAGAGAACAGAAAAACAGCAGGGCAAATCAACAAAACCAAAAGTTTGTTATTTGAAAAGATCTACAAAATTGACCAACCTATAGCAAGACTGCATAAGAAAAAAATGAAATTACAAGAAGACCTAAATTACTAAAAGCAGAGATAAAAAAGGGACATTACAACTAACTGTAAAGAAATAAAGAAGGATTATAAGGGAATATTATAAATAACTGTAAACCAAAAATTAGATAACCTGGATGAAATAGACAAATTTCCTAGAATTACATGAACTACCAAAACTGACTTAAGAAGAAATAGAAAATCTGAATATACAAAGCCCAGGCCCAGATGGCTTCAGTCCATCAAATGCTGAAAGAAGAATCAACAACAATCATTCACAACTCTTCCTGAAATAGAAGAGGAAGAAATACTTTTTACTTACTTGATGGGGCCAGCATTACTGTGATACCAAAGCTAGGCAGAGATATCACAAGAAAAGAAAACTACAGACCAATATATATGATAAATATAAACACAAACGTTCTCAACAAAATATGAACAAAGCAAATCCAGCAACAGGTTGAAAAGGTTATATATCATGACCAAGCGGGATTTATCCCAGGAATGCAAGGTTGGTTTAACATACAAAATGTGAACAATGTATATACCATATTAATAGAATAAAGAAAAAAAAAACCCTACACGATTATCTTGATAGAAACAGAAAAAGCATTTGACAAAATTCAGCATCCTTTCATGATGAAAACACTTAAACTAGAAATAGAAGGAAACTCCCTCAGCCCAATACAGGGCATCTATAAAAACCTCAGAGCTATTAATAATTTACTTAAGAGTGAGTGAATGAAAGCATTCCCTTTAAGATCATGAGCAAGACAAAGATATCAGTTCTTGCCTCTTCTGTTCAACATGGTACTGAAGGTTCTAGCCAGTGTAAGCAGGCCAGCAAAACAAATCAAAGGCATCCAGATTGGAAAGGAAGAAGTAGAACTGTCTTTATTTGAAGACAACATGATCCTGCATGTAGAAAAACCTAAAGAAATCACAAAGTCTGTTAGAACTAATAAATGAATCCATTGAGGTAGTAGGATAGAAGATCAGTATACGAAAATCAATTGTATACAAAAATCAAATATATATAGACTTGCAATAAACTCTGAAAATTAAATTAGAAAAGTGATTCCACTTACAACAGTATCAAAAAGAATAAAATACATAGGAATAAGTTTAACAAAAAAGTAGAAAACCTATACTCTGAATAATACAAAACATTGTTAAAGGAAATTAAACAAGAATTAAATAAATGTGGATGGAAATGTGTTTTGTTCCCACCTTTTAGCTATGATAAATAAGGCTGCTTGTTTTGTTCCTACTCTTTGTTCCCACTTTTTGGCTATAAACAAGTAGCCTTATCTATAATAGCCAAAAAGTGGGAACAAAACACATTTCCATCAACTGATGAATAGTTAAGTAAAATAATACAGCCATACAATGGAATGTTATTAAGCAAAACCCCACAATGAACTACTGATACATATTTCAACATGGGTGCATCTTGAAAATGTTATGCTAAGTGAAAGAAGTCACAAAGGACTACATATAGTATGATTCCATTTATATGAAATTTCAAGAATAGGCAAATCCAAAGAGACAGAAAGTAGATTAGTGCTTATGTAGAGTTGAGGGGGTTAGGAGGGTTGGAGAGTGGTGGCTGAGGGGTAAAAGGTTTTTCTGGGGGTGGTGAACATGTTCTAAAATTGATTGTGGTAATCACTGCACAATTCTGTGAATGTACTAAAAACCACTGAATTCTACATTTAAAAATGGTTGAATTGTATGGTTATGTGAATTATATCCCAATGAAGCTATTGAGAAAAAGAGAGAGAGAGAGAGAGAGACCAGTTCACCAACCCACATTTAAAATGATATTTTATAGAAAGCCATATTAATATAAGCAACATTCTGTATAAAGGGGAGATTATAAATTCTCATTGGCCACATGATATTGACCAAAGATAACGACTGGTTCAAAGTTATTTCAGTCTTTCTGGTTATTTCCTACTAGACATCTTTATGAACAAAATTATATTTTTCAGCTAAGGTTGTAGGTTTTTCAAACTGATATCTTCTTTATGGAACATCTCCAATCTTTGTCTTGCCAGCAAAGCTGACTGTGAATTATGTGATTATGTCTGGGCCTAAGGAGAAGAGGAGTATTTAACTAGATCAGATCTGTTTATATTTTTACAAAAGTTCCAGAAGACCAAATGAATTTAGTCATATCGCATCCCACACACTCCATCTGCATTCTTATCTTTACTGTCTTTGCTGGGAGAATGAAATGTAATGAGGCTTAAGGGTTGGCCAGTGGAGCACAATGGCATGGTTAGAATGAATAGTTTGGGTCCCTTTCTGCTGCATGCTGGTCACTACTCTTTAGCTGACCTCAACATTGGCTGAAGCACTTCCTGTGGGTCTCAGCTGGGTGCTGACTGAAGGCTTATAAGGCATAGACAGGAGTACCAAGAAGCAGCAGAAAGGGAAGTGGTAGAGCAGAGGCTAGTATTAATATTTCATGGCCTTTGGAGCCAAAAAGGCATGGGTTTGAATTTTGGCTGGACCATTTATTAGTTGTGTGACCTTAAACCATTTACTTAATCTTTTTACTTAATCTCTCTGAGCTTTATATCCCTTATCTATAAAATGGGAGTTATATTACCAATGTTCCATAGGGCCTTGTAGAGATTAACTGTGGTAACACTCACTTAGACCAACGTCAGCATAGAGAAAACAATTAGCAGTAAGTGCTATTATGTTTCTGACTATTATTATTATCATTATTTTAATCAGCAATAATCATGTGTGGATAAACCTCATTGGCTACAATACTGCTACTATGTGAAGATTATTATTACACCCAGAATGAGATTCACTCCAACATTCATTTTGACTTCCCATAACATGCAATTCTCTAACATACCAAAGACCTACTAAAAGCCAGGCTTCCTCATGAGTATGCATTTTCAAATTTAGGGATGAGCGGAAGGGATACCGAATAATTCTAAATGTGTTATTTTAGCTGGGGCACTGGACCGAAGAACAGCACATGGGGCCTCTAGCCTGGCTGCTTGCTCAGTCTCTCAGTACCAAGATTATGCAAGTTTCCAAAGCTACCTTCAGAATAAGCTGTCCAAACCAACTGCTGCCCCAGCAAATGATAGTCTAGGATATACTGAGGCCGGATGGTCATGGGGCACAAGAATGTACTGTGGATCAATAATTATAGCTCTCAAGTACAGCACAGAGGAGTAGACCTAGATCTCCTAAGCACATATAGTGACTTACTTGAATACCACATGCTCTTCAATCCCTCCTTTTCGGGTCCAGGCTCAGGCACCCAGAAGAACTATGATTCATGGGAGAGATATGGGGAAATGTATATAAAGAGAGGGAGAAAAATCTTCTGGGAATCCAGACTAGTCCCACCCAACTGAGTGGAGCAATGTACTTTCAGCTCCTCTCTATAGCACTTAACCCTAAAAGGCTACAGAGGCGCAGAACTCTTCTTGCTCAGGCTATTCTGATTCTGAGCATCAACTCCATGGAAAAAGTCAGAGGCTATTTACTAACACAAGAGGATTGTTGTCATCATCATCAACAAATACTTTTCAGCTATGTGTGCTGGGTCATACAGCATGGTGGAGAGGGAAATGAATTTGACATCAGAAAGATCTGGGCTCCAATCCTAGCTCTGTTTTTTGTTTGTTTGTTTGTTTGTTTTTTCCTGAGATGGAGTCTCGCTGTGTCACCTAGGCTGGAGTGCAGTGCTGCGATATTGGCTCACTGCAACCTCCTCCTCCTGGGTTCAAGTGATTCTCGTGCCTCATCCTCCTGAGTAGCTGGGATTACAGGCGTGTGCCACCACACTTAATTTTTGTATTTTTAGCAGAGACGGGGTTTCACCCTGTTGGCCAGGCTGGTCTCGAGCTCCTGACCTCAAGTGATCCACCCGCCTCAGCCTCCCAAAGTTCTGAAATTACAGGCATGAGCTGCTGTGCCCAGCCCAATCCTAGCTCTTAATATCAATTGACTTTGGGCAAGTTATTTAATTTAACTCTCTGAAACTCAGTTTTCTCCTCTCTAAGAGCTAATATTAAAGTCTACCTTACAGGGTTGTAATGAAGATTTAATCAGATGATGAATTTCAAAGTTATTAGTAAATAACAATCTGCTAGTTGGTTATTGTTATTGTTATGTATAGAATGGTGGAGATAAGGGCTTCAGAAGAGAACGAGATGTCATGGATAGCTGAAGCCGTCAAGAATATGTTTTGTGGAGGAGGAGGGTCTTGAAGTATTGGCAGGCTTCAGGACAGAAGAATTGAAGACATCACAAGCAGATGTAATGGCCTGAGTTGGGGTAAAGACATGTTTATGGGAATGGCATGTTCAGGCAAAAATTGCACATTTGTAGTTTATTTATAGCTGTTTCAGAGGACACTATGGGATCATTAGCAAATCCATGGTCTCATGATCTGAGTTCAGGGTTAACAGCAAATATGGCGGACAGGTCTGAAAACCTCAGCTGTTCAGTCCTCAGCTCACCTTGACTCTAACGTTGAGCTACATGTTCAGGCCATGGGGCATGGACATTCATCCCCTCCTGGCTAAAGTACCTGACTCTTGGTAGTGCTCACACTGCAATACTGACACAGCCCAGATAGCAAGAGAGTCAGACATGAAGCTAAGATGAAAATGGCAACACGTCTATTAGTCATTGAAATAGCCTGTTCCTTAAAGTAATTAAGCTCCTATAATACTCAAATAAACACGGCATGAGAAAGCGCTTTGCAAAGCATGAAGTTATTAAACGAATTGCATAAATATATACATTTACATACACATACATACCCATAGATGTATATAGTCTAATTATTAAAACAAGAAAGGGTTAATCGTTAGAAAAAACAGCACAATCTAATGTGATGTATTCTCTTAAAATTCAATACCCTTCCTAACCTTGCCCTTTTAATATTCAGGGTGGAGTGGGTGGAAGTGTTTTTATTACAGCATTCATCAAATGAGGTGCTCTGGGGGAGTCTGGGAAACTAGCCACCCCTCAAACTATCTCCCTTTTAATTTTAAGAATGCTGGATGTATTTTATATTTGAAGATTCATTTGGAATTCATTTAGGTCATCATTTGGACAGGCTTGTTTTAATTCCTATTCCTACTGATGTTTGCCCCTGTGAGTAGAACAGATGTGGTAAGGGCAGGAAGGATTTATACACATCGGGCTTCTTCCAAGAACGATAAATCCTTTGGTTTCCAAAACATTAAAGATGAACTGATAAACCCTAGCATGGGTGCCTAGTGACCTGGCTGGCTCTATCCATATTCCTCCAAATGACTCAGGTGTGGGTTTTCAGCTTTTATCATTCTAACACTCTCCCTTAGTGCCCTTGATTGTGTTAGCTCTTCAGTATTCTATACCCCTCTGTGTATCTTCTTCTTCTTCTACAAAACAAATAATAATGGTACCCACACCACAGGGTTGCTGGGAGGATATAATGAGTTTATCCACACAAAATGCTTAAAACTGTGCTGGGCACATAGTAAGCACTCAAAAAATATGAGCTATTATTATTGTGCCAACCCTATCATTACCTCCTCCATGCTTTCTCTCTGAATGGCACTGGCATCTGCCCATTTGCCCAAGGTGGAAACAGTGACCTCATCCTCAACAACTCTTTCTCCCTCACTCTGCCACATCTAAATAGACAGGTCTTGCTGATTCTTCTTCTTAAATCTGCATCTTCATCCACTCCCCCAGAGAGTTTTCCAAAATGCAATTCTGACCATGTCAGCCTTCTCCCTTCACTTGCACTCACTTGCCCCCCTCAAACTCCCAACATGCTTACAACCTTTCTCTGGCTGGGCATGGTGGCTCATGCCTGTAATCCCAGCACTTTGGGAGACTGAGGTGGGTGGATCGTTTGAGCCCAGGAGTTTAAGACCAGCCTGGGCAACATGGCAAAATCTCATCTCTACAAATAAAAAAAATTAACCAGGCACATGCCTGTAGTCCCAGCTACTCAGGAGGCTGAGGTGAGAGAATTGCTTGAGCACCAGAGTTTGAGGCTGAAGTGAGCCGTGATTGTGCCACTGCACTCCAGCCTGGGTGACAGAGGGAGACCCTGTCTCAAAACAAAAAACAAAACAAAACAGAACAAAACACCAAACCAAACCAAAGGTTTGAAGGGAGCAAACCAGAGTGCTGCCTTCAAGCCTTCAATCTTTTGGTGGTGTTTCCCTGTAGTGCTATGTTCAGAAGGATTAGGATGTCACATCTGGGCTCAGTGGAGTGGGGTGCTGTGATTATGAATGTCTGCTATGGAGAGGGATGGGGGTTGGGGAGGCTAATGGCCCATATGTTGTGAATTTATAGACCCTGCTACAGGATCAAGACCAAGCTCCTTAACAAGGCAGAGAAGGCCCTCATGATGTGACCCCTAACAAATCTTCCAGCCTCACCTCTTGCTTCTCTGTACTCTAGTCACACCAAAGTGCATGTCATTTTCAGAACCACCGTGCTCTTTCTCATCTCCAAGTCATTGCTCATACTATCCCGCCAGCCTACAATTTTCTTCCCTTTCCACCTGACCCCTACACATTGTTTCAGACTCAGCTCAGTTTCTGATGACCCAAGGCTGGGTGTGAAGCTTTACCTTTGTGTTTCCACAACTCCGTGTACATACTGCAATCAGTGCTTTAACCGCTTTACATTACAATGATCCAGTTAGGTGTCTGTGCCCTTCCCATTGCCCACCACCCCCCAAGACCCCCAACTACACTAGGAACTTCTATGGGCAGGTACTTTGCTTATTCATTTTTGTATGGCCAGGGCCATGCAACAAACACTTACTGAGCACCAATTAGGTCCCAGGCACTGGGAATTACCTGACCATCATGTTGGTAAATGCTTGAAGCATATTGACGGAGCACTCTGCCTAGGGCTAGGTGTCACTGAGGAAGGAGATGCATCTGAACTGTATTTTTCATTTTCATTTTTATTTTTTTGAGACATTCTCATCCTGTTGTCCAGGCTGGCTGGAGTGCAGTGGCACAATCATAGCTCACTGCACCCTTAACCTCCTGGGCTCAAGCGATCCTCTCACCTTGACCTCTGGAGTAGCTGGGACTACAGGCTCACACTACCACACCCAGCTAATTTTTTGTAGAGACAGGGTTTCACCATGTTGCCCAGGCTGGTCTCAAACTCCTGGGCTCAAGTGATCCTCCCACCTCGCCCTCCCACAGTGCCAGGATTACAGAAGCAAGCCACGACGCCCAGCCTGAACTGAGTTTTAAAGGTACAAAAGGGGAAACAAGTACGGGTTAACAGGTCAGCATGTGCAGAATATTAACAGCCACTATTTATGGGAACCTACCAAGGCATGGGCACTGCGCTAAGTGCTTTATGTATATTACAGATACAAGACTTTACAAAGGCCCAGGCACGCCTGAAGGAACAGAATAGCAAGTTTGCAACAGTGAAAACTTTAAGGTAGTTGGAGCATAGGATGGAGTAGGGGTTAGTGAGAGAAAAGATTGGAGATGTAGGTTGGGGCCAGATTAGGAAAGGCTGAGCTAAGGGATTTGGTTTCACTACTCCTCATTTATGCCTAGAATTTAGGGACAGCAAGGAGAATGCCCTTATGACTCCAAGCTGGCTATTGGTGAGAAGACTACAACCTCTCCTCGAAGGAAGGCAGACTAACTTTCATTCCTTAAGTTGAACATGTTTCTAAACCCCTTGGAGGCACTGACCTTTAGCTGCTTTAGGCTAAATACAACTTGTGTATTTAGGTTTAGAAAGCCCTAGAGCTGAAAGAAATGTGCATGATTTCCTCAGATACTGCCCAAATCATTATTGTTGTTCTCCCAAAATATCCATCTTCTTTGTTCCAACTATCATTCCATATGAAGTGGTGTGTGGGGAGAAGGAAAGCTAGAACAAGAAAAACTAAATGGAGAGACATTCATGGCTCCATGCTCTAAAAATGCCTGAATCAAAAAGATATCAGTTCAGAAAGGTGCTATCTCTGCATGTGGACTAAAAATGATAAAGAATTTATGAACCCACAGGCATGAAATCCCTGGGTTCCTTTTCATTATCAATTTAGTCTTCTAGTGCTATGTGTCACAGACAGGTTCTGACATCTGCAGAAGCAGAGCACAGATGTTCTTACTGAACTGCTGCATATTTGTATAGAAAATCTCCAGTGATCCGACCACATTTTGGGAGAATCTCACTTCTTAGTCCTCTAGCAGTTGGTACTGTATGTGAGTATGAGTAATAATGTTGCCTCCCTGCACAAACAAGAAAGAAATGTTGAACAGGAGAGTGGGAGTGTGTTCCAAATTTAGCTTTCCTCCCAACCTCTGCCCATATGGTCGGTGGTTCAAAAAATGATTACTGAGCCAACAAAATGTAACCTGATATTAGGAGTTCCACTCGAACTCTATGAAGCCAAGGCTAATACTGGCACACGGTATACATTTGTCTTAATGCCATCTTCTACAGCGAGGCTGAACTCTAAAAGTGGTCCTCACCTGGGTGCTCCAGTTAACTGACCTGCAAGAATACCATTGAGGTTTGGGATGGGACTGATGAGATTTCCATCGGTTAGCAGAGGGATTTCAGAGGGAGCCCCCGAACCTCAACAGGGAATAAGAAGTTTTGAGGAAAAAAGTTTATGGATCTTACAGATCCAAGTTAAGAAAGTTTCCAAGTTTGGGATTCCTAGAAGTCAGTATCACTGAAAATGAGGGGCTCTTTAATTTGCCAGCATAACTTTGGAAGACAGAAATTTTCTCTCACTCATGGTAGCAAGAGCTATTGATTTAAACTTAGAAACTTTAAGGATAAACAAAGGAAAATAAATCCTCTAAATATATTGTCTTACCCAGTGGTGAGCTGGTAAATATTTAACAACTGGCTCTCAAAAAAAGGAAGTATGCATGTCAGCTTATTTTTAATTTTATTGGAATAAAGGATGTGCAGCACCTTACAATTTACAGATAAAAATATAAAATACTCTTCATTATAAATTTTATTTAGCCAATTAGTTCTCACAGAATGCTTTCATTGACTTTTGTTCAAGCTCTTGCAACTGGAGCCAAACTAGAGTTATGATCGATGAGCAAGTGTAGTTCCTACAAGAATACTGGTTGATATATTGGAATACACTAAGAGGTGACACAAAAGTGAAATAACACTATTATTATTAGTGTTCCAACTCCAATGGAGTCAGAACTTCACTCCATCAGTGATAGGAGCAACTTCTTTACTGAATTGGGTAATAGTTTTCAAATACTGGAAGAATATTTCTTCAATTTTTTTGTGCTATTCACAATGTAATGGCTACAGAGACAACATGATTTTAAGTTTATTCTGTGCTACTAACATTTTCTCCTATCACTTTCTTAAGTCTAGAGTCTAGACAATCAACAAAACAATAAATCAAGCCCTGATTTGTAGTTTCTTCCTGATTTCTGTGGTGTAAGTATTTCTATCCTGTCCAGCTTTAAGCTACCAATGTGACCACACTGAACACAGAATTGCAAGAGTATATATTATTTCCACCACACATACACACACAATAGACATATAACCCTAAGAGTAGAGATAATTATAAAATGCAATAAAATAATTAGGATGTGATGAGTCTTCAGTGTGATTTTTGTTTGGTAGAATTTATTTCATTGTAAATTTATATAATTTAATTTTTTGTAATGGCCATGTTTAACAACTGACTCACAGGAATTCTGAAAATTTAACAATTGGCTCTCGTGAGCCAGTGCAAGCCAGCTCTAGTACACCACTGCCCTCACTCTATTTAGACTGCTTTTGAGTGTTTCCCACCATGAGATCCAAGGTGAGGAGGAATACAAGGCAGAGACACACAGAGCAGGCTACACCTCCCTACTCAATGTGTGGGCTACTGCTCTGCTATTTATTGCTAATCAGCAAGAAGATAAGTACAGACATTGAAAATAAGCACTTTGAAACTTTTATAGCAATTTGACAGAGATTTTTAGGTCTGTTGAATCTCATAATTAAAACGTGTGGCTTGTATTTTATAGGGTTTTTTTTGGTCATTTTCTTTTTCTGGTAATTTAGTTTTATTGTCTACAAAGATATTGGTCCATGACAGATTTGGGAGGAATGAAACAAACAAACGAACTAACTCTGGGTCCTTCATCATAGATAACTTGAGATGCACTGGTCTATTCTGTGTGGGCAGAATCAGAAGGGAGAGAGGGGTGCAGGGGATGAGTGTGAACTGGACAACCTTAATATTGACAATACAGCAATCAGCACTAACTGCTTGTAGCCGGGGGGAGGGCTCTGTCCTGGGTTTGCTTTTCTAACATGGGGCAGGACGGCCACAAGCCTGGAGATAATTGGGGAGAAATGAGAACTGGATTCTTGTAGTGGCAAAACAAATCTGGAGGCTGTGAATGACAGAAGATGTTGAAAAGAATTGCTCCCTGGAAAAGTCTCTGCCATTCGTAAGGATCCGTTTTCTTAGGAAAATAGTTGCAGAAAATCATAATTGGTGACATGTGCTCATAGACAAACAACCACAGAGATTCTCTTCTCCACTCCTCTTTCTTTCCCCCAGCCTGAAAAATGGCCTCATTGGTTTGCTCCACCATATTGATTCTCTTTTGTTCTATTTACATGTTTACATCATAAAAATTTAGCCCCTCAGAGCTATTCAGGACCCCGGAAGTCAAAAGTCCATCATGATGTAGGTATCTATCCACTCTCTGACACCTAAGCCCCAACCAGCCAATATTTCTTACTCTCTTTTTTTATTATTTTTATTTTTTTGAGATGCAGTCTCACTTGGTTGCCCAGGCTGGAATGAAGTGGTGCGATCTCGGCTCACTACAACCTCCACCTCCTGGGTTCAAGCAATTCTCCCACCTCAGCCTCCTGAGTAGCTGGGTTTACAGGTGTGTGCCACCATGCCTGGCTAATTTTTGTATTTTTAGTAGAGATGGGATGTTGCCATGTTAGCCAGGCTGGTCTCAAACTCCTGGCCTCAAGTGATCTGCCTGCCTTGGCCTCCCAAAGTGCTGGGACTACACGTGTGAGCCATTGCACTTGGCCTGATATGCTTATTCTCTAGTCAAATACCTTCAAAGTCAGGAAGCTGATTGTTTCTCAGGGCAATCCATTCAATTGAGGAATAGCTCAAAGAGATAGTTCATCTTTCTGTTAGCCAAAATATGTCTCCTTGTAAATGTCATGCATTGGCTCCAGATCTACTCTCCTCTTCCATATGCAAGACTTCTTTTTTTTTTTTTTTTTTTAAATTTTATTTTATTTTTATTGATCATTCTTGGGTGTTTCTCACAGAGGGGGATTTGGCAGGGTCATAGGACACTAGTGGAGGGAAGGTCAGCAGACAAACAAGCGAACAAAGGTCTCTGGTTTTCCTAGGCAGAGTGTTTGTGTCCCTGGGTACTTGAGATTAGGGAGTGGTGATGACTCTTAACGAGCATGCTGCCTTCAAGCATCTGTTTAACAAAGCACATCTTGCACCGCCCTTAATCCATTTAACCCTGAGTGGACACAGCACATGTTTCAGAGAGCACAGGGTTGGGGGTAAGGTCATAGATCAACAGGATCCCAAGGCAGAAGAATTTTTCTTAGTACAGAACAAAATGAAAAGTCTCCCATGTCTACTTATTTCTACACAGACACGGCAACCATCCGATTTCTCAATCTTTTCCCCACCTTGCCCCCCTTTCTACTCCAGAAAACCGCCATCGTCATCATGGCCCATTCTCAATGAGCTGTTGGGTACACCTCCCAGACAGGGTGGTGGCCGGGCAGAGGGGCTCCTCACTTCCCAGTAGGGGCGGCCGGGCAGAGGCGCCCCTCAGCTCCCAGACCGGGTGGCTGGCCAGGCAGGGGGCTGACCCCCCCATCTCCCTCCCGGACAGGGCGGCTGGCCAGGCGTGGGGCTGACGCCCCCACCTCCCTCCCGGACGGGGCGGCTGGCCGGGCGGGGGGCTGACCCCCCCACCTCCCTCCCGGACGGGGCGGCTGGCCGGGAGGGGGCACTGACCCCCCCCACCTCCCTCCCAGATGGAGCGGCTGGCCAGGCGGGGGGCTGAGCCCCCCACCTCCCTCCCGGACGGGGCGGCTGGCTGGGCAGAGGGGCTCCTCACTTCCCAGTAGGGGCGGCCGGGCAGAGGCGCCCCTCACCTCCCGGACGGGGCGGCTGGCCGGGCGGGGGGCTGAGCCCCCCACCTCCCTCCCGGACGGGGCGGCTGGCCGGGCGGGGGGGCTGACCCCCCCCACCTCCCTCCCGGACGGAGCGGCTGGCCGGGCGGGGGGCTGACCCCCCCACCTCCCTCCCAGACGGGGCGGCTGGCCGGGCAGAGGGGCTCCTCACTTCCCAGTAGAGGCGGCCGGGCAGAGGCGCCCCTCAGCTCCCAGACCCGGTGGCTGGCCAGGCGGGGGGCTGACCCCCCCATCTCCCTCCCAGACAGGGCGGCTGGCCGGGTGGGGGGCTGAGCCCCCCACCTCCCTCCCGGACGGGGCGGCTGGCCGGGTGGGGGGCTGACCCCCCCACCTCCCTCCCAGATGGGGCGGCTGGCCGGGAGGGGGCGCTGACCCCCCCACCTCCCTCCCGGACGGAGCAGCTGGCCGGGCAGGGGGGCTCCTGGCTGGGCAGAGGGGCTCCTCATTTTCCAGTAGGGGCGGCCGGGCAGAGGCGCCCCTCACCTCCTGGACGGGGCGGCTGGCCGGGTGGGGGGCTGAGCCCCCCACCTCCCTCCCGGATGGGGCTGCTGGCCGGGCGGGGGGCTGACCCCCACCTCCCTCCCGGACGGGGTGGCTGCCGGGCGGAGACGCTCCTCACTTCCCAGACGGGGTGGCAGCCAGGCGGAGGGGCTCCTCACTTCTCAGACGGGGTGGTTGCCAGGCGGAGGGTCTCCTCACTTCTCAGACAGGGCGGCCAGGCAGAGACGCTCCTCACCTCCCAGACGGGGTCGCGGCCGGGCCGAGGCGCTCCTCACATCCCAGACGGGGCGGCGGGGCAGAGGCGCTCCCCACATCTCAGACGATGGGCTGCCGGGCAGAGACACTCCTCACTTCCTAGATGGGATGGCGGCCGGGACGAGGCGCTCCTCACTTCCCAGGTGGGATGGCGGCCGGGCAGAGATGCTCCTCACTTTCCAGACTGGGCAGCCAGGCAGAGGGGCTCCTCACATCCCAGACGATGGGCAGCCAGGCAGAGACGCTCCTCACTTCCCAGACGGGGTGGCGGCCGAGCAGAGGCTGCAATCTCGGCACTTTGGGGGGCCAAGGCAGGTGGCTGGGAGGTGGAGGCCGTAGCGAGCCGAGATCACGCCACTGCACTGCAGCCTGGGCACCATTGAGCACTGAGTGAATGAGACTCCGTCTGCAATCCCGGCACCTCGGGAGGCCGAGGCTGGCGGATCACTCGCGGCTAGGAGCTGGAGACCAGTCCGGCCAACACAGCGAAACCCCGTCCCCATCAAAAAAACACGAAAACCAGTCAGGTGTGGCGGCGTGCGCCTGCAATCGCAGGCACTCGGCAGGCTGAGGCAGGAGAATCAGGCAGGGAGGCTGCAGCGAGCCGAGATGGCAGCAGTACAGTCCACCTTTGGCCCAGCATGAGAGGGAGACCATGGAAAGGAGAGGGAGAGGGAGACGGGAGAGGGAGACGGGAGAGGGAGAGGGAGACGGGAGAGGGAGAGGGAGACGGGAGAGGGAGAGGGAGACGGGAGAGGGAGAGGGCAAGACTTCTTACTATTAGAAGACAACATTCATATCTTCCTAATCCTTCTCTCATGTAGACTGAACACTGTTACTTCTTTTCAGCATCCTCCCACTGTCCCTGTGTGCAGAATCTTCCCCATCTGTCTCTCTCTTCTCAAGATGCACAGGAGGCTACAAACACCCTATGTTTCACATGCCGTGCCTTCCCCCACTCAGCTGAGTCCTTACTCCTGTGTTGACTGGAACAGGAATCTCAGATCTCTTTGCTCACAAATATGGCTGCTAAAAGTTGAGGATACTTTGAGGAAGCTAGTTTAAGATGCAATGAAGGTGAAGCACACTGTTGCCCTATTGAATATGGGACCAAAGGAAGCAAATGTGAAAAGTAAACATTACAAATCCATAACTGAATATTTACTAAATACGTACTAAGTGAGAGTCACTGAGCGGCATGGAGGGAAGGAGAATAGGTGATTGAGAACTGTGAAGTGTATACACAGGATGAAAAATACTTGCTTTCGACCCTCCAAGGAGTTCACTGTTAATTGGAGAACGACTCTCCTCTGAAGCTCATCCTGAATGTGCTCATGAGATTTCCTCCTGCTCTAACCTAGACTGTCCTCGGAAACCTGAATTTGTAGGATAGCCTGTACTCCATTTTTGTTTTTTCTTTTTAAAACAGATTCCCACTCTGTCACCCAAGCTGAAGTGCAGTGGCGCGATCTCAGCTCACTGCAACCTCCACCTTCCAGGTTCAAGCGATTCTCATGCCTCACCCTCCCGAGTAGCTGGGATGACAGGTGCGCACCACCATGCCCGTATAATTTTTGGATTTTTGGCAGAGACAGGGTTTCACCATGTTGCTCAGGCTAGTCTCGAACTCCTATGCTCAAGTAATCCATCCACCTTGGCCTCCCAAGATGCTGGGATTATAGGTGTGAGCCACTGTGCCTGGCCTTCTACTCCATTTTTATTTACTTGGTAATTATATTACTGCTTCAGTCCACCAATGAGCTACAAATTAAAAGATTCTGTCTGTGCTGGTGCTCGTGTTCTCACCTTAAAAGCTTATTTACCATCAGA
The DNA here is from genome assembly GCF_028858775.2 of Pan troglodytes. NCBI lineage: Eukaryota > Metazoa > Chordata > Mammalia > Primates > Hominidae > Pan > Pan troglodytes. Next base: position 131,052,945 of record NC_072421.2, read on the forward strand.
CATTCACATTAGGATTATAAAAAGCCAAAAAAAAAAACAAAACCAAAAACCAAAACAAAAAAAACAGACTAAAAGGCACTTTTTAAAAAACTCAGCAAGTATATTTGGAAATGATAAGAATCATTAAACATCTTTTAGGCAGATGTGTACACAGGCAAGATCTATAACAAGGTTTCCCTTCAGAAAAATTAACCACACAAAAACTTGCCAGTAACTTCGTTCCTACCGGTGCGAATGGGAAATGTCCTTGTACCCAACACAGACAAATAAAGAGGGGAGGTGATGGCTGCATCTTTGTTCTTTTTGCCATGCTAGAAAAACCTAAAGGACTGCACTGTCTGAATTGGAGAGATTTGACAGCACATGCGTGCACATGTGCACAGTTTAAGGGGCCTTATGGAAAGTCAACGATTGAAGGGCATTGGATGGCTCCACATCCCTCCCCTTCTCCGAGCAGGACCTCAGCCCTCACTTTATTCCCGATCTCTACCTGCAGCCACTAGGACTATCCACACTAGATCTTTTCAGCTTCTGTCTCACTCTGCACACTCACGATTCCTTGTTTCTGATTTGAACCCCCTAGGAGATCATTGTTTATCATGGAAACTTTGGACAACAGCACAGGTTTAATCAGACATCTCCACATTTCTCTCTTTCTGCTATGCTATTTCTTCTTGCAGGGGAGCACTTTCCTTTTGCTGGCATGTAAGTCTGCACTCCCAGATCCCTTGGGGATGTTATCCTACAGGGACTGCTTCACTTCTGTTTGGCAACCCAGCGAGAGGCTTCGGGCTTGCCACTTTCCTGCTGGATCCTTCTCTACTTTCCCACCAGCTGAATGCTGAACCTCTCCATCCCTTTCCTTTCCACCAATACTTGGCTAAATTACCACATTTTAGTTGAGGCTGTCATAAAACTGGCCAACATGGCTTCTGTCCAGAGAAAATCAATTGCACCACTTAGTCAAATTCATCTGTTCAACAGTTTCCTCTTAATTTGAAGATTGATTAGAAAATATAATACAATGGCACTAAATTGCTCACAATATCCCTAATACTTACTCAATTCTTAGAGTTATGTGTAAGGCCTACCAGCAAGTACAACTTTTACAGCATTACTCCTGATAAAAGCCTTATAGCCTAATGGCTCAGATGGGAAAGTATCACAGCGCAGCACACCTAGAAAAGCAAATCTCAGAATATCTCCTTCCAAATAATAAGAAACAAACTCCCTAAGGTATCCTGAGTTATGATAACTTTACGGGAAGTTTTAACCTTTGCTCATTCTCATCTATCACCAGATTACCTATAGTAATTCCCTAGCCAACATTAAAGCATGGGGAAGGCCTCTTTCTTGGTATACCTACTCAATTGGCAGGTAATACCACTGCTAAAGCTCACATCTAAGTCCCCTTTGTGAGCTCTGGGAGCTTCGCAAAGCTCTAGGGTGAGCTGGGATTGGCTGTCTTGTCAATTGATTAGCGAGAACCACCTGGTCTATATCTGTGTGAAAAGTGTTATTATGGTGAGCTTTGCTTCCTTCAGCTTTCCTATGACATTTGATCTCTAAAAGAAAAGACCAAAACATGAAAGCAGATTGCTTGTAGCTCAGAGCGAGATAGAATGGAAAAAATCAGGGGCCCTTTCTTGACCCTCCCCAACTCGTTGTCCACCCATGCCCTTACCGCCCCACTAGCACCAAAGAAAACAAAACATAACTAGCTGTGATTCTTTCAAGATGTAAGTGACTACTATTGTTGTGACTATGTGGTTATTTGTACAACTCAGCCGACATATTTGTCATTGTTCAAATACCTTCTCACTTCAAACCACCCTGGGCTAAAAACAAGTTAATGAGTAATTAAAAATGCCACCTTTGGGAATGGAGATGATGGAGAACATCTTTTTTTCAGAGATTCCTTCTTTTTTTATTTTTAACTGACATGTAATAATTGTATATATTTACAGGGTACATAGTGATGTTTTGATTCATATAATATATACTGATCAGATCAGGGTCATTAGCACATCCATCATCTCAAACACTTATCATTTCTTTGTGCTGGGAATATTCAATATCCTCCTTCTGGCTATTTGAAACTATATATTATTGTTAACTATAGTCATCCTACAGTGGTTCTAGAACACCAGAACTTATTCCTCTTATCTAGCTGCAATTTTGTATCTTTTGACATGTCTCTCCCTACCCCACCTCTGTTCTACTTTTTACTTCTATGAGATCAACTTTTTTTAGTTTTCATATACGAATGAGAACATGTGGTGTTTAACTTTTCGTTACCAGCTTATTTCAATTAACACAATGTCCTCCAGTTCCATTCACGTTGCCTGGAATGACAGGATTTCCTTTTTTTTTATGGCTGAATAGTACTCCACGGTGTACATATACACCATATTTTCTTTATGCATTCATCTGTTGTTGGAAACCAAGGTTGAGTCCACATTTTGGCCATTGTGAATAGTGTTGCACTAAACATGGGGGTGCAGATGTCTCTTCAATATATTGGTTTCCTTTCCTTTGAGTAAATGCTCAGTAGTGAGATTGCTGGATCATATGGTAGTTCTATTTGTAGTTTTTTGAGGAATCTCCACACTGTTCTTTATAGTAGCTGTACTAGTGTATATTGCCACCAACAGTGTATAAGAGTAGCACATTTATAATGAAAATTATTGGCTTGGACATTTGAAAATTATTGGCTTGGACATTTGGAACTTAGTTTAGTTTTATTCACCAAAAGCCTTTAGCTAAAATTATAATTTAAGTTATAACACTAAACAATATTAATAATATTATCCTAAATGGATATGATGCTTTAAAGTTTATAAAGTATGTTACATCCATTATCTCATGTGTTTCATTCAGCAACTTATGAGGTGGGTAGGTCAGGAAATATTTTATCACCATTTTTGCAAGTGAGGAAACTGTGGCTCAGAGGAACTGACTGACTTTGTCCAAGGTCACAACATTGGGAAGTGGCAGACACAGAACTGGGACCCAGTTTGTTTGACTCTGTAGAAGTGACGCCCTTCCCTTTAGATCTCAAACTTCAACAGTCTAAGGGTAAGAAGGTGTCTCATTTGCCCAACAGATGGGATCTCCCTCCCAGTGGATGACATGGGGTCGCTTGCACTGAGGTCACATGTTGGAGGGGCTGATATCCCAAGAAATGAGTTTGGAGGCAGTCACTACAAGATCTTGCCTGAGAGTTCCAGGGGTGGCTTACTTAGCAGGAAGCAATCTACAACTTACGTGACAAAGATCTGAATGGTGCATTTCCAAAGAGCACAAAGGAAGGGGAATTGGGTTACTCACACTATAAAATACATTTTGGTAAAACTGCCATAATTTATTCCTGGACTTGTTACCAACAGGGTAGTATAAATAGATATATTACTGTAGCTAATGTATTCCGAGTTCTGCATAGGACCTAACAACTTTCCCATTTAAAAAAACAAAAAACAAACAAACAAACAAACAAAAAAACCCAGGACATTTCATTTCCCTACAAGCTTTCTACTCACTTTTCAGCAGGCAACATGATTTGTTCTAAATCATTAATATTTTGCAGTTGTCACTCATGATAAAAGGCCTATCATAAATTTCCAATGACCCTTTTCACCAGACCACTCTATTAATGAATTTATTAATGCAAAATGACTACCAGCCTATGTTTATGAAGGTTTGACTTGACACTTTAGAAGAACACTTAAGCCATTGAGGTGTCCTTCACCTTTCCCATGTGCGCAGGCTTATTAGGAGTAGAAGTGTAAGGTTACACTTGATCCAGTAAAAAAAATAAAAAAATAAATAAAAATAAAGATCATTGGCTTATGAAAATATTTCCTAATTGCTGTTTTACTTGAGATCGTCGTTATTTTGTGTTCAGATTATAAAGTAACTATAAAAAGGGAATATATGCTACAGACAGCTAAAATAATAAGTTATAATCCAATGATACTAAATAATACTAATAATATTACCCTAAATGGGGCTCACAGCTGTGAAATCTTAAAGGCTTCCTCCACAGTACTGCTGGGACGAAGTGACTAGCCAGGGGCAGACCACTGCTTTCCCCCATAGCACTTGGAGATGACAACAGAAGAATGGCAAAAGGGACCAGTCACCCCATGTCAAGCAACAAGTGGCAGGTTTTCTCTTTGCAGTCCCCACACTGACATCTGAGAGACTGAAAGTTTCCTGAAGGCAAGCATTTCTATGAGAAATATCTGTGTACCAAGGGCAATAAACAGCCATTTGCTTTTAGTATTGATGATATTGTTTGGCTGTATCCCCACCCAAATCTCATCTAGAATTGTAGCTCCCATAACTCCCACGTGTTGTGAGAGGGACCCTGCGGGAGGTAATTGAATCATGGTGGCAGTTTCCCCCATACCGTTCTTGTGGTAGTGAATAAGTCTCATGAGATCTGATGGTTTTATTTATGTATTTACTTATTTTATTTTTTTGAGATGGAGTCTCACTCTTGTTGCCCAGGCTGGAGTGCAATGGTGCAATCTCGGCTCACTGCAACCTCCGCCTCCCAGGTTCAAGCCATTCTCCTCCCTCAGCCTCCCGAGGAGCTGGGATTACAGGCATGCACCACCACACCTGGCTAATTTTGTATTTTTAGTAGAGGCGGGGTTTCTCCATGTTGGTCAGGCTGGTCTTGAACTCCCGACTTCAGGTTATCTGCCCACCTTGGCTTCCCAAAGTGCTGGGATTACAGGCATGAGCCACCACACCTGGCTGATCTCATGGTTTTGTAAGGGGTTTCCCCTTTTGCGTGGCTCTCATTCTCTCTTGCCCACTGCCATGTAAGGCGTGCCTTTGCTCTCCCTTCATCTTCTGCCATGGTTGTGAGTCCTCCCCAGCCATGTGGAACCGTGAGTCCATTAAACCTGTTTCCTTTATAAATTACCCCATCTCTCATATGTCTTTATCAGCAGCACGAGAACAGACTAATACAATCGGTTTAAGCCCTAAGCCCAAGATGTTTTCTGCTCCTGTGCTAGTTTGCTGTATCTCCACTTTTTAGAAACAGAAGCAGGCTGAGAGAGATGAAGTATCCCACTGCTATGGTTTGATGAATGTTTGTGCCCCATCCAAAATTCATGTTGAAACTTAATGCCCCCGGCAATGCAACAGTATGAAGAGGTGGGGCTTTTAGGAGGTGATTAGGCCATGAGAGCTCTGCCCTCATGGAGGGAATTAGTCCCTTATAAAAGGGCTGGAGAGAACTAGATAGGCTCCTTTCTGCCTTTCCATCTCTTCTGCCATGTGAGGACACAGCATCTGTCCCTTTTTTGCCCTTTTGCCTTCCCCCAGGTGAGGACACAGCATTTGTTCCGTCTGCAACATGAGGATGCAGGAAGAAGGCATTCACCAGACACCAAATGCTGGCACCTTCATCTCGGACTTCCCGGCCACCAGAACTGTAAGTACAACTTACTAGTATGTATAAATTGCTCAGTCTAAGGTATTTTGTTATAGCAGTGCAAATGGACTAGGACACGCACCAAAAGGGAAATACATTACCCTTGGTTCTGAGAAGTGCGAGGAACAGGCGAAGATGTAACCATGGGTAAGACATCATGTAATGGTCATCCCACCAACAATTAAATTCAACAATCAGAAAGAATAAGACTCTAAGGATTCTATGTAAAATTTATAAATAAGAAATAAGGAAAAAGAGAATACTTAGGGAACTTTGAGATGAATAGTTTTATAAATGAATATACCCCAGAAAGCCTGGAAACTACTAAAACCTTCTTATTATTAGGTTGGCGCAAAAGTAATTGTGGTTTTTGCCATTACTTTTAATAGCATCCTAATGCACAAATGTGTTGAAGACCACATGTGGGGAGCCCTTGGTAAGAAGCCCAGCTTGCCAGATTGGTGGAAAAGTCAAAGGGGTTAGAATGGGGAAAATGAGATCTTTTCTATATAGAACTATAGCTCAAGAGAAGAGAACAGAGAACCTGCAAGGTCAGATGAAAACTTACAAGAAGATGTCCTCAAAAGACTCTGATAAGCACCTTGCCAGGGATCAAAGCCAAAGAAATGAACATAATCACAGACTGCTGGCACTGGAATGCCCTGCAAGACTTGTGTGTATACTCCCTCTATTTCACAAATGGAGAAACTGACTTTTCAAAAGTGGAAGGGGCTCGCTTTAGGACATATGGGAGAAGCAAAGCCAGGAACAGAACCTGCGTGTCCTGCACTTCATTCAGTGCCTCAAAAGAAGGGAAGAAGTAAGCCAGGGAAGCCAGCCGATAGAGCTACTTGCTGGTCATGTCGCAAAAGGTCTGTTCAGGGACAAAAGGGAGATACAAGAGAGTCTTAACATATTCCGAGCCATGCTCTTTATTCCCAAGTTGTATTTTGGAGGAGGCAATTTGGAGGGCTAAATGAAATGGTGGTGAATGTGCATGGTGTTCCAAGTCTAGCTGACTAAATAAATGGATGCTGATGAATCATCAGGACCAGATGGCATCTATCCAAATTTTAGGTAAAATTGTATAACAGCTGACCAAAGCATATAGCCTGTCATTCCAAATAGCTATTATGCCAAATAGCTATTGTACCATGAGCCTGGCAGATTGGCAATGAGTCTCCTCTCCATGAGAAGCATTTTTAAAGGGGGCCCAAGGAACTTCAGGCTGGTAGGATCACTGAATATGTTAGGCAAGTGTAATGTATTGGGGGCTAGGCATCATTTTTCCTCTCAATTAAATTAACCACCATTTATCTAATGTTTTACAGTTTATAAAGAACTTAGTGTTAATCATGCCTAACAAATTGACTAGAATTCTTTTACACGATAAATGTGTATGTGGACAAAGGGAAACCATGGATGTAATCTATTTAGATTTTGAAAAGGCCCTTGACAAGATCCCATGCCAAACACTGTTTTAACAAGTTAAGTCACCATGGAATTGTGGAGCAGTGCCTTGAAATGGATAAGGAAGTGGCTTATAGTCAGGAAAGCACAAGTAGGAATAAGCATAGACTTTTCTGGAGAAGTATGAACAGCGGTATGTCTCAGGGATCAGTGCTGGGACCAGGCAACATTTTGGTAAGTTGTCTGGGCAACTTTAGATGACCACAACTTTTCCAGGTAGCAAAATGCAAAGCTGACTTTGATCTTTTTATAGTTGTGTTGATGATCAGAGAAAAAAGAGTCAGAGTAGGCTTGTTCAAGGAGTGGCCTCTGAAACCAGACTTCTTGGCTCTGAATCCTGACTCTGCCCTTCGTGAATGTGACTTTAAGCAAGCCACTCCACCTCCTCCTGCATAATTTTCTTTTTTATTATACTTTAAGTTCTAGGGTACATGTGCACAACGTGCAGGTTTGTTACATATGTATACATGTGCCATGTTGGTGTGCTGCACCCGTTAACTGGTCATTTACATTAGATATATCTCCTAATGCTATCCCTCCCCCCTCCCCCCTCCCCCCACCCCAGGACAGGCCCCTGTGTGTGATATTCCCCGCCCTGTGTCCAAGTGTTCTCATTGTTCAATTCCCACTATGAGTGAGAACACCTCCAGTATAAATTTTCTCATCTGTAAAGTGAGAATAGTAATGACCCCTACCTCATAGTGGTATTGTGAAAATGATATGAGACAATGCATGCCAAGCTCTGGCACAGTGTTTAGAGCATAGTAAGTGTCCAATGAACATTAGCTTCTCTTATTTTTACTTTTCATGTTTATTCAACATTCTTCTAATAGGTTGCCAGGCTCTGAGTGGTCACTTTATGTCCTATGGAACCTGGGAGCCATTGTAGACTGTTTCATGAAAGCACTGGCAGAATTCATTTTAGTAATGAATTCAGAGGACAGAGGTAACTATGGACTGAGATGGCTATGAAAGATTTCATGGAGAGAAAGTAACAATTATGGAACACCTAGCATATGCTAGATACTTGCCTAGATGTTTTATAAATGTTCCCCCTCGATTTAATAGTCCTATGAAGTTGGGGTTATGATCCCCATTTAATGGATGACAGAATGGAGACATAGAGGGGAGGCTAAGAAACTTGTCCCAGGTCATGCTTGCTCATAAGTAGAGCAAGAATTTAAATAAACATTTGTCCTACCCCAAGACCTATTTTCTTTTCACTGCATCACACTTGAATTGCACCTTGAAGGATGGGTAAAATTTAAGATGAAAGAAAAAAAGGTCAATCTCTATAGAAATAAAATGGGCAGGCCGGGCACTGGGGCTCATGCCTGTAATCCCAGCACTTTGGGAGGTCGAGGCAGGCGGGGATCACACGAGGTCAGGAGTTCGAGACCAGCCTGGCCAACATGGCAAAACCCTGTCTCTACTAAAAATACAAAAATTAGCTGGGCGTGGTTGTGTGCACCTGTAATCCCAGCTACTCAGGAGGCTGAGGCAGGGAGAATCACTTGAACCCGGGAGACAGAGGTTTCAGTGAGCCAAGATTGTGTCACTGCACTCACTCCAGCCTGGGCAACACAGTGAGACTGTCTCAAAAAAAAAAAAAAAAAAAGTAAAAAAAAAAAAAAAGAAATAAACATAGGCAGTGGTGGGAAAACAGAAACAAGAACAGTATGTTTATGGGGTTCATGGAGCATGAATATGGCTGTTCTCACCAAAGTGGAGGGTACTTACGGGGGCTAGTGGTGGGAAATGAAGCCAGAAGGGTAGTTGAGGCTAGACCAGAAGACCCTCAGAACTCTACTAAGGAGTCTTAGCTTTATCCTCAAGGCATGAAGACAGCTGAGCTGCGGAGAAAGTATGAGATGCCTTCAAAAGATTAACCAGGTAGCTATGCAAGATGAATTTGATGGAATCTTCTGCCTGGGTCTCAAATTCTTTGTCCTCTAATCTACTAGCCTAAGGCTCTCAATACTCCTGCCTGAGCCTAGAAGCCTGGAGACCACCTACGATGTGTCTGCAATAGTATGTGCAGGAGGGTGTGAAGGGGGGAATAAAAGGAAGGATTGGGCTGGGCGTAGTGACTCACGCCTGTAATCCCAGCACTGTGGGAGGCTGAGGTGGGTGGATCACCTGAGGTCAGGGGTTTGAGACCAGCCTGGCCAACATGGATAAACCCCGTCTCTACCAAAAATACAAAAAACTAGTTGGGCATAGTGGTGCACACCTGTAGTCCCAGCTACTTGGGAGGCTGAGGCAGGAAAATTGCTTGAACCTGGGAGGTGGAGGTTGCAGTGAGCTGAGACTGCGCCACTGCACTCCAGCCTGGGCAACAAGAGCCAAACTCCATCTCAAAAAAAACAAAAACAAAAAACAAAAAACAAAAAAGTATTAACAGAAGCAGAATAAATTACAAAGAAAGAATCGACAGGGATTGGGGGCCTAATTGCATTTAAGGGCAAGAGAGAAGAAGCAAAGATGGCTTTAGGTTTAAGCCTCAGTGATCAGAAGAATGATGGTCAGTTGATAAATCTGACTTGTGACACATCACGTTGGGGGTGGTGGTGGTGAAGTCAGAAATGATTAATAAGCAGCTGGAGATGTGGGATGGTAGGAGAGCAGTTGAGACTCGTGGTAATGACTTTATGTAAGTTATTTCCCACAGTGTTATGATAGTTAAAGAATGTTCATTGTAGGATTATCCACAACAGCCAAGAGGTGGAAGCAATCTACATGTCCACTGATGGATAAATGGATAAAAAATTGTGGTACATACATACAATGGAATATTACTCAGTCTTAAAAAGAAGGAAATCTTGTCACATGCTACAACATGGATGAACCTTGAGAAAATTATGCTAAGTGAAATAAACCAGTCACAGAAGGACAAATAGTGCATGATTCCATCATATATGAGGTATCTAAAGTAGTCACAGAAGCAGAAAGTAAAATGGTGGTTGCTAAGGGCTGGGGGAGGGAAAAATAAGGAGTTGCTGTTCAATGGACATAGAGTTTTAGGCACACAAGATGAAAATGTTCTAGAGATCTGTTGCACAACAATGTGCATATAATTAACAATATTGTACTGTACACTTAAAAGTTTAAGAGGGCAGATTCCATGTTAGTTTTTTTTTTACCTTAATAAAAAATAAATAAATCATAAAAAAAAGTTGAGGCCAGCCATGGTGGCTCACACCTATAATCCCAGCACTTTGGGAAGTTGAGGTGAGAGGATCACTTGAGCCCAAGAGTTTGAGGCTGCAGTGAGGTGTGAACGCGCCATTGCACTCCAGCCTAGGGGACAGAGAGAGACCCTATCTCAAAAAGGAAGAAAAAGTCAAAAGAGGGAGAGTAGATAAGATCTGCATTCTTTCTGGAGAAGAGAGAAAAGACAGAGGCTTAAGAAGGGACATCCGGATAATAGCCAGTTTCAGGTAGGATTAGGAAGAAGAACTAAGAAGGAAAGAGGCTGCCAGAGAAATAGGAACATTTAGCATCTCAGAGGCCATGGGTGATAGGGTTTTAAGGAGAAGGCTGTGCACCACAGAGGAAAGAGAATGGCAGTGGAAGTCTCAAGACCCGAGGTAGATTTCTAGTTCTTCCATACAGAGCAATCTCATTTCTTCTCTGAGCCCTGGTTTTAATTACCTGTAAAATCAAAGAACACCTATCCACATGAAAGTACTCTAAACTGTGATATGGAATACAAATTTAAGGAATTTTTGTTGTTGTTTTGCCTCCTTGACCCCAGCAGTACTATATTACTTTTTTCTATTGCTCTTGTTGTTTAGTTATTATTATTTTTTTTACTGAGACAGACTCTGGCTCTGTCTCCCAGGCTGGAGCACAGTGGCAGAATCTCAGCTCACTACAACCACTGCCTCCTGGACTGAAGCAATCCTCCCAAGTAGCTGGGACAATAGGCGTACCACCACACCCTGCTAATTTTTGTATTTTTGTAGAGACAGGATTTCATCATGTTGCCCAGGCTGGTCTGGAACTCCTGGGCTCAGGTGATTCTCCCACCTCAGCCTCCTAAATTGCCGCGATTACAAGCATGAACAACCGTGCCCTACCACTCTTGTCTTTATGTAGGTCTTCAGTCATATGCCATAGCCTATCTATGTTAGACTGCTTGTGAGAAAACAAAATAGACATAACGTCCTAAGAAAAGAAGGTCAGCTAATGGCTCTTCCTTTGAAAGTTATCCCACCAATGGTTTTCAGAAGACTTCCAAGGTTGCATTTCTTTTTTTTGTTTGTTTGTTTTTAACTTTGTTTTAAGTTCAGGGGTACATATCTAGGTTTGTTATATAGGTAAACTTGTGTCATGGGGGTTTATGGTACAGGTTATTTCATCCCAAATTTGCATTTTTTATTATGCATTTCTTTTTATAAATGAGAAGAACCAAGGAAAACTCCAATGAGAAACAGAGCCAACTGATTAGGTCAGTTCATTTTAGATAATGAAAAACAGGAAGTTACCCTTTTAATCTACCAAAGGTTGGAAATGGTGGGAGGAAAAGAAGGAGGCTACCTGAGAACTTCACTTTCTAGAGCTTGTATAGTCTTTCCTTGAAGAGTTGATGAGATTGTGTGTTGCAGGGAATGTAAGGGAATTGCAGACAGCGGGTTCAATTTATTTTTAATTCCTGAGCATCACCATTTTTAGATTACATTTGGGTCAGCACTAATCAGTTACCTGCAAGGAAGCGGAGCTGATTCTTCACTTTCATCATTCCATCACCAGAGCCTCCAATGCACTCATCTTCATCATCACCGCAGTCTCCACTTTCAAACCCTTCCTCATCCAGGTTTTTATCCAGAACTCTACCTTTGGGCACAGACATGGTTCTCAGGAGCTGAAAGAAAACAACCAGGAATGCATCAGCTCTTCATATTTCTCAGGTGGGTCTGCACAGTGTGTTATTAACAGGAGGCATTAAAAATGTTCAATGAATTACACAGAAGCTGTAAAAAATCACTTTCAAATTTACGTAGGGGTAAACTGCTTATACTCTTTAGAGTTTCAGACTTCTGAACCTTTCCATAGCATTTGATGTGATGGTCTACTCCTTGACTCTACTTACATCATGCAGTAGCCAGAGTGTATATTGCATTAGATCTTCTCATACCATGGTATTTAAGCTCCTGAAAGTCTCCATGATACAATTCACTGATGAGGAACTTAAGACATGATAAGGCAAAGCTAAGAGGACACCAAGACCAGAAAAGATCCCTATGGAAGCCCCCAATAATCAAATTTACAGTCACTAAATTAAAACCACAAAATGCTTCCTACCAAATGAGGAGAATAGCAGTGCCATTTTATACACATGTACACTGACTACTTACAATCAATCATCATTATATATGCCTTGATCACTGGAAAAATTGTTCAATATTCTCCTCTCCCGCAATTCCAATAAGATGCTTTTAAATTTATTTTGCTTTATTGTAGATAATATGCACACTAAGAGACATGTTTGTTTCACTCTGCGGTGTCTGGCTTTTCAGTCACATGGCCAATGCATTACTAATTTCACGGGACTCCCGCCTTTCAAAAGCCTCTCCACTGACCCAGAGACCCAGCACACCGCACGAAGGGTCCCTGAGGGCCGTTGTCAGATTCCATCTTATTTTTCCTCGCCATCTCTCTCCAAGGCTTCATTCTCATATTCTGTTTTTGTCCTGGCTTCTTCCCTATCACCCATTTCTCACCCTAAATCTTAGATCCAACCCCTACTTTTAAAAGACAGCCAACAAAAGATTCTGGATATACAGAAACTGAGATCTTTGTGATTGTGGAAGAGGTATCCAGAAAGAAAAATTGCTGCAAACACAAGCTGGGGTTTCTGCGGTTTCCATCGTCCCTATGTTTATGTCATGGCTAAGTATACTTTTATGTTCTCCACCTGTGATTTAGCTGCCACCCTGAGATCTACTTGGAAAGAGCTACATACTACAGAGAAATGTGATTCTGCAGGTGGTTTTTACGTTTTTATTTTTATTTTTTAGCAAAGAAAGGTAAGTCCCAAAGAGATTTTTGTTTTTGTTTTTGTTTTTTTTTCTGGCCAACAACCTCTAATGGTATTGGAGAAGCCAATCTACCAACTGTCTCCCACTCCAGCACCACGTTCACCCTGCCACTTCCGCTGCTGCTCATCATACACAACTACATTTATTATATATAAATACAGGCTAAGATGAGCTAGATTAATGATTCTCAAACTTCTTGGTCTCAGGACTCCTTTATACTTGCTGAGAACCGTAGAGTTTATATAAGTTATTTTTGTTTATGCAAGTTATATCTATCAACATTTGCCATCTTAGAAATTATAACTGAGAAATTTTAAAAATATTTATTTGATAGCTTCTGTAAACATAACAAGAATGAACCCATGATGTGACATAAACATTTCTTTTTTTTTGACACAGGGTCTGGATCCATCACCCAGGTGGGAGTGCAGTGGCATGATCATGGCTCACTGCAGCCTCAACCTCGCAGGCTCAAGCAATCCTCCCACCTCAGCTTCCTAAGTAGCTGGGACTACAGGTGTGTGACACCATCCCCAGCTAATTTTTTTTTTTTTTTTTACTTTTTGTAGAGGCAAGGTCTCACTATGTTGCCCAGGCTAAAACATAAACATTTTTGAATGACAAACATATTTTCCCAGACATAAGATAATTCATAGGAAGAGTGGCACTATTTAACAGTTTTATAAATCTCTTTGATGTCCAGCTTAATATAAGACAGCTGGATTATCAAATCTGCTTCTCCACTCAATCTGCTGTGATATATGGTTTTGGTTGAAACATTTGCAGTTAATCCAACCTCCCACAGATATGTCATGGGAAAAGAGAGAAGTATTTTAGCAGACTTTTCAGATAATTGTGGAGATTTTTCTTTGATACTACATTAAAAACTCAACAAGTAGTTAGTTGCAGTGTGGAATATGAAACTATATAAATAAATATATCATATCCTGTTACATTTACATCCATTGGTATGCTTTGAACTTTGAACACGCATTTTACTCATTTTGTATCATCATCCATGGGTCATCTGGAAAATACTGGCTCACTGAGCAATGCAGGTCTTCCCAATGTCAACACCTTTCATTATATGATATAAAAAATCACATTTGTTAATATTATCTCCAATCTCATCTGAAAAGTCTTTAAGTTTTGGGAAGCTCTCAAGCTCACAGTGGCAGATAAAAGTTTAAAACAATTTTTGGTTTTCTATTGAAAGCCTGAATTTTATTATTGGCAATAAATACTGCCAGTTGTTTTCCCTGAACTGACAGGCTCTCTTTGTTCCTTTCCAAGAAAATGTCTAGCAAGTATTCAAGTCTGCATAACTATAGTTTGTCAGTCATTCTCTCAAGTAAAAATGAAACAGGAAGCTCACAGCTCAAATTTCTCACAAGTGCTTTTTCTTGAGATGCACATTGACATGGTTTACTGTGTAAATACTTTCAGTGTACTTCCCATTTTATAACACAGAATCTTTTAAAAGTGCAAGAGATGAGGTTTAATAAAATTAGTAACTTTTTACAGATTCAGCAATGATATCCTTAAGTAAAACTGCCCTTTATTTTTCTGCAAGTACACACCAGTGATGAATACAATGACTACTAGTACATTTTGGTGCTATTGGCTTAATTCATCCTGTGGTGTCTTGATTCATACTGTGGCATCGAAGAGTTGTACTTGCCACTGCTTTTGAACCATTGTGCAAATATCAACACAGGGGAAAAGACAAATAACATCTTAGTACTGTTGTGCAAGTAGTTTTAACCTTGTGGATCCCTGGATTTCTTGGATTCCTAGGATCCATAAACCATTCTTTGAGAACTGCTAATCTAGCCTATAACATCACTTCAGTTTCACCAAAACCCCCAATGCCCTCCTTTATCATTATGTCTTATGAGAAATTTGCTTTCGATATAAGCATTTTTATGTTAATTTTCAAGAATGCATCTTTTGTGTACATCATGGAATACCTGAATGAGAATTTTTCACATAAGTAGAATTATGTTTAGATATAGATTAGTGAACTTGCTATTTCTCAAGCACACCTTGCATCTGTCCCTTTCATTAACACCTTCAGTACACATTCATTGAGAATGTACTATGAGCTGTTCTTCATTTATGTCTGTTCAAAGTCCTCCATACTTTCAAGCCAAGTTCTAACGCCATGTCATTAATAAAGCTTTCCTGGTAGACAGTCATTATAGCTCTCCCTCTCCCTCTTCTACCACTGTTCCCTTTATCTGTACCTCCTAAATGCCACTTTCTGTATGCAATCCGGTATTTGAACATATGACTTCTCTCCACCACCATCCTGTGAGCTGCCCAGGGGTTTAATCTTATATATCTTTGAACCCCAGAGCATTTAAGGCAGTGTCTAGCACATAGTAGGCACTCAATATATGTGCTATTGAACTGAAGCAAAATGAAGTGTTATGGTATCTTTAATTCTTTAAAAGCTATTTCCACAACCTTATGAAAAAGGAGAAAGTCAAGGCCCAGATTAATTATAGAAGAAGAATTTGTGAATGAGTAGCTAAACATTTTTGGAGGACCTTGGCTAAGACACATAGCTAATCTTTGAGAGGCCGTTTCCAACCTGTGTGCAATGCCCCCACTATTCTTGAGTAGCTCAGTTTAAAACAAAGTGCAATTAAACAAAAACCCTTTAAAACTTTGCCAGTGAAGTTACTTCTTTAGGTATTAAATCACTCCCATTCTGGTGACAAATTCAGCATGGAAGAAGGATTATAGTAGACTTTTAAGCCATTTTACACAGACAGCCACTGATAAACCTAACCCTCACACATTATCAAAACAAACCCAAACCTAGAAATCTATTGTTAATGCGAAAATCTTAAAGAAGAGACTGAAGCTCCAGAGTGTTGAAAGAAGGGTAATGGGTCAGAGAGGAGGAATTGCCAGCAAGGAGTGGATTTAGGCAGCCTGGAATTTGGCCCAGAAATCCAATTGCTTAATTACAATTCACAATATTGACCTTTCTGTTCCCTCTCTCAGTCTTTCAGACTGAACACTAACTTTATGAAAAGAAAATTATGAGGGACTTACACACAAAAGCAGGTAACTTTAGGGGCCTAATGCTTTTGATTAACTGTTTGCCATTTTCAAAGGACACTGTCCTGTTAGCTTTTTAAAAGCCAAGGCACACAATAATGATTATCAATGTAAACGATCATATTAAAACCTACGTCTGAGTATTTCATTCCACTATCCCCATAGACATTCTGTTAACCTGACACTTCTGCTGTGCATTACTTTGAATACAGAGGATACCTTAGTGGAAGTGCACAAGGCCCTTCACATTCCAGCTTTTTCTACAGCCACTACTGTCTGTGCAACTCTGTTTTAGCCACTGAGACTATCACAGTTGCCTAAGCATACAATCAACTTTCTTTTAGAATCTAATATTTTAAATATGCAAGTATCAAATATAGAAACGTGAAAGGAAAAGAAACAAGGAAGAAAACCCCTAATTCCCAAACTTTAATAAACAATGTTTGTGTTTTCAAAGGTCAGCACTTTTTAATGCTTGTTTTTAAATTGAACTTGCATTTGGGAAGCAGATTGACTTGAGTTCGAACGCTACTTTTTCCACTTATTAAAACTGTATTTTCAGACAAGCTGCTTAATCTCCCTAAACCTCAGTGTCCTCATCTATAAAATGAGAGAAATAACGCCTGCCTCACAGAATTGTTGTAATAAGTAAATATGATAAATGTCATACTTTAAATGGGATGATGCATCTATCCATTAAGGGATCTATCAACATTTACTTAACCATTTTTCTAATATTGAATATTTGCATTGTTTCCTGTTATTTTGCTTTTATAAACAAAAATGTAATCATCAGGAACATTCACATAACTCTTTCCATATTTTGGATTATTTCCTTAGTAAGGATACTGGGTCAAAGGGTATGTACATACTTACACACTGTGGGAGTGATTCTCTAAATTCCATAAAAATCACCAGGATGCTTATTAAAAAATTAGCCTCGCTAAACTCTTATACATGTTGATAGGAATGTAAATTAGCACAAGCACTATGGAAAATAATATGGAGGTTTCTCAAAAAACTAAAAATAGAACTACCCTATGGTCCAGTAATCCCACTACTGGGTAGTTATTCAAAGGAAAAGAAATGAGTATATTGAAGAGATATCAGCACCCCCATGTTTATTGCAGCACTATTCACAATAGCCAAGATTTGGAATCAACCTATAATGTCTATCAACAGATGAATGGATGAAGAAAATGTGGTATATATACACAATGGAATAATATTTGGCCATAATAAATAATGAAATCCTGTTATTTGAGGCCATATGGATGAGCCTGGAGGACATTATGTTAAGTGAAATAAGTCAGGCATAGAAAGATAAATACCCCACATTCTCGCTCATATGTAGGAGCTAAAAAAAAGTTGAGCTCATAGAAGTAGAGAATAGCGGTTACTAGAGTCTGGGAAGGGGAGGATAGGGAGATATTAGCCAATAGATACAAAATTACAGCTAGATAGGAGGAATTAGTTCTAGTGTTCTATACCAGGGTCCCCATACTGCAGGAGGTGAGTAGCAGGTGAGCACCTGGGATCCTCCTTCTATCAGATCAGTGGCAGCATTAGATTCTCATAGGAATGGGAGCCCTATTATGAACTACACATGCAAAGGATCTAGGTGGCCCTCCTTATGAGAATCTAATGCCTGATGATCCGAGGTGGAACAGTTTCATTCCGAAACCATCACACCCCTGGTCCGTGGCAAAATTGTCTTCTACAAAACTGGTCCCTGGTGCCAAAAAGGTTGGGGACCACTGTTCTATACTACTGTAGGATGAATATGGTTAATAATAATTTATTGTATATTTTCTAAAAGCTAGAAGAGAGGATTTGAATGTCCACAACACAAATAATAAATGTTTGAGGTGATGGATATGCTAATTACCCTGATTTCATCACTACACATTGTATACACGTATTGAACTATCACTCTGTGTCCCATAAATATGTACAATTATGTGTCAACCAAAAATAAAAGGAAAAATAAAGAATTAAACATTTTTTAAGTTGAAAGGTATTTTATAGGAAAAAGAAAAATATCTAAGATAATACATATTGTAGAAGTAATATTTAAATAACAAGTAATTCAATGTGTAGCCATAATTCCCCCAAACACCTAACAGAAACATAAGTTTTTTCGTGTACAAACAGTCTTGATGGCTTACATTTTTGTGTTGATATTGAGCTCTTGGCAATCATTCAATCATTGCTTTCCCAATTATATCCAGGTCAGCAATTTTGACAAAATAAATACAAATTGTGATTTCGAAAAAAATAAAAAGGCAAAAGTTAAAAAAAAAAAAAAAGACACGCTCCCTGGCCCAATTCACTTACAGAGTTTCTGATTTGGTGAATCTGGGATGGGGCACACAGATCTGCATCTATTTTTTTTGAGCCGGGGTCTCACTATGTTGCCTAGGCTGGTCTCGAACTCCTGGGCTCAAGCAATCCTCTTGCCTCAGCTTCCTGAGTAGCTGGTACTACAGACACACGCCAAACTAGATCTGTCCCCCTCATCTTACTGTGAGTGAACCGCAGACCACTCCTTACTCTTTCAGAAAGGCTGTTCCAATGTTACTCTGCTTCCCAGAATCCCACTGAAACCATCTTTTGACAAGAGCCACCAGAGCACCATGCATGTTGGAATCCTTAGTAAACGCTCTTCAAACCATGTGTTTAAAAGTAAATATAATATGATGATTTCCTTTTCAGTTAGGTATGGATATCTTGACCTTTTGTCTTTGTAGTTAAGGAAAATACCCTTGTATAAAGGTGATTGACTTCATTTGATTAGACAGGGAAACATTTAAAGTTAGCCTTGGAACAGGTACTCAGGGTTGTGTGATAAAAGGAAACAAAAAGCCTGGAATAATTGCTTAAGAAAATTGGAAACACAATGAAAGGGAAAAAAGGGCTTTCTGAAGTACAGCAATTTCATATTTTTAAAGCCATAACCAATATAACAAAAGGGTATGGCAGCATGGGACAATGAGATTTGGCTGAAGCTCTTTTTGTGCTTGGTCCATGGGAGATCAAAGGACATATTTATTGTTTGGAGAGGGATCAAATATGTTGAAATTAGACCAGTGAGAGCAGCAAGTCTTGATCTGTCTATATGGTATAAACAATATGCCTCTTGGAATTGTCTTGATTGCAAAGATATGAAGCTTATCAGCCACACACTGTGCTGGGGTTTAACATATGTTCTCTCACATAATCCTCAATACTCTCCACCAGTTTGTATAACAGGGAAGACTGCCATCCCCATTTCTCACGTTAAGGGAAGACATTGAAGCTCAGTAACCTTACCAAGTTACTGAGTAAGTAATAGAGATCTCATTAACAGTAACATATTTGCCCCCCAGGTCCAGAACTCTTCAAAAGAAACATATGTCTTAGGTAAAGACATCAACGAATGGGGCCTTCATTGTACATTTTTGCCATCTTTACTGCCTTTAGCTCAGATAATTTCCATTTCAATTCCATTTTCTCAGATGCTGGGCATTAACTATAACTTGATGGGAAAGCTTTTCACTATTGGGTGGGAGGACCAGAAGGGGGAGATAAGCACTGGGCATTGAACAACATTGGATGCTTCCTGCTTGCTTTCCCCAGGCTTGTCATCTACTGTGTTTTAAATAACCAAACTATCTCATCATGAACAGGTTTGTTTTGAAAAGCTTCAGACAGCTGCTTAGTACAGAATGAAAAATTCCATTACTGCTGCTACATGGCTAAGAGTTTGCTTGACTTTAAGCTCTTTAGCATTTAAAAAAAATAAAGGGATAAGTAACAAAATAGATACTGCAAATACGGGAGTTGGTACATATTTTAAGGATTTAGCTGGTTTTATCTCTTTTGGCTACTCACATACTTTCTGTAGGCATTTTTTAATATCTGGAATCCAGGTTACATTTTAAAGCTATTAAGCTGGGCTTATAAAACTGATTTTGAACTATTTGGATGCTCAGCTTTATACAACCTGCAAAATGTGCTTTGGGGTCCTGGCTTTCCGTATCCACAGCAATGTAAACACATGCTTTACCGTTTGTATTTGAGTAGCATAAGCTAATGGAAAACAAATGTGGTGACTCCAATGAAGCCCAGCTTTTTTGGAATGCCATTATTATTTATACGTTGTGCACATCCACAAGGCCTAGCACGTGACCTGTGCTTTGCGTGCACACTCTCTTTGAACGAATGCACCAAACCACAGCCACAACTAATTGGAAACAATTGCAACTCCACACATTTGAGATAAAGCCAGAACCCAAATGTATAGGCCTAGAATTAATGGCTATATATGCACTTCACACGTCGGGGGGTGGGGGGCAATAAAGTATAGCAGTTAAGGGCATGAGCTTTGGAATCTGACCAGCATGGATGTGAATCCCTACTCAGCCTACTTACTAGCTGTGTGACTTTGGGCAAGTCACTTAAACTCTCTGAGTTTCACTTGCCTCACCTGTAAAATGGGGGATAATACTATTTATTATCTTCACAGGGCTGTTGAAATATTAAATAAAATAGCACCATTCACCTTTCATATAGTTCCATGTATTCTTCTTTTCTAGAACTTTCCACTGTTTGTAATTATATATTCCCTGTTGCATCCCCACTAGACTAACAGAAGGGATAAAAGTGTGTTCGGTTCCCAGTGCCTAGCACAGTGTTTGGTACAAAGTAATGAACAGTAAATATTAAATGGATGAATGAACAAATAAATAGAATAATGCATGTAAAGTGCTTAGCACATTGCCTGGAAAGGTAATAAGTTATTGGACATGTTAACTCTTCTGCTCGGAATAACAATGATGATCTTGAAGAGGAAAAGAGGAGGAAGAGGGGTAGTAGTAGCAGCCATAGCAGCAGACATAAGAGCTTGTTACAAATACCTCCTAAGGCAAAAAAAAGTAATACTCCATGGCCACACACTGAAGCACTAGAAAGAAGCCTGGGTGGAATTTTTGTGGGTCTGGGAAAACCCTTCTGGATGCTCCCAGTAAGATAAGAGTCTGTGTACCAAGGATACACACAGAGATGTTTAATGACAAAGAAGAGAGACCTGCTAGAGGCTGTGCTTCCATATGGTATCAGCAAAGCTACCCACACCCACATATGTTCTTGCCTGGGCCTTGCTTCCACATCTGCCTCTGATCCACAGAACACACTTTCTCTACCACTTCCAGCTTTCCCAATTCTTACTTTATGGTTTGTGAATGCAGCAGTGAAACTTATGCAAATATGTCCCCCTGTTAAATGGATAGGAAACAAACAAACAATGAAAACACCAGGATGTGAAGAAGCCGACCCAGGATGGAATTAAATCCATTTCAGTGGGGCTCCTTCCCCATTGGTAGAAATGGTTCTCTGTAGTTCTAAGAAACTGTCCGCTACCTCAAAGTGGAAAATTTCCAATAATATTACCAATAGCTTAGAAGTGTATAGGGTTTGCTTCTTTTCCAAGAGGAGGCATAGCATGGTGGTTAAAGGTTCATACTCTGGAGTCAGAAAACTTGGATTCAAATTGACTCTATCATTTACTAGCCTTGTTACTATAAATAAGCTATTATTTTATTTATTTTTTTGAAACAGGGTCTTGCTCTGTTGCCCAGGCTGGAGTGTGGTGGAGTGATCACAGCTTACTGCAGCCTTGACCTCTTGGGCTAAAGCAATCCTCCTGCCTCAGCCTTCTGAGTAGCTAGGACTACAGGTGCATGCCACCACGCCTGAATACTTTTGAATTTTTTTTTGTAGAGACAGGGTCTCCCTATATTGCCCAGGCTGGTTTTGAACTCCTGGGCTCAAGTGATCCTCTCACCTTGGCCTCACAAAGTGCTTGGATTACAGGTGTGAGTCACTGTGCCCAGCCAACAAGTTATTCTTTAACCTCACTGAGTTCCATGTTTCTTCTCTATGAGTATAATAATACTTGTATCCCTCTCCCACATTGTGTAATTATGGGGATTAAATGAGGTAATTTGTGTAAAGCACTGAGCTTAGTATCTGGTACACAGCATTCACAAAATATTAATATTATACATGAAAAACTATATATTTATAAAATCTGAATTTCCAAACAGGATAAATTCAGAATTTTTGGTATAGGTTAACATTCAGTTATGGCCTGGGTAAGGCTAAATCTGGAGAACATGGTAAGCCCTCAATAAATCTTCATTATTGAGTCACAACTATTAGCATTTTATGATTTTTATAATTAAAAGCTGCTGTATCTGTTCTCTTAGTTGATCTATATGGGACCCCTGTGAGGCAGCAGGGCAGGTATTATTAGCCTCATTTTACAAATGAGGAAATGAGAGTCGAGAGAGATGTGGGGCAACATGTCCATTTTCAGCCTGAAAACTTTCCTCAGGGTAGCTAGTATAAAGTTGTTAGGATTTGGAATGGGGCCAGGAAGGAGGGGTTTTGAACTCCAGTATTAATCTGGAAAGGGCATAGCCCTGGGACTAGCACAATGCCTGACACATAGTGGGTGCTCAGGACATGTTTGGTAACTGAAAGAATGAATGAACCAATGGGTTAAGAAATTAGTAAGTAGCTTATTCACTGATTTTTTTTTCTTTCTTTCTTTTTAATAGAGATGGGGGTCTCGCTATGTTGCCCAGGCTGGTCTGGGACTCCTGGGCTCAAGCAATCCTCCTGCCTTGACCTTACAAAGTTCTGGAATTACAGGCATGAGCCACTGTGCCAGCCCTATTCATTGACTTGATTTTTTTCCAACCTCTGTCCCTTTGACCAGTCTGATATGCCATTGCTGTTTTCCTGGTATGGTAATAGCTGATTCCTGCCAGGGAGCCCTGATTCCACAGCTAGATAGCAAGACAGCTGAACAGACGGACTGAGTGATTGACTACCAGCATTTACTTTATTGGGCTACCCTGAAAGACAGGTACCATCTTTCCCCACAGATGAGGGAGACTCTTCCCATGAGGGAGGAGGGCAAAGTCAAAGAGGAAGGCAGTCATTCGATCTTTTTAAGCAAAGGAACCAGCTAACCCAAAGGGATGTGGCCAAGCAAAGCACCAAGTGGCTAAACAAGGTTACTGGACCCACCCAGGGAGCCTCTGCCAATTCCCAGGTAAGTACTCTCTTTGCTAGATTAGCCTGCCTGTGTGTGTTAATTCTGGGCTCTGTAATGCCCTCCTTGAGGGTCTCCAGCCTTACTAGAGTAAAGCTCAGTTTAAGGGGCCAAAAGCCCCACACAGTCCAGTCACAGTTATAAAGGCTGGACCTGAGATTGGCCTAGGCCCAAAAAGCTTAGCCAGATCAGGCTGATTTGCCAGCTGTGGCAGCAAAGTGCAAACACAGCAAGGCACCCTTGCGGGCCACCAAGTTCAAATTCTCCCTGAAGGTCTCTGAGCCTTGCTACCCGCTTTGTGGAAGATTGGTGACATTTTTGTCCCTAAACCAGTTTTTGTGAAAAGCCACAAGGACAAAATATAACTTTTTTTCCTGGAAGAAAAACCTGCTTCAAAGACATCTATGGAACCCCACAGCCCTGCTCCATTTCCAAATAAATCACCTCAGTTAGATGAGGGCCACTGACAGAGGGCAAGGGTCCTGGGGTGAGAGTGTACCAGGATACTACATATTTCTTCAGGGAACTGAGGTTGCACAGACATGATCTGAAGATTTACTATTGTCCAAATGCATAAATGTGATTCATTCCAAATAGACATCTTGTGGTTATACTTTTGGGAAATGAGAATTCTTGCCTCTAAAAATAACATCTGTGTATGAACCACAGCAGTCATGTCATCAAGCATTGGGCTTGAAGAGTCAACCTCAATGACTGGGGGACATCGGTTCACTATTCTTCCAGAAGGCCTCTAGTCCACTGAGGATTAATGAGATGCCTCTAGTTTCTGACAAAGCTTCCTTCCTTTAAAGACTAGGTCTAGATCAGGGTTTATAAATAGGCTTTCGGTGAGAGCAGTTTTCCTGTTCTGGTATACTATTTGAAGAATATGAATTTTTAAATATGTTTCAGATAATTGAGACTGGGACTTGAAAAACTCTATTTTGAGCTTCTAGTTTCCTTGGAGGTCAGAGATTTTCAAGCCTTTCTCTTCCCAATTTTTAGGTCACTGAATCCTAAGGGGGAAATGGGCTGTCTCTCAGGAAACATGAATAAAATCATTGCAATATTCCTATCTAATCATACACCTTTACAGGCTGAAGCAACAGCAGCAAAGGAATGGTGCCCTTGTATATTTTTTAGCTTCACTCCTTAAGTAAACATTAACTTAAGAAATGCTCAGGTCATTCTTTTAAATATAAAAAACTGGGACATATCCTAAAACAGTGCTTTGTTTGGTAAATACAGCATTAAAGATGCTAAAATGATTGGGTCTCTCTGAATTCAGCATGTATAGCTTTTGTAACATGTTGGTCACAGAAGACCACTAGACTCTTATGCGGGCCATTGGCAAGCCAAGTTATATTCTGCAGCTACCAAATGATTAAGTACTTCCTTGTTGTAGTGTAGTTCTCTTTTCTGTACCTCAAGTGGTTTGACTGGCATGGTCAAACAGTAGATGAAGGAATGTGAAATTGAACAGAACTGCTGGTATTTTCGAATAGGAAAGGAATTTGAGCCCTGCTTTTGGTAATTATTTAGGACATTGGTTGAAAGGATACCACTGAACACCGTAGTTCAACTTAAGCTTAGCCATTCGCAATTTGAATATATTTACTACCTTGTTGGCATCCCATATTAGGTTAGACGGTCTTTTAACAAAATTCATAGTCATTTAACATCTACATATTATTGATATTGGTGAAGATTCTCTCAATTTTAGCTTAGTTAATTCTACTATATCCTTACATGTTTTTTCCACAGTTGTAAAATTTTCTGTTGGGTTGACTGTACAGGCTTACAAAATAATTTCTACTTAATATTGGCCTAAACTAACCTTCACAGAATAATTGCTACTTGGCATTTGCCTAAACTAACATTCACATCGACCTTTCATCCCCTAAAACACTAGCTGATTTAGTGTATCTATATACTTGCCTTGGGGTAGCATAGCTTAGGTTAATTTCACTTCTCTGAAATAAGTATACAGTTGGAACTTAGTTCAGATACAATCATTTCCATGCTCATCTGGGTGTCTCTCATCATTGCCTCTTATTCTTGAATTCCAAACCTCATCAAGCATTCCCAAGACAGCCCTCTTGTTTTTCCTAAGAAGGTTATTAGAATTTAACCACAAGGTCTGGGAAGAGCATCATGTAACCAAGTCCAGCTAATTTGTACTCAGTGTTGGGCAGTGCTTGAACTCTTCCTATTTTGGCTAGGTATAGTTTGGTAGAGATTCTGGTGAATTATTTTCTCTGTTGGCCCTCTTTGGTGGATAGGGTGTGCACATTTTGCTTGCTCCTGGGACTGAAGTGTTTGGCTGGGTTTCTTACTTGGAATCCTTCCCTATCCCACAAAATTGTTTGGTGATGATGGTGGTGATAGAGTGGTAGGAACAGCAGAAGGTAAGTGTGGGAAGGGAAAAGGACAGCTTATAACAGGCTATAGTCAACACACTTACTGTTCCACCTTTCTCTTCACTGAGCTCAGTAGATAACAATGTCCTGATTAGTTCTAACGTGGGCTTCTCCACCATCCTCTGAGATTCCTTGTAGTCATATTCAATTAACATTTTGTTAAATAAATAGCTGTTACCCTCCCCCATAACATTTAACCCCCTTTTGATATTCCAGGTAATATACACACAGTCTTAATATCATGTTCGTTCAACATAATTCTTCTGGATACAGCTATGGTAATTTCCGTCTTTGAAGAAATCAACTTGAATGCCCTAGCTAGATGCAACAGGAGAGGGGATGGCTGGGAAATGGGGCACTTGCGTCTCAGAGGATGGCATCTAGTATGAGAAATGGAGATATTAGATGTATTGAGCACCCAGAAGTGCTCAGCATTATATTCAACACCTTACAAGGGAATTAGAAAAGAGTTGGGAAGAAAGTTACAGACTGGAATGGTAAGTGAGTTAGAAAGGACCTGAGAGAGCACATGGTAAAATCCCCCTCTCACCTCCCCCCCACCCCGACTTTACAGGGGAAGACAGAAAGTCTACGAAGACAATAGATAGTAAAGCCTTTCAACCACACCAGTGCTATAAATAATGCTAGATTGCTGCCTAATCCTTGGGGATAACACAGGAGAATCAGTTGAGGGCAGGTAAAGTGAAAAAGAAGCAAAAGAATGTGAGAGCTGTAAAATGAGTTTAAGTTCCAGTAGGGGAAAATGAGGTTCTTCTTCCTGAATCCTTAGCCAAACCTTGCCAAATAACAGGCTAGGGGGAGAGCAACACAGACCCTGGGTGTGGGTGGGGTGTGGGTGGGGGTGTGGTGGGGGGTGGAGCATGAAGCAGGCAATTTCCAGGTTGGTGTGAGTAAGTGGTAGTTACAGAACATAGAGCCTACCCTCATATAGTCCACAAGGAGTTCCTTTCTGCAAGGTGTGGAAATGTAGTGGAATAAAACCAGCTCAGTGCAAGAAGAGGAAAAGGTTTGGTTCCTACACTCAAATCATCAATTCCTACAACCTTTCAAAGTTCTCATTCTGATCCACTCCTGATTAAGTGGATAAATCAAATGCCTTTTATTATTTTCTCCTATTCATTTCTTTCTATCTATTCCCAAATAATTCCAGTTGAAAGCATCTTAGGCTTAATCATACTAAAATCATTGCATTTGCATTCAATTACACAGAATTCCATTTTGTTTCCCAGTCTCTTATACACATTTAAGCATTTGATCAAGTTTGTTAATATAAATGGTAAACTCCTAAATTATCATGCCTTTCAACTAAATCAAAACTTCAAATATGTTGCTGCCCCAGAGATGAAATTTGGTGGGATGATTATAATTTATACATCTTTAAATAGCAACTATATTTAAGGACTACCATGACATTTCAGATGGTCGACATCTTGTGTTTTCATGTTTCTGGAGAGAGGCAGGAACATATACAGTGCAATCATCACTGAAGTTGTATGTAGTGATTCCACAAGTTTGAACTAAATTCTAGCATTTCCATCTGTGAGCTGGCAATGAAGAGACCTTTTGCCATAAATGCACCACTCACAACATCAGAGACAGAGTGCACAACAAATTCACATGCTTAGGCACTCACACTTAAGCTGATACCTTAATTAATGCAAAGGAAATACATAACTTCCCTAACAAGTAATATAAAACATGGAGGGCCATGGGAATTTGGAGGAGGTTGCTGCTGCTGCTGCTAATCAAGTACTTCTTCTTCCCAAAACATGGCCTTGCCCCACCCCATCCCAGCTTGACTTCTGTTTCTAGGTATGCCCGCCAGAAATAAGATTTATTTTCCATCAACTCAACTGGGAAAACAGTTCCTTTATTTTTGGCGTTAAAACATTCGCTCCTTTATGTAGGTCAAAACTTTACCCTTAGAAATATTATCTTGCTTTTAGAGAAGCACACTCATTCACTGTATTGCTTTGTAAAATTTCACTTTCTAGCCCTATGGTAAATAATTATCAAAGTCTGCTATTTCTCGCACCCCTCTCTCCCTCTCTCTCCTTCCTTGTAATTTACAGCACTTCTCACCACTCAGTCTAGCTGACAGGGAAACAAAGAAACAGTACCTTCAATTGGACAAGGTTGGTCTTCTCTATTTGCTTCTCCTCAGATGACCCAGTCTTTTAAAATGGCCCTTGAATGCTCAATGTCTGCCTATTCACTCATCTAACTGGGGAACCTCTTCCATGCTTCAGGTCCTCCACTCTGGCAAAATCTATCTGTCAATCACTTAGGATCTTGTTCTTGGTGGTTTAAGTTTTCCATATTTGTCAAATCAAGATAATATCACCTACCTTATATGAACTGTCATGAGGAAATAATTTAGCACAGTGCCTGGGCACACAATAGACTGAGAATAAATGTCAGATTCCTTTGTCTGTTAATAGAAAATAATAATGATTTCAGATATGACTTCCCCTTTGGTAAACTGTGCATTTAAACATGGCCTTCTGGGAAGAATGGCTCATCCCAAAGGAATGATTGGCAGTGGAAATTATAGAGACTGGGGAACACTGGTGAAACAGATGTTTTGGTGTAGGTGGGATGTTTCTGGATATCCTTGCATTCACTCCACATTGACAGTTGTCTAGTTCTCCTATCTTCAAACTTTAACTCAAATTCCCTGTATTATAAGAAAAAGGCTTTGGTACCTTAAAAATCAAAATATCAGGAGAAAAAAAAAGCAACTGAAATAAGAGAACATGTAAAATAAACCTGAATACAAATGAACTTCTCCCAAATGAAGAATACTCTTAGGAGCCAGAAGTAAATCTAAGTATTTATGGCTTTTGGTGAATGTGGTTGCTCTTCTATGTAATTTGCTTCACAAAAAGAATTTAATAAGAATGTTCCAAGAGCTTTTACAACAATTTTAAACCTATTTTTGTAACAATCTGGAATAATATCAAGCCCAAAGAATGAAAGAAACCAAACTGAGCTTGTACATAAAACAACATAGTGGAATTATGAATGGCAGCAGGCTAAATGTAAAAGACAGAGGGATACATAAAATATACAGTATTATGGAAAGAGGCTTGTCACAGGAGTTTCAGTTTTCTCATCTGTAGAACAGTAATAAAAATAATCTCTGCCCTGGAAAAAGCACAGGGCTGCTTTTAGGGTCAAATGTAATAAACTTAAATAAGTATTTTGGAAACTATAAAATGTAAGAGAGTGGTTTTTGTAAATACAATAGACCCACAAGTATAAAATAATTTCCAAGCATCCATGTTACTTCCTCATGAACAAATGGAGATTTAAAAAATTGAACCAAAAGAAAATATGGCTCATACACAGGGGAAAAAAGCAGCCAATAGAAACTGCCCCTGAGGAAGTACAGACATTGGACTTATTAGACAAAAACTTTAAATCAGCTATTTAAAACACATTCAAAGGACTAAAAGAAATCATGTCTAAAGAATTAAAGAAGTGTTTTATAATGATGTCCCATGACATACACAATACTAACAGAGATAAAAATTATATAAAACACCAAAATAGAAATTCTGGAGTTGAAAAGTAAAATAACAAATGAAAGTTCACTAGAAGGACTCAACAGCAAATTTGAGCAGGCAGAATAAAAAATCAGGGAATATGAAGCTTCATCAATTGAGACAATTCGGTATGAGGAAAAGAAAAAAAGAAGGAACAAAAATGAACAAATCTGCAGAGTCATGTGGGATACCATCAAGCATATCAACATATACATAATGGATATCCCAGAAGCAGGAGAGAGAAATAGGAAGAAAGAATATTTAAAGACATAATGGCTGAAAACTTCCTAAGTTTCATGAAAAACATAAATTTATGTGTCTAAGAAATTTAACAAACATCAACTAGGATAAACTCAAAGAGATCCACACCTATGTATATCAATCAAACTGTTGAAATCAGACAATGAAAAAATCATGAAAGCAGTGAAAGAAGAGATTCATCATGTACAAGCAATCTTCAATAAGATTAACAACTAATTTCTCATCAGAAAGCATGAAAGCCAGAAGGCAGTGAGATGACATTCAAAACACTGAAAGAAAAAAAAAACTGTCATCTAATAATTCTATAACCAGCAAACGTGTCCTTCAAAAATAAAGGGGAAATTAAAAGAAACAGAAACAGAAGCTGAGAGAGTTTGCTATTAGTAGACATACCCTAGGAGAAATGTTAAAAAGAGTCTTTCAGGCAGATGTAAAAGGACACTAGACAGTAACCCACACTGTAGGAAGAAATAAAGTATATTAGGAAAGGTAACTACATAGGTAAATAATAAGTACTAGAGTATAAATTAATGAAATTTAAAAATAGAGACAATTCATAAAACCCAAAGTTGCTTTTTGAAAAGATTAAAAATATTGATATGCCATTAGTTAGACTACCCAGAAACAGAGAGAAGACTCAAATTACTACAATCAAGAATGAAAGAGGGAACACTACCACTGATCTTACAGAGCTATAGAGGGTTATACTGGAATACTATAGACATCACATGCCAGCAAATTAGATAGCTTAGACAAAATAGACAAATTCCTACAAAGACACAAACTACTAAAACTGACTCAAGAAAAAACAGAAAATCTGAATAGATCTATAACAAGTAAAATAATGAATTAGTAATCAAAAACTTCCTGCAAAGAAATGCCCAGGAACAGATGGCTTCACTGGTAAATACTACCAAATGGTAAACTATAATTAACACCAATCCTCCACAAAATTTTCAAAAAATGGAAGAGAAAGGAAGAATTTCCAACTCATTCTATGAAGTCAGTGCTACCCTAACACTAAAACCAGGCAAAGACATTACAAGTAAAGAAAACTACAGATCAAAGTGTTGTGTAAATATAGACACAAAGATCCTTTAAAAATACTAGCAATCTGAATCCAGCAACATATACAAAGGATTATACACCATAACCAAGTAGCATTTAATACAGGAATTCAAGGTTGGTTGAGTATATGAAAATCAATCAATGTATACAATATATTCATAGAAATATATTATATAAATCAATATATTAATATAAATTAAGAATAGCTGGAAACCATCATTCTCAGCAAACTAACACAGGAAAGAAAACCAAACACCACATGTTCTCACTCATAAGTGGGAGCTGAACAATGAGAGCACATGGACGCAGGGAGGGGAACATCACACACTGGGGCCTGTCGGTGGGTGAGGGGCTAGGAGAGGGATAGCATTAGGAGAAATGCCTAATGTAGATGACAGTTTGATGGGTGCAGCAAACCACCATGGCAGGTGTATACCTATGTAACAAACCCGCACGTTGTGAACATGTATCCTAGAACTTCAGGTATAATAAAAAAAAAAAAGAAAGAAAATGCAATCCGAAAAAAAAAGAAAGGTGAAAAACCACATGATTATCACAATAGATGCAGAAAAAGCATTTGACAAAATCCAACAGCCTTTCGTGATTTAAAAAAACTCAACAAACTAGTAATAAAAGGGAACTTTCTCAATCTGAGAAGCAATATCTATCTAAAACTCACAACTATCAGTATACTTAAAGGAGAAAAACTGAAAGTTTTCTCTTTAAGATGAGAAAAAAGAAAAATATGTCTGTTCTTACCACTTTTATTTGACATTGTACTGGAGGTTATAGCCAGGCAATTAGGCAATAAAAGTCCCCAGATTAGAAAGGAAAAAGTAAAATCATATTGACAAGTAACACGACTTTGTACATAGATAATTTTAAGTTATTCAGAAAAAACTATCAGCTAATCAGTTCAGCAAGATTGTAGAATACACGATTGATATAATAAATTAATTGTATAGACTAACAATGAACACTCTAAAAATGAAATTAATCAAGTAATTCTATGTACAATTACATGCAAAAAAATTAACACTTAGAGCCTAACAAAAGAAGTGTGAGACTTATACACTGAAAACTACAAAACATCACAACAAGAAATTTAAAAAGAACTAAGTAAATAAAAAGATGCCCTATATCCATGGATTAGAAGCCTCAGTAGTATGATGGAAACACTCTTCAAATTGATCTACAGATTCAATACAATTTCTATCAAAATTCCAGCTGCCTTATTTTTTTAAATGGACAAGATAATCCTAAAATTCATATGAAAGTACTGAGAATAGCCAAAACAATTTTGAAAAAACAGAACAATGTCAGAGGCCTCACAATTCCATATTTTAAAACTTACTGTAAATGTACTGTACTTAGTTCAGGGAGGTCTTGGAATAATGACAGATCAGTGGAATATAATTGAGAGTACAGAAATTGATTTTTTTGTTTTTTGAGATGGAGTCTCACTCTGTCGCCCAGGCTGGAGTGCAGTGGCGCAATCTCGGCTCACTGCAAGCTCTGTCTCCCAGGTTCACGCCATTCTCCTGCCTCAGCCTCCCGAGTAGCTGGGACTACAGGCGCCCGCCACCTCGCCCAGCTAATTTTTTGTATTTTTTAGTAGAGATGGGGTTTCACCAGGTTAGCCAGGATGGTCTCGATCTCCTGACCTCGTGATCCACCTGCCTCAGCCTCCCAAAGTACTGGGATTACAGGCGTGAGCCCCCGCGCCTAGCCTAGAAATTGATTTTTGACAGCGTGCCAAGAATTCAATGGGGAAAAGAATGCTCTTTTTTAAAAAATTAAAATATTTGATTATTAATAACAAACTTAAAGTATCTCTCTTAAATGGGCCAAGAAGCAATTCTATGACAAAAGTGAACCCTGCAATATAGATATTCCCAGAAGACAATTTTCCAGGATATCCAGCCAAACAATTTTCACCCAGTCACAAAGGTCATTTTCATTGAAGCCTACAGCCATTTCTTTTTCTAATTCTATTGTCTCATTTCCTTCTAAACATGATTTTAATTAAGCATATACCTGTCAAAGACTTATCTTTGCAAAAGACATGGGAATAGCAGTCAGGAAGAGGACTTTGAAGCCCAGTCACTCTACAGATCCAAAGTTTAATGGCTGTGTGCCCTTGTAACTTAGCCTCTTTGCATCTGTTTCCTTGTCTGCAATGGTATTAGGTTGGTACAAAAGTAATTGTGGGATATTTACATTATAAGGGTGTTGATGATTAAATACATGAGTGAATAACAAAATGTATAGAATAGTGCCAAGCATGTACTAAATGCTCAAAAGAGTTTGAGCTATTATCATTCCGGCTTTTTCATCAAACCAAATAGTATCTTCCTAAGCAACCTAGGGATTACAATGACAAACCTAGTCAAAGGTAAATCA
This sequence comes from Pan troglodytes, assembly GCF_028858775.2. NCBI lineage: Eukaryota > Metazoa > Chordata > Mammalia > Primates > Hominidae > Pan > Pan troglodytes. The sequence continues at coordinate 131,085,806 of NC_072421.2, forward strand.
AAGGATTAAATATGTTCAGGAATATAGAGATCAATTTGTGAATACAGAGTAAAGATACTATAATCAATCCCTAGTTATTATTTTTCACAATGGTGTCTGAAATATGGTACCTAGTTATCATTATTATTTTTATAGCTACAGGGGTCTCGCTATGTTGCCCAGGCTGGTCTCCAACTCCTGTGCTCAAGCAATCCTCCTACCTCAGCCTCCCAAAGTGCTAAGATTACAGGTGTGAGCCACTGTGCCCAGCCCCTAGTTTTTAAAATGATTTCATTTATGTGTGTGAACCCAAACATTTTGAAAATACTAAAAATTACTATCAATATTTGTCTTACTCATTCTTCAGATTATCCTTTAGATTTTCAGTAGTGCCACATAATTTTATAACTAAATTTTATTATAGCTGAACACTTCAAAGAGTTGTAGTTTTGAAATAAATACATTTTGCTATGATTAGAAAAAATCTATTCAGAAAGTACAATACACATGAATTTATGGCACTTGTCCAAATATTACCAGCAAACAAATTATTGTGTAAAGTTGTTTCTTACATATAGGGTCTAATATGCAAAGAAAAATGGAATTTGTATTCAAAACAAATAGAAGCAACACTGGCTCCTATATACTAAAAATGTAAGACAGATTTTTTTCTTAAACCATCTGGATACAAATGAATGAATAAATGAATGCTCTTTTCATTCATAATGAAAGAAATTCAAAATGAAATTCAAAATTCATAATGAAATAAATTCAAAATGAAAGAATGCTCTTGTCAACAAATGGTGGTGGGAGACCTGGATATCACATGCAAAAGAGTACATTTGGATCCCTATCTAATACCATATACAAAAATAAATTCAAAATAGACCAAGGGTTAAATTAGCCAGGTGTGGTAGCGGTCACCTGTAATCCCAGCTACTCGGGAGGCTGAGGCAGGAGAATCACTTGAACCCAGGAGGTGGAGGTTGCAGAGAGCCAAAATCATGCCACTGCATTCCAGCCTGGGTCACAGAGAAAGACACTGTATCAAAAAAAAAAAAAAAAAAAAATAGACCAAAGGTTAAAATGTAAGAGCAAAAATGACAGAACTTTGAGAAGAAAACATAGGGTTTTGTGAACTTGGGTTAAGCAGAAGCATATTTAATGGCCAAAGAAAAAATAGATAAATTGGATTTCATCAAAATTTAAAACTTTTATGAATCAAAAGATACCATCAAAAAGTGGAATGATGACCCACAGAACGGGAGAAAGTTTTTGCAAACCATATATCTGAAGAGTCTTGTATCCAGAATATCTAAAGAACTCTTACAAGTCAAAAATAAAAAGGCAAATACCCAATTTAAAAAAAAATGGACAAAGGATCTGAATAAACATTTCTCCAAAGAAGATATAGAAATTGCCAATGAAAAGATGCTTAACATCATAAGCCATAAGTGAAATGAAATCAAAACCACAATGAGATACTATTTCACAACCACTTAGATGGCTGTAATAATAATTTTAAAAATGGAAAATAACAGGTGTTAGGATATGGAGAAAACAGAATCCTCATACAATGCTGGTGGGAATGTAAAATGGTGGATTCATTGCAGAAAACAGTTTGGTGGTTCTTCAATCAGATAAACATAAAATTACATATAATCCAGCAATTCTGCTCCTAGGTATATGCCCCAAAGAACTGAAAGCAGGAACTCAAACAGATACTCGTACACCAATGTTTGTGGTATCATTATTCACAATAGCCAAAAGGTGGAAACAGCCAAAATGTCCAACAACAGATGCATGGATAAACATAATATGTTGTTTCTATACAATGAAATACTATTCAGCCATAAAAAGGAATGAGTACTGATACATGCTACATTGTGGATGAACCTTGAAAACATTATGCTAAGAAAGCCAGACATAAAAAAAACTATATATGATATGATGCCATTTATATGAACTATCAGAATAGGTTAATCCATAGAAATATGAAGTAGATTAGGGGTTGCCAGGGGTCAGGGGTAAGGGGCATAATGGAGTTTCTTTTTGAGATGATTCAAATATTCTGGAGTTAGAGGTGATGGTTGCAGAACTTGGTCAATATACTAATAACCACTGAATTGTACATTTTAAAAGGGTGAATTTTATAGTATGTGTATTTTACTCAATAAAAAAAAGACAACAAAAAGGGCGCTAACCAATTAGGAAGAATTTGCAACCCCAAATTCAGAACCAAACTTCCTGTTGTCTGGTGTTAAGAAGGTGATTGAAAAATTCTACTCTTGCCGGGCGTGGTAGCTCATGCCTGTAATCCCAGCACTTTGGGAGGCTGAGGTGGGCGGATCATGATATCAGGAGATCAAGACCATCCTGGCTAACACGGTGAAACCCCATCTCTACTAAAAATATGAAAAATTAGTTGGGTGAGGTGGCGGGAACCTGTAATCCCAGCTACTTGGGAGGCTGAGGCAGGAGAATCACTTGAACCCAGGAGGTGGAGGTTGCAGTGACCCAAGATCACACCACTGCACTTCAGCCTGGGAGACAGAGCAAGACTCCGTCTCAAAAAAAAAAAAAAATTCTACTCTTTATAGGTATGACTTGGTATCCCCTCCTGTGAAAAGATATTTCCTTGGGATAACTCTAAGAAGGAATCTTTATTTTATTTTTCTACTTCAACTTGCCTGAGAACTATGATGCCAGCACATCAATTATCTTATTACACCAAAAATCTCAGGGGTCTCAATCTTGCAAAAGGATTTTTCACAGATTTGCTTTCAGTATTCATTTAGCCCATGGAAAGTGAGATATACAAGGAGAAGAGCCATCAAGAATGTAAACCAAAAATAAAATTCTAAGGCCCCTCAACCATCTGAATGGACCACTCCTTGCTCAGCCCAGGGTGTCCCAAAGTTAACCTGGAAAAACTAGTTCAGGCCATGATGGGAAAGGGAGCCAGATATGCCTCATTATACCCTCCTCCCACCCTTTTGGAATTACTGATAGAGCAGACTCTATAATCTGACAGGAAACACTTGCAATCTATTCTCTCTGAAGCCTGCTACCTGGAGGCTTCATCTGCACAATAAAACCTTGGTCTCCACAATTCCTTATTGTAACCCAGGTATTCCTTTCTACTGATTATAAGTGCTTCAACCAATTGCCAATCAAAAAATCTTTGAAACCATCTATGACCTGGAAGCCTACATTTCCGGTTTTCCTACCTTTCCGGACCAAACCAATGTACATCTTACATGTATTAATTGATACATATCTCCCTAAAATACATAAAACCAAGTTGTGGCCCAACCACCTTGGGTACACATTCTCAGGATCCCCTGAGGGCTGTGTCATGGGCCATTGGTCACTCATATTTGGCTCAGAATACATCTCTTCAAATATTTTACAGGGTTTGACTCTTTTCCTCAACAAGAAGCAGCAGTATAACTAGTTCTGATATGATAAGGGCCTATAGAGTTTTAGCACAAGAAGAAGCACTGGGAAAAAAAAAGAGTTCAGGGGAGAGGTTCCAAGATGGCCGAATAGGAACAGCTCCAGTCTACAGCTCCCAGCATGAGTGATGCTGAAGACAGGTGATTTCTGCATTTCCAACTGAGGTACCGGGTTCATCTCACTGGGGCTTTTCGGACAGTGGTTGCAGTCCACGGAGCGTGAGCCGAAGCAGGGCAGGGCATCACCTCACCCGGGAAGTGCAAGGGGTTGGGGAATTCCCTTTCCTAGCCAAAGGAAGCTGTGACAGACGGTATCTGGAAAATCGGGACACTCCCACCCTAATAGTGTGCTTTTCCAATGGTCTTAGCAAATGGCACACCAGGAGATTATATCCCGCGCCTGGCTTGGAGGGTCCCACGCCCATGGGACCTTGCTCACTGCTAGCACAGCAGTCTGAGATCGAACTGCAAGGTGGCAATGAGGCTGGGGGAGGGGCGTCTGCCATTGCTGAGGCTTGACTAGGTAAACAAAGCGGCCAGGAAGCTCAAACTGGGTGGAGCCCACCGCAGCTCAAGAAGGCCTGCCTGCCTCTGCAGACTCCACCTCTGGGGGCAGGGCATAGCTGAACAAAAGGCAGCAGAAACTTCTGCAGAGTTAAACGTTCCTGTCTGACAGCTTTGAAGAGAGTAGTGGTCCTCCCAGCATGGAGTTTGAGATCTGAGAAGAGACAGACTGCCTCCTCTACTGGGTGCCTGACCCCCAAGTAGCCTAACTGGGAGGCACCTCCCAGAAGGGGCCGACTGACACCACGTACGGCCAGGTGCCCCTCTGAGATGAAGCTTCCAGAGGAACTATCAGGCAGCAACATTTGCCATTCTGCAACATTTGCTGTTCTGCAGCCTCTGCTGGTGATACCCAGGCAAACAGCGTCTGGAGTGGACCTCCAGCAAACTCCAACAGACCTGCAGCTGAGGTTCCTGACTGTTAGAAGGAAAACTCACAAACAGAAAGGACATCCACACCAAAACCCCATCTGTATGTCACCATCATCAAACACCAAAGGTAGATAAAACCACAAAGATAGGGAGAAACCCGAGCAGAAAAGCTGAAAATTCTAAAAATCGGAGCACCTCCTCTCCTCCAAAGGAAAACAGCTCCTCACCAGCAACAGAACAAAGCTGGAAGGAGAATGACTTTGACGATTTGAGAGAAGAAGGCTTCAGATGATCGGTAATAACAAACTTCTCTGAGCTAAAGGAGGATATTCAAGCCCATCGCAAAGAAGCTGAAAACCTTGAAAAAAGATTAGATGAATGGCTAAGTAGAATAAACAGTGTAGAGAAGCACTTAAATGGAGTGAGTGCTTCTCTGATGGAGAAGAAAACCATGGCACAAGAACTACGTGATGCATGCACAAGCTTTAGTAGCCGATTTGATCAACTGGAAGAAAGGGTATCAGTGACTGAAGATCAAATGAATGAAATGAAGCGAGAAGTTTAGAGAAAAAAGAGTAAAAAGAAATGAACAAAGCCTCCAAGAAATATGGGACTATGTGAAAAGACCAAATCTACGTCTGACTGGTGTACCTGAAAGTGACAGGGAGAATGGAACCAAGTTGGAAAACACTCTGCAGGATATTATTCAGGAGAACTTCCCCAACCTAGCAAGGCAGGCCAACATTCAAATTCAGGAAATACAGAGAACGCCACAAAGACACTCCTCGAGAAGAGCAACTCCAAGAAACATAATTCACCAAAGTTGAAATGAAGGAAAAAATGTTAAGGGCAGCCAGAGAGAAAGGTCGGGTTACCCACAAAGGGAAGCCCATCAGACTAACAGCTGATCTCTCGGCAAAAACTCTACAAGCTAGAAGAGAGTGGGGGCCAATATTCAACATTCTTAAAGAGAAGAATTTTTAACCCAGAATTTCATATCCAGCCAAACTAAGCTTCATAAGTGAATGAGAAATAAAATCCTTTACAGGAAAGCAAATGCTGAGAGATTTTTGTCACCACCAGGCCTGCCTTACAAGAGCTCCTGAAGGAAGCACTAAACATGGAAAGGAACAACTGGTACCAGCCACTGCAAAAACATGCCAAATTATAAAGACAATCAAGGCTAGGAAGAAACTGCATCAACTAACGAGCAAAATAACCAGATAACATCATATGACAGGATTAAATTCACACATAACAATATTAACCTTAAAGGTAAATGAGCTAAATGCTCCAATTAAAAGACGCAGACTGGCAAATTGGATAAAGAGTCAAGACCCATCAGTGTGCTGTATTCAGGAGACCCATCTCACATGCAGAGACACACATAGGCTCAAAATAAAGGGATGGAGGAAGATCTACCAAGCAAATGGAAAACAAAAAAGGCAGGGGTTGCAATCCTAATCTCTGATAAAACAAACTTTAAACCAACAAAGATCAAAGGAGACAAAGAAGGCCATTACATAATGCCAAGGGATCAATTCAACAAGAAGAGCTAACTATCCTAAATATATATGCACTCAATACAGGAGCACCTAGATTCATAAAGCAAGTTCTTGGAGACCTACAAAGAGACTTAGACTTCCACACAATAATAATGGGAGACTTTAACACCCCACTGCCAACATTAGACAGATCAACGAGACAGAAAGTTAACAAGGATATCCAGGAATTGAACTCAGCTCTGCACCAAGCGGACCTAATAGACATCTACAGAACTCTCTGCCCTAAATCAACAGAATATACATTCTTCTCAGCACCACACCACACCTATTCCAAAATTGACCACATAGTTGGAAGTAAAGCACTCCTCAGCAAATATAAAAGAACAGAAATTTTAACAAACTGTCTCTCAGACCACAGGGAATCAAACTACAACTGAGGATTAAGAAACTCACTCAAAACTGCTCAACTACATGGAAACTGAACAACCTGCTCCTGAATGACTACTGGGTACATAACGAAATGAAGGCAGAAATAAAGATGGTCTTTGAAACCAATGAGAACAAAGACACAACATACCAGAATCTCTGGGACATATTTAAAGCAGTGTGTAGAGGGAAATTTATAGCACTAAATGCCCACAAGAGAAAGCAGGAAAGATCTAAAATTGACACCCTAACATCACAATTAAAAGAACTAGAGAAGCAAGGGCAAACACATTCAAAAGCTAGCAGAAGGCAAGAAATAACTAAGATCAGAGCAGAACTGAAGGAGATCGAGACACAAAAAACCCTTCAAAAAATCAATGAATCCAGGTGCTGGATTTTTAAAAGATCAACAGAATCGACAGACCACTAGCAAGACTAATAAAGAAGAAAAGAGAGAAGAATCAAATAGACACAATAAAGAATGATAAAGGGGATAACATCACCGATCCCACAGAAATACAAACTACCATCAGAGGATACTATAAACACCTCTATGCAAATAAACTAGAAAATCTAGAAGAAATGGAAAAATTCCTGGACACATACACCCTCCCAAGACTAAACCAGGAAGAAGTTGAATCTCTGAATAGACCAATAACAGGCTCTGAAATTGAGGCAATAATTAATAGCCTACCAACCAAAAAAAAGTCCAGGACCAGAGGGATTCACAGCTGAATTCTACCAGAGGTACAAAGAGGAGCTGGTACCATTCCTTCTGAAACTATTCCAATCAACAGAAAAAGAGGGAATCCTCCCTAACTCATTTTATGAGGCCAGTAGTCTCCTGATACCAAAGCCTGGCAGTGACACAACAACAACAAAAAAGAGAATTTTAGACCAATATCCCTGATGAACATTGATGCAAAAATCCTCACTAAAATACTGGCAAACGAAATCCAGCAGCACATCAAAAAACTTATCCATCACGATCAAGTTGGCTTCATCCCTGGGATGCAAGGCTGGTTCAACATATGCAAATCAATAAATGTAATCCATCATATAAACAGAAACAAAGACAAAAACCACATGATGATCTCAATAGACGCAGAAAAGGCCTTTGACAAAATTCAACAACGCTTCATGCTAAAAACTCTCAATAAACTAGGTACTGATGGGACGTATCTCAAAATAATAAGAGCTGTTGATGACAAATCCACAGCCAATATCATACTGAATGGGCAAAAACTGGAAGCATTTCCTTTGAAAACTGGCACAAGACAGAGATGCCCTCTCTCACCACTCCTATTCAACATAGTGTTAGAAGTTCTGGCCAGGGCAATCAGGCAGGAGAAAGAAGTAAAGGGTATTCAATTAGGAAAAGAGGAAGTCAAATTGTCCCTGTTTGCAGATGACATGATTGTATATTTACAAAACCCCATCGTCTCAGCCCAAAATCTCCTTAAGCTGATAAGCAACTTCAGCGAAGTCTCAGGATACAAACTCAATGTGCAAAAATCACAAGCATTCTTATACACCAATAACAGACAAACAGAGAGCCAAATCATGAGTGAACTCCCATTCACAATTGCTACAAAGAGAATAAAATACCTAGGAATCCAACTTCCAAGGGATGTGAAGGACCTCTTCAAGGAGAACTACAAACCACTGCTCAATGAAATAAGAGGACACAAACAAATGGAAGAACATTCCATGCTCATGGATAAGAAGAATCAATATCGTGAAAATGGCCATACTGCCCAAGGTAATTTATAGATTCAATGCCATCCCCATCAAGCTACCAATGACTTTCTTCACAGAATTGGAAAAAACTACTTTAAAGTTCATATGGAACCAAAAAAGAGCCTGCATTGCCAAGACAATCCTAAGCCAAAAGAACAAAGCTGGAGGCATCACGCTACCTGACTTCAAACTATACTACAAGGCTACAGTAACCAAAACAGCATGGTACTGGTACCAAAACAGAGATATAGACCAATGGAATAGAACAGAGCCCTTAGAAATAATATCACACATCTACAACCATCTGATCTTTGACAAACCTGACAAAAACAAGAAATGGGGAAAGGATTCCCTATTTAATAAGTGGTGCTGGGAAAACTTGCTAGACATATGTAGAAAGCTGAAACTGGATCCCTTCCTTACACCTTATACAAAAATTAATTCAAGATGGATTAAAGACTTAAATGTTAGACCTAAAATCATAAAAACCCTAGAAGAAAACCTAGGCAATACCATTCAGGACATAGGCATGGGCAAGGACTTTATGACTAAAACACCAAAAGCAATGGCAACAAAAGCCAAAATTGACAAATGGGATGTAATTAAACTAAAGAGCTTCTGCATAACAAAAGAAACTATCATCAGAGTGAATAGAAACCTACAGAATGGGAGAAAATTTTTACAATCTACCCATCTCTCAAAGGGTAATATCCAGAATCTACAAGGAACTTAAACAAATTTACAAGAAAAAAATCAAACAACCCCATCAAAAAGTGGGCAAAGGATATGAACAGACACTTCTCAAAAGAAGACAGTTATGCAGCCAACACACACATGAAAAAATGCTCATCATCACTGGCCATCAGAGAAATACAAATCAAAACCACAATGCGGTACCATCTCACACCAGTTAGAATGGCGATCGTTAAAATGTTAGGAAACAACAGGTGCTGGAGAGGATGTGGACAAATAGGAACACTTTTACACTGTTGGTGGGACTGTATACTAGATCAACCATTGTGGAAGACAGTGTGGCGATTCCTCAAGGATCTAGAAGTAGAATTATCATTTGACCCAGCCATCCCATTACTGGGTATATACCCAAAGGATTATAAATCATGCTGCTATAAAGACACATGCACACGTATGTTTATTGTGGCACTACTCACAATAGCAAAGACTTGGAACCAAGCCAAATGTCCAACAATGATAGACTGGATTAAGAAAATGTGGCACATATACACCATGGAATACTATGCAGCCATAAAAAAGGATGAGTTCATGTCCTTTGTAGGGACATGGATGAAGCTGAAACCATCATTCTGAGCAAACTATCACAAGGAGAGAAAACCAAACACCACATGTTCTCACTCAAAGGTGGGAATTTAACAATGAAAACAACTGGACACAGGGTGGGGAACATCACACACTGAGGCCTGTCGCAGGGTGGGGGGAGGGGGGAGGGATACCATTAGGAGATACAGCTAATGTAAATGACGAGTCCATGGGTGCAGCACACCAACATGGCACATGTATACATATGTAACAAACCTGCATGCTGTGCACATGTACCCTAAAACTTAAAAGTATAAAAAAAAAGAGTTCAGTAAATAGTTCTTATTTGGCTAAAATCGTAGGTTCAAAAGTCAAAAGTATTCTTAAAACATGAATAAAATATTGAAAGTTTATAGTTTCCTGGGGGAGTAAAATTCATTCCTACCGTTAATATTAACAGGGACTGTGTGAATGACTGGATACCAAGCCAGAAACATGCCATAGGAGGTTGTTATATTTCTGAAATTTCCATCATATTCCCAGCTTCATCAAATATAACCATCAAATGCTTTCAGAACATAGCTACACTCTTTCCTCTAAACTAATGTTGCTGGCTTTCTATCTGATAAGTACAAATTCAACAAAGGCCAACTTCTAAAACTGGCTAAGTGAATTTAAAGGCTTATATGTTTTGATCCGCAGGTATCTTAGGACAGCATATGCAATGTTTTGAGGCTTATTGTTACAAAAAGAGAAAAAGTACAAATTCCAAATCCATTCCAAATCCACAAAGGAAACAAATGATTCTGTGGGCAGTCTCTATGGGGAAATCTGCCTCCCTAGGCTCTGAGTAAATGCAGAGCCCTATGGGCTAAGGCTATAGGAATATAATGTTTACTGCCAAGTACTGCATTTACCAAGTCATTAATTCTCTTTACAAAGAGCCACTTACAAGACTCCCTGTTTGCACTATTGTTTGACATCAGTAGATGAGGATCCTGGAGTCTAGAACAGAGGGAAAATATGTCTTAAGAAGTATGACTTTTTGTGTCGATGGTTTAAGCATTTTAACAATCTGTAAATCCACTCTTCTATTTGTTGTTGTTCTTTACAACCCCTCCATTCAGAGGTCGTTGTTTAGCTATCCTAAAAAAAACTAGACTCCAGCTATCTCTATCTCAATATTTGCATTCACAAACCAATGAGGTTGTTTACTTAGTTGTGGCTTCTCCCAAGCAACATCAAAAACAGTGTGTCCTGACATTAATTATTCTAATGTGGTAAGAATCCCTGTAGAGAATCATGAAATAAACTACTAGTTGACATCAGAATTGTTATCCTAATTGGTTGATGGATTTGAAGCTGCTTAATGACATGTGGCCTTGGCCGGGAGTGGTGGCTCACACCTGTAATCCCAGCACTTTGGGAGGCTGAGGCGGGCAGATCACCTGAGGTCAGGGGTTCAAGACCAGCCTGGCCAACATGAGGAAACCCTGTCTCTACTAAACATACAAAAATTAGCCAGGCATGGTGGCACACGCCTGTAACCCCAGCTACTCAGGAGGCTGAGTTGGGAGAATCACTTGAACCCGGGAGGTGGAGGTTGCAGTGAGCTGAGATTGCACCACTGCACTCCAGCCTGGGCAACAGAGCAAGACTCTGTCTCAAAAGAAAAAAAAGATATGTGGCCTCAAATACATAACACACCAATATGTTAATTAGCAAGTGATTATAAACATTACTAAAGAGCCCTCTTTTTAAAAAATTTTACGCAACCAACATTTTATCTCCATTATACTCTAGCTGACCTTTGCTATCAACTATTTCCTGGTTGCAACTTACAAATAGGGTATGGCATACAGAGTACCTACGAAGCCATATAATTCACAGTAAAAATTCTCTTCAGAATCTGCTATGGATGTCCACGCAAATCAAGGCCACCAAGTAATTCTGGTGGATGTATTTGACCTAACTGCTATATATTTACACATAAAACAAAATGTTACATTACACTTGTAATATACATTCTTACATGCTGTGAACACTGATTCATTTCAGGTTTTAAATTTCATGTTCAGCTTACAAATTGTATTACCTATGAGAAATCACATTCTGGCATTCAAATAAAACCGTTATTATTTGCTTGTCCAATACATTATAAACCAATTTGACCTGTAGTCATAGATATATTGGGCCTCCATGGATCATCTTCTAATGAAGTAACTATATTAGAAAGAGCACTAGACAAGCAGTCAGGTTTTCTCAGCTCTGTCACTCTTTGAGTACTGGGGGAAATCGCTCCACCTCTCTGCTCCTTGGTTTCCCCATATGTCCAAAAAGGGAGTTGGACTACATGAGCTCTAAGTCTTTCCCAGCTCTGACAGTCTATGATTCTTTTTTGTTTGTTTGTTTGTTTGTTTGTTTTTGAGACAAAGTCTCGCTTTGTTGCCCAGGCTGGAGTACAGTGGCACGATCTCAGCTCACCACAACCTCCACCTCCCAGGTTCAAGCAATTCTCCTGCCTCGGCCTCCCGAGTAGCTGGGACTACGGGCACACATCACCATGCCCGGCTAATTTTTGTATTTTTAGTAGAGACAGGGTTTCACTACATTGGCCAGGGTGGTCTAGAACTCCTGACCTCGTGATCTGCCTGCCTCGGCCTCCCAAAGTGCTGGGATTACAGGTGTGAGCCACCACACCTGGCCTCAGTCTATGATTCTTTGAGATTGCTAAGGAAAGGGAAAGAGGAAATTATTTTGGAATGAACCTTTGTGAAAAAGAGTTGGCCGGGCGCAGTGGCTCATGCTTGTATTCCCAGCACTTTGGGAGGCCAAGGCGGGCAGATCACCTGTGGTCAGGAGTTCGAGACCAGCATGACCAACATGGATAAACCCTGCCTCTACTAAAAATACAAAATTAGTCAGGCATGGTGGTGCATGCCTGTAATCCCAGCTACTTGGGAGGCTGAGGCAGGAGAATCGCTTGAACTCAGGAGGTGGAGGTTGTGGTGAGCCGAGATCGTGCCATTGCACTCCAGCCTGGGCAACAAGAGCGAAACTCCATCTCAAAAATAAAAAAGAAAAAAGGAAAAAAGGAAAAGGAAAAGAAAAAGAATAAAGAAAGAGTTGAATTACTTGGGGTTTGTGTTTTGTGTGTGTGTGTTTGTGGTAATGTAAGGAAACCTGATCCTAATTTCAGGTTCAACACAGTAAGGAATAATTGCTAATCAAATGTTAATAAAATGCTTACAGGCTTCAGGTCTGGAAAAGTCATTTTAAACACTTAGAAAAACAATCAGGAATGTCAGCTGTTTTTTCACCTGCTCCTAGAGGAAATGCTTGGCTTTTAACCATGACATCCTCCTTTAACTCAACTACAGTACATTTAAATCTACTAGCAAACTCTCGTTTTGAATTACACATGAAGATATTCAACCTAGAGAATTATCTTTCCCTTGACCTGAATTCTGTCCATCCAGAGTTTCCAGTACAGCATTAAAGTTCTTGCTTGGAAATGGCTGCTGTCTGTACTGGAATGACTGGATGCCTTAATGAAATTACGAAACTCTATAATCAGACACTGAAGATTGTTGCCTCCTAAGAGTAGTTTCTAAATTTGATGGCTTCCTCTCAATTGCCAAAATGCTGGGCTGACCTTCCAGGCAGGCCGAATATTTGGCTGTCGACAAGCAGAGATCTGAGAGGTGCTGGGTGGCCTTGTGCCCCAGACCTTTTCCTTCTTAGGTATTTACAGACTTGACATTCTATCTCTAGAGACACATTCCTTTGGAATAAACATTGATCACCCCAGGTGTCTCCTTGAAATCAAATGTCTCTTAGAGAGGTAAGACCTTAAATCACCAACATTTTGTAGTAATATTTCCTAAAGTGTGTTCCTTAATATATTCTGCTAGTCCCATAATATATTGGAAAAAGAGACCCATGGTCAGATAAGTTGGGAAAACACATTACACTGTATCTCCTCATGCAGAGTCACAATACACATCAGTATATTAAAGGTTCTGAGAAGTCTTGCTATAAACAAACTAAATTAATTTTGTTTGGTCCACTGTTTCCTTACTTGAGCACATGGAACACATTTTTTAAAACATTACTTGTAGTAAAACACACAAAAATTTACCATATTAACCATTTTTCAGTGTACAGTTCAGTAGTGTTAAATATATTTGCATTACTGTACAACCAATCTCCAGAACATTTTCATCTTGCAAAATTAAAACTCTGTACCTGTTAAACAACTGCCTATTTCCTTCTCCCCATAGTCCCTGGCAACCACCAACTCTGCTTCCTATTTCTATGAGTTTGACTACTCTAGATATCTTATATAAGTGAAGTCAAACAATATTTGTCCTTTTGTGGTGCTTATTTAACTTAGCATGATGTCTTTAAGGTTCATCCATGTTGTAGAATGTGACAGGATTCCCTTCTTTTTAAGGCTGAATAATATTCCATTGTATGTATATACCAAATTTTTTCTTATCCATTCATCTGTTGATAAACACTTGGGCTGCTATTATGCCAATAACTTTTGGCTATTATGAATAATGCTGCTATGAACATGAGTGTTCAAATATCTCTTGCAGACCTTGCTCTCAATTGTTTTGAGTATTAAATACACCCAGAAGTGGGATTGCTGGATCATATGATAATTCTATTTTTAATTTTTTGAGGAACCACCATACTATTTTTCATAGCAGCTACACCATTTTACTTTCCCACCAACAGTGCACAAGGGTTCTAATTTCTCCACATCCTCCCCAACACTTGTTATTTTCTGTTGTTGTTTTTTTTTTATAGTAGCCATTCTAATTGGGTATGACGTGATAACTCATTGTGGTTTTAACTTACATTTACCAATTGTTCAATGATGATGAGCATTTTTCATGTGCTTGCTGAAGGAGCACGTATTAAAAAAAAAAAAAACCTCAAACCAACAAAAGTTCTGTGGAACACAGTTTAGGACATACTGCCAGAATGAATGAATGTGTGTGTGTGCATGCATGCTGTATTTGAGTATGTGATAATGATTTTTTTCAGGATACAGGAATTTTGGGTTATTTTTAAAACAGTTAACATTTACCACTTTAAAAAATTTTTTAAAAAATTTTTTGAGACAGTGTCTCCCTCTGTTGCCCAGGCTGGAATGCAGTGGTGCAATCTCAGCTCACTGCAACCTCTGACTCCTGGGTTCAAGTGATTCTCATGTCTCAGCCTCCCAAGTAGCTAGGATTATAGATGTGTACTACCATGCCTGGCTAGTTTTTGTATTTTTAGTAAAAACGGGGTTTCGCCATGTTGGCCAGGTTGGTCTCAAACTCCTGACCTAATGTGATCCTTCTGCCTCGGTCTCCCAATGTGTTGGGATTACAGGTGTGAGCCAGCATACCCCACCAACACTTGTTACTTTAAAAGCAACACAACATATGTGCTCAAAGAGTGGTTATCTCTGTGTAGTAGGATTAGGGGTAGGTTAACTTATTTTTACTTATATATAATTTCTAAATTTCTCCAATGAACATATGTAATTTTAAAAGTTTAAGATAGATGATGATGGATGAATGGATAGCTAAATAGATAGATAGTCCAACACTATGCTAGTTGCTTTGGCCACAGCACGTAACTTCCAGTGATCTCTTCCTTTTCGTAATTCTTACTGTTTTTGTGCCCAAATTAGCAGTTGCTTAGGTTATGCCTTATACTATTTTCTAATTGTTCTTTCTGTGTGAACATGCAGTGCTCCATAACTTGTAAGCTTTACAGGGGAAGGGACTGTGCTTTATATTTCTCTTATATGCCCCAGTAATAATAACCATATTTTCAACTCAACCAAAGCATACCATCTAACAAAGGATGTGTGTATGTCTCTGTGTGTGTGTGTCTGTGTGTGTGCACGCATGCTGTATTTGAGTATGTGAGGCAGTATGTGAATTTTCATATGCATATTAAATACTGAAATTATCATGCATGTTCAATGATTTATGAGGCCAAACAGATAAAAAGCTTTAAAATGTGCCCCTGAGTGATACAGAACTGTTACTCACACACTCCCCACACCAATAAAACTTTCTTAAAACCTTAGGGAGCACTGAATATAATATATTTTAATGTCATTTCTCCAGTAATAAATATATTAGTATTCTCATTTCTATGTTTAATAATTTTAAAACAATATTTTGACCTATGCCTTAGCATTTTGTCAATTAAACATTGTTTAGTTGGTTTTATGTAAACTGATTTGTGCCTAAAATAATCTCCAATCAGAATATGCCATCTCATCTATTAGATTTCCTTCTCTCAACAGATGTTCTGAGTCCTCATTGTTTCCAGATTACAATCAGTTTGCTCATAACACAGAGATCCAGACATCTGGGCCAAGGGAAAATGGGCAAAGCCATTTACTCAGGTATGGGAGGAAACACTTCCTGAAAGTTTACCCAGCAGCCATTCCCACATGTGATATCCTGAAGGTGCTGGTCTGGGCTTTGCCAGAGTTCTGATACATGAAAATAAAGTGGACCTTAAGTGTGATTGCCTGCTATAGTGGAAAGAGTAGAGGATTTGGAGACCTGGGGTCAAGAGTCGGCTCTACCAATTTACCAACTGATGATCCTGGTATAAGTCACTTATCCAATCAGTCTCACCTGTAAAGAGCAGATCATAAAAGCATGTACCTCATGAAACAACTACAGAGAGTCAATAAGATAATACATATGAAAGCACTTTGTAATATCTCACCCAAAGCAGTTTAAGGTAACTTTACCTCTGCTCTAGAGGAGAGAAACTCTATTCCTACTCCATACAGAAATTCTGTTTAGTTCAATGAATTGCTATGGACCATGTCAGTCCTTTACTTGCTCAAAACAGTACAAACAAAACTCCCAAAGCCAACTACAAAAAGAAACAAAGACTGATGAATACTTAGGAGGGGAGAATGCAAAAAATCTCCTGGCATAGTCATATTCTTTCCACTTTTTTCTCTCCATTGAAACTATAAAATATCCATTAAAAACTATTTGAATAGACATTTCATGAAAGAATATGTACAAGTGGATAATAAGCTTATGAAAAGATACTTAATATCATCACTTGCTAGGGAAATGCAAATTAAAACCACAATGAGATACCACTACACACCCACCAGAAAGTCTGTAATCAACGAATGACAATACCATATGTAGAATAGGATATGGATAAAAAGAACCCTCATGCATTGTTAATGGGAATGTAAAATGGTACAGCCATTTTGCAAAAATAGTTTAGCAGTTTCTGAAAAAGTTAAACATATATTTATTATATGACCAAGCCATTACACTCTTAGGTATCTACCTCAAAGAAGTGCAAATATTACATCTACACAAAGATTTGTATGTGTATGTTCACAGCGGCATTATTCATACATTCCAAATCAGCAAACAATCCAAATGTCCATCAACTGGTGAATGAATATTTTTAACAAAATGTATACCTGTACAATGGAATGCTACTCAGCAACAAAAAAGAACAAAGTACAGACACATGCTACAGCACAGATTAACCTGAAAAACAATATGCTAAATGAAAGAAGCCTGACACAAAAGATTACATCTTGTAGAATTCCATTTACATGAAATATTCAGAAAAGGCAAATCTATAAGGACAGAAAGTAGATTAGTGGTTGCCTGGGGCTGGGGTGGGAATGAGAAGTGACGGAAAACAGGCATATGGGGCAACTCGTTGGGGTGATGGAAATGTTCCAAATTGGGTTGGGGTGATGGTTGCACAATTGTATAAATTCAGGAAAACATTTTGCATTGTACATTTACAATAGGTAAATTTTATGAGATGTAAATTATACCTCAATAAAGTAACCAAAAATGTCTTTGCAAGATGGAGAGATTATGCTAGTCCGTGTGCCAAGTGAGGAACTCAAGCTTGGATTAAAATACCTGCCCTTGGAGTAAAAACCCAGTAGAAAGCTAGCTATCTTTCAGCCAGCAGTACCTTACCAGACTCCTCCCCTGTCCTAGCATTCAACCACCTATAATCATGCCATCGGCCAGGAAACACATTAACTCCATGAAGTTCAAGTTGACACTTTTTAAAATGAAATTCCTGCTCTTCTGAAATCTCTCTTTTTCATCCCACAGCCAATATTTAATAATAATAAATCTCTATGAGAGGATCCTATCCAATGAGTAAACTCCTTGCTCTGTAGAAATTAGTCATTTCTAAGGTATACTAACTCTTTTACCTATGCAAAATACTTTTATCCAACAACACGAAAATGACAAGAAAGTGAAAATGGACCAGAAGGAGAGCACTTATTTGAGTTATGCTGTGAGGCCTGGAGGTCTCTGGGACACAGCCAAGGCCAGTAGCAGTTTAAAAGAGTGACAACTTAAAGCACCTCCATCTACAGTAGAAAGCAATCATGTGACAAAGTAGGGAAGTCTATTTTAGAAATGTTAAACTGTATTTTAAAAAACAGTTTAACATTTTGAAATTTTGGTCCTAACCTTCAGGTGTCAAAAAACAACTGAGCTTTCCAGAATCTCCAGGAATTCTAGTCATTCAGTGTTTAAAATATACCTAAGAAAGTATGCCAGACTCACACTCCATTCATCAAACCACAACCAACACACTCATCTAGTTATGGTGTGCTGAACAGACAAAGGATTTAAGGTCAGAAAACCTGGATTCCCATCTATTTTGTTTCTTCTACTTGCCAGAAGTGAGACCTTATGCAGATCCCTGAACCTCACAAATCCTTAGTTTCCTATGCTGTGAAATCAGGATAAGAGTTATACCTATCTCACATGGTTATGGGAATTCAGTGTGTGTACATAAAAAAAAAAAAAAAAAAAAAAAAAAAAAAAAAAAAACACTTCATAAATTGCAAAGGCCCATTCAAATAGAGGCTGTCTACTTTCCAGAAAACTCCAAAATTCTTTATATGTTATTCTGAACTATAAGCCCACTCACTTAAATTACTTTTAAAAAACATTCTGTTTTCATTTCCCTATCTCTAATGGGCCCTGTTGAGCCCTGGAATACCTGGGCTTGCATATATGGTCATTGCTTACTCTGCCGTACACACTAACAATTATTCCGAACAGTGTTTAGATCTGTTTCTTACACTTACACTTCCTGGTTCACAAAAGAAAAAAAACATTGTCAATCCAACATTTCTACAGCACACTTCTCCCAAAGGATTTCCACATGCATTCTCCACTCGGTGAAATGCGATTGCTATTTAATAGCACATAGCAACACTATAGAACAGTCTAAGACAGGATGCGAGAGAGCCAATATTGTACATAGCGGAAAGGACAAGGGAAGCCAGTGTCAACAGATGCGATTACCAGATGTGAACTTTGGCCAAGGAGGTCAGGGCAAACTCTCCTTTAAGAAGTGCCACAGGGGCTAGGCACAATGGCTCACGCCTGTAATCCCAACACTTTGGGAGGCCAAGGCAGGTGGATCACCTGAGGTCAGGAGTTCGAGACCAGCCTGGCCAACATGGCGAAACCCTATCTCTACTAAAAATACAAAAATTAGCTGGACATGGTGGCATGCACATGTAGTCCCAGGTATTCGGGAGACTGAGGCAGGAGAATCGCTTGAACCCAGGAGGCAGAGGTTGCAGTGAGCCAAGATCACGCCACTGCACTCCAGCCTGGGCAACAGAGCGAGACTCTGTCTCAAAGTAAATAAATAAATAAATAGCCACAGTATCTTTCACACCTAAAAGTCATTGCAACCTTGGCATCACATCTTATTCAAAATGGAATCATTTGGAGCCCCAAACCTCTGCTGTTGCACTGATCTTGTTTTGTGGTAGGGGAGGGTGATTTGCATGGCTTCTCACTAGCAGATCTCCCCTCACTATTCAGATGGCAGGCTCTCTGAAAAACTTACTTCTAAATAAGAACTTAGCATTATTTGGGGGTGATTTAAAGGGATGATAGCTGCAATGGATATGAACACAAGCCACAATTTAACACTTCTTCCCCATGCAGCTGTCTTCCCACCACCCCTGCCCAACACGCTGGGAAAAGCAATTGTTCTCCAGTCCCACGCAAACTTGGAATGAGCCAATTGTCCTTATTTTGTTCTCACTTTGACATTTATTTCCTTTCCAATACAAGACAGGTGCACTGGTCCTTGTAGTATAGGGTGATGAAAATCAAGTGGGAAGAATGATGCTTTAAAAGGCAGCAGATGTGCGGCGTGGTGGCTCACGCCTGTAACCCTAGAACTTTGGGAGGCTGAGGCAGGCGGATCACTTGAGGTCAGGAGTTTGGTACCAGCCTGGCCAACATGGTGAAACCCTGTCTCTACTAAAAATACAAAAATTAGCCGGAAATTGCTTGAACCCGGAAGGTGGAGGTTGCAGTGAGCCAAGATCATGCCACTGCACTCCAGCCTGGGCAACAGAGTGAGACTCTGTCTCAAAAAAAAAATAAAAAATAAAAAATAATTTAAAAAAAGGCAGCAGATGCCTTAGCCAACCAGATTCAAAGGGAGAGCTAGGAAGTTCACTTGTGGGAAATTAGACTCTTTTCCAGGACTTCTCCTATAAAGTCATTCATGGGGACTTGCATAATGTTGTCCAGAAGAAAATTCTATTGGGGACAACATTAATTCACCAAAGATTCTCTTTTATATTATTTATTTGTTAAAATAAAATTTTTTTAGAGATAGGTTTCTCTCTGTCACCCAGGCTAGAGTGCAGTGGCTTGATCACGGTTCACTGCAGCCTCGACCTCCTTGGCTGAAGCGATCTTCCCACTTCAGCCTCTCGAGTAGCTGGGAACACAGATGCATGCCACCAAGCCTGGCTAAGTTTCTTATTTTTGGTAGAGACAGGGTTTCGGTATGTTGCCCAGGCTGGTCCCAAACTCCTGGGCTCAACTGATCCTCCCGCCTCAGCCTCCCAGACTGCTGGGATTACAGGTGTGAGCCACCGTGCCTGGTCACATTATCTTTTAAATCTATGAAATTCTTAGAGGCAAAATCATGATATGTAAATACCTGGCCCTCAAAATGAGTCATTACTAAATATTTTAATTAAATCTATTTTCAATGCAGCACGAAGTGTCAGGTACCTATGTGTTCATAATGAGAAGGGTTTTCGTCCTTTAGGGAATCTATGTATGGGTCAGAAAAACTTCCCTTTCTCACACTTTACAAAAGCAAAGAATGAATTTGGCTTGCCTGCTTATTCCATTCTGTACTATGAGGTGTTACTTTCAAAATGTGAACACGTCCTTTATTCATGATAAAACAAGAGAAAAACCGATTACCTGGAATTTATGACCAGTTAATTTTCTTATTCTCAAGCCTAAAAATGAATTGCTTGTTCCCTCGCCTGCCAGTCTTTTCTCCTCTGTCCCCTTCCTTCCCAAACACTAGTGCTGATGAATGAAGTCTGTTTGTGGTTTGTGTCAGTATTTGTCTAGGAAGGGAGTGACACATGAGTTGGAGCGGGGGCAAAGCAACTTGGACCAACTCCAGCTTGGCCTCAAAAATGACAAGTTACCAATAATGTATTGTGCTCTCCTGCATCCACTCTTGGCTGGTGCCCATGTACACTGCATCATACAACACGTAGGTCGTTCTGTTTTCCAATGTAGATGTATATGAATGCCTTGCCTCAAATTTAGTTGTGGATCCCCAAAGAACAGATGCTGAGTTCTAATATTGTTCCTCAAGGCATGTGGTTCACAGGGAATGATACTTTTCAGACTTTTAAATCAGGGGTGTACAATCTTTTGGCTTCCCTGGGCCACACTGGAAGAAGAATTGTCTTGGGCCACACATAAAATACACTAACACTAACAATAGCTGATGAGCTAAAAAAAAAAAAAAAAAAATCGCAAAGAAATCTCATAATGTTTTAAGAAAGTTTACAAATTTATGTTGGGCCGCATTCAAAGCTGTCCTGGGACACATGAGTCCCATGGGCTGTGGGTTGGACAAGCTTGTTTTAAGTAAAAATTCTGTTGTCTAGACTTTTCCCTCGGGCTCCTAATTCAAATTTATAACTGCCCACTGTATACTTCCACTTCACTATCCCAACCTCATCTCCCAGAATTCACCGCACACATCTCGCTAATCAACATTCTCTAAATATGCCACACAGTTTCACACCTCTGTGCTTTGTCCACGCTGTTCTCTTAGCCTTGAGTGATCCCCCCTCTGTTGAAATTCTGATTATCTTCCAGGAACCATCTCATATGTAATTTCTTCCATAAATTCTTCCCCAATTCCTGCAGGTGAATCTAATCATTTCATCTGTGCTCACAAAACATTTTGTTTGGACTTGTCTTAAAATCTCAATCACATTCTGCCTTGTATTGTAATTATTTGTGTCTGTATCTGTCTCTTCTATGAGGCCAAAGGCTTTTTGAGGGTGGTACTGTGTCTGATTCATCTTTGTGTCTCTCCCAGAGCCTACCCAAGTACCTGACACTCAGTGACTGAATAAACAATAAACATTTAGAGTAAGAACTCAAATACTATGTGTTGATCTATTGAACTGTGGGTATGTCCTCTACCTGTTAATCAAGGAGCCTGGCATAGTCCATAAACCAAATACAGAACACAGAATGTCTGTGTCAGAACAGCTCCAAACATTTTTAAATGTCAAATTTTGGGAAATTTGTTTAAATTATTTTGCTTGCATGAAAACTTTGTAGGCCTGGCAGTTAATAGGAAAAAAAAAATCAAATCACTGACTTACCTCCAAAAGTTTTAGCCACGGAACATTTTGCAGACCATTAAGAATGAGGGCTTCTGTTTAGGCAGTACTGGTTAATTTCTAACATAGAAAGTTACTGCTGGTCACAGTGTTAGTAGATAGATTATTTTTTGCTGTTCTCAATACTGTCATGCCCTGAACAAACATTCCTTTTTGGAGACTGTGCCTTTCTGAGGGTTCCAGTAACTTCTACTGGGAGTGCAAATGGAATCTGACACCGGCCCCCAACTCCTGCCAGTCTATCATGAGCCAGATTTCAGTTTCCCAGCAGGGTGCACTTGCCCCTGCCACTAGAAGCTGGAAATAAATTGCCTAAAGTTCTTCTGTAAAAAATATTTGGGGAAGGCACCTTGGAACATACTCCATTGATCGTAACTAAACATGTTTGCCAATATTTCCTGTCTTAGGCACAGTAAATCAGTGAGATGCTAGGTGTTGATATGTGGTGGTTTCTTTGTTCCTTTCTAAATCCTAGACATCTTGGAATCTACACTATTGATATTCCAACATGCAAGTTATTATCATGACTAACACAGACAGAATTACCTGCTGCTACATTCCAGGTATGTTTATGTATTTCCCTGTCTAACCTGCTTCCTCCCTCCAGCTGTCTCAGTGTGGAGGAAAGGGAGGCTTTTCCCCCTCCCCTGCATTTTCTCTAACAACTGTGATGTCAAATGCAATTATTTGTGGAGGAATCTGCTGTATGCATGGATGAAAGAGACACATGCAAATCCTCAACAAGAAAGGGAAATACCAGCTATAGGGAACTATGTCCCAAAAGCACGCCGCTCTGGCAGCCTCTGCCGAAGGCCCCCTGTGCAGATATTAACAAGCTGAACACAATATGACTTTAGGAATGCAAAAGAAAAAACTGTTTAACATTTGAAAAATCTCCTCCTCAATCTGAGGTCAACCCAGCTAATAAAAAAGCTTCAAAAACTTCTGAAAAACCATGAATAAGCCCCAGATGCTCCTGTTCTCAGCTGAACTTTCCAAGTTATTTCATACCCTCTATTTTTCACAAGTAGAACTATTTCAACCTCTTGTGCCGTCCTATCGCTTTCCAAAGAAAATTGCCTCCAGCCAAATTCCTTCTCCCACCCACAGTAACTAATTGTCCATACTGTTATTCATCCCCTTTTTTGAAGAAGAATTAAATTGGCAAGACCCCTTAGTGCAAGGGTGGGGACCTTTTTTTCTATCAAGGGCCACTGACCCACAGAGGAAAAAAAATCAGTTGGGGCCACACACAAGTAAGAAGCTGCTTGATTTAGTTTAGCTTTTTTTTTTGCTTGTGTTTGTGGAAGAAATAGAAAACATTCACCTTGTTTTCTTTAACAAAAATAAGGACAGGGAAAGGAAAACTCCATTGAATAGGTGTAGTAAATTAAAAAAAAATTCCAGGTGTATGCTATACCAAGTTTGGGGAATGAGGAGGTTAAAAAAAAGATGTCCAGGCCAGGTGTGGTGGCTCACGCCTGTAATCTCAGCACTTTGGGAGGCCGAGGCAGGCGCATCACTTGAGTTCAGGAGTTTGAGACCAGCCTGGCCAACATGGCGAAACCCCGTGTCTACTAAAAATACAGAAATTAGCCAGGTGTGGTGACGCGCGCCTGTAATCCCAGCTACTCGAGAGGCTGAGGTGGGAGAATTGCTTGAACCCGGGAGGCAGAGTTTGCAGTGAGCCAAGATGGTGCCACTGCACTCCAGCCTGGGTGACAGAGCAAGACTGTCTCAAAGAAAAAAAAACGTCAGGAAAGAGGAGACAGAGAGATTAGAAAAAGAAAACAAAAGGTAGAGAATAGAAAGAGAGAGGCCAGGGGATGGTGAGAGAGAAAAGGAGAAAAACTAGATACTGGGACACAGGAAAAGACGGACAAACACAGAGGAAGGTCTGGCACACTCCCTAGTTCATGTGTTAGTTGCAGTAAACAGCTTGTCCCACGCCTGGTGCTTCCTGGACCGTGGGCATTAGAGTAAGTGATCACTGCCCTTTGAAATCCTTATTAGCTTTCTAGCAGTTTAGGAAAAATTCTTTCTGTGCTGAGAAACAGCTGGCCTGCTTTGATTTTCAAACTTCAAAGCTATTTTTTGAAATAAAGGTTATTTTCTCAAGAACGTCTGAAGGTTTTACATGTGTGTAAAGAAATGACTGAAAGTCTCTGACGTTGCAAAGCTGTCAGATGGCCTTATCTTTGGTCTTTGAGAGATTAGAGCTGTCTTATTCTATAGAGACTGCATGTTACATTTGGAATCAGCGTTTATTTCACTGATTTGAGGGATTTCCCACTGCACCCCCACCCACCCTGCCCCACAATCAAACCTAGTTTGGGGTTCCATTGGATCCTAGTACTTGAGGGATTTCCCACTGCACCCCCACCCACCCTGCCCCACAATCAAACCTAGTTTGGGGTTCCATTGGATCCTAGTACAATGTAAAATGGAGGCCACATATACATCTCTAAGGTAAGGAAAAACAGACCAGCATTCACAGCTCTTTAATGATCACTCTTCTCCCATTGAAAGCTGAACTTGTGAATGTCTGCACCTAGCAACCCACTAAGAAAGAAGTTGCTTTCAAGCTGCAGTAACTGTTTTTAGCACTACCATATATGTGCTACTGTACCTTATTCCCAGAATATTTGGGGTTATGTTCTGCTGGTGGCACATTAAAGAAGACAAAATAGAACAGCAAAATGTCCAGAGAAGGTGAAATAAAACAATGAAGAATGGAGAACAAAGCAAAGCTATATAGGGACAAACTAAAATCACTAGCTTCTCGAGTCTGAAAATATGACGACTGAAGGGGAAAAGAAAATAAATGCATACAGGCCAGGCGCAGTGGCTCACGCCTGTAATCCCAGCACTTTGGGAGGCTGAGGTGGGCGGATCACCTGAGGTCGGGAGTTCAAGACCAACCTGACCAACATGGAGAAACCCCGTCTCTACTAAAAATATAAAAATCAGCTGGGCGTGGTGGCGCATGCCTGTAATCCCAGCTACTCGGGAGGCTGAGGCAGGAGAATCGCTTGAACCTAGGAGGCAGAGGTTGCGGTGAGCTGAGATCGCACCATTGCACTCCAGCCTGGGCAACAAGAGTGAAACTACGTCTCAAAAAAAAAAAAAAAAAGAAAGGAAAAGAAAAAGAAAAAGAAAGAAAAGAAGTGCATACAATGTGATAGGTAGAGTAACCACAATTTAAGTTCTAGAATACTGGAGTTTGAGGGGTATTCCCTTGAACTTGAAAGAGATGGTTTGGGGTTAGATAAAGGGAGGCCCTACTTTGCATATCAAATACTAAGGAATTTATTTCCCTAAGGAGTTGGACAGGCCAAAAATAGAAATAGATTCTAAAATGTTTGGGCCCATTTGTGAATGACAGAATCATACTGGGTTATTCTGAGAAGTTCAGATGCATGGGGGCTACCTCTCACTGTGCACACATCTCTGAGTGTGCCTGTCAGCTAGAATCCTGGATGGTGTAGATCATGGGGGCTGCCCCTGGGACCATGTCTCTAAAAGGTCCTTGGTGCTGCCCTCAGAATTAAGGGGATGACTTCTAGGCTATGAGGCTGGAACACTGGGTCAGTATGCACTGGTCAGGAGGTCACCAGGCCACCAGACCAAGTGATACTGCTGTTGCCTCCTCACAGAAGCCAGGCTGCTTCTGAGACAGCCAGTAGAGATGAATACAGCTCAGTTGGGGACCAAGGAGGAAGAGCTTTGCTTTGGTCCAGCGTGGTTTCAGTCTTACATCTGTCTTTATCTATTTCAAAAAGTTTATTTAAGTGAAAATTGATTTATTTTTTCTGATTTAAAAAAATAATTTTTAAAAAGTATTTGGGCAGAGTACAGAGAGGTATAAAAAAAGAAATGAAAATTACTGTAATACTGCTAATGTTTTGATATAATTCTTACAGACTTTATTCCACATACATATATACACATTAATTTTTTTAAAAATTGGATTGTACTTTACTACTGTCTCATAGTCTGCGTTGTTTTTTACTTAGCAATATATGATAGGTATCTTTCTATGCACAACTGTGTTTTAAAAAATATTTTTAAATGTCTACAGATTACTCCATTGTATGGAAACAGCATAGTTCCCATAATAAATCTGCTGTTGATGGACATTTGGATTGCTTTTGTTTTTATGTTTTTTTGTTTTTTTTTTTTGAGACGGGGTTTTGCTCTTTCGCCCAGGCTGGAGTGCAGTGGCGCGATCTTGGCTCAGTGCAACCTCTGCCTTCCGGTTTCAAGCGATTCTTGTGCCTCAACCTCCCGAGTAGCTGGGATTACAGGTGCCCACCACCATGCCCAGCTAATTTTTGTATTTTTAGTAGAGACGGGGTTTCGCTATGTTGGCCAGGCTGGTCTCGAACTCCTGACCTCGTGATCTGCCTGCCTCAGCCTCCCAAAGTGCTGGGATTACAGACGTGAGCCACCGAGCCCGGCCTTATTTTTTTGTTATTCATAAACAATGCTACTGAAATATCCTTATACATACATCTTTGTAGATTGTCATGTTCTTTCCTTGGGAGAAATTGTTAGAGGTGGAGCTGCTAGTTTCTGGCTACTTCAAGTGACCTCCTTGACAATGAGACTGTGCTAATGGCTCTCATTTCTTCAACAGAATAAAAAAGAAATCATAAATTTTAGAGTAATAGGACGTGGGTTCAAGTCCAAGTTTAACCTTTTAGTTACTCACAATCTGACTGCCATTTTCCTCATCTGTAAAAGAGAATATTAATGGTAGCTAACTATAATTAACAGTGGATATTATTAATCAGAGGATAGTGGTGAAAAATGTGATAATGTAAATAAAACATTTACATGTATGAGCCTATAGATTTATTGTTTTTTCTGATTTAAAAAATAATTTTAAAAAGCATTTGGGCAGAGTGCAGAGAGATATAAAAAGGAAATGAAAATTACTGTAATACTGCTAATGTTTTGATATAATTCTTACCGACTTTATTCCACATACATATATATGCATTAATTTTTAAAATATATGTGTGAAATAAATGTGATAATGTAAATAAAACATTTATATTTATGGGTCTCAAAAGTGTTAAAACACTTAAATGCTGCAGGGATTCTTTCTTCTCTCTTTTTTTTTGTTTTTTGAGACAGAGTCTCAATTTGTCACCCAGGCTGGAGTGCAGTGGCACGATCTTGGCTCACTGCAACCTCCGCCTCCCAGGTTCAAGTGATTCTCGTGCCTCAGCCTCCCAGGTAGCTGGGATTATAGGCACCTGCCACCATGCCCAGCAAATTTCTGTATTTTTAGTAGAGATGAGGTTTTGCCATGTTGCCCAAGCTGGTCTCGAACTTCTGACCTCAAGTGATCCACCCGCCTTGGCCTCCTAAAATGCTGGGATTACAGGTGTGAGCCACCGCACCTAGCTGGATTCTTATTTTCTTATTAACATTTTTATGTTGTTAAGAATTAGGCAGCTTTAGAGTGGGTCTCATCTCCTAGATGTCCCCCACACAGACAGGGCCCCCAAAACTCTCTGAGATCTTGCCATCATCCAGAATAATATTTCTGACTTCTCGGACCGGATTCAACTGCTTTGAGGGGCAGGCGGGCCTCTCAGTCTAGCAGATGTCTGCTGTCACATACCTAAATGGCATTTGGCTCCCCATAGCATTCACCTGGCGATTGTTTGCCGTTGTCTACCATACTGGGGAGGAAAGCTTATCATGTTCTCTTCCTTGTTGGACCCTCTATAAATACACCCAGATTGCGTGGGCCTGAATTGAACACTCTGGCGAGAAACCAACTTTCTCAGGAAGAAGGAGATCAGTTGCATTACAACATAACTTGCAATTCCTTTCCAAACTTCTGGTGCTTTTGCTTTGAAAAGAAATAAAAGCTGCTGCTGTTCATCATTGCTAGCCAAAAGCATTTATAGATTATGGACTTTTTTTTTTTCATCTAGAAGGGAGCACATAGCAAACATGGTGTTCTTTATTAGAGGTTGTGAGACATCCAGACAAGGACTAAC
The DNA here is from genome assembly GCF_028858775.2 of Pan troglodytes. Lineage (NCBI taxonomy): Eukaryota > Metazoa > Chordata > Mammalia > Primates > Hominidae > Pan > Pan troglodytes. The sequence continues at coordinate 131,113,908 of NC_072421.2, forward strand.
ACTCAGCGAGTCCCAGATAAATGCTACTTGGTCTTGATCACTGTCTTTCTCCAGGTCATTTCTTCTATTACTTTCCCTTTAAGACAGAGTCACTAAGACCATAGAAAATAAATCAACCTATAAGAGGAATTCTTAAATTATGTGGAAGATGAGAGTGGGTGGATAGGAAGAAAAAAAAGTGAGGAGTTGTGGGGAGAGAAGTACCTCTCCCTCAGAGAAGGTGGCATGGCATAAGTGGGAGTCAGGGAAATATGGGACTTATAAAAGGAAGGCAACATGTCTTTTTGTGGCAGAGAAAAAAGTTACACAAAAAAAATTGTTTCTGGATCAACAAAAGAAAATATATAAAGCAAAATATAAATAGAAGTTGAAGACTATAGTACTATAAGAAAACAAAGACAAAAAAAAAAAAAAAAGATTGTGAGTCCCTAGAAGCCAAGGGCAGTGACTATCTCATTGATTTTTCTAGTTCCTGTGCCCAGCACAGGACTGATGGTGAAGCAAAGCAGGTCTGGACTAGGGCAATGACATGGGGACAGAAAAGGATCTTAGACAGAATTGTACAAAGAATGACCTGAAAGCACTGGTAATCGGCTACATAGAAGAGAGTTCAGGCCTAGTGATGTCAGCAGAGAAGTGAGTAGGACATAGTAGGTCCAGGGAATATACTGAAAGTAGAGAGGATCACAGACCCATCTGTCCTTCCTTACAGAAATGATTCTCTTAGGGAAAGCACGAGAAAGCTATGCAATAGGGGGAGGTATGCCAAAGATTTTGATCACTTCATTCACTTTTATATCCTGCAAATAAGGAAGTTTCCCAATATCTAGCTATCTATACTCGAGGCATGAATCACCACAGGACTACACTACCCAGGGAGACTGGAGTCTAGATAGAAATACGCACATGAATTGCTGTTTTGGCTCAGCTCTTCAGGCCTCAACAAGCTGAGCTTGGAGTTGAAAGGAGGCAGCCAAGAAAATGAAAGTTGCTATTACTCAGGCTTTGACAGATAAAGTAGGTTTCCCATCTTTGCTCAATACTATATTTTATAGCAACTGAATAGGCAGAGTAGGTGGGGAGTAGGCCAGAGCCTGGGGGCTCTGTCTAAAATAATTCCACTGTATGATAGCCACAGCATAGCCCCCAAGTGAAGGTCAGAAAAGGGCGACTGAACAGGAAGAGAGTTCATGGATTCTCCAGGTTCTTCGCAAGTTGAGGACCTTCTGAACTGATGTAATGAAGACTTATGGGGAAGCTGTGGTATTATTCCACTGCATTTCTCAATAAAATAGAGGAAGGGCTATTCCAGATGACTTCTTGAAGAAATAAAATATTCTGTACATACTTGAAAAGCAAAACCCCAAGGTAACATTTTGTAACTTTTTTGACGGTGAAAAGAATCCCCCTACTTTCTTGCCTTCTCTCTGTACCTGCCACTACATTTTCTCCCCGAAATTCATATCTTTTCCATGTGCAAAATATATTCACCCTGTCCACACAGCTCTAAACTGAGGATAAAGAGGAACAGAGTTTTTTACTTATTTATGCAATAAATAGTTATCAGCCACTTATTCTATACCAGGCATTGTTCAAAGAGCTGAAGATACGGTGGTGAGTGGGACAGGCAAGGTTAGCCTAACCGAGACATCCGCTCTGTCTTCTCATCATCCGCTCTGACCAGCAAGGGCACAGGGGTGCTAAGGTGGAGAGAAGAGGCACTGTCGAGTACAAGGCAGAGCGTCTTGGTGAAATGTCAGGTCAGCTCCTTGTCAGCACATGCTTGAGTAAAATGAACAAGCGAGGTCTTATATATAACATGTGTAAAGTTCTTGGAGACTTCTAGTGAAACAGCACCAGCTATAAGGAGCTGCCATAATTAGAAAGACATAGGAGTTGATAACAAACAGGAAAATGTGTTCTGAGAAGGTATGGAGAAGGCGAACAGTCACTGCTTCCCTCTGGGGCCCCCACTCTTCTTTGTGAGGCTGTCACGAAACACAGTAGTCTCTCCAACACATCTAAGCACCCACAGTGGCAGCTGAAGAAAAACACTATAATCTCTCTCGATCTTTCTCACAGTTTTGGTAATTTTTGAGACTTCAGTGAATGGATGGCACTCAACATTCAACAGCCAAGGAGCTACATTTAATTGGAATTCTGACTAAAAAAAATGTGTAACAAATTGATTAAAAGTAATAGTTAACACATTCATCAGGGAATCTAAATACCTCATTGTGAGAACTTCTACTAAAGGTTCAATAAGGGACAAATCTCTGCAGGTACTAGAAATTTCTTTTCATTTTCTACTGTGGGACCTGGAGAAGCTACTGGTCTACTGTGGGAGGGCCGCACCCTACTACCTTCTGCGGAGACCCAAACCACTGCCTGCTCCAGCCTCTCCTATGTCCTGGCTAATGGCCAAAAGATGATTGAGTCAACTTTAGGGACAAAGCGGTTCTCATCTCCTAAACCAAGCTTGTCCAACCCGCAGCCCACGGGCTGCATACGGCTCAGGACAGCAGTGAATGAAGCCCAACGCAAATTTGTGAACTTTCTTAAAATACTATGAGGTTTTTTTTTTTTTTTTTGGCAATTTTATTTGTAGCTCATCAGTTATCGTTAGTGTTAGTGTATTTTATGTGTGGCCCAAGACAATTCTTCCTCTTCCAATATAGCCCAGGGAAGCCAAAAGATTGGATACCCCTTCCATTTTCCCATCAGGCAGTGGAAAGGAAGGGTAATGAATTTGAATAACAAACTTTCCTTCTTTGCCTTGTAAATGCTATCACTTAACTGGACTCCTTGCCTCCAATTTCTGATCTTTAAAACATCCTTCACGCTGCTGGCAGAGTTAACATTACTGATGTTAACTGATCTGACCATGTCACTCTCATGCTTCAAGCCCTTCAAGGGCTCTGCACTGCCACAGAGTAAAGCTCAGATTCCTTAGTATGCTATTCATGGCCCTCCCAAATTTTTTACCACCTTTTCCATCTCATCTTTCACTGTCCACGTCCTCTTCCAATCTGGCTTGTGGCCTCAGCTCCCCAGCCACATAATGCTATCGATGTACTTTCATGTCTTTGAGCCACTGCTCATGCCATATTCCTCTGCCAGGAAGATCCTTCCTTCCAATCTCGATCTGTCAAAATTCTCCTCATCTTTCAAAGGCTGGCTTAAAGGCTACCTCCTATTTTTAAAGTCTTGTCTAATTCCCTCGGTAAGAATTAATCCTTCTCTTCTCCGGGCTAGCATAGTACTTGGTTTATATTTCTTTTATGACACACTGTGCCTTGGAGTATAGTAAGGTAGGCATGTTTTCATCACCCTCATTGAAAGTGCTTAAGTTATCTCTGTACCTTTGTCTACAGCCCCTATGCTCAGTGCTTGGCACAGAGAGCTGCTCAATATTGAATAAATGAATGCAAATGGTGATGATATATGCATATGTGATGAGTGTGTAGGTGGGGGGGATTCTCTATGTCCTTATCAACAGATCCCATCAAATCCAGCACTACATAAAAAATGGGCATTCAATAAATAACTCCTAATAAATGACGAGGATATATATATATGTGTGTGTGTGTGTGTGTGTGTGTGTGTGTGTGTGTGTATTTTACTTTTTATTTTGCCTTGTGAATTTCATTTTGAAAAGGAGCCATAGAAGTAATCATGCTTTAAGTGACTTCCAAGAACAACAAACAAGAACAAAGACCATTAGACCAAGTAAAAGCTCAGATCTGAGTTCCATCTCAGTATATTATAATGAAACCTGCAGTTTTAACAATAATTTGGACCATGGGTTATCAGATTGCAATTACTGATCAATCAATTTGTCACACAACAGCTCGGGGAATGACATAACTGAAAAAAGAAATTGGCAATACGAAAATTGCTCCCCACGGGGATACCCTTATCCTATATTTGTGTCTGGCAAACAAAGGCGGCAGCACCACTGGGTTCTGGTCTGGAGATCTTTCAGCTCTGACTGCCTTCGAGCATCCATATGCAGCTATAACAAACTGCCTCTAGCTTGGCTTAATCTTTTGTATTAGCTCATTAATGAGTCTGGATTCCTTCCCCATTTTCCATGGTATCCCAGGCAGGCACAAAGGCTCAGGCAGCAGGGGGCAGCTTTCCTTTTGCCTGACAACAAGTGGTCACTGGTCCCAGTCTGTGGCTAACAAATTCCATAGTTCTTTGAAGGTAGAGCCCATGGTGTAGGTCTGCCCTAGGCTCTGCAATGCAAAAAAGAGCTTTGGGAATTTGGGCCTAGGCAGTGTCACTTGTAACTGTGACATCACCCCAACAGCTGAGAGTGATGGTGTCTCAAGAAAGCTCAGTAGCCACAAGCCCTGTGAATTCTTTCTGCTCTGTTGGCATGTGAAATACACACACACTCACAAACATATTATATGCTGCTCAAAATCATTCTAAATACCTCCTGTGAGACATCAGCCAATAAGGATATCATGTCAACCGGGTTTTAAATATAGGAACCTCTCACCATCTTCAACCAGAGAGCAAAATGCAAAAGGAATGCAGATTAACTTGCCCTGAACTTTATAGCTCTGAAGTCTCTCCACTTGATACCATCCTTCCATGAAAGGTCCTGGTGGGGCTGAAGATTAAAATGGGACTTCTGGATCATGTGGTAAATCTCTAAGCTGTACTCCAAGGGCAACCTGCCTATTTATAGAGCCTCTACTTCAGGGCAGAGTTCAAACTTGGGAAAATCTGAAGAACTTGATTTAAACACACACACACACACACACACACACACACACACACACACACACACATATAAAAAGTCGTCTTCATTTTCCATTCAGTCACTTTGAGCCAAACTAATCTTTAAATAGTTCAAAAATCTGTTGAAGGTTGGCTAGATATATTTTTCCAAGAATCTTTAGAATTTAGATTATTATATTTAGAATTTTTAAATCATTTAAACAACACTCCAAACTGGAAAAGTTGTAGTCTCTCCATTTCAGAAATTGATAAACTGAGGCACAGAGACTCAAGTCACTTAAAAGGTCACTCTTGACTTGCCCTTATGCTAACTGTTCATATTGTAATAATATGAAGAAAAACAGTATCTAGAATGTATTGAGTGCCTACCACATATATTATCCCTAATATTTGTCTTAACTTTTCAAGATAGATGATAGTATACCCATTTCACAGATTAGGAAGCATGAGCATAGGAAAGTTAAGTAATTTGCCCTAAAGCCAAGTTACTACAAAATGACAAATCTGAGAATTAAAAATAGATCTATTTGGCTCTAAAGCCTTTGTTCTTTCCCTCAAACTAAATAATCCAGTGTTTTGGCTCTCAAATGTCTCACTGAGACTCTCAGTCACATACCAGTGATGCTTTACAACTAAAACAGGTAGTATTGGTGTAACAAAAACTCATGTGGAGCAGTGAACATCACAATCCCAAAACAGTCCTTTTTAACCTTTAAACAGGGTGGAGAGTATTTTTCTTTTTTCTTTTTTTCTTTTTTTTTTTGAGACAGAGTCTCGCTCTGTCGCCCAGGCTGGAGTGCAGTGGCGCGATCTCGGCTCACTGCAAGCGGTGGAGAGTATTTTTCTAGTCACTTCCATGTCTCTCCCTCTCCCACCTCAACATACATGTAAATACGTATCCCTCTCTTCCCACCAAAAATGGCAACAACATCAAGAGAGTTGCCAAATTATCACAATATTTGGGGGATATTGTTTTGGGTCAGTGAAGGTTTCATAGCTGTTTCCATCATAACTAAAAACTAACATGTGTGCTAAGTTGGATTTCCCCTATCATGCTTAGGCACTCATGTTTGCGAATCTACATGTAATACTTCACATTTATCCCCATGGGGATATTACTCTGCTAGTTTTCTCCTGTCATTGCAGCCTACTGAGATATTTTTGCATCCCAATTGTGTTATCTATATATTCACTAACCCCCACCTAGCATCATGCAGTCACTAAATATTAGAAGTATGCCTTCTCTATCTTCAGTTAAGTCACTAGCAAAAACTTTAGGCAATAAGGGGCTAAGCACAAAGTTAATAACCAAAGGCCTCACTCTGGGCTGATATTGATACATTTCATATATGATAATTAATTAGCTACACATTTATCCAAGTAGATGATCAGTTAGCCAATGTTTCTCCTTACTTATTTTAAAACAAATCATAGGAATCTCTGTCAAACACCTTGCTGAAATCTAGACCCAGCATGTCTATGCCATTCCTCTGATCAATAAGGCATGTGCATGTACGCACATATAAGGGGAAATGGCCTGATTAGTTCTGAGTAAGTCCACAGTGGCTACTTGTAACCACCATGGTTGCTTCCAAGAGCTCATGCTCTCCAAGAATCTAATCTAGAATTTCATTAAGATGTGACACCAGACTTTCTGGTTTGTGGCTTCCAGAATCCAATTTCCATCCCTTATTGAAGGTGATGGTAAACAATTGTGCCAGTCTTCAGTCTTTTGGCTCTTCACCAATTCTTTGTGATGCTTCAAAGTTTAATAACAGTGATACCATGATAATAACCATAAGAATCCTCAGTGGCCTTGAATGTAACTAACCTGAACTTGGACCTCATTTTTGTGACATACCAGAAGAGTAATTCTCTTAGCTTTTATTTGGTTTCGTCAGCTGCTTGCCCATAATACAGAACAGATATTACTCTCAGAAGTGATGACTTAGCAAAATAGGGACTATGAAAAAAATATCTAGATCAACTTATTAAACAAGGAAAAGAAGACCATACTTAAGAAATTATCCAATAAGATCTAGTGCATATAAATAATAATGTAATCTTTATTTTGGATATTAATTAGAACTCTGTTGGAGACACTCCACTTAACAGTTGCTACATAAAATCACTGTGCTCACTATCTAAGGAAAGCACATAGTTAGGAGTAAAGAATTAATCTCATTATTACCATTTTACCTTAACTATATACCAACACTGAGCCCATACAGAATTTGGAAACATTTTTTGCCATGTGTCAAATAAATCTACAGTTGAACGCTAGATCTCAAATAGCCATGGGATTAAAGGACTAAGACCAAACATTTGTTTGGGCCAATTAACACAAGACTGCACCATATAGACAAGCTAGTTCAAGACAAAAGAGCTCAGCTCAGCACTTTGTTTTCATCGGATTTTGTTAGAATCCTAATGACATGGGCAAAGAAAACTCATATATGTTGGTCATCAGCTTCAAAGAAGCCACTTCTGGTTCACTAGTACTAGAGCATGGGCCTTTAGCTATCACTTCAATAATGTTACCACCAAGCCATTCACATTCTCCCATTTGGTCTCCATTCTGACCCACAGTTCATTTTAGAAAGTGGCTGATGGGGACTGGAGGGCATGCTGTGACTTCCTTGTGTATTATAGATATTTAGTACCTTCATTGACCACTCAAATTACGAAATGGCTCACGTGGGATTAAGCCTTTAATGTTAGCTTTAAGGGCATCTAAGATTTTTGTTATTTTTGCAGTTGGACCCCTTTAAGTGAAATCTTACTTAGAAGACCAATATGTGAAGAAGATTTTTAAAAACGGAGCTGCTCTGGTTAAAATAGGAATGGGGGACTTAGAACAACCTCCACAGCACCTCTCCCACATTCCCTATGGAACACAATCTGAATACACTGCCCTAAACAACTGAGCTATCTGGCACATAAGCCCACTGACTAATATGATGCTAATTTTGTCATTCTGGAAGGAGGAAGGAGGCACGAGATAAATTATTATAAGATGTCCAGGAAGGTGGAGGAGTTGAGATCCAGGGGATGAGACTGAAAGGATGACTGACCCTGAATGAGAACAGGAGCCTGAGTCAGACTCTGTGAGTGGGTAAAAGGTCATGAGCAACAGGTCTTGCTGATTCTGCCTTCCTTTGGTTCAGTGATCCCAGCAGAGACCTCCCCACCTGGTGCAACAACTGCCCAATGAGTTGAATGAGGCAGTTGGGCACTAAGGTATACTTGTTAGGCCCAAACTTAGTTAATATCCAAAATAAGTGATAAATAATTAGCAAGTTCATGGTTCCTACTGTGCAGCCATTTGTTCCAAAGATGAACTTCATAACTATGGGCTTCTGCCATGATTTGGAGTACTTACTGTATAAGAAAATGTGTCTGTGTATTTGCAAGCATGTTTGCATCAACAGCCTTTGGAAGCAGAGCAAATGGCACTATAGAATATTAACCTGTTCATTTCCCAGTCCCAGTGTTGTCATTTACTGGTAGTATGACTTTGGACAAGTCATTTCCCTCTCTTGGCTTTAACATCCTCTGTAAAATCAAAGGGTTAGACCCTATGATCCTGCACTTATATAATTCTGCCCTTTAGCACAGACACTGGTTAATATTGAATGCGAAAAGTACCTTAAATGAAATCTAAATTCAGAAATAAGGGCAGCAAAGGTTAAGTCCTTTGAATTGACTGATCAGTCAATTAATTATATATATATTGAGGGTCTACTTTGTATATGCTATTGTGTTAGGTGCCATGGGATACAAAGAATTAAATGTGTGATTCCACACTTAGGGAGTTTACAGTCTAGAAGCATGATACATATTCATAAATATATCTGGGTTAATTTCTGAAATAGTATTTGAATACACACACACATACATACACACAGACTGATATACCTCATATAGCAAATATTTGTAACTGCAAACGTTTTAGGGAACGAGCATTTGTAACTGTTTATTAAAAAATATCAGCCAGGCACGGTGGCTCACACCTGTAATCCCAGCACTTTGGGAGGCCGAGGCAGGTGGATCACCTGAGGTTAGGAGTTCGAGACCAGCCTGGCCAACATGGTGAAACCCTGTCTCTACTAAAAATACAAAAATTAGCTGGGCGCAGTGGTGGGTACCTGTAATCCCAGCTACTCGGGAGGCTGAGGCAGGAGAATTGCTTGAACCCGGGAGGTGGAGGTTGCAGTGAGCCAAGATCACGCCACTGCACTCCAGCCTGAGCGACTGAGTGAGACTCCGTCTCAAAAAAAAAAAAAAAAAAAAAGATGCTGCATTTGGCCAGTGGGTAAATGTAAATACAATAGGAGACCCTATGAATTTCATAGAAAATTTAGAAATGTATTTCTAAACTTCATAAACCTGGTAGTCTATATTGTTTGACAGAATTCTCTTTTCATATGTAGAACTTGTCTTTCCATTGCTAACACGTCCAGTTAAAAATATCCTATGAAAGAATACAATAATGTAATGAGAAAAGTTCATGTATTTCCCTCCATTGCTCAATCAAGATGACCACAACACTAATACCAACAACATTTTGGCTCACCATTTCTGACTCATCTTCCATTTTTGAGTAATTTAATTTAATATGCAAGGACTAAAATACATGACCTAATTTAAGTACCTTTAATCCTGTGTATTCTAAATATAGCAAATAGTTCATTTTCAAGAAATTTAGTATGAAATACTTGGGAATTCTTCTTGGTGCAGTGTTATTAAACTGTATATAGTAATTAAGATATTAAAAACACATGCTCCCCAAAGCCACCAGACATTGTAATTATTTTTCAGGCTATTAGGCAAAGTGACAGAAGATTTTTTAATGATAAATCCGTTTTGGAATATATCAGAGAATTCCCTTTTACTTCATGAAATAATGTTTAACTCCACAGAGTCTAAGTCTGGTATTTAAGGACTAACTCACATTGTCCTTTTGTGACTCAGAAGTCATTCATTGGTTCTTGCTAACATGTCTTGTAGGTACTCTGTCCTTCACACACACACACACACACACACACACACATTCTGGCTCCGTATGGAAATAAATGGCAATTACTAGAGTTCTTCCATGTCACTTGTATGTGAACAAGTAAGACAGACACTGGGACATAATTCCATAGGTCTTTTATTTAAAGTTGACTTTCAAAAGGTTTCTCCTTTTATTTAGAAATTTTAGCTCAATATTGGCTTTTCTAGCATCCACTGCACTAGGCCAGTGTTTTACAACTCTCACTGGTGTTATTGTGAGAAGACTATGAAAACAAGTTACTTGGAGTGTTTTCCATCATGTCTGAGATTCATTTCAAACATTTTTTTAAAATCACATGCTAAGGAATGTCCTGAGTGCTCCTTTGGCACTTAACAGCTTTACTAATTAACTTATTAAAAAATTTTAACTTTCTATTTCAAAAGTTAGTGTCTTCATTGCACTAGAGTCTGCCAGGCATCTTAAAAATAATTTTCTGGTGTTTACAGAGGGGGATGGAAGTGGAGACATTTCAGCGTCTGTTCTAGATTTTTTAATTATCTTTGACCATTTAACATCATTCTATGAATTAGGGCTCACTAACAGAAAGTTCTTCTGCTATTTATAACTCAAACTCATGCCACAAAGTTCCTCCAAGAATCTCACCAACTGAGATTTTGTAAACAATGTGCTTAATCTTTCATTGCTGCTGATTTTAGAGCTTCGGCCATAGAAATTACCATATTTGGCACTTGAAAATTATCAGACCACAAATTAAGGAGTTTTTGTTATTTGTATTCTGCACATCTTTTCTATATAGATCTTCCTAATAGGTGTGCCATGTCTTGGTACAAGTAAAGGAAAGTGCACAGAGAATGAAATCAGTAGCTCTGGATTCTAGGTCTAGCTCTACCACTTACTGTATGGAAATCAGTAGACTTCTAATGCCCACAGTTTCTTCATCTGGGAAATGTAAGTAATAATGCCTGCCTTGCTTTCCTCTCTGAGCGGTTATAAAGATCACGTTATCTAATGGATAGGAAAGAGCTTTGCAAACTGAATTTTGCTATGTAAACATATGGCAGAATTATCATTCATATGGAATCACATGGTTAACATGATTCGAAAACAGGTCACCTATCTGGCCCTGGAGGAGGGAAACTTAGGGGTGATAAATGCAAAACTGTTTTTATAGTTTAATGTTTTCATAGCCTAATGAGAACAAGGCAGAACAGAAGAATTGGGTGGGGGGAAGGGCAAGTTTAAGTTCCATCTGCCCAGGCTGGAAGACTGGTGGGAAGGGAACAACCTTTGAAAAGATGAGAGGTTACAAAGTGGAAAAGGGTGACCTGGGAACAGGGTATTTTAAAAAGAGTGGCAGAACAGAGAATAAAGTCACAAGACTTGTTCACAAGAGGGTGCTGGGTTAAAGCCTGACCTTGAGCCACAAATCATGGAATCACACGGCTGGAAGGAATCTTAAGAGGCCATCTCGTCCACTCCCCCACCATTCAGCAGGACATTTCAACGATCCCAAACAGATGAGACTTTATCTAACTTTGAATGAAAAGCTCTGACACCAAGTGGGCAGGTATTGACTACTCTGGCTTCAACTGTTTACAACGGGCAGGAAAACAATTTCTGGTATTTCGTTTGAACCTGAACTGAAATGGGGAAACAATAAATGGATAGATTTTTCCTTGGGAACAATAAGTCCTGTAGCAGTTTAGGGACTGCTAAATTAGCACTAACTACATAACTACTCTTAAAGAGAGAGAAAAAGTTAACAACAAAACTAGGTTAGGGGATAAATGGCCCACAGTATTATATGAGTAACGATGTGTTGTGATCGTTTTTGGTAATTGTGGAGTCTTCTCTCCATGCAGGAGCCTGGAGCAGAATGATACTAACAAAAACAAAACTTAGTTGTTGTTGTTTTAAAGCAACATGGCCTAGCAAATTCCAGGACTGACACTGAGGACATAAAAGAGTTCAATTCTTTTCCTAACACAAGACAATAAGTCCTCACACAAATTAGAAACTGAAAAGGAAATAAAAAGGTCCTCATTTCTGATCGTGGGAATGTTACACATGAACTCTGCCTTGGAAGGAGGAGGGGAGAACATTCCACACCTGTAGGCCTTCCCAGGAAAGGGGCCTGAGCCTGGCTCTGAACCCATCTCCTCAAGGTTATACCATGGGATTATCAATATGAAAATAATGTTACTTTATTCCCTTAGTGGGTATATTCTTTCCAGCGCTATCAACAGTAACCATAACCTGCAAGGAGGCAGCTGAGAATTCCCAGGAAACAAAGTGAAAAGCTATTTTGGGATGTGCTCATAAATGGCCTAGCTATAGTTCATCTGGATGGACGCACATGGGGCATACATGCAGAGAGAGAGAGAGAGAGAGAGAGAGAGAGGAGAAGTATTTCTGTATTTATAAATATGTATGTTGGAGCATGCTATTGTAGTTTTAATAGATGCAGCACCGAGCAAGGGGCTTAGGAAAATAACATCACATTCTCAGATTCACCACTCAATTACATGTGAACTTGGAAAGTTAAGTTGATTCTTCCTCCCTATCACCAAATCTTTAGGCCGATTTAGTCAGGCATTCAGTGAATCCAGATGTTTGGCAGTGTATAGGAAACATCTGGATGATTGATTGAGTTTTCAACTGAACTCACTGGATCTTTTGGCAGTATGTCTATACAGCCATTAATGGCTTTCTGCCTCAGTTTCTCTAACTATAAAAAGGACAAACATTATTTATCCCTTACCTTCCGAAAAACAGTGAAAATGAGATAAGGTTTAAGAGTAATAATGAGTTCTTGAAAAGATTCTGTCACAGTTTTATACCTTATATAATTCCAAGTTGGATTTTTTTCCTAAGCAGTTAGACTTTAGAACATGACATCACTTTGAAATATGGGTAAATGCTATACAAAGACAACACATTATCATTATCATCATCATCGACATCATCATCATCATCATGACTTTCTTCTTTATGACTTCCCTGAAGTGTCTCACTTTCAGATCGAATCATGGCCAAAATATAAATTTTATTTAAGGACTGAAAAAATGTGTTTTGGCTATATAAAGCAACACAGATGAGAAAAAAAAATCAATGTGGGTGTTTGGAGTCCAACCAATTTTAACAGCTCAACTGAAACAGGTAAAACTGGTTTATCAATGAGAATTAATTGGCTGCTCAATGGTATTTGTATAGAAACTAAAAATGTTCATACACATATTCATGGCCAGAGGTAGGAAAAAGGAGTTGTAATAGCAACTTTTCTCACTCTATGTACATCTCCCTACCTGTCAGCTGGTTTCAGCTTTTGTGGCTGAAAGTTAGAGGAGAGGAAAAGAAGGAGACAATATGGGAGAGAAAGAAGAGATGCATCAAAGGGATCTACAAACATACAAAACTGGGGGAGAAGAATTAGACTCGCAGAAAGTACTGGAACTCCCTTTCAAACTCAAGTCCTGCCTATAGAGAAAATCCTAAACACAGTCCTCACAACTAACTGCCATATATTAAGTGCCTGTCATGCACATGCAATTACATATATCTATGTGTACATATTATATATATGTATATAATAGATATACACTGGAGTTTTTGATATCTTTACCATAATACAGATGAGAGAACTAAAGCTCAGAGAGGTTAACTGATTTACCCAAAGTTATGCGCCTAGTAAAATCTATAACTGAATTCAGATCCATTTGGATACAAAGCCCAAATTCTTTCTACTGTGCCCAAAGCCTTTGCTGAAAGGACTTGCTATAAATATTTTTTAGTGACTGCCTGATCATATAGAAGCCCATGTCTGATGCAGCTTTCCCATTTTCTAGGGTGGGGTCCGCCCACAGGTCTTCACTCGATCTTTCTTATGACTGCCCCTCCCTTGCTTGTCTTTACCTACTCAAACCCTACTCATTGCTTATGGCAGATCTTAACACTTGCCCCTCTCTGCAATCTTCCCACTAGCCTAATCATACCACCCAAAACCGATGAGCAGCACTCCTCTTCAGACTCTGCATCACAGGCTGCCCTTTATCTTTATTTAACCACTTCTTATGCTTATGCTTCCTCTCCCAAGGACGCTGTGAGGACAGAGGACTAGACTTCCTTTGAATCCCCAAAGTTCCTGGCACCTGGCTGAGTACATAGTAGGTAATCCTTAAGGTCTGTTGACACAAGGGACCTGTTGACAATATTCCTCATTTAGAATTAGGGACACAGTGATGGAAACTGAGATTTTGGCCTCACCAGTGTTGGGGTCTAACCAGTTGAACATAGCCACCTAGACACATTTTGGTTTGAGATAATTTGTACCACTGTCCCCAAGTGAAGCATATCATGCCCTCAACTCAGCAGTAAGTGTTTTACATCGTTTGTGCTCTGATCCCCTCAGAGATGCATTTTGAAATCATCACACTATATCTAGCAAGGCTTGATAGAACTTAGTGAAGTTGTACTTTCACACACAAAAATGGCTCAGTTAGGTAGACACTGCCATTACCATGTGCTCAGCAGCACTAACAGCTATTTATTAAGTGCTCACTGAGTACAGAGCACCTTATCAGGCACCAGAGGAGTTTGTACCCAAGCATGTTGTCAATACTTTCACAATGCCAATTGCAGTGAAAAATATACTACTCTTAGAAAGCCCTTCTAAGTATTTTCTAGGACCCACAAAAATTTCACTGCTAAAATCCATATTTTAAAAACTCATACCAATGTCTTTGTATTAAAACCTCTGTTCTTGCATAAGGATTTCAGTTTCATTAAGTTCTTCCTAAACTACAAATAGAAGTCATTGATGCCACAGTCCTCCCACCCATGGATCATGGGGCAGGAACACTGTCACTCTGGTATATGCCTTTTTGGTGGCATTTTTATTGTGGCCACAAAGCAATCATAAGCAGATGGTACAACTAACTTCTATTTGTGTCTTGTTACTAAACTTCTTATGAGAGGAAAAACTATGTGTACAGGTCAAGGGAATCTGTGGGTGTCTCTGTGCATGGCAGTGAGTCAGAAGCTGGCAAGGATGCAGTGAAATTGGACCTCTCCTGTCTTGCTGGTGGCAGTGAAAACTGATACATTCTCATGGAAAAGCAAATTTGGACACATGCATTTTAATTGCTCATATCCTTTGACCCAATAACTTTAGCATGTTAAGAAAATAAGCTAAGATCAGGATAAAGCACTATGTATGAGGAGGTACCTTTATTTATGATGGCAAAAAATTTGAAGCAACCTGTATATCCAGCAAAAGCATGCTGATTAATTATGATGAATACTCAACAGAATATTATGCAGCCATGACAAATAATTAATATAAAGATTTCTGGGGACCAGGCATGGTGGCTCACACCTGTAGTCCTAGCACTTTGCGGGGCTGATGCAGGAGGATTGCTTGAGCCCAGGAGTTCGAGACCAGCCTGGGCAACATAGTGAGACCTCATCTCTACAAAAAAATTAAACATTAGCCAGGTATGGTGGTGCATGGGCAACATAGTGAGACCTCATCTCTACAAAAAAATTAAACATTAGCCAGGTATGGTGGTGCATGCCTATAGTACCAGCTACTCGGGAGGCTGAGACACGAGAATATCTTGAGCCCAGGAGGTCAAGACTGCAGTAAGCCATGATTGTGCCACTGACCTCCAGCCTGGGCAACAGAGCAAGACCGTGTCTCAAAACAATACAAAACAAAACAAAACAAAACAACAATAACAAAAAGATTTGTGACAACATGGAAAAGAAAAGTGTTTCCAAGATAGTGTTAATTTTCAGAACTACAAATCACTTGTGGATTTCTAATTATGGAAAAAGTCTGTGTGAGTGTGCCTTTCTGGACAAATATTAGAAGAGAACATGTAAAAATGAAAACAGTTGGGATAAAATAGTGGGATTGTGAGAAATATTTTTCCCTCTATTTTCCAAGCTACCCCTCAAATTGCAATATTGTCTTTATAATTTAAAAGTGGGGTGAAAAATAAGGCCAGAAGTCCTTTCTAGCAGACAGACTATTTGAAGAAATAATAGCGTCTTTCCTAAAAGCCCAAGAATATAGTTTGAACAGTGGAAGCTGGCTATCTCTCTCTTTCTCTCTCTTTTTCTCTCTCTCTCTCTCTCTCCCTCTCTCTCTCCCCCCCCCCCCCCTCTCTCTCTCTCTCTCTCTCTCCCTCTCTCTCTCCCCCTCTCTCTCTCCCCCTCCTCCTCTCTCCCGGTTATTTCTACTTTTTATTATTATTATTTTTTATATTCCACATACCTGGTTAATGTGCTTCAGTTTGTCAATAATTTGACTGACCACTGGCTCAGGGCCCTTCATTTTCAGCTCATGGAGATTGAACTGGTTTTTCATTCCATTCCTTGCCGCCTTTTGGCTGTATCTGTAAAGGTGAAGGTAAAGAAAAGGTTTGTCAAAGAAAGTCCCAAACAAAGGAAAAGCTGACTGTATTTGGCATCAACAGTCAGACTGACCACAAGCTCATGAGACGACCTCATGGTGCAAAAGTAGACCACTCCACATAGTGTCTATTTACAGTAAAAAAAAATTCGTTCAACAATCAACAAATATATTCAACATGCTTTTTTTTCTCCTAGATGTTGGGAATACAACAATGAACAAGACAGACAAGGTCTGTATGCCCTTATTGTGCTCTCAGTCCAGTGGGGAGTCTAGAAGAGTAAGGGCCAATGACCAGGCAGAGTGATTAGAGCTGTGCTAGGGGAGGTTCAAGGTCATGACAGTGAAGCACACAGAATGAACCTTCACTGTGTGTGAGCCTTCTACTCATTTGAAGGAGAAAGATTCTTCCATGTTCTTTACCTCTTCCTTCTCCTCTTCTTCCTCCTCCCACCATTTCCTGTAGGCTCAGGAGACTTTCTCAAATCACTTTCACCATAAATTATACCTGTCAGCTTCCCTCTGCGTTCTCCATGAGAGGAGAGAACACCAGCCCAAGGGAAGATTTTAATGTGCTCCTGTAGGATAAACCATAGGCTTTACTCCAGAATTGCAAAGTTTCAAGGTAGCAATGGACATCCTCACCATCATGAGAAGGGTAACTATTTAAAGTACTAGGCAATTCTGCCTTCCAGTGTGGGGTTTTGCCAACTTCAACTGGGACAGTGATTCACAAATGAGGTGGTTTCCTTATTGGTTCCAGACCTCTACATAGAATTATTCCTCATTTTGCGAAACAAAGCAAACAAGAAACAGATTTCATTTATTCCTTTTGCTTTCATCATGTGGAAATACCAGAACACCATTGCCAAAGAGAGAAAAAGGTTTTGAGCTCTTTTTTACTTGCTCCTGATCCTGATAATGGAATGCTTTCTTAAAGAAATGAAAAGATTCCCAGGGCTTTTGCTCTCTCATTATATATATTTTTTTCAATTACAATAGGGTAGCCAGGGTTATAAGGGCAAAATTGATATCTGTAATTCATATTTTTAATTACAAAATAATAATGTTCATTGTAAACAATTTAAGAAGTACAAAAATAAACAAGGCATAAAGTAAAAGTTGCCCCATCAATCTGTCTTTCCAAGAGTGGACCATGGTCAACAGTTTGATATACATGTAGAGGTTTTCACCTACATATACTAATAGGTAATTTTAACCGAAATTGGAATGATACTACTCATACTGATTTGCAACTTTGTATCACTTAATATACATACTTTGGACTGGACTTGCAATCCCAGCACTTTGGTAGGCCAAGGCAGGAGGATTACTTGAGCCCAGGAGTTTGAGAACAGCCTGGGCAACATGGTGAAACCCCATCTCTACAAAAAATACAAAAAATTAGCTGGGCGTTTTAGTAGAGACGGGGTTTCGCCATGTTGGCCAGGCTGGTCTTGAACTCCTGACCTCAGGTGATCCGTCCACCTCGGCCTCCCAAAGTGCTGGGATTACAGGTGTGAGCCACCAAGCCTGGCCAATTTTTTGTAGAGGCAGGGTCTCCCTGTGTTGCCCAGACTGGTCTCAAACACCTGGGCTCAAGTGATCCTCCTGCCTCAGCATCCCAAAGTGCTGAGATTACGGGCATGAGCCACGGTGCCCAGCACTTTTTTCTTTTGAACTATGACTCTCACATGATTTTCACTTCCACAGGTGGGGGTCCTCTGAGATAGTTTGTGTGTTATCTCCACAGGGTGATAGGCTGTGCTCTGGAAGTATGTTTAGGACTTGAATTTCAATTTTCAGTCACTCTCACTGGGTTCCCAAACCAGCCTAGTTTGGGACAAGAGATTATGAAACACTCCTTAGAAACACTAACTCATCTCAACTAAAATAGGGAGTGAATGAACCTGGCATACTAAAGTGTTAATAACGACAAACTGAAAACTATAAAATAACCACAAAATAATGAGGCAATCTCGATGGAATGGGCACATGTACCTGTGTGCCTCATTTTATGCAATGTAGGTATTTCAAAGAAGTTGTGTGTGAAATGAATTTCTGTGATCTGAATACTCTAAACAGGCCAAAGAAGCCTTGTTATTTAAAGAAATTCTGTAAGCAAATCTTTTTAACTGAAAAAATAAGGAAACTCCTGTTTCAGAAATCATTTAGTATATTTTGCTTAAAGTGAGGCACACTTGTATTAAACTAAGGAAAAAAAATCAGTGAATCGGGTTCTACTGTTTACATTATGTATAATTTCCAATGAGATAAGATAATGAAAAGTGAAGATGCCTAAACTGATTTGTGTTTAATTCGGCACATAGCTCAATCTACCAACAAAGAGTTTTCATTTGGCATTTGCAAACAGATTATCATTTAGATAGCACCACCAAAGCAGCTTCAATGTTGCAACTTGAACATCTTTAAAGAGACCAAAATTTTATTTTAGGAATCAATTAGCTATCCACTTAAGGTAGGCATTAAGCATTTCTAATTCTAATTAATTGATTCTAAATGATCATTTTTTAAAGCACAATCAAACTGTTTTGGTCCTATAAAAAATATGGTGGTTAATTGCGGCTTTAAAAAGCTGGACTACATTTTAATGTTCAAAGTAGAAGTTAAATATTTTGTAAAATGATAGTAATGACCAAAAAAATGAAACTACATTTATGGTTTACTGCTTCTGTAATCTTGTTTATATCACCAGATACAAGTCACAACTGTCAAAAATAGCTACCAGCTGCCAAATTGTTGGATGTTATGCTTGAGAAATGAGGGAAAGGAACACTTTTTGTATTTTTCTGGCTTTTGTCTCTGATAAGAATGTGGAAACTTTGACAAAAATATTGAGTTGCAGTATTTTAATACAAAAAAACAGAACTGCTTAAAATAAAACAATTAAGAAACCGAACCACTCAAAAAAAAAAAAAAAAAAAAAATAGCCGGGCGTGGTGGTGCACACCTTTGGAGGCTGCAGTGTTGAGCCCGGGAGGTCAAGGCTGCAGTGAGCTGTGCTCTAGCCTGGGTGACAGAGTGAGACCCTGTCTCAAAACAAAAATTAAAACTAAATAAATACTTTGGACATATTTTCATGTTAGAACACATGGAAATGCCTTGTTCTTATTCCTCTGTATGGCTCAGTAGTAACTTCTTTATCCAATGCCTTACTGATTAACAATAATTTGTAATATTTTGTTAATATAAACAATGCTGCAGAGAACATCCTTGTATACTGATTTTCACACACTGGCATTTATATCTATAAAGGATAAATTTATAGATTTTGAGTCAATTTATATTTCTAATCCCAAATTATGAAGTACAAAGAATAATTAACATTACCATATTTTTGTACAGCACTTTACAAAGCAGTTTCATATCACTCAGCTCATTTGAGCTTCTCAACCACACTGTGAAGTTGAGAGGTAGATAGGGCATTAGCTCTTTATTACTGAAAATTAGATAGGGCATTATTTCTTTATTACTAAAAATTTCACAACTTCAGAAGATACTAATCTCATTCTATTAGATGTCCCTGTCCATGATACAATATATCTGCCAATATTAAGGACATACTTAGAAAAACATGCATGCTAACAGAGGAGGTCAGGAAATCTAGTTCTGACATTCATAATTAAAAGTCATCCTCTGAGAAGGAAAATATTTTGTAGCAAAGATGCTGAAGAGCACATTTGATTGCATTTCTTCTAAAATGATAGCTTAACACATTCAGATTATTTAACTTTAAAAGTTAATTCATGAATACACAGATCACCAATCATCAAATACCAATTGCCTTTGGGGGCTGTGTTAAAGAGACATAAAGGAACATTCTTTATCTGGTGGGTATCAGCTCACTACTAGCCTCCTCTTTTATGTTCATATAATGCGGTCTGTTTAAATATCATTCATCTTCTGATGATACTACCAACTCCATCTTCTCTTCTTTAACTCCTACTGATGCCTGAAGCAGAGACCCTATTTGCAGATAAAGAGGTAAGGCTCATTATAAATCTTCTGAAATGAACTTCAGGAATGTGTCCCTAGAGACATATCCTTGGTCTTTTTCATATCAAAGCTTGCCAACCACTTTTATGTCCACTCCTATAAAACAAGCGTCTTCCCAAAGCTTCTTATCCTCATTGGAATAGTGTAAAGACATCTGCCAACTTAGCGATTTTGCCCCGTACTCCAGCTTCCAAAACTATTATAAATATTAAATCAAATTAATCCCACAGCTGATCCTTTGTGGTCCTACTGTATTATTTTCTGTCATTCAGAAAAGTGCCCCTTTAGCTATGTATTTTTTTAAATTTCTTATCTCCCAGCCATGGATAAAGTGCCAGGACTAAACACTGCTCCCTGATCCCACAGTGACTCCATTTTTAAAAGACAGTTTTGGGTTTAAAAGCTTGCCAAACTTTTTGAAAGTTGAAATAGCATCTACTGTTCCGCTCTATCCATGTGCTATTTAAATCCTCAAAGGACTCTAGCAAATTAAGCATGGTTTCTGGTTACAGAAGTGTTGGGAATAGCTGCCCTGTGGCTTAGGCCTAAAACTTGCCATTTTTGCATCTACTTCACAAGGCAGTAACCAAAAGTCCTGGTCCAACTGATGCCTATAGTTGCTTAAGTTTAGTGGCACTATTTAAAAACTCTGTGTTCTTGCACTATCCTTTAGGTATCTTGATACCTCTCCCACAGCTCTCAATACTTTTTTCTGTTTCTCATGTCTCTATCCTTTGCTCCTTAGCCAGACAAAATATTGAACCAAATTTTAAAAGTAATGAGTGTTAGAATGAAATACTATGAGCACATTAATAGGGCAAAGTAGATCTGTATGTGTTGATATGGAATCAAGTACGAGATACATTATAACAGATACAAATAGCAGCATCTGCAGTGAAAATGGGTCTACATTTGCATTACTCTTATATACTCTATACATGTTCAAATATGCCCAGAAAAATTTTAGATGGATATATAAGAAAAGGATAAGAGCAGTCACTTTCAGTGAGTGAGAATAGGGAGATGCTAGTGAAATCTTATTTTTTTTATATCCTTCTATATTTTAAAATATTTTTTACCATGACCATTTTTAATCTTTATAATAGTTTAATATATAACGAATGAGATTTTATATAGCAGTTAATTAAAATGTTTTTCCAGCTTTCTTGAGGTAGAATTGATAAAAGTTAAATACATGTACACTTCCGATGTGATGTTTTGATATATGTACTCATTGTTAAACGATTATGCCAAACCAGCTAATTAACCTATTCATCACCTCACATAATTATCTTTATTTTTGTGGTGAGAACATTTAAGAACTACTCTCTTAGTGAATCTGAAATATACAATATAGTATTCTTTAATATAGTCACCATATTATACATTATATTCCTAGGCATTAGTTGTTTTAAAGGCAAAAGAGAACAAAACAAAAGAAAAACAAAAAGTGGGCCTGACTCAGATGCACATCTCAGGGCCTCTGGGAAATCCTTCCTGTTAATAAGAGTTATGTTGGCCATCACCAATGTCCTTCCTTAAAGGTGCTTTCTTATGACAGAACACATATTTGGGGCAATGTTCACAATGTCACCCTTGAGTTCCTTCAAACCTTAGGTGGTTGACATCAGGTCACCAAGTCAACTTTGTTAGGTTAAATATAGCCCATATTGGCTGGGTGTGGTGGCTCATGCCTATAATCCCAGTACTTTGGGAGGTCAAGGTGGGCAGATCGTCTGAGTCCAGGAGTTTGAGACCCGCCTGGGCAACATGGTGAAGCCTCATCTCCACAAAAGACACAAAAATGAGCCAGGCATGTTGCCGTGTGCATGTAGTCCCAGTCCCAGCTACCCAGGAGGCTCAGGTGGGAGGATCACTTAAGCCTGGGAGGTGGGGGTTGCAGTGAGCCGAGATCACACCACTGCACTCCAGCCTGGATGACAGAGTGAAACCTTCTCTCTCTTGCTCTCTCTCTCTATATATGTATATGTATATATATTTTCTTTTCTTTTTTTTTTTTGAGATGGAGTCTCGCTCTGTTGCCCAGGCTGGAGTGCAATGGTGCGATCTCGGCTCACTGCAACCTCCGCCTCCTGGGTTCACGTCATTCTCCTGCCTCAGCCTCCCGAGTAGCTGGGACTACAGGCGCCCCGCCACCACACCCGGCTAATTTTTCGTATTTTTAGTAGAGACGGGGTTTTCACCCTGTTAGCCAGAATGGTCTTGATCTCCTGACTTCATGATCCGCCTGCCCACCTCGGCCTCCCAAAATGCTGGGATTATAGGCATGAGCCACCATGCCCGGCCCTATTTTCTACTCTTCAATGAGGTAACTCCGACCTGCCTATTTCAAAAAGACAGTATATTAGTGAGGATGTGAACATGAATGTAAATTATCAGTTGTACCCTCCCTCAAAACAGAGGCAAAGAACATATTCAAGTTCTCACTACCTTTTCCTGTAGATGCCTGAAGTCCTCACCTGATGAGAATTGAGGGCCTCCCTGAACCACCCTGAGTCATGCTGACCTCACTGCTCTCGCATTGAAATGTACTGTGGGCACTGCCCTGAGTTGCTAGTGCTCCTTTTATGTATATTCCATTTGCCACCCCATGTACTCTGTGAGGTCTTTGAAGGCAGAGGCTTGGTTAGTTTGTTTTTTTTTTTTTAAATCACCCAAAGCACCTCATGGTACTTATACTAGCTGTCAGTTACTGAGTGCTTTCTCTGTGCCAGATACTGTTCGAAGCACTGAAGAAAAAGAAAACATGAACTTAATCCTCCTGACTACCCTATTGGCAGCCTGTTTTTGCTGCTGCTGAGGCACAGAGAAGGTAGGTCACTTGCCTAAAGTCACACAGCTTGTCTGCAGCAGAGCTGGAGTGTGAACTTTGAGAATCCATCTCCAGCTGTGTGGGTTCCATCTCCAGCTGTGTGGGTTCTTAACCACTATGCTGGTCTTGCTTTCTTAGAGAGAAATGATGTTGACTAAATATTTGACATTTCCTCACCACCCTGCTACATTGCTTCCTTGTAGGAAACAATGGATGAGCTGCTTATATTGGTCTACAAGGCTCCCAGCAGCATCGCCACAAAGCTCTCTTGGCCTACTCAGCAAGATTCTTGGACTTGCCCTTTAAGAGCCCCTGGAGAGAGCCCTGTGTATAGGGTTTCTTCTCTTACACAGAGATACGACAGTATGGCTATTTAATAGCCATACTTTGGGAGGCCAGGGTGGGCAGGTCAAAGCCATTCAGTGACATACTTGTGTTCTTGGGAGACAAGGTGTTGAAGTTAGAGAAATAAATAATCCACCACCACCACCATCCATGCCACTAGACACATACGAAAGACTATTTGAAGATTTCAACTGTCTAAGGACAATAGGAAAACAAATGCAGCATAACAATGTCTTAGTGCATCCCCTGCCTTTGTCATCTTGGCTACAGCAAGGCAACATGTGTGATGTGCCCCTGGGGAATTTCATGTAACATGTGTGCTCTGAGCTTCAAGCCCAGAGGGAAGTCAATCGATGAAGGGTGCCTCTGCAGCTTTGCATTAATTCATTAATTCAGCATTTCATTTCCTCAGGCTAGCTCTGTGCCACTGGAGCACGTGGTTCACGACAGGCCTTGAATGAGGATGAGCCAGCGTGGCCCCAATTCTTCTTATCCACAGACTGCCCAGAGGATGTCAGGAATGGGGACACTGTTGGCCATGGGGGATTGTAACAATGGGTTAGCTACTTAGTAATACTCATCTGTAATTAAATTAATTGTCCTCCTCTGCAAAATGCTGCTTCTCTACTGAGGCTTTGACATGGTTCTGGCAATGAATACTAGCAAGTGGAGGAGGAAAAATAAACTGAGAGATGTTCCTACCTCCCAAATCT
This sequence comes from Pan troglodytes, assembly GCF_028858775.2. Classification (NCBI taxonomy): domain Eukaryota; kingdom Metazoa; phylum Chordata; class Mammalia; order Primates; family Hominidae; genus Pan; species Pan troglodytes. The sequence continues at coordinate 131,138,006 of NC_072421.2, forward strand.
AATGTTTTCTTAACTGGACATGCTATGTTGGATGTTAGAAGTGTTACCTTACATGCGGCGTCTTCTTCTTTATCCAGTTTGGTATCTGTTTAGCACAAAGATGACTGTCATAATACTAAGAAAATCCTATTTGTGAAGTGAAAAGGGGGACATGCTTCTGTTCAGGCAGATTGGTTAGGGATTGCGGAGGGGGTTGGGGAGAGCAGGGAAAAACCTGCGCAAAAGCCATAAACAGAAAAGGAACCTCATTAAAAGAGGACATCTGGGCATGCTTGTCTTGGGACAGTTGAAGCAAAGAGAGCACTTGTAGAAGAGGAATAGAGTCAAACAAGCGTAAAATAGGCGATCTTTTCTTCTCATTTCTGTTCTGGCTGAGGCAGCAATGTTGTAGTGGAGAGAAATCAACAAATTCAAATGTAGATCATTTGAAATGGAAGCACTCTCAGCGATCATCTGGTCCAATCCACTCACTGTGTAGATGAAGAATCTGATACCCAGACAGGGACATTTGTAACAACACATAGGGTTAGTATCACAAGTCCCACATTTAGAAGAAATCCCTTTCTTTAAAAGGTCTCTCAAACAGATCTTGCTGATTTTTGACACTTGCTAGTACTGATTTAGGACAAGGGAACTGCTAGAAAATTCACTTTCCTTCTTCCCTTAAGTATCAGAATGGTTCCAAGTGCTTGAGAGCCAATCAGAAGGACTAGGTCCCCACCAAAAAAAATTTGATTTCACAAAAGTTTAATATGCTGCCCAGCTATATATGGCTAAAAATGTTAGAGATCTCACATTCTCAGAGCGCCATCTTATGGACACGATTCAGTATTGCATGTAATCCCTAACTCAGTGATTTATCTGTTTCCTTGGAACGCATTCTGGCCACAACAATCACTGTGGGAAAAACTGGATAATTTAAAGAGCATAAATAGCTTTAAAGACAAACCAGAAAACAGGGTAGAAAAACCATCCTATTAAGAGGCCTAAGAAAACGTCCTTTTCTTTATCCATGATACAGTGTTAATTTACATAAATGCACAGTAAAATAAAGCAAAGGTGAAAAGAGCTGAGATTTGTAAATGTGCTTAATAAAGACAGAAACAATTAGCTTCTTCTTTATTTATGCACATATCTAAATAAAAATGTCTTTCTCCTCCCTGGCTGTCTGAGGATAGACAGCCATCATGAACGACACGGTAACTATCCAAACTACAAAGTTCATGACCAACTGACTACTTCAGGGGAAACAAATGGTCATTGATGTCCTTGACCCCAGGAAGGCAACAGTGCCTAAGACAGAAATTTAAGAGTGCCTAAGACAGGAAAAACTAGCCAAAATGTACAAGACCACACCAGATGTCATCTTTGTATTTGGATTCAGAACTCATTTTGGTGGTGGCAAGACAACTGGCTTTGGCATGATTTATGATTCCCTGGATTATGCAAAGAAAAATGAACCCAAACATAGACTTGCAAGACATGGCCTGTATGAGAAGAAAAAGACCTCAAGAAAGCAACGAAAGGAATGCAAGAACCCAATAAAGAAAGTCAGGGGGACCGCAAAGGCCAATGTTGGTGCTGGCAAAAAGTCGAAGAAGTAAAGGGCTGCAATGATGTTATCTGCGGCCATTGTGGATTTTTCATGAGAGGATTTATAAACTAAAAACTTTCATGTGAAAAAAATGTCTTTCATAATTGTTTGCATAGCAGTACTACTTCAGAGCCAATGTTAAGCTACGAGGGTGCTAGAAACAGATATATCCACTTTACTCCAAGAAGTACCTGTGTTCTCCAACAACAGCCTTTCAGAAATTACAAGTAGATTTCAGTAGAGAGGAAGCAAAATCTAGGAAAGAAACCCAGGGCATGTAAACCTGTTTCTCTTTCTTTTTCTTTTCTTTTTTTATTATACTTTAAGTGTGCAGGTTTGTTACATATGTATACATGTGCCATATTGGTTTGCTGCACCCATTAACTTGTCATTTACATTAGGTATTTCCCCTAATGCTATCCTTCCCCCATTCCCCCATCCCACGCCAGGCCCCGGTGTGTGATGTTCCCTGCCCTGTGTCCAAGTGTTCTCATTGTTCAATTCCCACCTATGAGTGAGAACATGCGGTGTTTGGTGATATAAACCTATTTCTATATTTCCGTTAGTAGCCATTAGCTATATGAGGGAATAACTGCATTAGATTCTGTTTACAGTGCAGTCTCCAACCTTACTTTGAGGAGGGACTAAAAGATTTGTCTTGGTACATAATCAGGAAGCCACTGAAACCCAGAGAAGCAAAGAATATTTTTCAGATGGTGAGGAAAGAGTGAGAGGTTAGTATCACCCACTACAAGGAGAAGAGTCTGTGGCTGTAGGGAACAGTCCCCCAGCAGAAAGGGGAAGGTAATGAGAAAATGCTTGAGATGAGGTCACCGGAATGTTAGTCTGAAGAAACCAATTTTGCAGAAGAGGCTAGAGATAAAGAGAGAGAAAAGTAAATAAGCACAGCAAAAGTGATTCTTGTGAGAATCGCAAGCTAGGCAGAGCCCAAAGTGTAAGCAAGCTGGTGAGAACTAAACATGGCGGTCAGGACACTAGGCCAGAGCAGTGTCTCTCTGATGGCTGTCCTTGAGGGGAACACACAAATGAGGAGAGGATTCCAACTGTGTTTAAAAACAGAGAAAGAAAAAGGTGTAATTCAAAGCTCAGTAATCGGGGGTGGGGAATAACAGAACAAGGAGTGTGGTAGAGACTTCTTATTCAATCACCCCAAACTCGTTTACCAAGTCCTTCTAGTCCAGAGAACTAGGACCAGACATTTTCTTGTCCTACTCAAGCTAAACCAAAAGGACACGATCTTTACCTGGTGTGTTTGTTTGTTTTTGAGACGGAGTCTTGCTCTGTCGCCCAGGCTGGAGTGCAGTGGCGCAATCTCGGCTCACTGCAAGCTCTGCCTCCTGGGTTCACGCCATTCTCCTGCCTCAGCCTCCCAAGTAGCTGGGACTACAGGCACCCGCCACCATGCCTGGCTAATTTTTTGTATTTTTAGTAGAGACGGGGTTTCACCGGGTTAGCCAGGATGGTCTCGATCTCCTGACCTCCTGATCCGCCCGCCTCGGCCTCCCAAAGTGCTAGGATTATAGGCGTGAGCCACTGCACCCGACTGTTTGTTTTTAAGATGGAGTCTTGCTCTGTTGCCCAGGCTGGAGTGCAATGGCGCAATCTCGGCTCCCTACAACCTCTGCCTCCTGGGTTCAAGCAATTCTCTGCCTCAGCCTCCCAAGTAGCTGGGATTACAGGCGCACACCACCATGCCTGGCTAATTTTTGTATTTTTAGTAGAGACGGGGTTTCACCATCTTGGCTAGGCTGGTCTTGAACTCCGACCTCATGATCCACCTGCCTCGGCCTCCCAAAGTGCTGGGATTACAGGCGTGAGCCACTGCACCCAGCCTCTTTACCTATTTTTAAGTTAGATTTTAATTGATGAAAATATCAGGGTTAGAAAGGACCTTCAAAGTCATTCAGCCCAATGTTCTCCTCTTACAGAGGGGCAAACTGAGGCCCAGAGGCCAAATAACAGCAACTAAAGTTATTATTGGCATCACTGCTAGTGAGACAGGAATGAAGCTGTTACCTCCCCCAAATAGAATAGCAAAGAACAAGGGGGCAAGGAACTAGTCACATACCTCAACAACATGAGGGCATTGTGTGAAGGTAACTGACGTTCAAAATAATGATCAATAATTGTTGTAAGAGATTAAGTTCGGTTTGGCAGTCATAGTTTACTGAGGCAGCAAGTACATAATACATTTTAGGGAGGAAGAGTCACGTGGTGGAAAGAGCACTGGCCTTGGAGTCAGAGACATGGGTTCAAAGCTGGTGCCCCCACCTGCTGTGTGACTTTTGATAAATAATGAAACCTTGCCGAACTTGAGTTTCCTCATCTATAAAATAGGAATAATGCCACCTGCACTGTTTTGAGAATTATTTGATATAATGAATGTTAGCAAATTGAGATAACGTGCTTAAGACAATGCCAGGCACATAGAAAGTTCTATATGAGGGCTGCTGTTATTATTTTTATCACGTGAAAGCACCAAACACAGCATCTCAAATGCAGTAGATGTTCAATAAAGGTTATTTGAAAAGAATCCCCTGCTAGGCATGGTGGCTCACACCTGTAATTCCAGCACTTTGGGAGGCAGAGATGGGCGGATTGCTTGAGCCCAGGAGTTCGAGACCAGCCTGGGCAACATAGGGAGACCTCGTCTCTACAAAACTTAAAAACAAATTAGCCAGGCATGGTGGTGCATGCCTGTGGTCCCAGCTACTTGAGAGGTTGAGGCAAGAGGAGCGCTTGAGCCCAGGAGGTTGAGACTGCAGTTAGTTATGATGGTGTCACTGTACTCCAGCCTGGGTGGAGTACAGGAGAACCAGTCTCTAAAAAAAATAAAAAAGAGCTTCCTGAGAGAGAAGAAATAAACCTTGCAATGAATAGCCAGGGGAAGCTTCAAATCCCTTCATCCCCACATTGAGAACTTAAGAAGTGGAAGAGTCTCAGTTATCTTATTTTGGTCCTCGGTAAAGTATGGGTCAAGGCATGAGTAGGAATGGCTTATCATCAGGGAAAATGGGCAAGGGAAAAAGCACTGGAACTTTCTTTGCCATCGCGATTGAGCAATGATGTGTGAATGGCTGGCACTGAGCATTTAAGCCTAGCTGAGAGGAACTTTTTAGCAGAGGTGCCCTCCCAAACCTTCCAGGAGACAGGGCATCATCTGAGGGGGAAATGACCAGAAAGGGCTTCAAATGGCTCAAAATTAATTTTAGTTCACAGAAGAACTAATCATTCACCTGTGGCCCAGGGCAACCCTCCAAAGTTTCCCAAGTGACCAGCTTTGGGTGTCAGAAGCCTGTTCCCCTCCCTCCTTCTCTCACAGTTCATATTCCTCCTCTCAGTGATAGAAAATATTCTGCTTCCACTTTGGATACTGTCACAAGTAATGAATTAGATGACTCTTGAAAATGCCCACACGCTTTTTCAAATCTCTCTGCTCAGAACACTGCTTTGTTTGTCTCCAGTCGCTGCAGGACCCACAACAAACATCCATTCTTTAATGTGGTGATCTTCAAAATGAAGAACAGGACTCTCAAAGTCCACCTAAACAATCACTCTTAACTGACTCCAGACACGTTTGGGAGAGAGGCAAGTCTGAAACAGGAAAAAGTGTGCCTGGTGGATTTTTCTCTTGTGTGGCATCTCTAGAATATGTAGTAAACAGAGGGAGGAAAGGCTCCTCAGTGTTCTTTTGGATGTCTGGCTGAACTGTGGTTAATAAATTGCCAAAGATCAGCCTCAAAGAACAAACTGTTTTCATGCAAATAGGTACTACTGATACACTTGAAAAGAAAGCTAAACATTCCTGCCACTGTTTTCCGTCAGCTCCTCTGGCCTTAGCCACAGTCACTTCCAGGCCTCAAACCTTCAACCTGCAGAATTAGCCCTACCCAGATCCTGAGCCAGTAGTGACAAGTGCAGGAAGGTGTTAGTTTAACTGACTCACTTGTCAGGCCCCAGGCTCTGGAATTCGTTTTATTCCTCCAAGCCAGTATTTCATGTTTTTTTGAGTGAGCCCCGGGTGTTCAGGTATGACTTCCTCTTGCCAGCTGTGTTTTCCTGAGCAAAACTCTGTCCTGGGGCTCTTGTCTGTATTCATTTCTAGGCCCACTCCCTTACCCAGTACCTGGCACCCAGTACGCACTCAATAAATGTCTACTGAACTGACCTGAGATAAAAGGCCCCATCCAATGCTCAGTTTGTGTGATGGAGACTCTAAGCTACTCTGCCTAACCCTTGTCAACCTGTTGCCCCTGGGGCCTTTCCCCCAAATCTGCAGCCACTGACTGAGGACCTATGTACCTATGTTACACTGGGCCCTTCGAGCTAAACCTGTCAATGTGTCCCACCTGCCAGATCACACCATTTTAGAAACCAGTGGCAACCTAGAGAACAGCAGAGTTCCTTTTCTATGCTCCACTGAGTGTCATCATCTATTCTACACTTACCTATTAAGCATCTACATAGCCCTGTTCTCAACCACAGAACTTTAGTTGTTGGAGGTCCTGAATTTTCCAATGTTCTGGCCTACTAATTCCGGTCTGGACTTCATGAACCAGCATTTAGTTTCTGCCTTGGCAAATCTGGTCTTCAGAAAAGGAAACATCCAACTGATGACTGTGTTGGATTCCCACTGCAAACCGGTGATTGAGAGTGTGTAGCCATATTGCTTCATGAGCCATCTATACAGCCACACCATCCTACATCACAAAATCCAGAGTGCTGGTGCAGGGGGGCTGCCGTGGTTGCTGGAAGGGAGAAGGGACTACCAAGAATAAGGTAGCTAAGTGTTAGATTTGTCCAAGAACACTGGCTGGTCTTGTCTGCAGAGAGTAGAACTGCTCTTTCTATAGTCTTCCTAAACTCATGTCCAGAGATCTAGGACCAAGGCTGCAGCAAGAACCCTGAAGCAGCAGAAAGAAACACACTCAGCAAGTCTTTGCCTGGTGGCAAGTGCATGGCCATGGTGGGCATGGGCAGAGACACTGGCACAGGGGAAAGAGCCTACCTTTGCCAGTGTCCATATGCAGGACAGCTCTGCACTTGACAGGCCCAAGCCTTACCCTGCCACTCTCAAGTTGCCAGCAATAACATAACATGAAAGAATAACAAAGGGGGAGAAAAGGTGAGCTGAAGTGTAAACTACACCCACTCCAACTGCCCTGGTAGCTGCAGGTGCCCTCCACTGCTCAACTCTTTGCACCTGCTCTCCTGCTGGAACAAGTGGCCTATTGTGTGAGGCTGTACACATGGAGGTGCTAAGCAAACAAGAAATGACTCTTCTGATCATAAAGTAGATGGGATTCCAGGAAAACTTTACTAAGCCAAATAAAAGTGATTGTAAAGCACTTGGTAAAATATAAACTGCTGCATAAATACTTAATAAAAAGCTCACAGCCATGCACACAAGGACAACTAGGTCAAAATTTACCCAAGCCCTCTAGCCTGGAGGGTCTTGGAAAGGGTGGAAATTGTCTCTCTCCCTCTGGTTTTCTTAGCCACTTTGTATTCCTTTGCTCTTAACCTGCCCTTCAGCCCTTGGCACTCCCCCAATGTCTCTCTCCTGTCACTTATATATCTCTGTGGTTAGAGGGCTTCTAATTTTCATTCTGGACAGTTGTGTCAAATATTATTGGGAGCAACAGACATTGAATTCCATTTTCTTTTTCCTGCTCAGAAGCCCCATTGGAGTTATGCAGTGCTATGGGGGAAACATTTTCTTTAAGGTTTAATTATGTGAGTTGCACCCCAAACTCTCCAACATTAGAAATCGAGAACAACTCTGACATCTCAAACAGCCAACCTACCTGCTCCCCTGTAGCTCCAATAATACCTGGAGGAGTAAAATGAAGAGCTCACTGCTGTCGTCAGGAGAATGATTATACCCTGGGGTTCCTTTCGAATCACTTTCACTTTGGTCTACTTGGGAAGGCATCAAATTCAAAGTCATTAAGGTAGCTTTATGGTGTTCCCTTTCCTTTCATATTCCCTCCCCCATCAAATATCTTTGTTATAGGATCTCATAGCCTGTTATAGGTGGAAAGTGCTTTAGAGGTGATTTTGTCGAATTCCTTTATTTTATAAGTAAAAGAAAAAACAGAAGTGCAGTGACTTGTCCAAGGTCATGCAACAAGTTCACAGTAGAGCTAGGACTCAGGCTGGAGTCTCAGCCTAGGGCAAAGGTTTTTTGTTTGTTTGTTTGCATGGACTCCAAAGCGCCACAGGGGATGCACAGGCAATGGCTTTATTATCAGAGGCATGTGAGTAGAGGAGATTAAATGGAGAGCTAGCCTCAGAGGCAGGTGAGTGCCATTTTCTAGCAAGGGGCTGAAATATCTCTAAGAACTCCTTCTTCCAGGGGATGGCGCCTTATAGACTTGAGAGGACATGAGAGCAGAGAAGCATGGTATGAGAGGCAGGAAATGTACTTCTACTCTCAAGGAGCAAGACTGGGCAGGGAACAAGGAAAGGACAGGGTATAGCAGTACAGACCAGAGAAAAGCTGGACAGAACACTCATTCCAGGTCTGCTGGATGACAGATTAAAGCAAGCTGAGGTCAGGATTTCCACCAAGAATAGGAAGAAGGTGAGAAGGCTTTAAACCTTGCAGGACAGAAGCCAGGCATTTGACAGGCAGGACAGTGCTGTGGGTAAGGGATGGATTGGATGGGTTTGAAGCCCATCTTGCTGTGGCCTTTGGTAATTTACTCAATGTCATCAGTAGAATCAGTAAAATGTAGGTAATAATACTGTCTGCTTCAAAAGGCTGTTGTTGAGAATTAGTCAATGCATACAAACTGCCTAGCATATTGTGTGGCACTTGGGAAGCTCCATAGAATGGTTAATTATTACTATTATTAGCCACTTTACTGTCTCAGTCCTGCTTTCTGAAGTCCCACTGTACCCTTAGAATTTGAGAGAGCAAAGGGAAGAGGGCAATGATCAAAATGCATCAGGGAGGAAAAGGTAAGAGGAGTTAAAAAGTGAAGGCAGAGAAACCAACAGAATGGGTGAGCTGCAGCTCTCCCAGCTCTCCTCCACCCCTTCAATGTAAACCCCCATGACTGCATCTTTTCCCTATATTTAGTAGCTGTAAGAGTCATAGGTACCAATAGGTAACCAACCACTCCAGTTTGCTGGGACTGAGGGGTTTCCTAGGACTTGGGACCTTCTGTGCTAAACCTGGAAAGTCCTAGGCAACCTGGAAAAAGTTGATCACTGTAGGGGCCAGAGGGTGTTTGCTGTTCGAGATTACTATTTGTTATAACCAGAGAGCAGGGCACTGCTGCTAGATGCTATCCACTGGGGTTTGAAAAAGCTGGGTTATCCAGAAGCCATGTATAGGAATTTGTAATGGTACTTTCTTCATGCCTATAAATGAAAAAAATAGGGGTTTCTTAAATAGATAAGCTTCTCCAGGGGAACATTAGCCAATTTGAGGAGGATGGTCTTTAGCAGGATAGCCACACAGCAGTAGCCTCATTATCAATGATTCTTATTTGTATGCTTCGATTCTCTGACACATGCTGTCTTTCTCCAAATTCAATTCCCAGCGTTGTTATTATATGTGCTTGAAAGTAATAAAACTGCATTTACTTTAAAATGATCTGTCACTCAGACTTTTCATTAATTTAAACTGATGCTACCAATCTCTCAAAGTATTTCCTTATCGAGGGCCAACTGGTTTAATTCAGCACCACGGGCTGACTTGTTTAAAAATAAAATTCATGGGGATAGGTGGATTTGCTTAAAATTTTTTTTAAGTGACATTCCTCAAGTCCTTGAGAGATGTACAGAGAGAGATACTCAGGAAGCTACTAAAGGATCCATGTTTGTAAAGAGAGCCCAGTAATGCTGTGTTGATTACCCAATGTTCCATTTATTCAGGGTAAAACTTCCCCTTACATCTGATCTACTCTTCTACACTAACATCTAGTAAATGGAGGGTAATTTATAATTTTCAAAAACATCTCATATGCATTTTCTTATTGGAGGCTCACAGCAACCCTTTGAGGTAGGCAGGGGAGGTATTAATTTCACAAAAGGAGAAAACAAAATAGAGTTTAAGTAATCTGCTTAATGGTACAGTGATACCATGGGAAGCTAGGCCTAGTACTAAGGTCTGTTACCCACAACTATGTTTGTTGGTTCATCCTACGAATTCAATAAACATGTATAGAGAGTTTATTCTATGGCAGGCACAGCTAAGCAATGAGGTTCTATAGATGGAAGACACAGTACTACTATTTATTTTTTATTTTATTTTATTTTATTTTTTGAGACAGGGGATCACTATGTCACCCAGGTTAGAGTGCAGTGGTGCGATCATAGCTCACTGCAGCCTCGACCTCTCGGGTTCAAGCAATCTTCCCGCCTCACCCTCTCGGATAATTGAAACTAGAGGCACATGCCACCACGCCCGGCTAATTTTTTGTATTTTTGGTAGAGACGGGGTTTCGACATGTTGCCCAGACTGGTCTCCAATTCCTGAGCTCAGGCAATCCACCCACCTTGGCCTCCCAAAGTGCTGGGATTACAGGCATGAGCCACTGTGCCCGGCCCACAGTACCAGTCACGAAGGAGCTACTAGAAGATTACAGACAGACATGTAAAAGCTCTCAATATAGTGTCGCTGGGGACATGCTAGAGAGAAGATAAGGTGCCAGCAAGCCTTAACCCAGACAAAGGTGTGGACAGGAGGATCCAGGGTCCTCAGAAGAGATAATGTTAAGGATAAGTAGGGGTAAGCTAGCCAATGGCTCTTTTTCTAGCCCATTCTAAGATGGTCCTTGTCTTAGTGCTCCCTAATAATATTTGGAAATTAGCTTTTCAGCATGAGTTCTTACATAGTGCAATCCTCTATGCATCCCTCCAACCCCAACTGCTGTATCCCTACCCCAGGTGGGAACACCTTACTCTGGCTCCTGCTGAACAAGTACTCATCCCAGCTCTAGGCCCGAAGCTGTGATTAGAAGCAAAGAGAACAATGACAAAATGGGCCAACAAGTGGCTCAAACCAAGAAAAAGTTCATTTGGGTAGTTTTTAAGATCCATCTGACCATGTGGATCACTAAGATCTCAGCGGGCAAAAAATAGGAAGCTCCTGTGACACTGGAGTTACAAATTAAAACAAATTTCTTTTCCAGGGAAATGAAACTACATTATAAAGGAGACAAACCCATGGATCAAAGCCATACTCACGTAAAAGAATAAAATTCATTGGCTTGAGAAATTGGGAAATCGTGACTGATTTTAATGATCTTTCTCCTTTTCTACAAAGGCTAACTCAAGGGTGACAGAAAGGACTTTAGAGCACTGAACAACTATTTTTGACCTGCAACTAGACTCATCATGGTTTTTAATGTAATTTAGGAACATTGCCTGAGTTAATCTCTATAAAGCAGTCATAGGAGAAATGGTTTAAGATGTCTTTGCTGTGAAACAAGATGCTGAAGGTAAGAAGGCCAGCCTAGCGCACACCCTTAGATGCAAATAACTCTCACTTGATCCCCAGTGGACTCAAATGCCCACCATTTGTACCAACCATGACCAAGGATTGGGATTTTGATGTTTTTGCAGAAAAAAGAGGAAATAACATAAAAATGAGAGGGGGGGTAGGTGTTCCTGAAAAGTTAAGAATGGGTTATTGAAGGGAGCCAATATCAGGCCTAACTCCATCTATCTCCCAGTAAAGATCTTCAAGGGCTTTTTTATAGGTTTTTTTGAAGAACAGCAATAATAGCTACCATTTTTGAGAGACTAACTGTGTTCCAGGCACTATACTCTGCACTTCGCAATCTCCTGGAATCTTTTCAACAATCTGTTAAGGGAGAAACTATTAACTCCATTTTACATGTGGGGAAGCTGAGGATCAGAGAAGAAAAGGAGCTAATAGGTAATGGAGCAGGCATTCAAACCCAGGCTTTGCTGACTCTAAGGTTGTAAGTTTAAACACTCTACTACACTGCCTTAGGTTGCCACATAACTCTGTGTGCTTTTTGTTAATCCCTCAACTGTTTGGCTACATTTCTATCAGTAAAAAATCATCAGAGAAACTCAAACAAGATTTTGTACTTGCTGAAGTATAGGAAGAAAGAGCAAAAAATAGGAGAGCTAAATTTCTTTCAAAGAAGTCACCAAGAGCTTGTACCCTAGGGAAAGAACTGTGCCAGTAGCAGCAAAGAAAGTGGCACCTGCCAGCCATTTCCTGTGGCCTGTGGAACAGAAAAACCACCACCACAATCCAATGATCACAGCCACAACAATGACAATTGCCAGAGGTGTTCTAAGAGCAGGGCCGCTAGCAGGAAGCTCCCAAGAAAGAGGCTTCCCTAACATACCTTTCCCTGTGCTTCACACTCCAAGTCCCAAGAGTCCACTTTCACTGATGCTCAGTGATTGACTATCAGAAAGAAACTTTCTGAGTCAGAGAAATTGGACAAAAATGTTTCAGGCGGGTGTTACTGTTTGTAGAGGTCAGAGGTGTTCTGATGAAGTGACACTGATAACACTAAAAGAAATTTACCAGGGAAACGTCAGGACACTTATCACACTCAGCAGCCTTGTTTCAATCAGTATTCAACTTACATGCTCTCTGAGGGGTGAATATAAAGTCATGACAGATTTCAAACTTGTATAAATCTACCAGAATGTATGCAGCCCAAACGTTGTTGCAACAATTATGCTGACATCACTCAAAACACTTCTTGCTGGGCGTGGTGGTACATGCCCATAATCTCGGCTACCTAGGAGCCTGAGGCAGGAGGATCGCTTAAACCCAGGAGTTCCAGACCAGCCTGAGCAACACAGCGAGACCCAGTCTCTACAAAAAAATTCCTGGAACTCCTCTTTGGAAACCCCATTTAAAGCCAATATAAATGTTAGAAGAAGGAAACAGCCCTATTATTTTATCCTCTCACTCCAAATGAACCCCAAATGGTATGAGCCTGCTTGATCAGCCACCTCATTTAGCAGTTTGGTTCCCAAAGACTCACATTATTTCCCAAAAAAAATCCAGTTTACCTTTATGGGAAGAAACATGGCCCACACCTCTTCACCCTTACTCTGGACATTTACATGGGCTGCTCAACCATGGTATAATAGTAATGACAACATCAACACCAGCTATCAATTATTTAAGTGCCTATGTGCCAGAACTTATCTTCACAACAGCCCTGCAGAGTAGGTATCATTACTCCCATCTTATAAATAAGGTAACAGAATGTCATATTAAATGTCCTGCCCAAAGCACACAGCTGGTGTCTGAACCAGGATTAAAATATCCATCTGGGGCCAGGTGCGGTGGCTCACGCCTGTAATCCCAGCACTTTAGGAAGCCAAGGAGGGCAGATCACTTGAGGTCAGGAGTTCGAGACCAGCCTGACCAACATGGTGAAACCCTGTCTCTACTAAAAATACAAAAATTGGCCAGGCATGGTGGCACGTGCCTATAATCCCAGCTACTTGGGAGGCTGAGGCAGGAGAATCACTTGAATCCGGGAGGCTGAGGTTGTGGTGAGTCAAAATTGTGCCACTGCACTCCAGCCTGGGTGACAGAGCTAGACTCTGACTCAAAAAAAAAAAAATCCGTCTGGATCATTCTAAAGACTGCACTCTTCCCAGTATGTATTAATCACCTAGTGTATGTTTCCTAACGTTTCAGGGTCTTCTCACTGAAGATCTCAGCCTGCACCACCGATAATCAACTGGTTGAGAATCAACAACTTGTAGACGGCAGGGATCAGCCATAAACCCACAAGGCTTTTTCCAAAAAGGAGGTAGAAAAATTATTCGGAAGACTGGCAGCATCAGTGGAGTCCATCTGTCACTTACCAAGGCACTACCTTTGAAGGAGGCAATAATAGTTAAGGGACAGAGAAGCTCTAGTATGTTAATTTACCCATTTCTTAAAAGCAGATATGTTTCTTCCTGGTTCCATCTCCTAAGCCTTCCAGGCTAAAATAGAAGATTTCTGATTCATGGAGCAGTGATAGTAAAAGGAGACAGGCCTTATCCAACCATCAGAATCACATTTCCAAGAGGAAATTAGGAGGTGATGTTTATTTGTTGAGGGTGTGGATATGCTGGGACCTGCTTTGGAGGCCCCCAAATGCTCTTTGTATCACAAAATGATCCAACTGAGCTCAACAGAGGCTAGAATTGTATACTAATAGGACACAATCTGCTTAAAGTAATAAGCTATCCAGTATTCAACAGGTTGTCTATAGACATATCAATGTTGAGCCATGAAAATGTCTCTTCCTGCTACTTAAGACATGACAGTCAACCAAGTCTAACACATCCTGAATGGAGCACACTGTATTAAGCCATCCGTCAGCAGCATAAGCTGTGTTTTTCTCACTCAATTCTGAAGGTAAAGCTACTGTATATGACACCATAATCTTAAGGGATAAATGTTACTGTATTGCCACGAGAGTATGTCCTGATAAATAGCTGTCACTAAAGACTACATCTAAGATAAATCGCTGCTGAAAAATATGCCAATCTAAGTCCATAGAGAGATTATTACATGGGGGTACTCTCCAAACTGATCTGTTCTGCCTTACCAGGATTTAAAAAAATTCTTAGCTGCCATAAATATTTCATGCTATACCAAATTAAGTCACTTTCTGCATAATCCATTTCTCCTTCAAAGGCTTTCCAAGAGCAATCTTGACTTATCTAAGGCAAGGTAGAATATGTAAACTGCCATACTAGCAAAGCATCATTATACTTCAGTATGTTCATTCTTGGGCACACACTCAGGCTAACATAGCAGTTCCCCAAATCGGAAAAAATGAAGTGTCATGTTTCTGCTCCTGGGAAAACTAAAGTAGAAATGAAATCCAAAAATGTCTTAGGGGGACCAGGAACTGTGGAGATAGATAGTGATAAATCAAATACCGAAGCCCTATTTGTCCCTCTGTCCCTTCCACCAGCCTTTCATAAGCAGAGCCTCCTCCAATATAGGGGCAAAGGAAGAACTAGCTATGAGAAGAGAGAGTTGGGAAGTTGAAGACTACACCTCAGTTTCTAACCCTCAAATCACCACAACAGTGGCTGAGAAGAGCTACTGAGTCTCACCTTCAGCATGACTTTAGTCTGACTTATGCCTGAATCAATGGACTTTCGGACCTGACTCAATGCTACTGAATATTATTTCCATTGTCCATTGTTTATGTTTTTCTGTACCCTCTTCCTCTTGGCTCTGTATTTTATTTATTTATTTCCCCATTGATGTTTGCATTGGCTATTCTATATTTAAAATTGTATGCATACTGCTTGGGCACTTTGGAGAAAAGCCACCCTATAAATTAAAAAACAACAACAACAACAACAAATAATAACTTATTTTAGCACGAGAGCATGGAAGCGATGTATAGCAACTGCTGCGTACCACTGGCCTGCTCTGACATGACTAGAATGAGATGTGCATGTTTTATATGTATGTGTGAGTATATATGCACTTTGGCATATAGGTCTTTTTTTTTTTTTTTTTACTTAATCTCTTTACTACTAGATTGAAGATTCTGAAGGTCTTTCCTTGTTTCCATGTAAACCAGTGAAAGACTTTTTTGTGTTAGAAATTTTTAGGTACAACATACACTACTTGGGTGATAGATGCACTAAAATCTCAGAATTCACCACTATATAATTGATCCATGTAACAAAAACCCACTTGTACTCCAAAAGCTATAGAAATAAAAACTAAAGAAAAGAAAGAACTGTGCCCCCAACCAAATTTCTCAAAATATACTGTGTTCTTAAAATAATTGCATTATAAAAGCAGAATCAACTATTCTCCCTTGCCTTTCCTAGATCATAGGGGAAAAAAGAAGCTATTTCGGTCATTTAATTGTTTGTATGATTTTACACATCTCATTATTTGGGTGTTCATGGTTCTCTCATATTCACTTCAACTTGCTGACATGCCACAGTCTATCCTTCCAACCCAGCAGAAGAGAGAGAAAAATGTTTCCTTACTGTACTTTTCTGAAACATCCAGAAGGTTTTGAGACAACGGACAAAACTGAGAATTAACATAATTGCTTTGCATATTCCCACTTCTGCCTTCTCAATTAAGCAGAGAAATCCTGAAGAGGCATTAGAAACATTGGAAGACTTGTCTGGTTAATGGAAATAAGAGAATTCAAAGTGTGTGTGTGTGTGTGTGTGTGTATATATATAAAATTTCTCAGGTGAAATGAGAGGTAAGATTGCATAAGATAAAGAGGAGGCAGATTCACCACAATTTTCCCCTGCAGATCTTAGGGAGTTTATTTAGTAATGCCAGCTGCCCCATGTGACAGTCTCAGAGTCATCATGAGAGAATTAAAGATGAACATGCATTCATAACATAGTTTTTTTTTTTTTTTAAGAGATGGGGTCTTGCTGTGTGCCCAGGCAGGACTGAAACTCCTGGGCTCAAATAGTCCTCCTGCCTTAGCCTTCTGAGTAGCTGGGACAACAAGCACGTGTCACCATGCCCAGCTCCAATTTGTAATGAACAGAAGTGGCTATGTAGAAACTGTCAGCCAGAAAACAGCAATATCCTGGAGCTGACATCTGGAGCTAGGCCCATCTGGCCCAGCAACATGATAAAGGGGTAGCATTAGCAGCTCCAGCTGAATCACAAAGGGAACTAAGGCATCGTGCCACAAAGTAAAGCAGTTGTCTATGCAGAGTTGATAAGCCTCAAAGTCACTAGGGAAATATAAACCCCTATGGGAGGTGTGCTAATTGTAGGAGAGGCCAGCTGACTACAAACAGAAGGCTGACACAAAGACTCAGGGGAGAATCATTGCAAAGGATTACAGAGATGAGGTCTGGTGATAGGCTAGCATTTAGATGGTGCTCAAGGATGATGGGGATGGGAGGCCTATAGGTTTGGCTGACCTGTCTTCAAGGATAAGGGTGAGCTAAGCTGAATGCAGAGGTAGTGAGAGAGATCTGACAGAGAAGTAGTTGCTCAGAGTTTATATAAAAATGGATAAAAACTGATGAATGGATAAACAAAATATGTTATATACCTACAATGAAATATTATTTGGCCATAAAATGATAAAGTACTGATATGTGCTACAACTTGGATAAACCTTAAGAACATAATGCTAAGTGAATGATTCCATTTATATGAAACCCTTAGAATAAGTAAATCTGTTGTGACAGAAAGCAGATTGTTGCTTGCCAGGGGCTGGAGGAAAGGGGAAATGGGGAGTGCCCATTAATGTACAACAAGGTTTCCTTTTGGAGTGATGAAATGTCTTGGAACTAGAGAGAGATGGTGGTTGTACAACATTGTGAATGGACTAAATGCCACTGAATCGTATACCTTAAAATGGTAATTTTGTCATGCAAATTTTACCTCAACACACACACACACACACACACACACACACACACACACACACACACACACTTGCGCCTGCACACACACGCACAATACACATGGATGGGGCCTCTGTTGTGATACCTCTAAGAGGAGCTCTCTCTGGACTGCTGGGGAAGAGATGGGGTTGATTTTCTTTTTTTGTTTGTTTGTTTGTTTGTTTGTTTGTTTTGGAGACGGATGGAGTCTCGCTTTGTCACCCAGGCTGGAGTGCAGTGGCGCGATCTCGGCTCACTGCAAGCTCTGCCTCCTGGGTTCACGCCATTCTCCTACCTCAGCCTCCCAAGTAGCTGGGATTACGGGCACCTGCCACCATGGCCGGCTAATTTTTTTTTTTTTTTTTTTTTTTTTGTATTTTTAGTAGAGACGAGGTTTCACCATGTTAGCCAGGATGGTCTCGATCTCCTGACCTCGTGATCCGCCTGCCTCGGCCTCCCAAAGTGCTGGGATTACAGGTGTGAGCCACCGTGCCCGGCAGAGATGGCTTGATTTTCTTTCCTCATCCTTCTCTAGGTTGTGAACTCCTTAGCAGGGGCAGGAGCTGGATTCTACTTATCAAGGTATGCCCTATTATATATTAAGTGCTCAATCTGTGTGGAATGAGCCTGAATTATCAGAGTTTTTTTTTTTTTTTTTTGAGATGGAGTCTTACTCTGTCGCCCAGGCTGGAGTGCAGTGGCATGATCTCAGCTCACTGCAACCTCTGCCTCCTGGGTTCTCAGCTCACTGCAACCTCCACCTCCTGGAAAGTGATTCTCCTACCTCAGCCTCCCAAGTAGCTGGGACTACGGGTACCTGCCACGACGCCCGGATATTTTTTTTTTTAAATATTTTTAGTAGAGATGGGGTTTCACTATATTGGCCAGGCTGGTCTCGAACTCCTGAACTTGTGATCTGCCTGCCTCGGCCTCCCAGAGTGCTGGGATTACAGGCGTGAGCCACCACGCCTGGCCTATCAGATATTAAATGTAAAGACAAAATACGTTTTTTTTTTTCTCACAAACTAGGGGTTTTTGAACATATATAGTTTAAACAGTTCCTGTGTTATACTAATTTAAACAAGTGTCAAACTCTGTTTACTAATTTATAGATTCTAAACTAATTTATAGAAACTAAAACTAATTTATAGTTGCTCTGTTATACTAATTTATAAAGTATCAAACTATCCAGAAAATGAATGAAAATTCAGTCAATTATCCAGATATTTGGCCTAGCAAAAAGGGTGTTTGAGAATGATTTACAAAAATGTTCACTGTTCATTTGGGTGTTATCAGGGCAAAGACATTTACTTATTGTGAAGTCCAGTGTTAGCAATCTGGGTTCCTTTATCTTTCTCTTGGTCTCAAGGACTCTCTAATTGAAATTCTCTGTAGTTTGACAAAGGCAGAAGCTGGAGGATCTTTCTGCCTTTGGCAATTTTAGGAAATCTTTGCCTGTAGGATATGCTAGTGGCTCACATAAAAGAGGATATCTCACATGGGCCCAGTTTGCTAATTTGAAGGTTTCTCAGCTAAGTCCTGGTAGACAAACCAATGTTTATCTCAAGCCCAGATAGGGTGGTGGTGGGAAGCTGAGAAGGAAGAATGATAGGCTTATGTGGTACTCTCTAAGACTGGATCGGTGAAAACATTCTCTTCATTCATATTTCAATTGATTGCATTCATAAGAGATAAAAATGGAAAGGATGGAAAATATGACCTTATTCAGAGAGATAAGGAATTAACTCTTTAAAAGTTGAGTGATCGATACATCCATAGTAGGCTACAAACAGCTCTAATAACCCAACTGACATGAATATTGCTCAGTATTTCCCTCAACATCAATATTTTCCTTTTGATCAAGTGTCTCCACTGACAAGTCTCATTCCCTATCAGGATCCTTGATTTTCATAATTTTTCTTGACTAAAAGTAAAATTTTTCACAGGCACACAAACTTGACCTAGAAAGATAACAAAGTTACAACCCATTGGACAATAGGAAGTGGTAACTGTTACTTAAGACTAAATTAAATGAGAAATTTATTGAAAAGCTCTAGAAAGAGGTTTTCACTATAGATGAGACACGAGTGCAAAGCTAATCTTTATAAATGGTACAAATAGAAGCCCTACATGTCTTCAGGCTAAAGAACTTCATATTATTAAAGGTATATTCCTGAGTAATTTAAAAAAAAACTTAGTTTGACATTATTCCCTAGTTTGATCATTGCATTAGGTCAGTAATACAAGTACAAGTTAATTATAACCTGAGGTTACTAACCAAGAAGGAGTCACTTCCTGGATTACACTACCCTTATTCTCTCTGAAAATATGTTTGATTTATTTTCTTCCTCCCTTCCTTGCCTTCATCCTTCCTTCCTTCTTACCTCCCTTCTTTCCTTTCTTTCTTTCCTGGATAGTATATATTAACAATAAAAGTCGTTTTGAAAATAAAGATTTTTCAGAAATCAGAAATATAAATAGGAGTTTGGAATATTAGCTTTTCTCCATACTACAATATTTATTTTATTATTTTGTTCAGTACCCTAAGGCTTAAAGCTAGCAAATGAAACAAAAATATTTCAGTTACCATAGTTCTTTTAATGATATAAAAGTACATTTGGCTAACTTTTGGACTCATTCAAATTTAGCAGGCTTCGGAATCCACCATTTGATAGAAGAGAAATTTCTTGGTTCCAGGGCATCATTCTTCACCAAAGTGTACCAAACATGAAGTAGTCAGTATGAGCAAAATTCAATAAAAATTCCACTAATTCAAAATACATAGGCCTAGGAATAAATTATTTTACAATTAACTAAAACTGGATCGATCCGATTTTTCACCATAAACAATAGAAGATAAATCCAGCAGGGTTATAATATTTGCTTCAAACAATCACAATGAAGAAACAAATATTAGTGCTTGATATTGGATAAGTGCTCAAATATTTGTTAGAATGAATACGTGAATGAATGAACACATCAGTAAATAAATATATTTGTAAAGTAAAATTTCCTTTTTAATAAGAAACCATGGTTAGAATATAAGCTGCTTAAAACAAATATTCAGGAGTTGTTCATTTTTCGCTAAAGTAACATATAACACTGGACAAGGCACTGGAATGGTTTGTCATCAAGTTTATGTAAGAAGCACATATTTGACCTGTGGATATATTCTTTTTCAAATAGTTATTGTTTGTATCAGTTTTAAAGCATCAGCTTTTTATAAAGCCAAATACCAACTGTTTTTTTCTGAAAATTAAAAAAAAATGTTCATGATTCTTCTTAGTACCTGATGAGCTTTTAGGATGACAAATATACATTATTTCTCCAGTGCATGGAGCCATTAATCCTTCCAGGCTGATTTACATTTGCCAGAGAGAAGTGTATCTCCATACAATTTCAGTGCCTCATTCAGGGTGGCACGCAACCTTATTCTCATTGTCCCATGTCAGTAAAATAGCATAGATGAGGAACAAGCTATTTTCTGACATGTCTTTTGTTTTGCGTTGGAAAGAGGAGGAGTGAAGGGGAAAGGGGGAAAAATAGAGAAGTAATATAAATTGAGCTTCCAGCATGTGCCAGTTTGCTAGGGGCTTTTCATTTATGACCTCTCCTAACAGTTACAACAATCCTGTGAGATGCCCTTCCCTTACAGAGGAGGAGGACCTTGAGACTTTTTAGGTTAAGTGACTCACCCAAGGCCACAGTTAGTAGCAGAACTGAGAGGCAAATCCAAATTCATCTGGCTCCAAAGCCTTCCTCTTTGCACTCCATTATACTGTTAATAAATTCCATTCAGCATTCCATGTCCTGGTATTGGGTCCCACTAGAATGTAAGCTCTTCAAAGCAGCTAACTTGCCTTTTTCGCCCTTGCATCCCTACCTAGCACCTAGCTTGGTGCCTAACACATAATATCTCAAAACATAAATGTTGAAGGTATGAATGAGTGAATAAATTAATAAGAAAAAAATACAGATTGTCAGACCTGGAGGGGCTCTAATCCAACCACCTCCTTTTTTAGATGGGGGAAACCAAGGCCTAGAGAGATTAAGTCACTTGCCTTTGGTTAAGCAACTAATTAGTGAAAGATTCAGACTCGATTTTGGGTCTCTTCTGTATTCTCCTCTACAACATGCTACTTGTACAAACATTTTCTAAAGCATGTTCATCAACTCTTTGTGGTTTCCTAAGCATTCTGTCCTCTTGATTTAATTTTTTTAATCACAAGCTATTCCTCCCACATGGAAAGCAATGGAGATTAGGAATACCAGTAGCGCACCAGAATGAAAGCTCTGCGAGGACAGGAAATTATGTCTGTTTTGTTCATTTCAACAGGCTTGGCACTTAGAAGGTGCTCAGTAAATACCTGCTGAATAAATGAATATAATGAATATATATGATTTCCTTTTCAGTGATGAGCAAATTCTTCACACATAATGATAGCATAGATTATATTAACAAATACTCGGCTGGGTGGAGTGGCTCACAGCTGTAATTTCAGCACTTTGGGAGGCCGAGGCAGGTGGATCACCCAAGATCAGGAGTTTGAGACCAGCCTGGCCAACATGGTGAAACCCCATCTATACTAAAAATACAAAAGTTAGCCAGGCATGATGGCAGGTGCCTGTAATCACAGCTACTCGGGAGGCTGAGGTGGGAGAATCACTTGATCCTGGGAGGCGGAGGTTGCAGTGAGCCAAGATCGCACCATTGTACTCCAGCCTGGGTGACAAAGTGAGACTCTGTCTCAAAAAACAAAACAAAACAAAACAAAACAAAACAAAACAAAACAAGCAAACAAACAAAACCCACAAATGCTCCATAAAATATTTCGGTAAAATTGCTCAGTGAAATGGTATTCCTCTTTCCCTCCCTTTTCTTCCTTTCTCTATCTTCATCTGTATAATGGGGGAAAATAACAGTATTCATTTCATAGGATTTTTATAAAGATAAATAATACATACAAAGCACTTAGCATGGTACTTAATATACAATTAACTCTCAATAAATGATAGCTTTCAAGATGAATGTGATTTCTTCAAATCAAATAAATAAGGACCCACATAATGAGGAGATGGAAGAATCGAAGACAAAAGAAAGTTGTTTTATGCTTTAAACTCTGTAAAATTGCCTTCAGACACAGTTCTCTATGTGTTTCAAACTTTGCAACTTCTAGGAGGGCTATAAATTATAGACATCATCTGGAATGTCATAGATGTTTTCTCTTTTTCTTGGAGAGTCTTGCTCTGTCACCCAGGCTGGAGTGCAGTGATGCGATCTCAGCTCATTGCAACCTCCACCTCCCAGGTTCAAATGATCCTTCTGCCTCAGCCTCCCCAGTAGCTGGGACTACAGGCTTGCGCCATCATGCCTGGCTAACTTTTGTATTTTTAGTAGAGCTGGGGTTTCACTGTGTTAGGCTGGTCTCGAACTCCTGACCTCAGGTGATCTGCCCACCTCAGCCTCCCAAACTGCTGGGATTACAGGCATGAGCCACCGCACCCAGCCTCATAGATTTCTCTAGAATTTTTCTGGTGAAATTAATGGAGATAGAAGACATAATTAACTTTTATATAAACATATGGCAATTATTCCTCAAATATTGCTATATGTAACTTTCAAAAAAGATCACCTCTCCACGAGTTCTTGTCCATTCCAGCAAAGGGTGTCGTTTTCCGCCACAGGGCTATGGCTGCAGATGTAGCCAGGCAAAGCACTATAGAAGCTGATGAAAGACTTCAACTTCTGAATTAGTTCCCTAAAAGAAAAACAAAACATCTGTGCATAAGAGGCAAGTAAACTCAGTATGAGAAAAGTTTAATTTCCTTATCAGCATGACAGAAAGGCTCTGCCAGGCTGATTAGAGCAATAAATGACTTTTAAAGACATTCTTGGCTACAAGGCCACAGTTTAGTTTTTTTAAAAAAATCAATAAAATGATATTAGAAAAAAAGTTGACTGCCATATAAGGTGCTGTTTCTATCAGAAGGATGATTTAATTCCAACATTCATTTTCTAAGACGTTCCACTTCCATTTTTCTTATTCAGAATGCTGTTACCTACATTTTCAAAGGTGCTGATTACAAGGTACACTGGAGCACTACATATCTTTTGGTTTCTGAGTGTAATTGGGTGCATTGATTGTAATTTACAATGCTATTACCCTAGAGATGGCCCGTTTCCATATAGGCTCTGGCTAATGGTTGCAGATCAGAATTGCAGGGTGCTCAGAACAGTATAAGCTCTATGAAATTCTCCTGGCAATACAGTCAGAGCAACTCACATCTGCCAGAAGAGGAAGGTTTCTTTGTTATTTGTATATTGTGGCTCCTGTGAGGGAGAGGGAGCAGGGTGGGGGACAATTCTAGTATATTTTATTATTTATTTGCTTTTGTTTTTGTGCTACATATAATAAGACAAGTGTGTGTGTGTGTGTGTGTGTGTGTGTGACAGAGAGAGAAAGAGAGAGTGACAGAGAGAGAGAATATATTATGTCTGCAATTGTATGTAAACACATACACATATACCAGAAAAATTTCAGGTCTGTTATCTCATTTCAGATGTACATGGATACACAAAGTAATATGCCTTAGACTGGAGAGAAGTGGATATGTTTAAAAAGAAATATTAAAATATCTATGTAATAGATGTACAGTGGTAAATAAACAAAGATAAAACACACTTTATTTTCTAAAGCAATGTTACTGGTAGAAAATTAAAGCATCCTTCACATCCAAATGTACCTTATGTCTATACTAAGTTTTTGGAGACTCTATTCAGGGAATTTTCTGGCAGTGGAGTAATTATTCAATATTGTCTCCAGGCTAAGAATGGACTGGCCTGATGTACAGGCCTCTATAGGAACTAGAGGCCTGAATATCATTTGGACACTGGTAGAATTCCTTAGCCCAGAAATGCCTTCTGGGAGCTGTTCTCAGATCTGGCCAAATGAGGAAGACTGGTGAAAATATCCTCTTGGACTTAATCCGATTCTTCATTTTATTACTCTATGGTTTAAGATGGCTTGTCCTCACCAAAACTCATGTGGAGGTGTGGTCCCCAAGGTGGCAGTGTTGGGAGGTGGTGCCTTTTAGAGGTGAAAATGGACTTATGTCTGCCTTGCAAGCCTGGGTTGGTTCTCCAGGGATTGGATTAGTTACCAGGAGAGCAGTTGTTATAAAGTGAGACTGCCTTTCATATTTGTCCTTTTCACTTGTGCTCAGTTCCCTTTCCTTTTCTCCACCATGTTTTCACACAGTATGAGGCCTTCTAAATGAAGGCCTCACAAGATGAGACCGCCTAATCTTGAACTTCCCAGCCTAATAAATAAACCTCTTTTCTTGATAAATCATCCAGTCTTAGGAATTCTGTTACAGCAACATAAAACAAACTAGGACAATTACCATAAAACTCTTCATTTCAACTAATGATTTAAGAGGCGGGGGAGGGAGAGAAAGGGCTCTCAGCATAGATTCACAAAGGCTTGGGTCACTGCAAAGCCAAGGTGATGGACAGAACAACTCAAGAAAGGTTGTTGGGACATATTTAACTTCTGATACCCACAAGTCACTTCCTGTTATGCCTGTACCCCCTACCCCACAGCCTACCCCTGGTGTCTGAGCACCATCAATCTCCAAAAAGAAGAGGCTCAATACAGAGCTCTGAAAATAAAAGTCAACATTATAGTTCCTCATAGAAGAAAAAGATGGGTTCAATTAACAGCTAATAGGAGAGATGTTCTGTTTTACAAGGTAATAATACAGTTCCCAAGAGTGGAAGCTGAAAGAGTAAAGGCTGAGTCTAAGTAATTCCCCCCACTCCATAAGGAAATGGAATATGGCCATTAGTCTACGAGAAACAATGGCCCTCTCTTAAAGGAAAGAGTTTCCCTTAGGCCTCTCCCTACCTCCAAACCCCCTCTCACTAACACCGCACATGGCAAGAAAAATTGAACCCATGCAAGGCCTTCCATTTTGATTTCCATAGAAGTTAAAAAAAAACCAAAAAACAAACAAAAAAAAAACCACCCTGAACTTCTCCCAACCCTTGCAGTTTTCTTGGTGGATCATAAAGATTATTGACAATTTGAAGAAGATCAAGATGAGGTTCGATCTAAATGTCAAGAGCATGAGGGGCTGCAATAAACATAAGACCTCCCACTTTAGTATAGAAAGATATTACCTGGAAGGGTCAAGATAAAAGTCTAAGAAAACCACAAAGAATGTGAATATATTAGTCTGTTCTCACATCGCTATGAAGAAATACCCGACTGGGTAATTTATAAAGAAAAGCCAGCTCTGCATGGCTGGGGAGGCCTCAGGAAACTCACAATTATGGCAGAAGTGGAAGCAAACGTGTCCTTCTTCACATGGTGGCAGGAAGGAGAAAAATGAGTTCCAAGCAAAGGGGGAAGCCCCTTATGAATCCATCAGATCTTGTGAGAACTAATTTACTATCATGAGAACAGGATGGGGGAACCACCTCCATGATTCAATTATCTCCACCTGGTTGGGGAATGATAGCTAAAGGGTACAGAGTTTCTTCCTGAAGTGATGAAAATGTTCCAAAATCTACTGTGATGATGGTTGCATAACTCTGCGGATATACTAAGAACAATTGAATTATACACTTTAAATGGATAGATTGTATGGTATGTGGATTAAATCTCAATAAAGCTGTTACCCCTGCCCCTAAAAAGAAAGGGTAGAGAAGAGGTGAGAAATATGTCTTAGAGAAAGAGAGGGTTCTCTAGTATGGGGAGGGATGCCCCTTGGAAGAATGAAAACAGACAGGGAGGAGAGTTGGGAAAAGCCAGGCTGGATGCAAATAAAATAAACACATAGGTGGTGAGGGAAGAAAAGAGAAATTTGTAAAAGCTGCAGCTTCAGTGCCGCACCAGCTGTAAACAGTTCAAATATATTCTTCCTCCATCTTCTAAAATAAAGTATTTTGTTTTCTTTCTCATTGTAAAAGAAATATATGTTCACTATGGAGAATTTAGAAAATAAAGAAAGATAGAAAGGGAAAAAAATTCATGGTCCCACCAGACACAGATAATCACTGTTAATATTTCAATGTAGTTTGTTCTAGATTTTTCTCTTGAGTAAAGTTTTACATTTATTTCTTTAAAACCTATTCTTCTTGATAGGCTTGTTCTCTGAGTTCTTTTTGGTTCTTAGTGTGTATTATCTCCATTAGAATCCACTTAGAATCCAAGGTAGATTTGACTACAAGAACCTCAGAATTAAATAAATCCTGGTTCTCAACTAATTCCCAGGCCCTGTGGGATGAGACAGGGAGAACAAAGAGTAGATCTCCAGCACAGTTCTCAAACTGGTCAATATCTTAGAGTCCCAAAGGACAGTGTTACGGTGAAGACCATTCCTTTATGGAAAACCTTCTGAATTACTGTGAGAAAATACATCTTGGTCTCTAAAAGAAACTGATTATTGAAAATAAGTGCAGACATACTGTTTTGGAGGGTAGGGAAGAAGACTTCAGAAACTGTTGGAGAGTTAATGAGTTTTTCAAAGGACAGCAACAACAGGTGATAATGTCCTCTGACACTACAGCAGCAGAGTTACAAGAGTAGTTTACCTCCTACCAAGTTTACTGGGCCTCTCTCATCTCTCCTCTTCTTTGTCTCTTCCTGTCATTCCTTTCTAAACTTGTTCCAGCACAGGAATTAAGCATATTTTAATCTTTTCTTAAATAAAGGTTTATATTCCTCTGCTTATAGTTGTAAAAGAGGAGTTGAATATTTCTATTTTTCTCTTTAAAGAAAGACACATGAAACTAAGTGACATGTTAATTACCCATGTATGACACAGTCCAGATTTTTTTCCTTTGTGCTAGTAGCCCATGACAGACAACAAAAGAATCTCCACCTGTGAACTAAGACAGTCTGCTCAACTGAATTGTTCCTAGGGGAAAAAAAAAGAGGATAGAAAGTTTGGACAATTCGTTGCCTGGGATGGGAAAAACAATTTGATTGAAGGGAATGTTCTTTGATTGTAATTCCACTTTATTCTAATACATAAATGTCAAACATAGCATTGACATACAAAAATTCTGATGCCTACAGCTCTCAGTTAGACAAATCCAACATTTGCTTACGACAGCCTGCTCAGGAAAAAGTCTCTTCATAGAGGTTTCCATTCAATGTGTTAAATGTGGAACTAAAGGATAGGGCCCCTTTGCACGCACGAGCCATTTTCAAATATGGCAGCTGGGTGCACGTGATCTTCCCTGGAGGGCTTCCATCATCCTGAAGAGGATCATCCCTTCCCTTCTTTGGTTGCAGGGGAGGAGATTGCCTTTGCTTTCTTGCAATGATTTGCTTGGGCAGGCATCAAAGCAGCACTAATTGGAAATCACTGCAAGTAAAAACAGCCTTTCATCCCTGACTGCAGACCTGGAACTTTTTCCTTTATTATTAAGGTTCGTTTTTTTCTCTTCATGTAAAGTAATATGAGCTTATTATTTTTAAAAGTTGACAATGCAAAAAAGTACCTAAACTAAAATAACGAAAATTGGAATGATGTAAGATCATGCCTAATTCTGCTGGAGAGAGCCTTTCACAGTTTAATCCCAAACTAGAGCTTTCTACCATTCTAAAGACTTGCCCATACTTTTTCTCATAGTGTTCCCTTTGCCCAGAACGCCCTCCTTTCCTTCCTCAATCTGCTGAGCTTGTTTGAACTTATCCTTCAGGCTGAGCTCAAAAGTTACCTTTTCCAAGAAGTCTTTCTTAATGCTCCGAGGAGAGGGGCTATCTTCCCCATCTGTGACACTGCCACTCTTTTGCACCTAGCTCTGATTTGGCACTCACCCCCCAATGTATGGAAATTATTCATTTGCATGTCTCCCTCCCTAACTAAGCTAGGTGCTCCTCCATTCCTCAGAGCCTAACCCTTACACAATGTGAAGCATAGAGATGGTGTTGACAAATGTTGAAAGAAGTAGAGGCCTATTTAGGGCAGAATGACTTGTACCAGATCCAGAACTCGTTGATTCACTCAGGACATACTTTGTTGTTTTGTTCAGAGTGGGTGGGAGTAGGCATTGATTTTGGACTAGGGGAGCTGAGGTCAGCTTTTGTTCTTTTCTTTCTAGGTCATTTACTAGTGTCACCTGATCCGTTGCCGCTTTAGACCAAGTCAGAGGGGAAGGAGAGGAGGGGGAGCACAGGAAGGAGAAGGCTGGAATATGTAGATATAATTTCACAAGGGTGGAGGGAACTGTGTGACTTTCTCACAAGTTAGCAGTTGGGCCAGAAGCTTGGTATCTGTAGATGCAAGATGGACTATTCAACCATAGATTCGGCATTTGAACAATGGAAAAATATTGTTCATGTACTCAACCAAACAGTACATTGTGGCAAGGTAAACAGTATCATAAGGGAAGCAGTGAAGTAGACATTCGGAAGGGCAAAGAAGGGAGAAGCTGACAACTGAGATGTGCCAAAAATATGAAAGCTAGAAGGGGCAGTGAAGATCTGATTTCTTCTATTCTGATTGTACTAGTTGTGCATCTTGTTCTCCACTCACTGTTTTAAATCTATGACAGATATTTTCAATACTTATCCCTTAAAGGAACACTGAGTCCCACACATAGACCACCAGTTCAGTATCAAATCGCCTTGAAATTGAACTAAGCTATTTCTAAGATTAGCTGTGTGTTGCAAACTACCCAGTTGGGGGCAGACAAAACAAACAGATGACTTCTGAATACTACCAAAGGAATTCATTGTGTGTTGTTATTTTAATAAGGCAAAGGGCTTTTCAACTCATGATCAGATTCAGACAGCTCGCTCACAACCTCCACAGACTGAATACTACAATAGGGTTCCTTTGCAATTATCATATTTTTAACCACAGAGGACGGAGCTTGGGCATGGGCATGAGGAGAGCTAGAGGCACATATATTTTTCTGGACAGTGTGAAATGCTGTGCAGAACATACTGAGAGATTTATAGAGGTACTAACACTGCAAAAACAAACCCTCTTAATAACATCAGATTGCAGGGGGCAGTGCATTTAGCAAGAGATCATCTTAATTCCCACTTCTCCTCTCTCCCTAAAAGGGGTTACAATGCCTATTTGAGGGAGTTAAATAAAATCAGATACTCTCCTGTTGTTTCGTTTTCTTCTTCTGCCAGAGAATTCACAAAGAAAGGCTCCATCTCAGATTCTAATGCTTCAGTTTCAAAAAAAGTGAGTAACATCATTGGGCAGGCTCGATCTCCTAACACCAAAGAAGCTCTGCCTGACCATCATTTACTCAACTCTACAGGCTTTGTCAGTTTTTCTTACTATCCTTTCTTTTCCTTGGAGGATGAATCTAGGCCACATGTGGTGGCTCACGAGAATGGCTTTAACCTGGGAGGCATAGGTCACAGTGAGCTGAGATCGCGCCACTGCACTCCAGCCTGGGTGACAGAGCGAGACTCAGTCTCAGAAATACATGTATATGAATCTAAACAAAGTACCAAGTCCAGTGCCCAGCCAAAATCTCATTTATCAATTTCTTCTTTCCCTGGAGGAATCAACACACATACAGCTGTCCCCACTAAGGTGAAAGGGAATGAGTTCCCCAGAGCCCAAGATAGAAGTTATAGCAACAGGCCTGGGTAACCTCCTACTTATAAATGTGTCTAGGTTGGCAGAGTAATCTCAAAATGGGACTGAGTGGGTGTGTTAATTTTGAAAAAGCTCTGCATGTGATTCGGCTACAAATTCATATACCACGTCCTCCATGAAGCCTCAAGGTTCTGTCTTTCCCTGTAGGCTGCCTCTGTACTCTGGACATTCTTTTGCTTTAGCACTTAAAAAGCTGTTTTCGAATTATTTGTACTTAAGTCTATTTCCCCATTAAACTGAGCTGGAGAGCATAGATTGTGTCTTTGTATTTTCAGTGCCTAGTATACATTTTGGTACTTAACAAGTGTTTACTAAATTTTCGCTGAATTGAATAAAGATACACCCCACCCACACACACATATAGAGTAAGTCCTCACTTAATGTCA
The DNA here is from genome assembly GCF_028858775.2 of Pan troglodytes. NCBI lineage: Eukaryota > Metazoa > Chordata > Mammalia > Primates > Hominidae > Pan > Pan troglodytes. Next base: position 131,168,015 of record NC_072421.2, read on the forward strand.
TTTATAGGTTCTTGGAAACTGAAACTTAAAGTGAAACAATGTACAGCAGGTCCTCGAATAACGTGGTTTCATTCAACATCGTTTTGTTATAATGGTGATGAGGAAAAAATTGGTTTTGTTATATGTTGTTTTGCTTAAAATTGCAGTTTTTAAGAACTTACAGACACAGTTAAGTGAGGATTTTCTATCTATCTATCTATCTATCTATCTGTCTATCTATCTATCTATCTATCTATCTATCTATCTATCTATCATCTTCACTTCAGTCAAATATGGAAGGGGTTGCCACTAGTTAAAGGTCAATGCCTTAGATGAACTGAAGTTTATTCCTAAGGTGGTTCAGTCCAAGAGTAAATGCAAAGGAGAAAAATGGACAAAGGACAGGCAGGTGCAAAAGAGGGCCTTAATAAATGGCCTAAAAGACAAAAATTTTCCAAAGAACCCCTATGCTATAGCAGAATGGCTCTCAAACATTTTGATGTTGGGAGCCCTGAAGTAGTTTTGAAATACATCCACAAACGCCTTGATTCTCCTCCCTTCAAGAGGTGGAGCTTCATTTCCTCCCTCTCCTTGAGTGTGGATTAGAATTAGTGGCTCACTGGCTGGGTGCAGTGGCTCACGCCTGTAATCCCAGCATTTTGGGAGGCTGAGGCAGGTGGATCACCTGAGGTCAAGAGTTTGAGATCAGCCTGGCCAGCATGGTGAAACCCTGTCTCTACTAAAAATACAAAAATTAGCCAGGCATGGTGGTGGGCGCCTGTAATCCCAGCTACTCAGGAGGCTGAGGCAGGAGAATTGCTTGAACACAGGAGGTGGAGGTTGCAGTGAGCTGAGATGGCGCCATTGCACTCCAGCCTGGGTGACAGATCAAGACTCTGTCTCAAAAAACAAAACAAAACAAAAAACCACAAAGAATTAGTGGCTCACTTCTGACAAATCAAATATGCCCAAACTGATGGTGTGTCACTTTAAAGACTAGGCCATAAAAGACACTATAGCTTTCTCCTTGCTGTCTTCCATGGATCACTTATTGTGGGGTAGCCAGCTGCCATGTCCTGAGGCTACTCATATGGTCCATACGGTGAGGAACTGAGACCTCCTTCCAACAACCAGCACTAACTTGTTACACTTGTAAGTGAGCCACCACTTTGGAAGTTGGTCCTCCAGACTCCATCAACATTTTGAATGACTGCAGCCTCAGGATCCCAAAGAGCTTTTGTTTATATGATATATATTTATCGATATTTACTGTTTTAGAAATTTTTAAAAATTTTAAAGTTATTATTAATTTGAAACTAGCAATTGTGGACCCATTACATGTTAATATAAATATTAATAACATTTTATGACAACAGTGAGAAAAATGGTATCATTTTTCATTTTTGCAAGCTGTCTCTACTGTCTGGCTTGATAGGGGATAGGTAGATTCTCCTATTGACTTCTGCATTTAATATGTTGCAATAAATTGTTTTGTTTGAAGTATATGAACAATATCCAGCTTCACACAAATATGTAATTAGCAAAAGGAACATCTCATAGGTGCCCTGAAAGCGTCACTGGGACTCCCAGCAGTCCTGGAATCACATTTTAAAATAGCTGCTACAGGGAAACTAGGAATCCATTAGATTGAAAGTCAACAAAAGAGAAGAAATGAGGACTTTCTGAAATGCTTCAGTGGGGGAACTCTGTCAAGCTGCATTACTGCCTTCTTTCATCCTAAATTGTATCAGATCACGCTAAGAATTACCATCTCAGAAACCCCTATAGGAAAATGAGAGGAATGAAATAGTTTAGCCCAAATCTGGGATGTTATTTAATTCCTTTCTTCATTTTCTATCTATAGGCCAATGTCACCTAACCCCCTCAAGGTCAATAGGAACAACTCATGTCTAGCTATTCTTGAGCCAGTGGCAGGGCTGGCTACATGTGCAGTCTTTTCAGGTAGGGCACTTCTTCTAGAATTGTATTGGGCTTTTGATCCAATTTCTACCCCTTTATTGTAATCAAAAAAATAGAATGGGGATAGAGGGAACCTGGATCAGGGGAGAATGGATGAAGAGAATAAGAAACAAACGTGGATTTTGTCCCCTGACTGTTGTTTTAAGAACCAGGAACCAGATCCTTCATTTTATCATTTTTAAAAGGTGTGTAAAGTGTGCAGTGTCTGTGTATATACATGAATGTGTCTCACCAGCTTCTCTCTGGTGAATTTAACTCTGACTCACTGTTAATAATGGGAAAAGCTACAAAGCAAGCCAAGGAATCGTGAGACCAGATTGTAAGCAGAAACAATTTTGCTTAATCAATAAAAGATCTTGAATAGGGAAGTCCTTTCCACACATGTTGCTGTACTAGATATTTATGAACAGTAAATTTACATTTAAATATGCCTTGGATATAATATCATCTTTTTTTAAACATTGACAGATGATAAAATTTAATTAATCAAGCACTCTACTCAGAAGAACTAAATAACATGTATTTAAGAAGTTTCACTCTAGTGGTTTTTGACCTTAAAATACAATTGTTAATTGTATTGTGGAATAAAGAAAAAAGAAACCTCTCACCTTCTTCGGCTGGATAAGGTTTCTTCATGTTCTACACGAGCAACTTTTAATACTTTCTTGTCAATAAAGAGATCTTCAGGATAATAAGCAGATCTATATTGGCGTTGTTGAGAATGGGCACATAACTTGCCAATCTGAAAAAAGAAATGCAATATAATTATATGATACTTGTGCAGATATGATAGTAGAAACAAATTCTGAAAGGCACTTCAATTTCTTCCCCCAATTTTAAATAGCAGAACAAAGCTATGACTAGAGTCAAAAAAGGTGATAAGCTTGTAAGACAAAGAACCACTGGTGGAAAGAAGGCTGGAGACGGGGAATGGGGGCCCCATTCTAAGTACAGCCTATTCAGAGATTTCCTAAGATAAAAAATGGCTTTTTTTCTATAGTGAAGTATACATTTGAGAGGACTGTCAACGCAGGCCTCACGCTATTGATACCTTTCAATGGCACTTAGTATTAATACGTATGAAGAAGTTCACAAAAGGGAATTGCAAAATTTAGGAAGAACTGGCGCAGAAGATGGGGGTTGTGTAGCCAGTTAATAGAAGAGCAGCCTCCCAAGCACAGAGTGCTCCCAATTTCTATGAGTATTTTTTTATAAGACCCAAGATAAGGTACTCTGATAAAAAGCATGATTGCTCATCTGGATTTCCTAAAAATACCCAAGGGAAGAAGGCAAGTCAACCAATCAGTAGCCAGCGACAGGCAGCTCACACCTGTAATTCCAGCACTTCGGGAGGCTGAGGCAAGAGGATCACTTGTGGCCAGGAGTTCAAAGCCAGCCTGGGCAACGCAGCAAGACCCAGTCTCTGCAAAAAATAAAAAATTAGCCAGGCATGGTGGCGTACACCTGTAGTCCCAGCTACTCAGGAGGCTGAGGTGGGAGGATCGTTTGAGCCTGGGAGGTCAAGGCTGCAGTGAGCCATGATTGTGCCACTGCACTCCAGCCTGAGTGATAGAGGGAGATCCTGTTTCTAATAAATAAATAAATAAATAAGCAAGCCAGTGTCATCACCTATGAATCATATATCATTAAATAAGCCCAGGATTAAAAGTATTTTAAAAACATAGGTGCTCAACAGTCTCCCTTTCTTCCTTCCTCCCTGTCTCCTTCTTTCCTCCCTTTCTTCCTTCCATCTTTTCTCATTCATTCATTCAAAAATATTTATTGGATATCTCTCGCTAAAGCTGACCTCTTTTACACTCATATAGCAATACTTTTTAAAAAATGGCATAATCTTTCTTACTTAGCTCCATTCTACTTGATTTTTTTGGTTTAATTATTAGTAGATTTGCTACTTTTTTCACTTTCAAGCAAAAGCCTAAATGAACCTCCATATAAAGAAATATGAATATTAACATTCTTATATATCTCCCTTGTGCCAGACACTATGCCAACTATTATCATCCCCATTTTAGAGATGAGGAAATTGAGGCTTAGGGAGTTAAGTGACTTGCATGAGGCAGAAAAACAGTGGACTCACTTGTCTGACTTAGAACCCATTTATCTGACTTCAAAGATTATGCGACATTGCCTCCCTAGCAGATAATGCTTGACCTTCCAGTGGCTTACATTCTCCATTGTAGAAAAATATAAAGAACTACCAGTCCTCAAAAACATAGCCATCCAACGTAGCCAAGGTGAATATATGGACTGTAAACTTCAGGAAAAATATTAGAAATATCTGGCAAGGAGAAGGGTTGTATGTTTGTCACTTTTGTATTTCCACGCTATTCAGACTGGATTTTGTGTGCCTAAGTTAGGTGAATTAATTGAAGTGAATTGAAAGAATCTTCTATTATCAGCCTCAGCTCAGCACTCTACTTATAAGCCATGGGCTCTGTGTGGTAATCCCAGCTTCTGGATTTCTCAAGATGGCCCTGACAGCATTTACTAAGTTATCTATTTATACAGCTTTGGAAGGCTTTTCATATAAATAAATTCTCGAATTAGAAAAAAAAATCTAGAATCAGAGTAGCATCACCTTCATTTATAAAAGATAGCATCTATAGTTTGATATTCAGATGAGCTATACTCAATAGTTTATCTTAATGGGAATAAAACAAAAGCCGAAGACACTTAAAGACATTCAATTTGGCTTTGAAATGCATGATACTGAATTTTTCAGATGTGCTTATGTAATGCTATGTGACTTGAGCTAATATTAACTTCAAACGAAGCATGTGCATTCCATGAATATGCCTTAACTAGTAGCAGTCTGGTAGGGTGCTTTAGGTCAGGGGCTGCCTAGCTGGACTGGGGAGTTAAGTTCCAATCATTTTCAAAGCATATAATGCAGATGCCAAATAAATGAGGGCAGACTGTGTATTACCACTTTCTGTCTGAAGACATATACATGTTTACTTTGTGAAAATGCAGGTAAAATTTCATGGAACAAAACCTTGATGTTTGTTCCATAAATATCTATTATTCTGTGAATAAACATTCATGTGAGAACTCATTTCAGTAGGATCAAAGTATTCTTAGCACATTCAAGAGCATAGTACACATTCTCTTGACCTACACCTGTTCCCAGTCCAGCATCAAAATCAAATCTTTCACACATCTTTCACAGTAACTTGTCTACTTGCAACCCACAGCTGTGAAATCTCCCTCCCCATTGAAAGTCAGCCCTTTGTATCAGTGAATACTAATTGGCCCACAGAAAGACTTTAAAGTTTTTAACCCCCTCCCCCCTCACCAACCCCAACCTACTGGAAAGGGGTGCAGCTGAGGCAAAAGTAGGAAGGTTGAGAACAAATGATAATGTCGCCACTCTGCAGTCTGATCTTTCTTCCCAAGCCACCCAATATAGTATTATCAAGCCAACTTTCCAAGGCTCTGTGTGGGGTAAGGCGCAAACAATGGTGTCCTGCCAATAACCCTACTCCTCCATCTGAAATGTGCCACATCTTATCAGACAGGCTGCATTTTCTTCCACAAATCTACCATGAAGCAAATTCTTCTCATATACAAAGCATTTGTCAAATATATTCCCTCCTTTGGGCCCTTCTCCCTACATCTTTCACCTCCACACTATGTGAGCTATAGGTGAATATTATGAGCTTATTTTGAGAAGTGGACACTAAAAGAAAACATAACTTACAAAGAGATGCAGCATTCACATTAAAGAAGTCCTTTCAGCTTCACACTTGGGAAACATCAGGCTATGCTGGGAGACTTGAGTCTTATTCTTCAGCAGCCCTTACTGAAGAAGCCAGCCTCCCAAGTGGCATTTTAGAAATCAGTATCCTGCCCAGGAGTTTTAGGCTCTTAAATAAGAAGTGCAATCCAATTTCCTTTCGCTGACTAATGTATCTAGTCAAGGATGCTGCTACCTTTAAATTTGGTTAGTTGGAGGGAATTTATTGGATAGGTGAGTGTCTCTACCAAAAGACTGGAATATAAAACCTTTTTGTTTTCCATAGACCATGATTCCTAAAGGTGTTTTTATTTATGTGCTAGACTTTTGACAAGGAAAGCAATAGTGCTCTGCAGGGTTACAAGTCCTGAAACATAAGAAGAAGGCAGGGCCTCTGACCATATCCAGGCCAGGAAGATTTTTTTTTTTTTTTTTTTTTTTTAAAGACAGAGTCTCACTCAGTCGCCCAGGCTGGAGTGCAGTGGTGCAATCTCGGCTCACTGCAAGCTCTGCCTCCTGGGTTCACGCCATTCTCCTGCTTCAGCCTCCCGAGTAGCTGGGACTACAGGTGCCCACTACCACGCCCAGCTAATTTTTTGTATTTTTAGTAGAGACAGTGTTTCACCGTGTTAGCTAGGATGGTCTTGATCTCCTGACCTCGTGATCCACCCACCTTGGCCTCCCAAAGTGCTGGGATTACAGGCGTGAGCCACTGCGCCCAGCCAGGAAGACATTTTAGTAACCTTAGCATCATTCTTTTCTGCCAGGATCCAGAAGCACCGTCCTTGTACCTACATAAGGAAAATACACTGCTGGGACCCAGCAAGGTATAGATCAGGGGTGTCCAATCTTTTGGCCTCCCTGGGCCACATTGGAAGAAGAAGAATTGTCTTGGGCCACACATAAAATACTAACGATAGCCGATGAGCTAGAAGAAAAATCACCAAAAAATATCATAATGTTTTAAGAAAGTTTATGAATTTATGTTGGGCCACATTCAAAGCCATCTTGGGCTGCATGCAGCCTGCAAGCTGCAGGTTGGACAAGCTTGGTCTAGATCATGCAGAGCCCAGTAGGCTGGGCATCAGGAAACCTGGCCTACCACCCCACTTCCACCTCTCACCCACAGCAGGACTTCACTGTGACCTGGTCCCATAGCTTCACTCTACCTGTAAGTCTAGCCCTATACACAGGAAGAAGATAGGATATTTGAAGTGCCATATTTTCTTCTCAGTTTCCTTGAAAAAAAAAAAAAGGTGAAAATTACTTTCTGAATGGAGTATGTTATTGTAGGGCAGGGAAAATTTTATTTTCTTGACCTATGCCTGAGGAACCTGTAATAAAAGACAGATTAAAAAGAGAAATCCATACAAATATGTTTAATATAAGTTTTACATCACACAAGATCCTTTAGAAAGGAAGACCCAAAGAAATGGGGAAAGCTGTGGATTTTTATGCTAAATTTGTTAAGGAAATGGAGAGTGGTGAAGTGTGATTGGACAAAGAGGTTATAACTGAATGGAAATAAACTGGGGGAAACTTAGCCAGGGCAGTTTCTTCAGATTTTTCTCTGTGTCCCTGAAACTTTGGAGGTAAAGATGTTTCTTTCTTCTGGGTATAGGGTGGGCACCTCCACATGACGGTCTTACGACATACTTCAGAAGAGGGTCAGTTAGGTTTTATGACCTGCTTCATGGGAGAAGGGGGGAGGGGAAGGTGAGAGTGACTTTCTTGTTTTTGAAGTTTTCTTAAATGCAAAGGTGCCATATTTTGGGGTGGTGTGTCCTGAATCCCATTATTACCAAAGATTCTGAAATCATGCAAACATTTGATCTGATACAATTCACTCCTATACTCTATAATGAACATGTCAAGAAATGCGGCTACTCTATTGGTTAAAATCTAACTGTCATTCTCAGGCCCCTATTCACTGTTGGTTCTGGGAACTCTCAAGTGACAAAAAAATTCAGATTTGATCTTTCACTCCAGAACAGAGAAAGAGAGCCTGTATCGAAAGCTTCTCAACAATACCAACACTTCACGTTTCTTACACAATACCCTATTCCAACCTAGTGCTTCACAGATAACTTCTACATCCATTCTCCATTCTCTTCACTCAGTCCTACCAACAAACCTCTGAGGTATACAGAGCAGGTATTATTTATTTATTTATTTATTTATTGAGACAGGGTCTTGCTCTGTTGCCCAGGCTGGAGTGCCATGGTGTGGTCACAGCTCAATGCAGCCTTGATCTCCCCAGGCTCAGGTAATCCTCCCACTTAAGCCTCCTGAGCAGCTGGGACTACAGGCACACAACACCACGCCTAGCTAATGTAGCTAGACACGGGATCTCAGCATGTTGCCCAGACTGGTCTTGAACTCCTGGACTCAAGTGATCTGCCCACCTTGGTCTCCCAAAGCACTGGGATTACACAGAATGGGTATTATTAGCCCCATTTTTAGATATAAGGAAACTGAAGCTCACAAAAGTTGGGGAACTTAAAAGCAAGGTCACAATGTTAGTAAATGGTAGAGCTGAGGCTTGAATGCTGGTCTGTCTGATTCTAAAACCTATGTTTTTGTTTTCGATTTTCCCATGTCATGGATTTCTGTCACAGGCATAGGCTCTGGGGCTTCCCAGTATTGGGTGTGGCCCAGGTCTGTGGTTATGTGGACACCTTACCTATAATTGGAGGACAGTAATAATGATGAAAAATTCTCTAAACATATCCCAAGAAATGGCTAAAGTTGTTCAACAGAAAACTGACATTCAATTTTAACCTAAGTTTCAGGTAGTATTTCAAGTAGCAGTAAGCCAATAGTGGGATGATTTAAATTCTTTGGTCTGCCAAGTAAGAGTGAATTAGTAACCATACGAAAGCACTGCATGTCAAATTCTATGGAAAATGAGGCTCCCAAGTAGGTCTAGCTTGCCACTTGCTGCCTGCAGGATGTCCCTTGACCCTGGCTCCAGAATTCAGATTATTGGGTTGGCTACAAAATCTTCGGTAATTCCTACATTTAAAAAAATTCTGATGTCTAACCATCTGATCTTTGGCAAAGTTGACTCCCTATTCAATAAATGGTGCTAGGATAAATGGCTAGCCATATGCAAAAGATTGAAACTGGACTCCTATCTTTTACCATATACAAAAATTAACTCAAGATGGATAGATTAAAGACTTAAATATTAGACTTCGAACTATAAAAATCCTACAAGAAAACTAAGGAAATACACTTCTTGATATCACCCTTGGCAAAGCATTTATGGCTAAATCCTCAAAAGCAATTGCAACAAAAACAAAAATTGACAAGTGGAACCTAATTAAACTAAAGAGCTTCTGCACAGCAAGAGAAACTATTAAGGGAGTAAACAGACAACCTACAGAATGGGAGACAATATTTGCAAACTATGCATCTGACAAAAGCCTAATACCCAGAAGCTATAAGGAACTTAAATAAATCAACAAGCAAAAAACAAATAGCCCCATTAAAAAGTGGGCAAAGGACATGAACAGACACTTCTTAAAAGAAGACATACAAGTGGCCAATAAAGATATGAAAAAATGCTTATCATCACTAATCATCAGAGAAATGCAAATCAAAATCACAATGACATATCACCTCACAGAATTTAGAATGGCTTTTGTTAAATAGTCTAAAAACAACAGATGCTGGTGAGGATGCAGAGAGAGGGGAACATTTACACACTGCTGGTGGGAGTGTAAATTAGTCCAGCCACTGCGGAGGGGAGTTTGGAGATTCCTCAAAGAACTAAGAGGTGAACTACCATTTGATTCAACAATACCATTACTGGGTATATAGCTAAAGGAAAACAAATCATTCTACCAAAAAGACACCTGCACCCATATGTTCATCACAGCACTATACACAATAGCAAAGACATGCTATCAACTCAGGTGCTCATCAATGGTGGACTGGATAAAGAAAATGTTGTACATATACACCATGGAATACTACTCAGCCATAAACAAGCATGAAATATTGCCCCTTGCAGCAACATGGATGCAGCTGGAGGCTATTTTCCTAAGCAAAGTAATGCCGGGACAGAAAATCAAATACTGCATGCTCTCACTTATTAGTGGGAGCTAAATGTTGAATACACTAATGAACATAAAGATGGGAATCACAGACACTGGGAACTACAAGAGGGCAGAAGGAGGAAAAGGGGCATGGGCTAAAAAACTATCTATTGTGTACTATGCTCACTACCTGGGTGATGGGACCATCCATACCCCAAACCTCAGCATCACACAATATACCCATATGACAAACCTGCACATGTACTCCCTGAATCCCAAAAAAAGTTATTTGAAACTGTGATGTTTTTATGTTTCTGAAACATATATTTAATATTTTGTAGGAGAATCCTGTCCTTATGTAACACCAGTGTAATTAAAACATCCAAAGGGAGAAAACCCAGATCAATATTCTGGGTTTAACAACGATGAGAGATTCAGTAAGATGAGGACCTAGTATGTACTGTGTTTAGTAAATTTAGATGATTGATAATGATGACATGAGTCACTTCAGTAGAGAAGTTCTGAAAATAAGAATAATAAGATGCAGAATATATGGAGAGTAAGCAAATAGATGGAAAGCATAGGCAGTTATTTTACATAAAGGTTATGTCATGTATCTTATTAAGTATAATTAATATAATTAATAGTGTGTTAATTATCCGAGATAATTTTTTAATGGGGGGGCAGAGTTTATGCTGCAGTACATTACCTCTTTTGGTTGCTGTACTCTTTTTTTAATTAAATGTTTTGAGACCCAATATACATAAAATGCATCCCTAAATTGTAGTTTGATGAGATTTGTAAATGCATACACATGTGTAAACACTACCTCATAATGTAGAAAATATTGTCATAATTTTATAGTGACTGACATTTTAATCACTACAGATGAGATCTGTCTTTTTTAGGATTAGATTGATAACAGAAAGAAAGAATAGAAATATAGAAAATAAATATGGATAGATTCGGTATTTATGTCTTTGTTTCTGCTTTTTTGCTCAGGATAATTTTTTCTTTGAGGAACTCTATGTTGGTGGTTTACCAGTACTTTTTTCTTTTAATTGCTGAATAAATATACCAAATATGTTTACACATTTGGGTAGTTTCCACATTTTTGCTTTTGTGAATAAAGCTGCACTGTTTACTCAAATCTTGCCATTTCATTTTCAAATATATGTTTTGTAAATACTCCTTCCCATTATCTGGTTTTTCACTTTTCTTAGTGATGCCTTTTGCACAGAACACTTTTTAAAATTTTTTGATGAACCTGATTTTATATATTTTTGCAGCTTTATGATTGATGCTGTTTTCCATCCAAAGAAGCCTTTCCATATGGCAATGTCACAGACATATTTTCTTCAGAACCTTTATCATTTGTACATTTATGATGAGGTATTTAACCCATTTTGTGTTAATTTTTGTATATTGTGTGATGTAAAGATTGCTGTTTTCATGGCCTAGGCGATGGGATCATTGGGACCCGAAGCCTCAGCGTCGTACAATATACCCATGTAACAAATCTGCAAGTGTACCCTCTAATCTGTAATAAAAGCTGAAACTATTTAAAAAAGAAATAAAAGAAATCTATCTTAAATAAAATTTGTACATGGCTAGATATTACTTGTTGATTTCCCTTTCACTGACATTTCTACTTCATTTCACAGTGCTTAAATCATATGACCTGTTGGATTTCTACTTTCACAAAGTTAATGACATTTTTAGGCCTAATGCTTTTCCTTTAAATATTTTTCTCTGGTATTTAAAAATAATGTGTATGCTCTGTTTATCTGTCATGAATGCTATCCATTTGTTTATCTGATTAACTTGTCAAACTTTCCAAGTTATTTAACACTCAAGAAATAATGATTATGTTTTTCCAAATATTTATCAGATTGTTTCAGTACAATTTGTTAAGATCATTTCTCATTTAGTTACTTCAATTTTTTATTTCTTTAAACTTAATTGGCCATGTTTGTGGATCTATTTCTGAACTCTATTCTGTTTATTTAAATGTTTGTGCTTATGCAAATATATCATTCTCTTAATTGAAGTGTTATTATAATGTCTCGAATTCAGCTAATAAAAGTTCATCCAACTTAGAAAAAAAAGTGCTTTTCTGAGAAATGTTGCCAAATACCATTTAAATTTAGTCTTGGATCATTGATGGATTCATCAGGACCCTAAAGAATTAAAACTAAAACTTCCTTTGGGAGTTATGCAATTTAATTATCAACTCTGATCTAGTTGTCTACTTTGGATGAGTATTACCTGTGGCATTCGCTTTGTGGTACCTTGGGGCTGAAGGTGGAGTTGGGTGGGAATTTCAGTTTTTCAGTTAAAATAAAATGATGAATTTCAGTTCATTCTCTTGAATCATCTATCATACCACTATACAATTTCATTTAATTAAATCTTAAAAGTTTAAAAACAATATATACATTGAAATTATGTGATATACAACATAAACTTTTTAATAGTAGCAACCGTGCCCATTTAACAATTCTACAGGTATAATAAAAATGCTAATATATGTTAATGTTTAGACTGTGGTTAATGTTTTGTCTTGTTAATTTCCCCAGGGCTTTTATTACTGATTTAAATCTGCCACACTACTCAACTGATTGCACTGCTTCCACAAACTGCATGGAGGTAGCTCAAATGAATACTGATTAACAGAAATGAACAAACATTTGGCTAAGCAAACCATTCTTATTATATGCTTGTAATCATTACATACATTTTCTTACAATGAGATGGGCATGGCAGGCATTTTCCTCTCACTTTTCCTACAGAAAATATGCATATGAGCATTAAATTAATTTATAACCTTGTACTTCAGGAAGAACATCATTATTAATTAACTATTGATTGATCTGATATACAGCACAGAGGATAATGAACAGACCTGGTGACAATGTAAGCATTTTTTTCTTTCCTCACCTTTCAGACATTTTGCTGTGACTCATTGTTAATTGCTTGACCATTAAGATAAAAGCTCACTAATAATCTGTAATGTATTATAAATCAAGCAATTTTAAGAAATCAAGTGCTATTATTTGAACATTTCATACAAGTTAGTTCTTGAAGTAAATTGGAATCCAAAAAAGGAACAAATGTCCTACAGATCAGCCTGCTGCTAAATTGAACTACAGCATGGTATTATCGTGAAAGGAACACACAATTTGGAGTCAGAATACCTGGGGCCCAGTGTCAGTTCATCCTCTTACCATTTCAATAACTCTAGACAAGTCATTTACTTTCCTTGAAACTCAGCCTCCTCATCTGCAAAATGAAGATAATTAAAATGCCTGCTGGACCTGGCTGTAATGTGAAGATCAAGCGAAACAATGGTTGAAAGTGTAATGTCTCCCCCAACCAGATAGAAATTTGATTCATTCTTAAGTGGGGACTACTTCCTTCTGCAGCCTGCTTTGTGTGTCATAATCCTGGTTCAGCTGGTCAGGAACATGGGTAGCTATATGTCCCTGAAAGGGAACCACATGGAATTTGCCCAAGTCTGGCAGTCACACAATTGGGTCCGGTCTGCTCTGGAATATCTGGAATATCCTCTTCTGTTCTTCTAATCTCGAATTACCAATAGGTGGTACGTGACTTTGGCTGTTTACCCTGTGTCTCATACCCACATGCTTTTGTCTGAGGGGCTGAATGCTGTAGGGATGGGAGACAGGTTTTAAATGCTCCTTATGTAGAAGAGACTTATATTTTGCTAATTTATATCTGCCACAAACGGAGTCTGAGCTGAAAGCAGAATCCTGCATGTGTGCCTAACACTTCTCATGCATTACCAATCCCTTTGCAGCACCAGGAGTTCATGACATTATTATTTAACCACGTGAAACCATTAATGTGCAGATTAAAAGAGAACTTTGTGTAGTAAATCAACTCAATACCGAATTCAAATACCACTCCCCCAAATATACTCATCTCCTTGTGTCCTTTGTCCCAGTGAAAAGGAATTACCTCCTACTCAATTGCTCAAGCCAGAAGAAACCAAATAATTTCTGGTGATTTCTCCCTCCCTCTAACTTCTCTACATCCAGACATGAAGTCTTGTTTATTGTCTCTTATAAATAACCATTCAACTTGTGAACTTTTCTCTACCTTTAGGTCTAGGATTCCATCAACTGTCTCTTAGAGCAGTGCTTCTCAAACTTTAATGTGTATACAAATCACCTGAAAATCTTATTCACAGAGTTTCATCTTCAATAGATCTGGGGTGAAGTCTGAGATGATTAGCAAGGCCCTAGCATAGTGGTTCTCAAAGCATGGTCCTAAAATAAGCAGCATCAATACCATCTGGGCACTTGTTGGAAATGCACATTTTGGGGCCAGACTTAGACCTACTGAATCAGAAATCCTGGGAGTGGAGCCCAGCTTTTAACAAGCCCTTCAGGGGGTTCTGATGCATACAAGTTGGAAAACCATTGCCACACAGACCATCCCAATGGCCTCTTAATTGGTCTCCAAAGCTCCAGTTTTGACCTCCTCCAATCCATTCCTTCCAGTTCTCTGAGACCTCTCGGGAGGTCCTAAAGGGCAAACCTATTTTCATAATAATACTAAGACTTTATTTGTCCTTTTTACTCTTATTCTCTCACAAGTATACAGGGGAAATTTCAAGAGGCAACATGATGTAAAGTGATATCACTGTTCTGAAATATGTATTTGTGCATTCTAGAATGTTCTAAGGGAGCAAGTAAAAATACATGCATTTTCAGAGTTTACCTTATACCCAGAACTGAGTGCTCTTACTGGCTATCTAGGTTATGCAAACCATAATCTTTGTAACCTTCTTATCATTTAATAAATTGTTTTTTGGAAATCTAGAAGTTTTGTATCTATGTGAAAATATATGAAGTGAATATATTTTGTAGTCTTATTTTGCAATAACACTTTAAAATATTTTTTGAAGAATATAAATTTTAAATATTTTCTATAACTTATTGGACGTATTATACAATAAGATAAAATTTATTTGCAACATGTTTTTCTGATATTTAAGAATGGATGATTGGCTTTGAAAAAGGAGATTAGAAGACTTACTTCACCAACCCACAGCAGCAATGTCTATGTCTGAAACTGATAAAAACATGTCAAAACAACTTATCACAGAGTTCTGGCTCATGGAAGAGAGGGATCTACTCTGTAGATTACAACTGTAATTAAGAAACAAATATACAACAAAAGCTGTCTTTTCCTTGACCTTATAGACATGCATAATTTATCTTGTTTTTCTGATGCAAAAGAACATTTTGGAATAGGATATTAGAGTGTAAGTTAAATTGTAGAGTCATCTTGAAATTAATTATTTGGAGTTTAAAGAAAATGAAATTAAACATTTAAAGTAAATGTTATGAGCTCTTTAAAAGTCAAAAGTGTTTGTTATGGCTTTTCCAAATAGAAACGAAAAACGCACTGAAACATACTGTAGGGTAAGTTACTGCATTATATTAGCTGTAGAAGTACACACAATAGTGGAAAAACTAATAAATCCCTGTAGAGGCCGGCATGATGGCTCACACTTGTAATCCTAGCACTTTGGGAGGCTGAGGCGGGCGGATCACTTGAGGTCAGGAGTTTGAAACCAGCTTGGCCAACATGGTGAAATCCCGTCTCTACTAAAAATACAAAAAAAAAAAAAAAATTAGCCAGGCTTGGTGGCAGGCACCTGTAATCCCAGCTACTTGGGAGGCTGAGGCAGGAGAATTGCTTGAACCCAGGAGGTGGAGGTTGCGGTGAGCCGAGATCACACCACTGCACTCCAGCCTGGGGAAAAGAGCGAGACTCCCTCTCAAAAAAAATAAAAAATAAAAAATAAACCCCTGTAGATTTGACATTGCTGAATGCCTGCTGGGTGAAAAGTCATAGAAGAAATCATGCCACTCTCCAATGATTGAGAAACAAACTCATCAAATAAAAGGTTTACTTGCAAACATAAAGCCCTCTTTAGTTAATGTCTCTTCTGCAGAATGTGTTTTTGCCTTATAAATGGACAAATCTACAGATTTGGGGTGGAATTGCTGTTTTGCTTATATTCATCCAGTATTAAGCACTAACTAATCATTAAAGAAGATCTATTATGTGAAAGCTTTGGGAAAAAAAACCATGAGTGGTGCTGAAATATTCAAAATGTTAAATAGCATTGTTAAAATTCATGGTTTTCCCTCAAACAAATGTGATGACATTTGCACTGATGCAAAAGCTATGGTGGGTAAAACTGCTTGCACCTTATCATGAGTCAGGGTAGTGACACCAAACTGCAATAGTAGTCATTGTAGTTTTCACTGCCAAGCACACACATTTTTAAAAAAGCTAGTTTCACTTAAGAATATACTTGAAGAGGCAGTAAAAGTTAATTTCATCAAATCTTCACCCTTGACTACATGTCTTTTTTGATATTATGTGTGATGAAATGGGAAGTATGCATAAAGTACTTCTGGTACATACTAAAGTATGATGGTCATCTAGAGGAAAAGCACAAGTGTGATTGACTTGTGAGATGAACTAAACACTTTTTAAATGTAACACTATTTTTACTTGAAAGAAAAACTGACAGACAAACTCTTATTCAAACTCAAGTATTTTGTAGGCATTTTCTTGGAAATGAACAAAGCAAGCCTGTTACTTCAAGGAAAACAACTGACAGTGTTCATAGCCAATGATAGAATTTGCACTTTCAGGTGAAAATTAGAATTTGGGAAAACTTGTTATCTTCTACTATGAAACTTGACAGCTTCCCAATACCTGAAGGCTTTTCTGATGAGAACAGAGGTGACACTAATGAATATGAGTTTTGACGTTATATAATGAAGTGTGTTAATATTTGGAAAATCGGCATAACTCAGTGAGCCAAAATTTTTCAAATGACCAAGGCACCATAATGGAAAAATCACACAATGACTAATAATTCACCCAAAATGTAAGATAGATTTTAACATAACAGAAAATGAAAAGTCAATTGATATGTTTGCAGCTTCCATATTGTAACTAACCTTTAAGAAACTATCACTTGCCAACTTCTTGTACAGTATCAGAGAAAATATCCCTAATTGTCAAAAAAGGGTATTAGGACACAGTTCTTCTTCCAACTGTATATATTTGTGAGACCAAATTTTCCTTAGTCAAACCAGATTGAGTGCAGAAGAAGATACGAGAATCCAGCTGTCTACCATTAAGGAAAAAATTAAAGAGATTTGCAAAAATGTAAAACAATGCTATTCTTTCCACTAAAGTATTTTATTTTGGAAAGCATATCTTGAAAAAACACATATGAGTGTCTGATTCCTTTATTATTAACTTTAAATGAATTAGTAAGTAAATACTTTTAATATTCCTAGTTTTAATGTCTAATACAGCAAATAACAATAGATATAACTCCATCGACATCTCTTTGGGGTCCTGTATAGCTTTTAAGAATGTAAAGGGTCCTGATACCATAATCTCTGCTCTACACTAACATCCAAAATAATCTGAAAATAATAATTTATAAGTACATTATAAATTAAATTATTTATAAATAAATAAAATGGCATTAATGAATAACATATTAATTCATCACCTACTATGTGCTGGACAGTGTTTTAAGTGCTCCTCCATAAAAGCAATGAGAAAATTGGCAAAAACATTCAGAACCAACTTCTTTGGAGCTCTGGAATTTAATAAAAGTATTTGCAGCAATCCGAGAAGCATTTATTCAAGAAAATGGCTGAATGTCAGTAGGAACAGTGAGCGTTGTGGCATTTTAACTTCCCTATTCTCATTCCTCCTCTCCAGTTCTGAAGTACTTTTGAAAACTAACAGCCCACATTCATGGTGAAATCTAGCATCCTGGCAGCCACTGGAGGGAGCAGAATGGGGTTTGTAATGGTTAATACTGAATGTCAACTTGATTAGATTGAAGGGTGCAAAGTATTGTTCCTGGGTGTGTCTGTGAGGGTGTTGCAAAGGAGATTAACATTTCAGTCAGTGGACTGGGAGAGGCAGACACAACCTCAATCTCTGTGGGCACCATTTAATCAGCTGTCAGTGTGACTAGAATAAAGCAGGCAGAAGAATGTGGAAGGCACTAGACTAGCTGAGTCTTCTGGCCTTCATCTTTCTCCTGTGCTGGATGCTTCCTGCCCTTGAACATCAGACTCCAAGTTCTTCAGCTTTTGGACTCTTGGACTTAACACCAGTGGTTTGCCAGGGGCACTTGGGCCTTTGGCCACAGACTGAAGGCTGCACTGTCAGCTTCCCTACTTTTGAGGTTTTGGGACTTGGACTGGCTTCCTTGCTCCTCAGCTTGCAGATGGCCTATTGTGGGACTTCATCTTGTGACTGTGTGAGTCAATACTCCTTAATAAACTCCCTTTCATATATGCATCTATCCTATTAGTTCTGTCTCTCTAGAGAACCCTGACAGGTTGGAGTTCTTTCAAAGCTACACTCAGTAAACTGTAATTATTTGACCTGTCTGATGGTTACCTAAAATACCCCATTTGCAAGGCTGTTTTTATTTGAACTGATATTGAGCTCACCTGTGCAAAAGCCTTTTCCCTGGAGACATCTGCTGAACTCAATTAGAGGTAATTATTTTACTTTGTAGCTGCCTGAAGCAAGGGGACAATAGTTAGAGCAAATAATAGGCTAACCAAAAAATTTTCAGGAAAATCCAGGTAATGAGATGTCCATAAGTGCTATAAAAGCTACATATTCCTGGGGATCTAGTGGGTTACACTCAAGCATAAGGCTGTGTGCATGCCAGATCAAGAAAGATCTGAGAAAGCCCTATTCCCTCACCTTTGACTGACCTTGAGGTTCTGTGCAAGGAAGTGAAGGCTAAGGCAGGGTCTTCAACTGCTAGGCTGAATGTTAAAGGTGTGCCCAGCATACACAAAGAGCACTTCAGCAAAGACTGAGAGACTTACTGGTTCCAGAAAGTTAAGGAAAACACTGTTCAATCATTAACTTACTACCACTAAGCTAACTGAACAAAGACTTCAACGGCTACACATGACAAAGAATACAGACTTTACAGAATTGGTTGAGAAAAGTTACAAAGAAATAAGAACTACCACCACAATAACAAACACCAACAACAATGCCTGAGGATAGGGGAGAATCTGATTTCCAGAGATACTACATTATATTCTTTAAATATCTAGTTTTTGACAAAAAAAATTACAAGAGATGTAAAGAAATAAGAAAGCATGGCCCATCCACAGGAAAAAAATCAATCAACAGACACTGTCTCTCAGGAAGCCCAGATATGGGCTTTATTAGACAAAAAACTTTAAATTAGCCATTTTAAATATGTTCAAACACTTAAAGGAAACAATGCCTAAAGAACTAAAAGACGGTAGGAGAATGATGCCTTGATAGGCAAAAAGATAGAAATTACTTTTTTTAAAGAAGAACCAAATAGAAATTCTGGAATTGAAAATTGTAATAACTAAAATTAAAAGTTCATTAAGGGGCTTAGCAGGAAATTTTAGCATGCAAAAGAAACAATAATCACATTTGAAGATAGATCAATTTAAATTTTCCTATCTGAGGAAGACAAAGAAAAAAGAATTAAGGAAAATGAGTAGCACCTCAGAATCCTGTGGAACACCAGTAAGTGTACCAACATACATATAATGGAAGTTTCAGAGAGAGAAGAGAGAAAGAAAAAGGCAGAAAGAGTACTTGAAGAAATAATGGCTAAAAGCTTCCCAAATTTGATGCAAAACATTAATCCACACATCCAAGAAACTCAGTGAATTCCAAGTAGACACATAATAATCAAAATGTCAAAAGACAAAGATAATCTTGAAAGCAGCAAGAGAGAAGTAATTCATTGCATTCAAAGGGCCCTCAATAAGATTAACAGTTGCTTTTTTTTTTCTTGTTTTTTAATTTTTTGAGACAATATCTTGCTCTGTCGCCCAGGCTGGAGGGCAGTGGCATGATCTCAACTCATTGCAACCTCTTCCTCCAGGGTTCAAGCGATTCTTATGCCTCAGCCTCACGAGTAGCTGGAATTACAAGGCACATGCCACCAAGATCGGCTAATTTTTGTATTTTTGGTAGAGACGGGGTTTCACCATGTTGGCCAGGCTGGTCTCAAACTCGTGGCATCAAGTGATCTGCCCACCTCAGCCTCCCAAAATGCTGAGATTATAGGTATGAGCCACCGCACCTGGCTATAGTTGCTTTCTCTTCAGAAAGTATAAACACAAGAAGGCAATGGGATTAAGGGAGGAGACCACCCCTCATATTGTCTTATGCCCAATTTCTGCCTCCAAAGAAAGAAGAAGTAAAAGCTAAAAGGCAGAAATGAAATCCACAAGCAGACAGCCCGGTACCACACCCTGGGCCTGGTAGTTAAAGATCGACCTCTGACCTAATTGGTTATGTTATCTATAGATTACAGACATTATATAGAAAAGCACTGTGAAAATCCCTGTCCTGTTCTGTTCCGTTCTAATTACCAGTGCATGAAGCCCCCAGTCACGCACCCCCTGCTTGCTCAATCAATCACAACCCTCTCACGAGGACCCCCTTAGAGTTGTGAGCCCTTAAAAGGGACTGGAATTGCTCACTCGGGAAGCTTGGTTGTTGGAGACGTGAGTCTTGCCAAAGCTCCTGGCTGAATAAAGCCCTTCCTTCTTTAACTCGGTGTCTGAGGGGTTTTGTCTGTGGCTTGTCCTGCTACAGGATGATATATTCAAAGCACTGAAAGGAAAAAAACATCACCCAAGAACTCTATGATCATCAGAAGTATACATGAAAAATGAAAGTGAAATTAAGGCATTCCCAGATAAAGAAAAATTGAGAGAGCTTATCACTAGCAAATATATACCACAAGGAACACTAGAAGGAGTCCTTCATTATGCATCCTGTAACGTAATTCACACAAAGAAATAAGGCTGAGGTGGAAGGATTGCTTGATACCAGGAGGTGGAAGCTGCAGTGAGCCATGATTGTGCCACTGCCCTCCAGCCTGGGCAACAGAGTGAGACCCTGTCTCTAGAAAAAAAGAGAAAGAAAGAAGAAACATCCACAAAGTTTACTATATAGGTTAATATGGAAAACAGTATAAATATATTTTTGGTTATAACTCTTTTTTCCACCTATCTGATTTAAAACACAACTGCATAAGCAATAATTATAAATCTGTGTTGATCGGAATACAATGTTTGAAAATGTAATTTGTATGACAGTAACAGCACAAGAAGGGGGAAGGGAATTGAGCTTTACAGAAAAAAAGGGATTTACATGCTATTAAAATCAAGTTGGTATTAATCCAAATTAGATTGTTATAAAATGTTAGTTGCAATTTCCAGGGCAACCCCTAAGAAAATAACTTTAAAAATATGGTTAAAAATGATAGGAGAATAAAACCATTACCCTAGAAAATAACTATTTAACACAAAAGAAGGCAATACTGGACAAACTGAGAAACAAGACATAAGGCATTTAGAAATCAAGTAGAAAATGACAGATATAAATCTTACCTTATTTCATTACTTATTCATTATTACTCGTTTTATTACATTAAATACAAATGGATTGAACACTACAATCAGAAGGCAGGGATGGGCAAAATAGATTTAAACCAACATGATGCAAGTCTATGCTGTCTACAAGAGACACACTTTAGATTCAAAGACACAAATACGTTGAAAGTAAAGGATAGAAAAAGATATACCAACTAGAATCAATAGACATCAAGAGTGGCTGTACTAATGTTGGGGAAAATACCAGACTTTGAGACAAAACTTGTTACTAGGGAAAAAGAAAGACATTTTATAAAGATAAATGTGTCAATCTATCAGGAAGATAGAATAATTATCAACATATATGTACATGAGCCCAAAATATATGAAGTAAAACTACCAGAATTGAAGGGAGAAATAGATCATTAAAAAACAATATTTGGAGTCTCCAATTCCCCACTTTCAATAATGGATAGTTCAAACAACTAGGCAGAATATAAAGGAAATGGAAGATTTTAACAACACTATAAGCCAACTAGATCAAACAGACATCTATAGAACACTCCATACAACAGTGGTAAAACACAATTCTCTACTACACGTGGAACGTTCTTCAGTACAGGGTACGTGTTGGGCCACAAAACGAGTCTCAAATTTAAAAAGTTTGAAATCATACATTTTCTGACCACAATGGAATAAAATTAGAAAACAATAACAGAAGAAAATTTGGGAAATTCACGAATATGTGGAAATTAAACATACATACTCCTAAATAACCAATGGGCCAAAGATGAAATGATAAGGGAAATTAGAAAACCCTATGAGGTAAATGAAAATGAAAACACAACTTAACAAAAATTATCATATGTAGAGAAGGCAGTGCTTAGAAATTTATGGCTGTATTTTTTCATGTGTTTTTTGGCTGCATAAATGTCTTCTTTTGAGAAGTGTCTGTTCATGTCCTTCGCCCACTAGATGACGAGTTAGTGGGTGCAGTGCACCAGCATGGCACAGGTATACATACGTAACTAACCTGCACAATGTGCACATGTACCCTAAAACTTAAAGTATAATAAAAAAAATAAAAAATAAAAAAAAGAAATTTATGGCTGTAAATGCCTATATTAAAGAGAAGGACTTTAAACAAAATAAATAAATGGGACCTAATTAAACTAAAAAGCTTCTGTATAGCAAAATAAGTAATCAGCAGAATAAATAGACAACCCACAGAGTGGGAGAAAATATTTGCAAACTCTGCATTCAACAAAGAACTAACATCCAGAATCTACAAGGAACTCGAATCAGAAAGAAAAAACAAATAGTCCCAGCAAAAGGTGGGCAAAGGACATGAATAGACAATTCTCAAAAGAAGACAGACAAATGGCCAACAAACATATGAAAAAATGCTCAACATTATATCAGAGAAATGCAAATTCAAACCACAATGAGATACCACCTTACTCCTGCAAGAATGGCCATAATTTAAAAATAAAAAAATAATAGATGTTGGTGTAGATGTGGTGAAAAGGGAACACTTCTACACTGCTGGTGGGAATGTAAACTAGTACAGCCACTATGGAAAACAGTATGGAGATTCCTTACAGAACTATCATTTGATCCAGCAATCCCACTACTGGGTATCTATCCAATATATGAAAAAGACACTTGTACACACGTTTATAGCAGCATAATTTGCAATTGCAAAAATATGGAACCAACCTAAATGCCTGATATGGTTTCGCTGTGTCCCCACTGAAATCTTATCTTGAGTTCCCACATGTTGTGGGAGGGCCCTGGTGGGAGGTAATTGAATCATGGGGGCAAGTCTTTCCCATGCTGTTCTCCTGATAGTGAATAAGTCTCATGAGATCCGATGGTTTTATAAAGAGGAGTTCCTCTGTACAAGCTGTCTCTTTTTGCCTGCCGCCATCCATGTAAGATGTGACTTGCTCCTCCTTTCCTTCTGCTATGATTGTGAGGCTTCTCCAGCCACATGGAACTGCAAGTCCATTAAACCTCTTTCTTTTGTAAATTGCCCAGTCTTCGGTATGTCTTTATCAGCAGCATGAAAACAAACTAATACAATGCTTATCAACTAACAAGTGGATAAAGAAAATATGATATATATACACCATGGAATACTATTCAGCCATATAAAGAAACAAAATAATGACATTTGTAGCAAGCTGGATGGAAATAAAGACCATTATTCTAAGTGAAGTAACTCAGGAATGGAAAACCAAATAGCATATGTTCTCACTTATAAGTGGGAGCTAAGCTATGAGGACGCAAAGGCATAAGAATGATATAATGGACTTTGGGGACTCAGGGGGAAGGGTGAGGGGGGTAAGGAATAAAATACTACACATTGGGTACAGTGTACACTGCTCAGGTGATGGATGCACCAAAATCTCACAAATCACCATTAAAGAACTTCTCCATGTAACCAAAAACCACCTGTTCCCCAAAAACTATTGAAATAAAAATTTTAAAAAAATAATGAGAAGGGAGATCCCAAATCAGTAACTTAAGCTTCTACCTTAAGAAACTAGAAAAAAAATAGCAAAGTAAACACGCAAACCAAGCAGACAGAAATATAGACTAAAATGGAAATAACTGAAATAGAGAATAGAAAAACATTAGAGAAAATGAATAAAACTAAAAGCTGGTTCTTTGAAAAGATCAACAAAACTGATAAACCTTTAGCTAGATTGATAAAGAAAAAAGAGAAAAGACCCAAATCACTAAAATCAGGAATGAGAGCGAGGACACTACTAGTAACTTCACAGAAATAAAAAAAAAATGATCATAAGAGAATACTATGAACAACTTTATGCCAAAAAGTAGATAACTTTGATGAAATGGACAAATTCCTAGAAAAACTCAAGAAGAAATAGAAAATGAATAGATTCATAAATAAAGAGGCTGAATTATTAATTTAAAAAGCCCAGGTCCAGAGGCTTCACTGGTGAGTTTTAGCAAACATTCAAAGAATTAACACCAATCCTTCATAAACTCTTCCCAAAAATAGAAAAGGTAGAACACTTCCCAACCCATTCTCTGAGGCCAGTATTACCCTGATACCAAAATTAGACAAAGACATCCTAAGAAAAGAAAACTACAGACCAACATCATTTATGAAGATAGGCTTAAAAATCCCCAACAGAATCCTAGCAAGGCTATTCCAGTAACATACCCCTGAATTTGGACCCCTACTTCACACCATATACCAAAATTAAATAACAATTAAGTGCTAAATCTGTAAAACTCTTAAATAAAAATTTTGTACATTTTTGTAATCCTGGATTTGACAATGTCCTCTTAGATATGACAATGAAAGCACAAATAACCAAAGCAAAAAAATAGATGAAATGGACTTCATAAAAATTAAAGCACTTTGGGGCTTCAAAGGAAACTATTAAGAAAATGAAAAGACAACCTACAGAATGAGAGATAATGTTCTCAAATCATATATCTAATAAGGATCTAGTACTCTAAATACAAAAGGAACTCTTACACCTCAACAATAAAATCATAATATTATTATGCATACAGATACAGTCTGATGAGCCCCTTTATAGTCTGTAACTTATCTGATATTGACTAATACGTACCTGTATTTCATTTTTCAAAGTTTGTTACTATTCACCTGTCTGTTCCTATTTATCATATACAATTAAGACTTGAGTCTGATTTAAGATGTTTTTTTCTGGGAATGCATGGGAATGGCATATAAAACCAGGATTGACTATCATGGAACATTACATACCACCCTATCACAGAACCCCAAATCACATAAAACAATGTCACTGCCTTTCCAATTTACAAGGTTCAGAGTACAAGATACCACCACATAGCACGGTATGTTAGAAGAGGCCAAATTTTGATCTTATTTTCTCACTGTCATTCAATTATTAAAGGCTAAAGGAGTATTACAGGCTATAAAGGAAAATATTAAAGTGCAACATATGTCGTTTTCATAATTCATTTGTCATCCAAATAGTATAAAACACTATATTTAACCGGGCATCATTCCTAAAATTGTACAGGAAGCTTTGTACCTGGTAGGCAGCAGTGCCGTTGCAAAATTGCTCTGATTGTAACTTCAGCCAATCCGATTAGCCACAGTCCATCTAAATGAAGATATCATCTCTGACCAATACCTTGGGTCTCTGTTGATTGCCTTGCACTGTAAGCAGACCTCTGCTGATTGGTTTTAGCAAAAGTTGTAATCAGAATGGCTGAGAAACACTTCTGAGATGAATTTTGAAAAGGATATGATTGAAAGGAGAGGAAAAAAAATCAGGTGAATTGAGAAGAGTCTGACCCCTGAACAAAAACAGCACAAAGAGACTCATCTTGCACATTTCCCTCTGTGACAGCAGCATTACACATTGCTATCGTCCCGGGCCTTCCTGTCTACAGATGTTATTTTCACTTTCCTCCGATCGCTTCTTTTGATCAGTTCCTAAAATGTCAGTCATGGTTTCTTCCACTTAGAATTGACTTCTCTCTTTGCCCATTCTATCAATGAGGTGACACTATTTTGGCAGCTTGTGATTTCCCCCCTAGTATTTGCACAACTTCAGCTGCCCAATAAAACTTTGTGCATCATCTAAAACTGGCTTTCCCCTGTTGCCTTCCATATGTCTAGACTCACAGACACATGGACATCGGAGCTGGCAGAGACTGTGTGACTAGTTAGGGCAATTCTCCCTTCTACAGGTAGGGAACTGAGGCCCAGAAAAGGGCAGGGACTTGCACATGGCCTGCTTCTGGAATTCTTCCTCAGTTGAATTTCACTTTCAGCAAACAGAGTTCAGAGGCTTCCCCAAACTAAATGTATTTTAAACACAAACACAAATGGTAGAATGTTTCTGTTTTGTATTATCTGTGCTCCTCGCCTGATATGGTTTGGATGTTTGTCCCCTCCAAATCTCATGTTGAAATGTGATCTCCCATGTTGAAAGTGAAGCCAGATAGGAGGTGTTTGGGTCATGAGGGCAGATCTTTCATATATGTCTTGGTGCCCTCCTCGAGGTAATGAGTGAGTTCTTGTTCTGAGTTCATGCAAGATCTGGTTGTTTAAAAGAATGTGTCACCTTCTCCCTCTCTCCCTTGCTCCCTCTCTTGCTATGTGAAATCTCCTGCTCTCTCTTTGCCTTCTGCCATGAGTGGAAGCTTCCTGAGGCCCTCATCAGAAGCAGATGCAGGTGCCATGCTTCTTGTACAGTCTGCAGAACCGTGAGCCAATTAAACCTCTTTTCTTTATAAATTACTCAGACTCAGGTATTCCCTTATAGCAATGCAAATGGCCTAACAGATTTCCTTACCATTAGTGTGAATAATCAAGAGATAGCTGTTTTATTGCTGTGCAGAAGGAACTGAGGGCATCCCAGACTACTTTCGTGAAATACATATAGTAGATATTCTCATAACTAACACTTAGGTTGGGCAAAGTCCTTTATTCTTTACAAAGCACTTGTCCACATTACGTTATCACATGGAGCTTTGTAACCAGCCCTGTGAGGTAAGATATCATGCCTATTTTTATCAGCTTAGGTTCCAAGAGGTTAAGTGATTGCCCAAGGCCACACAACTAGTAATGGACAAAACAGGGCCCTGAAACCAGGATCTACAACTTCAAAGCCTAATGCGTTTGCTCGTAGTCTTTACTTGAGGAAACCCTTTGGGAATAACTGAGGATCAAAGATTCAACTAGCTGAAGGTAATTACTTAGAAGCTATGGTCTTCAGGAAGATGGAAATAATAATTAACAGAAAGAGAAACAGACCTGACCAAGTGTTTTCTCTATTCCTACCTTAAGAATGAATCGTCTCAAGTGATACCTACATTATAAGAATCTCCAGTTGGACATGGGGGCTAAGGAGTAGGGTCTATTTTTCTTTATGCTGAAGAATAATGAAGACTTTGCTTGAAATGTATCTTAGGAGCCCCAATTTGAAATTTTAAAGCCACTAATCATTCTTTCTGGAACACCGAATTTGGGATGTGAATAACAAAGTCTACAGTGTTAGCCTGCTACTGAGATTGCATGCCATTGGTAAGGTCCCTTCTCTTCTCTGGGTCTCAGTTCCCCCAATTATAGAATGAAAGGGATTGAATTAAATATCACTCTCAACTCTGGAATCTTATAATTCTATTGATCTAAGAGCAGGGCTAGTGAAAGGAATGGGAAGTAATTTCCCTTTGAAAATAGAGGATGCCTCCTTTTCCTATCACCCTGCCATTTTGTTCCTGAAGAATTTGCAGTAGCCATAATAAAGGTAATACTTGGACAAGAGCTTTGCTCTTTGTGCCACAATCTTTTAACAGTCTTCATAATTGAGCATAGCAATAAGATAAACGAAAAATAAAGAAATAGCTGTTTGGAGGTCATGCATGGGGCTCCTGATAGGTATTATCAGGTCAGAAAGGCTGCAGTCTGTTAGGACAACACATTACCTCAGGCAGTTGGGGTCCAGAACAGATTTGAGGGTCAGTAAAGCAACAGAGAGTCTTCCATTGATTTCAGATGCCCTTTTATGATGCCCAGAATATTGTTAATAGAAATAATCTCAGTTCTGCTACTGATTCAATGTGGACAAATCACATAACACAAGAGAATTCTCAAAGCAAGTTGATTCTAAGAAGGAAAGGTGCTTTTGGCAAAAATTCTGGCCAGGCACAGTGGCTCATGCCTATAATCCCAGCACTTTGGGGAGGCCAAGATAGGAGGATCGCTTGAGCCCACGAGTTCGAGACCTGTCTGGGCAACACAGGGAGACCCTGTCTCTATTATTATAAAAAAAGAAAAAAATCCTGTTGTAACATCAGATTCTTCCCATGTGGGTATTGCCTGAACAATATCAGTGATTCCTATTACAAAATATTAGTAGACACAATTATGCTGTTTCCACAGTTTGCATGGCAGCTGCACAATTCCATTTGGACTAGGGACACCTGAAACACATTGTTCCACCTGAAGAAAATCAAATTACTTCATCTTGGAGTTGACTTACAGGGAGAGAAGAGCCTCAAAGACATAGGTCTAGAGGAGGGCAAGTGTGATAAAGAAATGAGTTATTGTGAATGTGACCAAACGAGGGAGGAAAAGCAACACTTGGCTACACATAACTTGTGTTAATAATTCTTCCAGCTCTTCCAAGGAATCGGCCCCCAGCCTATTATCAAGAGGAAGAGAGACAAAATGAGATTCTCACCCTTTACAACTAGGGCGCAGGTACTACTCTTGGTAACACTGCCATGGAGAACAGGCAGCTCAGACACTAGAAGTCCAATAGAGTCACTGGGAAAAGACAAGATGATGATTAGCTTCTTTTGTGCTGGCTTTCCTTTAGCAACTTTTGATGAACTGACAAATCAGCAGGCCTCTTGCTAGCAGCATAAAATCACATATATCTAGATTCAAAGAAGGGGAGTGAGACTAGACACATGAACGCTCTATCTCCTAGGTTTTATTAAAAACTCATTGCTTGGTGCTAAGAAATATCGCAAAAGATTGCTTTTCTAATAAAGGCAATCTCTTCATTCTCTGTTTGCTTATCTAGGTTTCTGTAATACAAAACAGTATCTGCCTCACGTCCTGCCATCCTGCCAGAGCTAATAACATACATGAATCAGAAATGGATTGTTTTGATCCAAACATTGGCAGCTGGGTAACAAAAAAACCTAGCATTCAGGTTACAACTCCTCTGCAAAAGGATGCTGGGTAGGGCTCCCTTAGGACATTGTCTCAAATATCAACTGTAAGACAGGGAATCCAGATTAATGAGTCATCATAAACACTGAAAAAGCAAATAATGATAATAAAGACACAGGAAGTAGCAATGACTACATGAAGTTAGCATTCAGTTGTCTCGATCACTCTAAAAATACTGCTTGTACAAATGTCTAAAGAGCAAACCAGCCTGTTAGGAATTCCCTGGAGTCTTTTTGCTGTCCCCTAATTATTCACTTCCGTAATCACTCATCTGCCAACTCTCTCAACCTCTTCTTATGGAGTCCCTCTCAGCAGGCAGTCACTCTCTTATTACTCCACCTTCCTACTCTTGATCCCATGTGCTCAAATATTCCTTCTCCCCTTCTTCCCACCTGCTTCCAGGTTCACAAATCTTTCTGTTGGCTCTCATTTCTCCAAAAAACAAAACAAAACAAACAAAAACAAACAAACCGAGTGGCCACACTGGCCACTGTAAAAGCTGGAGCACCCATGTGCTCTTCCTATCAGGAAACTCCCTCCGCACCTGGATTTCCTACTTTCTGATTTGCTCCTCTCTGCATATTGACTTCATGACTGACACCTGTATGTTCCTTGTATTTGCTCCTAGGTTACAGACTCAGCAACATGGGCCAGGAAGCAAGATGCTTGACTTGAGTTTCTGTTTCCAGGTCTCCTGCTTCTTCTCAAAGGGAAAGGCAATAAGGGAAAGGCAATATTTTACTCCTCTAAGCCTCAGTTTCCTCATCTGTAAAATGAGGGAAATAAGAAGTTCCACTTTATGTGTTTGTGGTGAGGGTTAAATGAATGAATATATATGAAGTGTCTAGCACAAAGTTTGGTACATGAAAGGCACTTAATAAGCTGCAGTTCCCTTTTCCCCCATCTTTATGACATGCCAACCTTCTCACACCATCTTTTAAAATTTTAAAAAGTGATATGTGGGCTGTGTGCGGTGGCTCACGCCTGTAATCCTAGCACTTCGGGAGGCTGAGGTGGGTGGATCACTTGAGGTCAGGAGTTCGAAACCAGCCTGGCAAACATGGTGAAACCCCGTCTCTACTAAAAATATATAAAAAAATTAGCCGGGCATGGTGGCAGGTGCCTGTAATCCCAGCTACTCATGAGGCTGAGGCAGGAGAATCACTTGAACCCGGGAAGTAGAGGTTGCAGTGAGCCGAGATTGCGCCATTGCACTCCAGCCTAGGCAACAAGAACGAAACACTGTCTCAAAAAAAAAAAAAAAAGTGATATGTGGCAACTTTTAACATACTTCATATTCTTCCTTTTGACTCCTTTGCCATGGTTATTTCCAGATCCCTGTTCTCCTCTACATGCATCTCCCCATCTGGTTATCTGTTTCTTCACTGGTAAAAGAATGAGATTGGACTAAATAATCTCTAAGGAACTTGCAAGTAGCACCACTGTGGCCACAGCCTGGGTTCCAATGTTTCTTAGGCAATCAAATGTTATAACTACTTCCTCATAAATAAGTTAGATAATGATAGCATATCATAAAGGAAATTATACAAAATTCTGAAAGGCATTTTTTTGTTCTGAATTTGTCTCTGATCAGGGGAAACAGCATGAGAAATAGTTAAAGGAAAGGCATTTGTCATTTCAATGAAAATCTCTGGAAAGCAAATACTTATTACTACAATCTAGATGAAGCCTTGGCCTTTTGATTAAAAACGTGAAGCTGACATATGGTGCCTCCCCATGCCCAAGGAAACAAGCCTTCTAGGTTCCATTTATTTGCTTCTGAAAGTTTTATTGAGTTTCCACTTTGAGTCCTGCAACCTATCTTAAAGGCAAGGGAAAGGTGCAAGGCTGGCTTCAGTTCTCCCCACATGCAAACAGCTACACACCCATGCCAGTGGCCTACGTGTCAATGAAGACCCTTTTGGCTTCACTTCTCAGATCAGCTAAAGATTGGCCTCTGGAGACAAAACACCCTGTAGCAGGTTTTCCCTTAAAAGGACATTGCAATCTGCTCTTACCAGTGCATTTTTCTTGAAGAAGAATGAGAAGGAGAAGGAGAAAGGAGGAGGAGGGAAGGAAAGAAGGAGTGAAGGAAAGAAGGAGAAGATGAAGGAGGAGAATTTAGATAGGAAACACAGTTACCTTCTAGGATATGTAATTCTCAAATATGAACCAGAAGTCATCATATGAATCTCTGCTGTCACAAAGTGTTGATTTAGAACACCCCCTACTCAATATGTTTATCCAACTCTATTCCTGCTAACTTAAAGTCCACCAGTCCGGCCTAGTGGCCTCTCAGCACTGTATCTATGCAGGTCATTTGGCTTAGTATCTCCTTTAGCAATGTTCTCTACAAAGATTGGCTATGGCTTGACTTTTGTGGCTATGAATCCAATTTGAGACAACAAATACATTTTACTGCAGAAGCTAGCAATTAGCTATTTGTATGCAATTTATGATTAAATATAACCTGAGTCTTGAAGGGCAATATGCTGAAAAGCTGTGCATTAGCTTTTCCACCAGTGACTTCACAGAGGCTTTTATAAAATTAACTACTCATAAAAGTTAAGTAGAAAAATATTGATGATGTTCAGGTCTCTTAATTAGTTCTATATCCCCCTAATAGTCTAAAAGCAAAGGTACACTTTTATAGAAAACAGTTTCTTTAGAAAAAGGACCAGTTTTTTCACTCCCAAACCTTTTGTTTTCTTTTCTGGAACTAGTCCAGGGCCTCCCAGACTTATAAGCTCCTGTGTCCAAACGTCCCATATATGCAGGTGGCTGGTCCAGTGTGGGAGGCCTGACTTCTCTAGCCACCATGTTACCCTCTTGCTGCCACAGCCATCTTTAGTGGGGCTTCAGGGAAGGCAGTATAACAGCATCCTTGCTCCCAGGGTCAATGTTAGGTCTCAGGATTTGAGTGGTTTGGTACTGCTCAGAACATGTATCTGGGCCATCAAATGAGTTCCGGACTGGAGTAAAAAGGACCCTATTCCCTCCATTATTCCTCAGTCTCCACCCAAGCCCTAAGTTTCCTTTGTTCCTTCCCAGCAGTCATCTATTTCTCACAGACCCTTCCCTCACCCCTTCAGTGGTTAGAAGAGTTTTCATTCAGGGGGAATTCCTCTAGGACAAGTTCCCTGTCCTACCCAGGCTGGGTTAAATAATACTCCCTTAATCTGTGCGATCATAATGCCTGGACATAGGCTGATCTCTGTTTCTGTGACTCTCACTAGACTATGAACTCTCTTGAGGGCAGGTGCTGGCTTTTTCATCTCTCTATCTGTATTACATATCTAGTGAAGAACATATCAAAAGTACTCAACAAATATGTATTGAGTATATAGACGAAGCTGTGACCTTGGCAGTATTGGCTACTGCTACTTAGCTAAGCATTTGCTACTGGGGAGAAACCTTATCAAATGAAGTCAGCTCTCTAAAATTAACCAGGTAACAAAAGAATCTTCATACACATTGTCAAACATTTAAATGTAACATTCAAAGGTTCTTTTCTACGCATATTTTTAAGCATTAGTTTAATTAACGCTGATACTTTGAAAGTCCTAGAAATAATCAGAATCATTAATGTCAGCCTGACAAAGGTATAAAGAAAGTTTCTGTAATATAGACCAAAGTGCTTTCACAAGATTGTCTGGAAATAAATAGCTCACTGTGAAATTTATGACTTGCTTTATATATTAATCAACGGTACAGTGATGCTCTAACAAGGTTAAAAGTGTTCTCTGATTTCCATTATAAAGACAATTTCAATCAAGCAGTCTAACAGTCTAATAGTGTAGGTCATTCTATAATTCAATTGTACTAATGACTGTGGCATGCATGCAAACAACAAAATAAAACAGGCTGAGAGACCAAACCTAGAAAAAATGCTTTATTAAAAAAACAATGATTTGCATCTCACATTTTCAATGACCTTTATAGTACTCATCTGCAAATGAAATAGAATCATTCCTCATGGCCCAACAGATACCTTTTGTTCCTGCCCATCCATTTCATGTAAATTATATATGTTGACCTTTAATTGGCTATAACTGAAGCACATTTTGAGAAACACTTTTATATTGATTTGCTTAGACTTATGCAACAGTCAAAGCTGAGAGAAACAAGACTGAAAGTTTTTATTCACTATTTCTACAGTGAGCCGTATTTCAGAGGTTCTCCTAGTCTCAATTGTGTATTTATATTTGATTCCTTCATCATAAACAATTTCTCAGGTAACCTGTAAAAACACAGATCCGAAAATATCTTGGCAAGAAATGTCATCTTCTGCCTATGTTATTTCTCTTTTTCACATAAAAATGCTCATAATAGTCTGTGCATTGAAATACATACTAATGTTGCATCTATTGTGATTTCTAGGAATCCTACAATCAAAAAGCAGAGAAAATCAAGAAGCATCTTAGATGCTAATTTGAATATTTTTAGGTAGCAGAAGATACAATAAGTCTAAAAATAAGCCTTAGAAGCATACAATGTCATATATATAAAAAAAAAGGAAGGTATGGCAGAAAGAATACTGGTGTTATTGCCAGAAGCCATGTTTTAGTTCTGGTTTGACATTAACTGGTTGATCTTTGGCAATTCCTTTGCCTTAAATCATATGCCTCAGTTTTCTAGTCTTCAAAATGAAGAAACAAAACTAGATATTTGAGGGCCATTCCAGATGTCATTCTCTACCTCTAAATGGAAAGTAAAGAAGAAATGATTTTTTAAAAACCACAAACTTTAGGTAAGAGGAAGGAGAGACAAGGATAAGTGAGGATACTTTACAGGATCAGAGATGAGGAGAAAATTTTGATAACAGAAACAAAGGTCCTAATCCAAGGACAGTATTTCTCTAGGATGTTTTGAAGAACAGACCATTAAGGGAAGCTTGTAATTTCAGAGGATACCTCCCATGGCACCTCTAACAGAGAAGAACCCTGGTTTACATAAATGCCATGGGGCTAATCCAAAAAAAAATTTCCAGGTCATATGGCCTTTCTTGGACATGTGTGCATGGGTGACTTTGGACTATTTATCTATATTTCTAGACTTAAGCATTTCACTTTCCCCTGTAAGTTGATTTTTAAATTAGCCATATAGTACAAAAGCAAACTTCTTGAAGTATTTACAGATTTTTTCTTTGATCATAGAACTTGTAGATGCTACAAAAATACCCATTTAGCATTTATTTTTCTTTTCTTCACAAAAGGCAGCCATATCTCACTTGCTTACTTTGCCATATTTCTAACCCTCACTTTTCTATTTTGCTGGTTTGTCTACTACATTTTTTTCTTTGATCATAGAACTTGTAGATGCTACAAAAGTACCCACTTAGTATTTGTTTTTCTTGTCTTCACAAAAGGCAGCCATATCTCACTTGATTACTTTGCCATATTTCTAACCCTCACTTTTCTACTTTGCTGGTTTGTCTACTACACCCAACAAACTAAATCTCCCTATTCTGCCTTGAAAAGATAAAACAAGGAAATGTCTGCCCTGTCTACGTTAAGCCTTCCTAGTTGCTGGGCTGATAGGTTTGTTTCCTTTTTCATCCAATAGCCTCTTTCATTCTGCAGAGTAGAGCTCCCCCAATAGATGTCTTCACTTGCTGCTTCTTGAAAACTATGCATTGCCTTACAAATTGCATTCAATGAGTATTTTGTTCTTCCTCTTTTGCTGTCACTTTCAAATCCAAGGCCAGGATCCAGGATAGTTGGCTGTGGTGGACGTGAGATAGGGTTTCTGGCTAATACTTAGTCTAAATGCTGTATTACGAGAAGTGTGTGAAGGAAATAAAGGAGAAACAGGTAGGTAATTTAGATCCTGGGAAGACTGATGGCCTGTACAATCAGGATGCAAGGTTCAGAGACCCAGATAAGGATCTATGAAACATGAGATCAGGGACCCAATCACAAAATCTGGGAAAAAAGAAAGCAGCATCCACACACAGTCTGATTGGCGGGCTCATGAAAGGAGCAAAAAGGGAACTTGAATCTTAAGCCACTTACTGACAAAGCCAGAGTAATAGGTGGAAATCAAAGTTGGGAGAATGGATGAGGGAACACAGAGCATTTATAACCTGAGAAAAATCAGAGGTCTAGGTTAGTTCGTCTGGGCTGCCCCAAACCTTAAACAAATAGGGTAGGCATGGAATTAATTGACTAAGGAAACTGAAGAATTGGATGGGAAAGTAAATGATAACTAATTCTTCTTTAAAAGGCAAAGGTGAGGTAAAAAAAATAAGCAATTCTCAAGTGCTGAGAAACCTTTAATCATCCTTATCATAAGTCTAGTCAAGCAAAATGATGGAGAGATTAGGGCAGATATACAGATGGCTTCACTCATCTTACCACCTCCTAATTTCTGGCCAAAAAGAAAAAGAAAAACAAATACACAGTTCAGGAGAAAGAGATCTGTAGAGGATCTAAATCACCCAAATTGGCATCTGAAGTGAATGGATTCCTCCATTCCCTGTGCAGCTTTCCCCTTGCTTGGGCCTCTAATTCAGTTCTTTGGAGGCAATCCACTACAGAACCTTGGTATCAAGAGTTCACATTTCTTTCTTCCTTTTGTTTTTTTGAGACAGGATCTCACTCTGTCACCCAGGCTGCAGTGCAGTGGCACAATCGGCTCACTGCAGCCTCGACCCCCCAGCCTCAAGTGATACTCCCACCTCAGCCTCGTAAAGCTGGGACCACAGGTGCACACCACCACACCTGGCTAATTTTTGTATTTTTGTAGAGACAGAGTTTGACCATGTTGCCCAGGTTGGTCTCAACCTGAGTATACTACTCAGCCATTGAAAGGAACGAAATAAGATCTTTTGCAGCAACTTGGATGGAGCTGGAGGCCATTATTCTAAGTGAAGTAACAAAGGAGTAGAAAACCAAAAACTGTGTGTTCTCACTTGTAAGTGGGAGCTAAGCTATGAGTATATACAAAGGCATGCAAAGTGATATAATGGACTTTAGGGACTCAGAAGGGGGAGGGTGAAAGGGAAGCCAGAGACAAAAAAGAAAACTACACATTAGGTACAATATACACTACTCTGGTGATTCATGGACTAAAATCTCAGAATTCACCACTATATATTTCATCCATGTAACAAAAAACTACTTGCACCCCAAAAGCTATTGAAATAAAAATTTTTAAAAATCTAAATTGTTGCCTGAAGACACTAGAAAGAAGAGCACATTAAACATAAATCAAGCAGTAGGAAGGAAATAACAAATTAGAGTGAAAATCAGTGAAATCTAGAATAGAAAAACAATAGAGAAACACTGACAAAATCAAAAGTTGGTTCTATGAATAGATCAACAGGTTTGATAAACCTTTAGCTAGACTGACCAACAAAAAAAGAGAAAATACTCAAATTACTATAATTAGGAATGAAAGAGGGGGGACATTACTACTGGCCTTATATACATAAAAAGAATTATAAGAGAATATTAAAAAAAAACTGTATGCCAACAAATTAGCAGATGTGAAATGTACAAATTCCAAAATGATTTCTAAAAACTATCAAAACTGACTCAGGAAGAAATAAAAAATTAGAATAATCCTATAACAAAGAGTTTGAGTTAATACTTTTAAAACTTTCCACAAAAAAAAAGCATAGGATCAGATGGCCTTACTGGCAAATTCTACAAAACATTTAAAGAACAGTTAATACCAATCCTTCTGAAACTCTTCCAAATAGAAGATCTTTAGAAGAGGAAGGAATACATCCCAAGTCATTCTATGAAGCCAGTATTACCCTGATACCAAAAGCAGACAAAAATCACAAGCAAACTATAGACCAATATTTCTCATAAGGACAGATATAAAAATCTTCAACAAAATCCTAGCAAATTGAATCCAGCAAAATATAAACAGCATCATATACCATGACCAGGTGAGATTTATCCCAGAAATGCAAGGTTGGTTTAACATCTGGTAATCAATGTAATATATCATATCAATAGAATAAAGGATACATTCCCATGATTATCTCATCAGTTTCTAAAGAGGGATTTAATAAAATCCAACATGCTTTGATGATACCATAGAATACTATGCAACCATTTAAAAGAATGAAATCAAATCCTTTGCAGCAATATGGATATAGCTGGAGGTCATTATCCTAAGCAAACAAATGCAGAAACAGAAAACCAAATATTAGAGGTCTCACTTATAAGTAGGAGCTAAATCCTGGGCACATATAGACATAGAGGAGGGAACAACAGACAATGGGGACTCCAAAAGGGGTTGCGGGCAAGGACTGAAAAGCTTCCTATTGGGTACTGTGTTCACTGTCTGAGTGACAGGATCAATAGAAGCTCAAACCTCAGCATCATGCAACATACCCCTGTAACAAACCTGCGCATGTATCTCCTGAATCTAAAATAAAACAGATTTAAAAAAAAAAAAAAAACAATCAAAAAACTGGGAATACAAAGGAACTTCCTCAACTTGAAAAAGAGTATTTATTAAAAAGTCACAGCTAATACTACACTTAATGGGAAAAGACTGAGGCTTTTCACCTAAAATCAGGAAAAAGACAGGGATATCCATTGTTGCTAGTTCTATTTGACATTGTACTGGAGGTTCAAGCCAGAGCAATGAGGAAAGGAAAAGGAAAGAAGAAAAAAAAGAGAGAAGGAAGGAAGGAAGAAAGAAGGGAAGGAAAGAAAAAGAAAGAAAATGCATACAGGTCAGAAAGGTAGAAATGAAACTGTATATGCATCTGTATTTGCAGATAATGTTATCTTGTGTATAGAAAACACCAAAGACTGACAATCTCTCTCTCTCTCTCTCTCTCTCACTCACTTACACACACACACAATTAAAACTAATAAACAAGTTCAGTAATGCTAGTGGGTACAAGATCAGTATGCAAAAATCAATTTATGTACTCTAGCAATAAATAACCCAAAATGAAATTAAGAAAACAATTCCATTTACAATAACTTGAAGATGATAATATTTAGGAATAAATTTAGCAAAAGAAGTGCAAAGCTTTTATACTGAAAACTACAAAACATCATTGAAAGAAATTAAAGATATAAATAAGTGAAAAGACATTAATATATTAGAAGACTTAATGTCAAGATGGCAATACCTCCTAAATTATCTACAGATTTAACACAATCGCTATCAAAATCTCAGCTGACTTCTTTGCATAAATTGACAAGTTGCTCATAAAATTCATATGGAATTGCAGGGGGCCCCAAATAGCCAAAACAATCTTGAAAAGAAGAGCAAAGTTGGAGAACTCACACTTCCCATTTTCAAAACTTGCTACAAAGTATTCAAAGCAGCATGGCACTGGCATAATGATAGACATAGAGATCAATAAAATAGAATTGAGAGTCAAAAAAAATCCTACATACATTTATGGTCAATTGAATTTTGATGATAGTGCCAAGACAATTCATGGGGGAAAGAACAGTCTTTTCAACAAATGGAATTTGGGACAAAAGGATATCCACATATAGAAGAATGAAGTTGTGCCACTACCTCATACCATATACAAAAATTAGCTCAAATGAATCATAGACCTATATTTAAGGGCTGATTCTATAAAATTCTTAGAAGAAATCATAGGTATAAATCTTTATGCCCTTGGATTAGGCAGTGATTTCTTAGATATGACACATAAAGAAATATATAAATTGAACTTCATCAAAATCATAATTTTTGAGTTAAAAAGACATTATCAGGAAAGTGAAAAGACATCCCAGAATATAGGAGAAAATAATTATAGGCTGGGGGCAGTGGCTCACACCTGTAATCCCAACACTTTGGGAGGCTGAGGGGGGTGGATTGCTTGAGCCCATGAGTTCAAGACCAGCCTGGGCAACATGGTAAAACCTCATCTCTACAAAAAATACAAAAATTAGCCTGGTGTGGTGGTGCGTGCCTGTAGTCCCAGCTACTTGGGAGACTGAGGTGGGAGGATTGCTTGAGCCCAGGAGTTTGAGGCTGCAGTGAGATGTGATCACACCACTGCATTCTAGCCTGCATGACAGAGTGAGACCCTGTTTAAAAAAAAAAAAAAAAGTAAATCATGTATGTGATAAGGGTCTACTATCCAGAATATGTAAATAATCCTTACAATTGAACAATGAAATGACAAATAGCCCAGTTTAAAATTTAAGATTTCAATAGACGTTTTACCAAAAAAGATCTGGCCAATAAGCACATGAAAATCACTCAACATCATTAATCATAAGGGAAATTCAAATTAAAACTACAATGAGATACCACTTAAAATCCACTACGATGGCTGTAATAGAAAAAGGTAGATAATAACAATTATTGGTGTGGATGTGGAGAAATTGGAACCCTCACATTGTTGGTGGGAAAGTAAAATGGCTCAGCTTCACTGGAAAACAGTTTGGCAGTTCTTCAAAAAGGTAAATATAGAGTTACCATATGACCCGTGATTCTACTGCTAGGTATATTCCCAAGAGAGATGAAACATACATCCACACAAAGATCTGTGCACAAATGTTCATAGCAACACTATTCATAATAACCAAGAAGTGGAAGAAACCCAAATGTCCATCAACTGATAATAGACAAACAAAATGTGGTATATACATACAATGGAATATTATTCATCCATAAAAAGTAATGTGGTGATCCATGCTACAATGTGACTGAACCTTGAAAACATGCTAACTGAAAGAGGCAGATGCAAAAGGCCATATATTTTATGATTCCATTTATGTAAAATGTTCAGAACAGACTAATCTATAGAGACAGATAGCCAGATTAGTTTTTGCCAGGTATGGGGGACAGGGGAGATGGAGAGTAACAGGGGAGTAATAGCTAACTGGTACTAAGTTCCTTTTGGGGTGATGCAAATCTTCTAATATTGATTATGGTAATGGTTGCACAGCTCCATGAATATACTAAAAACCAATGAATTGCACATTTGAAATAGTTGAATTGATGAATTGTATTCTATATGAATTACATCTCAATAAAGCTGTTTTTAAAAAGAAGTAATGAGGTATAATTTACCACTAATGCAATGGGAATAATGATTAGGACTTGAAATTCAATTAATATAAAAGTAAAAGATGCTCCAAAGAAATATTATTCAACACTAAAAAGAGATAAACTATCTAGCCACGAAAAGACATGGAGTAAACTTAAAAGCATATTACTAAGTGAAAGAAGCTAATGTGAAAATAGTATAATTCCAACTATGTGACATTCTGGAAAAGGCAAAAGCATGGAGACAGTAAAAAGGTCAGTGGTTATCAGAGGTTAGTGGAGAGGGAGGGATGAACAGGTGAAGCACAGAACATTTTTATAACAGTGAACCAATTTTGCATGATACTAGAATGGTGGATACATGCCATTATACATTTGTCAAAACCCAAAGAATGTGCCACACCAAGAGTGAAACCTAACGTAAATGACAGGCTTTGGGTGATAATGATGTGTCAATGTAGGTCCATCCATTGTAACAAATGTACCACTCTGGTGAGGGATATTGCTAGTGAGGGAGGGTGTGTGTGTGGAGGAGTTAAGAGGTATAAACAAACACTCTGTAATTTCTGCTCAATTTTGCTATAAATCTGAAAGCACTGTAAAAAAGAAAGTCTATTAGCAAACAAACAAAAAAAGAAGGGCAAAAACATAAATAAAAGAGCACTCTTTCTTATACTACTGATTTTGTACGTGGAGATCCACATTCCATATGGTCTCAATGGCTCCTCACTCTCCCAAGGATGAACTCCACACCCCTTTAGCTTGATTTCTTGATTTAAGAGAAAAATTAAATACCTATTACGTGTAAGATGAGGTATACTAGGGGATGAAGAGAGAATAGTAGTCTCACATACTAAAACTGCTGTTTGATTTAAGAAAATGGCAAATATATCATAGTTGAGACATAATGTTTTTCTATATTTTTAAAATCTAGAATTTGTGACATTTGTGTTGTGGCAGCATGAGTGGGGCAATGATAATATTAAGTAAACACTGCAGAAGACATATGTCTGGAAAAAAAATCATTTTCAAAATGATCTGATTCACTTTTTGTTTTTTTCAGACAGGGTCTCACTCTGTTGCCCAGGCTGGAGTACAGTGGTGTGATCACAGTTCACTGCAGTCTCAACCTCCCAGGCTCAAGCAATCCTCCCCGCTCAGGCTCCCGAGTAGCTGGGACCACAGGCATGCACCAGAACACCAGCTATTTTTTGTTGTTGTTATTTGTAGAGACAAGGTCTCGCTATGTTGCCACTGGTCTCGAACTCCTGGGCTCAAGGGATCCTCCCACCTCAGCCTCCCAAAGTGCTGGGATTACAGGCGTGAGCCATTGCACCAGGCCTCTGATTCACCTTTCATCTTCCTTGTACTCCTGTTAAACTCCCTTCACTCCCACTGTCATTGCTTTCTCCCTTTCCTTCCATCAAAGAAACAGTGATAACCCGTAATCCCAAGAATCAGAAAGGTAGTTGTAATTCATTATAAAAGAGGAAAGACTCTTAGTAGGCAGGATAGATAAGAACAGACAAGTAAATTTAAGGACCCAATAAAAGGAAAATATCTAAAACAAGGAGATATCATTAAATTATCCCAAAGATTTGTAATAGACATCTATTCATTTTTATACCCAACCTAAATTTAATCATCATTTAACAGTGGTACCCAGCAAAAGCAATTTAGCATTATACTGCACAATTCACACTCCAAAACAAAGGAGCCATAAACACAGCTTGAGTCTTCCCTCTATTCCCAGGGATTTCAGCACTAAATCCGAGCAAAAGAAGATGAATGCTAAAAATCCCCATAGGGAATCCAGATATATCACGCTGCCCTTTATTCATGAGTCTTCTGTGAAGACCACTGTGAGTAGTTACAAAACCTGTGTGTTCAACTTGGTCTGCTTGGCTGTGAATCAATTTATCCGAACATCTGGGGGATATGATTGATTCTCCTGGTTATTAGTGGCAAAGGTTGGGCAAATAGAAGCAGAGGACTACAGCCATACATGCTGAATAAACTTGTTCAGAGACACAGCAATTTCTGAATGCAAAGACTAGCAGGAACTTCAGTAGGAAAGGGTGGAGTTGTTCTATTCATCATCATTAGTTATTGTCATTACTCTCTTAGTGTGCCTAATTTATAATAAGCTTTATCACAGGTAGGTATGTATAGGGAAAAAAAAAACCCACAGTATATATAGGGTTTGGAACTATCTGTGGTTTCAGGCATCCACTGGGAGTCAGGCATCCACTGGATGTCTTGGAACATATCTCTCTGTGGACATGGGGATATTAGTGTATTTGTGTTGGCAGCTCCTGACATAGGGCCTTTGTCACAGAAGTCGGGTAAATATTTATCAATGATGGTGCTACTAATGAGAGTACCCCAAAGATGAGTGCCTCCATGTGAGAGAAGGCCTAGGAAGAAAAGGCTATTTTGCCTCACAGCAGATTAAATAGATCATGTTACATGTCAGATTTTATAGTGCTGCCACGTGGTAGGCATTGGTGCAAAATTTTCATAGTAGTTCTGCGAGGTTGGTATTTTTATCCCCATTCTATAGTTGAAGCAACCAAGGCTCAGAGATTATACTACATGTTCAGGTCACTAAGAAAAAGAATGGCTGAATAGAAATTCACAGTCTGGCCAGATGTAGTGGCTCATGCCTGTAATCCCAGCACTTTGGGAGGCTGAGGTGGGAGGATCACTTGAGCCCAGGAGTTTGAGACCAGCCTGGGCAACATAGCAAGACCCTGTCTCTACTAAAAAAAACAAAAACAAAAACAAAACAAAACAAAACAAAAATTAGCCAGGCATGGTGGTGCACACCTGTAGTCCCACTTATGGCATGGGGCAAGGGGTGAGGTGGGAGGATCACTTGAGCCCAGGAGGAAGAGGTTGCAGTGAGCCGAGACGGCGCCACTGCACTCCAGCCTGGGCAGCACAGTGAGACTTTGTCTCAATAAATTAAAAAACAGAGAGAGAGAAAGTCACATTTTAACTCCTGAAGCCCATGTTCTTTTCACTGCATCACACAACCTTTTCTTCCTCTGCTCCTTGCAATGCCAAGCCGATCCATTCCTGTGCAGGGTATTGACTCAGCTTTCCATCTAGAAAGGTTTGCTCTTAAAAATCTCTATGGTGCCATTAAAAATGAATGTTTGTTGTAATTTATTATTCCTGGTATCTCATAGAGTTTTCGGTCAATGCTAACCAGAACTGAGACAATTCTGAATGGGGCCTTTCAGAGCAGAGCAGTTTGAGTCATGCATTAATTGTTTTTAAATCAATGTATTACAGATTCAGGAGAAATGGTAGGGGAGGAAACAGACTTTAAAACTTGATAAACACAGATGTGTGAGGAAAATGTTTCCACCACTGTGTATTCTTTCACTCTCTGTGATCTGGGAATTGTTAACATCCTTTTCAGACTGATAGAAATCTAACATGAATTCTATAGCTTCTATCTGTCAAGTCTGATTATACCAATTTGTCACAATTATTGCTTTATTTTTAACCAGAGTAAGGACATTAGTTTAGTTCCCTGCTTTTTTGTCTAGAACTTGTGAAGAAACTGCTCAAAGATTATTTAAAGGGTTCACAATTTAAAAAAAAATATGCTAGCAGGTTGCTACAGTCAAGAAACTCATTCATTTTGCATTAATAATTTGTTAAGAGGAATAAGCAGTTGAGTAAATCAGAAACTTAGTTAATAGGGAACTCCTTCCATGTATGGAAAGAGATCATTACAGGG
Source organism: Pan troglodytes (assembly GCF_028858775.2). NCBI lineage: Eukaryota > Metazoa > Chordata > Mammalia > Primates > Hominidae > Pan > Pan troglodytes. Next base: position 131,211,726 of record NC_072421.2, read on the forward strand.
TTTAAAACAGAATAAGAAAGACACAGAGCTTGGTATTTCACAATTCTTAGGATTTCTGATCTGAAAGAGAGAAAATGTAGAAGCCCTATATCTTTTAAAGTATTTTTAAAATACTTTTAAATACTTTTTAAAATACTTTTTTAAAGTATTTTTTCAAAAAGCTCATCAAGAATGAATGTGTGGGCTTTTTGTTTGTTTGTTTGTTTGTTTGTTTGTTTTAAAAAAACGTAAATGAAATAGGCCCTGATTCTGGGGGAGGCCTGAGCTCCAAGCAAATTTAGAAAAATTTAGTTAGCTCATTTAATCTTAATCACTTCATTAGAGGCCTCATCTCTGAATAAGTGTGGGGCCCTGATCTAATAGGATTAGTGTCTTCATAAGAAGTGATACCAGAGAGGTTATGCTCTCTCTCTCTGTCTCTCTCTATGTCCTCCTCTTTCCCCATAGGGTGCACATGCACCAAGGGAAAGCCATGTTAAGACAGAATGAGATGGCAGCCATCTGCAAGCCAAGAAGAAAGCCCTTGCCAGAGACTGAATCTGCTAGAACCTTGATCTTGGACTTTTAACCCCTGGATTTGTGGGAAAATAAACTTCTGTTGTTTAAGCCAAAAAAAAAAAGAAAGAAAACTTTAATTAGGATTAATTAATACAAATATGAAGAAAAGCAGAGAAGAAAAGCTAAGCCCATTGGAAGTTTCCATGCAATTCTCAAGGCCACACGTAGAAAACAGGATGAATAGTAACTGAAAGAGTAGGCAAGAATGAAAGACCCTTAATAACTTCTGGCTCCCCATCCTGCCTCATTCCAGACAACTGAGTCAGCTTATATCCATCTGCAGACAAGGCCAAGCCACGCCCATATATTCTAAGACTGGGTCTGGCCCTGGGCAAGAGATGCACCTCAAAAGTTGCTGCAGTAGAGAGCAATTAGCTGAAGCTGCCTTGTTGCTGGCACCTGCTTCCAAGTCTCTCTGTCTCAGTTCTTTAACTAGGAAAAAGGTAATGATAATCCCCGTCTTATTAGTATTGTAAACATTAAATGAGTTGATCCATGTAAAGAGCTTAGAATTGTGTGAGGCACATAGTAAGTGCTTATTAAATAATCACTCTTGTCATCATCTTCCTCGTTGTATAGATTAAGGAACAGACACTAAGAAGTTGCTTTTCGCAGGCCACTTGCCTGTGGCAGCACAAGGCAAAGATCCTGTATCAAAATTCTGAATGAATGTTCTTTATAACTTACAATGTATAGTAGGTAATTTCATAAGGTCCCACACACACTTAAATATTTCTCCCTACAACTGCATCACAGTGGCTGAGATCTACCTTTTTCAATAATCCTTTTTAAGAGTTTTCTAGCGATAACTTTGCTAATGAAGTTTGCTTCTCAAGAGAAGGAATGCATTAGAGAACTAGTAGAAGCAGAAATGGGCTTCCTGTGATGACTAAACCATAATCACACATCACCACTCTAAATAAAGTACAGGGTTTGAATGAACAGAACAGAGCAAGGTACAAATCTGAAGCAGAAGGAAAAGGGATGGGCTTAGTGTAGGCATTGGCCAGAGGTTGGGGACAGGCAGCTGGGATAGAAGGGCAAAAGCTTTCCAAAAGAGTTCAGAGGAACTCATTCACAAACACCATGCTCTTAGTGTGGGGTTTCATCCATGAAACTGAGCCTGTAACTTAGATCTGATCATTCATTATTTTCTGGAAGCATAAGAGAAACCCACACCCAGAACTCAGTAATGTGTATATGTTGCTGAGATGATTTCTAAGCCAAATCAGTCTCTTTCAGCTCCACTACATGAGATTTAATGATAAAAAATAATTCACAGCATAGGTTTGAGTTTGAAAAAGAGGGGCCCATCTATTAACTATATGAAAATACCAAGAATGACTTTTAAAAATCATATAACATGTATAAAAGTTTTTCTTTGGAAAAAAAGATAGAACATTAACTTTGAGCAGTACTTGGGCTGCATATTTTATGAGGTTTATTTGTACTGCATATCTTTGATGGGCTCTATTTGTGGCTGAAAGTACAAACACACTGATTACAATCACTCTTCCCTACATTTAGGAACAAAATTAATTATCTGCAAAAAGCAGAAAGGCTTAGATAGATTCTCAGTAAATGATAATAGACAGCACCCAAATATAATGACTCTGCTTCCTACGTTATCTGTTTTAGGCATTCTGAGTGGAACGAAAAAGGGAAAAATTAATTCACTTTCTGAATATTCTTCAGAATGAATTTGAATTGGGTAATAAGGAGGCAACAACAACCCTCCCCTCACCCCCCGTATGAAATAAGAAAGCAGCCTTGCTGGATTATGTACCTCCCAAAGGGGCATTTTAAAAGGACATTAAGAAATCTGTAATTTCACCAAAACAAAGGCTATTTGTTTTACCCCATTAACAGTCCCCCGGACAAGGAAGGGAAAGGTAAACTGTAAGACCTAGAACAGTGCTCAGCACTCAGCACTCAGAAAATTGTGGTTGCTGGTAATGATGAAATTTGTATTTTATCTTCCAAAGGCTGCAACATGCTGGAAGACATCTGCTCAGAATTCCCTTATCTTTGACTTTTGTAAAATTCTTTATTACAGCAAGTATTAAAATTGCCACCTCCCTTGAGGAAATTACTATAGGACAGTGCAACTTCATTAAAAAATGCTTCTGTGATATTTGAATATGTTTTCCATTTTTAAGGTAGGGGCAGGAGGAATGGTCCTTTTAAGAAACAGTGAAGTTAGAAAACATTTTTCTGCCAGATACCTGAGCAAGATAGCAAAATGTATGGGCATAAGAGGTCAGTGAGCCAAGGTTACTTGTGGTGCCATTGTGAGTGGATAATGCAGAACTACACTCGCCAAGAGGAACCTTGCTCCAAGTGGGGGAAATTGAATCACAGGGAAATCACAGTGTATATGACTCTGTTTTGTGTGGCATTTCAGCTTTTCTAATGAAGGGAGCAAGTATCCAGGGGCTTTTCTGCCCCCACAAGGTAGGAGGCTACTTTCACTGTACTCTGATTCCCTAGCCACTCGACATCTTTTTAAAAAGGCATTGTGGTTACTGTAGCCTTGTAGTATATAGTTTGAAGTCAGGCAGTGTGATGCCAAAACAGATATACAGACCAATGGAACAGAACAGAGGCCTCAGAAATAACGCCACACATCTACAACCATCTGATCTTTGACAAACCTGACAACAACAAGCAATGGGGAAATGATTCCCTATTTAATCAATGGTGTTCGGAAAACTGGCTAGCCATATGTAGAAAACTGAAACTGGACCCCTTCCTTACACCTTATACAAAAAATTAACTCAAGGTAGATTAAAGACTTAAACGTAAAACCTAAAACCATAAAAATCCTAGAAGAAAACCTAGGCAATACCATTCAGGACATAGGCACAGGCAAAGACTTAATGACTAAAACACCAAAAGCAATGACAACAAAAGCGAAAATTGACATATGGGATCTAATTAAACTAAAGAGCTTCTGCACAGCAAAAGAAGCTATCATCAGAGTTAACAGGCAACCTACAGAATGGGAGAAATTTTTGCAATCTGTCCACCTGACAAAGTGCTAATATCCGGAATCTACAAGGAACTTAAACAAATTTACAAGAAAAAAACAAATAACCCATCAAAAAGTGGGCAAAGCATATGAACAGATATTTCTCAAAAGAAGACATTTATGTGGCCAACAAACATATGAGAAAAAGCTCATCATCAGTAGTCATTAGAGAAATGCAAATCAAAACCACAATGAGATACCATCTCACGTCAGTTAGAATGGCAATCATTTAAAAGTCAGGAAACAACAGATGCTGGAGAGGATGTGGAGAAATAGGAACGCTTTTACACTGTTGGTGGGAGTGTAAATTAGTTCAACCATCGTGGAAGACAGTGTGGCGATTCCTCAAGGATCTAGAACCAGAAATACCATTTGACCTAGCAATCCCATTACTGGGTATATACCCAAAGAATTATTAATCATTATACTATAAAGACACATGCACATGTATGCTTATTGCAGCACTGTTCACAATAGCAAAGACTTGGAACCAACCCAAATGCCCATCAATGATAGACTGGATTAAGAAAATGTGGTACATATACACCATGTAATACTATGCAGCCATAAAAAAGGAGGAGTTCATGTCCTTTGCAGGGACATGGACGAAGCTGGAAACCATCATTCTCAGCAAACTAACACAGGAACAGAAAACCAAACACCATATGTTCTCATTCATAAGTAGGAGTTGAACAATGAGAACACATGGACACAGGGAGGGGAACATCACACACTGGGGCCTGTCGGTGGGTGGGGGGTTGGGGAGGGATAGCATTAGGAGAAATACCTAATGTAGATAACAGGTTGATGGGTGCAGCAAACCACCATGGCACACGTATACCTATGTAACAAACCTGCATGTTCTGCACGTGTATCACAGAACTTAAAGTTTATTTAAAAAAAGGCATTGTTGGCTCCCTCACTGTTGTCTCAGGACCACAGGGGTACTCAGAATATCAGTCCATGGTGAGATCTTCTTGGACTTCTGCCTACTTGGGCAAATATCCCTGGCTTTCTGACCTTTCTGAATACACTCTGAGTGTCACTGCCAGCAGGCATGGATAAGCATGTGCTTACCACTCTGTGGTCATCACAATGCTTCACCCTAGAAGTGCAATAAAAGAGAAAACTTAATTCAGCCAAGTCACTTAGCAACACAAAACTCCCAACCCTATAGCCTGAACAGAGCAAGAAAGGAAATGACAGCTTAGAGACTGAAAGAGAGCAGTGGAGTAGCTGGAGGCCCACAGTAGCAGAATTTACTGCTAATGAGAAGCAACAAACAGGTGCCTCTTTGATACTTTCTCTTTAAAGTATTCTCTGAAGAGCTGAGAAAACTGCCACTGTTCTCAGTATTTGGATATGCCTTCTGCTACCCTCCAACAGGTGGCACATGGGCCTGCTTTTTGGCCAATCAGTCAGGGTTGAGCTAACTGTCTTTTACTAACTTCTAATTTCCTTGCCAGATCCTCCAAAAGCATTGAGAACTTGAAAGGTTCTTGGAGCCATCCAAGGGTGGGGGACCATGTGTTGGAAGACAATTCTCCATGGATCTCTTGTGCTTTGGCATGTCTTAGGAACAGACGAACTGACTACCCTTTGTTTCAGACTATCCTTTTCAAGTATCTTTGTATAGCCAACAGCCTTGGAAGATAGAGATGATATTTCCCTTTAGAGTAAACAGCAGGTGGGCTTACCATCTATTATAAAATATTTGAGTTCCCTAAGTTCAAAGTTTCTCTCCTATAATACAACTCACTATGTGTACAGGAGTCATTCAGCTCTCTTTGCCTTACCCTGTGGGAATTGGGACTCAGGGATCTGGCACAAATGCTAATACTCTGGCTGCTGCTATTGCTGTAAGCAATAAACTGTCCTTCATCTCTGACTCAGGAGTCTTATGCCATTAACTAACATCGATGAAACTGCAGTAGGCTAGCTTGTTTGCTTGCAATCAGGGTAAAAATCTCAGATCTTTCACAGCTCTTGAGGATGTGTTCCTGCCACATCAGTCCACTGACCACAGAAAGGATGTAAAATTTCTCTCTAAAAATTCAGAACATATAAGCAACTGGCGATTATGCCAAGGCAAGGGCAAGCAATTCTAGATTTATGAAGAACCCATCTAATTTCTTAATATGACCTGTAATATACGTATAATTTCAGGATGAAACATTTTTAAAAAGCTCCCCTTATGTAATCACTTTTTGAAACCTACCATAAAGTTAACATTTATTGCCTAAAACATGGTGCCAATTTTTTCATTTGTATTCTTGCAATAAATAGGTAATGTGTGTTTTAAAACTACGTATTTTCTCCATGGAAATCACTGAAGCTATTTTGATTGTGAATGAAAAAATGATGGCAACCTGTAAACAGTTTTTGTGTTTCCAGAAATAAACCTTGTGTAAGTAAAGTTGCTTACCATTGTTCTAGATGCTGACCTGCAGACACTAATTAGGTAGTGAGCCATTTACTTCTTTTTATCACTTTCAAATCACTTGGTACTGAAAACAGCTTGTATGAATTCAGACAAGGTATCTCTATCTGAGACTGAAAAATGAAAGTCCAAAGTGATAGCATGAGGAGAAAAACACTGACATTCTGACACCTGAGAAATAACCTCAGCCTTCAACAGTGGAGAGGAAGGTAAGGCTAATCTTGGAAATTCTGACGAGTTACAGTCACTCACACTGACAGCAAAATATAAGAGTTTGATGGAGTTAATTATTATTGAGGATCAACAGAGAATCTTCTCCAGAGCTTCCTGGCACACAAAAATAAATACTGACCTCAGAAATCCTAGCAAAGGAAATGGATGTATTTGGATACGTTAGGTTCTCAGTAGGCAATGTTACTATTATTAAATACCAAGGACACTCCGTACTGGAGATCTGATGTTCTTCTACTGTCCGGAATCAAAGGCAGATGCATTAAAAACTATCTGTTGGTCCAATCGGCAGATTTCCAACTTTGCAAGTGGAAGAGAACCTCTTTCTCACCACCGGCACTGCTCACATAGATTCTAGGCCAAGTCATCTGACTGTGTGACTGGACCTTCCATCACCTGCACAAACATTCCTTCTTTTCCATGAAACTACACTGTTCCTTTAAGTGTTAGGAAGATGTAAATCTCATGCCTTTTAGTACTTCATTGGGAAATACTAGAGCAAAAGTCTCCAAGGAGGGAGAATGAATTCAGAAACTGATTGTGCAGCTGGAAAAACAGTAGGGAGTAATACAGGATATTAAATAATATAATAAAAACCTACTTAGTCTGTGTTTGGGGAAAAAAGATTCTGCTGAAGAGAATGGAACTGCTTGAGAGAGCAATATAGAGTAATGGTTAAGAGCATGAGCTTTTGAGTCAGACAGGTTCAGCTTTAAATACTAGTTCTGCCACTTACTAGCCAAGTGACCGCTGAGGGCAACACAACAGAGTCATGTGCATCTTTCCAGCTACTCCCTCTGATCCCCAGTGGCTATGCTAGTGCTTCCATTATTAGATGCTCAATAAATGCTTCCTGCAACGAATCCTATTTCAGATAGTGCTAAAATGAATATCACAACGAAAAAAGAAAGGGAGAAGTAATGGTGGTAGAAAAGGTTGCAATTCTACACAATATTCAAGGAAGCATAGAACAAGCCAAGGTAATGAAATTGTGGGAGAGGAAGCACTAACTCTGAGAAATGCTGAGATGAATCAATAAAGTATGTATGTGTGTACAAGTGGAAAAATAAAAGTGCCAACCACCATGTGAAGACATGTGAGTAAACATGTCTTGGGGATTAAAGGAAGTAAACAAAATTACAGAAAGTTTTGGGAAAGTTTCCAGGAGAGGGATAAACATCCAACATGCTAATTATTAATCATTTAGTAAATGGATGAATTATACATGAAATGGGCAATGGCTATGCATATAGTCCACACATAGGTATATGGTAACAGCAATCAAAATGGTTTTCAGGATAAAAACAGCCATATTTTAAAAAGAAGCTGTGGCACTCAGCAGTTTGGGTGTAACAACACTGAAAATATATGTATTGCAAAATGGTACATATTTGTAGTTGCTTTAAGGTATAAGATGTGGAATTCAATAATGCACTGATAAATTTAACAGTGATACTTTCACCCAAATACTGTTAAAGATCTATTCAATTCTCACTTGGGGCCAAGATATTTATCCTAGTTTGTATAGATATTTATCTCAGTTTGCAAAACGGATCTATTTATAGTCTCATCATTAATACTTTCTTGGACTTTTCAGCACAAATCTTCTCTTTCCCCCTCCCTCCATCTCTCTTCCCCCCAACACATGTATTCACACACATACATTCTCACACATACTATTTTTATTTACTTCGTTTAGACTAAAATAACATTAAGATATCTTGGCACCTAAAAATATGTTTAAGAAAAACTCATTTTTCATTTGGCACTTAGATCACTGTAGTAAGAAAGAGTACTGGACTGGGACTTAGTGAATACTTGCCATGTTCCTGAACCTAACACTGCATTTAATCGCCATATCTCGACCCCATTTTATAGATGAAGAATTCAAGGTCCTAGCTTTGCCACTAATTGCCTGTGGAACTTAGGCCATTCACTTCCAACCTCTGGGGCTTATTTTCTTTATCTTCGAAACGAGGTGGCTGGATTTGCTCCCAAGGGAGCATCAGAATCAACTGGGACATTTCTTAAATAAAAAATAATTTGGGCACGGTGGCTCACACCTGTAATCCTAGCACTTCGGGAGGCTGAGGCAGGTGGATTGCTTGAGGCCAGGAGTTCGAGACCAGCCTGGCCAACATAGCGAAACCCCGTCTCTACAAAAAAAATACAAAAAATTAGACAGGTATTATGGCACGCGCCTGTAATCCTAGCTACTCGGGAGGCCGAGGCATGAGAATCGCCTGGGCCCAGGAGGTGGAGGTTGCAGTGAGCCAAGATCGAGCCACTGCACTCCAGCCCGGGTGACAGAGTGAGACCCTGTCTCAAAAAACAAAAGAGAACAAAATGAAACAAAATCATCTGATCTCTTCACACACCTTTGGTATTAGAATCTCTGCAGGGGTGGACTCCAGGAATGTGTCTAACAAGTAACCCAGGTGATTGTGATGATGAGCCGAGTTTGAGAACAGGATCCTTTACCACCTCCAGTGGTGCTGCCAGCGACAACACCCCAGTATTTGTCTGCCTGCCTTCACTTGGTAGTCTGAAGTATTGAGAACTATGCTAGAGAAAACTAAAGCACCAACAAGCCACACTTAAAAAAACGAACAGTACCACACTCACTTAGAAGACCAAAACAATCTTCATAATCTGGGTAGATGACAGCCACAAAAACAACTAGGCAAAGTCTCTGTGTGGCAGACCTCATGTCATGGCTTAAAGCCAGCTCGAAAGGATATCCCAGCAGAGCTCAGGAAGAGGATATTTTTAAAGAAGTCTCTCACCACAACTGAACCTCAAGCAGGACTGAATGGCAGGGTTTTACATTTTATCGCAACAGGAAGGTTAGGGTGCTACTGGAGAATCTCATTAAAGCTTTAGTTTTAAACCAGCTTTTGCTTTGGGGCATTCTGTGGGTTTGTTAATGTGAATAGAGTTCTGCAGCTCCGACTCCCCCTCGCCCTCATAAATGCCCAGTCCCTTTTTGACCCGTACTGAGTATGGGTTGGATCACATCTGGCCAGTGATTCCCCTACCCCCACCATTTGGTACGTATTACTTAGAGTTGGTGATCATAAAACATGAACAAGGCAGAGTTTACATATGTTTTCTGGTTTAGTTCAGGCATTCCCCGGGGATGGCAGAATTCACACTCTCATAACCAGCTGGGAGCTGGGAGCAATCAGGCCCTTAATGGCCAAAACAGAAAGGGCCTGCATCACTGAGCACCTCTTGACAGCCAAAGCCTTTCTTCCTGAATGATAATGACATGAAATGCACTCCCCCTGCACGCATGTGCATGCACCTAAAATGTAGCAGGATTGGCAGCCAGAAATTGCTATCCAATTTAGGTTCACTACATGTTTGCAAAATCCTAATGGAGCTCTTAGAGTAAAAGTCTAGGGGGGTCTAAGCGGGGACAGACTGGTATTATGGGGAAAGTATTACATTGTAGCAGCAGAAGACCTTGGATTCTACTTCTGGTTCCTCCATTAATTATATAACTTTGGGTAAGCCTCCCTGAACTTTATTTCTTCCTTTGTAAATCAATGGGATTGGACTAGCTAATCTCTCACAGCCCTTTCAACATTCACATTATGGTGAAGTGTTCACTATGGTGAAATGTATTCAGTTACACGTCTGTCTACCAACTAAACTGTGACCTTTTCAAGACTTAAGAACTATGTCTTGGGTAGTTTTGAATATCCAGCACCTAGCAAAGTGCCATACACAAAGCAGATGTTTAATAAATGCTTCCTAAATGAACCTTCATGTCTAGTGCCTGATCAAAACAGTGCACTTAATTCTTTACAAGTTCCTCACCTCCTTTTTTCATGTGTTTAAAAGCACCACATGGCCAGGCGTGGTGGCTCATGCCTGTAGTCTCAGCACTTTGGGCGGCCTAGGTGGGTGGATCACCTGAGGTCAGGAGTTTGAGACTAGCCTGGCCAATGTGGTGAAATCCCATCTCTACTAAAAATACAGAATTAGCCAGGCATGGTGGCATGCGCCTGCAATCCCAGCTTCTCAGGAGGCTGAGGCAGGAGAATTGATTAGAAGTAGGAGGTGGAGGTTGCAGTGAGCCGAGATTACGCCACTGCACTCCAGCCTGGGTGACAGAGCGAGACTCTGTCTCAAAAATAAATAAATAAATAAATAAATAAATAAATAAAAGCACCACAGGAGGATACTTGTTTTCCAGATCAATTGTGTTGCTATGAAATGACCAATATCAGAGGCAACCTTTAAACACTCCTACACCCTGTCTTTAATGTTGTCTCTTTATTTTCCTCTTACTGAAAGCATTTCCACGCCCCTGGCATGCTTTCTTTGTGTCTTACACACAGTGGGCTCTCAATCAGTATTAGGTGAATGAACATATGAATGCATTTACTTTTTCTAGTTTTGTAAAATTTACTTTTGCAGAAGGCCCCAGAACCTGGCCTTGAATTGTGAAGCAGTCAAGGGAATAATTAGCCACTGAAGAACACCGTAATTAGATAGGACATTTTTGTTCATTTTACTATAAAATATTTTCACAGGAAATGTGTTTTAAATGACTAACATTGTGAATGGGGCAATTACAGCAACTCCGTAAGTAGCCATGCTGAGGGTTGCATCATTTTTGTCCTCTTTCCTAGTTTAATTCACCAAAGAAACTAATTACTCCTAGAGTTTAAAGACAAGCTGAAATAGCCTAATCCACCCTCCACATTTTGGATAGGCAATAGTTCAGAGTGCACAGCAGTTGCACTGTATAGATGCTAAGGGTGTCTATCAACCAAGCCAACAAAGTCTGGGTTTGAATCCCAGCTCCTCTGACTTAACTAGCTTTGAGGAAGAAATAAGACTCAGTGTTTGATAGATCAGTAGAGTGTCTACAGTGTATAGTAATCTATCATATATTTCTTTCTCTCTCTTGTTTTTTTTTTTGTTTTTGTTTTTTTTTTTTGTTTTTTTTGAGGCAGGGTCTCACTCTTTCGCCCAGGCTGGGGTGCAGTCACGTGATCATGGCTCACTGCAGCGTTGATCCTCCCACTTCAGTCCCCCCAGTAGCATGCCACCATGCCTGGCTAATTTTTTGTATTTATTTATTTATTTATTGGTAGAGATGGGGTCTGTACGTTGCCCAGACTGGTCTTGAACTCCCAGCCTCAAATAACCCTCCCGCCTAGGCATCCCAAAGTGTTGGGATTACAGGCTTAAGCCACAGCACCTGGCCACATATATTTCAAAGTAGCTAGAAAAGAAGAATTTGAATGTTTCTAGCATAAAGACAAATATTTAGGTGATAGACATCCCAATTATATTGATTTTACCTTTACAAATTGTATGAATGTATTAAACTATCACATGTCCCCTGAAAATACGTACACGTATTGTATATCAATGAAAAATAATTAGCAGAAAGCAGAAATAGAATATTTCTAAAACAGAAAAATAAAACAAAACCCAGCTTTTAGGTTTATTAAGACTGATTTCATGGGTTACTATGAAATGATATTATGTAAACTAGCCAGCATAGCACTTGAGATGTAGTGGAAGCTCAACAATGGTAGTGTAATATACTATTCTGCCACCTCCTTCTACAAAGCTGGCAGCATTCAGGAATCAGATACTACCTTAGGGAAACTGACTGGTAACTCTTGGCTACATGTTCTGCTATATATTGGAAGTTGGTATCTCCCGAGATTCCGTTACTAACAATATCTGACTGAAACCAAGGAAACTGCTGCCTCACTCACAGAACTTCCCTTCCTCCATCACGAATTTCATCAGGCTTAGACTGATATAATCAAGGCTATAAACAAAACCATTGGAGAACATGGATTGTTTGCCTTGCTTATGTGCTTGTGAGGTTTAATTAGTGAACTCTAGCTGGGTCTTTTGTGTTTGAAGTCACTACTCAAAATGCTAATGTGATATACATGATTGAAAACACCAAGAGGAAATTAGAATCAGAAAAATTGGTGATAACCAAATTAAAGGGAGACCTGGTCAATTTCTGAAGCATGGCTCTTCCACTAACTTTACGTGGGTGCTCTTAGGCAAGTTGCAATTTCACTTAAGCTTCAGTTTCCTCATTTATAAAATGAAGATAATAGCTCCCACTTCACAGGCTTGTCATCTATTGTGTATCAATAATGAGGATTATGATAACTGACAATAATGCTAATAATAGCCAACATTTATCGAAGACTTACCACGTACCAGACACGTGCTAAGTGCTTTAACAAATGTCATTCCCTATGAAGACGATATTCTTTTTATTTCTATTTCATGAATCAGAAAAATGAACTCATAAAGATAAAATGACTTCCCAACGTCGCACAGTAAGGAAGTAGGTGGAGCCAGGCTTTACGATTGCATAGCCTGTGGTCTTAATATGCTGCCTAACTCTGTGAGGTCATTCAGTCCATCATCACCCCTTCCCCACCTTCCAATTTTGTTCTCATTTCTCTCCATCAGCACCTGCTACTGGCCACCTCACCCCAATAAGGCCCAAATCCTCTGACAACTGTAGACTGGTACTCACAGTGGTGGTCAGCTTTCCTGCATTCTTCTGGACATACTGGATAGAATCATGGATTGTTGAAAAGAGACCAAGCAGTACGTTTTCCATGTCATAGATTCTGTACATGCCATTCACAAGTTCTTCAAGGGACAGAATGTATTCTCTCCAGTACTTGTCAATCTCCACCACACCTGCCATACAGCCTTGCATGACCACATTGCAGTAACCGCCACAGGGTTTAACCATCATCAGTCCCTGGCAGTAAGAGCAGTACCACATTCTGGTGAGCATTCGGCCACAGTCCTTACTGAACTTCAGGTGATCAGTTGTGTTGATCACTTCAATTCCAAGATTCAGAGCCTGAAGGAAGATCCTAGTGACTTGCAGTGACTTGGAAACCTGGGTCATAATAAGCTTGGGGAAATTCCCAAATACTTTCAGGTCACGTCTTGCTCCTCGGAGGCACTCGTTGATGTCCAAGGCTGAATCAGGCAGGCCTGGGTTCATTAGCTGGGTATAGATGACTGGAAACAGGCTGTCAAACAATTCATTGACCATGTCATCTACATTGATGTCAGAACCCAAGATGTAGAGAGACACATCTGTGAAAAATTCACCCACAAATTCAAAAGCTTGTGGAGTCAGGCTTGGGTAGTTGTTCTTGAACATGGCATTGGTGTAGTTCTTGGCATGGCGAACAACAATTTCAAAGGCCTCTGTAAAAAAAAAAAAAGAGACACAAAAATGTGTACAAATTAAAGCATGAAAATCCAGTGTGAAAATGAATTTGAGACTTCTCTATTGCTGTGGTGATTAAGGTCCCATTTGCGTTAAATAATTGACTCTCATTCATTTCTGGCATTGCCTCTACTCTTGCAGTCATTTGCTCCTATAAATCAATTTTCCTTTCTGAACATGAAGTCCAGATTCTGATGTGCACATAAATTCTTAAACACACAAATTATATTTCAAATGACAAAAGCCAAGATTCGGTTAACATTTCGGCCTTTCATGAAAATATTGATTAAAAATTGGCTAAATGAGAAGTTATTTCTCTTTCTCACACTGATTTATTCAGTTAAAAAGAAATTGTATTTCAGGACATTTCATTTTTAGACAGAGATAAATATTTGACAACAAACCATGCATTGTATAAACTCACACAACAATTTAAGCCTGTTTAGCCCTGGAGGGGAGGCAAGTTCCTAGCCAAGAATAAAAGCTATCACGAATTTAATCATTTTGGTAGATTTTCTCCTGATAACTTTAAAGAGAGCTTTCTGACAGATTGCCAGACCTGGAAATGGAATTTATCCAATGCATTTGTATCTGGGTGGAAAAATAATCCATGTACTTATCTATCATTTGGTATTGAAAACAACACCTCTGGTATTTGCAAGCTGAACATCCGGAGGGATAACTACTAAGCTTCCTTGCTAAGTTCAGCTTCCACATGGCTTGGAAGCCTTATCTGCTCTACAGAGACCACAAATTCATGATTACATCTGCTGCCCCAACCCCTTTGCATAAAGCCCAATCAGTGTCATTGGTTTGAAAGAGAAAGTAGTAATGTCACCATCTCATTTTCTCCAAACTGAAACATCCCAGACCCAAATTATTTCAAATAATCAGAGTTCTACATTTACATGAGGGAAGGAAAAACAACCACAATAGGCTTTTGAAGAAATAAGACAGAGTTTAAAAACAAAAATAGCCAAGTTTCCTGAGACACTTAAAATTAACTTAGTCCTTCCTTCCATTTCCTTCCAAAGTGCAAAGGTCCATGACAGATGTACTCCAAATGGTGCCAGTTCATGAGCCTTGAAAAATCGAATTATTACCACTTTTAGACTACTAGAGAGACCATACTCCAACAGTTCCTTGGGATCACTTAGTCCAACATTTCAGTCATCTGTGGCAGAAGTGAGCTCTAGGTTGTGCTACCACCATCTGCCCCAGATCCCTCCCAGGGTAGAACACGCTCCCTAGATTCTTCCCTTGGGCTTATGACATGCCCAGCAATGTTGAACAATTGCCAGTGTAGTTCTATTGGGTTTCCAAGCTCACTTGAGAAAATAATGAGTTTAAAACAAAACTTAACTTCCTACAAAAGGTTTTTGAGTATATGTGTACTGAGGGCAGTGAGAGTGTAACAGTCTCTGAGGGACACTAGCTTGCACTGATTACTTTGCAGCTGTGTGTCCCTGGGGAAAAAAAATCTGCCTTTCTGTAAGTTGTTGAATGTTCATTTGGTTTTTTGTTTGTTTGTTTGTTTGTTTAGAACATTAAGCAATTCCTAGAAAGTTGCTCTATCTTATAACAACTCTCCAAACTCCACATGCTACTTTAGTCTCAATCCTTGTTTTCTAAAAGCTGGATGAGGCCAAGAGATTATCTAGCCCAATACAGAGGACCAGTCAACAAATTCGTTAAAATCATCAGAAATTTGGAGATTTGAAACTATTCATTCATTTTAATTTCAGCTAGCAATCACTTGTTATATATCAGACTCTGTACTAGGTGCTAGAGGCACATAAGTGCTGGGTAGATGGAGATAAATGATAAACCATCCTTGTTTCAGAAGTATTCACAAGCTATATGGTTTAGAGTTTACAAAATATTCTCAAGTATATTATGGCATCTACTTTTTACAACAATCTTTTAAGTTTGGTATTACAACTCCCATTTTATATGCGACAAAATTGAGGCTCAGTAGAGTTAAAGCATTTTCCCGTGGTCACACAGGAAAGTAGAAGCAATCAGCACAAACTAGTGTCTTCCATAACAGTTACACTCTTGCTGCCTTCGACCTACAGCCAATACATATAGTCTCAAAAACCTTTGCAGAAAGTACAGTTCTATTTTAAACTCATTATTTTCCCATTGGCTTCCCATCTTCAAATGGAAACATACTAGAAGAAATTGCAACCCAAAGACCAACAAAGCAGAGTCACACCTTTCACCTTTGCCTTTGTGCAGAATGAAGAGAAGGGAAAAGACTGCTGTGGATATGCCACTCCTGTAGATCTCAATCATCCAAGCATCCCTAAAATGAATTCTATACAAGGCAAGCTTTATCTCAAGTACAGTGCATTCATTCTCCAATGTGCAAGATGTACAACAGCAAGATTCCATTGACTGTACTGTCATAACATTTTTAAAAGTTTCTGTTACTAGCACTCCTAAATCAATAGAAAAAGAAAATTATAAAAGATCATGAACTCTTCTGCAGAAAGAATAATCACAATGCATGTTGCAGGGGAAAAGGGCTAGGGGTTTACTTTGAACCTCAAGCTCATATGTGCTCCCTGCTCCAACTTCCACAGCTCAGAATCCACTTAGCACATCTCTGGGCTTTGCCCAACCCACTTACTTCTGTATCACAGGACAACAAACCAAGCCATAACTGGTCAACTAAAGGCTCCTGGGAGACTTATAGAAACCAACACTAGGCGAAAAGCAATGCTCAGCTTTTCTTGGCAACTTAAGGTTTCATGAAATGAAATCAAGGGCTAGAATTACTGCAAAAAAGTTCAGCTCACTGATTTTTTTGGTCAGATAATAATGTACACTTCAACTAGGGGAGGTTTCCCTCTGCCTCTTTCCTGGGAAGAAATCAAGGGATATATCCAGGAAAAATTTGAACAAACAATGTAAAATCAGAGCTATCATGAACATTTTGGCATTGGATAGAAAATATTCTAATTTTTTACAACATAAAGAAAAATAAGTGGTGCAGGCAAATAGACTTAATAAATTCGGGTTAATACATGTCCTAATATAGCAAGGTTTCTAGATATCTAGATGCCCCATTATCATTCTGGTCACCACCCTTTGGACATGCTCCAGTGTTGTCAATGTCCTCCTTAAATTATGGTGTTCAAAAAGGGATACAATTCTCCAGATGTGGCTTGATGGTGAAGTGTACAATCAGGCTATCACCTCTCTTTAAATGGTTCAATAACTTCTACTACCCCCCAGGACATATAGCCTATCACTGTAGCAAAATGACTGTCTTTAGTATTTGATACTGATGTTCCTGTATTCAGACTCAGACAGGAAGAAATGTGTTTTTATGGGCCTTTTCAGTAGTAGCTGGGTATTTAAAAAAAGGAGAATATACTTGTGTTTGGAAGAAGAGAGGAATAAATGAACCATGGAATCTCTTTCAAGCCCTTTAGGGTAAGGCAGTCCTTATAGAAGCAGGTTATTTTTTTTCAAGGCAATTTTTCCAGCACTGTAAGAATGGCAAATACTTAAGAACTTTTTGTGTTCCTGGTATAAATGCCTCACAATGGGTTAGAATAAAAAATGGTCCTTGTTTTCAAGCTTAGGTACCTTAACGGAAGGAAGAAAAGTAATATTTATGAAGTAACTGCAAGGTACATGCCAGGATCTGTGGTAAAATTGGTCATATCACATGAAGTTTCTGTTTATGTCCTTTGCGCACTTTTATGCAGCCAAAACACATATGAAAAAATAGCTCAAGATTACTGATCATTAGAGAAATGCAAATCAAAACCACAATGAGACACCATCTCACACCAGTCAGAATGGCAATTATTAAAAAGTCAAGAAACAACAGTTGCTGGTGAGGCTGTGGAGAAACAGGAAGGCATTTACACTGTTGGTGAGAATGTAAATTAGTTCAACCATTGTGGACGACAGTGTGGTGATTCCTCAAAGACCTAGGGGCAGAAATACTATTTGACCCAGCAATCCTAATACTTGGTATACACCCAAAGGAATATAAATCATTCTATTATAAAGATACATGCACATGTATGTTCACTGCAGCACTATTCACAAGAGCAAAGACATGGAATCAACCCAAATGGCCATCAGTGATAGAATGCATAAAGAAAATGTGGTACATACACATCTTGGAATACTATGCAGCCATAAAAATGAACAAGATCATGTCCTTTCCAGGAACATGAATGGAGCTGGAAGCTGTTATCCTCAGTAAATTAATGCAGGAACAGAAAACCTAACACCGCATGTTCTCATTTGTAAGTGGGAATTGAACAATGAGAACACATGGACACATGGGGGTAAACAACACACACTGGGGCTTGTTGAGGCAGGGAGGGAGGGAGAACATTAGGAAAAATAGCTAATGCATGCTGAGCTTAATACCTAGGTGATGGGTTGCTAAGCACAGTAAATCACCATGGCACACGTTTACCTATATAACAAACCTACACATCCTTCACATGTACCCTGAAACTTAAAATAAAATTAAAAAATAAAGAAAACTAGGGAAAAAATCAGTTAATGTAATCCATCACATCAACAGCCTAAATAAGAAAAATCATATGATCATATGAGTAAATGCAGGAAAAACATTTGCTGTTTTTCCTGCCAATATCCTACATCATTCATGATAAAATCTCTCAGCAAACTAGAAACAGAGGATAACTTTCTTCACTTGATAAAGAACGCCCACAAAAAATTTTACAGCTAGCATCATGCTTAACGGTGAGCAACTGCATGCTTTCCCCTTAACATCAGGAACGAGGCAAGAATGTCCCTGTTTCAGCACTCCTATTCAACATTATACTTAAAGTACTAGCTACTGCAATGAGACAATAAAAGGAAATAAAAGGTGTACAGATTGGGAAAACTACAAAACTCTGGTAAAAGAAATAAAAAATATCTTAATAAATGAAGAGATACTCCATGTTTATGGATAGAAAGACTCAATATTATTAAGTTTTCAATTCTTTCCAACATGATCTATAAATTCAATGAATCCCAATCAAAATCCCTGCAACTTATTTTGTGGACATCAATAGTAAAGTTTATATGGAAACATAAAAGACTCAAAATGGCTGTAACAGCACTGCAAAAGAACAAAGTTGGAGGACTGGCATGACCTGAATTCAAGAATTCCCATCAAGGTACAGTAATAAAGACAGCTTGGTATTGGTGAAAGAATTGAAAAACAGATCCATGGAACAAAATACAGAGCCCAGAAATAGACCCACACAAATACAATAATCAACTGATCTTTGACAAAAGAGCAGAGACAATTGAATGGAGAAAGAATAATCTTTGCAACAAATAGTGCTGAAACAATTGGACATCCACATGCAAAAAATGAATCTAGATATAGACTTTTCACCTTTCATAAAATTAAGTCAAATATATCATAGACATAAACATAAAATGCAAAACTATAAAACTTATAGAATGTAAAGTGGGAGTTCTTGGTGACTGACCTTAAGTTTAGCAGTAAGTTTTTAGATATAACAGTAAAAGCACAATCTATGAAGTTGAAAATTGATTAGTCAGACTTATCAGGCACTAAGCAGAAAAACATCCATTCTGCAATGTTAAGAGAATGAAGAGTAAAGCATATGTCAAGAAAATGAAAAGACAAGCCACAGACTAAGAGAAAATATTTGCAAAACACATGTCTGATAAAGGCCTTGTATCCAAAACACTCAAAGAACACTTGCAATTCAACAGTAAGAAAACAACCCAATTAAAAAATGGGCAGAAGATCTGAACAGACATCTCACCAAAGAAGATATACAGATGGGGAAAAAAAACTAGAAAAAGATATTCAATATCATATGTTATTAGGGAACTGCAAATTAAAATAACAATGAGATACCATCACAAAGCCATTAGAATGGTTAAAATTCATAACACTAACAACACCAAATGATGGCAAAGAGGCAGAGCAACAGGCACTCTCATGCATTGCTGGAGGGAATGTTAATACAAATGGTACAGCCACTTTATAAAGCAGCTTGGCAGTTTCTTACAAAAGTAAACATACTCTTACCATGTGATCCAGCAGCTGTGTCCCTTGGTGGTTACCCAATTTATTTGAAAACTCATGTCTACAGCAAAACCTAGTGCTTATAGCAGTTTTATTTATAATCACCAAAACTGGAAGCAAGCAAGATGTCCTTCAATATGATAAATAAGCTGTGGTACATCTATACACTGGAATACTATTCAGTAATAAAAAGAAATGAGAGATTAAGACACAAACAGACATGAAGGAACTCTAAATGTCTATTGCTAAGTGAAAGAAGCTAGTCTGAAAGGCTACATACGATATGATTCCAACCATATGACATTCTGGAAAAGGCAAAACTATAGAGACACTAAAAAGATCAATGGTTGTCAGGGATTTGAGAGGGGAGAGAACATGGGAAAGTAAGTGAAGCATGGGATTTTAGGGTGGTGAAACTATGCTGTATAATATTGTAATGAAAGATACAAGACATTATGCATTTGTAAAAAATTATAGAACCGTGCAATACAAAGAATGAACCTTAATGTAAACATATGGGCTTTGGTTAATAATAATGTATCAATATTGGTTCATTAATCATAACAAATGTACCAAACTAATGCTAATAATGTTAATAATAGAATAAGTCCTGTGCAGGGAAGAGGGAGTACACAGAAACTCTGTACTAACTGCTCTATTTTTCTTTAAATCCAAAACTGTTCTAAACAAATAAGGTCTATTAATCTTTTAAATTTTTTTTTTTAAAAACTAGACCTTGGAAATTAGCCCTTGATGGAATTAGTGACTAGAACCACTGAAGAGTGTTAAATCACTCCCTCTTTTTCCCCCTCAATCTACTTTGACATTTCTTTCATGAGTTAGGGAGTTTTCACATACAATAGATGCCATATGGCATCAATGTAATTTTAATTGAAAAAAACCACTGGAAAAGGTTAATGGACCCAAACAGCCAAATAGGTAACACATTTCAATGTTATTTTTAAATACTAAATGATTTTTTAGAAATCAGCTACATAGAAACTGCAAGCTAAGAAAAGCCTCACATTTTAAAAACTAAATAATAGAGAAGACACTAAAAGTGTTGCTCCAATTTCTGTCAGATTTTTCTGGCATTTTATGTTTCACATTAATTTAACTAGAATGGACAAAGCTTAGAAATAAGTTGCTATTAAATATAAGCAATTTATTTGTGCAGATCCATGACCAGCCTGTAAATATATACAGTCTTGCTTTTTAAATTTCACACACTAGGCTTCTAAATACAATGTACATCAATGAGGAACAGAAGAATGAGTGAAAGAAAGAAGAAATATATGCTTTTCACAGGCTATTACATATATCATTTGATAGATAGATGGAGAGATAGATAGATACAGATATTTCCCTAAAGGCTATTATAGATCAGAGAGAACAATTAAAATAATTCAGTCAAAGGGTCCTCAGAAATGAGAAGTGAATAGCTCTAACTACTAGAAAATGTATGAGTCTGCAACAATTGACCAACTCATTAGCCCAACTAGCTCTTCTCGTTTACCCACCATTAGCTTTCCTGAACAACTAGTTTATTTTAACCTTCTGGACACCATAATTTGGGTAACTCATCATTTTTCCCTCTTCACATTTATTACTAGAACGCTTAGGGCCAAATTTATGGTCTGCTTCTATCAAGCATAATAAACTTCATTATGTACTTTGTGTCATAATCTTACACCTGGCTCCATCTTACATTCCCCTTTGCCTGATAGTTCCTATGTATTTCAGTTGCATTGCATCTTACATTTATTATGCACATATTTGTAGAGCACTTTAAATTCCTCTGGGGACAAAGTAGGATAAAAACAAATAGGTAGGTAAATAAATAAGGAGAAGGAGGGAGAGGAGCTATGCCTACCACTTAAAGAAAAAATACCATTTCAACAATGTTTTCTCACAAGTATGAGTAGCAACTATAGAAATGTTTATGTTTATAAATGGCAAACACCTTGTCAGGGACTCATTAGCAGTTCAACACTGTCTTCCCTAGCAGTGGTCAAAGCTCTTGCTTGACATTCTGGACACTGGCCTTGGGAAAGAATTTATGAGTAAGTCCTCAAAAGCCATTGCAGCAAAAACAAAAATTGACAAGTGGGACCTAATTAAACTAAAGAGCTTCTGCAAAGCAAAAGAAACTGTCAGCAGAGTGAACAGACAACCTACAGAGTAGGAGAAAATATTCGCAAACTATGCATCAACAAAGGTCTAATATCCAGAATCTATTAGGACCTTAAACATTTGAACAAGCAAAAGACAACCCCGTTAAAACATGGGCAAAATACATGAACACACACTTCTCAAAAGAAGACATAAAAGTAGCCAACAAACATACGAAAAAAAATGCTCCACATCACTAATCATCAGATAAATGCAAATCAAAACTTCGATGAGATACCATCTCACACCAGTCAGAATGACTATTATTAAAAAGTCAAAAAACAACAGCCTTTCCGCCCTGCCCACAGAGGGGTCCATACAGCGTTTTTCGGGATTCCTGTCCTAACTCAGAGGAAAACTTTCACAACGTCCGGAGCCCTTGATGTCCTGCAAATGAAATAGAAGGGTGTCCTTAAGTTCCTTGCAGCAGGAACCCACTTAGGTGGCACCAGCCTTGACTTCCAAATGAACCAGTACATCTATAAAAGGAAAAGTGATGGCATCTACATCCTAAATCTGAAGAGGACCTGGGAGAATCTTCTGCTGGCAGCTCGTACCATTGTTGCCATTGAAAACCCTGCTGATGTCAGTGTCATATCCTCCAGGAATACTGGCCAGAGGGCCGTGCTAAAGTTTGCTGCTGCCATGGGAGCCACTCCAATTGCTGGCCGCTTCACTCCTGGAATCTTCACTAACCAGATCCAGGCAGCCTTTCAGGAGCCGCAGCTTCTTGTGGTTACTGACCCCAGGGCTGACCACCAGCCTCTCACAGAGGCATCTTATGTTAATCTTCCCACCATTGCTCTGTGTCACACAGATTCTCCTCTGTGCTATGTGAACATTACCATCCCATGCAACAACAAGAGAGCTCACTCAGTGGGTTTGATGTGGTGGATGCTGGCTCGGGAAGTTCTGCACACGCATGGTACCATTTCCTGCAAACGCCTGTGGGAGGTCATGCCTGATCTCTACTTCTACAGAGATCCTGAAGAGACTGAAAAAGAATAGCAGACTGCTGCTGAAAAGGCTGTGATGAAGGAGGAATTTCAAAGTGAATGGACTGCTCCAGCTCCTGAGTTCACTGCTACTCAGCCTGAGGTGACAGACTGGTCTGAAGGCGTGCAGGTGCCCTCTGTGCCTATTCAGCAGTTCCCTACTGAAGACTGGAGTGCTCAGCCTGCCACGGAAGACTGGTCTGCCGCTTCCACTGCTCAGGCCACTGAATGGGTAGGAGCAACCACTGGTTAGTCTTAAGCTGTTCTTATATCAGCTCTTAAGCAACATGGAAATAAGGCTGACAAAAAATAAACATCAGTTTCCAAAAAAAAAAAAAGTCAAAAAACAACAGATGTTGGTGAGGATGCAGAGAAAAGGGAATGCCTATGCACTGTTGGTGGGAATGTAAATTAGTTCAGACACTGTGGAAAGCAGTTTGGAGATTTCTCAAAGAACTAAGAGTTGAACTACCATTCAACCTAGTAATCTCATTACTGGGAATATACCCAAAGGAAAATAAATCATTCTACCAAAAAGACACATACACTCACATGTTCATCACAGTGCTATTCACAATAGCAAAGACATGGAACCAACCTAGGTGCCCATCAATGGTGGACTGGATAAAGAAAATGTGGTAGATATATACCATGGAATACTACACAGCCATAGAAAAGAATGAAATCATTTCCTTTGCAGCAACATGGATGCAACTGAAGGTCATTATCCTAAGCAAACTAATGCAGGAACAGAAAACCAAATACCACATGTTCTCAATTATAAGTGGGAGCTAAACATGGGGTACTCATGGAAATAAAGATGGTAAGAATAGAAACTGGGAACTACAGGGGTGGGGGTTTAAAAATTAACTACTGGATACTATGCTTCATACGTAGGTGATGAGATCAATCATACCCCAAACCTCAGCATTACACAATATATCTATATAACAAGCCTGCACATGTATCTCCTGAATCTAAAATAAAAGCTGAAATTAGAAAAAATGCCCTTGGTTGAATCCATGTATATGACCCTTCCAAAATCTTCCATCTTTTTACCTTTTTCCACATCTTAAAAATGTGAGTCAAATGTAACAATGTTAAAATTAGGGAGTTGCTAATAAGGCTACCTTCATCATCGCTCAGAATGTGTCTGGTTTCAGACTGGGTTCAGGAAAAAGACACCCTTGAAAAAGCAGGAAAGTAGCTAAACAGAACAGCGTACGAGAATCCCACATGAAAACTTGTTTCTTAAATAGATAAAACTTTAAGAACAGTTTGTCTTGTAAAAGCCACTGGGGTTTAGAAACCCGTTTTACTGTGGACACACCAAGAATAACTCTGGATCTTGTAACAGAATCTTGGGGATCAGTATTTTTTGTGCTGTCATCTCGATGAGTTATTTCTGTTATAAGTCATGATCCTTAGCCTTTTTTCATTCTTCTCTGTCTCCCAGGATTTCATTTGGATCAGCTAATTCTTGGTTGATTGGAAAATAGTCTTACTTATTCAACATTCTCACGGCTAAGAAATGACACCTACGAAGAAGTATCAGGATCACACTCTTAGATTTTTTAGTTCATTCTTTACAAAAGAAAGCCTGATGGTACCCAAAGAAGTAAAGTTCTACTACAGTTCTTCCAATAATCCACATACTGAGTAGTTAAAAGGCTCCCAGGACTCACAAATCATTCTATTTAACTAAAAACTTTTCTTTTTTAAAAAAGGTCATTCTCCAAAGAGTTTATGAGGAGAGGACATGGATTACTCCAAACAGCCATGTGAAGACTGGATTATATCTTAGCTAGACCAAAAAAAATCACTAACATATATTCTACATCTGGCTATTGTTTTCTCAACTTGTGAATTTTTAAATAGCATATCACCATAATTCCACAAATCAAGGCTAAGGAGTTTCTTCTCTCAAGCACTTACTGTTACTAACCATAGCTTAGGAAAATAAAAATAGGCTTTTGAGTAAGTATTGAATGAAAGATTCTGCACCTTAAAAAAGGAATAGCTGCATTTAAAGGTTTAAATGCAACCACTCTGGTAGTGCCTTTATCTAATAAAAAACCTGTATTTCTTTTCAATATCCTGTAGTCATTGAAAAGAAAGAGCCAAACATCTAGGGGACGTTTTGTGTTATTATTAGGACAATTAATGTGTGCATTTTACATAGCCTTGCTCTTATATGCTCTTCTTTCCCTCTTAAACCACTCAGACACTAAATTAATATCCTAAGAAAGGTCAATTGCCAGTAGTGTATGCAACCATTGTTATTGAGAGCACTGTGTCTGTAACTGTTATTAAAGATTTCCATAGCACTTTTTATTTCTGCAAGTGCTTTACAGCCAAATCTTCAGTGATTACAAAAGCAACAGACTCCTCTTCCCCGTTGTTATTGGAAGGTGCATTCCAGCCCTCCTTTCCATCATTAATGAGAAGTATCATATCTGAATTGGCTTAACATTTATACACATACCCCCTCCCAAAGCCTTAGTCATTCATATACTTAAAAAGTACTAACTGAGCACTCATTGTAACAATTTTCTTTTGACTCTTTACAGATAGAGAGCCATAAGACTCACCGCCTACTCTCTTGTTAATGATAAGGTAGATCTGAGATAAGCAATCCCAAGCCCCAAAGGCTTGGGCTATTGCTTCCCTTGGTGACTCATACCACAGTCTCTAAAGATGTGTCCAATACAAATTTCAACTTGTTTGGGACCTAAATTATCACAGGCCCCTGACATTAGGTAAAGTCAGCAACATTAACCACTTGCTGAAAAACTACTTAAAGACCATTTTTGAGGCATCTTTGCTGTCTCATTAGATTGATTGCACTTGTGTAAATACATTTTTTCCATTTAATATTTACTGAGTGTACACTCTGCTAGACTGTGAATAAAATATGCAAACAACTTATCCCTGGGTCCTAAAGGCTTGCAATAGCCAGCTATAGCCAGCTGTGATAAATACAAGATGGCCTATCTCATTTGAAAACCATAAAATACCATATAGTTATAAAAGTATTAATCTATTTTGTTCTGGGACTCTTTTATAGCTTAAGTATACATAGTATACATGGCAACAGATCACCATATCTGCAAAATGCCTCATGTAATTTCAGATTTTAAAAATCTGTGATCTAACTTAATTTTCTCTTTCTCTATCATTGAATGTGAGCATGTGTGTATGTGTACTCGTGCATGCATGTGTTTGAACAGTCGCTAAGGGAAACATTATTATCCCAATTTCACAGACGAGGTAACTGAAACTAAGACTGGCTCCAAATCATATAGCTATGTAGTAGATGGTGGCAGCAACGAAACACAGAACTCCTATTTGTCCAATATTTTTTCCATTATGTCCATCTTCTTCAAGGGCAAATATTGCAGAGCACTTCAAGATTAGCTTTAGGTATAATAAGAACTAGCATCCTTGGAGCATTTACCATCTGCCAGGCAGTGTTTCAAGCGTTTTATGTGAATTAATTTATGTAATTATCAGAACCACCCTATGAGGTGAGTATGGTATTGTTTTCATTTTACAGATAAGAAAACTGAGGCACAGAGAAGTAACTTAGAAAACTTATACAGACAGTAAGTAGAACAGCCAAGATTTGAATATAAGCAGTTTGAATCCAGAGCTTACCTACTAAATTACTATGTCACAATGCTTCCAGATATAGGTAGTTTGTCTATTTTTCTTTTTTCTTTTCCTTTTGGTTTGACTCTAAGTAAACTTAATACCTCAGCTGTTTGGCTACACTGGGTCTACTAAATATTTCAGGAAAATAACTCTACAACTTGGGTAAGATGTGATGAACAATGCAAAAATCTGAATGATTCCAACTACTTACCAACAACAATTCCCCAGAAATGCATTAACCGTGTTGCCTTAGAGTCATGATGAAATGGAAATTATAAGAAAATAAGTGAAAAAGGTCAATATTGTGCATTTCCTAGGGATTACTGATACAGGTATGAAATCTCAGAGCTCTCAACTCTAACCATAAAACTCTGCTATTTAATTGGAAAGCTAGCCTTTGCAAAAAGGCCAGGCTCTCCCTTGAGTCGCAGTTCGTTCAAAGGGCTACTGGCAGAAACAAGGCTCAAGGGCCAAGATCTTGACAGTTTCTTAGGACTCAGTTTCCTGCAGGGTATTCCAACACATGAAACACAGGGAGGATGAAGGCCAGGGGACTCTTGAAGGCTGGCATAATTAACTCAGGGGAAGAGAGCTGCTCAGGTGTACTCAATGGGCTCCGGAAGCAGGCGAAGACTTAACAGGAAGGTAACCACCACCACAGGGACTCCAGCCAAATTCAATGGCAGGTGGGCAGGGGTGGCACACAAGCAAAGTTCAACCATGCAGCTTTCCCCTGAGCCTGCCCAAAAGAAGGAATGTTTCACCTTCAGCCAACTGCTCTTATATTCTATAAACATTATAAAATGATTTTTGCATCCACATTAGAACTGAGTTGTATGTACGTGTGTGTTAGGGAGTCTGTGTGAGAGAATAGGGTGGCGGGGTGGGGGGGGGTAAATCTCCAGGATTAAGGTTATAACCTGACAAAATAAGTCAGCTGGTAGGAAAATAGCCGTGTTGCTCTAATGAAGTTCCTGGTCTAGCTGGGCACGTTAGTCTCTGTTTCCTCCAGTTGTCTTAAAAGGCCATCGAGGCACTAAAGCAACCATGTAATTTATCATTATTATTTGATTGCTGAGGAGTTTGATAAATTCTGGATGCATCTCCAAAAGTCTCTAATGCCTACATGCAGAGGGGGAAGAGTTTCACAATTTACTGAGCATCGAGCGCCTAAAGTAAAGAATTCACTCTCCAGGAAGAACTCGAGAGTAAGTAAAGATTGACTCCATGGACCTTTTCATGAAGCAAAACTTTTCTCCTTTTTCCAGCAGGTCTTTGCAACCTCTTTTTGACATTGCCTTTGCTTAAAAAGAAAATTATTGTCATGTATCCAAAACTAGAGTATATACATACCTGAACACTACCTATGACGTCTCTCCTCCTTCATACCCCACTGTACCCCCTTCTCCCCTCCTTAATTTTTGGATAAAGAGCCAGTTCTACTGACATCTAAAATGGAGGGAGGCAGTAGAAAAAGAGATACCCACACTCCCATGTTCATTGCAGCATTATTCATAATAGCCAAGACACAGATAACAACCCAAGTGTCCCTTGACAGATGAATGGACAAAGAAAATGTTACAGCCGGGCGCAGTGGCTCACACCTGTAATCCCAACACTTTCGGAGGCCAAGGTGGGTGGATCACCTGAGGTCAGGAGTTCAAGACCAGCCTGACCAACATGGTGAAACCCCGTCTCTACTAAAAATACAAAAAAACTAGCCAGGTGTGGTGGCGTGCACCTGTAATCCCAGCTACCCAGGAGGTTGAGGCAGGAGAATCACTGGAACCCGGGAGGCAGAGGCTGCAGTGAGCCGAGATTGAGCCACTGCACTCCAGCCTGGGTGACAGAGCAAGACACTGTCTCAAAAAAAAAAAAAAAGAAAGAAGAAAGAAAGAAAAGAAAATGTTACACGCACATATGCACACACACATGCACATGCACACTCACATGTACACACAATGGAATATTACTCAGCCTTTTAAAAGAAGAACATCCTGCTGATTGCAAAAACATGGATAAACCTGGAGAACATTATGCTAAATGAAATAAGCTAGACACAGAAGGACAAATACTACATGATACTACTTATCTGAAGAATCTTAAATAGTCAAACTCATCAAAGCAGAGAGAGGAATGGTGGTTTTCAGAGCCTGGGTGAGGGCAAAACAGAGAGGTATCATCATTCAATTGGTACAAAGTTTCAGTTACACAAGATGAAGTCCTAGAGATTTACCATACAGAATAGTGTCTATAGTCAACGATACTGTATATATTTAAAATTTTGCCAAGAGCATAGATCTTATGTCAAGTGTTCTTATCACAAAGAAAATAATAAATTAAGAGGATGGGAGGAAACTCTTGGAGAAGATGGATATGTTTATGGCACTGATTATGATGAAGGCTTCAAGGGTATATACTTATCTCCAAATTCATCAAATTGCACACATTAAATATGTACAGCTTTTTGTATGTCAACTACACCTCAATAAACTGGAAAAAATACTATAATACCAGTGTGATCTAGAAGGCAGGTCATCTAATCTATGTAGGCCTAAATAAAATATTACTTGGTACCTATTTGCACCAAACCAGCTAAATTCTGAGGCTTAGCTACCACCTTAGTTCTGGTCTACAGCAGTTGTTAGGGACTTCAGCAACTATCTGAAGAGCCTAAAAGCCTAGTGCAAAGTCGAAGAAATGAATTAGAGAAACATCTTTTTTATTCAAAGCTTAACTGGATTTGTTTTTAAAAGGGACATTATTTATTAAGATTCAAATATATAAAGGACATACAAATAACAGTTCTGTATACGAAATGCCAGATACCCTGCATGTAAGAGCATACATGCAGGGTGCCTGGCTTAAGAAATCTTTCTGCATAAAGCAGTGACTCAGCCACAAGAGCTGCCTGTATTGTACTATAAAACAATCACAGTTGGGTGCAGTGCCGCAGGCCAGTAATCCCAGCACTTTGGGAGGCCAAGGCAGGAGGATCACTTGAGCCCAGGAGTTTGAGACCAGTCTCTGGACAACATAGTGAGACTCTGTCTCTACAAAACATCAAAAAATTAGCCAGGGTTGGTGGCGCATGCCTGGGGTCCCAGCTACACAGGAGGCTGAGGCAGGGGAACTGCTTGAGCCCAGGAGGTCGAGGCTGCAGTGAGCCATGTTCCCACCATTGCACTCAGCCTAGGTGACAGAGGAAGACCCTGTCAAAAAAAAAAAATCGCATGTGAGGTTCATGATTAAGGACCAGATGACCTAATGAAATTGGACCTTCTGAACATTCTTGAACACTTGATTATTTTAACAGAATGTGGAAACCAGTTTAATAAGAAGTTATAAAAATGGAGGGCCAGCAATGAAAGTAATCCTAGAATTAACCTGGAAGAAGAGAGGGTATGGTCAGAAAGACAAGCAACCACTCCCACAAGTATAAATGCTTGATTCAGCTTCTCTATTTTGTGTTGTCCGAGCACCTCTGGCAAGGTTCATATGCAATATTAGAATCTCCTAGAAAGTCCCAAGTCCTGAGCTAGAAACAGAAAGCAAGCCACCCACTGCTACCTCAGTGACTTGCAGGATCAGAGATGGGGCCATTTGTCCATTTGCTACCATTTGTCCCCAAGCTCCTAACAAACTACAGGTCTTTATTTGCACAAGACCAAAACCTATTATTTCAGAACTCTCTTTAGCAAACCTCTGGCAGCCCTTGTCACTACCTCCCAATTGCTATTCCAGATAAAAAGGGAAGAGCAAGCACAGAATCCACCTCGTAGCAGGATTGTTCTTCTATTTTCTTCTAGGAGTTTCACCCTCAATATCTCACAATAAGTTTCTTTCCTCGTAACTCCCCCATCTCTCACCCCCATTTAAATCTGGGAGGGGATGGGGGGAAGGAGTGAATCAGAGGAAGATAACTCCATTCGGACAGATGGACAAGGGACAGTATACACTATGAAGGCTCAATCCATCTGTGGAAAAGGAAATCCAGCTGTTGGCCAGGCCTGCCCCATTTATGTCTGCTCTCGGTACACTGACATTTTCTGGGTTCAAAGGAAACAGCACCTGAATTACTTAAAGGCCCGGGCACTATTTTAAAATAATGCTTGGAGTAATCTGATGTCTAAAGTGGCTTTCTGCCAAAAGGATCTTTTGTCACAGTGCTACATTCAAGACCGCTTATTTTAAATGGGCATTTGAAAAATGGTCCATTGCTGTAATTTGGCAATGTGCCTGGAAAAGGCTGAATTTGAGATTGGGCATTTTAAACAAAATCTCTAAAATACAAGTTACAGTCACTTTCCCTAATGAGGTCGTCTGATCCTGTTGCTTAGCGCTTTCCTTAAACATGCCTGAGGGCCCCTCTGTGTGGGCCTGGAGACATCCCCAATTCCAGTGCAAAGGAAGACATGGCACAATTGCACTGTGTCTCCTCAGCTGACCTCGCTAGCCTGACCCAAACGCTAAATTCCATCTCATGGGGTCTAGAATAGTGAAGTTGACATCACTGAAAATTCTATTTGTTTAAGGAAAGAAAGATGAGGCCAAACCCCTCAAAATGGTATTGTTTAGGTTTGAAACACACCACAAATAGATGAATTAAAATTCAAGTTTGTCACTTCCCCAAATCTGCATGTGGAAGTCACTACAGTCTATGCCTCTGGCCCGGAATGACCAAAACCAAACTAGAGAAGTAAATTGTTTTCTATTATATTCTCCTTAGGCTATAAATTCTCTGGGCAGAGAGGGAAGAAGGAAATATTAGTGCTGTGTGGTCTTGGCATGCCATCATGTCAATGTGTCATTGGAATACTAATGTAAATGATGTTCAAATCGCCCCTGTAATAGACCCATAATTAGCTTGCTCCATTCCTATGCTGTGTTTAAGCTCTTCAGAATTGCTCAGATCTGAGGTTTTACTATAGAACAAGACACCAGTATTCAGAGACGCTGACAAATTCCAATATCCCTCTTTTCCCTGTGTCCCTTTCCTTCTCCTGTATTTAGTTTTCAGTCTCCTTTCCACATGCCTCTCAAAGAACGCCAGGTAGAAGTCAGTCGATGTAGCCATAAAAAGAAAAAAACTAAACTAAAGAAAAGTTTGCCTGCCATCGCTCAATGCTTGTTAGAGTAAAACTACAAAGGTATACAGTACATTTTTTTTTAAGCTAAGGGGTTATATGGGTCAGCTTACACACTGGCTTGCAAATCTGTTTTCTCAAAATGAGTTGGACCAGACAAGAATGTTAATTTATTTGAGCAGACCTATGTCGCTATTGATCATAAACAAAGGTGCTGGTGTGGTGCATCATGCCAGCACACACCAACACGGAGAAAGGTCTGCTCCCGACAAACAACCAGGTGAATACATTCACCATGATAGGTTCTCATCCATAGCTTGTTGATTTTCTAGCTTAACTTTTAGGTAGCGATTTCATTTTCCTTATTTTCAGGGTCTTGGGGAGGCCCCTGTAAGTTGCTTCCATGTCTCAGCGATACATTCAAAGATATGTTGAGATTGATATGAACAGACAGGCAGATAGCCTGGCCATCTTATTAACATTAGGGCCCAAGATCATGCACTCTGTCTAGGCTGTCTAACTGCTCTAATTGTCAGAAAAATCTATTTCAGCATAAGATTGTAAAAATTGGTATCGTGCCGGGGTCAGTAATTACATGGTCTTTCCCCAACACAGCAAAAGGATGTGTATATTGACAAGGAAATTACAGGATTGGACATAAACAATTCACTACACGAGGGGCTTTGGCAGAATTGAGAGCATCACTTTGAAAAAGAGATACCTTGGGAAAAAAAATGTAACCCATGAAGAAGACACCTCTGGCCATCTCTGAGAATCATAAGCATAATTCATGATATCTAATAATTACAACATTAAGTCTATATTTATTTCAAAATAAAAAATTAAAAGGGGCATGGGTTTAAAGAAAGGTGCATACCCAAAACTATTTTAAAAAGTTATCAGTGGAAAAGGTAAGACTGCAAAGTTAATGGAAAATAAAAAGCCTCCCAGAAAGGAAAAACTGTGGTGTGCATAGGAAATATCAACACGTGAGCACAGTGAACAATGGTCAAACACACCCTTTCTATCAAATCAAAGAAGCCTTTTCCAGTCTGTGACATATTAAACTTCTAGGGTTGTAATTATGGAGTTATTTTTATAGTTTATCTATTCTAAATATATCTTTCTAATAATATATATAGCAGAAAACTGAGGAGATATTGTTAACCAAATTCATTGCTATTTCTGATCAAAACATATTCTCAAAGAATCTCGTTACACAGATTATAGGGTATCAATCAAATGACTGGCGCCCCCTCCTGGCCTTCCCAAGAATGACAAAACAATCCCCATGTCTCAGCCCTTCGCAGACCCCTTTTCCAGCACTACTTGGTCTGTCTCGTCTACGCATAGATCCACAGTGAGGCCTGCTGCTAGTATTCGAGACTGCTAAACTGTGATGCCCATATTTTTATTCACTTTCAACTGGAGTGGCAAAATGTACCTACCTATACAGGTCATGACTGTATGTGGAAAATCAAGTGAAGAGCCTCTCCATTAAATGCAGCCACTGATGCCAAGATCCTTCACTATTGTTTATTATTCATTGTTATCAATTTTCTGAGTCATTTGAGCTGGACATCTCAGGCTCCTTGAGATCCACCTCCATCTTCCTGTCTTTGTTCACACTGGCTATTATTCCTTTCCAGTCACAGCCATTTCCCATAGCCCTGACAGTGATCATCCAGAGGTCAGAAGAATACTAGGTCAGGTGCATCCCCAATACCTTATGACCTAAGAGACACTTCTGTTCCAATCACAGTCCACGAACTTTGCTCTCATTCTCTTACAGCAATGAGTATACTCAAAAATTAGTACAGCAAGGAAGTAGTCACGTCCTTTCTTTTTTTTTTTTTTTTTTTTTGAGATGGAGTCTTACACTGTCGCCCGCGCTGGAGTGCAGTGGCGCGATCTCAGCTCACTGCAACCTCCACCTCCCGGGTTCAAGTGATTCTCCTGCCTCAGCCTCCCAAGTAGCTGGGATTACAGGTGCCCACCACCACGCCTAGCTAATTTTTTGTATTTTTAGTAGAGATGGGGTTTCACTATGTTGGCCAGGCTGGTCTCAAAATCCTGACCTCATGATCTGCCCGCTTCGACCTCCCAAAGACGTCGTTTCTTTCTTAATGCATGGACCACAGGTATTCCAAGAACAGAGATCTTATTCTTATTCTCCTGGTTTCAACCCCTCTTTCTCCACTCCTCTCTTGGTCTCCACCCCCTCTTTATTCTCTTTTTACTTTAATTCTAAGTCTCAAGCAATTCCTGTATGGTAGGCTTCTGTTCCTATTTATGCCTGCTTATCTTCCCTGGACCTCTGGAGCCCAAATTCTTGATGTGAAATTATGACTTCATGGTGTCCACCTCCTTTTCTCAAGTTAGAAGTCTGACCTCTGACTCCAGCACACTTGCTGGACCCACAACCTTGCCAACATCTTCTAGTAGTGCCTGATACCCCAAATTCTGGTTTCAGAATACAAAAGCCCAGCATGAAACTATTAATATACATTTCCTCTTATCTCAGTTCTGTTTATTTTCATCTATTGTTTAGATTAGGAATCTTTGATACTAGAATTACATATGTTGAAATCTGAAAGGCCTTAGAAGTAATCTAAGTCAATGACTTCTAACTATTGTTGGTCTGCAAACCTGTTATGTCAGAATCTCCTGGGGTGCTTGTTAAATATACAGATTCTTAGGCCCTACCATAGAACTGTCAATTCAGAGTTTCTAGGCATTGGTCACAAGAATCTTTATTTTAACAAGCTCCCCAGGCAAATCTGATGCAGAGCCAAGTCTGGGCACTCTGATGATCAAAGCTCGTCAATTCACAGATGAGGAAACTGACGAGGCAGGAACTAAAACCCAAGCCTCATGAGCCCCGGTCTTTTGTTCTTTCCATCATCCAACTTTCTCTCCTCCTGGAAGAAATATGTTAGAACTGCCTTGAATAAGAACAAGTTATAAAGTCAATTAGCAATAAAACCTTGTTTTGTAAAGAACACAATGACCTATCTGTTGAACTTGCTCAAACCCCTGCTTTAAAAAGGGTTGTACACTACTAAGGACAGTCATCTTGTGGTGACACACATTAGCTACTGAAGATTTATTATTCCCCCCCCCCAAAATTACATGGGTCAAAAGCAGGAGAGACTTGAACATTTCAGCAATGCATTGGAGCTTGAGAGAATTATATTGGGATGGTTACTCGAGCTATCTGAACTGCTTGTTACCCTTTCTTTATGAAGACTGTAGAAGGCAAACCAAAAAGTCAAAAGCAGAATGGAAAAGAAGCAATAAAAGAGAAAGAACCTGGCCCCTCAGACAGCCCCCTTCTTTGGTTGTTTATAGTTGAGTTGTTGCTTACATGTAACCATCAGAATAGATTCTTACAAAGAATTTTTTCCATTATAGATAAATATTTTGGAAACAAAATTAGTAATGGACCCACTGAGCAACTGATACAAATTGAAACAGCAATGTGATTATTAGACATTATAAACAACTGAGAATTTGAGATAGTTTTCAAGTACTGTTATGTCTGGCCAAGATGAACATAAAGTCTATTATAGCATTATCATGATCTCCCTCTTGGCAAAAATGTAAAAGGTCACTTCAGATTTAGTTAAACATGATAGCCAAAGACATGCAAGAGACACTCAACTGGGAATATCAGGTTGTCTTCTTGACCTGGGACTGCCTGGATGACTCTGAGAGCTTGGTTTGAATATAATAACAGGGCCCGTGGCTGATTCTTCCCTTCAAATACCAAGACATTTGGGGTTATGTTGCTACCCCAACCAGAGTAGAAGGACATGAAACACTTTAGATTATCGCACAACACTTGAAAAATTTACATATTTTCTGCCTTTAGTGTTTTTTTACCCTCTAAAAATATGGTCTGCAATTTTGAGAAAGTATTATCAAAGGAAATCACAAGGACTTTATTAACATCATCTCATTAATCTTCAAAAGGTAGCTGTAAAGCAATAGAAAATTTTACTGATGAGGAAACAATTACTAAGGAGGCTAAGTGACTTGCTTGAAGTTATTAAGTTAATTCTTGGCTCAGTTAACATTTGACACCATTGACACTTTCCTTCCTAAATTGCTTTCCCTTGACCCCCATGACACTAAACTATTCTCACTCTTTTCCTCTTCTTATGAATTTAAGCTTCTTTACAGAAGAATGAATCTAACATTAAATCCAATCATTTGCATCACTGCAAATTGTCTTTAACAAGGTATTTATATGTGGGTAGCTATGCTTATGTACTTTTTATGTTCTTTTTCCTGTACAGAGACAGTTATAATACAGTAGTTAAGAACATGAACTCTGGAACCAGAACACAACCTTTCCAATCCTGGTTCCTCCACATGCTAGTTGTGTGACCTTGGGCCAGTCACTTAACCTTCCTGTACTTTGGGTTCTCTACCTGTAAAATCGGGATAATAATTGTACCTGCCCTAAGAGGGCTGTTGTCAGGGTTACATGGTAAAATATATACAAAATGATTAGAACACTGTCTGGCATATAATAAGCTCATTCAGTGTTCATTGTTATTAATAGCATTATTTCATACCCATATTTTCATGTAGCTATGAGATGTTCATTCCATTGTGTTAATATATAACACCTTGCTTAGCCAATTTTATCTTGCATGGGTTTAGATGATTCATAGGAGTTTGGAAAATCACTGAAATTAAAAAAAAAAACAGAGGGTGGGTCATATCCTTCATTTTTGTTATTCAAAGTTTTTCTCCCCTCTCCTACCACATCCTGGTCCTGACTATCCCCACCCCCAAGCCATTGCTACAATCCTTGCCCAGGCACTCACCACCTCATAATTTTTTTAAATGGGGCCCAAATAGGAGCATGGTGAACTAATAAAGTCCCCACCAAGGTGGAGTAATGTGGCGTTAGATCACAAAACACCTAGAAGTATCTTGCACATGGCACCTTTCTATAAATGCCATATGGATGGATGAAATGAAATGGTTATGGGGTCCATATGGAAGCAGAGGCTGAAAGCAGGCTGGGGCCAGGCTGGGAAATGACCTAGACGCCATGCTAGGAGGTTTAGGTTTGATCTTGTAAGCTATGAAGAGTCACAAAATTTTTTTGTTCTTATAAACGTGGGATTAGAGAGAAAGCTATTTGGAAGCTAGAAAAAATGGTTATAGCTTCCTAATCATTCAATATTACAGCCCGTTTCTCTTTAACCCTAAGGAATATTTTTAAGTTATATTAAATTTTGAAATTTTCCCTGCCAAAACTATTTCAGAGTATCCCTTTTCTTCCTTGTGCCTCTCACAAACAGGCTTCTTTAAAGGTATAATATTTTCTTTTATACTTTGTTTTAATAACAGATTTTAGTTTTCTAGAGGGCCTAGCCATTCCTCATTTTAAATGTTTTCCTGTCTTATAACATTTAAAAGAAACGATTTGTGTCCCAGATTACCCTGACTCGAAGGTAATGACTGGTAGCCTGGGAAGCCTGGACCTGAGCTAATTGTGAGTTCCAGCTGGTCAGTTTCATGATAATTACCCAGCTCTGAAAGTAATTCATGGGAACATATAATTACCTATCAACTTGCTTTCACAGGGCCGGACCTGCAGTCTCAGTGACAGCCACCCTTCAGAAATGTGGTGCCTAGCTTAGGAATGAAGCAGGCTCTATTGCTAGTAGTGTAAAAGGAGATCAATGGGCAACATCACCTCCTCGATCAAACCCTGTACAGTCTGCTTGGGATGCTGTTATCCCAAAGGGAAAGAGAACGATGATCTTGAGTGCCTCAATAAAAACTTGCAAATAGGAGGCGCCAAAGGATTTCTGTTTAGTATCATTATAGTCTAGTCAGAGTGAATAGCAACTCATCAGAGACCTTTCTCCATGATGGCTTATTCCAAATATTTACTTTATTTTTCTCATATCCCAAGCCCTGTGGAACTGCACTGCTTTCACTGACTTATTGAAAATTATTTCAGAAATGATGTTCTCAGTATGTAGGATATTGTATTTCCTCCCCCATTACACCCTTGCATCTTGTTTCTTTTTAATTCTGTATTTCTTTTATTATTTTTCTCTCTGAATCGATCCTCTGTATCTACAAAGGTAGCTCTATATTTTCTTTCCCAACTGCCTCACTGATGAAGAGTTCTCTGGCAACACAGGCTAGAAGGAAATCTCAGTCTCATTTCCTTCACTTCAAAAGTAAATCCACTTGTCTGCCTCATCCACAAAAATGTAATGGGAGTGTTTTTCTGCCACATTAGTCAATGCTGAGGCAGGAAGAGTGAGAGACCAGGCCATATGGTGACTGTCACAGCTGGCAGGCTACACAGCCAGGATAACAGAGGCTAGAGCTGAGCCAGGTGTCGGGGCTCAAAATGCAGCAACTGGGGACTCTATGGAATGACTTTAAGGCCAGTCTGTCAGGAGACCAATAAAGCACTTTTTCTACAAACTGAGAAAACAACTTGCAACACTATCTTCATGGATTGACTTCCCTTTGCAAAGGTGAACTCCAGATAGTTTGGCAGAAGGGGTACATTAGAGCAGACTTCTTTTTCTGAAAGCCTTGGACAAGGCTGATGAAGCAGAAACTAGGTGTAAGCATGCCTAGTGGGAAAGTGGGGAAGAGGCAAATTGGAAGTCAGGGAACTGCACAAAGCCTGCAGTTGCAATGGCCAAAGCTACCCTTTAGTCTCCACTCCTACCCTTCCTTGTTTAGCCTCAACTCCTGCGTTCAGTGAGTGCCCGCTCTGTGCCAGACATGGTACTAAGGGTGCCAGGAACCTGAAAGAGAATTGGGCATGATTCCTTTCCTGAAGAAATTTACTGTCTGGTGTGAAATCCAATCTCTCTTATGCCCTCAACAGCTTATTTTGGGTTCCTGGGGCTTTAATCTTCCCAGCACTTCTGAGGACAGAAATTCATAACTTCTTTTGGATTGGAAGCACTGCCATTTGCAAAGACCTCTACAAATCATGCAGACCACAGTGACTCATCAGAGAGCCCATTCCCAAACTAGCAATTGCTCTGAGAAGTAACAGCTCTGAATGCTACCAGAGGGAATCTACTTATTGAAGATCCCAGGCATTCCCTTCCATCTCCTCTGTGGGAGACAGAGTGCTAACCCTAAACCCCTGGCCCAGCACCAAAGCAACATCATTTGTGACTACCCTGCAAACTCACATTCTCTGCTGAGGACTGAGACCTTCACCGTAATTATTACCAGTTGCTAAATTTCATCTCTACAGAAAGCATAATAGAAAGGTGACTATCTGAGAAGCACTTCTTAGAGTAATCAAGCCTGAAACTCTGTGATAGAAATGTAAATCTGAGGTTAGCATTTACGGAACACAAGGAAAAGACAAGGCCAACAGAGCAAGTCAGTTACCTCTGGAAGCACTCAGCACTCCATCTGTTTTAACTCAAAGAAGCACTCACCTCTCAGTGTGTCTCTTCACATTTCCTATTCTATATTTCCATCCCCTTTCTGTCCTTTTTCCCTTCCTCTTGTTCTTTTCATTTTTCCCATGTCCCTTTCCTTCTCTGTTCCTAGCACCTTACTATAAAACAGAAGTCAGAACCAGACTCAGAGCAGTCTCTTTATATATGGCTGCCTGATGAAGTGTGTATGTCCATTTCAACTTCAAATACAAATGAATTTTGGATCACCCACTCTATCAGATTACCTATGTCTCTACTCCTCTCCACTAGCATTGACAAACAAGAGATGACCATAGAGAGACTGGATGCTTATCATATAAATGTCTGTGCCTAGTTCCCATGGTTACAGATAGAGATCTGCCACAAGAATAGGTATTACATCTATGCAAACAGGCTGCCAAAGCTTTTGACTCAGGCAGCAAGAAGACAGGTTAGCAGGGGCCAATTCTGAGAGCTCATTAGGCCAGCAGAGTTGGGTAGATGTCAAGGGGTCAGTAGGCAGGGGGTGGACAGAGAGGGATGTGTGATCACAACAGATATCAGGCCAAAAAAGATGTCCAAGGTTCAGGTGTCCTAGGACTCAGCTTGGTCAGGAGAGCCCAAGCAGATAGAGGCCAGAGAGCTAGGGATCCAAGGCCTGGAGGTGCTGGAACCACAGCAACCCAAAGTACTACCTCCCCATCCCTGATCTGAACTTCTGGGCAGAATTTCTAGGAGTTATTTAACAGCCGCTACCAGTCACAACATAGGTTGCATTTCAGGAGGTGTCAAGCAATTCTAGACCACTGTGTAGTTTGCAAAGCTTTTTGAGGTTCTTTAAGATGAGATGGAAAGTGTGTTTTACAGGGCCTAGAAAGATGGGCCTGTATATCTCAGGTATCCTTGGGCAAATGACCTTGCTTTCATGTTCCTATTAGCCAAGTTAAACAAAGTAGGTGACAGGACACTTGATGTTGACGCATATGATTGCCTTGCTTCTCCTTTCACTTCTCCATGTTGGCCTGCAGCTGAGCAAGAAGGCTTTTAAACAGGAAGACACTTTTTGCTTTCCCCCTAGCTAGCAAAAGCCCCTTTGGGCTGAGAGGTGATGGTATCATTCTCCAGCATGCCCTAGAGTGGGACAAATGTCTGAAGAGGGCTTCCAGGAGGAGGTGCTGACCAGTGGGACTTCTTTATTTTCCTTTCTTTCATTCTGACACATTCTTCAGAGTCAAATGCAAAGAGATACTATTTTCAGAGGAGCCATACCATTGCTCTCCCTCATTACCATGAAAAAATCAAGAGCTGAATGCAAGCTATTGCATTTGAATCCTTGGAAAACAAAACTAAGTTTTATAAATACCTTCTGGCCATTGTTTTAAAAGGAGAAAACCTGATGTTGATTTGTATGACACTTATCCATATTCGAGTTTTGGGGACACATTAAGCAGTATCTCAAGTCAGACCAGATTGGATTCATTAATGAAACTGGACTGCCTCTCTAAACATCAGAGCAACTCTTTAGTAACGAGAAACCTTACTTCCTCCACTTAGTTGAGCTGGAAAATTAATGTAGTGTGCTTCTAAAGAAACACATAATGAACATGATGAATTTTCATCATCTTGCTGGAAAGTGATTCTTTATGTTCTTATTCCAAATTTACAGCAAGTAAATTTAACGTTCCAAAGCTGCTGCGCCTTTTTAAGACCTCACTATCAATTTGTGGGGCGCTTTAAATGATTCTGACCTGGAATTTATTAGTGCTTTCTGAAAAACGCACGTGTAGCAAATTGCTGCACTTCAAGATAAATCAAGTTATTTGCAGAAGTTACACTTTAACTATTCACATTTCTCCTAAAGGGGAAAAACCCCAGCCTTTACCTGAGTATCATGCAGAGAGGCAGAAACCCAAACTGGGTCTCCTACTTTCCTAGGAAATTTGTAATCAGGGAATTGAAAATCCCCTCTGGAATCTAGGAGCCCATACTGACCAGCTCCTCGGCAGAGCTGATTTCAAAGTTACCACTGTTCTTAAGTCAAAGGTCACAGGCCACTAATGGCATCCCCCCAAATGGCACCGTGAACCCCCAAGGACATGGACACTTTAAACAGACATTCCATTTCTAGGACCGCTCCCCTTTAACAGCAGACTGTTTGTAACACAGAGAATGTAAGGAAATTGTTATTGTTAGAAAAGAAGAGGGGCATGATCACTCATTTCTTTAAAAACTGACATACAATTGGCATATCATAAAATTCACTCCTTCAAAGTGTACAATTCATTGGTTTTGACATATTCACAAAGATGTGCAACCATCACCACCATCTGATTCCAGAACATTTTCATCACTTCCAAAAGAAGGCCTGTGTACAGAAACAGTCACTCTCCATTTCCTCTCTTTCCTCCCCCCACCCACCCCCCGGCCCTAGGCAACCACTACTCTACTTTCTTT
The DNA here is from genome assembly GCF_028858775.2 of Pan troglodytes. Lineage (NCBI taxonomy): Eukaryota > Metazoa > Chordata > Mammalia > Primates > Hominidae > Pan > Pan troglodytes. The sequence continues at coordinate 131,253,094 of NC_072421.2, forward strand.
CTCTATGGATTTGCCTATTCTGGACAGTCACTTCTTTTTGCATAGGGTTTTTATTTTTTATTTATTTGTGTGTGTGTTTTTTACCCCCTGCAGGAAACAGATCAGTGGAAATGCTGAAGTGGTCCCACTTAAAATTCAGGTCTTTGAATAAACCAGGATGGGAACTTTCTTGGAAGAAACTTCCTTAGGGGGCTTTACTTGTGGATGTATATAGCTGCTGACAGATAGCACTGCTTGAGCACAGACTTTTACCCCAGGTCTGATTCTCTCTTTCTCTTTTGGTTGGGGAAGTGGGGGGTCTTCTTTGCTGTTTGTCAGAAGCAGGGCAGATCTGAGTATCTCAAAGCCAGTTTCAGCCTGTTTGTGAAAAGCAGTATACCTGAGTAGACTAGAGTGTCAGGTAAACTAGGTTCCAAGCCATAGCTCTACTACTTTTTGCAGGTTATGGTGTGTGTGACTATGGGGAAGTTATATGACCTCTCAGCCTCAGTTTCTCACCTGTAAAAGGGAAATGATAGTACCTATCTCACAGGATTTATTTTGAGGACTAAATGAGAGATCGATAAGTAGGTAGATAGCTAGACAGACAGGTACCAATATAAATATAGATACAGATAAATAGCTTCGTACTATGCCAGGCATTAGTAAGATCTCAACAAATTATATCTAAACTTAAATGCCTATTGTGTGCCAGGTACTGGTTTTTGCACTTACTCATTGTTTACTTATTGGAGCTAAGTGCACCTCATCAAAAGGAAAGATGGGATTCTGAATACAAGTATTGGCAATGCCTCTGAAAGATATCGATGTAATAAAATGACATGATGTCTAATCAAGTAGGTGAGACTGCTATATCAGTAAGCTCTAGCCACAGATTAATTTCTTGACGGGCAAGGCAAGTTGACATTCTCAGGAAATTAAAGTTCAACGTATTGTTTCTGCAAAGAATACTATAGTCCGTGAAAATCAATGTTTTACCCTGACTATATGGCAGTCTCTTCAGTAATATAGCAATAGCTATTCATGCACAGTATAATATAAAACCTATAGATCAATAAGACCTTTGATTTATAAAAATTTACAACAAATCACCCGGGACAAAAGATCTAGAAAAGATAAACGTCTCTCATCAAAAGCTACCTTAAACATAATCCTGTCAAAATAAAGAATATATATTTTATAAAGTGAGGCTGGGTGCAGTGGCTCACGCCTGTAATCCCAACACTTTGGGAGGCCGAGGTGGGTGGATCACCTGAGATCAGGAGTTCGAGACCAGCCTGGCCAACATGGTGAAACCGATCTCTACTAAAAATACGAAAAAAATTAGCCAGGTGTGGTGTCAGGCGCCTGTAATCCCAGCTACTCGGGAGGCCGAGGCAGGAGAAGTGCTTGAATCTGGGAGGCGGAGGTTGCAGTGAGCCGAGATAGCACCATTGCACTCCAGCCTGGGTGACAAGAGCGAAACTCTGCCGAAAGAAAAGAAAAGAAAGGAAGAAAGAAAGAACCCAGATAGGGTTTTTAAACACAACTGAGACAGCCAAATGCCTAGGCAGATAAAAAGGGGTCCCCGGAGAATCTCCGATCTGCCCCACAAGTGTATATTAGATGCTTTTGTGCAGATAAGGGAACTTGCCCAGGGCTTGTCTGGGCATGCCCACAGCAGACTGGAGCCTGACATATGCACTGGGAGAAGTGAGTGGAGCCATGGGGAATGGTAGCTTATGCAGGGGAAGAGCCTGGCTTCTTCAGTTCCTGTGTGGTGGCCTGGGATTTGATCTGTGAGGTCGGGGGCCTGTTAGCAGGACTCCATCTCATTTTGCTGAGTTTTTTTTTCTTTTTTTCCTTTTCGCCCAATAAAATCCTGATCTACTCACCCTTCAATGTGTCTGCGTGCCTAAATTTTCCTGGTCATGTGACAAGAACCCAGATTTTTAACTGAACTAAGGAGCAAAATTCTGCAACACAATCAAACATCTATCTTCCCTAATAAAAAGTTCAAAGTCAAGTATTTTATAACTGCACACATAGTTGGTCTGGTAGGTGAACAAAAACAAGGAAATTATCACAGGTCTCTGTGGGTATTTCACTCCTTTCTCAGGTTTGAAGGATAATAACATGACATTTAATACTATTTATAGTAATAGAAAATAATCACAAAGCAGTAGGTTCTCAACACAATTCTATTTCTGTAGGATTTCCTAAATCTTGAAAAACTTGGGCCATTCTAATCCCCGGTCCATGATACTATTCAAGCCTCAAGAAATCATATCCAGAAAGAGAAGATTAGAGCCTCTAACATTTATCAATGGCAAAGGAATGAGGAGTCTGACACAATTGTTTATCATTCACCTGATATTGGAAGGTATATTTTTTCCCTCTCGCTCATTAGCAACAGCCATCTAAAGGAAACAGTCCTGGATGCTAGTTAGGTTCTGGGGGGCCTATGCCAAGGCCCATGATTATATGAAGCAATGATTAACTTTCAGGATTTTTTCCCCATTGTTGTAGAAGGTCTTTACTTCTTCTAGCAATCAGGTGTTGGTTCTAGAAAGGAGGAACACTGAACAAGTAATGAAGAACCCCTAGGAATTCAACTAGTCCTTTCCCTCCAACAGAAAGAAGTTTTGAATAGAATGGACTAAACAGAGAGTGGCAGGTCCCCCAGGGGCCCCAGGCTGTTACCAAGTAGAGGTGAAATCAGTTATCTGCTCACTTCCTTCTATTCTGTTCTGTTCTGCTCTGTTCTGTTCTATTCTAATTATTCATCAACTGATCTAGCTTCTGGCCCCACCTCTGCCATTAACTGTACAACCTTGAGATGTGGCTTTAATCCCCTGGTCTTCCACGTCCACACCTGTAAAATGTGAAAGTGGACCTACATGATCTGCTTTTCTGAGCATCCCATAGTTCAATTACAATACACTTGGCTACTCTCTCTCTTCTACTCTCATCATCATCAGGACTTGGAATGAAGAAGATGGGACACAACCACTCTCAAAGAAAACTTCATTCAGTAATAGGTCAGTGATTAAGGCTTTCCTTAACATTATTGCCAGGCACTGTGTTAGCCCCTGGGGATTAAAGATGAATATGCGTGTACCCTCAAAGATGTTTTATGATATATACATATACGTAATATATAATATAAAGATATCATATGATTTTATATATATATATATGTATATATATGATACAGAAATATCTGTAGTGGTCCAAAGCAAATGTCATTAGCTTCATAATAAACTCCCCTTATCCAGCTTCCTAGGTAAAGAGACCTAGCCACCAGACAGAGGATATAACAAAAATTTCAGGTGAAAACTCTGCTCCTGGGCTCTAGGAAAAGACCTAGAAGGTGGAGAGATATAAAAACTTGAGCTTAAAGAGCTATTTGTGGGATCCCTTAAGACAGCACCAAAAGATCCAGTTGTGGGATTAGATGCTTTCTCACTATTATGAATTCTCCAATGATCTATGATCAATCCTTTCTTCCCAGGTAGAGTTCAGCCTCACTGTTTCACCTCTGACATGACAGTCACACACCCCTTACCTATTCAAGAGGTTGCCCCTTTCTTGCCTTCCTATCCCCATCTCACAAGATCACCACTTCTCAGCCCTCCATATCTCCATTGGTAGAAAAGAATACAGTGATGGTTGCCACGCTACTTTTGGCTACCATCAGCTATATATACGGTGTTGGGAAAATTGCTTTTGATGCCAAAACTCTCCTTCTCATCTCCCCCTCCTCCTCTTCCTCCCCCCTCCTCCTCCTATGCCCTCCTCCTCCTCCCCCCCTTCCTTTTCCTCCTCTTCTTTGTTTCTTCTTCCTTTTCTTCAGAATATTACCACCTTACTTTTGGATAGTTTCCAAAGCACTCTAAGCATGCAGACACTGAGGCTCAGAGAGGAGAACTGAGTTGCCCAAGGTTACACAGCCTATGAAAGCAGGAATCCTTGGAGGTTCAAAAGGACATATATGTGATGATAATGAAGGATATCACCAAGGAAGGCTGACAGACCAGGCAGCCACTATGAGGCTTCACAGGGGAGGCTTCCCTTTGATAAATTTTCTATAGTCTGTAATTTGGTCCTCAGTTTTGCCCACCAGGAAATTTGATTTTGACATTGTCCCAGTATTCATCTGACTCATGCTAAGTAAGTTCTCAAGAGACGGTCATATGCAACCAGACTACCAAAGTATTCATTTGAGGTATTAAATATTACTACTAAGAGGACTAGATTCACACATTCTCTGGCCACACTCTCCCTCCAATAGACAAGTTACATGAAAAGATGAATTATAATCAGAAGGTTGGCTGGCAAACCTGGAAGCATTACCCAGTGAGTTAGTTAAATCATCTATATGTGCAATGGCATCAAGTCTTTGTAATGTAATGAACTATTAGACACCCATGCCTTCAGACAGAACTGGACAGGCCCTTCAATGTGAGCTCTATTACTCTCTCCAGTCTCCATTCTCATTGACACATCACTGCTTCAACTTATATTAATACCTTCCAGAGACAGCTCTCTGCGTTGATCTATTGCTTCTTGCTTAAGTTTAATTGTCGTGGAACAACCTACTTCCAGGATCTCCAGGGGACACCTGTCACCTCTATGGACGACTAAAAGAGGCCAGGTTTTCTGATTCTGAGTCTGCAATGCTTTCAACTACATTTTGCTGCCCCACCATCAAACAGGGATGATCCCATATCCCTCCCAGGGTTGTTACAGGAGAAAAAGGAGACACATACAAAAATGCTTTTAAAGTACTGTGCAAATATAAGCTATTATCTATTATCAATTTAAACTCCTCACAAATGGATCATTTTGCTATCTTTCAACTCTGCCAAATAAAGTGGTAAACGAGAGCAGAGAGCACTTAGTGGAAGGATTTCCAAAAGGGCAAAATTCTCAGTCAGCTGAAAACTTGGGGAACTCCTACTTAACTACTGTTTTTTTCTTTCCTTTAGCTCCCCAAGGCTATCACTTATTTATAAAACAGTGCTGATGCCAGATATGCAATGAAATGAGGTCAGTGAATTGCAGGTTCCTCCCCAGCCAAAGCTGGGAGAAGGCTAGGGTAATCAGTGCACAATTAGTTGTTAACTGATAAATGAGGAGCCAATTGGCTGGATGACATAGAAGAAATGGATATCAGCCAAACAAGAAAAAAAAAAAAGACAGGCTGGCTGATTTACGAGTGAGAAAGAGAAAGAGTGAGAGGACGAAGGAGAGAATGAGAAACAATTTGAAGGCCCAGAGAAAGACGAATATGTAGCAAAGAAATTCTGGCAATTGGCAAGCACCAGAGGTAAAGGAAGAATTTCTTCCCCTCCCACCCACCCCTTGGAACATTTCTCTCTCTGGGAAGAGGAGGTGATCATTTCCTCTGGAGATTGATGACATTCACACAGACCATCCTAAAAGTTGACCTCAGATTATATTCATCATATTTCATTTCAAACTCTCATTTTTTGATTGTCACATGCATCATTTTCTGTGTTGGGGGGAGACCGAAAAGGGTATTTTATTGTAGCAGATGAAATATACATATCTTTCAAAAGAATATATTTTTTGCTGCAAAGTTCCTTACTCCAAAAATGCTGACTTAAAAAATTATCTTCAGTTGTAGAAAAATCAGAGGTAAATAAATGCTAAACCAGTTACCCACTCTACCCCTGTGCAGCCTACTGGTGTGTTTGTTAAAAGGCCTGTCCACAATTAGGCTGTCAGATATAACACCATATCTACATATGATAATAGATTTTAGAAAGAAGAAAATCAGGCTGTAAAGGTCAACTAGAGAAATTCTCCCATCCAATCTCTGAACCATTATGTTAAAAAAAAATGAGGACAGGCAGTTATTTCTTCTGAAGAAAGATGCTGAGCACAGTATAAATCACTCCATGAAAGGAATGGGAGTTGGCTACTCAAAGCTGGGGGAGCCAAGGGCATGAAAGATGGTGTGGGTGTGGCAGGGTTCAACAAAGGCAGCATCTCCTCAGTCTGTCCTAAGTGACTGGTCTACCATGTGGAAGAGGGTTCCAGTTCATTAGTGCTTTGACCCTGTCTCTGAACCTGATTACCTTTGAGCATCACCACCACCACTTTGTGAATAAAAGAGACCTTCTCACCACAGAGTTCTCCTGACTTGACTTCTTTCAAAGCAAGCCAAGATAGCCTCTCCCCATGGCCAGTACAGAGTCCAGGAGATTATAAGGAGCAGCGACTCTGCTGGGGCAGTGGTTGAGGGGATAGCAAGTGACCTAATGCTGCAGCTTCCCCGGAAACTCATCCCTTAGCACACAGGGTACCTAACACTCAACTGGCTAGTCCCAGACACCACAGGTCTGCAATGTCATATTTGAGCAATAGAGTGCCATTAGTGCAGGTAGATGCCGACTTTCTGGGCAAAAGATACCTGCCCAGGCACATGCATTTAGACATTAAGCTCCTTTACCATAAAAAATGATGAGTTCATGTCCTTTGTAGGGACATGGATGAAATTGGAAACCATCACTCTCAGTAAACTATCGCAAGAACAAAAAACCAAACACCGCATATTCTCACTCATAGGTGGGAATTGAACAATGAGATCACATGGACACAGGAAGGGGAATATCACACTATGGGGACTGTGGTGGGGAGGGGGGAGGGGGGAGGGATAGCATTGGGAGATATACCTAATGCTAGATGACGAGTTAGTGGGTGCAGCGCACCAGCATGGCACATGTATACATATGTAACTAACCTGCACAATGTGCACATGTACCCTAAAACTTAAAGTATAAAAAAAAAAAAAAGACATTAAGCTCCTTTAAAACAGGGAACTCACCATCATTCATGTTTGTGTGGCCCCTGCTGACCCAGGGTCTAGCTGTTTCCTGATACATAGAAGCTGCTCAATAATTATCTTTTTCTGTTATCTTACTTAGATGCAACTCAGAAGTAAGAACATTGGCTTTGGAATCAGGGAGTGTGCATTCTAGTCCTACTTCTACTATCAAAGAGCTATGAGACTTGAGGTATGTCTCTCCCCTTTTCCTGACCTCAGTTTTCCTGACCTAAACACATTCTAAATGGCTGTTCCCTCACCTCACTCAGAAGCTTATCCTCACCACCCTATCTAAAATGTCACCCCACCTGCATCTCTCTCTAACTCCACCCTGCTTTCCTTTTTCCTTTTTCTTTTCCTTCCTTCCTTCCTTCCTTCCTTCCTTCCTTCCTTCCTTCCTCCCTCCCTCCCTCTCTCTCTCTCTTTCTTTTCTTTTTTCTTTTTTCTTTTTTGACATAGCCTGGCTCTGTTACCTAGGCTGGAATGCAGTGGCACAATCTCGGGCCACTGCAACCTCTGCCTGCCACATTCAAGTGATTCTCCCAACTCAGCCTCCTGAGTAGCTGGGACTACAGACATGTGCCACCATGTCTGGTTAATTTTTGTATTTTTAGTAGACAGGGTTTTGTCATGTTGGCCAGGCTGGTCTCGAACTCCTGGCCTCAAGGGATTCACTCACCCCAGCCTCCCAAAGTGCTGTTACTTTTTCTTCATAGTACTTACCATAAATTTAAATTTGCCTTATTTATTTATTTTCTTGTTAGCCTGGCCTTTCACCAACCCCACCCCAAAATGAATGGAAGTTCCACTAAGACAAGGATTTTTGTACATCTTTTTCACTGTTATATTCTTTGCTTCAGGACACAGTGCCTAGCACATAGTAGGTGTGAATAAATATCTGTTGAATTAAAAATTACAAACATAGTAGATGCTCAATAAATGGGTATAGAATGAGACAAGGAAGGTGGTGAAATGGATAAGCCCCAAGATCCTTCCCTGAGTTGAAAGACTATGGACCATGGCATTCACACCTTGGGTCCTTTTCTGATAAGGATTTGGCATTCAAACAGGCACCTCCCAAGTACCAGAGAGAGGGCTCAGGCATTTGTTTCCCCCTAAGCTCCTGGAGTTCAGAACTCCAGCTTTCGGCACCTCTCCGAGCTGGACACCAGAGGGCGGTATACCCACACTTACTGCTTCCATCCAGTAGAGGGCCAGAAGAAAGGGGAATCCAAGTTCTGGATAAATGGTGTCAAATTGGCATGTCAGGACCGGCGCCTAACTGCCCCCTGATGTGAGGAGCTGCAGACTGCAGGACAAAGGGTTCAGTAAAGACTTCATTCAAAATTTGTAACATGGAAATCAAATGTGAACAACAGACCCCAAAACCATCTGTTCTTGCCAGAGCCAAGACGGACTCCATGGCCAGCTGCCAGAATTGTCCTGGGTTGTTCTATACACACTAGGGGAGGGAGCCACGTTTCCTTCTAACAAAAGGCCATTATGCAAAGGGCTGCCTAATGAAATCGTCCTTTTGATGTATTCTCTTTAACTAGAGTAATGTAATAAAATGATAATGATAATCTTTTGGTTTATGATTATTCTGAATTAACACCAAAAAAAAAAAAAAAAAAAAGCCAACTCCTGGCATCAAAGTAGGCTGACATTACAAGTTGCTTATTTGCTGCTCCAAGAAATTTATCATTGTGACTTGGTGGAAATGCATTTTAATTAAAACGCTATACACATTATAAGTTGGGGAGTTTTTCAAAAGAGTATAATTAAATCCAAAAATTGAACACCTTGCTATAGTATTAAAGGTGTGCAAGAAAATATATAAAGAAAAACCCATTACAGTTAATGTGTAGGGGCATATGCATATAATTTGTATTAAGAAATATGAGGGCTTAATGAATATCCAAAAACATTTAATATGAATTTTTATTGTGATGGCATAGGTTTTGGCTACTGTGATGTATGCATTTAAGTTTGACAATACCCCCTTGTGAAATAAATGCTCTGATGCTCTTAGTAAGTGTACTCCAACCCTTAAAGCGAAACAGATTTTCCTCATATTTTTTCCTAAGTCACCAAACCCAGAAATATCCTAACTCTGCACCCTGGGTGACATCCTTTTATGAACTCCAATCTTGCACACAACCCCTCAGGCCACAACTGCACGGCTGCTCACAATTCTAATAGCCTATATATTTGTGTGTAAAACCAACAATCTCTAGCTTCAGGACCAGATCACTGCCTTGGACCTCTGAGAGCCTTTTGTATGGTATTTCTTCTATAAACCTGCATAGCCTCACTGTAAGCTTTTGATGAATTAAAGTGTTCATTTGGAATGAGATAAGCTTAGCAGGCTTGTCCCTGCAAGTTCCTGTTAATAAAAAAGTTGAGAGTGTTTAAACCCTCAGGAGGTGAAAAGAAAGAGCTGGTCCATCTTGTGCTGTCAGAGGTGATCATTTTCAGTTGGGCCCCCTGATAGTGCCGGCAAATGTATCCCTTTTAGCATCACTTAAACTAAGCTAATATAGGAGGCTTCTCTTCCATCTGCACAAGAGACAACAGAATGAAAGAAAAAATAAACAGCTCCAAACTTATCAAAATAATTCCACAGAGAATTTGAAAAAGCAAGGCCTTTAAAGCACTTCTTTTTCCTTTGAACAAGATGTGCAAAAGGCTGATCCCATATAGTGTTTTTATCCCAATTGCCCTGGATTCAGTTCACCTGGTCCAGGGTGTGGACACCAGTAAGCAATGCTTGGTGTCTGTTCCATTTTTAACTTATCATGTCTACAGAGGCTTTAGTTTTTAATCAAGAGAAAAGGAAATAAGCTGAGAGCAATAAAACACAGAACAGAGCAGGGCCTGTGAATTCCAAGGAAAGAACGTAAGTGCTTGAGAATGTCCCTGAGCACAAAGGAGGCCTCGTTTGTGTTTAAGTTGCTAAGAAGAAATTCAAGGAGTAGACAGCTGAATATAGCTTATTGAAAATATACAATGTTAACACTAGGGTCAGTCACCTTTTTAGTCTCAAAGGCACACATTTGGCTTTGGGTGGGGGGGCACCATTTGTGCCTTTTTAGGTTCTCTATTCCTTTTTTGCGGTGCTTCTTTTTCCTCCTCTGGTCTCTACTCATTGTCTGTTTCTTCCCCATGGGGAGGAAGAGAAAGACCAAAAGTAACTACCATCAATTGGGGTTGTAAACGTGCCTTCACAACCGCCTCACATGATCTCAACAGAATCCCCACTGTAAATGCACTTCCTTATGATAACAGGTTGGCTACTAAGTGGCTGAAGATGTCAGTGGCTTCCTATGCTAGTTGAAGGGAGAATTTTTAAAAAATCTATTTAGTGAGTAGCAAGGGGAAAAATAGATTCTATTAGTCACAGACCATGTTTTTGTATTGGCTCCAATGGCACATTTTGTATGCTTCTATCTGAGTCTATCAAAATATGTTGAAAATATCTGTCCATTTGTCTTGCCCACTGGACTATGAACCGCTAGAGGGTCGGGACTGTGTCTTTCTCATCTTTGTGTCTCTGTATTTACCTTAGAGCCTGACACAGAAGGGGCTCTTTAGAAGCATTTGTTTCACTGAACCAAGCTATGTATCAACAATCAACAAAAATGGTGGTCTCAGCCTAAGATATGCCAACTGAAAAGAATCTGATGTGTGGATCATGGAATGTTTTTGAAAACTAAATTGCTAAGACACATATGGCTATTCTAACCAGAAACAACTGATATAATCGAAAGAAACAAGTAACATTTAAAAAGCCATTCTATTTTTCAGGAACAATGTCCTTTGGAAAGACTATCCTTTATCTGCCTGTCAGGGACCATGTCTTCCCCTTGTGGTAATTCACATAAAGTGGTCATAGCCATGAAAAACTACAAAGGCAGAGAGTCTGCTTACGCTTTGCTAGGATTAGATATTAAATAAATGGATAAGGGTCACACATGGTCCCAATTCCAAATTCATGTTGCAGTGCCTGGTCAAGGTGGGGTGAGACAAGAGAAAATTTCCAGCTTCTATTCTCAAAAACCTGGCTTAGGTCCGATAAGATAGATTGTCATGAAAACCACCCAGTGAAGTGTAATTTTTCATTCAAATCTTCAAAAGAAAAAAAAACAGTAAAACAACTTTACTATCTTGTGTATGTATCTAAATACCTATGGACTCAAAATCTGTTTTTTAAAGGTTATGTTACAAGTAATATAAATTATCTTGAGGCTTTTGAAAAGCATATTATGTACTAGAATCCTACTCTATTTCCCTGAACTGCTACAATAGGAAAAATGGTGGACTGGCCCTCTCATAAGAGTCTCCAAGTAAACAATCATCATCAATATAGTATATTCCATGGAGCAAAAGTTCTCATGGGCAGTGACTACAGTCATTTTTCACAGTTTAATATTTTACTAATTTAGATGTATCTCTTTTAAATTTAAAAGGCTATAAGAGCCATTTTCTTTTTCCTTTTTTTTTTTTTTTTTTTTTTTTTGAGATGGAGTCTCGCTTTGTCCCCCAGGCTGGAGTGCAGTGGCGCAATCTTGGCTCACTGCAAGCTCCGCCTCCCGGGTTCACGCCATTCTCCTGCCTCAGCCTGCCGAGTAGCTGGGACTACAGGCCCCACCACCACGCCCGGCTAATTTTTTTGTATTTTTAGTAGAAACGGAGTTTCACCGTGTTAGCCAGGATGGTCTCAATCTCCTGACCTCGTGATCTGCCCGCCTTGGCCTCCCAAAGTGCTGGGATTACAGGCGTGAGCCACCGCGCCTGGCATAAGAGCCATTTTCAACACACATCAACGAAATTTCATTTCTGTATGCCGAAGTATAAGTACAAAATCAACCCTATGCTGATAGAGTTAAAAGTACCACAGTTGAAAAATATGACTTTCTACCATGTACGACAAATCCCTAAATGTGCCTGAAGAGAAATGTACTGACAAGTTAGACCCTGGCTACAGTAACACTAAGAAAGGAGGAACTGGGAGAAGACAAATGGCTTTCAGTTAAAGCACAGTAATTAGAAATTGGGTATACCTTATCTGAGACTCAAAACAGAAGCTACTTAAAAGGCAGCCTTCTCTAAGTCTGGAACATTCTCTGCTCCCATAGATTAGCTCTGTGCTTATTTAGATGAGGTTTCTCTAGCACCCTCTGCCTCAATTACTTGGGGACTCACCACTCAAATAAGGATTTTAGAGGACACATCGGTCCAAACTAACCAACAGCTTAAGTGGTGCAATTTATAAAGTGTCAGAAATAACCTTTTCTTTTTTTAGTCTCCTAGAAATCATAGAACTTTTTAGCTTTGCCTTTACAGTTAAACTAACTCAACTTCACTGCCACTATTTTCTTGAATGACTACAGATGAGGCCTACTTATTACTCCCCATAGTACCCCAGCCCTACCTAGGCTCACGGTAATCTCCTAACCTAAGGAAGCTCCTAGGATACACAGTGCTCAGCATCAAGTCACCCCTCAGCATCAAGTCTTCTAGTCCTGCTCTGACATTTTACCCAGTTGCAATAACTGGGCCTTTGGTAATTCCTTGTGATTTATATACTTTAGTCAATTCCAGCAGTTCTGCCTCTGTCTTGATACTGTATCTCGCCTGAGTCCCTGTCTTGGTTTCTTGGCCAGAACCCTGGCTCTTGTGGACTGCCTTGCTGCTGCTGTTAGAGTCCAACCCCAAACCTTGGATTAGGAATCCAGGCTCTTAACCACAGTCCGGTGGTCTCAGCCGCAATCAGATTGTGCTGACTGGGGACATGTCTATCTCCCCACCTAGACTTTGAACTCAAGAGCAAAGACCTTATTTTATTCATCTTTTTTCTATAGAACAGAACACAATGCCCAGTATATAGAAAGACTAGAGGTGATTGGATGACTAGACTTCTGCCATATTTATTACATGCCGCCATGCTTGCTTGAACCTGGTGTTGTGCCCACAAAACTACAACTTCTTCCTATTATCCATCTCTGGAATTCTCCCTGATCACCAGCTCTACCCCCCTGAGATTCCTTAAAGACTAGGGGACAAGTGTATTATTAGGTTTTGTTTCTAAAGTGCATAAATGGGCCAAGTGCGGTGGCTCCACTGGTAATACCAGCAATTTTGGAGGCCAAGGCAGGCGGATCACTTGAAACCAGGAGTTTGAGACCAGCCTGGCCAACATGTCGAAACCCTGTCTCTACTAAAAATACAAAAAATTAGCTGAGTGTGGTGGTATGTGCCTGTAGTCCCAGCTGCTTGGGAGGCTGAGGCAGGAGAATCGCTTGAACCCAGGAGGCGAAAGTTGCAGTGAGCCAAGATCATGCCACTGTACTCCAGACTGAATGACAGGGTGAGACTCTGCCTCAAAAAAAAAATTAGAAAATAAAAAATAAAGTGCATAAATGATTGTTAAATCTAATTTCTTCTCTTTCTCTTCAGCCTTCTTTCAATACCCCCTCCAAAGCTGTTAAGAAAAAAAAAAAATGCTCTCTTTCTGAAGAAAAATTATAATAAGTTTCCTAAAGTCTCAAGTTGATAACTCTTTTCTCAACAGTGCAAGTTTGTCAAAAACTTCAAGACATCGCTTCTTACAATGCTTCTTTAACACAAGTGAAAAAAGGTCAATTTTAAATTCAACTAGGGCTCAGTAACACATTAAGATTTTATATTTCATTTTAAGCTTATCTATCTAAAGTAAGAGAGCAAACCAGTTTTCCTTCCCCCAAAAGATCAGAGTGTAAATAATTAAAAGAGGACCTGGTCAGGCAGATGGTGTGATGATGGTGTTCATGAGAGAGAGGTCCATGTCAGCTGTCTTAGATGGGTCCATGTAGTAAATTCCCACATGATGAATGGGACCCCTCAGCCTGATACAATCTCCCCTTCTTTTTATGCTTTAGTACTCAAAATGTTCCCCTTAATTGATGCTAGCAAGGAAAGATGGAATGGGGTACAGCCACCACCAACACTGCTAGATACCGACACTGCTAGATACTAAGTACAAGCACTTGTCTCCCGTGGGTCACAGGATAAACATGCTTGTTTTAGGGAGGTTACCCCATCCATCTAACTTGTTGATTTACCTTTTATGAATACAACACAGAAACCATCAGACTGCTTGTGCTTTGACAGTGGAATAATATGTGAGAAGCAGCTTTGTAAGCACTCAGTTCAAATGTTGTTGCTGCTGTTGCTGCTATAATTGTGATAAACACTTTATGCTTTTCAATATCCACCCTTAAATGCATTCCTTTGAGCACTGCACCCTTTGCCTGCTATCTTCTTTTAGAAGGCAAATAGTCCTTGGAAGGGAAAGCTATTAAGCCCCATCAACTTGGGTAAGAATAAGTCTATCTGAAGTTTCCCTCACTGGGACACAGCTGGGGTGGTATGTAGAAGACAAAAGGGTACTAGAAAGGGTAGTGGACATTTGTGTTTTGCCTCACGTCAGCACATTAAAGTAGCATGGACACCAGCAGGACCACCTTCATTACTTGTAGGGTCCCGTGCAAAATAAAAATGTGGTCCCCTTATTCAAAAAATATTTAGAATTTTAAAAGATGGCAATGGCAGAACATTAAACCAAGCACTGGGCGCTTCTGAGTGCAGGGCTTTGTGTGACTGCACAGTTGCACGATCCTGAAGTTGGGCTGGGCACGGTGGCTCACGCCTGTAATCTCAGCACTTTGGGAGGCCAAGGCAGCAGGATCACTTGAGGCCACGTGTTTGAAACCAGCCTGGGCAACATGGTAAAACATTGTCTCTATAAAAAATACAAAAATTAGCTGGAAGTGGTAATGCATGCCTGTAGTCCCAGTTACTTGGGAGGCTGAGATGGGAGAATCCTCTGAGCCCAGGAGGCAGAGGTTGCAGTGAGCCATTATTGCACCACAGCACTCCAGCCTGGGTGACAGAGCCAGACCCTGTCTCAAAAAAAAGTCCTGAAGCTACCTCTGGGCCAAAGGCTTGAAGTTAAATCCACCATCAGGACAAAGCCATCTTAATTACTGGGAAAGGAAGTCAGAATAGGTAGCCTATTGACTGTGAGGTCTACAAGGGCAGGGCTTGGATCATATTCATCTTTCTAAATCTAGTATACAGTGCTACATAGCTTTTGTACGTGCTGTTTATTCTCTGTGCCTGAAATTCCCTTTTTTGTACTCCCTGCCTGTTTTTTACATGATAAATTTTTATTGACCCTTAAAGCTACAGTTTAGGCATTCCTTGTCCCAGAAGCTCTCCTTGATACTTCTTTCTTCACTCACATGCAAGCCCAGCATAGTTCTGATAGGATTGTGACTCTCATTCTTCTTGCTTGAGAACATATGGTAACTTAAGAGGGGCTTCAGATAGCTATAACCTCTGGAGTCTAAAAGGTCAAAGTCTGAGACTACAGATGGAAAGACAGAATCCTCTTCTAGACCTTCATTTAGCCACCTGTCTAGAAGGATAAGCTCTACAGCTTTCCAGGTGTCCTGATGAGTCAATATGTCAACAAAAAGGAACATGAATGACTTTGGAAGGAAGCCCCTACTTTCTGACTGACATAAAAAGTTACCTAGAATTGCAGCACCCTTTTGAACAGAGATGACCGATTAACCTTGCACTTTATTTGATCTGTGGTATCTTCAATCCATTCTTTCTTTGGCTTCCCAAAGATTGGTTCCTTTGGGGAAACTGACACAGTGCAAAAACCAATAACTAAAACATGCCCAAATAGCCAAATTCAGCGTTTGCATCCGATAAAAATAATTATGTTGTCATGTGATTGGAAGACTATTTTGGCTTTACCTGACCTCCACCATCCACTTATTCCCCAGAGCCAAAGGGCTTTACTAAATGTATCACAGAAATGTCCATTTCTTCAACACAGAGAACAAGCAATATTTTGTGAATTCCAGACTAGACCAGATATTAGAGATTACAAACTAGGACTTTCAGATTTCTGTGGACTTGAGCAGAGAATTCCAAGCCCCACTCTAAATCTGATTTCATCTACTCTGTTGTAACGATCAAGCATGCACGACTCTGAAATATGGTTATTATGGTGTCAGGAGACGGGTAGTAACTTGATGAGTACCGTCAATCTAGTCTGTTTGGGCTCATTTTTTTCTGAAATCGCTTTTTGTTGTCATTTTTAAAAGAGCGAAAGAAACAAAGCACATGTGAATGGCTTTGCAAGTAATACGGCGGGCTACAAATTCAAAAAGCAAAAATAGAAAAGTTCTTAAGTACATTCTGGAAAGACTGTTTAGAGAGAGCCATTAGAGCTGCATACATTAGGAAAGTCCAATTTGAGAAAAAAACAGTGCCAGTAGTCTGTCTGGAGTTCAACTAGATTGAAATGCATCATGGAAGAAGACCACCAATGTGTGTGAGGAAGACTACCAAATCAAATTGAGGTCCACCTCTTTCACCAGGGAAAGTATTAAACAGCCATTTAATGAGATAGGCAAGTCTTTTGTTCAAGCACATCTAGTCCATTTCAAATACTCTAAGCTGCAATGATACTATCTCTGCTGCTTTAATTTGAAGTCTACTCATGTAAGACATCTTCCTTTACAAGCAACTAACAGAATAAACAAAAATCCCACCCCCAGTAAATGAATTAGGATATCCAAGCACTAGTAATCAAAGTTAGTAGGAAACACAGGATTGATCAATGAATTCTGAAACTTTCTGGTAAGGAACATCTTATAAGAAAATTAATTGTGGTAACAGAGTTCACAAAGGGGGTTTCTTTTTATTCAATGAGAAATTTCTACCACCAAGAACTTTCCATCTGAAACAGCCATAGAAATTAGATAGACAGGTGGTCCCAGCCAGAGATGCTCTTTGAAATACATTTTCTACTTTTGGTCAGGTTCAGTGGAAAGTATTTTAAGCAATGGCGCTGTTGCTTACTTCCTTCCCTACCTTGGTAAATGGAGGTTCACAGTCCTATTTTTCATTAGGATATGCTTGCTAACATGTGTTTATACATGCACCTTCCTGCTTATGAATTCAATAAGGCCTTATGTAGTCGAACGCATTTTATAAAATCATGCAGGAAAAAAATCACTTCTTCCCCTTCCTCTATGGAAAGAAATAGCAAGTGTGTTTTTAAAAAACTGTTAACCAAACTGCCATTATTCTTAACCAATGCCAATCTTTGGTAAATTCAATGCAATCTATGTCATCTCTTGAAGGTTTCATTTCAAGGGATTTTAATTAAAAGGTCAAGAACACTAAAATACAACAAGACATGTATTAGCACATCTCAGTTAAACAAAGAACACTTAGAGATACATTTTGTCAAGGCTGTAAAGATGCTTTATACCTCAGGCACTCAAATGAACTTCACTAATAGGTCTCTTAAGCTTTTGTTTTTTATGTGTTGTCTCCATGAAGTCTGCATTCTAAGTTTAATTGCACATGAATGAACTAACCATCTAGTGGTGTGTGTGTGTGCACATGCACATGTGTATGTGTTTAAAGATAGTGAGAAAATGCAACTGAGAAACAGAAATGGGCCTGGGGAAGAAAAAAAACAAAACCTTACTGCCCTCTTCATTTCTGTTCGCCATTCCCAAGACACTTAATTATAAACTCTAACAGTCTTAATCATAAATTCCAAGCCTTATAACTCCTTCCCCAACATCAGAGTCAATACAAATAGAACATGCAGATGAATAATTAACTTTTTTGAAGGTCTGGATACAAGCATCATTTCATGGGATCATGTACTCTAATCTTAAACATGGTACATAAAATGAGCACAGTATTAAATGCAAAAGCCCTCTATCATGAGAGAAAAGTCAAGGCACTGTAGTTTGTATGCACATTCACATATACTCCCCCATCAGTTCATAAAAAATAATAGCATTTTAGGAGGAGACATTATATTAACAACAACAACAACAACAACAACATATTAAGAGCCAACTCTGTGACTCAGTCCAGCCTGCAAACTGTTGTGTATAAACTGTGTGGTTCTCAAGACTGTGCTTAATATTTTTGCCCCATGGGAAAACTCATAATGATGATCACCTGCCTGCAGATTTGCAAAACTGTTTCAGAGCCATATACATATATTCTCTTGTCCATCACTCCTCCTCTTCCTGATTCCACAGGAAGGCTGAATGTCAACGACCCTTGTCCTACCCTCCGTATCTCACAGGGCTAGTTAGAAGTGAATAACACATATAAAACTGTTCTGAGAACTTCCCCCTAAATGATGCTAGAATAACATTTTATCAATATAAACAATCTATACATCACACACTAGTGACTGATCATTCCAAAGTCTTCCCAGTATTCCCATCTAATGAGAATTCCTGCCCAGAAAATAGGGACTGTGTCCAGCTCCAGATATAGAAATATCTGTCTACATCAGCAGAGAGAATGAGAGAATGAGTAAAAGACTTGGAGATGTGTAAAAAAATGCAAGGTTACGGTGGAAGGTATTCTTTTTTTTTTTTTTTTTTTTGAGACAGAGTTTCACTCTTGTTGCCCATGCTGGAGAACAATGGCGTGATCTCGGCTCACCGCAACCTCCTCCTCCCAGGTCCTGGTTCAAGCAGTTCTCCTGCCTCAGCCTCCTGAGTAGCTGGGATTACAGGCATGTGCCACCACACCCAGCTAATTTCTGTATTTTTAGTAGAGACGGGGTTTCACCATGTTGGTCAGGGTGGTCTTGAACTCCTGACCTCGTGATCCGCCCGCCCTGGCCTCCCAAAGTGCTGGGATTACAGGCGTGAGCCAGTGCGCCTGGTAACAGTGGAAGATATTCTAAAAGTAAAATGTGACACTAATAGGATTAAGCCAAAACAAAAATACTGGATTAAGTTAATAACTAAAGTAGATACAACTTGTTTTAATTCCATAACCAGGAATTTAGACCAACTAACATTTCCAAGTTCCCTACCATGGTCCAAAACTGTCCTATTCCAGGCTTATAGATCATCTGAAAAGGCAAGACTGGTTCATGGCCATTGCAAAGGATTCGGACTCTTTGAGGCCTGTAATAGCCATTGCTCTCTGCATTCTTCAATTTGACTACTTGGATTGGGTTTAAATGCACCTGAAAGGAATGGCACCCTGTTCTTCCAAGACATAGTCAAAGGGGAAAAATTCTTGATGGTTCCATCTGTCTCAAATGAAAAATAGGTCTGATTCAGGAAGACTGGAGTTATCTGAGTTGACACTTAGATCTGGAGATAACCCTTACAACAAAATCCAAAAGTCAACCTTAAATAGTGTCCAGCATTTATTGAACTTCATTTAGGCTATTTCTACCAGAGTTATCATTTACCCTATATTACTGTGCAAAAACAACTTTTCTCAAATTTCAGGTATGATTTTCATAACTGCAGGGTTCTATTTCAGTGTAGAAGCCACTAATAGCTGCTAAGTATATTCTACTTATGTAGTAAAATTAGCCCAGCACTCTGAATTTTTAAAATTATTATTATTTATGTGACTTTGGAAAATATGAAAAAAATGACCCATTCAATGTCTGAGATAAATCCACACACACACACACACACACACACACACACACACAGACACACAAATAATTACCCCCCCCCTTTTTAATGGACAAACAAATCAAACCCAGAGGATTGAAATGGAAGTGGCTCCACTATTTCCGGTGTTTTCACAAATATTTCCTCAAAATATATCTCTCAAACTTGCTTTGTTTTGGAAACTACCCTCTTTTGAAAGAACGGGAGAAGAATCTTTCACATTTTATGATCCCCTTTAGAGGCAACAAAGCAACAGCCAAGACCTGAGTTGATAGATGAGCCAATGCGCTAACCTGGCTGCAAATCGGAATGGCCTGGGGAGCTTGTTAAGGAAGAGGGGGGGACCGAGCCCCATTCCAGATGTGCTGAATCAGAATCTCCAAAGGCAGGACCCAAGGAATCTGTATCTTTAACCGTTTCAAGACATCTGTACTAACTCATCCCATCCTAGGGTATCATCTCTGCTCTCTTCGGAAGATTCCTCAATCTCTCCCCAGCCCTGACCTTTTTTTTTTTTGAGCTCCAGACAAGCCCATAGGGTGTCTCAGAAGCATCTCAAATATACCAAGGCCAAAACACTAAATTCATCTCTTTTACTCTCCAACCTGTTCCTTCTTTAAGTCTAAATTTCAAGTTGTTTTTCTTAACATAATATTTCAAAAAGAGGCACGTCAAGATCCCTTGCATTTCCACAAACTAGAATTCTAACATCCCTACCTTATGCCTCTTCTTTTTAAAATAATTTCTAAAAATTGACCCAAAAATATGTTATAAAACTTTACCACTCTGCATTTGCCATTTTTCTTCACACTACATATTTTTTTATAAGTAATGAATCCTAGGTGGTGGTGGTGGTGATGGAGGTTAAAAAAAATAGTAAAAATAAATAAAAGTAATGAGCCCTAGCAAATATCTGCTCTATTTACAAAAATCTAATAGGTATACTATATTATATCTGTGCAGAGATGGAATATTACCATTAGATACTATATGGTATCCATTTAAAATAGGTCCTGATTAAAGTATCACTGGTGCCATCAGAGGAAAATTCCACCAACAGTTTTTCAGAGAAACTTCTTATTCACCAGGTTACACAGACGCAGGCATATCTGGGTCAAAATTCGTCCTTGAGTTGTGTTGAGTATATGAGAACAGAAGTGAAGTAGTAGACTTTGTTTAATTATCTGATTATTTTGTCTTGCAAATAAAAAAGAAATATATAAAGTGGGCAAAAATCAAACAGAAAGTTATGGCAATGCCACAAACTGGACTATCTACAGGGATTTACACCAGCCCACTCCCCACCCCTCTAATTATCCTCCTCTCCATCTCACACTAGGTAGAAAACAAAGGTTGTGTCCTGGAACTCCCTCTTCCAGAATGCCTCAGAAAAGGAATTGAACCAGTAAAAGGGAGCAGGGGCAGCCTAGGACTGGGGGACAGTGGAATATAAGGTCAAGTTCTATGCCACAGTTAGAGCTGAATGGAAGGGAGCTTACCTTTGAATGTGGTCATCAGTGAATGCTGCCTCCTATGCCTTACCATACACAATTCCCTATACTCAATTACAACATGACAATGGTGATACAGTTGAAAAAAGCCCAAGCTTTGGAATCAGCTAGACTTAGGTTAGAATCTCAGCTTTGCTAATTAACGTGTATGACTTTGACCAAGTTCCTTAACCTCTCTAAGATTCAGTGTTTTCCTTTATAAAGAGAGGATATGAATAGTATTAACAGTACCTACCTCCTAAGGTTGTTGAGATGAGTTAATGAGGAATCACATATAAAGTATATGGCACATAGCAGGCCCTGTATAAATGCTAGCTATTATCCTTATCATCCTTATCATCATCATCGTCAAGTACCTTAAATAATCACTTTATATTTCCATTTAAAAACTGTATTGTTTAAAAGTATTTGATCGAACCATAACAAATAGCCATTTTCACTGATGAAAAAAGGAAAATTAACAATTTTATGTGGTGCAACCTAACATTTTAAGAAGTATATCCCAGGGAAAGAGTACACTATATTTAGTAGCCAGTTATATGTGGAAAATACAAAACCTGATCCTCTGGAATTAAGGAAAGTAAATTACTTCATGCCATTGAAGAGCAATTATCTGGCACTTAGTACAACTTAGCAAAATACCTGTGGTGCTCTATGCTATATGAAACAAGAGCAGAATGTACAAGGTTTTCTACCTTGTTTTCATTGTTACTGTTGTGGTTAAACCAAGACCCATAATAATGTTATTTCCCTCTCTGCTTTTGCAATAAGACACAGACAGAAAAGAGACACAGAGACTATTGTCAGATGTAACTGGAAGTGATAAGATCACAAAAAACTTAAAATTTTATCTCTAAATTAGAATTCTTTGGGCCTATCTTGGGAGTGAAGATAAAGCCAAGGTAACAGAACAGTGACCAAAGCAGAACACTCTTCATTTGATGTGTTACTCTAAGTAAGTCTTCAAATTAAGTTAGAAAGTTGTATGCTGTACAAGCCTGAAGAAAAAACTGGTCTTGATTTAGCATCCTGATCTATGCTTTTGTTTATACCTCAGTAAATTATGCAGATTTCAAAAAACAAGATAATAGGCAATTTGTTGAAGTTGAGATCACCTATTTTAATTAATTAATTAATTTATTTGTTTTATTTTATTTATTTATTTATTTATTTTTGAGACAGAGTCTTGCTCTGTCGCCCAGGCTGGAGTGCAGTGGTGCAATCTTGGCTCACTGCAAGTTCCGCCTCCCGGGTTCATGCCATTCTCCTGCCTCAGCCTCCTGAGTAGCTGGGACTACAGGCGCCCACCACCACGCCCGGCTAATTTTTTGTATTTTTAGTAGAGACGGGGTTTCGCCGCGTTAGCCAGGATGATCTCGATCTCCTGACCTCATGATCCATCCGCCTCGGCCTCCCAAAGTGCTGGGATTACAGCCGTGAGCCACCGCACCCGGCCAAGATCGCCTATTTTAAAGGAATTCTGAGGGTTCACTTACAGGAAAGGATAAACGAGTGAAAAAAAGCATCCTACTGCATGTTCTCAGATCATCAAGACCAGGTGATAGAGTTTGGATATTTATCCCCTCCACATCTCATGTTGAAATTGGATCCCCAGTGTTAGAGGTGGGGCCTGGTGGGAGGTGTTTGAGTCATGGGGGGTAGATCTCTCATGAATGGCTTGATCCCATCCTCACAGTAATGAGTGAGTTCTCACTCTATTAGTTTTTGAGAGAGCTGATTGTTGAAAAGAGTCTGGCACCACCCTCTCCCTTCTCTTCCTTCCCCTCTGACCATATGATGCCTGTTCTCCTTCACCTTCCTCCAGTGGAAGCTTCCTGAGGTCCTCACCAGAAGCAGATGCTGGCACCATGTTTCTTGTATAACCTGCAGAACTATAAGCCAAACAAATGTCTTTTCTTTATAAATTACTCAGTCTCAGGTATTCCTTTATAGTAACACAAATGGACTAAGACACCAGGGGGAACAAAATGGTATGAACCTGACACAGCTGCCTGAATCACAGGCATAAGACAAAGAAAGAAATATGAGTCTCTAGAGGGTGAGTTTGCCAAACCAGGCAAATGCTGTTAAGTGCTCTTGTACAGGTAACTCTTTCTAGACTAGAAAAGGCTGGCAAAGGGAAAAGCACAGTGAATAAGTATCACTGTATACACACCAAAATAAGCAGCACTGACATGCATTGAGCACTTATTATGTGGCCAGGCACTGAGCTCAAGAGATGTACAAATCTGCAAAAAAATAATATCAAGTGGTAAAGCTAATTTCCCTTCATTCTCTACTGCAGTGATCCCCAAAGAGCAGTCTCTGGGTCAGCAGCATCAGCATCACCTGGGAGCCTGTTAGAAATGTACATTGCTTGGCCTCAGCCTAGACCTACCAAATCAGAAAATATGGGGTAAGGCCTAGAAATCTGTGTTTTACCAAGCCCTCCAGAGGATTTGGAAGGAAGATCAAGTTGAAGAACCACTGTTCCAGTGCACTGTCATCTCTAGCTTCCCTGCCTCCCATGCATTTCTGCTGGACCAAAGCAACATCAGAATAAACATAAGACAACGCTGTTAACAATACTGGCCAAATGCCAAAGGCTAAGGCACTACAGTGACATCGCCATGACTTGGGTACACTATTATGAAGCAATCATGACAGGACCCTGAGAATAGGAAGAAGACCAGGTCCACATAAAAGCAAACATTAAACATACACCCAGGCCCACAGGGTTGTTCCCTACAAAAAAGGCAAAGAACTTAATGAAAACCATGCCCTTGAGACAAAGGGAAATTTAACACACTCTGACTTTCCTTTCCTTCTTAGTCTCAAATGACACTTTGATTTTTTCAAAGAACTCCATATGTCTTGGGGAAATAAAATGGGGGGTTATCCCATCCCAAAATACAACTCAAAGCTTAGAATGCTTTGTAAATAGAAAAACTACTCAACAGACTTTGAGATATAAAGAAATTCAATATAAGAACACTGAGCTCAGTGGGGAAATATGCCTGGTCCTTATATGCTGTAATATCAGGAAGTAGAAGACCCAGAATTATTCACATTTTGAAGCAGTATGGTGTCATGGAAAAAGTCTGGAGCTTTGGAGCCAGACAAATCTGCATTCCAATTCCACTTCTACCACTTACTAGCTGTGAGACTATGAGCAAGATACCACATCTTCATGAAATTTTTGTGAGAATTAAATGAGATAATGTATTTAAAGTGCCCAGGACATGAGTATTTAAAAAAAAAAAAAAAACAGAAAACAAACAAATACCTGTTCTAACTTTGAAAATGTATAATCCCACCACCTACAGTTTCTTGTACATCTTCCCCCACAAACAATGCATAATGCACAAAATGAAATTTCACACATAATAAAAAGACAGTTTTGGCTTTAGGTATTCTCAAATACAAGGACAAGACACATATATAGACATAGGCATGTTCCAAATGCATTAGAAAAGTTGTTTTTAACCCATCTTTCAAGTTATTCTCTTTTTCCTATTCATATCCTTGTTATAAGATCAACGGTGTGGAAAAGAGACAGACAATGGAGAAAAACTGTTAAGCATATGTGAGTAAGGAGAAGAAGTGAACCAAAATAAGGGCCAAATGGTAAAACATCAACTATACGAAGTGTGCAAGAGGAATATGAGGAGTGCAGAAAGAAATGACTCAGGGAAAAAAATAATTGACCAATCCACAGCTATATTTATGCAATTTTGTATGCCTCCTTTCTAGGAAGTTAACAAACTTCCTAGGAAGTTCACTTACAATGAAGTTAGTTATGTTGGTATTCCTTTTAAATCATTTGTTAAAATTTATAACTTGTTAAGCCAAATGTCTAGTTTGCCTAGACATCCAGGTTTATTTGGAGAGGAGGGGAAAAGTATCAGGGTGATCAGTTCACTATAAGGACCCACTAGGAAGAAGAAAAGCAGGGAGGACAGTGAGAAAGAGCTAGAGATACTTCCACCTCTCATCCTTCCCAGCCTCCTAGTTGATCCTTGTTGCAGCTTCCCAGACTCCTAGTTGATCCTTGTAATCCAATTTCCAGTCTCTGGTAAAACAACCACCAACAGTGTTACTGTTGGCCACAGAACATCCTCCTACTCAGAGTCATTAGACAAATGAAAGGAAGAACTCACGTTGGCCTGCAGAATCAATGGCGGCATCCAGCAATGCTATTCAGTCAACAAATGATTATTGAGCTATACATAAAAGGGGAGTGAGATATTGACCTCAACATTAAGGGCCCTGTATCAGTCACATCCATATTTCCATTAGGATCTGACAGTATTTTTATTCTGCGAGTCCTTGTTTCCCTGTGTCCTAAAACTCATCTGTATGTTTTCTCTGTCATCTCTACTACTGGTAATAAAGTTTCTAACAACAAAGTGTGTTTTCAGAACCCATCCTTTTCATTAATGAGGGAATCATCATGCTGCCTGTCTATCACCAGGGCAAGCAAACCTAGTGTGTGAACAGAGATGAAAGAAGACACACAGGATAATAAAAATATGAGACAGTGAGCATTATATTTATAAACTTAATACCAGTTTCCGGCCCATTTTATTTCAGGTACATTCTGTTCAGTTTCAAAACAAAAGTCAGTCACAGCTGAGAGTTTTACTCATTCTCATCTCTCACCCAGAAGTACAAGCTCAAGTTCATTATCGAAGGAGAAACTGTACTCCATTGTCTAACCTTGTTGGTTAGCAGATGACCACTTAAGTATGGCTAGTCTGAAAAGTCTGCCTTGAAATCAATTAAGGATTCACTGGTTTTGAATTTTAAAAGGAAAAATATTTTTGAATCCAGATTATCTGAATCTTCCTATAATATCTAATTGGCTTGGGTTTTGTGAATTCGTCATCCTTCCTAAATTACAGAAAAGTGGGGGAAAGACCAAAAATGAGTTAACAGTGGGAGTTCTGCAAGTATCAGTGTAGCTGCTTAATTGTGAAGCACTGATTTGGAGGGAAGAGGAGCCTGGGATTCTGACATCTGAAATGTTTCATGTCTAAAAGTTATTCATTGGACAGTGAGGAAAAACTACAAAAACGAAGTGAGTCCACGCTATATGTACTTCCATCTTGGTAGAGAAGTGAGGCACGGGAAGTAGTTGAAAGAGGCCTGGCGGCTGGGTGCGGTGGCTCACACTTGTAATCCCAGCACTTTGGGAGGCCGAGGCGGGTGGATCACGAGGTCAGGAGATTGAGACCATCCTGGCTAACAGAGTGAAATCCCGTCTCTACTAAAAATACAAAAAATTAGCCGGGCATATTGGCGGGTGCCTGTAGTCCCAGCTACTCGGGTGGCTGAGGCAGGAGAATGGCATGAACCCGGGAGGCGGGTGACAGAGCAAGAATCCGTCTCAAAAAAAAAAGAAAAAAAGAAAGAGGCCTGGCCTAGAAGATAGAAGACCTAAATCAGAACCAGGCATTACTGGTTCAGTCTCCGTTTCCTCTTTCAAAGGAGGGAACACTAGATGCTTTCTGAAGCCTCTTCCACCTTAGCATTCTAATCGTCTGTGTGAATAGGGTGACCATACATCCTGATTAGCCTGCTACAGGCTTGGTTTATACCTTGCAGAGCAACTAACCTGTTAGTTATTTTTAGCACTTCCTTTCACTCTCAAAAGTATCCTTGTTTGGA
This sequence comes from Pan troglodytes, assembly GCF_028858775.2. Classification (NCBI taxonomy): domain Eukaryota; kingdom Metazoa; phylum Chordata; class Mammalia; order Primates; family Hominidae; genus Pan; species Pan troglodytes. The sequence goes on from NC_072421.2 coordinate 131,279,637, forward strand.
CAATAATTTATATTGTCACTCTATCTGTGAGTCACTTCTAAATGTAAGTTTTGTACTTTGGTATACAGCTCTAGTTAATTACATCTCTCTAGCTAACGTACTTAAAATTACAGAGCTTCATTCCTTAAGGAAGGAAGAAAAGGAGGAGGGAAGGTGGGAGGAAGGAGCTGTACAAACAGTGAAATAAGAAACAAGGTTGAGTAGGGGAGCACATAGTTGAGATTCAACTGTTTGACTAAAGAGATATAAGGACTGTCCCAAGTGAAATTGGTGGGGGCTGTTTTTTGTTTTTTTGTTTTGTTTTGTTTTGTTTTTTGTTTTTCGGTTTTTGGTTTTTCGGTTTTTTGCTTGTTTTCTGTTTGTTTCAGAATAATTGCACAGGAAACTCTCCTATGTAATTCAGCTCCCATGGGACCATTTTAAATCTCTATTGCATACCTAGAGACAGTTATTTATATTCTGCTTAATGGGCACTGATGTTGCTGCCTAAGTGTGACTCACTCTCTTTTGTCATCAAACATCATTTGCACACAGTAGGTCAACTTGCATAAATTAAACTGAGAGAAAAATGTCTAATTCTGAAAACTAGCCATTTTAAAGCCACATAATCAACAAAGCTGCTCATGTAGGTCAAAATCTGCCCTCAGGTCTCCACAGACAATTCCCACCAGACTAATCACAGAGTTAGTCTGCTAGTTTAAACTTGTCTTGAAAATCTCAGGTTTAAATAATTTCTTTAACTTGGGGGCTACTTAAAAGAAATTCTTAGACAAGTATCTAGACATAGTTAAAATATAGAAGTCCTACAAAAAGTATTAGTTAAAAACCAAATAAGGAAAGGAGATTTTGTTGCAAACAGTGGTGCAAAATTGATATCCTCTTTTTCTGAGACTGAAAAGGGCTACAGCAAACTATTGTGAAGACCCAAAGACATATTTAAACTAATAAAGTAGTCCCAAACTTCAACAAACATTCATGTTATTTGGACAAAATTTTATTGAACCTTTATCAAAACCTAAGTATTTTAATTATTTTTCAAGCTGGAGACTGATATAAATGGGTCTAAAGGACTTCATCATATAAAAATATTTAAATACTCTGGTGAAGAGGTGCCTGACAGACAGATCTAGTCTCAAAACATTTACCATTCTAGTCAGAAGGATCTACTTTTAAAATTTCAAAGCCACATGAGAAACAAATTGCTGTTAATATTTAAACTCGAATGTGTTTGGATGTCACTGTAGTTGATTCAGGCTATGTATACAGATATACAGATGTGTTCTGAAAGCAGTAGCCATGATTTCCATAAGCCCTATAGAAAACTGGGAGGGGGAACAGGTGAGGAGGAATAAGGAGACCTCAGTCCAGATCTTCCTGGCTTCACTGTGAATTGATCTTGCTGCCTAGGGCCTTACTCAGATTTCTCTTGTAACTGGACTCTTGCTTCCTTGGCTGTATGCCTGCCTGACAGTTTAATCTCCAACCCCTCCACCCACCCTATTCCAGCCAGGCAAAGAACTAAATCTACGACGTTTGAATATGTGTGCCTGTTTTCTTAAAAGGAGCCCTCTTTGGGAACCCAAATAGAAAAGAGCTCAGGGTGGCTACTAAATGTGATAAACACAAGGTGTCCTGGCTCCCTGTGAGCCTCTCTCTGGCTCAGCAAAGCTCAAATCCTTTGACTGTAGGAATTATACACCAGACAATCCAGAAAACAATCCTTCCCAGTGCCCAGACTCTCTGGGTCTAGGTAGATGTTGACCTAGGTTCCAGTACAATTGTCAGTGCTACCTGTTTAAGGCTTCTCTCCAGCTGCAAGCTAAGCTATTACTTGCCCTACTCTATGCCTTGGTGAAGTGAAAGAAAAGCCTCCTGAGAAGGGTTCTATGCTGAACATTTTACCTGAGAAACTCTCTTTCTGAGAATTCACTTGGCAATTTAGATGGCAGGGGTGGGAGCTCCTGACAGAGTTTTTGACTTTACAAATCTTGCCCCATGGGCCAAATCTATTTAAGTTTAAGGTTTTCCCCTTCTTGGCACAGCAAGTGCCTACCTATTCTGGCCCCTAACACTAGGCCTACAAAAGAGGGCTTCCAGCTCTTCAGGATGTCCTGATAGCTGCTTAGCCATGCTTCTGTTAGGGCAAAGAATGTCCAAGAAACAAGAGTTGTCGTAGCCCCTTAGCTAAAATGAATATCCACGTCTTATTTATAAAGTTGATCACCATTCCGATAACACTGGCTGTAGCAAAGATCAATAGACCTAATTACCCTGTCCTATGTACTCCGAAGACTAACCTCTGGGGGAAGTATTATTGGTGGAAACACTATATGCAGCATTAAGTATCAATGACATTCTCAGGTTTTCTGAAAGGATAGGTAAAGTTAGGAAATAAAAAAACTTTGATTCTCTGGCAAGCATTAGAAAACCAGCCTGCCCTTGAATGTCAATATCATGTCAATAATTCTGATACAGAATGAATGAAGTGTGGTGCACAACCACTCATTAAATGGAAGAACATCAGGTGACATTCCTGATGAGTTTGCATAATTAGTAAAGGTTTGGAGCTAGTGGTGCACGGAGCACCCATCAGCAGACAGCCCTCTGGTTAGTTAAAATTCTGGAGGACATGCCAATGTTTCTTCTTTCCACTCTGCTCACTAGAATATCCTGAGAAAGCAAATTGCAACTTAATGTAGACCCAGATTTGGGCAGTTGGTGAAAATGGTGGGTGAATGGCATTAAGATGCTGCTCTGCAAGGCCCCAGCTTCTCAAGCATGGATGGCCTGCATCATATAAAAGCAACCCCGAATTTCCAGGAGGGGATTCAATCGTACAAACGTCAGAAATGTAAAGGAGCCTAATATGCCCTTGTGTTAAGAAATGTCGAAGAAACATCTGCAGAATGGCATCTTGCAGGCTATTAGGGCAAATAGTGAGGCTTGAAGCATGGAGAACAGACAGCTGTGCTTTCAGGGGACACTTTCGGATGTCGAGGTCACTGGAGAAATATGTCAGTTGGCATGGTGAGTTACCCCATGCTAAGAGAAACCAGATCAAATTTTTGGCTAGTTACTCAGGACACTCCAGGATACCTCCTCTATAATATGATTTTCAACCCACATCCTCCTTCAGCAAAGGGAGTATTTGTTTACTCAGTTTTCCCTTTTCTCTGAAGCACACATACTTTGCGGGGCTCCTTGTCAGAAATAGTTCCCCACCCTGGAATGAAATCTGCTGATGTGGTTTCCGAAAACTGAGGCTTGTCTGCTCACTAGGAGAGACAAACAGTTTCAATTAAGGACAGCATGTAACCCTTGTAAGCCTTGTTTGAGATGCTACATTCTGTCAAAATCAGAGATCAAAATCCTAGGATGTCAGTGTTGGAAGGGACTTAGAGAGTTCATGCTTTTTGAATTTTTATTGTTATTATTATTATTATTATTGAGATGGAGTCTCACTCTATTGCCCAGGCTGGAGTGCAATGGTGTGATCTCGGCTCACTGCAACCTCCGCCTCCCAGGACCAAATGATTCTCCTGCCTCAGCCTCCCAAGTAGCTGGGTTTACAGGCATACACCACCACGCCCAGCTAATTTTTGTATTTTTAGTAGAGACGGGGTTTCACCATGTTGGTCAGGCTGGTCTTGAACTCCTGACCTCAGGTGATCCACCTGCCTCGGCCTCCCAAAGCGCTGGGATTACAGGCATGAGCCACTGTGCCTGACCCACTCTTGTGGCATTATATATTGTAAATCCAATGATAGCTGATCAAATCAGTGCCTCTCCTGTTCCAAACTTGACATGATTGAATTGTCAATAGAAAAGATTTTACAGTAAGAGAAGGAAAGCTGACAGTGTAAATGTCTGAAAACCCAATGAAGCTCAATATAAAATAAAACAATGAGCTAGGATATCATTTTATAATTTCCAATGGGGAAAAAAAGTGTTTAGTGAATCACAGCTGAAATTGGGGGTGATCACAGGGAGGGGGAAGCAGGAATGAAAAGCCAGCTAACTTGCATTATAATTTTTGAGAAATCTGAAATGCAAATTTGCAGATGCAAATTTTAGGAATTATGCATCATAGTCACTGAGTTGTTTATTTACAGAAATGGTTCAAATACTCTCCACCTCTTTCCTCCTCCATACACATAGTTTTTAGTGATAATACCCAGTTGCTGGGGAGAAATAAGCCTATCTTTCCCCAGGAGTCCTGCTGACTTCTAGTAAGTGGCTTGGGAACAGATCTTGTAGAACTTATCCTTGCATTCTTAAAGTCAATCAGTAGAGCACTAGTTTCATTTAAAAGATCCCTAGAAGGAGTCAGGTTTGTTTTTGTTTTTGTTTTTGTTTGAAGCTGCAGAACTTTCTCAGATATATACATCTTGCTTCACATGTGGCCAACCACACTTCCCTTAGGAAAACTAAAAAAACTAAAAAAGCTGTACTCCTTAAAACTTGAAGAACTCCTGCCAATTTTTCAAGAGACCTGATTTGTCTGTTTGCAAATATAAGAGCATGGTACTTATTTGTATGTTGAGAAGCATATGACATCCCATAGGGAGAGACCAGGCTGTGAACTGATAAGAGAATGCTGTTTCATTTAAAAGCAGACAGATCCTTGTTTGCATGACGTTCTTGCCTCAGTAGTTGTTCTAAATGCATGGGACCTGATTAAGGGAGAATTAGCTTCTGAGAGATGCTTGGTTTCTGAGTTTTCATCTTGAAAACTATATTCTGAGGTTGTTGGAGCATATTTTCGGAGACATCTTTAAATATAAATGAAATTCAGCATTATTCTCCTCCCTGTGGAGGTGGCACATTACACCACTGACCATCCTCTCTCTCTCCTTCTGTGATGTGCTCTTCTCCCAGGAAGCTTCTCCAATATTGCACTTTTTATTGTATTTATTTATTTTTTGAGATGGGATCTCCTTCTGTCACCCAGGCTGCAGGGCATTGGTACAATCATAGCTCACTGCAGCCTTTACCTCTTAGGCTCAAGCAGTCCTCCCACCTCAGCCTTCCAAGTAGCTGGGACTACAGCTGAACGTGCCACCATGCCTGGCTAGTGAAAAAAACGTTTTTATAAAGACCAGGTCTCACTTTGTCACCCAGGCTGGTCTCAAACTCCTGGTCTCAAGGGATCCTCCTGCCTTGGTCTCCCAAAGTGCTAGGGTGACAGGTGTGAGCAACTGCACCTGACCTAATATTGCTCTTTTTTTGAAGCTTATCAAAACTTGTTCTTGATGGCTTGTTCTTCGTCTCATTCAACCAACTTCGTTAATCTCTTGTTCTGACAGTGGAGTTCTTATAAAGCTCAATCAATTGCTCTCAATTTGTTATCATGGCTACCCTTTACTAAGTGCTTTTTACAAGCCAAAGACTGTGCTGTTCAAATTACATGTATTATTTCATTTAATGCTCACAGAATCTCTATAAAAATCAGAGAGAAGAAAAACAGGGCCAAGAATACTCTAGATTATTGGTTAACACCCAATTTTGCTGGACAGGGAAAAGAGTAGGAGCCAACAAAAAAAATGGAAAAGTAGTGATCAGAAAGGAAGGAGGGGAACAAGGAAGAGCAAGATCCTGGAAGTCAAAGAAGTTCATGTGACACCCACCATGAACTACACTCTCCAATCTATATATCTCCATCCTCAGCTTATTGCACATGCACTGTACTAAAGGTGCTGTAGGTGGGTTTGGGGCATCATTGACCCTCTGAAATGTGATGCAAAATTTCATGCATCTACATGCATACATTTTCTGGGGCATGAGTTCACAGGTTTAATTAGGGACCCATAAACAAAACAAAGGTGTATCTTCAGGCTCTTGCCTTCAGTTTTCCATTGCACAGTTTCCATTGTACCCCGAAAGTTGACATGTCTAAAACTTCATTTAACATCTATTTTTGTATCACCTCGCTGCAAACTGGTTACTGATCTCACCTCTGTCCACTTTTTGCTAGTATAATACCATTATTCTCCTCCAAGCCATCCTCTGTTTTCCCCCATATATCTAGTACATGACCATTGCCTCTAGGATTTATCCCTCCTCTCTTCTTACTTTGTTTACCACCTTCTCTTGGGACCTTTTCTTCTAGTGTGTAGACTTTTGAGGTTGTTCTTAGCCAGCATCCTTGCTTGCTAACCCTCTTTGTATTACAGTGATGCCAGACAAATCAGGTATCCTGAAAAATTGGCAGGAGTTCTTCAAGTTTTAAGGAGTACAGCTTTTTTAGTTTTTTAGTTTTCCTAAGGGAAGTGTGGTTGGCCACATGTGAAGCAAGATGTATATATCTGAGAAAGTTCTGCAGCTTCAAACAAAAACAAACCTGACTCCTTCTAGGGATCTTTTAAATGAAACTAGTGCTCTACTGATTGACTTTAAGAATGCAAGGATAAGTTCTACAAGATCTGTTCCCAAGCCACTTACTAGAAGTCAGCAGGACTCCTGGGGAAAGATAGGCTTATTTCTCCCCAGCAACTGGGTATTATCACTAAAAACTATGTGTATGGAGGAGGAAAGAGGTGGAGAGTATTTGAACCATTTCTGTAAATAAACAACTCAGTGACTATGATGCATAATTCCTAAAATTTGCATCTGCAAATTTGCATTTCAGATTTCTCAAAAATTATAATGCAAGTTAGCTGGCTTTTCATTCCTGCTTCCCCCTCCCTGTGATCACCCCCAATTTCAGCTGTGATTCACTAAACACTTTTTTCCCATTGGAAATTATAAAATGATATCCTAGCTCATTGTTTTATTTTATATTGAGCTTCATTGGGTTTTCAGACATTTACACTGTCAATTTTCCTTCTCTTACTGTAAAATCTTTTCTATTGACAATTCAATCATGTCAAGTTTGGAACAGGAGAGGCACTGATTTGATCAGCTATCATTGGATTTACAATATATAAATGACGGCACCATATCTGGCCTTCGTGTAAAGCAGCTGCCTTTTATCGATTTATATTCCACTAGCAAGGAAGAAAAATTGCAGCACAATGTAGTGGTATGGTCCAAGATCAATACCAATTTTTTTCTTAATGACACAAAGGCCAAGATAAGGACAGCATAAGTCAAAGCTAGACAGATCAAATTTGCCCGATATCCCTTTCAATTACTGAAGAACATGCACAGGGATGTATAACATTAAAGCAAAGGAGAATATTATTCCAAGTGGTTTAAAATTACGACATCCAACAAGACTGCATGGCTCTCTCCCTGAGATAAGGAATTGAAATGAGCTGAGAATGGAGAGCCACCCACCCTTGCACCTTGGTCTAAAAGCAGCTAGGTGTTTCCAGAGTTAGTCTAACTATTAGAAGTCAGAGCACTGATCAGCTGTGTAATCCAAATGATAAGGATTTAAACCAGGACTCCAGCACCAAACACCCTGAATTCCTTAGGTGTTGTTATTGAACAACAGGTAATGAAAAGTGCAATAGATTGGTTGTCCCCCAGAATAGAATATGTGTTATAATAAGCTAAAAAGCAAATTACCCAGTTTAACAAGCCCAATAGAGTGGTAGGCCATATAAACTCTGAGCAAGTTGTAAAGTTATAGCTATCTGCACTATGGCAATGAACGGCTACCCAGTCCCTGTGGGAATTTGAGAAGATTCCCTATTTCAGTAAAAATAAAAGTGGGTGCAGGTCAAAGCAGTTATTTCTGAAACTGCTGTGCCATGACCCCAAACCATGTTATGTTTCCATGTTATGTTTATCATAACATGGAAAGTTAGGATGAAATCAGTTCAGGAGAATCCTAGACTGGAGACCCTTTTGGTGATTTTTCTCTACTGACGGATTTTTTTTAATTTTATTATTATTATACTTTAAGTTTTAGGGTACATGTGCACAATGTGCAGGTTAGTTACATATGTATACATGTGCCATGCTGGTGTGCTGCACCCATTAACTCATCATTTAGCATTAGGTATATCTCCTAATGCTATCCCTCCCCCCTCCCCCCACCCTACAACAGTCCCCAGAGTGTGATGTTCCCCTTCCTGTGTCCATGTGTTCTCATTGTTCAATTCCCACCTGTGAGTGAGAACATGCGGATTTTTTTTTTAACCTGCTACCAACACTTACGGCGTCAGGGGCTTCTCATTAAACTAGACTCCCATTCTACTTGCATACTTCCTGACAGTCCCTTCCCTTCTACTGGTGTCCTCTCCAACATAATATAAACATGGTTAGACACTTTAAATGACAGCAATCTTTGACATAGAGTACAATATCAGCAAAAATTATGCAAAGTATAGACAAACTAAGGTGCTCAAGAATAGCTTGAATCTTGGCAGGGCTTTGTGAGATATGCTGTGAAGGAAACTTGAATATCTGATCAGTGGTATAATAGATGACATTTGAGTTCCTTCCAGTACTAAGCATCTATATTTCTAAGTAATAACAGATCAAATGCCTTATAAATGGGGGAAAAAAAAAAAACACAGTAGAATAAACATGGGTCTTTGAAATCAAGCAGACTTGGATTCCAGACTGAACTCTGCCACTTACCAGCAATATAACCTTGGGCAAGTTACTTAGCCTCTCTGTAAATCAATAGCAGGCTAAGTGACAAGTGTGCTATAAACAATATCACATTTGATCTTCACAACAACCCTGTGAGTTTGTTATCTCCATTTTAAAGATAATGAAACTGAGGTTCAGTGAGTTTAAGTAAACTTGCTCAAGGTTATACATGGTTAATGGTAGAATCTAGATTCAAACCATAATCTATATGGTTCCAAAATCTATTCTTACCATTACTTCGATCACACTACAGTCCTTTCAGTCTAACCTAAACCTGAACTATTGTCTTCATTGTCTCTCCGGTCACTAAGAAATAAAGTTTGGGCCACATAGCTAACCATAACAGAACTGTATAATCCCACTGACAATGAGGAAGCCAATAATAACTTAGATGCCTGGTCAGGAAATGCTTAGAAACCAAACATGGAAACCTCATTTTTTTCACACCACATTTGTTAACACTGTCACCATGATAATATATGTAACTGAAGAGAAATAAATGTTCCAACCCTAAGGACAAGAATGAAAGTTGTAACAAGAATGCAAAGGGCAGCATAAGATACATATCTTATACAGTCAATTTTGACTTGATTTTTCTACTAGTGCTGCTAATGCATTTTTTCTTGCAAATTAGTGCAATATTAGTGATCATAACATTAGATGATGCAGTTTAGCTGTGGGCAACAGAAGCAGGCAGTTCAGCCTGGTGTGGAGCAATCAGAAATGGGATGCTTTGTTTTCAAGAAAATGTCATGCTGGGACTTTGAGTGGCAGTAAAATTTGAGTTACCAGATGATTTTGGAACTAGGAGGTTTGGTAAGACCATCCTAGTAGTTAGAGTTAGCACAATTAGAAGCTCAGGAAGCCGAAGAGGTAAAACTGAGATAAAGAAATATACAAACACCACAAATCAGAGCAGCCAGTTGGGCCATAAGTTTGGGTAGAGAAAATGGGAGGAAGTCCATACAAAAATTATGAATCAGGGCACCTAGCTTGAACCTGATACTCTCACATACTTTCTTTCACAGAAAGAATACACTAACTATCCTAAGCTAGCAGCAAAAGAGTAATCATGTCTGGCTAGCAAGGGCTCTCAAAGGTGCTGGGCAGCCTGAAAAGTGATAAGCAAAAAAGACAGAGGAGCAAATAGCTGGTAGATGGGAGACAGTACAAGAGTGTGATTTGGCCATCTAGCACTAGGATCTCAAACTGACTGTGTTCAAAGGTATGACTGAGGAAACATATGCCAGAAACTTAGTCCAATGGCCAGCACATAGCAAGAGCTCCATGCATTTCTTAAAGTTCCACAAAAGGGGTTGTGCCGAAAAGCCAAAGGATGAAAGTCTTCAAGTGTATACAAAGTGATCTTTCTAGCCACACACCTCTATAGCAACATTTTCAACAGAATCATTTTTTTCAACACCTGGTGAATGAACAATGAAGGTAAATTAATGATCAAAGGTAACCTCAAAATAGCTTGTTTTGGAAGCATAAATGTACACTAATTATTACAAAAGTCACCAGCCAATGACATATGCACTCCATTGACTAATTAGCTTTTTGATGCCATCAGAAGGAAAAAGAACTTTGGTAAATACTATAGCCAATTATTAATACTTTCAATTTCTGTATAATCCTGGCACATTCTTAAGTGGTCCATAAAAGTAAGGAGCAACAGTGTCACAATCTTTACACAGTCAATTTTATCTATAATTTGGGAATACTGGCACATGAATAGTTCTGTTCAAACTCTTCAAACTGTTGAAATATTTATTTCCTTTTGTCTCAGATTATGTACTTGATAGAGGTAAGCTGGGGCTATAGAGATACATATATATTCAGAACACTTGAAATGGAGGCCTGGTTCTACCACTTACTAGGTGAGTAACGTCTGACTGGGCCTCAGCTCCCTCATCCACATAACAAAAGGTAATAATACCTAGTGTAGGCGTTATTCATCTTTATATCCATCATGGGCCTGAAAATTGTGGTAGACAAATAGCGAGCAGAAGCCAAAGAAACATTCGTTGCTTGGTGATAAAACTTTCAGGAAAATATAGAATTTTTGACCCTGGAATTTTGCATTGCTAGGAAAACATATTACAAATAAAGTATTAATAATCCTATAATTGTCACTCACAGTCAAAATCATTTTGTTGAAATAGATTGCTTTGGTTTGATTGAAGAGTCATCGTTGAATTGGCATCACTTGACCCAGAAAACAGATAACGGTATACTGCAGAGTCTATGCATTTTTAACTTTCTAAAGGACATGCATAAATACAGTAGTCCCCCTCACCCTTATGTGCAGTTTTGCTATCTGTGGTCTGTTTCCTGCAGTCAACCACAATCTGAAAATATTAAACAAAAAATTCCAGAAATAAACAATTCATAAGTTTTAAATTGCATACTGTTCTGAGTAGCGTGATGAAATCCCACCTGGGATACGAATCATTCCTTTGCCCAGCATATCCACACTGTATATACTACTCACCCGTTAATCACTTAGTCTCTCAGTTATCAGATCCACTGTCATAGTATCACAGTGCCTTGTATTCATGTAACCTTTATTTTATTTACCAATGGCTGTAAAGGGCAAGAATAGTGGTGCTGGCAATTCACATATGCCAAAGAGGAGTCAGAAAGTGCTTCCTTTAAGTGAAAAGGTGAAAGTTCTTAATAAGGAAAGAGAAAAAAATCATATGCTGAGGTTGCTAAGATCTATGGTAAGGACAAATCTATCTGTGAAACTGAACAGTATATCATTGTATTCTATTTTATTATTAGGTTATTGTTGATAATCTCTCACTGTGCCCTGCGTATAAATTAAAACTGATCATAGACGTGCATGTATAGGAAAAATATAGCATATACAGGGTTCAGTACTATTTGACTGAACTAAGACTTGAGATTTCAGGCATCCACTAGGGGTCTTGAATGCATGCCCATGGATAAGGAGGGACTACTATATCATATGCCAAACATTTATATGTGTTTAAAAGATGAAATTAAACTAATTACCACAGACTAGAAACAAGACCCAGAGCCTCATAACATAATGTACAAAATGTCCAGAACACATATAAAATTACTCGGCATAAAAGGAACTAAACGGCCTGGCATGGTGGCTCATGCTTGTAATCCCAGAACTTTGGGAGGCTGAGGCAGGCGGATCACCTGAGGCCAGGAGTTCAAGACCAGCCTGGCCGATATGGCGAAACCTGGTCTCTACTAAAAATACAAAAATTAGCCAGGTGTGGTGGCAGGTGCCTGTAATCCCAGCTACTCAGGAGGCTGAGGCAGGAGATTCGCTTGAACTCAGGAGGCAGAGGTTGCAGTAAGCCAAGATCACGCCATTGCACTCCAGCCTGGGTGACAGAGCAAGACTCCGTCTCAAAAAAAAAAAAAAAAAAACTGGCTGGAAAAATGTCATATTACTTACAGGAGAATAACAATTTGAATGACTGTGGATTCTTCATAAGAAACCACAGAAGCAAGAAAGAAGTGGCACATTATTAAAGTGATGACAAAAAAAACTACTAACCCAGAATTCTGTATCCAGTGAAATATCTTTCAGAAATGAAGATGAAATTAAAAAGAAAAACATTTCCATATAATTGAAAACTAAGAGAATTCATAGCCACTGAAATGCTCTAAAGGAAGTTCTTCATATAGTAGGAAAATGATATCAGAAGGAAAATCTGAAAATAAGAACTAAAGAAAGAGCAACAGAAAAGACAAATATCCAAATAAATAAAATAGTCTATAACGGCCTTGAGGTCTTTAAAATGTTTTACCATTAAATACAAACATAATAATTTCTGATGGGATTTTGCAATATATTCATATAAAACAACTATTATACAATATAAAAGGGGGATGGAAAGGGGACTTACATAATAGAAGATTTCTGCATTCAGGTTAAATACAAATTGTAAGAAGACTGTACAGGCACAGTGGCTGACACCTGTAACCTCAGTGCTTTGGGAGGATGAGGCGGGCAGATCACTTGAGGTCAGGAGCTCAAGAGCAGCCTAGCCAACATGGTGACACCCCATATGTACTAAAAAACTACAAAAAAAATTAGCCAGGCATGGTGGCACATGCCTGTAATCACAGCTACTCGGGAGGCTGACAGGAGAACCTGGGAGGCAGAGGTTGTAGTGAGCCAAGATTGCGCCACTGCACTCTAGCCTGGGTGACAGAGCGAGACTCCATCTCAAAAAAAAAAAATATTTGTAAGAAGACTGTGAAAAGTAAAGTGTGTATATGGCAATCCCCTAGAGCACTAAAAACTAAAAACACTAAAAAAAAAATACAAAGAGATATAGCCAAAAAAATAAAAAGGAATAATAAAAAACGTTCAAATAACCCAAAGGAAAACAGGAAAAGAGAAAAAGAGGAATGAGAAACAGAAAGGAAAAAACAGAAAACAGATCATAAAATGATAGATATAGATCCAAACATATCAATAATGACATTAAATGTAAATGGTCTAACAATCCAATTAAAAGATAGATATTACAAACTACAGGGTGTCTATAAGAGATCTATCTCCCATGTACTGATATAGGTACGTTTAAAATACAAAGATATAGAAGGACATCAGTGGAAATGACAGAGTAAAGAATTGACATCATAGAAGCAGAGAGTAGAATAGTTGTTACCAGACACTGGGGAGGAGAAAAGGGAGGAGACGAAGGGGGAGAGGTTAATCAACAGGTATAAAGTTATAATTACATAGGAGGAATAAATTCTGATGTTCTATTGCATAGTAGGATGATGATGGTTAACAGTAAGATATGGTATATTACAAAACAGCTAAAAGAGAAGCTTTTGAATGTTCTTACCACAAAGAAATGGTAAATACATGAGGTGATGGCTATGCTAAATACCCTGATTTGATCATTACGTAACATATATCTCTAGCGAAATATTAAATTGTACCCCATAAATATGTACAATTACAATGCATCAATTTAAAAAGTGCTCTATATACCTACTGTGTCCACAAAAATTTAAAATTAAAAAAAAAGTTAATACCAAAAAAATTGCTCTCCATAAAAGCAATGAAATACTGGCAAAAAAATTGCGAGAATTACTTTTTTTTTTTTTTGAGACGGAGTCTCGCTCTGTCGCCCGGGCTGGAGTGCAGTGGCGCAATCTCGGCTCACTGCAACCTGCAACCTCTGCCTCCCAGGTTAAAGCAATTCTCCTGCGTCAGCCTCCCAAGTAGCTGGGACTTCAGGCGTGTGCCACCATGCCAAGCTACTTGTTTATATTTTTAGTAGAGACGGGGTTTCACCGTGTTAGCCAGGCTGCTCTCGATCTCCTGACCTCGTGATCTGCCCGCCTCAGCCTCCCAAAGTGTTAGGATTACAGGCATGAGCCACTGTGCCTGGCGAAAATTACATTTCTATGAATTCTGGAAATTAATGGAAGGCTTGGAGCAACTCAGGGAGCAGTTATTCAAGTAAAATCGCTGAATCTTTTTAAGAATAGTGAATTTTGTGAAATTTTAACTTGCTCTAGGTCCATCTCCTGCTCTCCAGTTCTGCAGTAGCCTTGAAAAATAACAGCCTGCATTCCTGGTGCAGCTTGACAGCCACCTTAAGGAGCAGAATGGAAGTGGAGCTCTCACAAAGTGTCATTCTCAAATAATTGTCATTATGTGACCCATTGGGAGGTTATCTGGAAGATGCAACTTACAAGGCTGTTTGCATTTGACCTGATTTGGAAAGTACCCACTACAAAAAGCATTTTCTTGGGGAGAAGGGAGGGTTGGGAATTAGTCAAAGAGTATTACTGACAAGGCTCTGTGACTGCCTGAGGTGGTGGATACAGCTGGGACAAAGAATAAACAAAAGCTTAACAGGAAAAACTGGAAAAGAAGATATCCACAGGGGCTTTGGAAATCTTGGACATATTCATGGAAATACAGAAGGTCATGTACACATGTAGGGCTGTGCTCATCCTCGGGAAAGACCTGAGAAGGCACAAAGGTCTTACTTATGGTTGACCTTGAGACCCTGCACAAGTAAGAAATGATGGCTAAGGCAGAGTTGTTAACTGCCTAACTGTTGAAAAGACACCCCAATATACACACAGAGCCCCTCAGCAAACATTGGAAAATGTGTTCATTCCAAGCATTTAAGGAAAATCTCTGTCCAATCATTCACTGACCACTAAGCTAACCAGACTTCAGTGGCCACACACAGACATTACAGAGTTCACTCAGAAAACTCACTAAATAAATACAATTAAAACAAGTAGTAACAGCAGCAACAAACACTGGGGAAGGGAAAGAATCTGATTTCCAGAGTTACCACATTATATTATTTAAAACGCCCAATTTTTAACCAAAAAACCCACAAAAGACATGCAAAGAAACAAGAAATTATAGCCCATACACAGAAGGGAAAAGTAATCAATAGAAACTGTTCCTGAGTATGCACAGACATTAGACATACTGGACAAAGACTCTGAATCAGCTATTTTAAATATATTCAAAGAGCTAAAGAAAAGCACATCTAAAGAACTAAAGGTAAGTATCAGAATAATGTTTCACCATGTCAAAAATATAAAGCAATATAATTTTTTTAAAGAAAAACTAAATAGAAATTCTGGAGCTTAAAAGTGAAATAACTAGAATTTAAAAATTCTCTAGAGGGGCTCAAGAGCATATTTGAGCAGGCAGAATAAAGAATCAGCGAATTTGAAGATACATCAATTGAGATCATTTGGTTGGGGAAAGGAAAGAAAAAAGCATGAAGAAAAACAGCTTCGGAGACCTGTAGAATATCATCAAGCATACCAACAAAAACATAATTGTTGTCCCAGAAGAAGAGAGAGAAAAGCATGCAGAAAGAATATCTGAAGAAATAATGGCCAAAAACTTCCCAAATTTGATTTTTTGAAAAAATCAATCTACACATCCAAGAAACTCAACAGATTCTTGGGAAAAACTCAAAGATATCCACACCTAGACACATCATAATGAAACCTTTGAAAAACAAAGACAAACAGAAAACCTTGAAAGCAGCAAGAAAGAACTGATTCATGCACCAGGAATCCTCAATAAAATTAACAGCTGATTTCTTATCAGAAACCATGAAGGCCAGAAGACGGTGGATTAATATGTTCAAATTGCTGAGAATACCTGTCAAACAAAGAGTCTATATCTATCAAAACTATGCCTCTAATGAAGGGGAAATGTAGAGTAACTGCTTTATGGATACAAGATTCCATTTTGGGGTGATGAAAATGTTTTGGGAGTAGATAGAGGTGGTGGTTGAACAACATTGTGAATGAACTAAATGTCACTGAATTGTTCACTTTAAAATGGGTTCTATTGTATATGAATTTCACCTGGGTAAAAAGATGAAGGGGAAATCAAGACATTCCCAGATAAACAAAAACTGAGAGAATTTGTTACTAGCTGACTTGCGCTACAAGAAAAATTAAAGGAAGTCCTTCAGGCTGAAATATAAGGATATTAGATAGTGACTCTAATTCACATGAAGAAATAAAGAACACAGGTAACAGTCATTATATAGGTAAATATAAAAGACAATATAAATGTAGTTTTTGCGTGTAACCCCTTTTTTCTTTCTCCTGATTTAAAAACAATTACATACAGCAAAACTTATAAATCTGTGTTTATGGACACACGATATATACAGATGTAATTTGTGACAACAACAGCATAAAGGAGAGGGAGTAACCGTGCTATATAGAACCAAAGATTTTAGGCCGGGCATGGTGGCTCACACCTGTATTCCCAGCACTTTGGGAGGCCAAGGCAGGTGGATTACTTGAGGTCAGGAGCTCAAGAACAGCCTGGCCAACCTGGTGAAACCTTGTCTCTACCAAAAATACAAAAATTAGCTGGGCGTGGTGACACACACCTGTTGTCCCAGCTACTCAGGAGGCTGAGGCAGGAGAATTGCTTGAACCTGGGAGTCAGTGGTTGCAGTGAGCCGAGATCACGCCACTGCACTCCAGCCTAGGCAACAGAGTGAGACTCCATCTCAAAGAAAAAAAAATTAGCTGGGCATGGTGGTGCATACCTGTAACCCCAGCTACTCGGGAGGTTGAAGAGGGAGGATCCCTTGAACCCGGGAGGCGGAGGTTGCAGTGACCGAGATCATGCCATTGCACTCCAGCCTGGGCAACAAGAGCAAAACTCTGTCTCAAAAAAAAAAAAAAAAAAAAAGAACAACCAAAGTTTTTATATTTATTTAAATTTACTTGGTATTAACCTGAACTAATTTGTCATAAGCTGAGAACTTAATTGTAGTGCTGACAGCAAGCATTAAAAAATAACACAAAAATATATAGTTAAAAATGATGACAAGAAAATTAAAATGGCACAGTAGAAACTATTTTTAATTTTTATTTATTTATTTTTAATTTTTTTTCAAGCTGGAGTCTTGCTCTGTTGCTCAGTCTGGAGTACCGTGGCACAATCTAGGCTCACTGCAACCTCCACCTCCTGGCTTCAAGCCATTCTCCTGCCTCAGCCTCCAGAGTAGCTGGGACTACAGGTGAGCGCCACCACACCCAGCTAATTTTTGTATTTTTAGTAGAGATGGGGTTTCACCCATGTTGACCAGGCTGATCTTGAACTCCTGATCTCAGGTGATCCACCTGCCTCAGCCTCCCAAAGTGCTGGGATTATAGGTGTGAGCCACTGTGCCTGGCCTGAAACGATCTTTTTAAAATGGACAATGCAGGAATAGTGGAACAAGAAAAAACATAAAACATATAGAAAACAAATTAAAAATGGCAGATGGAAATCCTACTTTATCAGGAATTACATTAAATGGGAATTTATTAAAGTCTCCAATTAATCTCACATGTGGAATCTGAAAAGGTTGAACTCACAGATGCAAAATCAAATGACAGTTATGAGAGCCTGGGGTGGGGGAGTGGGGAAAAGGGAGATGTCTGTCAAAGTGTATAAAGATTCAGTTAGATAGGAGAAAGAACTTTTTGAGATCTATCGCACCGCATGGTGTCTACAGTTAATAATTAAGTATTGTATTTTTCAAAATTGCTTTAACAATAGATTTTAAATGTTCTTACCAGAAAAAAATAGTACATAAGTAGATGAGGTGATAGATATGTTAACTGGCTTCATTTAATCATTCCACAATGTATACATATATTGAAACATTATGTTGTATTCCATAAATATATACAACATTTGTCAATTAAAAATATAAATAAAGTAACTGAATTAAATTGGATAGGGAAACAACAACAATAAAAACCCATGTCCAACTAAAATGCCAAAATGATCCAACTATCTGCTGTCAACAAGAGACACATTTTAGATTCAAAGACACAAATAGATTGAAAATAAAAGATTGGAAGAAAACATACAGATATACCATGAAAACAGTAACCAAAAGGAGAGCTAAAGTGGCTATACTAATATCAGACCAAAACGTTATTAGAGACAAAAAAATTTTATAACGGTAAAGGATTATTCCATCAAAAAGATATAACAATTATAAGCATATATGAATTTGATAACAGAGCCCCAAAATACATGAAGAAAAGTTGGCAGAATTGAAGAAAGAAATAGACAATTCAACAGTAATAGTTGGAGGCTTCAACACTTCACTTTCAATAATGCATAGTATAACTAGACAAAGGTCAGCAAGGAAACAGAAGACTTGCACAACACTATAAACCAAATAGTCCTAGCAAACATCTATAGAACATTTCTTCCAACAAGAGCAGAACACATATTCTCAAGTGAACATCAAGCATTCTCCATGGCAGACCAAAAGTCAGGACACAAAACAATTTTAAATAAATTGTAAAGAATTAAAATGACACATGAGATGTTTTCTAACCATGGTAGAATGAAATTAGAAATCAATAACAGAAGGGAATTTAATAAATTCACAAACACGGAAATTAAAAGCAAAAAGAAAAAAATAATATACTATGCAAATACTAATCAAAAGAAAGCTGGGCTAGCTATATTAAAATCAGACAAAGTAGACTACAGAGCAAAAAGAATTATCAGGGATAGAGAAGGACATTACATAATGATAAAAGAGTCAATCCACAAAGAAAGTAAAACAATCCTAAATGTGTATGCACCTAATGACAGAGCTTCAAAATTCATACAGACTTTACATAGTAAAGATGTAATCTCCCCAAATTGATCTACATTAACACAACTGATCTAATTAACACAATTCCTATCAAAATCCCTGCAAGATAATTTGCATATACAGACAAACTGATCCTAAAATTCCTGTGGAAATCCAAAATACCCAGAATAACCAAAACAATTTTGAAAAAGAAGAATAAAATTGGAGGAATCCTATTGCACAATTTTAAGTCCTATTGGAAAGCTCCAGTACTGTAAAGATTAGACAGCATGGTGTTGCTAAAGGGATAGATATATACATTCCCGGAATACAACCCAGAGTCCAGAAATATACCCACACAAATAGGGGAAAATGAGTTTAATAAAGGCTTGAAGGCAATTCAGTGGAGCAAAGATTCAACAACAGTGTTGAAAAATTACTTGTGAAAAAATAATAAATCTCTCCCTAAAATCAAACCTTTTCCAGAAATTAATTCAAACATAAAATGTAAAACTACAATTTTGGGGGCTGGGCATGGTGGCTCACGCCTGTAATTCCAGCACTTTGGGAGGCTGAGGCGGGCAGACCACCTGAGGTCAGGAGTTCGAGACCAGCCTGGCCAATATGCAAAACTCCATCTCTACCAAAAGTACAAAAATTAGTCGGGCATGGTGGCACATGCCTGTAATCCCAGCTACTCAGGAGGCTGAGGCAGGAGAATCGCTTGAACCTGGGAGACGGAGGTTACAGTTAGCTAAGACCATGCCACTGCACTCCAGCCTGGGCAACAAAAGCGAGACTCCATCTCAAAAAAAAAACCATACAATTTTTGAAAGAAAACATAGGAGATGTTTTTTGACCTGGGGTTAGGCAAAGAGTGATTTTACATGACACCAAGAACACAATCCATAACAACACTTATAATTTGGAAGACTTCATCACAATTAAAAACTTTTGCTCTGAGAAAGACATTTATAGGACAATGAAAAGATAAGCTACAGACTGGAAGAAAATATTTGCAAATCATACATTCCACAAAGGACTTATACCCATAATATATAAAGAACTATCATGTGATGGATCTCCAAAGGCATACTGAGTGAAAAAAAAAAGCCAATCTCAAAAGATTACTGTATAATTACATTTATACAATGTTCTCAAAGTTAAAAAAGATTATAGTGATACAGAATAGACCAGTGGTTACTAGGGATTAGGTTTGAGGGAAGAGTGTGACTGTTAAGGGGTAACATGAGGGAGTTTATTTGTGGTGATGAAACAGTTCTATATCCTGATTATCATGATGTGTACTTGAATCTACACATTTAGTAAGATTTAACAAAATACATTTTTAAAGTGTATGTAAAATCTAGGTCTGTACCTGACTTAGTAGTATTGTGCCAATGTCAATTTCCTGGTTTTAACAATATATATGGTTTTGTGAGATATTATCACTGGGGGAAGCTAGGCAAAGGACACTTGAGAATTCTCGGCACTATTTTTGCATTTCTTGTGAGTCACAGACTATTTCAAAATAAAAACTTATATTTAAAAACTCAACTGTAGGCTGGGTGTGGTGGCTCACACCTGTAATCCCAGCACTTTGGGAGGCCAAGGCAGGCGGATCACCTGAGGTTTGCAGTTCAAGAACAGCCTGACCAACATGGAGAAACCCCGTCTCTACTAAAAATACAAAATTAACTGGGTATGTTGATGCATGTCTCTAATCCCAGCTACTTGGGAGGCTGAGGCAGGAGAATCGCTTAAACCCAGGAGGCGGAGGTTGCGATGAGCTGAGATCGTGCCATTGCACTCCGTCTCAAATAAAACAAAACACAACAAAACAAAAAAACCTCAACTGTAAAAAAATAAACAATCCAATTTAAAAATGGGCAAAAGATTTGAACAGACACTTTGCCAAAGAGGGTATGTAGATGGCCAACACCCTTGAGAAGATGTTCAACATCACTAGCCATTAGGGGAGTACAAATTAAAACATCTATTAACTCATTTAATTTTCAGAATAATCTTATGAAGTAAATACCACCATTTCCCCCCCTTTTACACACAAGTGATATACACTGAGGTTAAGCAATTTATCTAAAATGACAGAGCTAGCTGGGCAGGGAGGCTCACGCCTGTAATCCCAGCATTTTGGGAGGCCAAGGTGGGTGGATCACCTGAGGTCAGTTCAAGACCAGCCTGGCCAACATGGCAAAACCCTATATCTACTAAAAATACAAAAATTAGCCAGGCGTAGTGGTACGTGCCTATAGTCCCAGCTACTCAGGAGGCTGAGGCAGGAGAATTGCTTGAACCTGGGAGGCAGACATTGCAGTGAGTGGAGATCGCACCACTGCACTCCAGCCTGGGTGATGGAGTGAGCCTCCGTCTCAAAAATAAAAAATAAATAAATAAAATAAAATGACAGAGCTTACTACCGGTGAGGCTGGGGTTAAAGTCAGCTTCAGTCTAACACCAATCTCTGCTGTTAACCATGAAACTACACTGTGCTCTATTCTATGGCTACTAGATCTTTAGAAGACACTCTACCCATGAATGAACCTACCTGAGGTACTTATTAACTGATATTTTATGGAGAAATCCCTTACAATTCAGGAAGATAAATTCACACACCCAGTTAGTCAGAAAGAGACAAAAAGAGAAAGGGAAAGATCTACCTGTCATAATTTATAACACACTTTCCTGTACTGTACTGATTAACACAGGTGGCTGGTCTCTCTCCACTCATTTCTTTGTTCCCCTTGCATAAATCCGTATGATACTTGCCATAAAAATATAGGCAAAAGTGAGCTTTTATCATTCATAAAATTGCCAAAGGAAGTTTGAGTTTCTTACAGTAGCTAAAGAAGGAGGAATTTTTGAACTTGTTTGCTGGTATTAAAATTAATTTCTAAAGGCATACAGGACAATGGTACTAAAAAGATTATTAATTTATGCGGCCTTGATTTGTGTTTGTTCCTACCACATTGCCTTTGCCTGCATTCAGAATAGTTAATGAAAACTCACACACTCCAAAGTGCTGAGCAAAGACAAAAGGAAAATAATACAAAATCTCTCCTTGGGGAAAAGAAAGAATAGATGTTACAGAAGACCATGTGTAATTATTGTTTCAAAAATAAAATTGGCCAGAAAAATTAATTGGGTGGTGCCGTTTAAATTGTACCATCTCTGCAAGGTCTAATTTTACTTTTAGAAGAAACAGAGCCAGATATGTTTTTTCAGGAGGGAAATGGATACTGCAGGTTTTTATAGTTAGGATGTCTTACGATCATCTCTTTTTATGTGTTCAAAATAAGTCCTAAAATGAAGGTGTGCTTTCATGAAATAGATAGGGAATGAGCTTGATTAGAGGCTAAAGAATGTATAAGGGCATGAACATATATATAAGGTTCATGGTTAAACAACTCTGGACATGTTCACTGACTATCTCCAAACCCATGTTAACATATGATATAAGGTCCATAATTTGATAATTGAACAGCAGAAGTGCATCAGTGACAAGGAAGGAGGAGGGAGGGTCTGATTAAAATCGAGAGAAGAGTATATGATACATTGCCTATTCATTCAACAAACAGACGCTGAGCACTTGTTAAGCGCCAGGCACTGCACTAAATGGAAAAGATACAGACAGGGCCACAACCCAGCCACCAACTGCTACTAGGAGTCTGCAGTCTAGTATGGGAGGGAGATCCCAGAGCATCTGGGGGAAATTCAAGTGGCCCCATGTGACTGGAGTTTGTAATGCATATAACAAAGGATGGGGGACTATTAAAACAGAAGCTAGAGAAATATGCACTGACCGCCTATTAAAAGGCTTTGTATGCCATGCCAAGGAGTTTTACATTTTTTGTTTAAACACAAATAATCCATGTTTACTATAGAAAAATTTTAAAGTACAGAGAAGCAAAATGCAAAGAAATGCAATCACCTTTAATTTTACCACCTAAAGCTGTACACTCTCTGTGTGTGTCTATGTCTGTCTGTGTGTCTGTCTCTGGGTGTGTGTGTCTTTGTGTCTCTATGTCTCACTCTCTCAATAAATGATAGGTGGATAGAAAAAATAGATATCAAAAGAAATTCATGTATACTCACACACAGTTTTTTCCACTTAAATATATATCATGGATATTTATTCATGTCATTAAATCTTCTCAACATGTTTTCAACAGCTGCATAGTATTCCATCATATTGCTGTTTCATAATTTAACCAGTCTTTTCTTGATTGTTGTTTTCTATTTTTTGCAATATGGTAGGAGTAATTTTTGAAATGTAATTGTATTTGCATTCAAATTGTATTTGTGGCAGCTGTTGTCCAAAACATGGCAGATGCAGACTGCACAAGGGTGGAAATGGTAAAAAAGAGAAGGAAGAAGAGGAGATCACTGAGAAATGAATAAGAGAGTAGTCAGATAGTACATGGAGAAAAAAGCAGATTCACGTAAGGTGCTCCCTAGTAGAGAGAGAGTACTAAGAGGGAGGAAAGTGTCTGTCCAGGCTGTGGACCCTGGTAAGTTATTCATTTAACAAAATTTTATCGAACACCTACTCAAAGTGTATGGATAAACCTAGACCCTGGGTCCTAGAGTTACCTGACCAAGATTTCCAACATGATTCCTATGCAAGCTATAGTCAGGCAATGGTCCCCTTGAGGCATCTGACCCTTGAGAAAGAAAGAATAAAGTGGGCATGATAGCTAGATGATCAACCACATTCTCCAAGTTCTATTTCCATATTTTAAATAATCAGAAAGCCACATATCAGGACTGTATTATTTCAGCCTCCAAAGAAATGTCTAAACTGAATTATGATTTAATATTACACACTCAACCCTTATGTAGAAGGTCAATACAGGAATTTTCCATTTTAACAGGGTTATTGTTCCTTTGCAAAACTATAGTTGAAGGTGTCTACTATTACCTATTATCTTTCACATGAGAGACCATATAATAAATACCAGGATAAAATTTGTCTGGGGGAAAAGAATACATATTTTTCTGCTGCAACAATAAAAACATGCAAGCCAATATATTTTCCTGTTTACTTTTGCTGCTAGGAAACAGACTTGGATTGACTTATCTAGATACTTTATGGCATCCACGCTTTTTGGTTCCTTAGTTGGTATCCTTGATTTTTAAAATGTAAAGGCCCTATATTTTACAGTGTTTAATTTTGTACAGTACCTCTGATCCTTTTGAATGTGTAAGGAATGAAAGAATCTTAAATAAATTTGGTCACTTAAATAAACAGCTTAAATAAATAAAAGCTGTTTTGTAACAATTGGCCCACATGCTACTAAAAATTGGCTTGATGGTTGTCAGTATCTGCGTTGGGAGCTGTGAGATTTGATATTCATAGTTGATAGTTTTGATTTTGGTATAATTAAATAGTCTCCATATGAGTAGTGCCTTGAAATGTGCCATTCTAATTTGTTTTCACAGCAGACAAATGTACACAGACAGTGCCAATAATATAGCATCTCATGATGTCTAAACTTCTAAAATAATCTATAACCCCCATATTCAATGAAGAGAACCATGAGCCATCCTTTTTCTGCACAGAAAGCAATAAACAATGGAATGAATTAATCCCAAAATTGCATAAAAACTATCTTCTCTCTTGTCTACCACTGACCTGGAGAGGGATGACTTACAGGGAAAATTACTTAAAACCCTTCACTGGCTCTCTACTTCCTTCAGGATACAGTACAATTGCTATAGTAAGATGCGCATGCTATTTTGATAAGTAAAAGGGGCAAATTACAGAACAATATGACTCCAATTTTATTACACACACAAAATAGTCTAAAATATGCACTGAAATTGGTAATAAGATTAGAAATTACTTTTAAAATCTGTAATTTCTTATTTTTCTAAAATAAACGTGTTACTTCTATTATCAGGAAAAAAATCATCCTTTCAAAATGTTCAAATATTCACACATTCCAGAATTTAGAGACCACCAGAGGCATGTCAGAGCTAGCAGAATACTAAAAGATCATCTGGCTTCTCTCTTCTTTAGGTCTGAGTACACCTAGGCTAGAGAAGTAGTGATATCCACGAAGTCTCACAGCCCATCAGTGGCGGAGCC
The DNA here is from genome assembly GCF_028858775.2 of Pan troglodytes. Lineage (NCBI taxonomy): Eukaryota > Metazoa > Chordata > Mammalia > Primates > Hominidae > Pan > Pan troglodytes. Next base: position 131,304,405 of record NC_072421.2, read on the forward strand.
TAGTACAGATCCAGAGCTTTGCCCAGTCCAGCTACCTCTCTGAGAGGAACAATGATCCTCTGACAAGAAGTTACAGCAAGGACTTAGCCCTGGGGGCCAGGCTGGCCTGCAGAGCTCTAAGGTTCCTTGCAACTTTAAGAGTCCATGAAATACAATCTGACAATACAGCCTTCTCTCATGTTGAACTTCCTAGAATCCGGCAAGAAAACAAAAGGATTTTTAAGGCAAAACTTTGAAGACAGTAATTTTTGGATTTTCATGACAGCACAGCTCTATAATTCAATATTTTTTGTTAATTTCAGATTGTACAGCTTGCTGATTTAAAGATAATATTTCTACCTATGTGAAGAAAATGTGGCAGATAAACAGAGATCTTTTGGCTGGCTTCATGGCCCCTTTGCCCAGAAGCTTATTAAAGGCTATGTCAGGAGACCCATTTTTCTTCAGGGACTGGGAGTTGGCCTGAGCTTCCAAATTCCACATCTTTCCTTCCAACAGAATGGTCTTTCCCTTCAAAGCTTTGAACCGCTGAACTGGAGCTACATAAAGCTTCAATCAAGTTAGTTATTTTTTTTTAAGTGAGGGATAGGAGTAAACCAAATTAGCATGTTAACTTTTTAACCATTGGCCCCCAATCTCAAGTCACAAGCCAAATTATGGTGACCAAGTTACATCCTCCCAAATCTCCTGGCTAAACCAGAGTCAGGTGCAGAGTACGGACTTTCTGTTTCGGGAAGATGAGGACAAAATTCTTCCAGGCAAGAGTAATAGTAATGATGGTGATGACTATGGTGCTTTGTCCTGTCAGCAGCAACTCCCAAGGATGGACTAGGCCAACAGTTCTTCAGAGGCCATCTTGGCCCTAGTCTGTGTTGGGAGACAATTCCCAGTGGATCTCTTGTGTTTTTGTACATCTTGTGAGCAGATGCACTGAGTGACTTCGTTCTGGAATAATCTTTTCAAGACTGTTTAGACAGAGACAGTGTCTTACTCTGCGGGGAAAAAAAGCAGGTTTGCTTACAGCCCTTGAAGATACAGATGACTACATTGCAGTATAATAAATATAATGTCACTCTCTGGAGCAAAGGGCTGGCATGCTTACTGCCTGTTATAAAAGATTTGAGCCCCCTGAGCTTGGGGTTCTCTTCTGTAATGCAACCCAGTGAGTGAGCAGACATCATGTGGCCCTCTTCACACCATCTTGTGGGTACCGGGGCTCAGAGAAAATGCTGAGACTTTGGCTACTGCTACTGCTGTGAGTAATAAACTGTTCTTCATCTCTGATACGAGTCTTGTGTCTCCTGCCAGCAACAAGAAACTGTCTTAGCTAACTTGCTGGCTTGCAAGTAAGGTAAAAAATCCCAGATGCTTCACAGTTTTTAACAGTCTATAGTTTCTGACTGGACTCATATGAAATACATGGGAGGAATTAGAAAGAAAGTAAGGAACCTACAGCCTAAAGGTTAAAGGATTGCTAGTAGCTCAAGATAATCATTCTTGTATAATAACTGTATATGTTTTTGACAATTATTATTAAGTACTTTAATTGCAACTGGGGCCTCAGGGTCGCACAACCTCCTCAGTGCCTGATTTGGAGTAATAGTGATAAAAGAACAGATTTAGACCTAACCCAACATGTCTTCAAAGGCAGGTTTAGACAGAAGCTAAACTGCCCTGTGAAGGAACTCCTTAGAAGAACCAAGAAATCTAGTCACTGATCAGTTCTGTACCTTGCTTTCGTTTAACTCTCAGACCAAATACCAAGAAGCATTTTTGACATTTTGTTCAATTTACATAGCATCACTGTTAGAAAAAAAAAATATTCAGAATAACTAATTCATTGTTGAGGGTTTGTGGTACCTTTTTCATTTTTATTTCCAGCTCATTATAAACCATACAATATGCCAACGTATTCTCTTAGTGCAATTATACAAAAGGAATATAATGCACGACTGGAATTCTTTATTCAGCAGTGGCCATGTTCCAAAAACTAACTGCAAAAGATGTTACTTCCACTCCAAAAAACAAACAGTAATTCTTAAATGTCTACAGAAAACTGAATGGATTTTTAGAATTACTAGATTATTGCTTTACTCTTTTAAAAAATCAGCAATTACATCTTGCTGGGAAGTTATATTATTCAAAATATGCCATTTTAATAGCCTACTTCTCTCTATCCTAAAAAGTAACCCCATTTTTCATTTATGAATATTGTTATTTCTGCAATTAAAATCACTTGTAATTTATTTTTTCCTGAAATACTAGACTATGCCAACCAATCCTCATCTCCCTTTTTAAAGATGAAAGGAGATGAAAGGGATGTTCCCATCTTCACTTCCATGTCTTACAAATAAGTCAAGGTCCCCCACTGTCTTTGCCTCAAAGGGTCCCAAAAGTACTTGCGGAAACAGATGTGATGTGAACCTCATACTGGGTACTTGAGTCTTTTTGTTCCCTGAACACATTAACTTGACATTTGGAAATATCGTGTTTGAAAGTTATTATCACATGTAAATTTCTTAAATATTTCTGACAGAAAAAAAGATCTACAGGGTATCAATGGAAACAATAGTTTAATTAATTTTTACATTCTGAATAAGCCTGAATTTCTCCATCCTTTATACATACTCCTGGTTTGGGGCCAAATTTCTTCTTCAAATGTGGATTCAGTAATTTGCTTTATCTGTCAAAGCCACAGCAACCCTTCTTGCTCCTGGCTTAACTGAAATATTGGTACTACCAAAGTTAAAGCAGTGCTAAAGGCCATAATCACGTGGGATTTTCTCCCCCAACATCTACCCACTTTCTGCGAAGAAGGCAGTAGAAGTCTTTTTACCAGGTCCTCTTTAACACCCTTAGCGGGAGGTGGCAGAAGCAGCTCCAATGGGCTGAAGGGGCAAGATTATCCACCCAGTGTTAAGGGAGTAGACTTCAACAGGCAGCTGATCCAATTCCCCCACACGGTGGCAAAAGAATGCAGCTTTGCAGGACAACGTTCCAGCAGGAGAAGGAAATAGGTGATGAGAATACAGTGCTGACTGGTTGCTCAGAAGGACTTTATCTCTCAGGATCAAGTTTCTTCAGATAAAAGCCCCCTACCCCCATCCCATGTCCATATACAAAAACACTACCATCAGCAGCAACACCATCTACTTTTCCTTTCTGGAGACTGCTGGGAGGGCCTTACTGGCAAAAGAAACCAGAAAGGAAGCAGGATTTTCAGAACCTCTTAGTGTTTTTCATCTCCTAGCCCCCAAAGCATTTTTGGCTCCCCCTTGTGGGAAGAAGCTGTATTAAAGCATGCCTTGCAGGAAGACCCAGGACTTTTATCAGGAGGGTCTGGGAATCCTGGGATAATAGACTTATTTTAAACAAGTTGGATGTGTTCATTAGCTTGATTGTGGTAATCATTTCACAGTGTATACATATATCAAATCACCATGCTGTATACCTTAAATATACACAATTTTTTTGGTCAATTATACCTCAATAAAGTTGAAGGGAAAAAAGTCTAAAGGACTCAAGAGGGCGTTTGGGTGAAAGCAAATGAGTCATCAACACTGATATGGTAGTTCTCAAGCACATGACTGGTATTGGTCCTTTGTTCTCCCCAATTATAAAAATCTATATCATTTAAGATATCTCAGAACAGGCCTGGCGTGGTGGCTTACGCCTGTAATCCCAGCACTTTGGGAGGCTGAGGCGGGCAGATCACGAGGTCAGGAGATTGAGACCATCCCTGCTAACACGGTGAAACCCTGTCTCTACTAAAAATACAAGAAAAATTAGGCGTGGTGGTGGGCGCCTGTAGTCCCAGCTACTCGGGAGGCTGAGGCAGGAGAATGGCGTGAACCCAGGAGGCGGAGCTTGCAGTGAGCCGAGATCACGCCACTGCACTCCAGCCTGGGCAACAGAGTGAGACTCCGTTTCAAAAAAAAAAAAAAGGCATCTCAGAACAGTCATGTGTATCTTCTGGCTAATGATAATTAGAAATGTGGTTCCATACTCATAACTTTGAACACTAAAATAGAAGGAAAAAAAGGAACTAGGTATTAGGAGGCCTAGATTCTAGTTCGAGCTCTATCACAAGCTTACTGGGTGATTTTCGGCAAGTCACATATCCCCTAAGTGGTGATAATATCCTTTATAGATACTTCACTGAACTGTTGAGAGTTTCAACTTAGAGAGGACACTAAAGTAACAGCAGAAGCTATAGTGTCTTATATCTCACATATGTAGGTTTATAGGCTATATATATGACCTTTGGAGTTTCCTCTAACTCAGTGACTTTAGGCAGTATTATATCCTTTAAGAAGGTACACAGCACTTATTAAGGTGATTGAGGCTAGGGGAGGGGGTTTGGAAGGGATTACAAAGAGATTTTGAGTAAGACAGGTGTCAATCTCAACCTGAATGCATATCTTATTCACTGTGTGATCTTGGGAGCCTCAGTGGCTTCATCCCTAAAATGGGGTTAAAGATAGTAGTACCTATCTCGTGAGGTTGTTGTGATGGTTAAATGAGATAATGCATACAGACCACTTAGCACATCATTTGGTACATAGAAGAAAATTACTATATGTTAACTATCATCATCATCATCATCATCATCATCACCATCATCACCATCATCACCATGCTCTTTTCCTATCCTTTGACAAAAGTTTTAGTCTAAGCTTCTCAGAACCAGGGCATTATATAGACAGAGTAGGTCAAAGGAGAAAGCTGAAGTTATGCTGAGGTTGGGACAAGAGGTGATTGTAAAAGGCCACATTTGAAGAATACCCAATAAAATAATTTTTGAAAAGGTAGAGCTTTGTTTCCATCCTGATGATACCTAGGATTACGAAACCCTTATGGCAGTATTGGGCATTGAGACTTCAAGTAATAGTTGACAATGACTCTCAGGCATCTTTTCTGGTTCATAAATAAGTGTTTGAAATGAACCATAAGTATTATATCTATGTGTATGTTTACTTTTACCCATTTATTCCTAATGTATTGCCTATATTTTTAAAAAATTCTTCTATCAAAGTTTTATTTTTTCTTTTTTGAGAAAGCGTCTTGTTCTGTCACCTAGCCTGGAGTGCAGTGGCTCACTGCATGCTCAACCTCCCAGGCCCAAGCAATCCTCCCACATCAGCCTCTTGAATAGCTGAGACCTAATAGCACCACCATGCCTGGCTAATCTTTTATTTATTTTATTTTTTTGGTAGAGATGGGGTCTCCCTATGTTGCCTAGGCTTGGTCTCGAACTCCTTGGCTCAAGCAATTCTCCTGCCTCGGCCTCCCAAAGTGCTAGGATTACAGGTGTGAGCCACCGTGCCCAGCCCTAAAGTTGTCTAATAATTTATTTTTGCCAGTGTGACATTTGCCCACACTGAAAAGCATAAAGATGCCTACAATTAGAGATGTCACGATGCATAAATAGATTCATTCAGTAAACACTCCAATGTCAACTTCATGTCAGATATCAGAAAGAGGGTACAGGAAGAGTAGGCTTAGAGAGAAAAGTGATCAGTTAGAATTTGAAAATGGTCAATTTGCAATATATTTTAGAGATAGGTGCCGGAAATAAAAGAAGTTTAGGCAGAAAATACGGATTTGAGACCTCAGCAGTGGGCACCTGTAATGGTTAATACTGAGTGTCAACTTGATTGGATTGAGGGATACAAAGTATTAATCTTAGGTGTGTCTGTGTGGGTGTTGCCAAAAGAGATTAATATTTGAATAAGTGGGCTGGGGAAGGCAGATCCGTCTTTAATCTGGTAGGCACAATCTAATCAGCTTCCAGCAAATATAAAGCAGGCAGAGAAATGTGAACCATTGAGACGGGCCTGGCCTCCTAGTCTACATCTTTCTCCCCTGCTGGATGCTTCCTGCCCTCATACATCAGACCCCAAGTTCTTCAGTTTTGAGACTCGGACTGGCTCTCCTTGCTCCGCAAGCTTGCAGACAGCCTATTGTGGGACCTTGTGACCATGTAAGTTATTACTTAATAAACTCCCTGCCGGGCGTGGTGGCTCACGCCTGTAATCCCAGTACTTTGGGAGGCAGAGGTGGGCAGATCACCTGAGGTCAGGAGCTCAGGAACAGCCTGGACAACATGGTGAAAACCCATTTCTACTAAAAATACAAAAATTAGCTGGGCGTGGTGATGGGCACCTGTAGTCCCAGCTACTTGGGCGGCTGAGGCAAGGAGAATCGCTTGAACCCGGGAAGCAGAGGTTGTAGTGAGCCGAGATTGTGCCATTGCACTCCAGCCTGGGCCACGGAGTGAGACTGTCTCAAAAAAAAAATAATAATAATAATTAAATTTTTAAAAACTCCCCTATATATATATTATATTATATTATATACATAATGTATTACATTATATATAATACATTATATATGTATACAGTAATATATATATTACATACCCGTTAGTTCTGTCCCTCTAAGAGAACCCTGACTAATACAGCACCCTTAATGTCACCCAGGTAAAGCATGTACAGTGAGAATAAAGAACTAAAGATAAGCCACTAAGGAAACATGTTGAAAGTGCAGACTGAAGAAAGAGTTCCATGAAAGTGATAGACAAAATAAAGGCAAGGAGGAAAGAAGAGAACCAGGAGTGCGTGCCAGCCCAGAAATTACACTAGGAGTTTCTATACAGAAATTATTAAGACAGAAAAGTAGGAGCTTCTGTTATTGTTGTTACTATTATTATTATTAGATACTCAGAAGGTTTATTTCTCATTCATATGGATGGTGTGATAGCCAGCTTCCAAGATGGTCCCCAATGATGCACACCTTCTGGTATTCTTGATTTTGGATAGTCTCCTCCCACAATGAATCAGGCTTGGCCCTGCATGACCAATAGAACACAGCAGTAGTGATGATGTGTGACTTCCAAGTATAGGCCAAAAAAGACATTGTAGCTTCCATCTTGGTCTCCTGGATTGCTTGTTCTGGGAAAAATCAGTTGCCAGGCTATAAGGATATTACAGAAGACCTATGTAGAAGCCCACAAGGAGAGGAACTGAGTCTCATCACCTACAGTCAGTTCCAACTTGCAGCCATGTTATTGAGTCACTAGGAAACAGGTCTTCCAGCCCCAAACAAGCCTTCAGATGACTGCAGCCCCAGCCAACATTAGATTGCAACCTGATATGGTTTGGAAGTGTGTCCTCTCCCAAATCTCATGTTGAAATTCTATTCCCAATGTTGGAGGTGGGGCCTGGTGGGAGGTGACTGGATCATGGGGACAGATCCCTCATGAATGGTTTAGCACCATCTCCTTGGTTACAAGTGAGTTCCCACTCAGTTCAGGTGAGATATGGTTGTTTAAAGAGCCTGACACCTCTACCTCTCTTTTGTTCCCACTTTTGCCATGTGATGCAATTGTTCCCCCTTTACCTTCTGCCATTATTGGAAGCATCCTGAGGCCCTCACCAGAAATAAATCCCAGAACCACGCTTCCTGTACAGCCAGTAGAATCATGAGCCAATCAAACCTCTTTTCTTTATAAATTGCCCAGTCTTAGATAATTCTTTATAGCAATGCAAGAATGGCCTAATGCATGACCCCATTAGAGACCTCCAGCAGGAATCATCCAACCTAGCCATTCCCAAATTCATAACCCACAGAGACCATGAGAGATAATAAATTATTATTGTTGTTTTAAGCAATGAGTTTTGGGGTGATGCGTTATGCAGCAATAGATAACTATACAAATGGTTACCTCTCATGAATATAGACAATAATTTAAAAATCTGGAAAGTTTCTGTGGCAACTATGTAACTATGCATTTCGTGATACAAAAAAATTTCTTCCACAAAGTCATTTTTAATACATTTCATTGTACTTTTTCCCTGTTCTTTATTACATAGCTATTGCCAGGAATCTTTCCTTAGCTTATACATCCTTTTAGCAAGAGATAAAGTCTTACATAATAGATCTCACAGAAGACAATCATCACCAGAAAGTGAAAAGAGTAATCAACATGTCTTCTGAAAGAGAGAATATGGCTAGCAAAATAAACCTGCGAGGAAGGACAAGTTAACCATGGCCAGTAGAGCCTTCACAAAATGACTCGGTGAAAGGAGAAAGGGAGGTGTGAGACAGGAGGAATGAGGAATAGCTGGTCAAAGGGTACAAACTTTTAGTTATAAGATGAATAAGTTCTGTGAATCTAATGTACAGAATGGAAACTAAGTTAATAAAACTGTATACTTGAAATTTGCTAAGAGAGTAGATCTTAAGTGTTCCCACCACACACACATAAACGGTAACTAGGTGAGGTGATTGTTGTGTTAATTAGCTTGATTGTGATCATCATTTCACAATGTATATCAAATGATCACACTGTACACTTTAAACATACACATTCAGTCACACTTTAACAAAACTGGAAACACATGACTGGACACTCCCTAGTGAGGTAGATTGTACTTATTCTTCGTAAGAAAAAGCATGAGGAGGTCACCAGCCATACAACTCCAGGGCTGTTTGTATAGGGGCCCTAGATCAATGGGAGACCGAGTACAGTTATTTGTGAAACCTTATTTGGTAAATCCATTTTGCTTTCCAGAAAAAAAGAAGAAAGGTAAAGAAAATAAAATGAAAGAATAAACCAGAACTTATTCTTCACATTCTAAGGGAGGCAAGACTTGTTTCACAAAACACTCTCACTCCCAACACATCCCCTCACCCTCCGCTGCTACCTACAGTGGAGATTATAGAAAGTGGAGTAAAGATATAGTTGAGTTACAAGAATAACAGCATATAAGGAAAAATTCTGATTTTTAATATTTGGTCCCATTTTTAGACCACATGCCCCTACCATGTTTAGTTCAAAAATATCTTCACTGTAGATAAAGAGTAATTAACTCAGTGGTCCTCAGCTGGTGGGAGCTATAGAAAAAATACCTAATCCAGGGCCAAAGCCTGAGGGTCCCAGTTCAGAAGACGGGGAGGTTGTAGGTAACAGCAGAAGGAACAGAAATACAAACTTCCCTTTTTGCACTCCCCTCACAGTCCTCCTTGGTGGGAGTAGGAAGCTACCTTCCAAGTTTAGACAAACAACTTTCTTATATATGCTAATTTGGAATAGATAAGGTGTTGGTCAGGAGAAGCACAAATGACACTTAAAATAGATCAGATGAAATGAAAGGGGAAGTCTGGCCTGAAAGGAGCTGAAAACTGCGAGGAATCAGACAAAAGTGTAAAATAAAGTATGGAGAATGCATAGCTGCAAACTAGTTGAGTCCTGCTGACTCAAAATAATGAGAATTAGGCTTGAGGTAACAATGTGGCTGGCTGAGGACAGAAAATGGGGGTTTGAGTGAAAGCTTTTCTTTCATCAAAGATGAGGGGAGTTTAGGAAAAGTTTAGCCTTCGAGCAAGAATAATAGAATACAACTAGAAAGAGAAAGTCTACTTCTCAGACACTCAGAAAAAGGTCCCAGTGTTCTGGGATCAAAGTGAGTCCCAGTAGCTAAACATAAGTACCTAAGGCCTTGGGCTCCCTCAGAATTTTCTCTTGAGCTGAACAATGCCACATTCCCTAGAATTTAGGAGACTGTGGTTACAAGTGACCCTAAGAGAACTCTTAGAAATATTTGTTAATGCTCATCAAAATAAAGCAACAGAAACAGCACATTAAGTAAAAAGAATATCAATTGTGTTTGGTAAATGAGCACTAAAGGATGCTGTACAATTAACTTTCACTTAATCCGCTGATTACAAACTTTCCAGGGTCTTCCTCTCTCACAGTTTTAATGAGATCCTTGTAAATTCACTGTTCCATGTTACAAATAAAATATTAAGAGACATTTTTTCATTGACCAATCCTCCATCCAGGTGTTAGATTTGGGGTACCTTGATAATGCTCCCAAATTCAAAACTTGGAGTGAATGGAGATTTGTATAAATCTCTATCGAAAATTCTTGAGATGATGGTGGGAAAGAAGTACATAGATGCAAGTCTGCCTAGGCTATAATTTTGATTAAGGGAATTCAGACTTAGGAAAGGATTACTGTGCATACCATAGCTAGAGTGAAATGAACAAAATGTTGCCCAGCAAGGATGTTTGCCTCACATGCAAATAACTGTTTGAAATTAGTATACCAGGCACTACCTCTAAAGTGTTTGAAAAGTTTGCTCTTTTAAGCAGTTTAAAAGCTCCCTCAGGCAATCTTGTTTACAAATTAACAGAATACTGAATTAATGAGGTTCAACTTCTTTCTTTTTAAATAACCTCAAATACAAACTAACCCTGACACATATGGAAATAATCCTCTTCCCACTCCAATGATACACTGGACCTCGAAAACATAACTTTTCTTTTGGGAGCTGCTGAAGACTTCTTGCCAGTTTCATTTTCTAATGGCATCCTTCTGAAGTGAATGACAAATACTCTAATATTTACCTCCTTTATACATGACATAGCTAATGAAAGTACATATTAGTATTCCCCACTACTCTTTCCATATTTCTCTCCAAAGACCTGAAGAAATAGTTTGGTTTCACAGTCATCATAAATTTATTATACTGAACTTTTGAACTAGTCTGGATGAGAACCAGAACGATATCCAACATGAAAAGGCAGAATTCACTCAGTTCTGTAAAACTGCCTTCCTTCTGAAATCCTAAAAAAAAGTAGTTCCTTTTATTTTCTTTACATTGTGCTTTCTAATAGCCACCAGAATAGCTTATATTTGTAGTTTAATCAGTACTAATAAATGCATACTATATTGTCTTTGTGCCTGTAAGTTATAGATGAAGAATTCTAAGATTTGCTACCACAAGCTTTGATATAGTTGTATCAATTGAAACTTCATCACCTAAACCAGCTTTGCTCATAGAATTCACTCTGAATCTTCCATTACCTGAACTTCTCCTTATAAGAACAGATAACAGATTTTTTTCCTAAGTTTTTTCCACTGATACCTTAAATGTTCTTTATTTTGAAATCTCAAATATGTGACCCCTCCAGCCACATGGCAAAGAAAAAGCCAAGAGTAGTTAATTTAGGTGGATTTATCCAATCAAATTATATGTATACATACATATAACTGAGTATATGCATATGAGACAAGATAAAGACAACAGACATCCAGCAAGGCAAACTCATAAAATGTTTCAAGACAAAATGATATAATTACACGTGATACCACATACAGGGCATTTGTCTACAGTTTGCCATCTGTAGTAAGGAGTATTTTTGTTTCTCTCGCCAAAAGGTACATTTTACGCTCTCTTACTTCATAATGGGCACAGATATCTTTTTTAAAAAAATGCTTAAAAAGCTGATTCCTGCTTGAAGGTTTGTTTCCCTACTGCAATTTTCATTATTCAGGAAGAATATCTTATCATACGAATTGCGGATTTCACATGCTCTCAATTTCAGGTCCCACTGCGCATGCACTTGCTGAAAGCAGACATCCGACTGCCTATATAATAGTTTTATAAATGGAGCAAGTTGACTTAAATTGGAACAATTTTAGGAGACTTTTCCATTGCCTTTTTTCCATGACAGCTCTCCAGCTCAGGGCTTTCAGATTTGAAAGAAAGATCTTTTACAACAGTGAGCACACACACGTATCTACAAACAGGAAATTTTTCATAAGTCATGCTCAAACATATGAATGAACTGTTTTCCAAACTAGAACTAGTTAATCCTCAGGGTTTTGCCCACTTACAGAAAATAAGTGCAATGCAGAGTGCCTGACTTGTTGGGTGGGAGTCAGAATCATGACTAATATTTTGAGTTATTTCTCTGGTTCCTGCTTCTATTAACGTACAAGAGAACTGGTGCCTGCTTCTATTAATGTACAAGAGAAGCTGACCATAAGAAAATAAATTTGTATTAAAAATACTATTTAGAAGAGACAAAAGAACAGCTATTTGCAGGGATGTGTGTCTGATTGTTGTTTCTGAAAACAGAAGCAGAGATTAACAAAAGAAAATCAATGCTGCCACTTCAATGAAGGAAGAGAGAAGGGATGTCATTTCAAATACATGAAGTGATAGAGGAAAGGGAAATATTTATCATATTTCTTATACAAGATCAGTCAGTATCAATAAAAACTAAGGTGGAAAGAGGTGCTGCCAATAATTATTATGAAAGCATCCATTACAGCCAAGAATTCAAAATTAGTTGAGACTCAAACCTAAATCAGAGACAAATGACACTTTATGGTTACTGACTTTATGCTTGTTTTGGGGGGTAAAGAAATATAGAGTGAGATTGAGAAAAGAGATTGGAGTTGGGGGAGTGGTTCAAGGAAAAAACAGAGAAATAATTTTTTACCTTAAAATAAATCCATCATAGCCCTGCTTCCTAAAACGTTCTGTGGAATTCATCCCATAGAGCACACAGATAGAGAAGGGTAATGGACTGGAAGATGAACTAGGAGATACACAATCTTCACATAAACCAACTGAAGTGGCCATACCAAACAAAAGCAGCATTGAAGCATGCATGCTGATAGACTGCAAGAATATCAATGCTGGTCACATTCCCATAGGAAACTGAAATCAATTGGAAATAGACAACAAATCTAGCATTTCTAGTGACACTGATTAATTTTTTTTTCATGAAAGTCATTAAAAGCATAAAGTTCAAAGGCACACCCTTCCTTTATGGTATATAGTCTCTATAAGGGCCATGCAGTCACATAAGCACAGTACCAGCAAGGTACAAATCAGTGTTGTGGGAGAAGGAGGGCTGATATGTTGCAGCACTTAGCACAGTGGCTGACCCACTCTCTAAATATGTCTGGGAGGAAGGGAATAAGGAAAGATGCATAGAATATAGAGGTTTAGAGAAAAAGAAAGATCATCAAAGCAATGGAGAGTAAGGGGGTTGTGAGTACAGGCAATGACAGTGGGACTATGTAAGCCTAGATAAAATGGGGGAAACATTTAATAAGTCTTGCAGGATATTATAAACATGGCTGATCTCCATCTGTACTGATGACAGAACAAGATAAAATACCCTTTAAAAGAGTTTGGTTAAATAGCAAATGCTTGAACAGATTACTAAGGAAAACTAAAGTTTCTTTTTTTTTTTTTTTTTTTTTTTTGAGACAGAGTCTCGCTCTGTCCCCCAGGCTGGAGTGCAGTGGCGCTACCTCGGCTTACTGCAAGCTCCGCCTCCCGGGTTCACGCCATTCTCCTGCCTCAGCCTCCCCAGTAGCTGGGACTACAGGCGCCCGCCAACACGCCCGGCTAATTAACTAAAGATGTTTTAAAAATAAAACGTATTCTCACCTAATTATAACAAACTAGGCTGGACAACAGATTAAATGAGTTCACTGAAGTTCCATAATGCTATAATAACTTCCTGATCGATTCTAGTAAGAACTCTGAAATTCAAATACAAATTTTATAGACTATGGAGGTACACCCATACTGACCTGTCAAGCTGTAACAATAATGTGTCCATAATTCACCATAATATCAGTATTCAGCTGAAGAGGTAACCATTTCTATTTCATCAGCCTCCTTTTATTTATTTATTTATTTTTTTTTTTTTTGGTAAGCTTCTCTTCGACCACTTTCAAATCTTTTCCATCTGGTAAAAAAGTAACAGAAAAATCTCATTTCCTGTGCCCAGCCTGCCTGATCCTTGCTGCAGACAGGACCCACTTAACTGTCACCTGATCCTTTGGTCCAGTCCTCACCTGATCTCCCTGCCCCAACTCAACTGTAATCTCTACCAAGCCTAAATTCCAGAGGGCTGTCTTTACCTCTCTTAACCACATTCAACATATTCAACTTTAGATTATTATTGGGCTTCTCCTTCCTATCAGACAAGAAGTCCTTTGAGGGCAGAGATCATGGCTGACTCATCTCTGGATCCCTCTGACTCCAAGGAAACTGCCTGAGTGCTAATGTTTAATGAGTTGAACTACAGCCATCTTCTGGGTTTAAATAAACTGTTACCTTATCAGTAGTTCACTGATCAGAACTTACCTAATTCTCTATTTCTTTCATTTAAAGTCTGGATTATTATGCAAAATATTATGATGGATGAAATCAATAACCTTCACTGTAAGCCATGAGATTATAACTTTAAGGCCCAAGATACTAAAATTATGTTCATTAGATATGTTCATCTTTATGATCTGACTTTGTGGGGTATTTTTTTTTGTTTGTTTTTTGGGTTTTTTTTTTTTTTTGTAAATAAAGCTAGCTGAGCTCTTCCTTACAGTTTAAGATGAAAAAGAAAAATTCAAACTTTACTGTTCAAACCCAGCAAATTCACAGGTTTCTCATTAGCTTCTCTACAGTCACTGGTAAAATATTTTGAAGAGTAGTTTCAGAACTTCACACAATTATCAGAATCTCCAAAGCCTGGGAAGTATCATGATGAATGAGAAGAGATCATTACTGCCAAATTTCTGAGGGAGGTGAAGATCAATAGCTAATATCACTACCAAACACAGAAATAGTATTTACTTGGTAATCCTTGCTATCAAGGCTGCCAGCCTTGGTCAGAAACTTCCAACACCAGTACAAAGGAATGCTAGCTGAGGCAGTGGGCTCAGAATCATGCAAGCTCCATTTCATAACTATCAGAATGATCATGCAATTTTAAGTATGTACAAGGCATATCTATTTGGTGAGCTCATCCTTCCTCATTAATGGCAACTTCTCTGCTTAGGGTCCCAAGAATGTATTCTGGGTGACAATAGTCTTTACCTACTCTAACTTCTTTCCTTAGGCAGAATCTCCAATTAGAAGTGAAACAGTGATCATATTCAGGATTAAACACAAGCTTTCTGGTGGCTCATGCCTGTAATCCCAGCAATTTGGGAGGCCAAGGCGGGTGGATCACAAGGTCAGGAGATCAAGATCATCCTGGTTACCATGGGGTAGAGAAACCCCGTCTCTACTAAAAATACAAAAAAAAAAAAAAAAAATTAGCTAGGCGTGGTGGCGGGCGCCTGTTGTCCCAGCTACTCGGGAGGCTGAGGCAGAAGAATCGCTTGAACCTGGGAGTTGGAGGTGCAGTGAGCTGAGATCGTGCCACTGCACTTCAGCCTGGGTGACAGAGCAAGACTCCGTCTCCAAAACAAACAAACAAATAATAATAATAAACATGAACTTTCATTTGTCTAAATGAACTATTCCAAAATTTACTCCTCAAAGATTTACTTATTTATATTCAGCTGTTCTCTAGGAAAATCTTTATCCTGGCCTACACGAATACCCACTCAAAATGGATACTTCTCAAATGTAACTTCTCATTGTGCCAAGGCCTTATAAAGGCACATCATTCCAATTACACTTTCACCAGAGTTGCTCTTTACTTGTGCTTCAAAATCAGTGGATTACTTAGCTCTCTAGATACTATACCACCATCTTACCCTCCTGATAAACCAGTCAGTATTTTCCTGTATCTATTTCCCTTCCCTACTTCCCAATATACTTGTTATAGTGCAGATTGCATGGGTTATACAATCAATCTTGTTCTTTCTATTTAAAAATCTATCCCCTCAAATCTCTCTGAAGTGGGCCCTATCTCTTCCAATTATTTCACATTATTGCCCTAAAAATTTTCTCCTCTACTGATTCATTTCCAATGGCATTAGTATAAGTTCTACTTTCTCTACCTGTTGTTTTCCCCCTCTCATAGACTGCTTCATCCTTATTTGCATGCAAATCCATGATGAAATCAGCTATACATTTTCCTATTCTGCTTATATCTCTGCAGGCTGGCACGATTCTTCATTGTTTCTACTGTAATCCAACTCTGAGTACTTTTCAGGAAATTTCAATGTCATGCATCTCCCTAGGATTTCTAAATTGCTCATATCAATTGGGCATAAAAGCGCAGCTAGAAAAGAATTCAAACATTAGGGAGAACTTCTTGACCATGCCAGAGACTTAAACACCAGAACATACTACTGACTAAGAAGACACAAAATACCTGCATTTAGAAATATTTTCAAATGGATAAAAACCATCGCTCATTTATGATTTAGGTATTGATGTACCTAAGCAGAGGGACGAATTAAATGGCTTATATATATCCCTTCCAGGTCTTAGATCTTACATGGTCAACCTAACTGTATTTTGCAAACTTTTCTAAGAAAGCTTTAGATTCTTGTAGAATAATGATAAAATGCATTAAGGCAAAACCAAGTCAAGATATTCTACCAAATGACCTAATATTTTATTCAGTCTGAGTTCCTCTCCAGAACAGGTGGAATTTGTAACTTCATAAGGCCTTTGAGGGGTAGAGGGGTGAGACAGACCCATCTTCCTGCCTCCTCTCAAAGCTGGTACCAGGCTGCCTCCAGAAAGGAGGATGGGAATAATTAGAAAATCTTTATTGGATCTGGAACATTGTTTAGACAACTAGGTACAATAAACTGCTATGGATATTAACTTTACTTTTGAAAACACGCAGCTAAAATGGGATTCTTTGAAGATCCAGTCAAGATTTCCTCATTCTTGGGGAACTAAATACATTCTAAACTTTTAAAATCCTGGAAAGCAACTAATCACTTCTAATGAGCTGCCAATTGCTTGTGGGAAACTAAAAAATAGGAATTTTGCCAATCACAAGATAAGCAGCATGCTGAAGTGGGAATCATGGAGCTTGTGGGAAGTTCAATAAAGCCAAGAGAGTGGCAAAAGTGCAGGAGGTGAACTGAAGGTGGCCAGGCTTCCAACAGCAGCACACACGCTGGCATTTTATCCCCTCAATGATGAGGCAAGATAATGTATGTATAACTTTGGTGCTTTCAAATACTGCTGTTCTCTTTCATTAGTACCATTACCACCTATAACTTCTATTTGACCCTATCTGGTAGAGTACTTCACAGGTAATGTTACATAAATAAAGTAGGCTAAAGAACTATCAGGGAAATTTAGGAGAAAGTTTCAAAAGAAGACATGGTATATCATTAATATTTGGTTAATTTGATGTGCAATTTTTAAATTCCAAAAAAAAAAAAAGCTTTCTTCTGTTTTATTCCTTTCAATGCCAGTGAGAGGCAGCATGGAGTACTAGAAAGACACAAGGAAAAATACAGGTTTTGAAATTAGACAGACATGAATTTAGATTTCATCTCTGCCACTTCCTAACTGTGTGACTCTGGGCAAATCAGTTAACATGTCTCAGTTGTCCCATCTGTAAAGTGGGTGTGATACTACACAAAGAATTACTGTGAGATATGTATGTATATGAGAACACGTACCACAAAAGCATATGGTTAACACTAATGGCTAATTTCCCATAACATCTTCTTCTTCTATCCAGTATCTCCCTCCTCCAGTCTCCTCAGTTTTCCCTAATCTGCTCTGTTTCCCTCATATTCCTCTTCCCTAGCCTGTTGTCATTTCTCTACAGTAGTCATTTCTCTCCTCTCCAAGTACAGCCTTACTTATGGCAAAACCCTAACCATTAGCAGAAATTATTGGGAGTTACTATATACTTGGCAAATTTATTCAACTAGAAAGATTTCCAGATGCTCAGGTTTGAATGCCAAAACATAACAACACAGCTTTGGTAATTAACATGATATCTTTCATGAACTAACATTAAGCATCTAGATGAATCAAGCGTTATGCTAGATATTGAAGTTATAGAGATCAGGATTCAGTTCCTGCCCTTGAAGAACAGAATCTATTGAGGGAGGCAAAAATGAAAACAAATAATTGTAGTAGAGCGTAAGAAGTGCAAGAAGAGAATGTAAGAAGTGCAAGAAGAGATAGATATTTAACGTATAGAGCTGGCAAGGAGAATGGAGAAATCCAAACTGCTTTGATGCACTGCTGTGAGGTGTAGGGGATAGGAGTAGGATCTCATTGAAAAAGACACTCCTCTCAGTCCTAGCTATGCTCTTATAGAAGCTACATAACCTTAGACAAGTCAGTTCACCTCTTTAAGCCTCAGTTTCCTTATCCAAAAATTTTTCCACTAGTCTTTGCAGCTTTCTTGCTCTATTTGCCAAGTAGAAAAGTGAAGGAAAAATAGCTCTAGATGGCATATTTTTTTCTTTTTTCCCCCATATTTCTTCTCATCCATTCATTTTCCTTTGTAGCCATTTGCTCATTTCTAGTAGCTTTACTTTTGACTCTCCCCTATCATAATGGTGCTGTGTTTGTGGATTTGATACCATGGCTAGAAAAAGGATTCTTTGGCAAAAAGAAGTTCCCTTTTACAGAAAGACCTGTTTCTTCATTGTTCCTGGTCATATGAGATGATAGGTTGAGGCCTGAGCAATGGTTTTAAATTTTGACTCCAGGGATTCTTTTTTCACATGAAGAGATTTCAAAAGCTATTTCAGCAACTTAACATTGACCCTCACAAAAGTTCCACCTCCATATCCATTTAACAAATATTTATTAAAGCTTACTCTGTGTTAGGCAATAGGCTGGGGGTTATGGGGGATGCAGAAATGATTAAGATATGGGCCTGGTTGTCAAGGAGCTTATGATTTATTTAGCGGCTGTGGCACTGAGCCCAGTGCTATATAAAACATATTAGCAAGGCAATCATTGTTCTGTCACAACTGGAGCCATGAGTCCTATACATGTATATGTGGTTTTGACTAGAAGTTGTGCATTCAGTAAGCGTTGAAAGCCACATGTCAAAAACTGAGTTGTTCCAAAAAAAAGTTCAATCTCATTAGCAAAGAAATGAAAGTTCAAACAATGAGATTCCATCATTCTTCTAGCAAATTGGCAGAGACAGAAGAAGTTAAAATGCAATGACAATGAGAATGTAGTGACACAGGTCCTCTTATACACTGCTAGTGAAAATAAGAAATAAACTATGGTGCGTCCATAAGAAATTATGGTATATCCACACAAGTGAATTCTATGCAACCATTCAAGATAATGTTTTTAACTATATATAATGATATGGTGAAATACTCATGATGCAATATTAAGTGAAAATAGCAAGTATAGAACTATATATATACAGCATAATCACATTTTAATAAAACATTTTTCTTTGTGAATGCATAGGAAAAAATACTAAAAGGAAATATATCAGAATGTTAACAGTAATTATTACTTGATGGAGTAGCTACAGGTAGTTTTACTTTTCCTTTTAATTTTGGTGGATATTCCAGATGTTCTTTTTCTCTTCTCTTCTCTTGTCTTTTCTTTTCTTTGTTGAGACAGGGTCCTGTTCTGTCACCCAGGCTGGAGAGCAGAGGCACGATCATGGCTCACTGCAGCCTCAACTTTCCAGGCTGAAGTGATCCTCTTGTTTCAGCTTCCTGAATAGCTGGGACTACAAGCATGAGTTCCTACACCCGACTAATTTTTTAAATTATTTTTTGTAGAGATGAGGTCTTACATGTTGTCCAGGCTGCTCTTGCACTCCTGAGCTCAAGCGATCCGCCCACCTCAGCCTCCCAAAGTGCTGAGACTACAGGCATGAGCTACCGTACCCAGCCAGATTTTCCTTTTTTAAAATAAATTTTATCGTGTACATGTAAATTATACAATATGCTGTTACTATATATATATATATATATATATATATATATATATATAGTAAAATGGTTCCTATAGTGGAACAAATTAACATCTCTGTCGTCTCACATAGTTACCTTCTTTCTCTGAGGCAAGAATAGATATAATCTACTCATTCAGCACAAGTCCTAAGTACAATTACACTATTATTAACAATAGTCCTTATGTTTTACACTGGATCTTTTGACTTTTTCATCTTACAGGTTTGCTACTTTGTATCCTCTGACCTACATCTCCCCATTTTCTCCCCACTACTCCAATTCTGGTAACGACTGTTTTATTCTCTACCTCTACATATTTGACCTTTAGATTTTAGATTCCACATATAAATATGATCATAAAATATTTGGCTTTCTGTGCCTGGCTTATTGCACTCCGTGTAATGTCCTCCAGGTCCATCCATACTGTGGCAAATGGCAGGATCCCTTCCTTTCTTAAGGCTAAATATTAACAGTATTCCATCATACACACACAAACAGCACATTTTCTTTATCCATTTGTCTGTCAATATTTCCATATCTTGGCTATTGTGATAATATTTCAATGAACATGAGAGTGCAGATATCTCTTCAACCTTCTGATTTCATTTCCTTTGGGCATATACACAGAAGAGCGACTGCTGAGTCATATGGTAATTCTATCTTCAGTTTTTTGTGGAATCTCCATACTGTTTTCCATAATGGATGTACTAATTTATATTCCCACCAACAGTATACAAGAGTTTCTCTTCCTCTATACCCTTGTCAACACTTGTTATCTCTTGTCTTTTTTATCATAGTTACCCTAACCAGGTATGAGGTGGTATCTCAGTGACTTTTATTTGCATTTCCCTAATGATTAATGATGTTGAGTACCTTTCATATACCTGTTGACCAAAATTTTAAAAAAATAAAAACATTTAAAACAACAGTAAAATCACAGGTGAATGAACTAACATTAAGCATCTAGATGTAATCAAAATCACCTGTAATCAAAATTACAGGTGATTTTACTGCTCTTTTTAATATATTTTTGAATTTTCCACATTCTCTGCTACAATAGTGTGTATCTTTGTAATTATAAAAAGGTATTAAAATGCATAGAAAAAGGAATCTACACTAAAATGTTAATAGCAATTTTCCTCAAATAGTAGGATTATGGTATGAGTTTTATGTTATGGTTTCCATATTTTTACAATTTTGTAGAGTGACATGTACTAACTTTATAGCTACAAACTAAAACCTGATTAAGCAAAACTGGACTATCACATGAAGTAGCAAAGACTAAGGTGAACAAGCATATATTATTTAAATGAGTCTGTTGTACTGCCACAGAGCTTTGCAATACTTTTAGGCCCTATCTCCACTCCTTATGGTATGGGTCAGGTCACTTAACTCGTGTGTGCTTTAGGGAATCAATAATTACTGCGTGCTTCTAATGGATACTGTGATGGTAAATGTGATAGCATTGGTGAAAGGCTTTGAACTCAGGAAAGAAAGATATACAGCAAGTGGTAATGGATATTTTAATTATCTACCATGTATTGTTTCTGTTTAGATTGTCCCCAGCAATCTCACCCATTCTCATTTCTTTTCTTATCATCTCTCTACAGACGACTCCCAAATTTCTATCTACCCCTCTCCACCACACAAGTAACACTTCTCTCTAAATCCCCCTTCTTCTGACCTATTCTTCCTGTTCTCTGGATCCTTTTTCCTCCATCCTTTGCTCATACCACAAATATTTTCATATCAACTTAAATTGATTATTAATGAATCATGAACTTGATTAACCAGTTTCTCTTAAATCAATAAAAGTTTGTTTAATTAACTTGGATATGAAGTTTATAGAACTATTTTAAAATTATTGTTCTTTGGCTCCTGCTAGGTATAACTACCTATATAAATTTCATGTGTTAGAAAACATTCAAATAGAAATATAATCTTCCCTTTCACCCCGTGAGGTCAGTGCCCAAAGCTATGAGTTCAGGAGTCCTGGCCAGAGGCCTGGGGAGCTGGATTTCATCTTGGTCCCATCACCAACACATAGTATGATTTGGGGTAAATCACATTCCCTTTCTGGGCCCATTTCCTCACCTTTAAGATGAAGGAAGCAGGTTGGATTGTCTCAAAGGTCTGAATGATAAAAGCCTCTCAACAAATGGAGAACTGGGAAGCACCAACATACAAATGAGCTGCCTCTACTATACCCTTGCCTACAATGACATCAGGCACAAATCTCACCATATGACAATATAATTGGAATGACACAGGACAGCTGAGGAGCACACACCCCAAGCCAGCAAATAACCTTTTACTGGCAAGTACAGTCCACTAAGCCTTTTGACAATTATTCCTGAACAATAAAGCTGTCAGCCCTTGTTTTAAAAAGTACTTATAGATAAAGGGATAAAAGGGGGAAGGAGGAGCTAGTCATGTTATAAGAGTGGGTTAGCAGAGCTGGGGAGATATTTTAATCTGCCAGACAATGTTCTGAGATGGTGTGGTAAGTGGGAGATCAGGTTGTGATCAGGATGAATGGATATCCAGGTACACAGGGCATGACATATGTCAGAGTTTAATAAGTGGAACAATGGGAAACTCAGGAAAGGGGGGCTGCTAAAGGAGTGTCTTGCCATTATCTGGAGAAATTTCCGAACTATCACTAATATTCCCTACACTTACATCAAATAGACACTCTTGTCTTTCCACCTTCTCCTATAACCACCCTTAAGGTCACTACTAAAACATAGGGCACTATTGTGCAAATTAGGAAAAGGCATCCCCGCTGGTGCTAAAAGGTCCCCACTCTGGGCCATCCAGCTAGAAAAGAGATGGAGGGATTGTCAAAGGTACTTTCTGTGGCTGGAGTAATAAGAAAAACAGCTTGTCTAGCAGTATCCTGGCTGGATTTCAGCTCCCACCTGGATGCCTTCACCCTGCCCTGGCATCTGCCATATCTACCATATTCTGGCACTCTCATACATCTCTCTCTCCTGCCCCAGCATTAGTCTGGGGTCAGATTAATTTCTGACTGCAGATTAATTTCTGCCACTCTTGCATTTACCTGCCCCACCTCCATCACTGCTCCAATTATACTAGACACTACTGTCAGTCATCATTGCACTTTGGATTGGGACCAGATTCATCTTAATGAAAAGGATATCATTTTAGAAGACAGAAACCAGAATGAGTCTCGTTTGGTTTGGGTTGGGGGGTGGGGAATCATATTTTCAAAAGAAAGTTCCATGTAACATTTTGTCCTATGAATACTTCTTAGAAAAATAACTGTCTGGCCAGGCGCAGTGGCTCACGCCTGTAATCCCAGCACTTTGGGAGGCCGAGGCGGGTGGATCACGAGGTCAGGAGATCGAGACCATCCTGGCTAACATGGTGAAACCCCGTCTCTACTAAAAATACAAAAAATTAGCCAGGCATGGTGGCAGCCGCCTGTAGTCCCAGCTATTCGGGAGGCTGAGGCAGGAGAATGGCGTGAACCCGGGAAGCGGAGCTTGCAGTGAGCTGAGATCACGCCACTGCACTCCAGCCTGGGCGACAGAGTGAGACTCTGTCTCAAAAAAAAAAAAAAAAAAAAAAGAAAAAAAAAGAAAACTAACTGTCCTTTGATCTAATAAGTTTAGCAAACCCTATATATTATCTGTCTCAGAGATTAAAATCACACAGTAGTGAATTAAGGCTCTGTCTGACCCACCAGTTCCCAAATGTGTTAACCATGGAATCCTACCCAGAAGCCCTCATCCTCTATTCAAGGCTCCATTTCTAGGAACTTTTCCAACCATACAGGGGTGCTGAGCCAGTCTTCCTGGAGAGGACTTCCCAAGGCAGAGCTATTAGGACCTGAGGGAAGGATTCCTGGAGTGAAGCAATTCCAGACTAAAATTCCCAGGCTTGGGGTCTCCCTGGGAATTCCCTCAGAAGGCCCATATTTGCACCTGGGAAGAAAAAACAACTGTTGCCTAGGAAATCTGCTCTTCAGGAACCCCAGGGCCCACTTTAGGTGTGTGTGGGTAGGGAGAGATGAAGGCGAAAGTTCCAGCTGCTATAGATGGTGGTGAATGACTTACACAAACAAGGACTGGGACTTGGGAGAGAAGAAACAGTGCGAGTCTGGGCAGGTTTCAGGTTTCTGACAAAGAGAAAATTTTGAGAGACATTTACAGATACTCTCCTCATTCATCACACAAATCTATGTCAGGATTTTGAGTTTGCAAAGCATCATCAGTATCATCTCATTGGAGCCTTGGCAATTCTGTGAGTTAAGAAGGGGAAGTAAATACTTATGTGTGTTAGTCTGTTTGTACTATTATAAAGGCTGAGTAATTTGTGAAGAAAAGAGGTTTATTTGGATAGTGGTTCTGCAGGCTGTACAAGAAGCATGGTATCAGCATCGGCTTCTGGAAGGGGACTTGGGCTGCTTCCACCCACAGTGGAAGGTGAAGGGGAGGAGAGATCACATGGCAAGAGCAGAATCGAGAGAGGAGGAAGGTGGTGCCACGCTCTTTTTAGCAATCAGTTCTGGAAACTAACAGAACGAAACTCACTCATTATCTTGAGGACAGCACCAAGCCTGCTCATGAGGGATCCTTCCCCATGGCCCAAACACCTCTCACCAGGCCCAACTCTAACACGGGATCAGATTTCAACATGAGACTTGGCAGGGACCAAACAAATCATATCCAAACCGCTGCATCGTAGGATATGTGAATCACTGAGGCTTTCGTTCATGTGTTATCATAGCAAATACTTTAAATCCTCATAACAACCCTGTTAAGTGCCATTATTAGTACCGTTTTTTTCCCCCAGATTTTGAAACTGAGGCTCAGTATTCCCACTTCGAAACGCTCACTGGGCTAAGGTAAGAATACAAAGGGGAATCAGGCAGAAAAAAAAAAATCCTTTCCTCAAAGTATTCACAGCCCTCTTGAGGGAGAACAAAACTGAACAGCACTCGGGGAACACCGAGTGAAACACTATGACCACTAAAAACTTGTTAACAGTTAGCATTTAATGAGTGCTTATGTCCAGGCTCTGTGCTAAGTGCTTTGAATGCATTATATTATTTAATCCTAATAACATTTCTATGAGGAAGACTCTATCATTATTCTCATTCTAAAAATGAATAAACTAAGCCTGAGACAGATGAACTGATTACTCTAGAGCTGATCAGCTAGGAGAGAGTGGAGGTATGATTCTAACTCAAATCTCTTTGACAGTAGATCTGTTGTTAATTACAAAGTTCACTGTAGAAGGTCCTATGGAATCAATGGTGAGGAGTATCTCAACCATCATCATATTCTAGCACATATGGTAAGTCATCTTTTAAAAAATTGATTGGCCAGGCACGGTGGCTCATGCCTGTAATCCTAGCACTTTCGGAGGCTGAGGCAGGTGGATCGCCTGAGCTCAGGAGTTCGAGACCAGCCTGGACAACATGGCAAAACTCTGTCTCTACAAAAAATAGAAAAATTAGCCAGGCATGGTGATATGTGCCTGTAGTTCCAGCTACTTGGGAGGCTGAGGTGAAAGGATTGCTTGAGCCTGGGAGGTTGAATCTGCAGTGGTCACGCCACTGCACTCCAGCCTGGGTGACAAAGTGAGATCCTGTCTCAAAAAAAATTGATTGAATTGAATATCCATTTTAACCCAATTGGGAAGGTGCATTATCAGCATACGTATAAAACTGCATAGACTTAAAATTTTACTTATAGATAATCACATCCTAGTAAGTGATCTAGCTGCATCTAGTTTGGTTACCCTTAATTTATGGTAACTTGGGGCCGCTGGGCTCTCAAAAGAAGAGGTGCTATGGCAGGGACCACTTAATTTAAGTCACAAGAATGAAACTGACTCAGGAGTATCTGGAATTTAGATTCTAGGAGCTAGAATCTGGCCAGATTTTATGTAAAGTTTCAACTTTGGGTATGGTTTCCCCAAGATTAACAATCCTAAAGTTTGATCAACTGAAATTTGGTTACGTCTTCTGTGTTAATTTAAATGGGGACTCCAAATATACTAAATATATTTGGAGATGCTTCAAGAAACTGAAGGGTTTGGAAAGCCCAAATTCATACAGGAAGTTTTTAGCTCTGATATAGTTTGGATATTTGTGCCTACCCAAATCCCATGTTGAAATGTAATCCCTAGTGTTGGAGGCCCTGGTGGGAGGCGTTTGGGTTTTGAGGACACATCCCTCAATGGCTTGGTGCTGTCCTAGTTGATACTGAGTTCTCACGAGATCTGGCTGTTTAAAAGTGTGTGGCACCTCCTCTCCCTCTCTCTTGCTCCTGCTCTGGCCATGTGATGTGCCTGCTCCCTCTTCACCTTCCACCATGACTGTAAACTTCCTGAGGCCTCCCCAGAAGCAGATGCTAGCACAATGCTTCCTGTACAGCCTGTAGAAATATGAGCCAAACAAACCTCTTTTCTTAAATAAATTACACAGTCTTGAGTACTTCTTTATAGCAATGCAAGAACAGCCTAATATAAGCTCCTTAAACCAAAATCATAAATTAGTTTTGCATGTGATTATGGTGCTTGCATTTCCATTTCCTCTTTATTGAGTACAATCTTGGTATTTTAGAAAAAGGGGATTTTTTTTTTTTTGCCACTCAATAATTGAGGAATGTTACTGTCTACTCTACTCTTGAAGAATGGAACACTTATTTACTAAGTCATACCTGTCTTTCTGTCTAATCCGCATATGCCAAAAAAATCATTTACCAGGCTCCTCCCACTACAGAAATGCAATCATTCCTACATGCCAACAGAAAGATGCGTAAATATGTGGTTAATGTTCAGCCAATAGACCACATAACAAAGGTAAAACAGGCCACCTTTACCTTTATAAGGTGCCAAGTCATAAATGATAGCCATCTCATGGCTGTATTGCTTCCTTTAAAAAAAAAAATAGTGGCCGGGTGTGGTGGCTCACGCCTGTAATCCCAGCACTTTGGGAGGCCAAGGCGGGCAGACCACACGGTCAGGAGTTTGAGACCAGCCTGGCCAATATGGTGAAACCCCGTCTCTACTAAAAATACAAAAAAAAAAATCAGCTGGGCGTGGTGATGGGCACCTGTAGTCCCAGCTATTCGGGAGGCTGAGGTGGGAGAATCGCTTGAACCTAGGAGGCAGAGGTTGCAGTGAGCCGAGATCGCACCACTGCACTCCAGCCTGGGCAACAGAGCAAGACTCCATCTCAAAAATAATAATAATAATAATAATACTGACTACACTTATCACAGAAGACACAGAAGTTATTCTACTGCCTCCCAGGCTTCCACATATGGTCGTGCCTTGCACAACTCTAGAGAATGCCTTTCACATGAACCACAATGTGAATGTGCAGAGCACAACCTGTACAACTGCACATAGCAGGCTGCTACCTCTCCATATCCTCCATTCTCCCAAACGTCACGTAGGGTAGTTTTGAGTTTGCATACTGTAGAAGCCTTTGCTCACACAACATCCTGGCATTGAGCTTTGGCTCTGCTTAGCAGCACTGGGAAGGCCAAGAGATACATACTCACTTCTTAGCACTGCTTTTCTCTTGTCAGTTCTAAGAACATTCAACAACATTTTCATTCTTTGTTAGACATTAATGAAAACAATAAGCAAAGCTGGGTCAATAGTAATCGGTCTCGTGTAGAAAATGACAGCTAGTCAATTATTTTTGATAAGCCCCTAGAAACAGCGAATAAAACATCTTTGCAATAACCCCTTGTCAATAGAATAGCCATAAATCTGAGTCTCAATACTCCAACTAATGCTCTAAGGAAAAAAATATTTTCTTTAAGCATAGTAACAGAAACATTTTGAAGAACGATGCCATCTCTCTCTCTCTAACTAGGAATGAACATTTTGATAATCTTGAAAGTTTCTTCTTGGCTTCACTGGGCAACAGGAACATTTTTAAATTGTGGTTTTGGTAGGCAGTAAATAAATGGATGTAAACATCACCTATTCAGAGATAGCCTTAGCAGGCAGAGAAAGGGGCACTCAAGTGATAGAATTTGAAGAGTGCTGAGAAGGCCACAGAACTAATAAATGCTATCATTTATGTTTCATTCCTTTGTATTAAGGGCACTGTGCAACCACCACCAACATCAACACACACACACACACACCCCTAGTTAACATAAAAATATTCCTAAGAGAGATAACACACTATGCCTTTTTGATTACTGGCAAATTTCCCTTCCCACAGATGGTGTCTGGAAAAATAAGAATACTTGGTTATCTTTACGTGGAGGAAGAATAGGGTCAAGTAACAGATTCAAAACCTTGCTCACAGAGTATTTTCTGGAAAGGGTGCAGTAAGGTGGTGGCATGGGGGAAGAGAGGGGACAGGAAGCAATAAGAACAGTTGAGATAATATTTTAAAGGCATAGGATACTGAGCACCTTGGGAGGAGGAAGAAGGGATGACAGATGAAGGGAAGGTTAAAGGGCATGAAACCCAAACTGTGCACACTTCACGGTTTTGACTAAAACTGTTCCTGATCCCATTTCACAGGGATTGACTCTGAAGAAATTTCCCATCATAGAATTAGGAAAGTAAGCTATTATTTGGTATGTGTTCCTGGAAGGCTCACATTAACTGACAGTAAGGTCCTGGGAATTTATACCAAATTGGTTCTCCAGCTGTTGGCATATCATGATGGTGGGTAGAAACAAACAGCTGCAACTCCCATCACCTCTCCTTTCCACCTGGCCCCATCACTGCTCAGCCCCATGCCTAATCTCTATGAATACCCAATGCTCACATGTCCCAGCAGCCTTGTCTGTCCTGAACTCAAGTGTAACTGACAGATTGGCTGTATTTCCCAATTTAACGGTATTTTTTCTTGGGAGTACAATTCTAAAGTTGTGGTGAAAATTTATGGAAAAATGTGTTACAATTTACCAACATTTGACTTTTTTGTTGTTGAAAACATTTCATTCATGATGCAAGGAGGTTTCTTATTCAAATATGAGTGTGAAACACAACTCTCAAAGTGTGAATAAAATGAAACTCATATGACAAGTGTTCATCCTGGATCTTCTTTCTGAATGTCACTTGCATTTAAATAGCTTATGGAAACATACCTAGTGTTTTACACAGATTACAAACTTGCCAGTGAGAAAAAGGATGTCCCTGTTCTTTCTTGCTGAATTTAAAATGTGAGGCATGCACTATAAACTTCCTCTTAGACACTCGTACTTTAAATGTGATATTGTTCTCTCTTTTTTTAATTTAGCATGTCCAGCTGTTGCCCTATTTACAAGTTCTCTTCCTTCAATAAAATGCAATTACAGTTATCTGTGGGATGTTCTTTTATTTGTATCCCACACAAAAATAAAGATATTTTAATATTTATGTTTTCTCCCTCTGTCATCAAAAATTCAAGCCTATCACTGCAACCATAGTTTCTAAAAGGGAATAACTAATTACATTGTGTGATTTTGGTACTGGGAAGCAACAAGAGTCCTTTTTTTACATATAAGCAACAAAACAATTTAATTAAGGTTATACTATTGCAGGCGGTATTTTGCCAAATAAATTACTTTTGCAATTTTTATAAAATAGATGCAAACAAAATATTGTGATTTCATATTGGAAAGTCACAGGCAATCCTCTCCATAGGGTACCTACTTCATAATGAGCTACGTATGTTCTTATTAAATGAAACGGGAGGAAAATAATGACAAGAGACATTTCACACAGGAAAATACACTGTTAGAAGGGGAAATCCATCTGGATTTTGGTTGCTGCAACAAAAATCTATACAAAGTTTGCTTACTTTAAAATGTATGGGTATATGTAAATCAGTTGATTTTGTTGTCTCAGTAAAATAGAATATTTTCTAATCTTTTCCTACATGTGGTAATTGGTCAGCAACGAAGCTGATAGTTAACAAAAACCTGAAGCCCACATCCAATTAATGCATCATTTTGGCATTAAGTCTGAAGCACAATTAGGAGGGTCAGGCAATTCACTGTATTGTATACCAACAAGTTCAACCAAGCCACTTCATGTCGACCAAGAACGCTGGGCCTCACTGGTTTTAGTAGACAAAGCTACAGCGATGTCTGGAGGCATTTTCAAACAGCTTAAGTAGCTCTTTAAAGTAACTATTACTTGTCATGTAAATTTCTAGTTTTAAGCAGTAGCCAGCTACTGACATTACTATGGTATACAGACAATTTAAATATGAAAAATTGAAATAAAAATAGACCACAATATCTGGTATTTCCAGACACAATCATCTGAAGCTATTTTTCTGCCTTCCTCTATGTGAGCAATAAGGAGAGAAAGAAAATGATACTTAAATTGAGGGAAACTAAAGAGAAATGACCTCATGTTCCATTAGCCAAAATCAATACCTTATATATGCAAATGCAAGTTTCAACAGGGTATCCATATGCAAATTGTAAATGTGAAGCAGCATCCCTTTTAGTGCACAACTGAGCATTAGGTTGCTATTTATTTAGGGGATTTTCAGTAAATTGCGTGCTTTAATCTCTGTGTTATGGGAAATGGTCCCCTTCACCTCCTTCAGCAGTTACCTATGGCAGCTATTAATGCCTATAAGCAATGCAGTGACCCTGGCAGTACATAATTCCACAGTGAATATTTAATTTTGAAGGTGAAAAATGAGGTATACTCCCCTCATAACACTTCTTTTTATGACTCTCTTAATTCTTTGAAATTTATTATTTTTGCTAAAAGCACCCAGAAGGTAATTGAAATAGATTTTCCAGATACATTTCTAGATTATCTTAACCTACAGTAACATGTTAACTCATTCATAATATTCTTAGCAAATACAGGAAATACAGCTTCCCTGCTTAAAAACTATCCCAACTAACCTGATATTTTATGCTTCTTTAAGAAAAAACTAAAGTCATTTTCAAAGAACTTCTGGCTTTTTTCTTTTTTTTTTTTGGAGATCAAGCAATGCCCCCCAAACTTCTCTAATCAATCATCAAGACTAGAAAAAAGGCATAGGTAAATAAGAGATGGAAGTGGCCCTATGGGACCAACCGTACTGAGAAAAGAACCAATTATTCTCTCTCAGGCTCCTAGCCCACCATTTAGCACCTGAATAAGATCATTTACAGCCAAGTGCAGTGGCTCACACCTGTAATCCCAGCACTTTGGGAGGCTGAGGCAGGTGGGTCATTTGAGGCCAGGAGTTCGAGACCAGCCTGGCCAACATGGTGAAACCCTGTCTCTATTAAAAATACAAAAATTAGCTGGGCATGGTGGTGCACGCCTGTAATCCCAGCTACTTGGGAGGCTGAGGCAGGAGAATCACTTGAACCCAGGAGGCGAAGGTTGCAGTGAGCCGAGATCATGCCACTGCACTCCAGCCTGGGCGACAGAGCCAGACTCTGTCTCAAAAAAAAAAAAAAAAATTGTTTATTCTAAGATTCCCTTGTGTCTTGAAATGGCTGAGTGGCTCCCAGGAAGAAGTTTGTTACCATCACTATCAGGTCTAGCAATGACTCTTCACTGAACTAGACATTGAATTATTGGGTTAATTCAGAAATTAACCCAGAAAATAAATGGCTGAAGAAGAATTGATAACAATTTTCAGAGCAAAGAGAGTATTTCCTAAAATTGCAACTGGGGAAATGAGAAAGACACATGAACAAGTCATCCGCTAGCAGAATCCAATGGGGCCTATGGAATCACAAGCAGAGCAGTCTTTGGCATCTATTCATCCCACCTAGATATGCAGCTGCTGGAGGGCAGGCTTCTATCTCAAAAATCCTCTCTATCCCCATAATATTGACACAAAAAGGAGACAGGGAAATACTGGGTCGGAGAGGCCGGTTCCCTGGCAAAGGCCCCATCTTCAAGCCTGAAGACCTGTGGCCCTGAATGGGGACAGGCATTCCTGTTTTTGTGCCCAGAAAGTTGCCTTTTGGCCCACCATACCCCCGTCTTGTACCCATATAAACCCTGAACCCCAGGCTCCAGGAGCAGACAAGCAGACGAGGAGATGAGCTGAGGAGACAAGCAGATGAATGGCAGAATGGTGCAGCAGAGAAAGAGAGAAGGGAAGGAACATCTAAACGCCAAGAGGAGTTCAGCTAGGGGCAGTGGGAGGGTAGTTTGGCCACTGGACAGCCAAACTCCAGGGAAGATCATCTTCCCACTCCATCCCCTTTCTAGCTCCCTGTCCATCCCACTGAGAGGCACCTCTACCACTCAATAAAACCCCGTATTCACCCTTCAAGCCCATGTGTGACTCAATTCTTCTGGGATGCTAGGCAAAAGCTTGGGATACAAAAAGCTGTCACACTGGCCCTCTGTCTTTGCAAAAACGCGAAAGGTCCACTGAGCTGGTTAACACTTAAACCATCTGTGGATGGCAAGGTTAAAAGAACACTGTAACACTGAGGCTGCAGGCACCCACCCCTAGATACTACTATGGGGCCAGAGCCCAAAGCACTCACCCCAGCTCCTGCTCCTGCCTGTCTGCATGCTCCCCCTCCTGTCAGGGGTTTGAGCAGTGGTGAGCCAAACCACTGTCACAGATCCTGTGAGGGGGATCAGGGAACTCTTCCATTTCATCAGCAGAGCTCAAATAATACTTGTGGAATCAATGCAGAAAATGGTAGACAATAGGCTACATTCACTTGTTCATTCAGTTAAAATAAGTTGTTACTATGGGCAAGGCACTGGAACAAAAGCTGCAGGAAAGAGGATATCTCCCCTCAAGGAGCTCACAGTCTACTTGGGGAGATAAGGCATGCTTGCAATTAGCTGCTAAAATACAAGATAACAACAACAAATACAAGATAATACTAAATAATAGACTCATTTAAAGAGGTACAGGTAAAGTCTAGAGCAAGGGAGGATGACTTCCAGCCAGAAGAAAAGGATAAGACCTCATGATAATGTGCCATTTGAAAAGGGTATCCTCCCCTGGGCCCTTTCCAGAGTCCCTCAAGTCAACCCTCACTTTCTCCTCAATGGGCGGGCCTCCTCCCTCCCTTCCTCTGCTGACAACACTTATTCTTTGACTCTGCTTTCTCTTGGGCCACTGCCAAGTGGAACACAGCTATATAGTTTCCCCTCCTCCCCATCTGTATCTACTTAAGCCCAGAAACCCTTTTGAGGTTTTGTAAGGGGTTTTAGGGCTAATAACTAAAAGGGAACAGACAAGGTTTAATAACACACAGAGAGAAGTGGTAAGAAACTGAAAAAGTCTCTAGAAACAGCTCTCACAGATTTTCAGTGGAATGAAGATGAAATTAGGCCTGATATTCCTAGTTTCTTTCCCTGAGCTCAAGTCTTCCTCCAGTATTCAGCAGTACCTACTTTTCTTTCTTTCCTTGTTCCCATCCTTTTCTTTCATGCACTTAAAACTTGTAGAGGAAAAGTTACCATAGGAAACTGGGTGTCTCTAGAGGTAAATATGACAGCACTCTACACTTCAGAAAATATAGACTACATTTAATATCTTCTTATGTTGCTCATAAAAAGAGTCATCTTAGATCAGATACATGGCGCCTAGGAAGAACACAGGGGTTTTGGATATAATACTTGCAAAATCAACCCTAGTAAGTAATAGCAAATATCACAAGTACAACTTCACCGAAAGCGCACCCAGAATCTAGTGCTAACAGATACTTTCCTGTATCTTTCTTTAGCATCTACATTAAGTCATACACCTGTTGGGGTTCAGTGAGCACAAGCAACTATAAGCATGATGAGGAAGGACTACTGACACAAACCATGGCAACACGAACATATTTCAAGCTTGAGTGGCATAGCCTGCTTTAACAATGAGCACAGAATAGTAACATGAAATTTCCAAGGATGGGAAAGGAGGGTAACTTTTTTTATTTTGCTTCTAAGAGTACTGGGTGGCCGGGCGTGGTGGCTTACACCTGTAATCCCAGCACTTTGGGAGGCCGAGGCCGGCACATCACGAGGTCAGGAGATCAAGACAGAGACCATCCTGGCTAACACGGTGAAACCCCGTCTCTACTAAAAATACAAAAAAAATTAGCCGGGCGTGGTGGTGGGCGCCTGTAGTCCCAGCTACTTGGGAGGCTGAGGCAGGAGAATGGCATGAACCCAGGAGGCAGAGCTTGCAGTGAGCCGAGATCACGCCTCTGCACTCCAGCCTAGGCGATAGAGCGAGAGTCCATCTCAAATAAATAAATAAATAAATAAAAGAGTACTGGGCAACTACAGAAATCACCACTTTATGTTTCATATGGCTTCAATGAATTCTCACACACAAGAATTCAACTCTGATTTTTTAGTGATGATGTACCAACCATCACTCTAACAGCAATAAGATAGGGGGTGGAGTGAATCTTTTGTTGCTGTTGTTAATCAAGACATATTTGGAAGGAAATTGAGCTTATTTGCTGCAAAGGGAATGAATGGTCAAAAAATTGATGATTTAAATTATCACTTTTCTTATTCCAAATATTCAATGCTCTCATTAGTCTCCTAAAGTTCCTCACTGTGTGTCTTTATTCTCAAGCTGACAAATACCAAATCATGTACTTTCTCTGCTCCCATTCCCAATTTCATGACTTTTTTCTTTAGTAAGTGCCAACTGTTACTGGAGAAAGTAATGTAATTTTGCCATTTTGATGGTATAAACTTACAGTATAGCTTAACTTTAGCTGAGCCCTGGTTATTGTTTAACAAGCCTTTTTATTTATACTTTGCTGACTACTTGTCATTTCCCAGGGCAGCCAATCTAAACCTTTCCTACTTTCCATTTGTCCCACATTTCCTAAGTCCTAAACCCAATCCTGTCCTTTTCACTCTTAGCGAATGATATTTCTCTGATAAAATGAGGATCTTAAACATGATTTCCTATGATGTCCTGCCTCTTTCTCTTCACTTGATCTCTCCTTCCTTCCTGTCTCAAATTACCACACTCTTCTCCACTCTACCCCCAATATATTAAAAGAGGAATCAACATCCTCTTCCTCAACTCCAATCAATGTGACTTTCATACCCATCTCTCTAATGAAATTTGGTACTCAAATGTCACCAATGACTTTTAGAGTTGCTAAATGTGATGGTCACGTCTAACCTCCATCCTTTTCCACCCCTATGGAGTATTTTACACTGCTTCTTCTTCAATCTCTCTGCCTTCCACATGAACATACCCTCAAGGCTTTCATTCTCATGCTCTATTTATTTGCTGGGTCTTTTTTCTAAAATATCTTCTTTGGTAAATTTTCCTGCTTTCATGATTTCCATTATGATGAGTTATGTGGATAATTCCTGGATTTCTCTATAAGTCTCAATCTCTCTCCAGAGCTGTAGGCCTGTATTTCTGACTCCCTCTTGGACAGCTCCCCGTAAGCAGGTCACCTGTATTACAAACTCAACATGACCAAAATCCAATTCATTTTGCCTCTTGTAGTGATCATCCCACAATCCTTATTGCTTCAACCAACTTCCTTATTTCTACTCCTGACATCACTCTGCTCCTTCCCAGTTACTAACAGCTCTGAAAGTAAAAAATATTTCCTTCCTTCCTCTTGCTCATCTCCATCCATATAGTCACAAATTCTATCAGTTCTCTTTTCCTCAATGTTTCTTACATCGACCTCCAGCTTTTCCCTATCTCCACTGCTACAGCCCTAGTTAAGATCTTCATGCCTTACCTTCTATGTGAGAGACATCATGCTCAGTGCTTTACATAATGTATCTCACATAGCAGGTACACAATAAATATTTGTTCATTATACTATCCTTTTCCTACAAATGATGCTAGACAGATATTTTCAACCATCACCACAAACTGGTACCCCCAAAAGAATTTCCCTTTAAAAATGTAAAAGCCATTATTTAAAAATACCAGGCAAGAGATGATACACTTTAAACCACATACAAAGTAGGATGGAAGAAGTGATTAGGTGATATATAGTGGAAGTTCATCATCCTCAAGTAGTGCAACTGTACAGTACATGATAAGTAGAATCCTACCGCCTCACATTCAGAAAGAAAACTATATGATAGTGAAAATGGTGCCAACACATTTAGTTCCTTCCAAAGGGATCCACAAGGATGAAAAGTAAGACATAAGACATAAGGATAGCTATTAAACTGGCTTCCAGCTTGCTTAATGCCCAAGAAACTTAAAGATGATGGCAGGTAACCACAGCCACCCTCCCCACCTTTTTAAGAGATAGGGTGTCCCTCTGTCACTCAAGCTGGAGTAGAGTGGCACAATCATAGCTCACTGCAGCCTTGAACTCCTGGGCTCAAGAGATCCTCCCACCTCAGCCTCCCAAGTAGCTAGGACTATAGGCATGCACCACCACATCCAGCACCAGTTACCTTTTATGTTAAATGTCTTTGGGCACATCATAACAACATTTTTCCTCAAAGGATTTTAAGGAACATGACAGGAAGAAAAAGTTCAATTTTTTATTTCAAGTACTCATAAACCCCATGTATTTTTTTTTTCTCTGAGGTTCAGGCTTTCTACCTTGGTATATAAATGTCAAGGGGATGTTAAAAGATGCAAATAAAACTTCTTGTAGAAGAAAGCTGGTTATATGCTTACCTGCCTG
Organism: Pan troglodytes; assembly: GCF_028858775.2. NCBI lineage: Eukaryota > Metazoa > Chordata > Mammalia > Primates > Hominidae > Pan > Pan troglodytes. The sequence continues at coordinate 131,340,445 of NC_072421.2, forward strand.
ACTAGCCCTGTAAGCATCTTGATGTCACTAAAACATTTAATATTATTTAAAGACACATTCCTGTTTTTGTAAGTGTAACTTATGGTCCTGTGGAGCTCAAACTGTTCATGCAACAAACAGTGCTGGAGCTTGGGTAAGGGAGAAAGCAACTCAAATAATAAAATGATTTTTCCTTCCACCCAACCATCTTTTTCTCACCCCCATATTGCTTTGGGCCTTTGGTGGAATCTTGAGAGGGATGGGGATGGAGGGAAAACAGAGATGACAGGAAAGGAGGAAGGAAGGAACATACAGATATTGTTTCTAAGTTTTCACAATTACTTAGACTGAACATTGGTCTACTGGCTTCAAAGTCTGCCTCTTTTTTTCCCTTTAGTTGTATTTTTCTGTATGGGCTGAAGAAGCTCCTGATGCCACTGATTCCTGCAGTCTCAGGCAGGACCAGCACCAATGCTAGAAGAAACATGTCTGACCTAAATGACCTGGGGTTAGGACATTTATTACTATGCTGTCTCATTTTGTGTCCCCAAACCACAGATGTTAAAACCATCTCTTCTGAATGATGGCTGCCTCCCTCACTTAGTGGCAAGTGCCAAGATGGCTAACATGTTTAAAAGGCACCTACAAAGAAAGCTTAAAAGTCTTTCCTTTCCCTTATATTTCCTGGTACAGACCGTTTTCCTGAAATAGGGGCTATGCAGTGCCTAATAAAAGGCCGAATTTACTAAGAAGTTTTTATACCCTCATAAAGTAGCCCTAGTGAAAGTCATCTAACTGGCAGGAACTGTACAGGTAACAGACGGCTAAGACCTCTACCACACAGTCTTCTAAACTCTGGTTAATGGGCCCTAGAAGGCTGCCATCCCAGAAGTTTACTACAAAAGTTAAACTCAAGGCAAATGAATTAAAAATGGTGCCAGGCATAAACATTATCCTTTGGCATTCTTTTGCCAATGAACGATTATCACAGACAACTCTGCAGGTTTCCAGGCAGGCCAGCCAATGAAAAATGCAGAGAGTACTATGCCAGTCCCAATATATATATTCCACATCCCCCAAGCCCCAAGAATATTGCTGAGATGTAAATAATCCACAAATTATTGAAATAAACAAAGTGGTGTCCAGGAGTTTAAGCAAGGTACTTTTCCTCCTGGGTTACAACATACTATTCTAGGCCCCATGGGTGATGAGACAGAACAAAGCTTGAGAAAGTTAGCTGTTATCTTCTTGGGGGTGGAAATACTATCTATATAAGGGCATATTACAGAGCTCAGACACTCCAGGTTAAACAGAGGAAGTTTGAAAAGGGATGCAATCAGTTTGCCGAATAAGAATGGATATTGGCAGGGTGAACTGAATTTATTCACCAAATCCTAATACAGTAAACATAAGGACTTCTTAAAACTAAACAAAGATAAGCTTAAAACAGATTAAAATGGGTAGTGGTATGGGAAACAGCTGGTTTAAATATATGGAACTCTATATTACTCAAAACAAGAGGTGCTAATAGTTGAAAATACACAGTTTCACCAAAACAGGGTTCAATGTGATGATAAGATTTAAATCTATGATGGCTTATTGAATGAGAACAATTTCAAACCATATTCTGCTCTTCAGGAGTAGATTACTGGAAATCACAGAAACAATACAGTTCTAATTATGGTACCCACGAAGAGTTCCCAAGAGCTCCCAAGGTTTATCTGGGATCCAATTTGCACCAAAAAAAATCACCAAATCCTATCTTCCTTCTTGTAAGTCTAAGTCAGTTAAGGTAAAAGATTATTCTCACCTGCTTTAACTTTACAATTCTCCCATTCCGTGTTCTTTAGCCACCTGGTCTCCCAAACATTTTGCAGTTCCATTTTGGAAATGCATAAACCATCTCATTTCTTTATCTCAGATAAAGTATTTTTCTCATTTTGTGTGAACTTTTCTGTTTGGTTTGACCAATAATTTCTTTAGCATTAACTGTGATGTTATCTTGGTTTTACTTCACCTCCTTTATTTCATGTAATCTTTAAAGATTTGTCTATGTCACTGATCCCCAATCCTTCCATTTTATGCACATATATATATTTTTGCTATAGTTTCCTGTACACAACCATCCTACTTTTCCTTTTTAAGTCCTTTGACCATGATGATCCCTTCCATATTTATTGAGGACAAGCTAAGAAGAAACAGCTGTAAGCCACAGAATAAAATATTTCAGTTACACATGTCAGTAGCACTTAGGATGATGCTATGTCAGTAATAGGTTGGACAACAGACGATGTTTTTACTCTCCCCAGCATGCAGCAGGTTGCAGGAAATTGGGCCAGCCTCTCAGCAGCTCAAGTCAGACCTTTATGTATGACTTCATTATTTAGTTTGAAAGTGAATTTCTAAAAAACAGACTCACCCATAGTCAAATGTAAATATAAACAGGCTTTCCAACTCACATATAAATGAGTTATTCATCATCTTCCATTTGCAATTGCCTATACTTCTGGTTCTCTGCCATTAATTCAAAGCATCACAAAATTCACCTTAGAATATTGATTTAGAAGGTAAAGTTTTAGGGTCTTGCTTTTAAAAGAACATGACAGACGAAGGTGGTGGCCAAGACAGAAAAAGAGAAAACAAGATAATGTATCAAGGACAGATTCTGGGCTATCACTGGCTAGTGGAGTGTCTCATATGAAGGGCTCATACATGAGATCATTTGATCAATGACTTTTACTTCCAAACATCTAGAAATGCACACTACATCATTTAACTAGAGAGTAGTGAGTTTGAAATCACAAAGCTGGTTAGCTTGATCCAACAAGATCTGAATCACTCTGGCAAAATTTTCTAATCTTAGTGTCTCATTTCCAACTGGCATCACTGGGTGGCCCACATGATATACACAGAGACGAAAGAGGAGGCGGTTTAAATTGGACACCCTGAAGGGTTATTTTACAATGCCACATGTTGTACAAATTAATTTGAGATTTTGTTTCTTGGGTGTTGCTTTAAATTGGACACATTTTTAAATTTATTCATATTTATTTAGTTCTAGGCAGACAGCCCTAGAACACAGCTGGCAAATGGAAATGAGAGTATTGTATCCCCCGCCTGCCTTTTCAACTTTCTCTTCCACTATACTATTTCCTTTAAGGAATCTTTTTATTCCAGCTCAAATAGTTTTTTGGCATTCACCAAGCTCATTTTTCCTGTCTTTAAGATTTTGCTTAGACTATTATATCTACTTACAATGGATATCCCAGTCTCTCATATTCTTTTATCAATAGCCTCCCCACCATCCAGGCTCAGCTCAGAAAGGGATAGTATGTTCATGGTTTCTTTGTCACTCAGCCTATACACTCCCTTGTGAGTAGAAATTGGATCTTATATATTAGCCCCAAAGTACCTAACATAGTGCATGGTACTTTGTAGATGCTCAATAAATACCTGTGGATTGATGGAACCCATCAATCATCTGTTTCAAGATGCCTACCATAACATGAACATTCTTGAGAATCTAATTTCAGCAGATGCACTCATTCAAAATATAGTCCCTGCTGTCTGAAAACAGTTAAGCAATAAGAACTTACACTATTATCACTATTTGATTTCAGTATAAGTGCCTTGATTAAAAAAAATTGTCATTTCCTGAAACACTGAAAAACTGATTCATTTAGAAATATTATTAGACTATTTAGATCTTTATTACTAAAGCCATTGAGATTTACCATCTAACCCAAAGGTTGTTCAATCAACAAAAAACAACTGAAGTGAGGAACTTTAACACCACATTTTAGGCAATTACTGTAACATGATCATAATTCTTACGCAACTTTAATTTTTGTCAAACACAACAAAATTCATATTACATAGACTCCTATTTCATTAAGATAATATGATTTGAAATAACAACGGCATTGGCCTAAAACAGAATACGGACGCTGTTAACACTTGAAGGGCTTTCTTTTTCCCAAAGGCATATCAGGATACAATAAGAAGGCTTCCAGCAATGCACTCCTAACCCCAGAAGTAATGGTACCTATTAAACACTTAGGAGGGTTCCCAGGGTAAGGTGATACTAAAGAAAGCACAGCCTCAAATAAGATAAAGTGTTATCTTGGCTTTCAGAATCTGAATGTTTTAATTCCAATTTATGTCCTATCTACCTGGGAATCAAGGGCAAAACAATGTTATCACATTTATTCTCTAAGGCAAAGAGCAAGAGGCCTTTAGCAGAGTCCAGACAGGGCTCCCTGGTGACCTGGAAGTTGTGAATGGGCTATCCTCAGACAAAAAAGGCCAAGATGCCCAGTTATTCTAAGAATTAAGTAAGTGCTATGTGAAAGAAATGAAAACTACTAATGTGGTTAGTCCTTTTGACAGTATTGTTTTGTTTTTGTTTGGGGACATGGGGTAGATGTTTGTTTTACTTCCCACACTTGGTTTGATTATGTTTCATTGGAGGAAATCACCCTTAATTGTTATATCCCATCTCATTCTGGAGTCTTGACATTAAAACTATATTTTTACCTTCATCTTCTTCCAAAAAATGAGAGTCAACAAAAGTTTCAGTCCATTTTGTAGACATTAAGGGTTACTTATGATGGTTTGAGAGCAATTTAATCCTGACAGAACTAATCTTTTCAATGTCTTGATGCTGAACTGGAAAGACTATTACTTAATAAGGAATAATACTGTAAACCAGATTTGGTGACCAAAAAGCTACAACAAAATCACCTTAGGCTATTATTTCTCAGTTAAACATAACCTCTATAGTGGATATTTTAGATGTGAGTCAGAAAACATATTGAAGATATAAAAGAATGCCTTTGGGAAGTGAGTCCTCACTATATATCAAATTCTACACATTAGAGTTTGTAATAATAATAATAGAGGTAAATTTATTTTAAGGCCATGGTTGCATTAAGTTTTCCCTCACAGTTAAATCACTATAGATCTGTCACCAAGTTTTACTACAACAGTGGTAAAGTGGAAAGAATATAGAACTGGCTCAGAAAACCAAAGGATAAGTAATATCATCATGTGACCTTAGACAAGTCTTGAATTTCTCTACACCTGAACCCTTGCATCTATAAAACAAGGAAAATGCCAACCATTCTCTTCTCACACCCTGCTATTGGGACTAAACAGAAACACTTCTCAAAGTGCAATTTGGAAATGCATCAAAGAATTTTTACATCTTTATACATGTTTCTGTGGCCTAGTAGTGCTGAAATTCTAAGAATTTATTCTAATAAAAGAATCAGAAATGCACCCAAATATTTATGCACCAGAATGCTAATTATAGCATGAGCTCTAATTGCAAAAGTCAGAAACAATCTAAGATGATTAACTCAAAACAAATTACTCTATATTCATGTAACGAAGGCTATACAGCCATAAAAAAATAGGTTTTATAAAAAATTTACTGAACTAGAATGTTCACAATAAATAGTGTCGACAGTAAATAGTGGGAAAAGCAAGTTTCAAAGCAGTACATATTACATAATGCAGACTATAATACATACACAAACACACACAGAAAAAAAGACTGGAGAGAAATACACCAACATATTAACCATTGAACCACTGTTATCTTTGGGGAGAATTATGAGTGACTTTTATGGTTTTTTTTAAATATTCTGCACTTTCAAATTTTCTTTTAAAGCATATATTGAATTTAAAATCAGAAAAAAAGAATTTTAACTAACTTTTTTTCTCTAACTCTATTTTGAAAATTATATGAGATATTTGGAAATGTATATTTGTAAACACTGAGATAATATTACAAGAGTTAAGATCATACTATCTTTGAGGCCGGGCGCGGTGGCTCACGCCTGTAATCCCAGCACTTTGGGAGGCTGAGGCGGGTGGATTACCTGAGGTCAGGAGGTCAAGACCAGCCTGGCCAACGTGGTGAAACTCTGTCTCTACAAAAACACAAAAATTAGCCAGGCATGGTGGCAGATGCCTGTAATCCCAACTACTTGGGAGGCCGAGGCAGGAGAATTGCTTGAACCTGGGAAACGGAGGTTGCAGTGAGCTGAGATCACGCCATTGCACTCCAGCCTGGGCGACAAGAGTGAGACTGTCTCAAAAAAAAAAAAAAATCATATTATCTTTGTTAGAGAGGTCCAAATCCTCACTGTCACTAGACAAAAATTAAATAATCCAAGTGTGGAGCAAAGACCAAAAAATGTGTTTCTGAAAAGAACTGTGCTGAATTAGTTTGATTCTTTTGGCCTTAATTGACTTTTCCACACCCAAAACGTGCTTCTGCTGTTTTTGTCTTTTTTGTTTTTTTACATACACTTCAGTAACTGATAGTAGGGGTCAGAGCCTGCTGCAAACTTCTTAGCTGTTTCAGCTGCACCACATCTTGGTTTTAAAAGGTGAGAAAGGATGTGCCACTATTCTGCCCAGTTAGATACACAGCTAAAATGTCCAGTTGTCTTGGGAGTCAAATAAGGGCTAAAAGAAAAGCCAGGAAGACATGGTCAAGTCAAAAAGCATCTGTTTAGTAAGTATAATAAATGAGGACGCAGCACATGTATCTATCTCTCTCATCCTTGGCAAGGCTTCCAGTTCATCAAACAAGCTTGGAATTTATAAACTGCTAAAGAAGAGAGTAATGCTGGAAAACTGTACAAGTCGAATGTCTGCTTGGGAAAATACAGGAACATGGTGGCATATAAGACAAATATAGGGAATCGAGATATAAAACACAGAATGTTAAAATGTGTTTGCTGGATTACCGTGGCTTTGTTGGACTACATCAGCCTCAGAGAGAAAGTGTCATAGTACATCCAGGGAGAGATTTTTAAAACTGAGGAAACCAGGGTATATCAGTAAATTATTTACATAGGGTTAAGTCCCTTGCCTCCCCACCACCTCCGTAACCTGGGAGATAACAAAATTTACCCAAATTTCCATCCTAAGCTTTTAAGGTTTCATTCCATGTATAGAGTCCAGGTTTCCACAGAGCGCAGTTAGGGTGCTTGATGTTACCTAACATACTCCATGTGCAAAACTCAAACAACCCAGTGACTAACTCTGTAACATCTAAATGCAAATTCTAAAATTAGTGATATTGAGAGCTGTGTCTGTCAAATGCTCAACTAAGAAAGTTGATGAATGGAAATGATAGGGACAATCCAATCAGTATATACCAAAAAAACAAGAATGCAATCCTTGGCTGGGTGTGGTGGCTCACACCTGTAATCCCAGCACTTAAGAAGGCTGAGGCAAGCAGATCACTTGAGGTAAGGAGTTCAAGACCAGCCTTGGCCAACATGGTGAAACCCCATCTCTACTAAAAATACAAAAATTAGCCAGGCATGGTGGTGGGTGCCTGTAATCCCAGCTACTCAGGAGGCTGAGGCAGGAGAATCATTTGAACCCAGGAGGTGGAGGCTGCAGTGAGCTGAGATTGTGCCACTGCACTACAGCCTGGGCAACAGAGTGAGACTCCATCTCAAAAAAAAAAAAAAAAGATGCAATTCTTATTAAAACCCTTATTAGTTTTTGAATCAGCTATTGCTACCTTGCTTCACTGAAAGGCTTTTTCTTTTTACATAGTTTAAACTGTTTAAAAGACATCATCAACCATTTCCTTTTAAGAGGATTTTTCTATACAACCCCCTAAAACTGAATATAATGGGAAGGCAGAAAACAGAAGTCCACTAGGAGACAGCACTGTAAAAGGAAGACAAAAATCCAGTGATTCTTGTATCCCAATGTTTATGGCCACCTATCTGAGAGAGAAAAAATAAACACAACTTTTATGAGCACAGTAGCTGACTTTGAGGTAAATGGTAATCCAACCCTCATGTGATAAAAAATCAGGTCAAGTCCTCGTGGAGAAATTAGATATCCTGAAGGAAGCCAGCAGTGAATGATCTCTTATACTTAACAGATGCTATTAAATAATTTTTCACTCACTCAACCTCAACAACATTCACTTGAACTTTCATCAACCTATTAATATGAGTTGAAAGCGAAACACTGATGTTGCTATATGACCGCAGCTACTGCCTCAGAAATGTGAACCTACCCTGGCAAGTTACCAAACACAATGGGCCACATATTCTCTCCTACCGTTTCATAGTAAAGATCAAAGATCTAGAGGCAGCATCTTATTGTTTTCAGCTACATACACTGAAGAGATTACAACCACCACCTTGCCTATTTGAATACTGATTTTTAAAAAGACCATTCCACATTGATGTTTGTCTTGCCCACCTATTTAGCTTTGCTCATTCAATCTTCTATTTGATAACAAGGAAAAAAATCATATAATGTGATCCACCACGGTAAAAGACTGGTTGTTTCTCCAGGAAATTGTGAATGAGATTTATCCAAAGATCAGGAAAAAAGTCAGAAAGACAATAAAAATAACACAAATTGTAACAACAGGAATGTGTTTCAGCTTTTAAAATCACTGACCATAATGCTGAAATGAAGTTATTTAAAATAAGATGAGGCAGTAGTCTTCAAAACATCATCCTAAACTACAAAGCCTATTCTAAGATTTACCAAATAATAATAATAATAATATCAGCTTTCCAGCTCTGTATATCTTTAATTGGTCTATATTGCTATCTTCTAAACATAGCCAGTTGTTTAGAAAAACCCAGCAAAGTTACTTGTTTACAGCAAGTAACATGCTTTTTAAAGTAATTAACCAATTTGCAATCATTTGAGAACCTCTCTGCCCTGAGATATTTCCAGAAAGCCAAGTTTGCTAATCATTTGGTCATGCTGCAATTCAATATCAGCAGTGGAATGAAGCCTTAAACCCCTCCAAATTCTAAAATACCTTCCTGAATCCCTCATGGTATTGCAAAGGGCTTTTCCTGCTCTCACTGCGTACCCACAATCCTCATCAGTATTATGTGCACATGCACCATTTGTCGCTGACACTCATCTAGAGACACAGACAGACATGGTCCACTGGAAGACCGATTTCCAGAGAGGAGAGATACTTTAAATGAGAAAAAAATCTACCCTGCGTGCTCTAATTGACTGAGTACTGTACACAATTTGAAGGGGTGTGGGGGGAGGCAGCAAATGGATTTCAATTTACAAAGTAAAAATTAATACATGTGGCGTTTTATGTTCAAATTTAAATCATTTTCATTAAATTTAATTTACCTAATTGTTAATGAATTAGCAAATGCATTTATCAACCAAATCACCTACTAATTGGATACTAATGAAAACTACTTAGCAGTTTGTCTTCATGTTGATCATCATGTATGTTTCACCTTGGTGAACTACACCCCACACTTTTGGTTGGTGAAAACATGCTTTTTATTTGTCACTCTGTTACCTGAATTCTTAAAGGGTGAAGTGAAGAACTAAGTCCTTTTTTTCCCTCCCTCTAGGGTCAGGGACAATATGCTGTAAACTCTAAAGCAGCACAAAACATTTTTGTCAAAGAGCAAGGAGATCACTGAGCTCCAACAAACCAGAACTGCACAAACTTCACATGCCACTGTTTACTGACATACTAGTAAAAAACTCTTCCCCAAGTTGCTAGCTGAGGCTTCTAAAGATCTGCTGGTTTTCAATATAAAGGATGAAACAGGCTAGAAAATCTGGAGATGCTTTAGAAAGGTCTTCACAGAAGGCCAGAAGGGCCCTTCCCGCCGTGCCTCCTGCTCCCACCCTTATCCCTCCTTTTCCGTTGCTTCAAGGCAGAGGGATGTAGCCAGAGGCAGGACTTCTTCCTGTGGAATGTATGGCTAATTATGTGTGAGTCCTTAAAGCACTCTGGGCTCCTTTAGTCGGAGGACCAAGGCTTCAAATGAGGGTCTTCCCTTCCCCCACAATGATTCCAGCGATAACAATCTTGCAATCCATTCTCTTTCCTCTATAAACACAACCTAGTGACCTGCTTCCTTTTGTAACCGGTGCCAGACCCTGAGTCGATTTTCATCTGCCACCTTTCCTCATCTCTAGCTTGACCTGAGTAGAAACTCTTTAAATCTGGACCCTGACTAAAATTGTTTCTAGGTGCTGCTGAGCAAATGGCCCTTAGGTCCTGCTTGAATTTGCCTATTTTTGCTCCTGAAAGACACTGGACCATGGATATGCTCTTTAGAAATAACCGTTTAGATGTATCATTGTTCTTTCCCCCTAAAATGAAAAACACACAATTTTGGCTTGATTTCTATTTAAATGGCCACCAGATATTTTCTACAGTTTGTGTGTGTCTGTGTGTGTGTGTGTGTGTGTGTGTGTGTGTGTGTGTGTGTGTGTGGCTTAACCTTGAGTTGAATTAACAAGGAATTGCCCTTGTGGTACCAGTCACAGAGAGTTTACTGGAAACTTGAAGCATGCCCTTGCAACTGTGCCCCAAATCGAGAGAAAAGTTACTCACCAACTCTATGCCTACAGGGAATTTAAAATCTGGCTCTGCCATTAACTTGTGCTGTGACTTTGAACAACTTCTGCAAAGAGGAAGGGAACGATGCAGAGAAAATGGAAAGATATCCTGGTCAGAGGCAGGAGGCACGGTGGAGGAAGATCTATCCAATCCCTTGAGAATCTTATTTCCAATCTGACTCTCAGTAGGTCAGAGAATTCCAAATAAATTGGCCCACAGCTGCTCCCACTTTCCCTTCCCCAGATGGCCTAAGGTCATATCCATCTTGTGCTCAAATAGGCCCTGCAGCCCCGGCAAAATACTTCAAACTGAGCATCATTTACTTAAAGATAGATTCTGAACTTTGCCCCAAATGCCTTCACAGTCCTCCACTCTAAATTTAGAAATATATTTGTGTGTGTGTGTGTGTGTGTGTGTGTGAATGCTTATATGTGTATATAGAGCTTTTCCCTAACCACCTTTTTAACAAATTAAAAAACCTGCAAAAGGTTAAAAATACCTTTATTCTTACTATGCCTTTATTCTGGGCCTTTCAATACTTATAGATTCTGCTTCTATTGCTTTCCAATACAAGTACAGCAGAAGGTTAGAGGTATTTACTCAGAAACACCACTGCTCTGGAATCAGCAAAATAGCCCCCTTTGTACAATTTTTTCTATACCTTTTCTGTGAGCATTTACAGTTCCCAGCTTAGCATGGCCAAACCAAAATTCTGTAGGCTTTGTAGTAGACATTTAAATAAGATTCTTAATACAACATAGTCATTTTTGCCATCCTGCCATTAAATAGAATTTTATTTGCAATATATACTGAATGCATATGGACTAAAGGACACAGAATAAAGTAGGGGAATTTAAAGTCAAGTTTTATAGAATATGGGAACTTAAGTTGAAGGATAACAGCATGAAAGAAGGCAATTAAGCTGAAGAAATCCTTTAAGCAACTCTATTGGGGTAGAAATTAAAAGCAGACCAGGATATGTTCTAGAATCTAGACAATCAAATTCTGAATACTATCAAGTCTACTTTAAAGTACTCATTACTGATATTCTTTCCCCAGTACTCTACCCTTCTTTTATTTGTGTTCAGTTTTAGCTTTCATTACTTAATTCCATTTGTCCAGAAGAAATGTTATTCTTCAACACTGCAACCGTAATATACTAACTGCTTTAGATATGTGTTGCATGAATTGTTAAATCCCTTTAAACTATTAAAGTAAAGCTGTCTTCTTTTTTCTGGCTCGTTGTCAAAGATATGTTGAATGGTCTTTGAAATCTCTTTAATTATTTAGTTCCTGAAATTATATTATATAATCCTTATGCAATGATTAACATGTGGCTTTCAACAGTAATTAGTGAGCTTTTATAATGGTTATGATGGCTCATTCATAGATGAAGTTTATTAAGTCTATAGTCCAGAGCTCATTGAGATCCCAGAGTCAAGAGAAGTTTCTAAGGGTGATCATCTAAAGGATGAGAGAGAGACAAAGAGAACCAAATTTCAAAGTTTCATGAGCAAAAGATGTGCAGCCACTTAACTGCGTTTACCAATTGCCCTAAGAAATTTTCATTTTGGTGAGTCAAGAATTCTCCGTTATGATTATCTATCAGTTTTCTGTGAACAAGTCGTCTCTACTTCCAGAGTCTCATTCCTCCAGACTGCAACAAGCCCCTGGGCCTTCAAGAGATTTATCAAATTGCAAGAAAAAGATAGCTAGCTCAAATATTGGATGTCTCCTTACCCAGTCATCAAAGCCAAGTCTAGCTTTAGGTGGTAATATTAACTTGTCATTGAATTAATATGATGTACAAGCAGTATACTAGAAGCTCTGCACATACTAATCTTATGTAATACTCATAGCAACCGTTTGAGATAGTTATTACTCCTTCTACTATACATACTAGGAAATTAGGACACTGAGATTAAGTAACTTGCCCCAAATCACAAGCTGTAGAGCCCTAGTTTCAATGTTGTAATTGTGTATCTGTAGAGAGAACTTCAGGAATATTAATAGACCAGAATTTTCCTGAATGAAAATGATGTTATTTGTATTTAAACATACAAATGTCAAAGCTAGCATCTGGCATTCACTTGACAGTCCAATCAATGTTCAACATAAAACATACTACCAGAAAATTCACCAGAAAGTCTACCAGATATGAACTATTGATTGATTATGTTAAATTAGGAAAGTCACACGACTAATCACAAAGTCAAAACCTTGTTCAAACCTACATTGACTAATCTCTGGTATTTTTTGTTTACTCTCAAAACATTAGTCCACCACTCTTGACTATTGCACATTGGTCCTATTGTCAAACATTAACTAGACATTTTGGATAGAAATATTTCTCCTTTGTCTATCAAGATGACATTATGACCACGGCACTAAATATTTTGCTCTTGCAAACACATGTCATTTAACCTAATTTCAAAAGATCCCCCTCTCCAAGACATTTGGCTCCATATCACCTATCTATCACTATTGGTCAGCTACTTTCTGGTAATTTTTGCAATGCTTAACCCAATGTAACAATTCACTGCAGCACTGGGTTACTTGTCATAGGATTACTACATGTAGTTTACTGGTTAGTTCCTTTTAATGAGTAAAAGAACATTCTTTTCATATGCTATCAGGGTCACACATTTAATCTTTAAAATATTATTTGGATTTCCCTTATATATGATCCTCAAGTGTCCAGAATGTAGATAACAATCAGAATATAATAAAGGAAAAGGTATCTCGGCAGCAAAAATGGGGACCTCTCTCTCCCCAACTCAAGGCCTCATTCATAACTGAATACTTTTGTATTACCAATAGAATCCAAATAAGTTTTGTAAACTAGTTTTCAAGCCCCCAACAGATTAAAAGCAGCATGTTGGAGGGAGAGTGGGGTGTTATTAATAGACTTACAGTATTCTGATGAGAATTACAGAAAAAGCCACAAAGGCCTTATATTTGAAGAGGCCAAATCTATTAAGATCTAGATATGTGTTTATCATTATAAAAGTCCAAAGACTGGGAAGAAAAAACAGAAAGATCAGATGACCATAAGTAGGTATGGTTTCATGATTGCTACAGGATTTGCTGGGTTTAAATGTTGTATTTGTGCATTTTGTTTTGTTACACACCAGTAGCTCCTATGTCAGTATTTCATTATTGTAATATAAAATATTCTTAAAGTCTAGACTTAAAATTTCGAGTTTTAGCAATTTTAACAATCCATTTTAGACAAAAAATCAAGGCAAGGAAATTTGAAATGTACTGAAGAGAAGAAAAAAGACAGGAATTGTCTCCATTTTCCCCTTTAAATTCCCTTGCATTCCCATTAAAAGCACCAAATTTTATTGAGCTCTTGCAATATACCATGAAATATGCTACGCATATGGAAAGGATTACTTTATTCAATCTTCATTCAATTATCTAATTGAAGTATTACTTCATTCAATCAACTCTGTGAGATAGATATTATCATCCCCATTTTATTGATAGAAAATTGAGGCTCAGACAGTCTCAATCTAATCAGAGATTAGAACTCAGATTCGGGGCTGGGTGTAGTGGCTCACACTTGTAATCCCAGCACTTTGGGAGGCCGAGGTGGGAAGGCTGCTTGAGCCCAGGAGTTCAAGACCAGCCTGAGCAACATAGTGAGACTCCTGTCCCTATTTAAAAAAAAAAAAAAACAGGTAGGGGAGTAGAAAAGAACTCAGGTTGGTCTGACACGAGGTAGAATTCTTTTTAAAAAAATTCATTAGATATTGACAAATTATAATTGCATATATTTATGGGGTACAAAGTGATGTTATATGTATATACTGTAGAATGATTGAGTCAAGCTAATTAATATATCCATCACCTCAAATACTTATCATTTATTCCTCCTGTCTAACTGAAACATTGTACCCTTTGATTATCATCTCCCCATTCCAAGTCCCACCCTGCAGGGTCTGGTAACCAGCATTCTGCTCTCTCCTTCTATGAGTTCTGATTCCATATATAAGTGAGATCATGTGGTATTTTTGTCTTTCTGTATCAGGCTCATTTCACTTAGCGTAATGACCTTCGGTTTCATCCATGTTGTTGCAAATGATATAATTTCCCTCTTCTGTGTGGCAGCATATTATTTCATTTTCTATATGTACCACATTTTCTTAATCTATTAAATCTGCTGATGGATATTTAGGTCGATTCCATATCCTGGCTTTTGTGAATAATGCTGCAGTGAACATGCGGGTACAGCTATCTCTTCAACATACTAATATCAAATGTTTTGAATATATACTCGGAAGTAGGATTGGTGGATCATATGGTAATTCTATCTTCAGTTTTGTTTTGTTTCTTTTTGAAACAGGGTCTCAGCTCTGTTGCCCAGGCTGGAGTGCAGTGGCCCAATCATGGCTTACTGTAGCCTCGACCTCCCAGGCTCAGATGATCCTCCCACCTCAGCCTCCCGAGCAGATGGGACTACAGGTGCCTGCCACCAGTCCTGGCTAATTTGTGTATATTTTGTAGGAACAGGGTTTTACCATGTTGCCCAGGCTTATCTTCAGTTTTTTGAGGAACCTCCATAGTGTTTTCCATAATGGCTGTACTAATTTACATTCCCACCAACAGTATATAGAAGTTTTATTTTCTCTACATCCTCAATAACACTAATCTTTCATCTTTTTGATAACAGCCATTCTGACAGATGTGAGGTGCTATCTCACTGTGATTCTACTAAGTGTTTCCCTAATGATTAGTGATGTTGAGCATTTTTTTCATATACCTGTTGGCCATTTGTATGTCTTCTTTGGAGAAATATCTATTCAGGTTATTTGCCCATCTATGAATTAATTGGGTGATCTGCTTTCTTGTTATTGAGTTGTTTGAGTTCCTCATGTACTCTGGATATTAAAACCCATTTATGCCTAGTGTTCCATTATTGGAATGCTAAGCTTGTGGGAGTTATTTATATCCTACTGTTCAAAGTCATTGCCAGGGCCTGATTTTTCACAGAAAAAAATTGCAACCTCCAGCAAATATATAGGTTAACCCCTTACCAGAGGTATGACTTGCAAATATTTTCTCCCAATCTGTAGGTTGCTTCTTCACTTTGTTGATTGGTTCCTCTTTCTGCAGAAGCTTTTCAGTTTGATTTAATTTTATTTGTCTCTTTTCGTTTTTGTTGCCTGAGTTTTTGAGGTCAAATCCAAACACTCACTGACCAGACCAATGTCATATACTTTTTCTCCAGACAGAATTCTTTTTTTTTTTTTTTAATACTTTAAGTTCTGGGTTACATGTGCAGAACATGCAGTTTTGTTACACAGGTATACACGTGCCCTGGTGGTTTGCTGCACCCATCAACCCGTCATCTACATTAGGTATTTCTCCTAATGTTGTCCCTCCCCTAGCCCCACACCCCACGACAGGCCCCAGTGTGTGATGTTCCCCTCCCTGTGTCCATGTGTTCTCATTGTTCAACTCCCACTTATTAGTGAGAACATGTGGTGTTTGGTTTTCTGATCTTGTGATAGTTTGCTGAGAATGATGGTTTCCAGCTTCATCCATGTCCCTGCAAAGGACATGAACTCATCCTTTATTATGGCTGCATAGTATTCCATGGTGTATATGTGCCACATTTTCTTTATCCAGTCTATCATTGATGGGTATTTGGGTTGGTTCTAAGTCTTTGCTATTGTGAATAGTGCCACAATAAACATACGTGTACATGTGTCTTTATAGTAGAATGATTTATAATCCTTTGGGTATATGCCCAGTAATGGGATTGCTTGGTCAAATGGTATTTCCAGTTCAAAATCCTTGAGGAATTGCCACACTGTCTTCCACAGTGGTTGAACTAATTTACACTCCCACCAACAGTGTAAAAGCATTCCTATTTTCCACAACCTCTCCAGCATCTGTTGTTTCCTGACTTTTTAATGATTGCCATTCTAACTGGTGTGAGATGGTATCTCATTGTGGTTTTGATTTGCATTTCTCTAATGACCAGTGATGATGAGCATTTTTTTATACATCTGTTGGCTGCATAAATGTCTCCAGACAGAATTCTTAGCTTCAATCCAACACTATATCCTGCCCACAAAAGTAACTCATGTGTGTTCATAAGGAACTATACATGTTCATGTTGGGCCAAGCTGACTTGATCTCCAAACAGGCAGTCAGAATGGCTGTATGTCAACACACAAACTAATTTGACTCTTTGTGACTGACTTTTGGTGACTGTCTGGATGGCTTGATATGACAAGCCAGTGAAAGCAATGAACTGAATTTGTGTGTACTGATGTAGCTGAAGGCAAGACTAGCCTATTATTAGAATACACAAATCTCACTTATGATGTAAATGAAACACAGATTTAAATTTACCCCACACAATAATGGCATGGAATGTAGTAACACTTTCTGAAAGAGTCTACACCATGCTGATAATCAATGCTTAATGAGGTCCTTTTCTCCGGACTCAAGACCTTTATGTTACTGTCATCCTGTTAAGCATCTCATTTTTCCCCACTTGAATAGCTTTGTCCTCTTACAAAGGCCCGTCACTATGTGAAAGTGGCAGTATAATTAATTTTTCAGTAAAAGCCAAGTTGTTTGCTCTCAAACATCCTGCAGTTTAGGAAATGTCAAAGTGTCAGACCATGTAAGTGGAAATAAACTCTGCATTCCACTTCCAATCACTTCCTGCAGGGAAAGAATAGCTAGACATTCCATTGAGAAGGGAGAAATGCACAGAATCACTCCCAAAAAGTTATTCAATGTCTTTCTTATCCGATAAATATGTCATCTGTAAATCTTAATCTATTTCGAGTTAAAACATAACACTCCAGTGCTGCTTGCAAGATCCTGTTACATCCTCAGAAGTTGGTGCATGTGTATGTGTGTATACAATACATAATCCCATACATTCCCTTTTTGGATTGTTTTAACAATAACATTATTTTTTCTATTTTTTTTTTTTACTACACAATACATATATACTAAACAATGTCTGTCACATACTATGTGCTCAGTAAGTAATTATGCAATACTTTCTAGAGAAATTAGAAAACACAGATAAAAAAGAAGAAAATACCCACCCCCACCCCCTGACCATAATCTCACCGTCTAGAGAAGACCACGGTTTCCTATTACCTACGATTCTAGCCTTCTTTTTTTTTTTTTTTTTTTTTTTTTGAGACAGAGTCTCACTCTATCGCCCAGGCTGGAGTACAATGGCACAATCTCAACTTGCTACAAACTCCGCCCCCCAATTTCACACCATTCTCCTGCCGAGTAGCTGGGACTACAGTTGCCCGTCACCATGCCTCGCTAATTTTTTCTGTATTTTTAGTAGAGACGGGGTTTCACCGTGTTAGCCAGGATGGTCTCGATCTCCTGACCTTGTGATCCACCTGCCTTGGCCTCCCAAAGTGCTGGGATTACAGGCGTGAGCCACTGCGCCTGGCCTCTAGCCTTCTTTTGATGTATATAAATACATTTTTATAAAAATGGAATCACACTTTATGTACTGTTTCATCACTTAATAATAAGTTGTCAGCATTTTTCAATGTCATTATGAATTATTTCATAATACTATTTTAAGAGCTGTACAGTATTCTATCATATAGGTGTCCCATAATGAAACTAATCTCTTAATGCTGGAGACTGTGGTTATTTCTAGTTTTTCATTTTCTTGATAGCACAATAAAGATCCTTATAATCCATTCTTTATATATCATCTTGATTATTTCCTTAGGATAAATTCCTGGGTGTGCAAAAATATGCAAACAACCCAAATGTCCATCAATTGATGAATAAATAGATAAAATATATAGGCCAGGCATGGTGGCTCATACCTGTAATCCCAGCACTTTGGGAGGCCAAGGCAGGAGGATCCCTTGAGCCTAGGAACTCAAGACCAGCCTGGGCAACATAGAAAGACTCTGTCTCTGTCAAAAATAAAAATAAAAAAAAGGTCGGGTGCGGTGGCTCATGCCTGTAATCCTAGCACTTTGAGAGGCCGACGCGGGTGGATCACCTGAGATCAGGAGTTCGAGACCAGACTGCCCAAAATGGTGACACCCTGTCACTACTAAAAATACAAAAAAATTAACTGGGTGGAGTGGTACACACCTATAGTCCTAGCTACTCAGGAGGCTGAGGTAGGAGAATTGCTTGAACCCAGTAGGCGGAGGTGGCAGTGAGCCGAGATCATCCCACTGCACTCCAGCCTGGACAACAAGAGCAAAACTCCATCTCAAAAAAAAAAAAAAATTAGTTGGGTGTGGTTACTAGTACGTGTAGTTCCAGCCACTTGGGAGGCTGAGATGGGAGGATCACTTGAACCCAAGAGCTCAAGGTTACAGTGAGCCATGATGGCACCACTGCAGTCCAGTCTGGGTGACATAGAGGGACACTGTCTCTTAAAAAAAATAAAGAAATATAAATAAAATGTATATACAAGTATCCATACAATGGAATATTATATAGCCATAAAAAGGAATGAAGTTCTGATACATGCTAAAACATGGAGGCAGCTTGAAAACATTATGCTAAGTAAAAGAAGCTAGACACAAAAGGCCCCCATATTGTATGATTCCATTTACATGAGATGTCTAGAATACAGAAATATATAGAGACCGCAAGTTGATAAATGGTTGCTCAGGGCTAGGGGTGAAGGAGATGGGGAGATATGAGGGTGATTAGCTAAAGTGTATAGTTTCTTTTTGAGGTGATAAAAATATCCCAAAACTGACTGTGGTGATAGCTACAAAATTTTGTGACTATCCTAACAACACTGAATAGTATGTACATTTTAAAAGGGTGAATTTTATAGTACGTGATTTATATCTCAATAAAGTTGTCATTTTAAAAATTCTGGGCCAGGCATGGGAGCTTACATCTATAATCCCAACACTTTGGAAGGCCAAGGCAGAAGGACTGCCTGAGCCAGGAGTTCAAGACCAGCCGGGGCAACTTAGAGAGACCCTGTTTCTACAAAAAGTAAAAATAAATAAATAAATAAATAAGTATAATAATAATAATAGTCAGGCACAGTCGTGCATGCCTGCAGTTCTAGCTGCTTGGGAGGCTAAGGGGGAAAGATTGCTTAAGTTCAGGAGGTGGAGGCTGCAGTGAGCTGTGATCATGCCACTACACTCCAGCCTGGGTGACAGAGCTAAGACCTTGTCTCGAAAAAAAAAAAAAAAAAAAAATTCTGAGGCATGCTAAAAATTTTAAGCTTTTGAAGTAAAAAAATTATTTTTAAAGTAACTAAAATTAATTTTTAAATTAATTTTAAAGATCTTCCTCTAAGTAGCGAATCTGTGTGAGAACTTTGAAGATTAGGTACTTTAGATTCTTCATCTGGAAAATGGGCCCCCACCTCACCAGGTTGTTATGAGAATTAAATGAGATTGTATAATTACAAGTGCCTGAAACATAGAAACTCCGTGTTAGATAAACAAATGCATGCAGAGTATTTCCTAGCCCAGTGTCTCTGTGCCCAAAGCCCTTCTTAAGAGCTGCATCAGATGTAGTCCTTGCCTCTGAGGGTCTTCTCATCTAAGACATGTTACAATTTTTTCCAACTTCCTTCTGCTGTCTTTGAATAAAACACCATGAAAACCATTTTACTTCTGGAGCAGAGCTTTCAAAAAACCAAAACTATCGACAAACCCTTCATTGTACATTCTACTTTCCTCTTGGTGACCTCTTCGTTTCAAATGCTGTAATGAGCTCAGTTTTGCTCCTTCACTACTCCTTTCTGGTATGCTGCTCCCATGGGCACCTCCTAAGTGGTTCAAGGAAAAGACCCATCATTGCTCAGCAGTCAGGACAAGTTACAGCCACAAGTCAAATACCTTCCTGAGACCTTTAACCTTGCTGAATGGGGTGGGAGAGTGATGAAAGCCATTCTGCATACCAGGAAGGTCTAATGTCACAGCTTACAACCTGTCCAAACAGGATGCTTGGACTTTTTTGGTTTTTGTTTTTTTTAACTAAATAGTGATCAGGGTGGCTCTAAAACAGTATTCCTATGGTGACACCCTCAAGTCACTCCACACCAAAAGGGAAAGAAGGTCAAGCTGGAAGGGGGGTAGATATACTTCGGAAGTTCCTGTGAGGAACTTTACATACCTTGGAGAGGACTAAAGGAAGGTGAACAGGCAGTGTCCACACAACCGGCTAGTCAGGAAAACCTTTGCAATCAGGGTGCAGGTTAGGTTAAGTAAAAGCCACAATCATAAGACACTAATTAGAAGAAACCAGAGATTTATATGCATCTTGAATTACTTTATTAGATATCCAAATATCTCTGAGTCTCAGTCTTTCGGAGAGTCAGCGCACCTTTTTAAGCTCTCAGTCGGGCTGGGCACAGTGGCTCATGCCTGTAATCCCAGAACTTTGGGAGGCCAAGGCGGGCGGATCATCTGAGGTCAGGAGTTCAAGACCAGCCTAGCCAACATGGTGAAACCCTGTCTCTACTAAAAATACCAAATATTAGCCAGACGTAGTGGCGGGCACCTGTAATCCTGGCTACTTAGGAGGCTGAGACAGGAGAATCACTTGAACCCAGGAGGCAGAGGTTGCAGTGAGCCGAGGTCGCACCATTGCACTCCAGCCTGGGCAACAAGAGCAAAACTCCGTTTCAAAAAAGAGAAAGCTCTCAGTGAGGTTATATTGTTGAAGTGTCTGTCATTTCTCAATGGTTTCTAAAGCCATTGCGCTGTGAGGTATTTGGGGAAAGAGATTCAATTTTCCCATTAGATTTAGCCTATTTCATCCTTTGACAGCATCTTCACTCTATTTTTATTTTTTATTTTTAAATTTTTGTCTTTTATTTATTCTTTATTATTGTTAGAATTTAACTTACATAATTATATTTATGATTTACTAATATTTAATTCTGTTTTTAATAAGGCCACATTCAAAGTGTTTCATTTAAAAAAATAATAATGGTAGAGTCAACCAATAAAGTGATGATATGCAGGTTTCCAGCTCCTAGGTAGTAGCATTCTTACAGGGAAGATGTTTCACTGCACAAACGAACTAACCCTCAGGAAGCTTGAGGATCCTGTGAAGGACACACACTGTCTAATCATGTCAGACGATGTAAGTGTGCAATGATGAAATTTTTGATGGGGAGGGAAGTCCCTGCCTACTCACCCTCCCTTCTTTAGGATGTCTCCATAACGTAATATGCCTGATCAAAAGTGGGGTTTTTTGTTTGTTTTTTGTTTTGTTTTGTTTTGTTTTCTTTTTTGAGACAGGATCTCACTCTGTCACCCAGACTGGAGTGCAGTGGTACGATCTCGGCTCACTGAGACCTCTGCCTCCCGGGTTCAAGTGCTTCAGCCTCCCAAGTAGCTGGGATTACAGGCACCCGCCACCAAGCCTGGCTTATTTTTGTATTTTTAGTACAGACAGGGTTTCACCATGTTGGCCAGGCTGGTCTCGAACTCCTGAACTCAAGTGGTGTGCCCACCTCGGCCTACCAAAGTCCTGGGATTACAGGAGTGAGCCACTGTGCCCAGCCTGATTAAAAGTCTTGACCTTTTGATTTTACAATGCAAGTTCATGTGCCTCTGACCCTTGGAACTGCAAATACTTCTAGAATTTGCTCAGGGATCTCTCCTAAGGTATAAGTGAGACAGGCACAATGTGCATCCTCTTGTATCTCAAGAAAATGAGAAGTTTTAAATTGTTCTCTCTTCTACTTTTTTTGTATGAATGTGTGTGAAATTATTTCCAGATTTCGTAGTTGTTTTTGTACTACTTCACATGCATATAACTCTGATAATGCTTATCCAATATTAAAATCATGTTTTATCTCTATATATTAATATGGAAGGGTCTTTTGGTAACAGAATGGTTTAAGTTCTCTAACAATGACAAGGTCGCTGTTAATGAGCAGTTTGGTGTGACTGAAAATGCACAGAAACACCTGAAGAGGCCGGGCACGGTGGCTCACGCCTGTGGTCCCAGTACTTTGGGAGGCCAAGGCAGGCAGATCACTTGAGGTCAGGAGTTCGAGACCAGCCTGGCCAACATGGTGAAACCCCGTCTCTACTAAAAATACAAAAATTAGCCGGGCATCGCGGTGCGTGCCTGTAATCCCAGCTACTCAGGAGGCTGAGGCAGGAGAACTGCTTGAACCCAGGAGGCGGAGGTTGCAGTGAACTGAGATCGTGCCACAGCACTCCAGCCTGGGCCACAGAGACTCTGCCTCAAAATAAGAAAAAAGAAACACATGAAGAAAAAGTGAGACACTGTAGTTACATGGAAGCCAATTTAATACAATTGATCCTGGGACCAAAAGCATCTATTTGTTTACTTTCAAGTGCATTTTTAGCTAATTGGTCCATCAACAAACATTTTCTGAGATCCTACTATGATCAGGCTGTATGCTAAGTGTTAAGGATACAAATAAGATACAGTTTGCTAGAAGTGTTCATAGTATAGTGAAGGAATCACCAGACCACTGAATCCCTATAGGTCTATTCCAGGAAAGTGAGTCCAGATTCTACTCAAATAGACTAATTTTTCACTCCAGCTACAACTGTGAATGGGGACTGATGATGAGAATTTCACTACTTCCTTGGAGTAGCCTATTCTCTCTTTGGGCAGCTTACGTTGTTGGAAAGTTATTGCCTGGATTGAGAAAGAGATGTCTTCCTTTATCTCTCCTCTACTGATCCAAGTCTGCCTCCTCCCACCCTAAAGCCACCAAAATTAGTTTATTGTTACTTTGACTTGAGAGCCCTTCATGTTTTTGATAACAGCCACCAAGGTACCCTGAATCTCCACCCCCCGTCCCAAGTTAAAGAGATTCGGTTCCATCAACGTTTCCTCATAGAATGCGATTCTGAGTATCCCTGCCATTCCTTATTAAAGAAATCATAGGTAGCAGCAGATAGAGGAGTTATTTAGTGGGCTGGTAGCAGGGCCCTGATGACAATTTACAAACCTATTTTGATGAAGAAAAAGGAATGCATTAGGCCCTCAGATAACAGGGTCCCAGTTTGTGGCCTTCATTATCAAGTATAAGCAGAATTAATAATTCATATCCTGCTAATGCACAGCGAATCACATAAGAGCTTCAGCTTTAGAAAAGTCTTTAAACAGCGCACACACACACATAGACACAGGCACACACACATCTCAAAAGCATGAATAAAAGCAATCTATATATCCACCCCAATCAATCATGATTACTGAAGGCCTTCTGATTACCGAAGAGAGTTCCCTCGCAGGCAAGAAAAATTTCTGTCCTTGCTAAGCTTCTCCACCCTTGGACTCAGCGGCCTCTCCCCAAACTTTTTACTCTATATAAAAACTTTCATTCCCAATTAATACATACTCAAAATCCAACTGTCCCCATGAATTTAGGGTGTTGGCAAAGAATCACAGTGCTTCTCTAGTCCAACTTTTATTGGATAGAGGAAACAGCCCTAGAAAGAAAATGTCAAGGCTGGGTGTGGTGGCTCACTCCTGTAATCCCAGCACTTTGGGAGGCCAAGGCAGGTACATCACCTGAGATCAGGAGTTCGAGACCAGGCTGGCCAACATGATGAAACCCCGTCTACTAAAAATAGAAAAAATTAGCCAGGCGTAGCGGCACACGCCTGTAATCCCAGCTACTTGGGAGGCTGAAGCAGGAGAATTGCTTGAACCTGGGAGGTGGAGGTTGCAGGGAGCCAAGATCATGCCATTGCACTCCAGCCTAGGCAACAGAGTGAGAGATTGTCTCAGAAAAAAAAAAGAAAAAAAGAAAAAGAAAGGAAACATCCATTGTAGGTGGCAGACCCAACTAAAACTCAAGTTCCATCTCTTTTCTTTGTTCTCCATCAAAATGTCTCTAAGTTCTTTTTCAAAAGTTGGCAAAAGCATCAAGAGAAATATAATTCATTAGTAACGGTATCTTCAGAAAGTAGGTTCCTGGTAGTCAAATTTGTACTCAGTGAATTTGGGCCTCCCTTGCCCACCATCACCACTTTTTCCTCCTTTGAGCTCTCTTTACATGAATGCTTTCTGTATCTATCTAAGGCAACAAAGGATATTAAGTCCGTAAATTAAATCAGACTCAATATTTACTTAATATCTACTAAATGTCAGGCATTTCCACACAAATGATCTCATTTGTTCTTGACAACAACTCCCTGAGGTAGGTGCTATTACAGCTGTTTTCCAGATGAGCTGCTGGAGCTCTTTTCATAGAGAAAACCTAGTACCTACAGGATTCAAACCCAGAACTTTTCACTCCAACTCCAATACTCTCTCTACTACTCTGTGACCTTTTTTTTTTTTTTTTTTTGAGATGGAGTCTCGCTCTGTCGCCCAGGCTGGAGTGCAGTGGCGTGATCTCGGCTCACTGCAAGCTCCACCTCCCGGGTTCACGCCATTCTCCTGCCTCAGCCTCCCAAGTAGCTGGGACTACAGGCGCCCACAACCACGCCCAGCTAATTTTTTGTATTTTTAGTAGAGACAGGGTTTCACCGTGTTAGCCAGGATGGTCTCGATCTCCGGACCTCATGATCCGCCCACCTTGGCCTCCCAAAGCGCTGGGATTACAGGCGTGAGCTACCATGCCCGGCCTTTTTTTTTTTTTTTTTTTTTTTAAATAGAGACAGGGTCTCACTATGTTGCCCAGGCTGGTCTTGAACTCCTGGACACAAGCCATCCACCCACTTTGGCCTCACAAAGTGCTGGAATTATAGGCATGAGCCACCAAGCCCAGCCTCTTTGTGCACCTTTTAATGATTTTAACAATGAGGATGATACTGATGGTGTATTCTATCCACGTTTTTGCTTGCATCACAAACTGATTTTTTTAGTTTCATCAAGTTGACATTTCTTGTTAAAAGGAACAAAAGATCCAACTTCAAGCAACCCCCTTGTATATAAGGATACCGTGCTATTCTGCCTATAGCAGCAGTCAGGGCAGTAAGGTGTTTTCTTTTCTATCAGATTTCAGCAGACTAATAAAACTCAAAGCCTGAAAAAGGGAGAGATGAGGTAGTCTCTCCAAACATGCTCACGTGGATGGTGCCAGGAAGCCCCTAGGCAAGTAAAATAACTTCTTTGGAAGCCTCAAATCACTTTAGCCTCAAATAAACCTTGACACCCAAGTAGGGGTATCAGGCAACCCACCAAGGCCATATATATCTCCGGGTTGCTGTGGAAAAAGAAGGACAGAGTTTCCTAATCCAGACATTGAAACACTAAGTGGTACCCTCCCATTTGTAACCGATGAGTATTCACAAGGACAGGTGGGTAATGGAGGATGAACATTCCCTCCCAGCATTTTTAATTAACTGGTTGTTGGATTTATTGGTCAGCTCAGTGGGAAATCAGAACCTACTACTTGGGGGCTATTTTTATAGCCTTCTGGAGTTGGGTTGCCTTAGTACAGACATCTGGCACCATTCCTAGAAGTGGTTAGATTTGTATTTTTCCCTTTTAAACAGCAACCAGTGAGTAGATTTGAGCATTCTAGGCATCTGGCAGTAATCCGATATAATAAAGGTGCCCCTCTCCCTTCCCACTTTGGTAATATAGCATATGCACCACCAGTTTATCCCTTCACATCCAGCAGCAGGTCAGAGGCAAAGGGAGTGTGGTTAAAACACAAAATAAACTCTGTAAAATCTTGGAATCAAGGGGTTGTATCTATCATCAATACGTTTATAAGCTATAAAACCAGAGTAAGTCATGTCTGAATAAGCAATATTAGATCTTATCAACCCCAAATTCCTCAAATCAGAGTTTCAGCTCATTCCCTCTGTCTTCCTTCAGATGAAGTACTGTTTAGGAAAAACGGGAGCCTTTTGCCATCAAAGATCTTTTTACAGCATACAGTAACAATTTCTGTGCAGATTTTTGGGTGGCAAATTGTAAACCAATACCTATTTTGCAATAAAATTACCACAGCATTAAATTGACATAATAGAGACAGAAATTCTATTCTGTTGAGTTTTGGTCATGCAGGCACTCACTTTAATGTGGGAGATGAATTAAACTCATCCTTGGGAAATGCAAGGGTAATGACCGAAACACAATGTGATTGAGCTAATTATCAACCAGGTGTGCTTTAAGGAGTTGATGGTTCAATCTATTACTGCTAAGTGCATAAGCCTGTTTTGGGGAGGAGTTTATGAGAGCAGGTCAGACACTGCAACTTCCCAAAGGGCAAAAGACAATGTTTCTGCAGATCTGGCATTATGTTGAGCCCACCTAAATCCTGCTTAGGCCAGCTCAAGAACCTGAAAAGATTTCTGGACTACCTAAGATCCTAGGAAGCTGGCCATCCCTGAAGTCCACAGCAGTTACTGTCTATAAGCAGTTGGCCTGTACTGCCTGGTACTGAGAGTCAACTTCCCATTTGTATATGTTTGGTCTCAACTTAGTAAACGGCTCAAAGGCACACACATGTTTTTTAAATATCTCCCATGATGCCTGACCTTGTTAAGTATTTGCAGATTGAGATCTTCTGGATAAAAAGTAACTTTTAAAATACTTACACATTGCCGTATGGATATTTCTTACATTTGTTTGTCTCTGTAAATGAAGTACCGTATATGAAACATAAACCATTTAATGGCTCTGGTTCATTATAAGGAACATCAGTCTCATATGGTGTAGGACACAGAGCTGGGTGTATATTTACATCATGATATCCCTGATCAACATTGGCACATACTACAGAACAGAGCCCTGCTTCTCTGAGGCCACATCTACCTTCCTCCGGACATCTCCTTTCATTTATTGCTACATCATTTGTTGTTACTCCCTCCACTCACACATCTACCTTGTTCCAGCACCACAGGATCCTGACATTCACAGCCATTACCAACCAATTCCAGTACATATTTCTTCTGGTGGTCAAAGCGTCTCTTCCTCAAACTGCGTATCATCAGTCTTCTTCAATGAATCCCATTCTACTAGACTGTAAGATCCCAGAGAACAGGGACTAAGTCTGAATCATTATTGTATGTAAACTCTGCCTCCCACACTCCACCACCACCCAACCCAGAAGCCTACAGCTCAAGGAATGCTCAATAAACAGTTTAACTGAATTCCAGGATTCCAAGTTTCCCACCAGCTATTGGAAAATTCTGAATCTCTAGGTGGTTGTAAGTGATTTGACCAATGGTCTAATGGTTTTTATTTTCATTTAATTAATTAATTAATTTGTTTGTTTTTTGAGACAAGAGTCTCACTCTGTCACCCAGGCTAGAGTGCAGTGGCATGATCTCGGCTCACTGCAACCTCCACCTTCCAGGTTCAAGCGATTCTCTTGCGTCAGCCTCCTGAGTAGCTAGGATTACAGGCGCCCGCCACCACGCCTGGCTAATTTTTGTCTTTTTAGTAGAGACAGGGTTTCACCATGTTGGTCAGGTTGGTCTCAAACTTCTGAGCTCAGGCGATCCACCCGCCTCAGCCTCCCAAAGTGCTGGGATTACAGGCATGAGCCACCGCGCCCGGCCGGTCTAATGGTTTTTAAATTCAACTTAAACTAAAGCGCAGAAGGAGAACACAACACAGGCCAACTGGCCTATAGGAGCAGGCCCAAAGTATTCAAGTAGGCAACCCCCTAGCAGAGATCCCTTTGTCTTTTGGCACAGGGAAACTTCAGTATTTGAATGTTAAATGTTGAATTTGCATTTAGAAGATAACAATCAATCAAATATTTATTGATTGCCTGGCACATAGAGGGCCTTGTGCAAAAAGTCCGTGAGAAAACAGATGGGTTTTCAATAAAGAAGTACCATCAAGTGGTGGTAGCAAGAACATAGCAGCAACTCTACACACTTTTTCTTAAGAGTCAGAGCTCATCCAGACTGAATAGCTATGGTCCCTGAGAAAATACCAGGTACTTATTTCTTACTCCATGTGGAAGATCTGAGGATTAAACAACACAGCAATACAAGGGTTCATCTTCTTTAACTTTTTTTTTTTTTATCAATTTACATTTTCCTAGTCAACTGAAAATCCATTTCTTTCTCAAATGTTCCTCCAACAAAATGATAAGGAGGAAGGGGAATCTGATTCCAGGATAAGAGATCTTACCTAGGACCATTTCAAAGATTTTCTAAGGTCTGCTTATTACTTCTCTCATGGTTATCCTTCTCCTCAGTTACAGCCCATGTTCTCTGGCTTCTTGGTGGTGGCAGAGCAACCACCACTGAGTGAAATGGCTTCCCACACAAGCTCCAATTGTGCTAGAGCTGACAAACTACTGATACCAAAGGGTTTACTGAGCACCACTCAGGGGGAACTTTTTCACAGAGTAGAATTTATTTTTAAAAGTGGATTATGTTTTATATTGTCCATCTCTCTCTTTGGAAGAACGTGTCCTTAAATTGCTCATAAAGAAAACCACATGGGTTTTCCAGGAATTTCTGTTTGAATCAAACTAACTACTTCTGTTTCTGAAGCAGATATAATAAAAATAATGTTGTATTTCTGGTTAATACGACAGCATGCCACTATAAAAATTCATCAAAAGAACCATTTCTATAATAGATGTATTTAATGGCATATGAAATGTTAACATTTGATTCAGAAGTTAATTGTAAATCAAATAATACTATTTCTTTGCAAGAGGGTAGACCAAAAAAGCTTAAAAGACATTAACCTAGGTGAATTTTTATACCAAATATTTACTTAATATTAAACTTTTTCTTTAATTTGAAAACATTCTCAAACACAAGTACCTTTTTTTCATGGAAGTGAAAACTTTGCTCATTTCATATCACATACATATACACATACACATATTTCTCTTTAACTTGTCTCTGGATTTTATTATTATTATTATTTCATTTTTTATTTTATTTTATTTTTGAGACAGAATCTCGCTCTGACACCAGGCTGCAGTGCAGTGGCACGGTCTCGGCTCACTGCAACCTCCACCTCCCGGGTTCAAGCGATTCTCCTGCCTTAGCCTCCCGAGTAGCTGGGGCTACAGGCCCACACCACCACACCCAGTAAATTTTTGTATTTTTAGTAGAGATGGGGTTTCACCATGTTGGCCAGGATGGTCTCAATCTCTTGACCTCGCGATCTGCCCGCCTCGGCCTCCCAAATTGCTGGGATTACAGGCGTGAGCCACTGCGCCTGGCAATCTCTGGATATTTTTGAGTTAAAGTTATACACCTGAAGAGGGGGGAAAAGGTAATTTCTTATTTCAGAAAAGAGGTTTGAGGTATGTGTTTTTAAGAATGCTACCATCTGCAGAATGTCAAAAACGTTTTTCCCCATTGGAATTACAACTGATGGAGCAAAGTACTATCTCCCAATTTCTAGAGCTGGCTGTGTGACCTGAAGCAGGTCACTTAGACTCGCTGAGTCTCAGGGACGTTAGAACTGTGCCTGACATAGAATACTGTCAAAACCTACTCTTGAACTTTACCCAGGGGTTGGGCCAGATGATATACAATGTCCTTTCCATTTCTAAAAATCATGGATGAAGATGCCATCTAAATAAAAGAATCTGCTTTAAAATATTTTGAATTAACCAAATATTTGAGCCTTTGCTATTTTATTAGGTAACAGAAAGTACAGTGATACTTCAAATAAGCTTTTCTGAAAAAGAAATCAGTTTTATTTAAAGAAGGACACTTTAAGACAATTCACTGCTATTTTTCCTTCATATTTTTGTATGTTTTTAAAAAGTTTTAACAATTCAAATATATTACTTTTGTTCTCAGAAAAAAATAATTATCTACATCTAGGCATGTGAGATGTCTTGGGTTGGAGGTTGAAGATTATGGCAAAGAACATTTTCTTCTCATTTTTCTGATTATAAAAATCATAAGTCTGCATTACAGAAATTTTAAGAGGTGCACCTGTAATTCCAGAACTTTGGGAGGCCAAGGCGAGGGAATCACTTGAGGCCAGGATTTTGACACTAGCCTGGCCAACACGGTGAAACCTCGTCTCTACTAAAAATACAAAAACTAGCCAGGCGTGGTGGTGCACACCTGTAATCCCAGCTACTTGGGAGGCTAAGGCACGAGAATCACTTGAACCCAGGAGGCAGAGGTTACAGTGAGCCAAGATTGCACCACTGCAACCCAACCTGGGTGACAGAGCAAGATCCTGTCTCAAAAAGAAAAAGAAAAAAAGAAATTTTAGGATATGCAAAACAAAAAAGAAACTATCCATGATTCTACCACACAAAAACAATCTCCATTAATATTCTAGTATATTTCCTTATAGCATTTTCTATCTGTATACTATAGTCAACTGAGATTAGTTATATTGCCTGATGTTTTGCTTCTTCCCATGTATTATTTTGTGAATATTTTCCACTGTCATTAAAAGTCTTTAAAAACACCATTTTAGGCCGGGTGTGGTGGCCCATGCCTGCAATCCCAGCACTTTGGGAGGCCGAGGCGGGCAGATCACTTAAGGTCAGGAGTTCAAGACCAGCCTGGCAGGAGAATCGCTTGAACCTGGGAGACAGAGATTGCAGTGAGCTGAGATTGTGCCACTGCACTCCAGCCTGGGCAATAGAGTGAGACTCTGTCTCAAAAAAAAAAAAAATCACCCATTTTAATGGCTTTATCATAGTGTCCTCTACACAACCATTCCCCTATGTTCAGACATTTAGACTGTTTTCCAATTGTTTGCTCTTACTGCATAAACAATGCTGCAGTTAACCCCCTTATAAATATGTTTTTACAGCCGGGCATGGTGGCTCATGCCTGTAATCCCAGCAATTTGGGAGGCCAAGGTGCCTGGATCACCTGAGGCTAGGAGTTCGAGATCAGTCTGGCCAACATGGTGAGACCCCGTCTCTACTAAAAAAAATGCAAAAATTAGCCAGGCGCAGTGGCGTGCACCTGTAGTCCCAGCTACTTGGGAGGCTGAGGTAGGAGAATTGCTTGAACCCGGGAGGCGGAAGTGGCAGTCAGCCAAGACCGTGCCACTGCACTCCAGCCTGGGCGACAAGAGCGAAACTCTGTCTGAAAACAAACAAACAAACAAACAAACAAATAAAATATAAATAAATAAATACATTTTTATGTACATCTCTATGACTGAACAGAGACTTGTATTTCCTTTGCAGCAAGCCACTGGCAGAGAAGGAAAGGGGAATACTGTTAGGAGCCAAGTGGGAGCTGACTTGTATCATTCCCACTCCTCCCCTTTCTTGCTTGCCTTTATGGCACTCAGTCTTCCTCTCCCTTACTGACCTAAATCTGGTTCTGGTTTCTGATCGACCCTGACCGAGATGTACTGAGCAGAAATAGCTGAGGAGACAGGCAAAGGCACACAAGACTGTGATTGGAGGAGCAGGAAAGTCGCCAAATACCTGGCCCACAGGTACCCTGGCTCAGGGTAGCAATGGGGCCACAAGAGCTTCATCCAGGTAGTTGCTGAGCCCTGGGCAACAGCCGTGCCAGTACCGAGGTACAGATCCTCAATACAATCTAGAGGACAGTGTAGAAGGATAGCTGAAGTGTTTCAAATAACTCAGTGTACATTAACATTCTCATCAATATCCAGTTGATGTTTTCTGATATATCTGACATGATTTTAGTTCATACGTAATGAGAGAGCTTAGTGCCAACCCGTTCACTCTCTCATCATTTTTTTTTCTTTGAAATCTGGGAGCCCTGTGTTTCTTACATCATTTCTTCCTCTGGTCACAAACTGTGTGACAACAAAGTGGGTCACTGGACCATATACCTCATGTTAATAAAGGAATAATTCTGTGAAACAAGGTCTCTCCCTTCAGAGCCCCGCAAACAAATTGGGAAGTAAAAAGGAAAACACCAGAAAGAACCAAGGAATAATAAAATGGAGTGCTAAAACTATTATCAGGCTGGCAGTAAGTGCTCTGAGAGGTCAGAAATGGGACTGAGGCCAGTTTGAAATGGAGAGGAGGAGGTAGGACTTAGCTGTGAAGATGGGTAGTCTTTAGCTACCCAGAGAGAGAGGAAAGATTCCCAAAACCAACAAAGCCACTTAGGAGAAAATACATCCCCGTCAATAGTAATTCTAGCATGTGTCCTCTCACAGATTAAAATGTTGATGAGAAGGCAGGAGGCATTTAGGAAAAATATGCTGACTAGGTTACTGGTTCAAGTCTAGTTTATCACTGGAGTCCTTAAGAAACTGAATTATAGAGGTGGTACTCAGCCACTTCAAAGAGAAACCTGTCATTGATGAGGCAGCACTAAATAAGTAGCAATAAAAAAGAGAAACCAACAAACAACATCGAGGCCTAGATCTATATAAAAGCAAAAATAAAGAAAAATAGTCTTTCCTGAAAGAAAGTTGACATCTAAGTGCAAACGGCTTCAAGGGTACCTTCATTTGCTTTCTGGCCATTTGTACATGACCTTATGCACACAGCAAAGAAAGCAAATTTACCACATCGTCTCCACCCCACGGGGTACCATCTGCTCTTTTCAAAGTAAGTCTCCCCTCACCAAGCACCAACAGTTTACAGTTTAACTGTCAGTACTTATTCTTAAAACCATTGTATTAAAGAAAAAAGAGCGGTTGGAAAACCATATAATCAAGAACCCCATTTCATAAGAGAACTTGAAACCATGGAAAGAGTACATCTTGTACTGATATTTGCCAAGATATTTTGGACATACTGGAGGGAAACATTCATAAAATTGTGCTGCCTCTGCCATAAATCACTCCAAAAGAATTCTTTCTGAATTATTCTATCTCTATCTATATGGAGATCAAAGACCTACTGGCTATCCCCCACTGAAATACTCTACAGTTTCCAATGGAGTTATCTGCAGGCAAATGATCAAGCTATTAACATTTGCCAGAGCAGTGACACTATAAAGTTAACTGTGGTGGAGGTGTAAGGAGCTTTGAAGTTCACAGCTTTCTTTCAAGTTGTCCAGATCCCCCGTTTAAGAATACCCATCCCCGGGAGATCACACCTTCAGGTTATCATGTGGAAAAATCTCTCAGTCAACTGAATCTGCAGAACACTAGTCTAAGACATCTTAAAAGAAAATGGATGTCAAATCTGTTCCCAAAGATTCTCCTTTCTTTGGCTTTGTAGAAATGTCAATCTAATACCGTATGAAACTTTTAATTTAGTGGGGATTTGGGGTTAAAAAAAAAAAGGATTTGACCAGTTCTGAAGAATGGTTTGCTTCCTGTTGAGACAGAAACAAAGTGATACAAAAAAAGATGAATGAATATATTTAAAACAAAATGGAGGGTGGACAAGGAGAGAAAAAAGGCAAAAAGTAGGTAAGAAACAGAAATCGTTCTTATTAAATCATCCTCTTAATAGTACTGTCTGCAATAACCTTAATATGTCATAAACATAAAAACAGAGGAAAAAATTAATTTCATAGAGATAGATCTACATGCTAAGCAGAACTGCAAGTCACAAAGACCAGGGACATGCAACGTGAACATGTATAAAAACTCTACTTTCTTCAAACCTAGATTGTCTCCACACATTCTTAATGAAACCAGATCTATTCTGGCTGTACCCCTACTAGAATGCTGATACCCACAACATCACGGACAAAACTCAAAACCATTCTATTTCCTAAAGTCTGCAGTGTTCTTTTTCTAAGTGGTAAAGAAGAAAAAAAAATGCAAGTGACTCAAGAATCAAGATATCTCTGCCATTATTAGGGAAAGAAGGGAGGATAGGCTGCATTAATATGCAGCCCAAAATTGACTTCAAAACATAAGAAATTAAGTTTGCATCAAATGTGCCTGTGAACATGCCTTCTACATGTAGGAGGTAAACTGCGTATTAAATTAAAATATAGATATTGAAAAGGCAACTTGTAATTTTGATAAAAGAGGTAAATTGAACTCGATTAAATGTCCAGAGTCACAGGTTAGTGCAAATTACTTGTAATGGATGCATTTTCACAGTCAACAGAGGTCTGACAGCTAGAACTTTGATATATCTGAGCAATATATAAATATCCATTAAAACAGATTTGATGTAATAAGGTAACACCTGATTTCCAGATTCTTCCAGTATACATACAGCCACTCAGTTGTATCCATTTACAGTCAAGCTCTCATTCTTACCTACTCACCTCTAGGAGCTAGCCATTCAAAACTGTATTAAGTGCCTGCTACCTGCAAGGCACGTTTTCATTTCCATCTGCAAAAGGTGCCCGGCTCTCTAGAATCTGGGATGATTACTTTTTTATTTTTAAAAGTTGGCCGGGCACGGTGGCTCACGCCTGTAATCCCAGCACTTTGGGAGGCCGAGGCGGGCGGATCACCAGGTCAGGGGATCGAGACCATCCTGGCTAACACGAGACCATCCTGGCTAACACACGGTGAAACCCCATCTCTACTAAAAATACAAAAAAATTAGCTGGGCGTGGTGGCGGGCGCCTGTAGTCCCAGCTACTCGAGAGGCCGAGGAAGGAGAATCGCTTGAACCCAGGAGGCGGAGCTTGCAGTGAGCCGAGATCGCACCACTGCACTCCAGCCTGGGCGACAGAGTGAGACTCCATCTCAAAAAAAAAAAAAAAGTTGTAGTCTTTTGTTCGTGAGATTCCTTAACATACCCCTGACCTAAAAGTGTTCATGACATACGTTTACATATATGTTTTAAATTAAAGTGAATTAAAATTAATTTCAATTAACTTTAGAATTAAAATCAATTTTGCCCTGAAGATGTTTGGGTTTGTTTTTTCCTCACAATTTCATAAGTCCCTTCATATAAACTGGAAATATACAGGAATGTTGAAGACCTGAACTAGAAATTCAAAACCATACAAGGTTTATTTCTAGACACAATAGGGCACACTACAAAATTTGTCTTCAATATAAAATCTTTTAAATGAAAAATTTAGAAAATAGGAAAAAAAAAGCAAAAATAATTGATCATCTCACCACTGAAAAATAGCTACTGTTCACATTGTGGTATAAGACTTCATAGAATTTTATCTATGTACAGATTTCAGTTTGTTTGTTTTCACACAGTTATATCATACTGTATACACAGCTTTATATGCTTCCGAAACTACAAACTACAAAGCTTTATAACATTCTATCAAATGGACATATCATAGTTTATATAACCATTCACTCCTCTACTATGGAACATTTTGATTGTTTCCAATTTTTTGTTGTCCTAAAACACCTCCGTTCATAAAGCTTTTCTCCCCCCTGTATTCAGGATGACTTTTCTTAGGAGAAGGTCCCAGAAGTAAAATTCTTGGATCAAACAATGAATATTTTTAGGCCCTTGATAATACAGATTGCCAAATTGCTGTTCCAAAAGGGTTGTACCAGAAATGTACAAATGTGTCCATTTGACTAAATCCTTACTGATAGCAGATATTTATATATTTATATATGTTACATATATATATATTCCTTTGCTAATTTTCGAGTAAAAAATGGTATCCCATTGTTTTTGCATCTCCTTGATACTAGTGCCAGAACTTTCTCCTATTTTAAAAAAATGCTCCTTTTGGAGAGATGACTTTTTAAGATTCCTGTTAAACCAGACATGCAAGTCTAGTATCAAGTACTATCAAAGGTCAAAAGAAAGTCAGAGAGGCCAAAAAAAAAAAAAGCACCATTCAAAAACTTTTAGGACCTCTTCTAAGTTCCTTGTTCGTTTTTTAATTTAATGACTATAGATGCCAGGCACTACAGTTCTTTATCATTTTTACGTAAGGCCCTCACAATTGGAAATTTCACTCACTCATTCTCTGAACATTGCTGAGGACACATCCTGTCCCATGGATATCATCCTGTCTTGTGGATATCATAGTGAACACAGAGCCCCTACCCTGCCCTAACAAAGTCCTCACAGAGCCCCTACCCTGCCCTAACAAAGTCCTCGGTCTAGTGGGGAAGGCATGAGGCTTGTTCAGAGGACTGTGGAGCACATAGCAAGGGAACCTAACCAAGACTTGAAGGGTCTAAACCGAGGCTTAAAGTAAAAGCTAATTATCCCCAGTTCTTTCTTTCAACCATTTCTCATATGACATGATTTTCAGACCCATCCTGGTCACTATCTTCTGGATACATTCAACTTTGTCAATGTTCATAAAATGTGGTGACTATACTTGAACATAATACTCCAGATGTGGTCTGAGCAGCACACATGCTTCTAATACAGCCTAAAATTGTTTTTGCTTAAAAAAAAAATAAGCTACACCACATTGTTGGCTCATATTAAACTTGTGATCAACTAAATCCCCAAGAACTTTTTACATAAACTGCTGCCAAGTCACATCTCTCATATCCTGTACATATGCAATTTTCTTAACCTAAATTCAAGACTTTACATCTATCACTGTTAACTTTCGTCTTGTAAGTTTTGACCTAGAGTTCCTACAAGTTGAGATCATTTTAAATCTGGAGTCTGTCATCCTATATATTGAACTACGCCACCCAGCTTTGCGTTATCTGCAATGCAAAAAGCCTGTCTTTGTGATCAATTATGATCAACAATCTGCTTCTTTAGGGCAGGGGCCCTGATCTGGACAGCTGTGAATTCCTCACAGTGCTTAGTAGGGTGCCCTCTATAATAGTGTCTGTTATTTGTTAAATAAACGAATATTTGGGCAGAGCCAAAAAACAGTTCCTGTGGCCCTTCACTAAAAACATTTTCTTCCAGGTTGACATTGAATCCGCTGATCAACCAGCTGTGAATCTGCCTAATTACTAGTTATGCAGTCAAATTTCACAATCTATGCACAAGGATATTACAGAAGACTCTCAAATGTTCTGCTAAAATCAAGACATATTTATATTTGACATTCTGGCATGGTTGTTCTGATTCAGCCATCATGATGCAGCCATGATAAAAACAGACTACTAGGAGCTGTTATCATTTACCTGTCTGATACTTTTTCCTCAACCCTTATCCAAATTACAGGGAACTCTCACTTTCTACTTTCTTCAATATGAATGTTTTAGATTACGCATTCCTTTTTGCCTTTAGATTCTCCATATTTCAGAAGTAAATTTTAAAGAATAATTTCATATGAAAAACTGCCTTGAGGAAGTGAAAAATTCATATATGTATAATCAGGAAACAGATGTATTTTTAAGTTTGTTTGGTATTAAAAAAAAGATAAACCTCTAAAGAGCCTAATAAACCTATTCCCTCAAACCATCAGAATATCGAAGTTTTACGATTTTAAAAATAACAGATGCATATTATTTTTTCATGGGATTTTACAGGGAATATTAATGATAGAACTGACAGACATTGACTCAAGGACTCCCAGTGAAGCCTGGATCTGAGTATATGAGACCATACTATGATGCAAACATACTCCCCTACTCTAGAATCTTGTCTCTTGAAGGTTTGGAATCAGAAATTTTAAGACACAGACTATTCAAGAAATAAGAGAATTCTCAGAGAATGAGCAGATACTATGCCCAAAATGATTAATGGCCTTTCAAAGATGAGCAAGTGTGGGAAACATATGGCTCCTGGAGATGTGTGCTTTGCTTGCCAGATGGTGCCTGACCCCCTACTCCATCCTTCATCTCTTCTCTGAGATTCACCCCATCCATGACACCCATTCCATTTTTGACCCCTACTCCCACCTTATCCCTGATCTCCATCCTCATGGCTGGGGGATGAGGTGAAACTGAGGGCTGGGGCATGTCTGTCTGTTTTGCACATTACTTGGTAATAAAAAATAAAAAAAAAGTAGTGGAATGTTTTATTGGTTTGTTTTGCAGCTGTTGTAGAAGCACCCCCATATCAAAACAGTCTCATCAGAAAGTTCCCAGCATCAAAATGGCAGATCAATATAAGCATGTCAAAAGATCATATAACCATGTATATAACAGAATGGAAAAAAAAAAAGGCAGACTTGAGTGCTAGTTCCAGCTTTTACCAATTGTCTTCCAGACTCTGGGAAATTCTACTTCCTAATCTGAGCTTAACTTTTTTGAAAATGGAAATTTTGGACTAAATGATCTTCATAGTTCCTTCTCAAACTATGATTCTCAAACTACCTCGTACTGTTATTTAACTATTTCATTTGTGAGTATCTTGCCTTTAAGCATCTCTGCGACAAGGACCACATCTCAAACTTTCACAGAAGGCATCACACAATCTAAGCACAGAGCAGGCACTTACAACCATCTGTCAATTGCATTGACTACCAATTTATGGGGAAAGCTAGTTGTTAGTAGGCTTCTATTCAATTACTTTTCTCTGAGGAGCACAGAACATCACATGTAACCCTAGTTGCTGATCAGATTCTAACTAGCATCAGGCCTAACTCTTTGCTTGAAGGACAAGAATTTCAGGAACAGCCCAAGAGAATATTGAGTCCCCAAATGAATCTGATGCAAGGTCCTCCATGATCTGTGTCCAGATGGAGTGATGCTTCCAAGCGACCCTGTGTTCAACCTCACCTCCTCCCCACTGTCTTTCATCCAATTGGTATGTGCTAAATGTGAAAACACTCTCTGTACTATGTTCAGGAAGAAAAAAAGTGCCCTGTAAGATACTGTTAATATTTTACATTTTAGCATAAAGCTTTCCTTAAAACATAAGCATTTCTGTGACCTTCTTTGCAAATTAGATTTTGCTCTGATCAAACTTTTATTTATGCTAACTACTATGGGAGACATTTCTTAATAATTCAGTACTTTTTAATCTTTGTTTTGCTAAAGTAACAAATTAACATTCTACAAATTTTCATTGAGCCTCAAATACATGCTAGGCACTGTGCTAGTTGTGAACAAATCACGTCTATATGCAGTACATATAGGACGAATTTACACATTTGTTCAACTCGATACAGGTTAACATCCTGGAAAACACATCAGTCTTTTATCTTCCTTTCATGACAGTGATTAAATATCCAGGCGCTCAGATTTTTTTAAAAGGTATGTTCTAATTTCCTTATTAAGAAGACAAGTCACCAAAGGCTAATCTGAGTTTCTCTTTCAACTCTATGCTGCCATCCTAGTCAAGTCTGATTAAATAGTAGTGTCACTACAATTTGGGGCACAGATACCTTACTAATAGAAGAAACTGACATACCAAATAGATAACCGAAATTTCCCAATGGGGCTATACTTCCTTGTAGCTTGACTTCACAAGAACAGTATATAACTGAACTTTTGACCTTCTGTACTCCTCCCATTGAAAATAATGGCAGCTATGGTAGATTTCCGCTTTAAAAAATGAAGGAGTCACAGAGATGCTAGTGGAGTAAAAACAGCCCAAGTAAAGCATTTGGTTTGGCATGTGCAACATCTCAATGAGATGTTGTCACCTGGTGATCCTGTCACAGCCTTCAAAAAATGCTCAGTTTCTCAATTCTCTGATTCTTGGGTAGTATCAAGTTTAAAATTTTGTAGCATTAGGCAAATATGCCACACAGAGATGAAAGCTGACCCTCACTGATGGGCATTTGGGCCTTCCCTAATAATCTGTGGAAGTGGTTTTCAAAATCATTGTCTCAACACATTGGTATGTCCAGATCAGCTGTGAATATGTGTTCTGCATCAGCTGTTATGAATACTAACTACCATCATTTGTAAGTAATTTTCTTTACAAAAAAAAAGTGAATTGAAAGTCACACCTTTATATAGAAATACCATTGCTAAATCACTCACATTTCAATAGGCTTTCTAGCTTCTACACAGGGGGGGTGGGATTACTGCCTGTGCAAGGCGAACTACACAGAACCTAGGGCAGCCCCGCCTATGGGAAGGTCCCGTTTGGGAAGAGCAAGTCCTAAGGATTGAAGAAAGCACAGCTAAATCCTGAGAATTATGCTTAACCCTAGGCAGCCCAGAGCACGCAGTATGTGAAAGCTATCAGATTTAGCTCTCATAATGGTTGAGGATTGCTCACTGTATGATAGCTTAAACTTTAATTTTCAAGATTTGGGGTTGCAATGAATTGGGCTTGGGAGATTTTGAAGGAATTGGGTTTTTTTTTTTTTTTGGTGGGGGAAGAGGGGTGCGTGTTATTCCAAAGCAATTGCCTGACTGATTTTCAATCCTCTCAGCCTGTTATATCAGAGTGATATAACAGAAGGTGGGA
This sequence comes from Pan troglodytes, assembly GCF_028858775.2. NCBI lineage: Eukaryota > Metazoa > Chordata > Mammalia > Primates > Hominidae > Pan > Pan troglodytes. The sequence continues at coordinate 131,380,824 of NC_072421.2, forward strand.
GAATGACACTGCCTTAAAGTGAGAAGGACAGCTAGTTAGGACCCAGAGAGGGAGGAATTCTCTTTTGGACTTGCTGAGTTTCAATTAATGTTAGGAGATTGAAATGGAAAAATAAAAACTTTTATAACTTATTTGAACTGGCTGCCTTGTCTATAACATGGGCTTAAGACTATCTGCTTTGAAGAGTGTTGTGAGGATTACAGACGATGTATATAAAGCACATATCACAATGTCTGGCTCATAAAAGATAGTTTTAATTACTATTAGGCAGTAAGAAATATAGGACTAGGCCGGGCATGGTGGTGCACGCCTGTAGTCCCAGCTACTCGGGAGTCTGAGGCAGGAGAATCGCTTGAACCCGGGAGGTAGAGGTTGCAGTGAGCCGAGATCGTGCCACTGCACTCCAGCCTGGGCAACAGAGGGAGACTCCGTCTCAAAAAAAAAAAAAAAAAAAAAAAAAAAATAGGACTAGGCATGGGTAAGAAGTCAGAACTGGAGAAGTTAACTGCATTGAGGTAGCAGTTGAAGCTCTGAGAATGAATGAAGAGTAGAGAGACAAGGGAGCACTGCGCCCCTTTGGGGAACAATCACATTTGCATAGGAGAGGCAGAGGAAGAAGACTTTCCATCACAAAGGAGAGAAGGAATACTCAGAAAGGTAGGAGGAGAGTTAAATTCATGTAGTGTCTGGAACCAAGGGAAGAGAAACATCCATGGAGAAGAAAGGGATGAGGAAAAATAAGTGCCAATGAATTTAGCAAAAAGTCAGTTGCTGGTAACCTGCAAGGGCAAAATTTTAGCAGAGAGGCAGTGGCAGAAGTCAGATTACAAGGTGTTTCAGAATTAGTGGTAAAGAAATGGAGCCAACAGATGTAAACCACTCACTTGAGAAGAAAAAGTCAATAATATCTCAGTCTTACAGCTGGACCTGGTCCAGACATGCAAGAACAGACTTTAGCTGTAAAGACTTAAACGTGGGATTTTAATATGGAATTTCTGATGGCTGCAGGTATAGAGGGGCCTCCCAAGGGAAAAACACATTCCTCCTCAATCTAAATATGGCTTTCATAAGCTCAACAAAGGGAGGCCAACCTTGGTTGTTTCGTAAATCTCCATGGCTTCAAGATAATGCCACTCTATTCTAGGGACTGAAGAGAGGAAAGAAATAGAATGAAAAATTTAAGAACATACAAAGATTGGTGGAGAGCCTGCTCTCTTTGGTGGCCTCCCTGCAGAGCTTTTGTTCTCAAAATTCCCAGACTCTCCAAGAGTCTTTAGGGAGCATAACCCAATCAAGCCTCCTCAAGTTAAAGAGAAAAAAAAAAAAAAAAAAAAGCTTGCCTATTAACTCCAAACCAATCACCTCCTGCTTCCCTTGTATTACACAAAGTCCCTATTTTCAGTGAGTAAATAAATACCGCCCCACCCCAAAAGCAGAGAGGTTTTCTAAAAAAGCTGGTAGGGCCCACAAAGCTGATTAAGGCTTGTTTATTTGAAAGGTTCAAATAAAAGGCATTTCAATGGTGAGGAATGTTTGAGGACTATTAAGATGTGACAGGATTCACTAGGGTAAACATGTCTTGCCTCAGGCTTCTGGGACTCTCTAATCCCTATAACAAGCAAGGTCCTAAATAAGAGAAATAATAATACTAGCTACTATTTATTGAGCAAGCCTGTATCATGTGCCCTTTACATGAATTGTCTCATTTAATCCTCACAATAGAGCTATGAGGCTAGATATTATCAGCCCCAGGGATTCAGAGCCCCTGGGCTAACCTCTGGCACCCAAGGACCTCCCAGGTTTCACCAGCATAAATGCCCTATACCTATACCCTGGCTCTCAATTTGTACTTTCTCGTCCCAGTACTGCTTAGACTGCTCGGTTTGCAACTGGTTAAGAAAAAATAAGCCTCCTGTCTCTTGACCCCATTATATTTTATCTCACACAGTCTTTGGAAATAAACAGACCCAAGTTGAAATCCTGACTCTGCCCCATCCAATCTGTGTGGTCTTGAGCAAATGACTTCCTCAAATGGACAATAATGGTACCTTCCTCGAGGTGCTGTAAAGACTAATATGCTAGTACAGTATAGTTAGCACTTAGTTAACAATCAAAAATGTTACTTTTTAAAAGTTTTAGCATTAAGTAATGGTTTCATATTTCCCTCACTCAAATATGATTATTTCTTTTTTGTAGCAAAAGATATATATCACTATAATTTTTTGAAAAATTCAGAAAATAAAAAGAGAAACAAAAATTAACTCTTAGCCCACCATGCCAAAAAAAAAAACAACCAGATAATGCAGCATAGATGCTTATGTATTTTTTCATCAAACTGGAAATATATATATATATATAAAGTTTTATATTCTTTTCTTTATAAAATTTTAACAAGTATCATCATCTGGCTCATAAAAGATCATTTTTTCTTACCATAAAATATTCTTTGAAAGCATAATTGTTAACAGCATCATAATATTCCATTGTATGGATGTACCATGATTGATTAATAGTCACAACACCAATTTAACAAAAATAATTGTCTTTTTATTTATTTATTTATTTATTTTTGAGATGGAGGTTCGCTCTTGTTGCCCAGGCTGGAGAGCAATGGTGCAATCTCAGCTCACTGCAACCTCCGCCTCCCGGGTTCAAGCAATTCTCCTGCCTCAGCCTCCCAAGCAGCTAGGATTACAGGTGCCCACCACCACGCCTGGCTAATTTTTTGTATTCTTAGTAGAGACAGGGTTTCACTATGTTGGCCAGGCTGTTCTTGAACTCCTGACCTCAGGTGATCCACCTGCCTCAGCCTCCCAAAGTGCTGGGATTACAGGCGTGAGCCACGGTGCCTGGTCATAATTGTCTTTTAACCTGAATCTTTAGTACTTCAACCCAGAGGACACTTCCAATGAAAATTCAAGAGAAAAAAGTGTTTCTGTTTCCCCTAATACATACATTATGTTTGGTCATCATGCATTTAACTCCCCATCAGGGGTTTCTGGCTTAGTGTTACCTGTGGATGTCTAAGCAAAAGTTTCAAAAGTTAGGCTTTTGGGCCATGTCCTAGGAAACCAGCATCTTGAAAAAGAAGTCTGCAACATTATGTACATTCAATCATAGCTACCTAATAATGAAATGCATATTCTGAACATTTTAAGAAGCCACTACTTTACCAGACATTGTGACATCAGACAGATACTCTCAAACCAGCAGACTGATTCTCATTAAGATAGTTACAATGGATTGGTTGACCAGGCATTGTGGCTCAAGCCTGTAATCCCAGCACCTTGGGAGGTGGGTGGATCACTTGAGGCCAGGAGTTCAAGACCAGCCTAGCCAACAAGGTAAAACCCCGTCTCTACCAAAAATACAAAAAAATTGCCAGCGTGGTAGCACGCACCTGTAATCCCAGCTACTTGGGAGGCTGAGGCAGGAGAATCGATTGAACCTGGGAGGCGAAGGTTGCAGTAAGCCGAGATCACACCACTGCACCCCAGCCTGGGTGGCAAAGTGAGACTCTGTCTCAAAAAAAAAAAAAAAAGGATTGTTTAAATATATGACAGTACACTCAAACAATATTGCATAGCCATTAAAATGGCATTGGCATCCACATAATAATACGGAAAAAATGTTCACAATATATTGTTAGGTTGTTTACAAAGCAGGGTATAAAATGGTATGTATACTACAAGACTTTTTAAAAAGTATATATACACTTTTTTCTATTAAAAAGTCTGTTAACTAAGCTGTTATGAGTAGTTATCTCTAGGTCTTAGTATTATGGGTGAAAAATTTTCTTATCTGTGTTTTTCAATTTTCTAAAGTTAACAGGTATTATACCAATACATTATTAATTTTTTAAAAACAGCCAAAATTGTTAATTTTCCCACTGTCTAACCCCCCCATAGGGTATATTACCATTCCCTAAGTAGCCTGGCTTATCAAGACTTCATTGTATCAACAATAATAAATAGACTGGGCATGGTGGCTCACATCCATAATCCGAGGACTTTGGGAGGCAAAAGCAGGGAGATCACTGGAGCCCAGAAGTTCAAGACCAGCCTGGGTAACACAGGAAGACCCAATTTCTACAAATAATAAAATATTTAGCCAGGTGTGATGGCACATGCCTGTAGTCCCAGCTACTCAGGAGGCTGAGGTAGGAGGATCACTTGAGCCCAGGAAATCAAAGCTGCAATAAGCCATGGTCACACCACTGCACTCCAACCTGGGTGACAAAGTGAGATCCTGTCTCAGTGATGATGATGATGATAATAATAATAATAAACAACCCCAATGGAGCCAAAAGAACACTGAAATTAGAGTGAAAGTCCTGAATTGGAAACTAAACTCCACCATTTCCTAGCATTATGTCCATGGCAAATTCCTTAATCTCCCTGAGCCTCAGTCCTCATCTCTAAAGTAGAGAATAATATTACCTACCCTAAAGGGTTGTTGTGAGTTTAAATGAGACAGTGCAGGTGCAAATGCCTATCTCCATACTTAACACACAGAAAGTCGTTCTAATACCTTTCTCAGCAAGAAAGAAAGTGTGAAATGAGTCTCATTTTAATTAGTCAATTCCTGCTCTGTGTTTCTCTTTTTGTTCAATGTGTTCCATGTGTTCAGACTGGAGTCTGAGAAAGAATATACAAAAAGGAGATACACCAATGACAGTGGAATTACCTGAAACAATGGAGACAGGCAAATGCCTGAGCGGCCCACAGTCCTTGTATCATATGTAAATTAGACATACTTGATCCCAAACTGAATCTAAATTAATATAGTAGATACCCCTGCCAACTCTGTAACCATGACTTAAACTGAAAAAGAAGAAAACCTCAAGTTTAAATGGTCCAGTGTTAATGCAGTTAAAGAAAATCCTCACTGAGCTCATAGCAGAAGTAAAGGGCTATACAGTCAATGTTAATTATGTTCTTGTTTGCTATATGAGAGTATAAGAACAGATCTGTCCCCTACTGTACTAATGAGCACCTAAAACTAAGGATCTGTCATGTGTGTTTTATGACTGTCATTGGTTTTTCAAAAAGCAGTGTTACATTTGTCCTAGAGAGAAAAAGGGAAGATATTTTTTTAAAAAATTACAGTAATAACAATAAAAGTCTCCAACTCTTCCTTTTTCTGTTTCCCCACCACCTCTCAAATACTGCTGGTTCATCATTCTATAACTCACAATTTCCAAACACCAAAATTGAAAAATGTGATGGTATTAAATATGAATAACCATCTGCTCTATCCCTTTGAGGAGAGCTGGAGCTCAAAACCTCAAATATAGGACACTAAAAAAGCCCACCCTCTGGCATACTTAAGCAAAGTTTTCTTTCTGTCCACACACTACAAAATTGAAAAACGTAGGTGAAAAAGTGAGCTCTTTAATCAAAATTTTTACTTTTTAATGTCCACAATTTTATCCAACATTCAAAATTGTATCCAGGATTAGAAACTGTATACTTCGTATATCTTTTTAAAAAAATCATATAAATAAAAAACTACCTAGAAGTCTCAAAACATCAGATAACATGATTGGTTTTATTCTTTTATGACTACTTAAGCAGGAGAGGAGTGAATGGGCTTCAGAAATATCTCATTTTTCCAGCAGCTTTCTTGTAGAATAATATACTTTCATAATGAAATGTAAGATTATAAATTGCCAAATTGATTTTGCATCAGTGGTAAAAAGTCATACGTGACTAAGTGTTCTAAGGTGACCTAGTATGTTATAGAAACTGAAACCATAGTATACTGACAGTTTAATTGGTTTAGCAAGAGTTCATATCACTTGGCTGAAATGCATCATTGGCCTTTCTATCGTTACATCTTATTGCAGCTTTAAAAATAAAGTGGATGACAATCTAGTGAAATGTTTCCTTTACTAAATCAGGTTCCTGTCCTTGACTTTATTGCTACGCCTAGCTTTCCAAAGCAATGTTTACAAACTGCCTCTGCCTTTTAATATATTTTGAATAGTGAGATTTATCTCCCAACTTGATCCTTTCGTGCCAGGAGATAGGAAAACACTAGTGTATGGTCCATGTGAAGAGCACCAAAACAGATGGCAGCAAGGAGTTAAATACCAGAGTGGATGGCACCTTGACATTTATTGCTATCTAGTGCAAACCAGAATATATAATTTGACTCTTTTATAGCATTAGGAGGGCAATTTAAATGCGTTAGGACTTGAACTATCAAAAGATGCTGTCTCCTGTCTCCAGATGTAATTACAAGACAAGACTATTAAAGCAGTCTTATAAATATGAGAGGAGCTGAGACTGTGAAGGGCGACAGAAGCGGAAAGAACCACCTCCACTGCAGTGGCAGCTCATTTTCTGACAGAGCAGTCCCTGCTGCAGAAGAGGCCAGCAACCCAGCTAGGATACTCTCCTCCAGAAGCACAGGTGCTAAGCAAGGTCCCTGAATTCAAATGAGACCCAGCACAGTGAACTAGGAGCAGAAATGGCATTCCCACCACCAAGAACATTCTAGACCCTTTTGCCTCCGTTGCACCACTGCAGATTTCAGCTGTTCGTCCTGTTTATTGAGAAGGTACTTACTACCTGTGAGGAGTACAGTGCTAGGCAATGGTACATTTAGTAAATCCAAGTCATGCCAAGTTGGTGCTCTCCAACTCCAGTAGGTAGTGATTCCCTAAACTTCAACTTTCACTTGTTGAACCCCTTCCCTTCGGTGACATTAAAGTGTGTATATGTAAATATAAAAACATTGTCTGTGAATTTCATAATATTACCAGAAATAATGTAAAAGACAAAGAGAATCTCCTATTACATGTCAGTAAGATATATTCTTTAAAAAGATAATATCCCACATAGCTACCACGTTAAGGAATTACATATAAAAATGGTAAAAGGGTAAAGGAAGAGAGGGCTAAGTCTGGGTTGGCCAGACATGGTGGTTCACACCTGTAATCCCAGCACTTTGGGAGGTTAAGGTGGGAGGATTGCCTGAGCCAAGGAGTTCGAGATCAGCCTGGGTAACACAGGGAGATCCCATCTCTGTGAAAATTTTTAAAAAATATTAGCCAAGCATAGGTGGCTTGCCCCTGTGGTCCCACCTACTCAGGAGGCTGATGCAGGAGGACTGCTTGAGCTCAAGAGGTCTAGGCTGCAGTGAGCCTCGACCTCGATGTGTGTGTTCATGCCACTGCACTCCAGCCTATGTGACAGAGCAAGATCCTGTCTCAAAAAAAAAAAAAAATCTGAGTTGAAACTGAGATTCTGCCGGGTACAGTGGCTCACACCTGTAATCTCAGCACTTTTGGAAGCTGAGGTAGGAGGACTGCTTGAGCTCGGGAGTTCAAGACCAGCCTGAGCAACACAGCAAGACCTCATCTCTACTAAAAATTAAAAAAAAAATTAGCCAGGCATGGTGGCACATGCCTGTAGTCCTAGCTACTTAGGAAACTGAAGCAGGAGAATCACTTGAGCTCAGGAGATCGAGGCTGTAGTGAGCTTGATCACACCACTACACCCCAGTCTGGGCAACAGAGTAAGATCCTGTCAAAAAAAAAAAAAAAAGAAAAAGAAAGAAACTGAAATTCCTAGAAAGGAGCGAAGTTAAAAGCAAGTACATGAAGCAGAAAGATGCTTTTTCCTAATAGACTCAATTAGGAAAAAGGAGGTAGTGGCACAGACACCACACACTGCTCATAGGTATATAAATTGATCAAATTCTTCTGGAGGATGATTTAACATTAAGCATCAAGATCTTTTTAAAAGTTCATATTCCTCAATTATTTTACTTTTAGGTCTTTACCCTCAAGGAAACATTAGAAATGAGCATAAAAATATGTGTACACAGGTGATAACTGTGGCATTATTTACACTAGCATAAAATTGGGGACAACCTACATGTATATCAATAAGGGGCTGGTTAAATACATTATACATATTAACAATCACATTTAGGTGAGCTTTTATTGGAATATGAAAATACACATGTATATTGTTAAGAGAGAAAAGGGCAGAGTTCAAAACTGAGTATATAGTAGAAATATGCTAATCCCTATCCCAATCCTATGTATTTTCAAAACGTCTTCAGACACAGTGCAATTAAATAAAAACCAAAACAGAGCTAATCACTGTTGATGGTAAGAGATTCGGCTACTTAATTTTTAAAACTTTTTATTTTAAAATAATTTTAAATTTACATGAGTTGCAAAATTAGTTTCATCCAGCTCCCCCTAATATTAACACCTTACATAACCATGGATTATTTGTCAAAATTTAAAAATAAACATGGGTATAACATGATTAACTGAACTACCACCTTTATTTGGATTTCCCCAGATTTCCCACTAATGTCCTTTATCTGTCCCAGGCTCTAATTCACAATACCACATTGCATTTACTTGCTCACTTAAGTTTAACAAGATAATCCAAATTTTTGCCTCACTCAAGACTCATAAAATGCCATTTCATTTAATCAGATTTTCTTTTAGCTTAGCTATTTCTATTACAAGGTTATGAAAATATAGAGAAAATACCATTTTAGAATAAGTCAGAATATTCTGTCTTCCTGATTTGCACATGAATTAACTGATCTCAGAATTCTTCCCAGAAACTTTGGTATTGTTTCTCTCCTCTGGTCTCCGGGCCCCTCTTAGCTCTATTCATGCCCCACTACCAATCAGGTCCTTGCTGGCTGGGAACCAAGGCAGCACCGGTAGCTGCTCCACTCATCTTGAACAAGGGACAAAAACAAGTACTAAACCAAATGGAATAGAACTTTGAGGTGGGGAGCTACAATCAGTAACCCCAATCCTTCTAGAAACACCTCTGGATAAAAGTGATTTGCTCAACAAACATTTCTTTAGCATCTGTACATATGATTTCAAAGTGGTGCAGACAGGCTGAGTAACTTGACAAAAAGTCATTTAGCTAATAGATGGCAGAGCAGTGATTCAAACCCCCGTTCCTATGTGATTCCAAAGTCTATGATCTTAACTATTCCATTATTGTGCCTTTCTTGAAAGATACTCAATAAATAACTGACCTGAATCAGTCCAATTCTAGCTTTTGAGCCTTGATTTTTTCAACCTTGACTTGAACTCTGACCGTAGCACTGGTTCTGACTTGATCTTTATGGCAAATATGCTTTCTTTCTTCTTTTACTAAAACGTTGGCCCTGCCTACCCTGATATGTTGCACTGTATACCAACCCAGTTGCCTGCTCTGTGATGTGTCTCCGCCATGTTATGTTAACATTTCCTGGATGTGCCTGTCTCTCCTGGTTAGGGACCATCCTACTTCTTTCTCCCCGCAACAATGAGGGACCTCTGATGTCCTTTGCTCTGGCAGTAGTCTGGTTGCCATCTGGCCATTAAGCAGTTCTAGACCTGCTCCTGGCCCTCTGCTGCCCTCTAGCAGTTGCCGGCTACTCTGCCCCATCTGGAACAGGAACTTTACCTTTGGGCCTTGTATACTTCCACTTGGCTTGGTAACCTTAAAGCCAGGAAAAGGGAAGTCTGGCTGAAACAGCCTGGATTCCCTGGGAGAATGACACTTGGCAGCAAGTAGCTCAAGAAGAATGACTTTCTCTTCTTCCTTTTTAAGAGAAGGCTAGAGGGAAAGGAGGAAGAAAGACTGGTCCTACGCCTTTCCCACTGAGAATCTCTCAAGGGATACTGTTCCCAAAATGGCACTGTGGAAGACCTTGTGTGTCCAACTTACAAAGTGTGTTTGTACTAGTTGTGGTCCCAGCTTACAAAGGAGCTTTCCAGCTCTGAGAATGGAGGATGGAGGGGGCAGCAAGTCCTTGGGCCTTTGGGAAATGGATATATCAGTGTCTTGACCCAGTGGATACTTTCTAAACTCCTCTAGCCACTATAAGGGTGACCTCAGGAACTACCAGCTGTGCACAGGTGGCAGAAGCCTTTGATGACTGGTTTCCTCTTCCCTAGAGTAATTTAGCAGCAGGAGTGGGTGCAGGGTGGAAGGAGCAGCTGTTTATTCTCATGACACTTCCCACTCCTGAAGACAGCTCTTTGATTGATTCACCACCAACCGCCCCCTTGCCCCCCGCCCCCAGAAGATCTAGCTTGGTCTCCAGGGACAGAAACAGTTTGGGCTTAGATAGGTTGTGCAACTTCCTCTGGATCAAATACTGGATCCTCAGGAAAAAAAAACAAAAACAAAAAAAAACAACTTTCCTCAGTTCTGTCTGCTGGTAAGGATGACAGGGGTGACAATAAAGGTACCACTGCCACCACCTCCATCCCACCTTTTCCCAGCTTATTTACTTGATCCTCACTACAGCTATGTGAGGTAGAGTCTTCTATTAGCCCCATTTTAAAGACGGGGAACATGAAGGTCTAAGAGGATAAGGCTCTTGCCCAAGGTCACATAGAGGCAGAGCCAGGATTTGAACCCAAACGGTTTTAGGATGAAAAGAGCCATTAGGATTGAAAACAGACTTCCAACAAGAAGCCTTACATTCCCCATCTGAGCACCCTTTACCAACACATACACGCGTGTACACACACACACACACACACACACACAGCATCCCAAGCGACTGTTTGTTTCTCTTTTCCAGCAAAGAGCAATTTAATCTCCTTTTAGGAAACAAAATCGGACCCATTTAGTCAGGGAGAGGAGACAGGCTGAGAAGAGAAAAGCAAGTGAAAGTAAAAATCAAACTTGCTAAACACAGGAAGTGGAGGAGGCAGGCTGGAAGCTCTGATCAGAGAGATAGGACATGGTAGGTCTCAGACACTGCTCCCTCCTTTATGAGAAGCCCTAAAGCAAGAATTCAAGAGAGAATAATCTAAAACATGTCCTCCCTAAATCCCCACCCCACCCCCATCCTGAAATAGAGGGTAGGTCTTCCTGATCACTGGGAAGACAGAGGAGAGAAATTATTGCCTTTCCCTTCTAGCCTTCCATAAATTCCAGCCATTAGTCAAGGCTGAGAATCTAACACAGAAAGAGGGAAAACTGGAAGAACCTCTAAGATGAGGGCTGTACAACCCAGCCAGCAGGTCAAAGGATTGGAGGACCACCCTGAACAGCTTGGGAACAACTGGATTACAACAGCTGGTTGGGCCAAGGCTTCTCAGCCCTAGGCTCGGCAGTGGCCCAGGCCTACTGTTTATTTGCATTGCAAAAGCAAGTCACCCTCAAGCTGGATCTTCCAAAGATGATAACATCAGCTCCCATTTAATTATGAAAAAGGAACAGTCAAAATAAGCAGATGACTCTCGGCTTTGCTTTACTGCCACAGGTTGAATTTCAGTACTGATTGACACTGACAAATGCCAGGTACGTGAGGAAATGGCAGTCCTGAGATGTTCTGCTTGGTTGTTCTCCGTCCTATAAATCGCCCAGGAACATTGTTTTTAAAAGGGAGAAATCACCTTGACATTCTGATGATTCTAAATTTGGGAATCACTGTCAGATACCAGTGGCTTTTACATGACATTTACATATGAAGAAATTTTTAAATGAAAAATGTATTATATATTCTTTAACATTAACACTTGGCTGAAAAATATTCCACTATGTGTGCTGGTACAGGGCTGCAATTGAAATTCCAGTCGCTTTTAGAAAATGCTCAACACTTTTGAAGCTATTTCCTACCAATGAGTTTATCGCACAATATATAGAACCCAACTGGCCACTTTAAATGGCTCTAGAAGGCAATTGTATATCAAACTCCTCCATAATGGATTTTTTTAATTGTTAAAGAAACTCATCAATCCTCAGTAATCATTTTAAAGTAAAAATGATTCACTCATAACTAGAAGCGAGTGCAGCCCCTGCTCCCACTCCAAAAGCCATGACCATGAATAACTCCAATTCACCCCCAATTCTGGAAGTGCTAATTACCTCCACGGATGCTATACAAGCAGCTAAAAAGCCAGATGACCACAAGCAATTAGCCAATCAATCTGACTTGAAATCGCCCCCAACACAATTGGCAGAAAGCCATATATGAAGTCGAAATGGGCAGCCACCTATTTGAGAGAAAGGTTTTCACCATCCACACTACGTTAATAACCTGCCATGGTGTCCCAAATTACCACCATTCTAATCACACACTGGGACTTAGGCCCTGCTCAAAAAGTGAATAGGAAAAAGAAACTCATTGTCAAAAACATGTTAGCCCATTAGGACCTATTACCACACTAAGTAGCTCTCACCTAGGAAAACTGAGGGCAGTGTTCTGAGTGAATGGGAAGGAGAGAGTCAGTCCATTTCTGGGAAAGGTGACAAAGAGAAAAGTATTCGTGGAAACAGAGGTGTAGAAGAGGTGGGTAAGGTGAGTGAAAACAAAGCCCATCTAGTTTCCATATTCCTTAAAGAGGAAAAGAATGTGGCTGTCATCATTTGAGCCCAGGAGGCAGAGGTTGCAATGAGCCAAGATCACACCACTGCACTCCAGCCTGGTGACAGAGTGAGACCCTGTCTCAAAGGAAAAGAAGGTGGCTGTCACAAATAATAATCACACCAGTCTAACATCAATCCCCAACAGGATTTCAGAACATGTCATCAAGCAGAAGATGTGTGAGCATTTCAAAAAGGAAGAGGCATTCAAAAGAAACTGGCACAGTTTTATAAGAACAAGTCATGCCAGAGTAACCTCATTCCCTTTTATGATAGGGGTACTGGGCTGAAAACCAGAGAAATCCAGTGGATATACTGATTCCGGATTTCAAGAGGGCCTTGGACAAAGTGAAGAGTAATGTCCAAGAGAGACTGCTCTGGACTGCAAAGAATACCACTGGCTGGTTCCCTCACTGATTTAATGGCAGTACTAAAGGTGCTAGTTAATAGATTAATGTCAACTGAAAAGGAAGTCTCTAATCAGGATTTTAAGGTATCTTCTCTGCTCAATATTTTTAATCAATGACTGGTGTGATGGCATAAATGATGCACTGATCATATTTACAAATTACTAAAGCTGGAAGAACCGTTAACTAATTTTGAAACCCTAAAATCTGGGCTCAAATTTAGTAAGATGTCATATCAATACAGGACCAAATCCCCAAAGGTGAAATGAAGGCCAGCGATAAAAGTTTGGAGAATTTTGCTTGATTATAAATACAACACTTGCTAACTCAACCGTGAGTGGCTGTTAAATTGGTTGCCTCAATAAAAGTAATACTATGTAGATAATAGGAGGTAATTGCTACCCTGTGCATCACACTGGGCAATTCCGAGTACCACAATTTAGAAGGATAACAACCAAGTAGAAACCTACTTGAGTAGAAGCCACATGAAAGCAACTGGTATGGTAAAAGAGTTACATGGAGATGGATTGTGGGCCAACAAACATAAGAACTAGCAACTAAAGCTGACCAAAAATTAAACGGCTGCCTCTTAGGGGAGGGAGTTCTTGATCAGAAGAGGTTTTCACTCCAAAACCAAATGACCACTCACCCAAAATATGTTGTACAGAGGAGTCACACAGAGGTATGAGGGTTGCATTTGATGGTGTTTCTAAAGCTCCCTGACAACTCTGATATGCTGTGATTCTATGGAACCACCTCCCTAATTTACAAAACTGAAAAAGGACACACAACTAAAGCCAAGCCTCTGGGTAGTAAATTAACTCATGAAAAGAAATGTTCTGAACCCAGTAGAGAGAATAAGGAAGCGGCAGACAATCCTAGTCCTTTCTTCCTCCAAACTCCGTAGCTGTAGGGGTCTTATTTGCATGGATGGCTTGGGAGTTTAAATAAACTTCATTGGGTGGCTGAGATGTCTGTAATGAGGACAGGGGTGAAGGGAGTCAAATGGTGATGTGTAAACAACTTATTTCCCTGACTTCTGTGAAAACAGAATCCGATGTTTTTCTATAGAGTGATTTATATGGATAGGGACAAAAACAAAACAATGAACTAAACCACACTCCAAATGTGGATTATTTGTGAAATATAATTGAAACACAATCTAAAGCAAAGCATTTCTTCCATGAGCCCTTAATTGAGAAATAAAAATAACACGGAGATCATGTCCATAGACAGACTGACGTCAATGTTTGAGGAATTTAGCTGAATAGACTACCATGTGCATGTCTGAAACTACCCAGCAGTGCCTGACACACAGTAAGTGCTCACTAAATAGCTGGCTGACAGTAACAGAAAAATTAAAGTGTTTGAGGCATCTAACCAAAAATACCGTCCCCCCCCGCCCCCCTGCCACCGCCCCGGCAAATCGGCAAATTCAAGCCTGCAATATGACAGCAGGATTCAGGTCTTTTGTTTGAGGTAGCTTAACCAGACTGGGCCTGGAGCTTGGTGTTCCTTGACCTCTGGAACGCTGAAAGGGAGAACACAATTTCCTAGGCAGACTGCTCAGGGTCACTCCTCTGGAACCACCAATTACACTCACTTCCCTAGTGAACTACGGAAAGGACTGGCTCTTTCTGCACATTGGGAGGCAGCAGAGAGTGCAATTCTGGCCTGTTGTCCCTGGAAACCCTAAGGGGTTCCGCTCCAGTACATGAAACATAGGAATTAAAATATTTCCTTTGGCACTGTAAGAGAAAAGAAAAAATAAAGAACATACCTAAATGTTTGCCAATAGGGAAGCAGATGGATGGGAATATTATGCAGCTGGTTTTTTTTTAAAGTACAAAGTATTTAAGTACTTGTTTTGAACGATGCCAGAGATGTATAAAGTGAAAAGGTATGTTACCAAATAGTATATATGGTATGACCCCATTTATGTAGGAAAAAAAACTGTATGAGTAGTGAGTGTGTGCATATTTATACAGAAATACATGGGGAAAAGTTCAGAAGGATACACACATCAAACTCTTTACAGTGTATGCAGCTGACAATATAAATAAGATAGAGTGAGGGATAAAGGGGGGACTTTCACTTTTTTTTTTTTCTTTTCTAGACAGTCTCCGTCTGTCACCCAGGCTGGAGTGCCTTGGTGCAATCATGGTTCACTGCAGCCTCATCCTCCCTTGAGCTCAGGTAATCCTCCTGCTTCAGCCTCCCAAGTAGCTGGGACTACAGGTGTGCACCACCAAACATGGCTAATTTTTGTATTTTTTGTAGAGACAGGGTCTCGCCATGTTGCCCAGGCTGGTCTTGAACTTCTGACCTCAAGCGATCCATCTGCCACAGCCTCCCAAAGTGTCAGAATTACAGGTGTGAGCCACCATGCCTGGCTACTTTCACTTTTTACTCTCTATATTTCTTTTATAAAATAAATTTTACAGTGTATATTTAAGGTATACAATGTGATGTAATAAATATACATATATATATATATATATATATATATATATATATATATTTACTATAGTGGAACAAATTAACAACTCCATCATCTCACATACACATTCCCCACTTTCCTTGTGGCAAGAACAGCTATAATCTACTCATTTAGTAAAAATCCTGCATACAATATACTATTATCAACTATAGTCCTCATGTATTATATATTAGATCTTTGGACTTGTTCATCCTAAATATCTGCTACTTTGTATCATCTGACCTACATCTCCCCATTTCCTTTCCCCTGCCCCAATCTTGGTAGCCACTGTTTTATTCTCTATCTCTGTATATCTCTGTATATTTGATCTTTTTCCCCTTTAATGTCCTCCAGGTCCATCCATGTTGTGGCAAAAGGAAGGATCTCCTTTTCTTAAAGGCTGAATAATGTTGCATGAAACATTTTCTATTCATGTTTCTATTCATGAAACAGTTTCTTTATCAATTCATCCATTTGGACAACCAGGTTGTTTCCATATCTTGGCTATTGTGAATAATGCAGCAATGAACATTGGGAGTGCAGATATCTCTTAGACAGACTGATTTCATTTTGAGGGGTATATACGTGCTAAAAATTGCTGGGATTCCTGGGTCATATGGGTCACATGGTAGTCCTGATTTTAATTTCCTTAGGAACCTCCATACTGTTTTCCATAATGGTTGCACCAATCTACATTTCCATCAGCAGTGTGCAAGGGTTCCCTTTTCCCTACACCCTTGTCAACACTTGTTATCTCTTGTCTTTTTGATAACAGCTATCTTAACAGGTGTGAGGTGGTATCTCATGGTGGTTTTCATTTGCAATTCCTGATGATTAGTGATGTTTAGCATTTTTTCAGGTACCTGTTGGCTATTTTTATGTCATCTTTGGAGAAATGTCTATTCAAGTCCTTTGCCCATTTTTAAATCAAGTTATATGTTTTCTTCCTATTGAGTTGTATGAGTTCTTTATAAATCTTGGATATTAACCCCTTATCAGATATAAGGTTTGTAAATATTTGCAACCATTTTCCCAATCTGTAGGTTGCCTTTTCATTTTGCTGATTGTTTCCTTTGCTGTGCAGAAGCTTTTTAGTTTGATGTAGTCCCATTTACTTATTTTGCTTTTGTAGCCTGAGCTTTTGGTGTGATATCCATAAAATCATTGCCAAGGTCAATGCCAAGGAGCTTTTCCCCTATGTTTTCTTCTAAAAGGTTTATGGTTTCAGGTCTTACTTTTAGGTCTTCATCCATTTTAAGTTGATTTTTATGTACAGTATAAGATAAGGGTCCAATTTAATTCTTTTGCATGTGGAAATCCTGTTCTCTCAGCACCATTTATTGAAAAGACTATTCTTTCTCCATTGTGTCTTTTTTGGTGCCCTTGTGGAAAATTAGTTGACCACATATGTTTGGGTTCATTTTTGGGTTCTTGATTCTGTTCCACTGGTTTTCCATATAGTTCTGTATTGTTTCTTTCTTTTTGTTTTTTCATTAAGCATGTCTAAATATGTATGCATTTCTCCATCTTAGAAAATTACCTTTGTAATTTGAAAAAAATATCAAAAATGGAAAAGGAAGAAACCCCTACCCTTTCACCCAGCCTCCTGGGAATCCACAGAGTGACTTGGTGAAGGAGTCCAGCCAGGCCTGCTTAGCTTCCCTGCTTTCTTTGCTCCATACAAGACATTTTTACTCTTTCTTTTTGGTGGCAGGTGGTCACAGGTTGCAAGGAGACTAGTTCTTAGGGTAGTACATTGCCCTAAATGGAGAGATAATTTATTAACAAGCAATTCTCTCAGAAGTTCAAAACCCTGGGAGAAGCAACAACCTTTTCAAAGCCTTTTCATAAGAAACAGCAGCAGTGCCCACTAGTAAAATTATACAATCTATGTGCCAAATACTTCTGATGGAGAAAACATGGCATTTGAGGCAAACAGAAACTTAGTAAAGTAAAAGTGCTGATTCACATAAGCCTAAAGACAATAAAAACCTTGGCACACATGTTCTTTTCTATCAAATCCATTCAGATACCATGCACACACAAAAGTTGTTTAGGAAAACAAAATCGGGCAACATTGAATAACTAGATTCAATCAACAAAATACTCCTGTAAACCACTTGTGAACTCCTCTTTGGTTAGTCACCAAATAATTCCCACACTATACAAAGAGCATTCCATGAAAAAAAGGTTCATGTACAAACATGCCTCATGGACCAGTTTTCCCCATCAGAATGAGAATGTGAGCCAACTCAGAAAAATTAAAGAGAACTAGATTTAGAGCTAGAAGGCCAGTTTTCAAACTGTGACTTGCCAACACAAGACTTCATGCCAGTGGTTCTCAATGGAAGATGAATTTGAGCTCCCCCCAACTGCCCCAGGCCCAGGGACATTTGACAACATTTTTGGTTGTCACAACTGGAGAGAGGTACTCCTGCATCTAGTGGGTAGAGGCCAGGGATGCTGCTAAACATTCTACAATGCACAGGACAACCTCCATGACAAAGAATTACCTTGTCCCAAATGTTCAAATGTTCATAATGCCAATATTGAAAAACCCTGCTTTAGACAAATCACTTCTCATCTCTCTATCCTTGGTTTTCCTACTTGGAAAATAGGGACTATGTGTCTCATGGAAGCAGAAATGTTTTAAAGTATTTAGTTTTATGTAAGTGTGGGATTATCTGATCTTACCATTATTTTTTAGTACTTCAAGTCTATAAGAAATGCCTGAGAACTGATCATTTTCAGCTTCAAACTTTAATGTGGAGTTTTACAAATACAATTTTATTTTTTTTCTTTTTTGAGATGGAGTCTCGCTCTGTCACCAGGCTGGAGTGCAGTGGTGCGATCTTGGCTCACTGCAACCTCTGCCTCGTGGGTTCAAGCGATTCTCCTGCCTCAGCCTCCTGAGTAGCTGGGACTACAGGCGCGTGTCACCACGCCTGGCTAATTTTTGTGTATTTTTAGTAGAGACGGGGTTTCACTATGTTGGCCAGGATGGTCTCAATCTCCTGACCTCATGATCCACCCGCCTCAGCCTCCCAAAGTGCTGGGATTACAGGCATGAGCCACCGTGCCCGGCCACAAATTATTTTTTAAAGTAATTTAGAAATGAGCCATAGACATCTTCCTGGTGAAAGTAGTACTTGAGGCAACAGATAGTATCGAGCAGAGACTGAGAGACCAGGCACTCAAATAAGAGTGTCTGGAGTTCAAATCATGGCAAGGTACTGAACATCTGTAAAACATGGTACTAACAGTATCTACTTTATAGGGTTGTTGTGAGGATTCAATGTGTTAATGTATATAATGAGCTTCTAACGATACTCGGTACATAGTACATACTCATTAAATATTTGCTATTGTTATTTTTAATGAAGCACACTAGAGGTATACAAGGTATTATGAGACACAAAGGAGGGTAACCTAATCCAGTGGAGGGGGTAGTCAGGGAAGGTGTCCTGGAGAACGTGGTACTTCAGTTACATCTTAAAACCTGACAGATGTTAAAGGAAAGGTATAAAACTTGAGGCAGGGAGGCTGGTTAGAAAGCGATTAAATCCTCAGGATAGAGCTGAGGGCTGAAACCAGGGCAGTGATAACCAACAGGACTTGGTGACCACTGGCTATGGGGAAAGAAGGACCCAGGAAGGAGGGGGCAGAAGATAGGACATGAACAAGTTGCTTACCCTCTCTGAGCTTCCATTTCCTTCATACATCAAATGAAGACAATGCTACCTATTTAACAAGATTACTGCAGGGATTAAATAAATGTATTAAAACCCTCTAGCATAGTGGCACATAGTAGACAATAAATGGAAACTCTCACTATTATTCCTGATTATTATTAACAACACTTACAATAGCCCTGGAAGGACTAAGGACTAAGCCCTAAATGACAGCTAGCCCACAAGGCTCAGCATCAGGAAAAGACATGCCTGGTGTTACACTATTGGCTTCATAGCAGAGCCATGAATATAAACTCTATATTCCACCTCCTACTCTGTGGTATGTTTTTTTTGTTTTGTTTTGTTTTCCTCCCACTGTACTGTTCTAAATGGTTGGAGGAGGCTCCCCTCCAAAAGATCAAGGTGAGCTTACCCATATTGTCAGCAGTCTTCTCCCAGTGTCAGCAATGAATAGGATTCTAAAACACACTGGAGGACTGCTTCCTTCTGCTCAAGGTAAAAATTGCCCATATTCCTTAATCTGATCATTGTACCCTACCTCTCTTTATTAAAACAGAAAGCTCAGTGTATATAACTGAGTGGATAAACTTGCTATTTCTACAGATGCTGGGATTTTAACTGTATCACCTCCCAAGAGAACTAAATGGTAGACAGTAGCCTGATTATAATCAGAACAAACACAGCTGGATTTCTAAATGGTGCAACTCCCTTAATGCCTCCACTGGGCTATAGCTTTGCTATTGTTGTTTGGTTTCTTTAAAAGATGTTTATTATACTCAGTTGAAAACCATAAGGGTAAAGCTTCTAATTCTGCAGGCCCCAAACTAACCCCTCTTAAAAGCAACATAGGTGAGATCAAAATAACTATGTTTGAGAAAGGACATGGGAGGCAACATGTAAAATAATAGTTCTTCCCTCAAGCCAGGTAGAAATCTGAATGGTAGCAGAATATGCCAGCAATCAGTACCCAAATGGATATTATTAAATCTAAGAATCCTGAGTTTACTGCTGTTAAAATAACTGAGACTGCTTATTTGAGTCCATTAAATAATAATAATTTGAATCTATTTGTTCAGACTGGGATTTTTCATAAAACCAAATTAGAGTGGAATGGAGTTTTAGAGATTAGCTAGCCCTGTGGTCCTTAACTGTTTGGGAGGCATAGACCCCTTTACGAATCTGACTTAAACTCTGTGCTTTCTCTTCAGAAAAAAAGTCACATATACAAAAAAATTTTACACAAAATTTCAGGGGCTTCAAGGAACCACTGTAACCTATTAATGGACCCCAGTTAAGAACCAATGTGCTAGTCTCTTCATCTCTTTGGACAGACAAAGAAAATTAATTTGCCTGATTTCCTGTTGGAAAACAGCCTTATATTTAAAATGTGAATTACACATAATAACCCTAATTAATAAGAGCCCCTTATATAAGTGTGCATATAGCGCTATTTGGTTTAATATGCAAATTTACATATACATCTTCTTATTCTTATAACTAATATAAGAATATGGACTAGACATGTAATAGCTCCATTTTATAGGTTAGAAATCCAAGGTTTTGGGAAATTAAAGCTCAACAAACATTTAGAAAATCTACCATATATATCTACCTACCAACACTGAGTAAGGGGGCAGAGATACAGAGATGAACTCAAAACGGACCCTTGAGTTGCTTTCAGTCCTGTGAAGGGGACAGACATTCTCCACCCTATCCAAAGCACATCATTTCTAGGTTACTAGAAACCTAGAGATGCCAACAATGAGCAAGGGAACATGGTGTGGGGCAGGTGGGATGGGGACTAGGCAGGATTGCAAGGAGACCTAGCCTCACCTGCAGGTTTAGAAAAGGATCCCTAAGGTGTTCAGACAGCTTGTTGCAGGATCCAGAGCCTGAAAATGACCAACTAGGAACTGCAATCTAAGTATTCTAAGACTTCTCTATGGGCTGAGCTTCCCAAAGGCCTTTGCTATAGTTTGGATATTTGTCCCGGACCAAATCTCATGTTGAATTGTAATCCCCAATGCTGGAGGTGGGGCCTGGTGGGAGGCATTTGGATCGTGAGGGCAGATCCCTCATGGCTTGGTGCTGTCTTCACAATAGCGAGTTCTTTGGAGATCTGATCACTTAAAAGTGTGTGGCCCTTCTCCCCCTCACTCTCTCTCTCCTGCTCCTGCTTTTGGCACGTGATGTTGCAAGCTCCTGCTTCACCTTCCACCATGAGTAAAAGCTTCCTGAGGCCTCCCCAGAAACTGATGTCAGTACTATGCTTCCTGTACAGTCTGCATAACTGTGGGCCAATTAAACCTCTTTTCTTTTTTTTTTTGTTTTTTTTTTTGAGATGGAATCTCACTCTGTTGCCCCGGCTGGAGTGCAGTGACACGATCTCAGCTCACTGCAACCTCAGCCTCCTGGGTTCAAGCAGTTCTCCTGCCTCAGCCTCCCGAGTAGCTGGGATTACAGGCGTGTGCCACCATGCCCGGCTAAATTTTTTGTATTTTTTTTTTCAGTAGAGATGGGGTTTCACCACCTTGGCCAGGCTGGTCTTGAACTCCTGATCCACCCACCTCAGCCTCCCAAAGTGCTGAGATTACAGGCGTGAGCCACTGAGCCCAGCCTAAACCTCCTTTATGAATTTTATTTTTATTTATTATTCTTATTCCTTTTTCAGATGGAGTTTCGCTCTTGTTGCCAAGGCTGGAGTGCATGGTGCAATCTTGGCTCACTGCAACCTCCACCTCCTGGGTTCAAGCGATTTTCCTGCCTCAGCCTCCCAAGTAGCTGGGATTACAGGCACGCACCACCACGCCTGGCTAATTTTGTATTTTTAGTAGAGATGGGGTTTCATCATGTTGGTCAGGCTGGTCTCAAACTCCTGGCCTCAGATGATCCACCCGCCTTGGCCTCCCAAAGTGCTGGGATTACAGGTGTGAGCCACCAAGCCCAGCCAAACTTTATTTACATATATATACATATATATTTTTTAAGACAGGATCTCACTTTGTTGCCCAGGCTAGAGTGCAGTGGGGTGATCACAGCTCACTACAGTCTTGACCTCCCAGGCTCAGGGGATCCCCTACCTCAGCCTCTCCAGTAGCTGGGACTATAGGCATGTGCCACCACACTCAGCTAATTTTTTTTTTGTATTTTTTTTTTATAGAGACGGGGTTTCGCCACATTGCCCAGGCTGGTCTTCGAACTCCTGGGTTCAAGTGATCCTCCTCCTCAGCCTCCCAAAGTGCTGGGATTACAGGCGTGAGCCATCATGCCTGGCCTTCTTTATAAATTATCCAGTCTCAGGTATTTCTTTATAGTAATGCAAGAATGACCTAATACAGCCTCGCAACTAGATGGGGCTGAAAAATCACTCCTAGAGACACAGCTTCAATCACATCAGGAATATTATAGAAAATGTCTAGCTCTTCCATTTTCAATAAAAGTCACTCTCAGAACATGCTCAGTACATACAAATTTGCTTTAGCACATGAAAGTTAATTAGCCATGACTCAACTTAAACATGAGATAATTCAGTAGGTAAATCCGAAACACTTCCTTCCTACTAGTGACCATGTTACTATACTCAAATGTTCCCCCTCCACACTTAATTTTCTAATCTTGCTTCCTTTGTGTTTTGCTTTGGAGCTAGGTATTTATCTCTTTTCTTTCCTGCTATGCTGGTAATCAGGGCCTCTGAATGGCTCGGCAGAATAAAGAAAACAAAAGTGATTCTTAGAGGGGCCATACAACTTTCTTGTAAGTACAAAGGCACATTTCTACTACAGTTTCACCGTCTGTATTAAAGATGTCTGGGAAAGGAATAATAAGTGTGTGGCGGGGGTTGGAAACAACTACTTGGACTGACACAGAAAGAATTGTGCAGGACAGCTATATTTTAAATGTCTTTTTCTTCTGTCTTCTTCTCTCTCTGACCTCCCACTGCCAGCCGCCCACTCCCCCATCCATTCTACCCCCAAAAGGCCCTGAGCATTTTGGAAGCAAGATGAATTATTTCCCTTTTCAGAGTCTCTAGAGCTATTTTCTTAAGCATTGTATTTAATGATTTGCAGTGCTCACGTTATATTTGAAAATCGTTCGTTTTTCAGTTGAATATGATTTTTTAAAGTTTGTTGAATGCTTTAATTTTTCATGACGTCTAGAGGATATAATTTTCTGTGATAATATATGAGAGTATCATGTAAGGCACAGAAGAGTTTTGATTTACAAAACTGACTTCCAACTAACTTTTCAGGACTATATATGTTATACTATGTCAGACCTACCTACATAAGGCCTAAATAACAGTGCTAATGATAATAATAAAACCTCATGCTTATATGACAACTAAGGCATTATCTTATTTGAGTTTCATAACAATCTTTTCTTGAGACGGGGTCTCGCTCTGTCACCCAGGCTGGAGTGCAGGGGCGTGATCTCGACTCACTGCAACCTCTACCTCCCAGGCTGAAGCGATCCTCCCACCTCAGTCTCCCAAGTAGCTGGGACTACAGGAATATGCCACTGTGCTCAGCTTATTATTATTATTATTATTATTATTATTATTATTATTTTGATAGAGATGGTGTTTTGCCATATTGCCCAGGCTGTTCTCGAACTTCTGAGCTCAAGCAATCCACCTACCTCAGCCTCAGAAAATGCTGGGATTAAACTTAAAGTATAATAATAATAATAATAATAAAGTGAAAAAAAAAGAAAGAAAATGCTGGGATTACAGGAGTGAGCCACCTTGCCCGGCCTGAGTCTCATAACAATTTGAGATTTAGGTAAGATTAGAATTATCCCCATTATATAGATGAAGAAAATGAGGCTCAGACAGGTTAAGTGGTTAGGTCAAGGTCACACACCTTCCACATGACATAAACAGGACAAGAAATCAAAGGTAAAAGTTTTCCACACGTGCCTAAACCCCTAGGATAAAACATACCACAGCTCTCTCACTTTGACTTAGAAGTGCTAACAACGGCTTGTGAAAAATGAAAAGCCTTGAAGGAAGGCAGAATAAAAATCTGAGAGACAATCACTGATCTTTTATCTTCTAGACTTCAAGCTGAATCAAGTTCTTCAAAGAAAACCCAATAAAGCCCAGACATTTTCATCATAACAAAATAAATAATTCAGTCAGGCTTTAGAGGGCTCCTGCATTTTGATTGGCTATTTGATATATTTGTGACTTAGCCACCACTAAACTGATTAAAGCTAACCTGATTGACGCAGTTATGTTGACAGAGCCTCTGACACTGACAGTTATGAATGGAAAGTGTAAATAACAATAAATAACCTGGAGCTTCCACATTTATTCCTAATGGAGAATTTAGCACTTGCAAAAGTCAAACGCCTGATAGGCTAAAAATTACAGCCTTTGGTCTATCTGGCGCCAAAGAAACTGTTTAAATTCATCACCCCTCCTCTCGTTAGGAAGATATCCACAGAGCCTCGGGTTCTTCCAGGCAGACAGACAGACAGACAGGTTTGATTTTTTTTTTTTTTTAACACTCAGACTCTTTGAGCTGCAAGGGGCGGTAGAAATTATCTGGTCTAACCCTACATCTTATATATGGGAAAACTAAAGCTCAGAGAAATGAAATTGATTGCCCAAGGTCATCCAGTGAGTCATGATGGCATCGGGGCCACAATCCATGTCCTGTTACTCCTAGTCTAATGTTCTTGTCACCAGACCCCACAACAGGGAAAAGTCTCCACCTGACACACGCAGCACATGTGCACACACAAAGACACCCACATACGCATCCATTCTTAATTATAATAAACCTACAAAGATAATTGAGGCTATATTCTCTGGGCTAAATTTCTATTGGTGTCAATAGAAATAGATTTGAGGCAGACTCTGAGATATAAAATTGTATGCAGCTTTTCAACTTCAAGTCCATCTTGTGATTACAAATTAATACCCCTATTTTAAACCACATCTGAACATAACTGTAGAGAGCATGCACACTCTTTGGTTTATCACCAGCATTGCTTTGAATGTGTACAGTACAATTTTATTTTTGCAAAAAAAAAAAAAACCTACACATGTGAAATATGCAGGAAAAAAATGAGAAAGCCTATGCTCACCACAGTGATCTCTGGATGTTAGGATTCTGGGTGATTTTTATGTTCTATTTTATATTTATCAGAACTTAGTAACTTCTCTTCTAAAACGAACACCTATTATTTATGTAGTAAAGTGTCCTTATCAGCAGGACAGCAGAAGAGGAACAATATTAGAAATGTTGTAATAAAATATTCAGACATATAAACTCTTGATATTTTTCAGGCTCCATAATAACTTCACAATATCAACTCATGGTCAACTAAGCTTATAACATAAAACATGTTCAATTCGAATTTCCCTCCTGGGAAACTGAAAAGACTTATAGATCCAATGATCATCTCTTTCCATGTGCATATTTGGCCCATAGAACAGGTAGGCCATTTTATGAAGTTACTGTCCCCAGATGGCTGCTCATTCAAATTCAGGAACAACTAGCTCAACAAATAGGATGTTTTCCTGGATCTTCACTAAGCCAAATTGATGAAGGGAAGGATGGTGAAGTGTGATTTATAACTACTTTCCAAAATTAACAAACACAAGCTAACATTCATTGAGCACTCACTATATACTAGGCACCACCCTAAATTAAGTTTTATATGCATCATATCATTTATTCCTCACAAAAACCATGTAAGGTTAGGTCCTATTATTGTTTTAGAGATGAAGAAATTGGGAGTTAGAGAGGTTTGGTAGACTCCCCCAGGTAACAAGATTCAAACCCAAGTCAATTTATTCCAGAATCCGTTCTCTTAAACACTACACTGCCTTTTATTATTTTTCCATACCTAGAGTAACTTAAACTCACTGCTAATAAAGTGTTTCCAAGTAGAGGTTCTATCAGGTTTGCTTTAATAGGCAAAGCTCATTGTAATTAGCAGCCTCAATTAATGGGCTTGCTCAAGTCCTTCAAGCAAGTTAAACATGACTTCCTGCAATCTTATATACACTATTAATTTGTTAGCAGATTCTTTCTTCATAAATGGGATGAAAGTAAACTTCAGCCCAAGTCAAACTACCACAATATTCAAATTAACAGAGCCCAAGTTAATGAGAGTTCACTCTAGATCATTAATTTTTACAAAATATTTACCTTCTGCCTTGAGTTCACTTCTGCCATTTCAGCATTTATTGCCTGTATAGTTAATGTACAAACATATGTTTGCACTGTTACAGTTTTCACATAAAAGACTTCTGACCGCCTTCAAAATAAGAAGAAAAAGTCCAACTATGGTCCTGCTTAATTGTGAGACATTTCTAACATAGTCTCTAAAGATCTGGGCTTTCACAATTTGTTGAAAACCTCATCTGGCACCAAGTAAATGTACAATAGAAGAAAATACTCAAGTTGGCACATGTAGCAAAAACTTCCATTCAATTTTCTTAAATAATTCTCCTTCTTTCTTAAGCAAAGTTTAATGTTACAGGATTTGGGTGCCTGAATTAGTAGCTACCCCACCTCACTCCCCAAAACAAATAAGCATAATTACATTGCTTTCTACTAGATTGCCTCTCTCATGTACATCCTACTAGCTCAAGTTCCAGACCAGCTACTGGCTCCTTATGTTGATGAAGTCAAGACACTGTCTAAATTCTTCCATGTCTACATTCAGACAGTAGAGAAAATAACAATCGTGCCACCAACTTTCAACTGGAGATGATTGAAAATACAATTACTGCATGCAAGTCACATTGAAATCCTTTAAGGAAAACTGCAGTGTATATAAATCATAATTGATTATACCTTGAAAATATTTCTATTACTGTCTTCTTTACATGTCTAGTACAGTGTATATAAGCAAAAATTAGAGCTTCAGGAGTCTAGTTCAGTGTTTACTCTAAGAAGACTTCATGAGCAAGGAAATGACAGACCCACATGTTCCTCTAACACTACAGTGGCTACATTTTAACTAGGCCAAGAAAGAGAGGTCCTGTGTGGTATGGCTAACTACTTATGGGAGTAATTTCACCATACAACTATAGCAAATTTATTTCAGTTCCAGATATCACTTTCCCCATTAACTCAGGAGACCAAAGGAGCTTAACTGCTTTCCTTTCATCCCCGTCGAATGCAGCAAGTTTCTCAGGAAGCAAATACTATTTAAATCATTTTCATAATTCTAAAATGCCTGTAAGACAAGTCCAGGGTCTAATTATACCACTTAAATTTGTTGAAGATGTTTGGGTTTTTCTTTTTTTAATTTCAATAATGAAAGAGCCCAAGGGTTTAAAGCCCTAATAATCTAATAAACTTTGCTAAGTGAACATTGTAACAGATATGCCTGGATGGGATTTTGTAAATACCAGACAATTTCCCCTGATCTTTATCAGGGAAAAGAAGCCTAAATCTTTGGCAGGAAGAAATTAAATGTAGCGCAAAATAATAACATCTGGCCAGATTGTGTTTGTCAGGGTAGCAGCCCCTTTAGATGTCAGGCTGAAAAGTACTAAAATGAACTCTGAAGAGTGTGTGTGCGATTCTTTATGAGGCAATAGGAAAGGCTGCCACCCTGCCATAGAATACTCAGGGTACAATTAACTCACCCTAGTATGTCCCTACAGAGAATTGTTTCATATCAATGGAATTTGAAGCCTTCTGCCAAATAAAAGTTTGGGGTCATTCTTGGGGTGTTTTGTTTATTTCTCCATTACTGTACAGATTCCTAACAGCACTTTCTATTTTTCAAAACCATCTATGATCATTTCAATAAGTTTTAAAGCTTATTTTTATCTTCTAGCTCCAAGGGAGACCGTGTGGCTCAATGAAAAGGGCAATGACTTTGAAGTTAGCAACTTAATGCTGCCACTTGCTGGTTACATGGCCTTGGACAAATTGGTTAATAGCTCTTAATCCCAGTTTCCACATCTGTAAAATGGGGATAATAATACCTAATGGTGTTATTACCATTATGAAGATTACTCAAGTCTAGCACATAGTACACTTTTAGTAAGATTAGTTAACTTTATTTCTCCTTCACTTAAGTAATCCTGGTAAGTTCAAATGTCTAACCTCACCAACCTTCCAGAGGTCTCTGACCTTCAAGAAGGCTTAATTTTTTGCAAGTTTACACTATCTTCCCCTCCCATCAAAACAAAAACAAAAAACCTCAGGGTTATATTTGAAATAATATGTGCATCATTTAAGCCTCTTCTTCCACTGTAAGCCATCTCAACCATCTGGCAGAGATTGCCAAAAGAACATACTTTGTTTTCCACTAATGATTACTTTGATGCATGAGATACTTTGTTTTTCCTGTCTCTCTGTTTTTTTTTTTTTTTTTTTAATCTGGCATTTAGAGAGGGAGAACTATGGTCATCTCACAATTTTTTAAAAAGGTTTTCCTAATAAACAACTCTTTCCAGAATTTGTACCACAAAACAATGCTAAGCCACTGATTTATCTGACAGGCCAGTATATCTGTTTCAAATGTTAATTGCTAGAAAGAGTACTGTTTTTCCAGGCACCAAAGAAGAGGAGTGTGGATAGCAATCTTTGGGGTTTTCCCCCACCTACTACTCTGTTGGTAGAACAAGCACTTTGGCCTCACTGGCTGGGTTTCTTAAGCTACCCTTCAAGGACTGGGGCATGTAAGAGTAAACACACATACTACATCAAAGAATAGTTCCAGGGCCCATTTCCCCAGCTGGGAAGGATGCCCAGAATCCACACTCCAGGCAGAGCCTGGTGGCAGGCTACATTTCACCACCCTCTAGAGCACCTTTCCAGCTACCAGGGCACAGGCTCCAGTGCATTTCTAGACCAAAATTACTTCCTATTAAAAGGCTAGAAAGGTTTCAGATCCAGAGGAAGAAAGGCAATTCTGATATAGTACAGACTGATAAGTGCCAAGGGACAACTGAATAACAACTACACTAGTCACTTAAACTTTCAAAACATTTTCATATATATTACCTCTTTTGATCCTCAAGAGCTCCAGCAGGTTGGCAGGTCAGGTGTTACCATCTTGCATATAAGAAAACAAACTTAGAGACTTTGAATTACCTACCTATTTCCACACAGCTGGTGTCAGAACAGGAAATAGAACACATCTTTGATTCATGCTAAGGCCAATATCAATTAGTAAAGAATCAAAGAATATATTGGAAACCAAATTAAGATATTGACACATTTGACTGAAAGTATGTTTAAACCCCCACAAAAAAGAAAACTTGAATTAACAAATCAGTTAAAGCAACTTATACAAAATGGGCTAGCATTCTGAATATACAAAGAGCTGCTTGTTACAAATCAATAAGAAAAGGACAACTAGTAAGGGACAAGTTATACTTAAATTTTTCCAAATGATGAAAGAATATTAGTGAGAAAAATCACAAAATAAAAGGTACAAATGATCAACAAATCTCACTGGCAACCAAAGAGTACTATTTTTTTCACCCACGCTGGGATTATGATAAAATGGCAAGGGGCAGACAGGAAAATGGACATTCTTACATTGCTAATCTCCATGGTGTGCTTATTTCACATTGTATGCCTGTATCAAAACATCTAATATACCCCATAAATATATACACCTACTATGTACCCACAAAAATTAAAAGTTAAAGTCTTTAAAAAGAAGTAAAGTGAAAGCACATACAAACTTTATGGAAATCAAATAGGCAATAAATGTGAGAAACCTTAAAAACTGCATAGTCTCTGACCCAGCAATTCCACTTCCAGGAATTTATCCTGAGGAAATCATTAAGGATGTGCATAAATATTTAATTACACGGACATTATTTAGTTCACCGTGGCTTACTGAAAGCAACCTTCATTTCCAACAATAGAGAGGGTTGGATTAATAACATGTGAAATATCCACAGTAGTAAGTAAAGGGTAGCCCCTAGATACTATATTTATATTGTGTTACAGAAGTACATTATTGACATGGAAAGATTATATGAAAAAGCAGTATAGTCAATTTTTGAAAAACTATACATACACCTATGTATGAATAAAAAGTATGCAAGACGATATGTCAAAATGTTAACAGTAGTTATCCTCTAGTGGGTAGAATCAGGGTCGTTTTATTTTCCACTTTTTTATTTCTTTGTGGTTTTTTCATTTTCTCTAATTAAAAAAGAAATACTTATTTGTGTAGCAAAAACTTGTTTTAAAAAAAGATTATCCTGAAATAAATGCTGCTGTATTACTTTCAAGGTCTCACATAATCAGGAATAAATAAATAATCCACTGGTCTCTAGAAACCTGCCTTAACAAATAGATAACAATTCTTTCTAATGAACCTATGATTATTGATTTTTTAATGCACACTAAAATTTTTATTTTAAAAATTATTCTTTTAAATCAGTTAATGATTCTGCTCTACAATTCGTTTAAACTATTCATTTATTTGACAAGTCCTTTTTTAAACTTGAGTCAACCTTAGTCCCACCTGTGTCTGATCAAATTCCTACACCCACGTCAAATCCCAATTTATTAGAGTTGATAAAGGAAGAACAACTATAAACAGATATAAGAAAGAATGAGAACCTTAAACTTTAACTTTGAAGAGTATCAATAGTTGCCATTTATTAAGCACCTATTCTATACCAAGCAATATGGTAAATGTTTTACATAATTTATGGCTCACTTTCACAGCAGTGCTGTAAGGTTGTAATTATTACCCTCATTTTGTAAAAGGGGGTTACGTAACTAGTGAGTAACAAGAGTATTTGAATACAGGACTATTTGACTTAAAAGACTATCTATTCTGACATTGTGCCTTCCACTAAAATATCAAATATAAAACTCTAAGGAAAGGTAAGGTTATGTGAATAGTCTCCAAATTTGATGCACTAGCAACAATATTGAGAGAGAACACATAGCATTATAGGAGAATAGCACAATTTAAATTCAGCAGTCTTGGGTCTAGCAACTCAATTATTTAGCATTGGGTTAACTTGCCTACATTACCAAACTCTCTTAGTTTTAGTCTCCTTATGGGATTAATACCACCTTTTTGAAGGGAAGCTGGCAAGGTCCAAATAAATACAAGTATGTCTGCCTGCTACAAGGCTTTCAAGAAAAGGGAGCTTCTCTTCCCTTCAGGTCCTTGTGAAAGGGTGGTAGGACACACAAGAATGTATTTGGACAAGCTGACAGGTGTCACCATTCTCATGGTTCTTGTTCACAAGGTGCAAATCTGTGGCACTGAATCTTGTTCACAGTGTTCTGGGAAGAGCCTAGGTCATGCTGGAAGAAAAGACAACCAGCCAGCCTCAGAGTTATGGGGCCAGAAGCTGAGGCAGAGGCTTAGAGAAACAGATGTTCCATCTCAATGGGCGAGCAAAACCCCATTATCCAGACTTTTAAGATCTTATATCTAAGCAGCTTTTAAAACCTAGAAGTAAATGCTGCAGGCAACAGGATCTATCTTTTCTTTTCTGTTTGGTCATACTGTTGCAGGGGAAGGGGAACAGTTAGAAATCTATTTCTATCAATACTACTTATTCTAATTTTGTGTGAGAGTGTATGTATATATATATGTGTGTTCATTCAAACATTTACTGAGAGTTTACTGTCTCACCTGGGGACAGAGGGATATGGTAGAATAGACACAAGCCCTATCCACAGAAAGCTCATTCTTTAGTAAAGGATACCCATGTTAATCAAATAACCATACATACTCCTGTAACCACTGCAACCTGATGAGTGCTAGAAAGGAAAAGCACAGGTTCCCAGGAGAGGGAAGAAATGCAATCCAATAATGACATTTCAGTTAATTGGGTTCAGAACTATATGCTAAAGAACTCTGACCAAAGGAGACGAGTGTCATAAGCATTCCAATTTCCTTTCAACATTTTTGTTCTCCTTCTTTTCTTAATGTAATCCAGTGGAATCAGTCTCCCTTTGCTGGGTAGATCTAGAGGCTACTTTAACTCATTCAGACCACTACGGGACCATTTAGAAACTGTATATTGTACGGTTTTAAATATACACACACACACAGAGAGGGAAAGGAAGAAAACACACAAAAATGTTACAAGTGGTTATCTCTGAATGAGAGGATTATGAGTGGGTATTTAGCGCATTTTGACATTAATTATATTAAAACATAAAAAATTATTTAAAAATGTATATGTGCCAGATATGTGACATTCATTACTGTAAAGCAAAGATATTATATTTCATACATATATATGCTTATAAATGCACAAGAGGGAATTATAAAAACAATGGCTACCATGCATTTTATTCCTATGGGCCAGCATAGAGCTGAGTTCTTCACAGCACTCATCTGATTTAATTTTGTTTAATGAATGGCTCAGAGAGAAGTGGCCTGCCCTTGGTCACAAAGAGAGGAAAGGGCAAAATTGGGACTTAGACACCAGTCTGCCTGAAGCCAGACCACATAGCCATCACACTATGCCCTTTGCTGCCTCCTAGGTGTTTGGCCCTTCCAAGAGGGAAGTCTAAGTGAGAGATTACAGGTATAGACAAGGAGTCCAGAAAGGCTGGTATCTAATAGGCAACTAATAATTTGAATTTGGCCAGGCATGGTGGCTCACACCTGTAATTTTAACACTTTGGGAGGCCGAGGTGGGCAGATCGCTTGAGCCCAGGAGTTTGAGACCAGCCAGGGCAACATGGCGAAACTCCATCTCTACAAAAAGTGCAAAAATTAGCACTGTGTGGTGGCACGTTCCTGTAGTCCCAGCTATTCAGGAGGCTGAGGTGGGAGGATCCCTTGAGCCCGGGAGGCAGAGGTTGCAGCGAGCTGAGATAGTGCCACTGCGCTCCAGCCTGGGCAACAGAGCGAGAATCTGTCTCAAATAATAATAATAATAATTTGAGTTTGAGTTTAATTGAGAAAAAGATGTGCACTGATTTACCCAACTCCCTCATGTGTTCTTCTCTTTGATCAACAGCATGTCTATCTGGAGAATTCATACAGCCAATCTCCTCCAAGAACCTCTACCCTCTGGTTGGAGTTAATCTCTTCCAACCCCACACTACCATAAAGAAGTGAATTTTCATACAAAAATTAGCCAGGCATGATGGCAGGCATCTGTCATCCCAGCTACTCAGGAGTCTGAAGCAGGAGAATCGCTTGAACCCAGGAGGCAGAGGTTGCAGTGAGCCAAGATCAGGCCATTGTACTCCAGCCTGGGTGACAGAGAGAGACTCCATCTCAAAAAAAAAAAAAAAAAAGAAAAGAAAAGAAAAGTTATTTTT
Source organism: Pan troglodytes (assembly GCF_028858775.2). Taxonomy (NCBI): domain Eukaryota; kingdom Metazoa; phylum Chordata; class Mammalia; order Primates; family Hominidae; genus Pan; species Pan troglodytes. Next base: position 131,414,013 of record NC_072421.2, read on the forward strand.
CTGTTAAACAATGAAACTTAAGCTACAGGGACCCTGCACTTGCACGCCCTCTCACAGAAGAGCCATAGGCATTTTGTATTTTTTATTTTGTCTTCTTTTTCTTAAAGAAGGTCCCCCAATTATATAAGTTTTGAGCACTACAAAACCTGGATCCACCTCTACTCCCCTTGGAAAACTGCGAAGGTTTTTTCTTACATTTCTCTTAGGATGCCTTGAACCCAAGTTATTTGTATACAAATGTCCTGGTTTCTGAATTTTGATCTACTTGAAGGTAGGCATGAGGTAGTTTTTCTCTTTGAATCCCCCACAGTACCTGCCTTTAGACATGCTATCCAGTTGCTCAGCCAATGCTTTTTTAATTAAATACCATAGAGTTCCCTTGCAAGGAGGAAAGTTAGAATTGAGGAGACTGCTTATGACCATGAGATGAAATACACAGAGGCTGTATCACACATATAGCACTGTTTTAAGGGCACAGGCTATGGAGCTGTACTTCCTGTGTTCAATTCTTGTCTCTGCCATCTATTGGGTGCTACTTTAAACAAGTCACCTAATCTCTTTAAGCCTCCATTTTGTCAGTGATAAAATGAGGCTAATGAAAGTACCCACCTCCTAGGGTTGTTATGAGGTTTAAATGAGATAAGTAAAACACTTGAGAACAGGAAATTTTTTATTCATCTCTCTCCAATACAGTACACTTTCAGAAAGGAGGTCTCTAATCCTCACCCAAGCCCTCAACTTTCTTCTCTCCATACCAGCCTGCCTACCCCACCCAGACTCATTCACACCCTGTCAGAATGCCCCCTAGAGCCTGCACTCTTAATCATTACACTCCATTGCTGAACTGGGAAGCAAGGGAGGCTAAAGGCATGAAACCCAGGGGTGCATTTGCTGGTAGTCTAGATGTTAGCTGATGGAGCCTGGAACTGAAATCAGAGAGGAACTAAAATCAAAAGGCATCTGCATATGATAAATGAGACAACTGAGACCGATGGGGTCTCAGTTGGAATGTAGGAAAATGATGTGAAGAAGGATGCAGGAAGAAATGAGACCTGGTGACTGAAAAGTGCAATGAAGGAAAAGGAGCAATACAGGTGCCTCAGTCCCTGGAAGTATCTCACAGTCAATAGAAGGGAAGGGGCTTTTAATTTCTATGTTACCATTTCCAGCTTAGAGGGAAATTGTTTCTACCTCCACTCTACTGACAAGAGAATTCAAATCTCTCAAACATATGCTTCATTACTCCAATATCAGGTACTGCAACTCAGTGAGACAGAAAGAAGAGGAGGAACATATGTTTTCAGAAAGTAAACAAATTCCAGTTTGGCGGCTGGTGGGGAGGTGGAGAGTAAGTACTCTAGGCAAAAGTGGTATTTTTCCTGGAAGCTTCTAGAGGGCAGGGACAATGTCCTTTAATGTGCTTTGTTGAGCCCACTAGTGAGAAAGGTGGGCAGTGATGATGACAGCAAGAGGAGGTGAGTTCAGAGCCCTGTTAAATCAAGGGCATGAGTTCAGGACCTTGTTCAATCAAGGGCGATGGCCTGGGGTAAAAGAGTTCATCTGCATAATCTCCTCACCTCATGGTTGGCCCCAGAATGGTCTCTGGTTGCATATTGAGTCGTTTTTCTAAGCTCTTTTCATTAAACAGTTTTCAGCCTAATGACTGACTTCTAAATCAATAAAGGGCCCAGGAAAGGTTTATAACTCCCCCAGCCTCTGGCTCTACTAAAGCCACAGAATTTTGAGACCCGATTGAATCCAAAAGTTTTACTTTAAAACTGAAATGGCTTTAAACACTCAGTTTCCAGTTGGTTTTCCAATTGCCCTAATAATTAAAGAATTGCATTTTTAAAAACTTTGTAACCAAAATATGCCTTTGAGTTGGTGCCATGAAAGTCCACTAATTAAAGCCAGCATCTTCTGGGCTCTGATGAGAAATTCACCCTTTTATAATGGGATTACTAGAGCTTTGCTGTACAGATGAGCGGTTTGATTAATAATTTACATTTTTGAGGATATATAACTTCACTCATGGCCGTGGTTTGAGTTCCTAAAATTATCCTATTCAGTTTAATGCTATTGTATTTAGCCTCGGCAAATGAATTAAGTTTTGATTAGACATCAGTGTAATTATTCTCTCCCATACATTACTTTTAACCAAGAAAGGGGTTGTGACAGACTGGCGGACAGTTAGAGTTGGGGATGCAATGGGGCTCAGCCTGCACAGAGCTGGAGTGTGGGCAGAACTGTCAGGCTAGTCAGGGGGAAAGAATTGTGAAATGGAGAAAAATGGCTCAGTACTCACTTAAAACCCCCACTACATAATAAAAACTAAATTAGCAAATGATTGAATCTCAAAAACATGTTTATCAACATTCAAGCAATTATTGAGTCACATATTAACTGTGAAGGAAAAAAGCTTTGCTTGAATAATGTCCCTAAACAGTTATTTCAAGCAGAAATGACTGGAGAAATTGCTGTGAGCTGACAGAAAAGGGTATTCTAACCAAGGTCAATTTTATTTAGGGGGAGTGGGAGAGACAGGAATCTGACAGAAGAGAGTCTAAAAACTGCCAAGAGCTGATGAAAACAGAAAATAAGGGAGAGAAACAACAGAAGAAGCACAGAAACGCTGCCCTCCCCCTCATTCAGAGATGTCTTTTTCATCTCCACAGAAAGCAGGTAGAAGAAAGCAAGCTTGCCAATACTGAGTGAGGATCAACTGAAGATCTCTAGACTTATACCAACCTTTTTCTCCTCTCTGCCATAATAGTGTGGACCAAAAAATGCAATTAAAATATGGCCTGAACCGACAAACCCCTCCTGATCTAGCTGCTTATTCATATATGAAATACACCAGATACTAGCCAGAAGAGAAGCTTCAGGAAGCTGAAAAAAGGATTGCTCCTGGCAGTATTGACACTTCAAACAGTACAGCTTCACATCCAAGAGTGCATAAAATAAACCCCTTTCCCAAAGAGTCTTTTGCCTAAGTACTCTTTCGTCTGTACACTGGAGCTGTTTGCATATATATCATCAATAAGTGGCAAAAGTTGTTGAAATACATCATGAACTCCAGCCTTGTCGAGGTTAATGTCTGTAATGATAATGCATCATTTATTTGGCACCACCTGGGGTAAAGCGGTCCACATAAATGAGCTGTCTAGATAATGCATGCATATGGTGTTTTACAGTTTTCAAGATACTTTCACATTCATTATTTCTACTTTACAAAAGTAAGCAGGACTGCAATTTTTATGCCCATTTTGCAGATAAGAAAACTGAGGCTACTGGAATCTAAATAACTGCCCCAAAATATAAAGCTCATAAATGCAGATCTAGAATTTGAACTTGGATTTTCTGACTCCAAGTCCAGTGTTTCTTTCGCTGATCTTAAGCACTGAGGAAATTCATTTTAGCCATTTAAAATGGAAATATTAAGAAAAGGACAGTGAATGTAAGTTGGACTTTCCTTATTTACTTGTAACCACATTGTGAACATCACTTGGACCTAACGTAATACAGGAGCCACTGTGGCTTGTAGGAGTATAGTCCTCTATTAAATGTCCCCAAGTGCCACATTTAGTGAGTTCTTGGATCCCCCCCTAGAAGGCCAGAAAATCAAGTGTGCCAAGACTACGCATAAACATGGAACAGTAGTAGACTCTAAGCAAGGACCCAAAAACCTTTCAGATGAGATGATTTCCTGCTCGACCACTATTTTTCCTTTCTGATGAAGAGAGTTCAAGTTGTGGAATAGGCAACTTCCAGAAAAAACAAGGTATTGCCGCATATAAAAGAGTCTATTATCACTCAAAGTCAGTGGTATCTTGGGGAAATCTAGAATTATCCAACATCTAGAAAAGACCTGGATGTACCCCAAATATTTCTTGATAGTACAAGGCTGGAAATCATAATAAAATTCTACAAAGAAAATAGAACTCAAGGTTTAAAGGTATAGAGGTGGTAGTGAGATGACGAAAAATTCAGAATTCTATTCCATTTTTCTTCACAAGAACCACAAATCCAACTTCTCAATTTTGTTTTACCTCAAGTACATTAAGAACAAGGAAAGCCATGTCACGTGATGGCTCAGAAGAAGCTGTGGCATCAATGAGTTTCCTCATCTGTAAAATGGAGATAATTACAGTACAGACCTCATAGGGCTGTTGGGAAAATTAAATGAGATAATTATGTAAAAGTCAGCATCATATAGTAGGCACTTAATAAATCTTCACTATTGTTATCATCATAACTATTATAAGGTAGGGGAGAAGAAAAAGAAAAAGAGAAAGGAAAGTCTACTTTTAGTGGAGTTTTTCAGAAAGAAATAATTAAGCAGAAACAAAAAGCAATTGTGCTGCCCCATTTTACTAAGCACATCTAAGTAAATTAAATTTAGGAAACGAGGCAATGCAAAGACTGAGAATAAAGAACAACTTTTTAAAATGCTTCAATCATTATCAAAACAACATTAGCAATAGAGCACTCCAATCACTGTAGCAAAGGGCCCCAGGCTCATTTATGAGGGCAAAGGCTTCCTGCAAATGAAGACATAAAATCCAAATCGAGGCAGTAAGGATTGCTCGTGGAACTGTGCACATATTTGCAGAAAGCACTCACTGCTTAAATACCCACAATGTGGACTAGTGAAGGAATACCAAAGAGACTGTGGATCTAGGCCAAGATCAAGATGAGCTTTCTTCAACTTCATGTGATGGAGAAAATAGCTAGCAAAAGCCGTCACATCAAATTTCACATGAGTGAAGTACTGGGATGGTTTTCTCACTAATTTGGTCTACCAGAATATTGGGGAGGGGATGTATTTTAGGGGAAAAACAATTGTGTCTCCTAATTTCAATTCATTGGAATAATAAACGGTCATAAGAAAGAAAAAAAGTGGATGCTCTCTTTTTCTTAGCAATTAATAATACATTATCTTGTAGTGGTCCCCAGTTTGAAGTCTTGTCTCTCCAAATGTTTGTTACAAAAGGATTTAGGGGCAATGTCTTCTGAAACATTGTACAAGTGCCTTGAGATCTGGGATCATCGTTTATTTTTCCTTGTTGGGTTTATTTTTTCTAAAAGTGAGGCAGGAAAAGAATGAGAAGAGGGAGTGAAACAAGATAAAGAATGAGTACCGATGGTGACAAGGTAAAGGGCACTAGCAATAATTAGCTCAGACATAATTTCATTGTCTCCATGTTCCTTTGCTAGGGTTGTCCTTCTGTCTATCCCCACAATTCAAGAAAGTGTGTGTGTGTGTGTGTGTGTGAAGTGAAAGAGAGACAGAGAGAAAGGGAGAGAGAGATACAATTAGTAGATGCTGCCCCCATTTTCTACCCTCTGTTCACATGACTAGTATTCAGCCTCCAAGCTATAGCAGGCTTATCTGGGAGCTAATCCAACCAAAATCTTGTCAGAACTTTTTTTCTCTCCTAGTCTCACATTTTTGCAGATCTAGAAAACACAGTGGGCAAAGTGCAGAACTGGACAGAGGTGTAAATGCTGACGACCCGGGCCCTCAGATAGATAGCCATGTCAGCTACTGTGAATGTTAAAATGCCAGTATGATCACTCTACCACTCCCCTCCAACCAGACAAGGATTGTAAGGTAACATCTGTGAGCTTGGATATTCTGGGAATTAAACAAATCACTAATACTCTGTTCTAAAAAGGGACCTTGATGCCCCAAAGAGTAAGATTCAGCTCTCTGCTTCAACCCAATTCTCATGTCACATCATTTCTTCTCACCCCACTTTCATCCAACAGATCAACTCCAAAACCAATCTAAGAAGTTCATGAATGCTACATGTATTTTTAAAATCTGTCTAAATTATTCATTCTATCACCAAATTGTTAGTCTCAACAAACTCTTCACAAGAGTCTGACTGCATAAATAGTTTAACAAATACTTCAAGCTTATATATTATACTTCGTATAATCAACCTAATACCCCCTGAGGCTTTGACCCAAGAAACTGTTGTGAATGTAGGCTTTATTAACTAATCTGAACAATTTTCTTAGCTAATTCTAAAGATTTCATTATAATACACAAAATAAGCTATAATCAACACACCTTACAATTCAGAGGTTAATTCTTGTAACAGTGCCATAAATCTCAAGCTTTGCAATGTTAAGCAGTCAGAAGTGTTATTTTTCTATCTGACCTCGATCCTCTCTTGGTGAGGCAAGAAAAAGGTGGCTGATTCCCTCTGCTTGAGGAAGGATAGAAGAAAGACTGATAATTAATTAATTACTAATTAATTGTGAATATCCATAATTAATTTTCCCAGTTATAGGAGGCAGCCTATGGGGATAGTTAAAAGAATAGACTCTAAGAGCCATGCCATCTGGGTTCAAATCCTGCCTTCGCCATTTATTTATTAATTTTGTGGCCTTGAGCAAGTTACTTAATCATTCTGTGCCTTAGATTTCCATCGACAAAATAAGGATACTAACATCTACTCATAATTATATTGTGAGGATTAAATGAATTAATACATGTAAACCACTTAAAAGAGCACCTAGCACATGGTGCCATATAAGTGTTTGCTATCATCACCACCACCACCGCCTCCATCATCATCATCATCTTCCTAGCTGGGTGTTAGAATTGAAGGAGGTACTCCCCATCCTGCTATGATAGTCCTACTAAGTTAGCAAGGAGAAGTGTCATTTCCTACCCGTTCTGGCAATGCCACAACAGCTTCTCTTGCAATCATTCACAGGCATGGTAAGAAGTGAGAGTCACAAAGAGAGGAGAGGTCACCACTCACACCAATGGGAAAATCCTGGGCCAACAAGCCAGTGTCTGCCTCTTAAATGGAAATGGTCCTAGTGGTCAGAAGGAGTCCACATGTGTCCCACAAGCATCTAACTCATTCCTGGAGAAAATTGGGCTCAGTATTTAAGGAAACTTTTTTGTTTTTGAATCAAGCTGAGAGAAAATATTATTTATTATTTCTGTAGAGATTTATAACCTTTATATACAGGTAAATAGAATGTCCTTGGACAATGATTTTTTGACAATACTCACCTTTCCAAAGATTGAAATGAAGCTTCTCTGAAAATGTGTTTTTTTAAACCAGAATTTCTCACTGGGAGGTTTTTAATAGCAAGCATTAATGCTGGAATGGTAATTTATAAATTATACTTAGTATTTGAAAGCCCAGTGCCCAAATAATGATGCCACTAAGCAGCACATCTAAAATAATCCCCAGAACTCACCTTGGAAAACCGCAGCATTCTGAATAATTAAGAACTTGAGCTCCATACTTGCAGACTGAAGCAGCTGTTCCATGTTCAGTCGTGCTGTTAGTTGGTATTTTTCTTCCATCTTTCTTGAGCAGCATGTTGGGCCCTTAGGGAGACATACTTGCAAATCTGATCCTGAAACAAACAAGGTTTTCATGTTTCAGTAAGCAGGATCTCTCTCTCACACACCCACACCCACACCACCCCCCCACCCCCACATACTCACACATGGCAAACAGGGCAAACAATGCATTTCTTTTGAGATACAGTAAAATTTTGATTATTCAAAATTACGTTTCATCTTAACTAATCCCTGCTTTCTCCCAGTTGTCCTTATGGCTGACTCTTTTTGAATAACCATCAGAATTAATTGCCTAGGTTTGACTCATAAATTCTGCATAAACTAATTTATAGCACCAAAAACACATCACTGAACACCGATATTTAGTTTGTCTTTTAAAAGATCAATCTTCACTCCTATAATTTATTTTTCCTGATTATAATGTATGAATGAGAAGACAACCAAGAAACAATTTTCAAAATTCCAGTTATGATTTCCAAATGAAATGTATGTCTGGCCAACCCAATACTGCTTTTCAGGATAAATGATCAAAACATCAATATCATATCAAAGCTGTGTTGTTGTTTTAACTAAAGGTCTGAAGCAAGATACAAGTCATTCAACAAATATTTATTAGGTGCCTACTATATGCCAAGCACTGTGGTTGTAACAGTATACAAAGCAAAGTCCCTGCCCTCATGGAGCTTACATTCTGGGAGATAACAAACAAACAAAAATATAAACATAATGTCAAAAGGTGATAAATACTATAGAGAAAGTAAAACAAAGTAAGGAAAGGAAAACAAACTGTGGTATATCTATAAAATGGAATTCTATTTAGCCATAAAAAGGAATGAACCATTAATGCATACTACTGGAGGGACAAAACTCAAAAACATTATGCTATGTGAAAGAAGCCAGATCAAAAAGAAGCACATACTCTATGGTTCCGTTTATACAAAAGTCTAAAAAACAGAAACTAATCTAGAGTGACAGAAAGCAGTTCAGTCGTTGTTAAGGGGGATGGTGGGCAGGAGGGGTAGGAGGAAGGGTTTATAAAGAGTAGTGGAGAAACTCTGGGGAGTGATGGATATGTTCATTATTTTTATTGTGGTAATGGTTTCACGGGTGTATATGCATGTCAAAATTATCAACTTGCACCCTTAAAATATGTAGTTTATTATATATCAATTATGCCTCGATAAAGGTGTCAATTGTTTTATTTATTTATTTTTATTTTTTATTTTTCTTGAGACGGAGTCTCACTCTCATTGCCCATGCTGGAGTGCAGTGGCGCGATCTCAGCTCACTGCAACCTCCACCTCCTGGGTTCAAGCGATTCTCCCAGCTTGTTTTTAATTTTGAAAAAGTAAAGTAAGGGAGATACAGAATGTGATGATTGTGGAGACTATTCTGTTTTGCATATGGTAGTCAGGGAAGGCATCTTCCATAAGGTAACATTTGAGGAGAGATGAGGAAGGTGAGTGTGAATCCGATGATTTTATATCCTCCACCAATACTAACAAATATTAGGGCTCAGTGAATATTAAGACCAATCTCCTTCCTCTCTTCAACTTCTGTCTTACTCAAACTCTTTCTCTTTTTTTTTTTTTTTGAGATGGAGTTTCGCTCTTGTCACCCAGGCTGGAGTGCAGTGGTGCTATCTCTGCTCACAGCAACCTCCACCTCCCGGGTTCAAGGGATTCTCCTGCCTCAGCCTCCCAAGTAGCTGGGATTACAGGCATCTGCCACCACGCCTGGCTAATTTTTTGTATTGTTAGTAGAGATGGGGTTTCGCCATGTTGGGCAGGCTGGTCTCGAACTCCTGCCCTCAGGTGATCCACCCACCTCGGCCTCCCAAAGTGCTGGGATTACAGGCATGAGCCACGCCAGACTCTTTCTCCAATTAGCATTTGTTGATCTCCTTCTGTGGTGGCTGTGAATATGGGCATCTCAGATCTTCTACTGTGGGGAATGTAATTGACTAACGGTCCCAGCTGCTGCCCTTTGAATTCACCACCACATTGTGCCTAAGCCACATTCCCTGGGGGCTGCTCCCAGCCAATGACTGAGCATGGCAAAGATACTAAGTCCTGTAACCCAGGACTTTGCTCACAGGGGACTTTGGCTTGAGGACTCCCCATTGACCTTGCCAAACTTTCTTAAAACGGCACTGCAGTCTAAGATTCCTCCTACTCAACCTTCCTTCCTTTCCTCTCTCTTCCGCAAGGGTCAGACCTGCACCATGGTCTGATGGCTTTTCCGGCCTCCTTCAGCTCCCTCCTCATTTTCCTTCATAAGTGTTTTCCCCCAATAAATCCCTTGCACATCTATTCCATATTGGATTAGATATGAATCCAACTGGCATCTGCTTCTCAGAGAACCCAGTCTAACATACCTTCTATATGCCAGGCACTGTGCTACATGCTGGAGGTACGACTTTGAACAAGAGAAATTTAATCCCTTCTCCAAAGAAGTTCACCGTCTAAAGGGACTAGCAGAGATAAATAGCTAGTGCATAGTAAATGAGTGCAATAAAGCAAACTAAGAAGGTAGAATGAAAAAAAATGTGTATATGGGATATAAGGATGACTCCCCTAAAGTTTTACAAGGTCCTCAGAAAAGCAAGTTTCAAGAAATCTTACTGAAGTCATACTAGAAAGCATATTCAGACATTTTAGACAGTTTTTCAATAATTGGAGGTTTTATTTTTTTAAAAAATGAGGGGAGACTAGTTAGCCCTAAGTCACCAGAACATTTATTTTTATTACAACATCTTATTTCCCTAGGAATTTCAGTTGATCATGTCCTTAACTTATGTGTCCAGATTTTCTTAATTTAGGAATGAAATTCATCAAGTTTTGCCTCACATGACATCACTGCTGGGGTCCAGGGTATTGACTCCAAGCTCTCCACTTCACCCTTCTCAAGGGAGCTGCTGACAAAAGCAGTAAAGGAGAACACAGATAATACATATCACCAAACTGAACCCAGCACTGTAATTTATAGTACTAGATGGAAAGGTGATATTTAATGTCAAAATACCATTTGGGGTCTGCAGACATAGAGTTCAGATTTATCTCCTATAAATTTCAATCTCATATACAAGCCTTAGACTGATTTTCAATATGGTCTAAGCTTAAAGCTTTATGATTATCTTCAGAAAAAGTAAAGAAACAGCTAGTTCTAGCTCACTGTGTTCTTACTACATGAAGTTACAAAATGTAATGCTATTCTAGGAATAGGAACTGATGCAGTTTACTGGACCAAGAAGGAAAAGAGTCTCCTTGGGTAAGAGTAGCTAATCTAAATTTAAACAATGCTGGTTGGGACACATATGTAGACATGAAAAATCCTATGTGGCAGGTACTTTCACATACAAAGTTCCTGTTCATCTAGCAAGGCTTTATTTACTTTCTTGATAAACTGATGCCTAAGTAGTACATGTTCAAAATATCATATTTAAATAAGTTCATAAAATTAATCGTTATAGATAAAATCCTTTGTGTTTCTAAATTTGCATTGACAATCACTTCCAGTTTTCAGGAATGGTTGAGTTTATTTGGCAGGGTGACTGTTATTACTGGTCCTATTCCCACCAGCTCTAGGTAGTGGGAGTTATCAAATAAAAGGGCTCAGATCTTTTCTCAGTGAAGTGCTATGAGTGGTTCAGATCTTAGAAGGTAACAAATTGTTGCTTGATGTACCTACATGGGTCCGGGAATGACTCTTTGAACTACCATGACACCAGTTTGATTTGCCTTTGATATGATAATTCATATAGTAATTTAGAGCTTGCATACAGTATGTCCCTTCCCTGAGTTGGCCAAGTCTCATCATTTTATAAACTCCCACCACCTGAAGAATCAGGTAAGCCAAAAATCTTTAAAAGAATAAAACTTCAAATGAGAACTTTTGGGAAAACATGTCAGATGTCCTGAAGAAAGGTATATATTATATCCAAATATAAGTGGATATGTTGCAATATTTACCCTCCCTCCCAGTTATTACTGCTTGGTTAATGAGTGAACTGGTATAATTGATCTATGGACTAAAAGTTAGCTATAGATTTAAGGAAATACAACATCCATAAACTGATTAAGAATTCAGAATTTCCAAACCAGGAAGGAGAGAAATACATGCCAAAGGAAAAGATATTTTGTATTAAGTAAATTTCATATAAATTTCAGTAAATTTCACAGACCAGCTTTTAAGAAAAGCCCCATCACAAGACAGCATGAGGAAGAAGCCTAGGTGAGCTAGGCATGCCTAAATGAAATGACAATAATGAAATATAACTATTTCAATGTATGGACATGTGCATGAAAGAAATAAAACAGAAAGAACACAGAAAACAGAAAGAAACAGAAAAAGAATTTAGAGGGAATTCTCATTAAGTAAACAAAGAATTAACCTGGGAACTGAATCCCAAATGGAATGAAGAAAAACTAAAACCAAAAGCAGATGACTAAGGAGATAAGCCAAGAACTGGTACGTACTTGCATGAATAAAAGCAGAAATGTAAATTCAAGAAATAAGATGCCACCTACAAAAGACATACTAAATACAAAAGCACTCTTTAAATATATGAGGGACAAAGGAAAATTAAAAGAAAATAACCCCTTTATTAGATATAAGGGACAAGTAATTGTGGAGCCCAGCTATCAAAGAGGAGTTCTCACTTTATTATTATTATTATTATTTTTTGTAAAAATGGAATTCAGCTGGGAAAAAGGAATGGAGACAAGCAATATAGCCTGGGATGGAGATAAGGAGAAGACTTAGCAATTGACTATTCAAATGAGCCAGAAAGGTTCAGCTCTTTAGGGCTTAATAACTTGCATTCCCAGACGCTAAAAAAATTAACTGAAGTCATTACAGGGCTGCTAGTTCCCATTTATATTGAAGGGTTAAAAAGTACCTTCATACTATAATCTCCTCTCCTAAACTGTAAGTTCCTGAAGAGCAGAGAATGACTCCCATCTCCTTTGGGATACTCCTTCACTCCCATTCAGCCCTGTACACGTAGTGTTGAATTAATGAGGGCTGCAGATTGAGAATACTAACAAAGAACTTTGTGTCTGTCTATATCTAAGAAGAGCGAGTGGAGTCTGGGCATGGTGGCTCACACCTATAATCCCAGCACTTTGGGAGGCTGAGGTGGGAGCATCCCTTGAGCCCAGAAGTTTGAGACCAGCCTGGGCAACATAGTGAGACCCCGTCTCTATAAAAAAAATTTTTTTAATGTAGCTAGGCATGGTAGTGCATGCCTATGGTTGCAGCTATTTGGGAGGCTGAGGAGGGAGGATCACTTGGGCTCAGAGGTCGAGGCTATAGTGAGCCATGATGGCACCACTGCACTCCAGCCTGGACAACAGAGTGAGACCCAGTCTCAAAAAAAAAAAAAAAAAAGATAAAAAAGAAAAAAGATCAAGGGGAGGCAGATGACCCTGAAAACGTTACATCTGTACACTTAACTTGGATCTTGGAAAAATATTTTAAAATACCAAAAAAGTAAACTACCAACGCCTGGCCAACATGGCGAAACCCCATCTCTACTGAAAAAAAAAAACAAAAAAAAAAACAGCCAGGCAATGATGGCACACACCTGTAATCCCAGCTACTCCGGAGGTTGAGGCACGAGAATCGCTTGAACCCAGGAGGCGGAGGTTGCAGTGAGCTGAGATCGTGCCACTGCACTCCAGCCTGGGAGACAGAGTGAGACTTCGTCTCGAAAAAAAAAAAAAAAATTCCAAACATCTTGAAGATACAATAAATAGATGTTTCAGTTGAATGAACTATGAAGTAATTTATTACTAATTATTTTAAGACAACTTCTCGCACATTGGGTCCAGTCATACAAGTAAAAGGGGATATTTGAGCTATGGAAGCTTTTCTTCTGGGGGATTACTCCACTCCTAGAGGCTAACCACAGATGGTCCACAGAAGGCTTTCTTCTGAGGCATACTCTTGTGACAGGAGATCTTTTCAGGCCTGGCTACCTGTGGCTTGGCCTTCTTGACCTCCATCACAGACTCTTTCCTTTGGGCCCACTTCTCGCTCTTTGTTAGCTCCATTTAAATATCTGACCTTTTAGACTGCTCCTGGTTTTCTTTAGTCACCTCCCCCAGGAGTGGGACTTCAGCTTCTCTTTGCTATGAAGTCCTATGCTTACCACATTCACTTGGAGACCCCATTCCAGGCCTAATCCCTGTCCATACTTGGAAGAGGAAAGCCAACAGTGTGTATAGGGCTGTTTCAATGTGTCAGTTCTATTGGATTTTTATTCCAAATCAGCATTAATGGCTTCGAGGTCAGTATCATCACAGGCACTAGTGGGCAGCAAATAACAAAACACTTATGATTCCTCAGGTCAAGTTGTTTACAATTTAATCCTAGCCCTATCACTTGCTAGCTGCACAAGCAAGGGTAGGTTATTCAACCTCTACCTAACTTTTTGCCCTTATCTATAACATGGGATCATCAATAGTACTTAGTTATTACAAAAATTAAGTGAGATTATGCATGTGAAGCTCTTAGTCTTTTTGATACAAAGTAAATATTCAATATGCATTAATTAAAAGTAAACCAAAGATAAATTCATGCTGAGAGACTAGACTTTCACACAAAATAATAGCTAGAGAACAGTAAAAGTTGGTATACGGTTACGTGACAAAATATGCAGTGTATTTTCTGAGGTGGAAGAAATAGTCTACATTCTAATTAGGTTAGTGGTTACATGGGTGTACACATTTGTCAAAACTCATCAAACTCTTCACTTAAAATGAGTGCATCTTATTGTTTGTAAATTATATCTCAATAAAGTTGACTTTAAAAATATGTGATATAGACAACATTTGCTGGATAAGGGAATGCTCACCAGAGGCTTTAGGAGTCAAAGAAGACTTCCAGGAGAAGGTGAGGCTTGAGGTAGACCATACAGAATGGAAAAGATGTGGAGAGGCCAATGGGTGAAATGTGTTTGGAAACAGTGGAATAACGGGGCAAAGCTAACGTAACTGCAGACTGGCTAGACCCTGGGGCGTAATAGCTTATCAGGTAAGACGGACCCAAATTTGAAGGGCCTTGAATGCAGGCAGAGACCTGTGGGCTTGACTCCTAGGCAGTAATGGACCACTGGAGCTTCTCAAGCAGAGACATAATATGATGAAGAGTGCTGTTTAGGAAGATTAGCCATACACCTTGAAATTGGGAAATGGACTAAATAATCCCTCAAGGTCACTTCCAGGTCTCTGATTCTCTAATTACCTTTATCATGTTCTATATGTTGGTTATTTTACTAGACTGCAATTTTAGTTAATAACTACAAATTGTCAAAAATCACATTAAAGAACAGAAAAAATATTAATGTAGACCTTGATCCTTACACTTTTCTAAGAGCAGATAAAGCATATTCAAACAGCAACAGAAGAGAATGAATCGTCAGGGCTCAGTAACAATGAAAATTGAAATCTTTTCTATATATATATATGATGATTTGACACATTTCATTGCCAAGGTCTGCTTTATGAATGGCAGATTATTTTTTTTTTGCTAACAAAAGTACTTTGTGCTGAAAATAATAATGCATCATCATTAAATTAATATTAAACAAAAGAATTAATGATATCCCAAACTGGTTGCTTCATGACTTGTAGGGAAAATAATAGATGCCTATTAAAATCATCCAAAGGATTAAGTACAGGTTGCTCTACTAATGAACCAAAAAAAGCCATAACAGGCATTTTTTAAAAGGTATTTTTTAAAATGCAGGACAAGTCAATTTGCCATCCAAAAATATGAACTAATTTCCTTAGCATATAATAGTGACTTGCTATTGGAATGACGCCTTTTCCCCTAATTAATCATTATCTAAACCACATCTTACACGCTCATTTAATTTCTCACTAATCAAGATAGGAATACAGATGAAAGAAATGGCTGCATTAAAAACCGGTGGGGAAAGTGATGATTGCTGGCGAAAGAAATCATCTTAGGGAACCCAGCTGAAGGTTACCCTTCTGTTATTTAGCCTGAAAGAACATGACCTTGCAGAGGGCGCACCTGGGTATCAGGAGCTCAGACTTTAAATCAAAGACCGTGCCTGGGGCCACCATGGACTCTGCCTCTGTAAAAGGCAGGCCAAAATGTCACTACCACATTGGAGTACTGGGAGTTTAAAGCAACCCTGGAGATAAGCCATTCTCTAAGCCCGAAAATTAAAGAATGAATTACCTTTATCTTTACTGCCAACTGTCAATTAACTGCCTATCATTTCATGCCCAGTAAAGGTTGAATCCCCAGATCACTACACTCTCCCATAAAGAGGTTCTTCCTGGACCACTTTACCAACCAGTGGTCAACATGTGCTCTGAGAATACAAATTCACGGATTATATCCACCTTGCCAAAGTGGTGAACAATTCATTCATCCAACATTTACTGAATGCCTACTTTATGCCAAGGACTATGCCCAGCCCAAGGAATATAATAATGAACAGGACATGGTCCCTGCACCAGAGTTCATGAATTGGTGTAGAAAATGGACTCTCAAATTAACTAGAAACCTTTCACTCATTCTGGATACTTCACTCACACCCTCATCTGCTATAGCCAAATGTCACCAAATGCTACTGATTTTGCTTTCTAAATGTAATCATTCCCCTCCTTTCCATTGCTGCCTCATCACCTCACCTTCTTTCACTTGGACAACTAATAACAGCCTCCAAACTGGCCTTCCTGCCTCTATACCCTTCTCCACCCAAGTCCCAGAGAGATATTTCTAAAGTACATATCTGATTATGTCATTCTACTTCTTTAAAAACCTCCAAGAAAATGGAGTAAGGGCACAGGGGTGTGAAAGTGGGTGGCATCTTCAGGCACTGCCAAGGAACCTGGCAAGGCTAAAGGGAAAATTGAAGTGGTGGAGAGTGGCAGAAGCCAGATGACAAGGAGCTATGTGAACCCTGCTATAAGATGACTACTCGTTATCTTTGGACTGGATTCCCATGGGAAAGAATGTTTATGGGAGCAGAAGGAGATGAACTCCAAAAGCTTTCTGTCCATTGAATTCCCATGGAACTCTCCAGTCTTTGTAAAGACACTTCTCACACTCTCCATATTGCAACAAAGTTATATATGCATGCCTTATTTCCACTAGATTTAAGTTCCTTGAGGGAAGGACCCTTGACTGATTCATCTTTGTGTCTCAAGGGGCCCATTGTAGTTTGGGCTTGATGTTCTCCCCTTTCACTTGGAGGTAATGTCAGAACTTCAAGAGAGTTCAGTTTTAAAGGAACTGGGTCAGATTAATTGATGCTACTAGAGCAACTTTTAGAAAAGCGAAAGTATTCACACACATACACGCACATCATTGATTATTTAGATGAGGGGAAACACCCTAATAAAAAGAAAACTGGGTTGGAGAACAATGCCAGCTATGCTGGAGTTCGGATGCAGAATCTTCTAGTTTAGAATTCTGCCAGAGGGACTAAACTGAGGTAATTTTCCTGCCTCCCCTAGTCACTTCTTCACTAATTGTTATTCTACTCAGATAAGTAGCTGAGATCCTGTCTTTCAGAAGATGTTTAATTTTTATTTTTCAGATACAATCTTTAAATATGCAGACCTGAGGCAGAGCTGAGAATTTCAACACCCTAGGCCCAATCTAAGTGCTAGGTCCCTCCCCAACATGTATGAAATCACATCAGAGGGAAAAGAGCTCTTCCCTATCAAAGCTAAAATGTTATTATCTGCTCTGCTACCAAATCAGCTGTGTGACTTTATCAAGTGTGTTCCCAAATCTGGGCCTGTTTTCCTCAAAGGGATTGGACTAGCAAATCTAAGTTTCCCAATTGTAGGGTAATCAATATTCACTGAGCCCATTCTCAACCGGGCATTGGGAGGACACAAAAGAAGCAAAGGACTTGCTTTTGCCCTTTTAGGAAGGCTTTGTCAATATCACTTGAATATACATGAATACGGATATGGGGCTAAGGCAAAGACCAACAAGTTGGCCTTTATAGCATTGTATCCCGAGTAATAACCACATGTCCTTTTACATATATGCCCCTGTATCTCCAGAGGCCAACTAATGGCAGATATCCTCCTGATGGATGGCATGCAGTGGCAAAGGGAAAAACTCTGAAATCAGACAGACCAGAATGTGAACCTCAACTTGGCCATCCACTTAGCTGTGTGATCTTAGGCAAGTTACTTAATCTCTGAGCCTCAGTTTCCTTACCTATAAAATGGAGACAATAACACCTACTCTCAAGGTCGTTGTGAGAATTAAATTAAACTCTTATTTAATGTTTTCCAAACACATGCCTCCATTTCCTGCTTCCCTGTTTCGCTCATGCTTTTCCTGTCTCTGAAGCACTCTTTCCCTAGCTTCAGCTATTAAAATATTCTCATCCATAAGGTCTCTCTCAGGTGTCTTTCATGTTTCTCCCCTCCTCTCCAAATGAACTCTTTGAGCTGTTATCTCTCAGAATTTTCAGTACATTTTGTACTTCTCTAACAATGTGTTTTGCAATCTAGGTTTTGTAGTCATTGGTATACCTTTCTTATCCCTACTATTAAGTTATAGGTTTCTGTGGGCAAGAGCTATATTTTGGCCATCTCTGTATTCCCTGACATGGCCTAGTGTCCAGTACATAGTACACACTCAATAAATGGTTGCTGAATTAATGAACAAATATTAGTCAACAATGACAGCCTACTTCCTATACATAGTAATCTCCCTGTCTCTTGAGGCATTCAGGCATAATTTGGGTAGCAATGTCATATACCACAGAATGGACTCCTACACTAGGTAGGAGGGAGGCTGAATCTGATGACCCCCAGGGTTCCTTTCTCTCTGTCTCCATGAAGGCCACACTCTAACTCACTAATCTCTTGACACACCACAGTTGTCACTGGTATGCTCTGATAATGCATCAGAGGAGAGATGCCCCACAGCTATAAATGTTAGAACTGGTCTTTTTGTCATAAGCAAGTGTGACAGCATTTCTTCAGAGAATATCTCATCTGTGAAAACCATATATTTACCACTTTGCACGCAAGTTGTACCTAAAACTCAGTATGCCTGAATCTAAAAAGGAAGCCTTTTACTTCACAGATGTTCTGGCTTCTAAAATTCCCTGTAGCTGATCTTTCAGCAAACCACAAAGACCAGGTGGAAAGCTGCAGTAGATTGCAAGTGCACCACTGCCTTGATCCTACAGATCCTGCAAAAAGGTTTTTCAGGTGCATAATAAGCAACAATTGTCTTCCCGTGGCAAAAATGCTTAGAAAAAATATTATATTTTTTCAGAAAAAAAGTCCAACAAGAATGATGAGGTAAGACCTAAAGCCCATGGTGAAATGGCTTAACCAAAGTAGTAACTCACCAATGATGACACATGTAGACATTACTGGGCAGAAACATTTAGGTCAGGTAAAGGGGGAAAGAGTGTATTAGTTTCCTAGGGCTTCCATATCAAATTACCTCAAATTGGGTGGCTTAAAACAACTGAAATTTATTCTCTCACAGCTCTGGTGGCCAGAAGTAGATCTGTCTTGTTTCAGGCCTCTTCTTCTGATCCAGTGACTTGGATAAGACTCATTGTTTCAGACCTCTTTTTCTGATCTTGTTCAGAACTCTTCTTCTGATCCAGTGACTTGGGTAAGTCATTTTATTTCCCAGGTCCTTAATTTAACCATTTAAAAAATGAGTTAACAGTAGTTGCCACCCATATCCCCCTCAGGAAGCACACTGACATTTTTGACACTTTACAACTAACTTTAAGTCATTTTATTTCCCAGGTCCTCAATTTAACCATTTAAAAAATGAGTTAACAGTAGTTGCCACCCACATCCCTCTCAGGAAGCGCACTGACATTTCTGACACTTTACAACTAACTTTAAGATTTCTTCAAACAAGTTCCTCCTTACAGTAGAGAGTTCTGGTAAACTGGTATGATTCAGAAGGCCCCAGAAAGCTCTCCTCTATATGGTGGGTTGAATGGTGTCACCCCCCCACCCCCAATATATGTCCATGTCCTAATCCCTGGAACCTGTAAATGTGACCTTATTTGGAAAAACGGGTCTTTGCAGATGTAATTAAGGATCAGGCTAGAGATCTTCCTCCAGCACAGGACAGAAGGAGTAGTGGGGAGGGAGGCAACCCAGAACACCTGGATAGGACTGGACTGGAGAGGTGTCAATCCTCCTGGATTATCTAGGTGTATCCTAAATCCAAAGACAAGTGCCCTTATAAGAGACACACAGAGGAGAGACACAAGAAGAGTAAAAGGCCATGTGAGGATGGAGGCAGAGATTGGAATGATACAACCACAAACCGAAAAATGCCTGGAGCCACCAGAAGCCGGAAGAGGCGAGGAATGATTCTCTCTGAGAATCTATGAAGAGAGCACAGCCCTGCTGACCCATTGATTTTGGACTTCTGACCATGAGGGCTGTGAGAGAATAAATTTCAGTTGTTTTAAGCCACCCAATTTGAGGTAATTTGATATGGCAGCCCTAGGAAACTAATACACTCTCTTTCCTCCTCTACCCAACCTAAATGTTTCTGCCTAATAATATCTAAATGTTTCATCATTGGTGAGTTACTACTTTGGTTAAGCCATTTCATCAGGTGTTGTCTTCATGTATAGCACTCTGTGAGTAATGCCCTCATACCTCAGGGCTAAAGACTTTACTAGGAATCTTCCTCTAGCACAGGACAGAAGGAGTAGGGGGGAGAGAGGCAACCCAGAGCACCTGGATAGTACTGGCGAAGTGTTAAAAAGGGGGGAAAGATCAAGAAAAAGATAAACAGGGACTAAAACCAAATTTTCTGTAAGGTCAGCTTTGAAGAAGTAATATTAATAGAGGCCGAATACTACTTTAACAGCAATAGTCCCATATAATAAGAAGGAAAAAGTCTTGCAGAAGCAAAAAATACTAATAATATTGTCTCCGTTGTTGGCCCATATTCCAGAAAGTCTGTTAGAAGAATGCTCAGGCCAGTCTAAAAGCCTCATTCTCACTGCTCAAAGGCATTTCTTTTGTTATGCTTACCAAATTAGGCATATTTTGAATACATGAAAAAAATTGTTTCAAGCTATTAGCAATTGAATAATCATAAAGGGAGCTAGGCAATAATGAAAGATGCAGATCAGTCTGGGCCTCTAGCACAACTCTGAATTTGATATGAGCTTTTCTTCACATTCCCCCATCCTGGTCTTCAGCATTCCTGGAGATGTTGTTTAACAAGCTCCCAGGCAAATCTTTCCAATGCCCAACTGCCCTTACTGTTAAGATGCTTCTCCCAGCTCTAATAGCTAACTTAAATTTCAGTTTCAAGCCATTGCGCCTTGTAATTACATTCTCGGCCACTGTAAATAATCCGTGCCCTCTATTATATCTTTCCCCTTTCCCTATGATAGGAACCTGTGGAAAAAGGAATCAGTTGCCTTGTTAGTACAACATACACACTGCACCTGAGCAAAATGCAACCAAAAGAAAATCAAACACTCACTCTTGATCCCCAAGTGAGAAGCGCTGTTATTGATCTTTTCCTTTTTCCCATTCTTCAGCTTATCCGAGTGTCTATACTAACGTGCTCTAGTGCTGTGGCATTTATGCCATCTTGGGGAATAGCTGTGTAAATGCTCCAGTAATTTTATACATCTTCAACATAGTGTTGTGTTAGAACTTGAGTATCTGAAGGACTGGGAAGGATAGATTTTCCTCCTTCTCCTACCCTCATGTAATGCAAATCAGAATCCTCACTAATTCACCCTCCTTCTGCATGTTACTAAAGTCTAGACTTGGTGGCAACCCTTTGCTGTGGAAGAGATTTAATGGAGGAGAAAGTGCACAGGAGTAGAGTTGGCAAGCAAAGCACTGCAGAGCAACTATAAGAAACTTGGAGACACAAGAGTTCTTGGTAAGCTGACAATGGAAGCTAGAGGACATTGTTTCCAAAACACCCACACGTACATTAGTGAATTCACTTTTCTCTGAACCAAATGTTTCCTAAAATTGAGGGAAATATTAGGTTATGAATGCAACACATAAAAGACTTTTCAATGATGCTCAGTAATAACTTTTTTACTCCTTGCTTTCTTCAGGAGCTATGAAAGACACAAATAAATTATCCAAACAGGTGATTTGGAGATTTCCCTTCCATTCCTATGATTTTAGTGAAAAACTCAAAAACAGGTAAGAGTAACTTCATTCTCCCATCAAATCGTGGGTGATTCAGACACAGAGATCTCCAGATCCCAGTGTGGGCTCCAAGAGGTAGCACCAGGAGGGCTCTAGATCAAGCGGAATGAACCAAGCCCAGATCCAGAGTCTCCCTGTGGCTTGCCAGTCTTATATAACTTGTCTTCAGAAAACCACCAGCTCTTGAGAGGACAGCAGTTTGGTTCAGGAATATCTGCCTCATTTATTTTTTAGTTTTTTTGTTTGTTTGTTTTGTTTTGTTTTGTTTTTTTGAGACAAGATTTTACTCCCATTGCCCAGGCTGGAGTGCAATGGTGCAATCTTGGCTCACTGCAACCTCCACCTCTCAAGCTCAAGCGATCCTCCCACCTCAGCCTCCCAAGTAACTGGGATTACAGATGCACAGCACCCTGCCCAGCTAATTTATTTTTTATTTTTGTAGAGATGGGGGGTTTTGCCATGTTGCCCAGGCTGGTCTTGAAATCCTGAGCTCAAGCCATCTGCCCACCTCAGACTCCCAAACTGCTGGGCGGCATGAGCCACCGTGTCCAGCCTGCTTTTTACTTTTTAAGGGAAAACTGAAAGGGAAATGGTGACACTATGAGGCCAGTTGGCCCAAACTGTGCTGACCATGCATGTCTTAGGAGTGCTGGGTTCAAGGTAGCTGATGCTACACTGGGTTGAGGCAATGATGGAAACAGGTTGATACAATCCTTGAGGCAGTTCAACTCAAAGGATGACCTTCACCAAACAGGAAAAGAAATACCTATAACCCCAGGCTGCTGGGCTGCCTTCGTGACGTAGCATTCCCACAGGTTCAAGCCACTGGTCTTCCCATTTCTTCCTCTTTCCCCCTCAATCAACGTGGGGACCACTCCATACATGGCCGTCATCTGTCTACATGTCTGCTTCTCCTACCAAGAGCAGGGAGAGGGGAGTATTTGAATTTGAATCCCTAGCATCTCACACATACTGGGTTCTCAAAACTGATTTGAGGAGTAATTCCTACAAATGCTGAACCCATCACAAGAGTAATCATTAGGAACATGGCTCTGGAACCAGACTAACTGGGTTTGATTAATTTCATAGCTATTTGATCTTGAACAAGTCATTAAACCTCTCTAAGCCTCAGTTTCCTCATCTGTAAAATGGGGGAAATAATGCTATCCACCTGGTAGTGCTGTTGTGAGGATTAAGTAGGATGTTGCCCATAAAGAGCTTAGCACAGTGCCTGGCTCAATAAATGTTAACGATTATTAGCACCGCCCCCATCACAGGTGCTCAATAAAAACTTGCTGAATTGAAGTCACACTAGTGGGAATGACTAGCAGATGTGAAGGCAACCTAGGCTTTTTTTTTTTTTTTCCTTTTTAGTTTTTCCCACCTCACTGCACCAGATGACCTCTGTGAATGTTTTTTCTGTTTGTTTTTGTTTTTTAAGAAGAGAAAAAGGATAGAATAGGGGATACTTAGGCTGCACTTTTGCACTGATACCCATTTTTCATTCAGGGCAGAAAACCAAGTCTGGCAAAGTCAGGCACATGATTTTCCAAGAAATATAACAAGGCTATTAAAAACCCTAAATTAAAATTGTATAATGAGCATGAATCTGAATACATTTAAATGTCCTCTAGATCCAGTAATTCCAGCAACATCCTAATATATTTTTAAGTGTGTTTTTGCAACTGTGAGGAGACCAAGGCTCTAAAACCGCAGAATTTCTTCAGGGGTGGGGGTGGAGCGGCAACACACAATTGTCATGAAAATTAACCCCTGAAAATGCACAGGACTTTATTACCAAATGGATGCCTGAGGAGATTACTAGATTTTTAGGGTCTTTACTATAAAGAGAGCAACCTGCATGCCTGAAATAATTAAGAAGAAGAGACTCAATTATCCAGTAAACTGAAATTTCAAACCACCCTGCTTACCTAAATGAGAAAAGCTGCTTAGACTAAAGCGTCATTACTTCTATTTAGACGAGCCTTAGCAAAGATATACAAGGAGCTAAAGAATGGGACCCCACATTCTTCCCTAAGCCACAACAATGCCTGTTTATGTAAATAGGATTTTCAATAACACAACAGAATCTGAAAAAAATGTTTTCATTGTTGTCTCTGAAAACATGCAAATGCAGAAGATGAAAGTCAAGGGGCTTTCACTATGATGTGCACTGAATATCCTAAAATATTTATTCTACGTGAATCTGAGCCTGGATTCCAAGTGCATCTAAGAAACAGGCAATGAGGATTTCTCCTTTAAAAAAAAACATCTGAGTGCAATATGAGGAGGCACAAAGGT
Source organism: Pan troglodytes (assembly GCF_028858775.2). Classification (NCBI taxonomy): domain Eukaryota; kingdom Metazoa; phylum Chordata; class Mammalia; order Primates; family Hominidae; genus Pan; species Pan troglodytes. The sequence continues at coordinate 131,437,848 of NC_072421.2, forward strand.
TTCTCTGACTCCATGGCAAGTTGAATGCATATGCAAAAAAAACCCAGTTTAAAAAGACATAAAAATAGTAGTAGATATCTATTTACCTTTATTTGGCAGCCCCTTCCAAAATCTGGGCCAAAATATAAATATCCTCGCCTCCATCATCATCACTAGATGACAATCAAACACTCCTACACGACCATAACAACCTCCAGGCACAAACTAAAAGCTCATTAAAGAGTATATGAAGGCTATTTCTAGAAGAACTAAACAAAGAAGGAAAGAACTATTAGCAAAATTAATTAGACGATTCATACTTTTGACAACTATTACTATTTGTTTAAACTCAAGTGTCTAACTCCTTTACTGACAGGTATTGATGACTATAGCGGTACCACATATCTAGAGTTTTAAACTGACCTTGTAGCTTTTTGATTCAAGAACTCAGGTTTTGACCTGTACTCCGTATATCAGCCTTCCTGTTGCTGTTTAGGCAGCTGATAAGAGACAGAAATCCTTCTTGCTCATTAGGCCACTAGCTGCTGTTAAGCAAAGGGCTGGGGAGGGGCGTGCTCAGTGGCCCAGAGGAATGTGCCAGTCTCCACATATAAAGCCAGCTCCGATCTGGGGTTAAGAATTTAACCTTAAAAGGCTGACAAGTCATAAATTTGCTTGAGGTTCATATATATGTGTGACTTTCACAGTTTATATTTCCTAGCCAGGACCCAGAGTCAAAACATGCCTCCTGATTAATGAATGGTACTAATTGTTATTCCTGACTTGAGAACATTAGTCTTTATCCATAATATTTTCTTAAAAAACACACAATCTCATACCTAAAACTCTCTGGCTTAAGGGAGTTTGGATAACCAGTTAGAAAAAAAAAAAATAGGAAGAAGAACCTAATGTTATCTGTTACTTGGTGCTACTATTTTGGTAGTCAAGATTGACTAAAAGGCTTCCATTTAATTGTGTCCATCAAGCAAAGTGCAAAGGAATGTCCTCCAAATCTAAACATCTGAGATAAAGCAACTATCTGCGACTCTATGCAAAAAAATGAGCTGGGGGTTGGGGTGGTGGGAAGGTGGGGGACAGGGCTTAAATGTCTTCAAGCACATTTTGTCTAACTTATCTTGTTAAATATTTATACATAAGCGCATAACCTAACAACCTTAGCCAAGCTTGGAAGAGATAATAGATACAGGACAAACAACAGAGCCCCATAAGTATAAAGACAGAAAAAATACCAAGGAATAGTCCAATTGGAATACAATCTCTAACCTGCAGTCAAAATTGAAACTGGGACAATAAAACCCCACAAGCAAAACAATGTCCCTGAAGTGTGATAACTTCATCAGGGAAAAGCAGGTTATAATTTGGTTAGCTTACAAGGTAGGTGTCAGTTTTAACCCACACTAGTGCTGTTTCAAAGGGGCTCCCTTACCTTTAGAAAAAAGGAAAGCATTCAATGTAAGAAAAGAGATTTCTAAGAACAAAGATGCAATTTTCATTTATTGAGAGTTATGACAAGGTGAGACAGAATGTAAACTACATAGCAATGATCTGAGGCACACAAGTCAGGTCATCTAGCCTTGTTCTATCTGTATAGAAAGCTTTTTAAATACTCAGTTCTTAGAAAATGGAATGTAAATTCATTGGTGTATATTTTAGGGCTCTTCATTTTCAAACTAAAGAATAGTATTTTACAATATCCCAAGATAAGTAAACCAGGTACCCAAATAAAATATGTAGGCAGAAATTGAAAGCCTGTTTTCTCTCCATTGAGGACAGACAGAAGTGGAGAAGGCAGAGGAAAATGGAGGAAGAGAGAGGAGAGATGGAAATCAGAAGCTACGGGGAAAGGAAACACAGCTTAAAACTAAAATGCAGAGGAAAATATAAAACATTCCACTCATCTTTTTTTTAAGAGAGAACAAGAAACAAAACCATTTAATAAATATAAAAAACCATAAAGCACCTTCTGTTCTAAATTATAATCAGTTGAGAGAGGGTGTGAGGGTAGGAGGAAGGGGGGAAAGGAAGATGCGGAGAACAGTCCAACAGACAGAAGGAGGGCCCTCAGTAGCTTCAGAGGTATATTGAGCCCCAGGAGGGCTGTGATGAGAGTGCACAGAACATCCGTTGTTCCCCTTAACTGTGGGTGTTAGAGTAACCTAGGCTACTTCTTATCACTACTCTATGAAATGTTGAGGAGCTTTTCAAGAATCTTACCCATTTTACCCCGAATTATTAGTTGGTAGTAAATTTCATTACCACTAGGATCTAATTTGAAGCTAAAACTGGATATTGTTGGGAAAAGACTCTGAATGATTGAATAAATGCTGGTTCCAACATCTCCTTCAAGCTTCATAAATGAGGCAACCTTACACTCTCAAAGAACAAAGAAAAAGCAATCTGACAGCTTTTGAAGGCCAAAAAACCCTTCAGGCAACGTTATTAAATTGACCCACAGCACTGAAGTTTTAAAGCCAAGAAATGACTTAGGTTTTAGAAATTAACACTTGTATAAAACCTTCAGAATACCATGGGGAAAATAATCCTTTATTTCAGAAATAAACTTTGAAGTTTGAAAACAAAGCAGAAAACCTGTTTCTGAAAACAGAAAGGACTATTTGAAACACTGAGCACAGTTCTTCCACAGCTCTTTGAAACTCTTCAACAGTTCCACTCTGACTTCTGGAGATGGCCAAGTAAGATATACCCCAGAATGCTAGCAAAAGAAAAAGTGAGAAACCATTAGTTCCCTATGGGAAGAGCCAAATGATCTCAGGAGATAGCTGCCTCTGGTCACATTAAATTAAGCCAAGGCCAAGACTAGAGGTTCTACCCATCTAAGGCAGCAAAGGCAGTACTTTCCAACTAGTTACAAATTATTAGCCACTGAGCAGAGATCCTACTGGCTCTCCCTAGCCCATTCAATATCACATTCTCATTCATTGGCTCAGTCTGTTATACTTAAATAGAGGGCATGCACGCCAAGGCCATAAGAGTGAGAGACATAATAGACAGAGGTAGACTTGCAAGATTTAGTCACTTAATTTGGGTGTGGGATGGGTAAAAGGAGAAATCAAAGACAATTTCAAGGTTTCGAGTTGGTGCCAGACAGAGATACCATCACCAGAAATATAGAACGTTAAGGAGAGGCAGGTTTGTGTGGATGGGAAAAGAAAATAATGGACTAATTTTTGGCTCTGTTGAAAATGAAGCACTGGCAGGACTTCCAGATGGACATGTCCAGCAGACAACTGGGAAATACTGAGCTGAAGAGCAAGGAAGAGGTCAGGTTGAAAAGAGATATGGGAATCATTCAAAGAGCAAAGATAATGAAGTCATGGGAATGGATGTGGGAATAAGCAAAGAGAGAACGGAAAGGGCAAAAGACAAACACTACTGGGACACTTACATCCAAAGTGTAGGAGGAAGAGGGCAAACAAGCAAAGACTGAAGCGAGTAGGAAGGGAACCCAGAGTACACAGTGTCACAGAAGTTGACAGAGTATGGGAATTTAAGTCAAATACTTTATATCCAGACTATATCCCTTCCTCTCATACTCCAGTAGGTATTCTGGAAACAGCATGAGCTATGGAGTAAGACAAACCTGGGTGAAAATTCCGGCTCCGCCACTTACACAACCTTTGGGAAAGTAAACCTTTCTGAGCCTCAGTTTCTTCATCTGTAAAATGGAGCTGACACCACCTACCTTTCAGGTTTCCTGTGTTGATTAAATGAGAGGTTAAATATAAAGTAATTGACATATAGTAGGCACTCAGTAAAGATTAATTTCCATAATCTTCCCTCGTGGTCCTTCTAAACTATTCCACCAACCTGAAAGTGGTGTCAAAAAATCAACTGGAATACAAGGAGTTTCAAGCTTATGTTGAAAGAAACACTGATGAAGGCAATCTCTTAAACAACAGAGAAATGAAAGAAACCATTTATGCCAGAGAAACAGAAAATTATACAACCCTCCCCAACCCCTAAACCAAAAAATAATACATCTCCATAGACACTTATGAAAGATCAGCCCAATTACACAAGTATTCCTAGCGTTTACTTGGAACCACATGTTTCAGAGACCAGCCATCAGGGCCAAGTCTGAAGCAGAATACAGACCAGAGCTCCAAAAGCTACATATTGTTACAGTTTTCATTCTTTACATTGGGAAAGTACTCCCCTGGGGGAGGGACAGAGGAGCCACCATGTTGGAACCACTAAAGTTGCTGGAACTCAGAAGCTACAGACACTTTACGAGTGGTTGCATTGTGTGTACGTGAGCTATATGAGGGCAAGGCTTTCACAAGACAAATGTAATGTGTGATTGTGAAAGATCACCTACTGCTAAGAGTAACAGCTAATAACTTTCAGCGTTTTTTTTGTTTTGTTTTGTTTTGTTTTGTTTTGTTTTTGAGACAAAGTCTCACTCTGTCACCCAGGCTGGAGTGCAGTGCCGTGATCTCAGCTCACTGCAACCTCTGCCTCTGGGCTCAGGCAATCCTCCAACCTCAGCCTCCTGAGTCACAGAAACTGCAGGTACATGCCACTATGCCCAGCTAATTTTTCTATTTTTTGAAGAGGCAGGGTTTCACTATGTTGCCCAGGCTGGTCTTGAACTCTTGGGCTCAATCAGTCCTCCCACCTTAGCCTTCAAAAGTGCTGGGATTACAGGTGTGAGCCACCATGTCCAGCCTTTCCATTTAAATAACATGCATAATTATTCATTGTTACTATCAAGAATAATAGAAGTCTGATTCTTTGATTCTAATATATTCCTCTACATAGAGATGTGTGTGTATGCACGTGTGCACATGCACGTGTGTGTGTTTGGTAGTACATTATCTTATTTGCAGAGTCTTGGATCATGACAACATATACTCATACTTTCTCTTAATCAAGAGGGTTCTTGAAGTCTTTGGCAGGTTTTTTTTTTAAATCATCAGATGTTGGCAAAATACATTTTAATACATGCCACATGCAAAAGCCTGGAAAATATCATCCACACTCACGACTTCCAACTTAAGCCTATATGCTGATGAGTCCCAACTATGTGCTTCTCCTTAACTCCAGAAGAATATATACACTCTTTCCCAGTGAACCCATCTGTTCCCAGGGCTTCAATTACCATCTATATGCTGATAATTTCCAAGTATATATCTCCATCCCTGATTTCTCCCTCTTTTGTAATCCAAAACGCAACTTGAACTACCTAGCAGACATTTTCTACCTCCATCATCAAAGGACCTTTCAAACTCAATCTGTTTGAAACCAAACTGATTATTTCAGCCCTTAAAAACATGTTCCTCCTATATTTCAAGCACACTCATTTGTTCAACAAATATTTACCAAGCACCTATTATGTGCCACAGCACCACCACCCAGAAAAACCAAAAGTTCTAGATTCTCCCTTCTGTCCTCATATCCAGTCACTAAGTCATGTCTATTCTACTCCCTCTATTCTCTCAAGTTTAGCTTTTATTCTCCTATTTATGGTCCCCTGCCCTATCACCTGTGTTACTAAAACTCCCTGCCACCGCTCACTCTCCAGTCATCCTCCAACTGAATAATGTTTCCCTTCTTAAAATGTTTTCAAGGCTCCTCATCATCCTTGGGTATAACCCAAACTCCTCAGCATTTCCTATTTTTCTAATTCATCTTCCCTCCACTTCCACAACTGTGCTCCAAGAAATCCCAACTATTCCAGTCCAACAAATGTGTCATGTGTCATTTTGCCTCTTAATTCTGTACCTTTGTACATGCTTTACATGATAGCCCCCTCTTTTTTTTTTTTTTTTTTTTGAGACAGGGTCTCTCTCTGTCACCCAGGCTGGAGTGTGGTGGTATGATGGTAGCTCACTGCAGCCTTGAACTCAGCCCTCTTAAGACAACTAGGCAAATTCCTCCATAGCTCAAGAGCCCTCAGGCCTCCACATGGTGCCCAGCTCTATGGCAGGCCACAGTCATGCTGCCTTGGCATCTATGTTTTTCCTTGCCTGGATCCCTCTGTAGGCAGGGAGCTCCTTGCTGGCAGTGATTTTATCTTGTTCATCAGCTCCTAGCTCAGTACCTGGCATAGTATCAGTGCTCAATAAATGTTGGTTGAAGTAAGAATAAATTTTAAAAACTTTTAAATATTTATGCAGAAATGGCATATAAAGTTCATTATTAGTGAGTTCCTTTTCTGCAAATTTCCATCTGTTTTCCAAAACAGATAACTGTGGTCCTCAGTGTAATCACTCCATGAAACCTAACCTGGAAACTGCTTCTTGGGTCACATTCTCATTTCTATGGCGCTCAACATGCAAAGCTGCCAGTGCTAGAAGTAGTTCTCCAAAGTGGGCCAAATTAGCATTATTGGTGACTGTCACTACTTAACAAGGATAACATCTGTGTACTTGGGGAAATGATGGAACTTGATTTTAAGAGTGGTAGCTCTATGATATCAGTGACGATTAGCTCTGCTACAATTTCAGGCCAATCCAACTGAAAATGGTTTACTCAATCTCTGAAAGCTGTACCCACTAGCTCTCCCCCAGAAAAATTAGGCTTAGTCTCTAGATTATTAAAGGCATAAAGATGTAGGGATATTATCTATGTGTATATGATTGTACAAATATGTGTGTGTATGTGTGCTGGAACCAGGCAGGTTGCTGGAAGTCAGAAGTGACAGACACTTTATGAGTGGTTGCCTTGTGTGTACATGAGATATATGAAAGCAAGGCTTTCATGAGACAAATGTAAGGTATGACTGTGAAATACCACCTACTGCTTAGAGTAACAATTAACTTTCAAACAGTTTAAATAACAGAAATATTTATTAATTATTGCTGTCTAAATAATAGAAATCGTTCTATACATACATAAAATCTATGAATATAAATACATAAAACATATCCAAACACCACACTTAGGTAAAGCTATAGTTAAAAAATATTTCTTTACTTGTCATCTCCTCTTCAATCGTAAGTTTTAAAGAGGGGCAACTCGCCAGGAGCAAAATTGACTCACACCTGAAATCCCAGCACTTTGGGAGGCTGAGGCAGGCGGATCACCTGAGGTCAGGAGTTCGAGACCAGCCTGGCCAACGTGGTGAAACGCCATCTCTACTAAAAATACAAAAATTAGCCAAGTGTGGTGGTGGGCACCTGTAATCCCAGCTACTCGGGTAGCTGAGGCAGTAGAATCTCTTGAACCTGGGAAGCGGAGGTTGCACTGAGCCGAGATTGTGCCACCACACTCCAGCTCAGGCAACAGTGCAAGACTCTGTCTCAAAAAATGATAATAATAATAAATAAATAAATAAAAGAGGGGCAACAAGGCTCCCAGGGCCAATGAGAATAAATAAATATGCTTCAAATTCACCACCCCTTCTGTCTCTGCTGCAAATTAGTTTAGACAATGATACATTCAGAGAATCAATGTTCTATAGTTATATGCCACCCCAGGATCTCACTGGACAGTGGTCAAGCTCTCTAGACTATGTCTTTAGGTGTTTATTCTTACATTCATTCCAACTAATTAATCAATCCATTAAAAACTCTGTACAAGGCACTCTACTCACCACTCTAGAGGATATCATGATGAATCAAACATGGTCCCTGCATTCAATAAGCATAGGGTCTGGAAGAGGCCATGAATAAGCTACATATTTCAAAAAACATGGATAATAAGTGAGAAGTACAGATAAAGTATTTCTCTGAACCAAATGCAATTGGGACATCCTTCTGTATTCTCTCTGCACACATGCAAATTTCCATACTCAAATATTTTCCAATCCTTTCCATCTGTCGTATGCCAGCTAACTTTCTAATATATACCAAGTGAAGGCTTTTAAACTCCTCCCTATATCTGTCACTCTAACTCTTTCTCCCTTCACCATGTTTCCATCAGCTTCAATCATTCAAACCAAAGTTTGGCAAAGAGCAATGAAGAATCCCAGGGTGACATGATACACACTGTAAGTACTGATATGCAGGGTTTGGGAGAGAGGGAGCAGAGCCATAATTAAGGAGAAGAGTATGCAAATAGAATTCTGAGTTTTGTTTTCAAATGAACATCATCCCTTCGTTTTTTATCCTTTTTCCTACTTGGGCCTCTATTTGAATATTTGAAAGAACTTCCCATCAACTTTCAATTAGTTTACCTAGGCAACTAATTGAAAGTTTGGCCTAATGCAGACAGAAATTAAGAGAACTCTCATGAGGCCCTTTATCCTACCCAAATGAAATTTCCATGGCTGAAAATTCACTTTGGATTATGTCCTTTTTTAAATTTTATTTATTTATTTTTGAGACGGAGTCTTCCTCTGTCGCCCAGGCTGGAGTGCAGTGGTATGATCTCAGCTCACTGCAACCTCTGCCTCCCAGGTTCAAGCGATTCTCCTGCCTCAGCCTCCTGAGTAGCTGGGATTACAGGTATGTACCACTATGTCCAGCTAATTTTTGTATTTTTAGTAGAGATGGGGTTTCCCCATGTTGGCCAGGCTGATCTGGAACTCTTGGCCTCAAGCAATCCCCCTGCCTCGGCCTACCAAAGTGTTGGGATTACAGGTGTGAGACACCATGCCCAGCCTGGATTATGTCCTTTTAAATGTACATTTATTATGCCTTAGGTAAGAAATGCCGAACACTGAGGAAAAACTTACATACATTCAGTGTATGTTTCCGTAACTGGCACCAAGTTGCATTATTTTCACAAACCTAAATACCACAGATCTGTAAGGTGAAGATAAGCATATGCATTTATACATACATGTATAATATATCTTCAATTTGTCTTGAAATTACTTATAATATCCTTATAAACAAGCACAAAATACTTACCTCTTATAAGATTTAACTAGTCTACTTCTTCCAGAGAGTTATAGTATAGCCAAATGAATTAAACTAATATCCTTTATCACTTACCTATAGAAAACAAATGGATTTTTGACCTAAAAAAAACTGGTTACTTTTTTAAAAACCTTAGTATATTGGTAAAAATAAATCAACTACTTAAATATTGGCTTTATGGAAATTTTATGTTTGTAATACATTTCTAACTCCGTTCATTCATTCAGTCTATAAATACATATTGAGTACCTATTATTTGTACCCTGTACTGTGCTAGACACTGGGATACAAAGATGAATAAAATATAGCCGCTAACCTCAAGATGATCACAGTCTAGTAGGGAAGATATCATTAGAAACATGAACTTCAAAGTTGCCATAATGGGGACTTCTAATTTTCCAGTAATAAACTTAGTTGCAAAAGGCAGACAAAAAGGCCATGTAAAATTTTACTCTAAAATTGTACCTTCTCCTGGATTTATAAGGAATAAATATATGCTTCACTGTGGAAATTTTGAAAAATACAGAATATTTTCAAAAACATCACTTCTACTGAGACATGTACATTTTTCAGCTTTCAGATGGCTGGAGGGTGGAAGTTTCTTTTATAACAGCTTTTGACTTCCCTTCTTATTGCCACTTCCACTTGTATTTTATCTCCTTCCTATCAATTATTTATCAACATAAGCCTATTAAGTACGCTTCAAAGAGCTTAGTAGATTTACTAATCTAGCATATAAATACAATTTCAGCTACTAGAAGTAATTAACTGTTCGGAACACTAGCAATGCACTTTGGTCATAACATTGACTTCCTTTTATTCATGAGGAAAAATACAAACTCTCAAATTAGGCTTTGTCCAGCTACACACAAAAAGAGGGAAAAGTGAAAAATGAATCTCTTAGTAATCAATCTTGATTCATTTTTTAAAATTGCAAACAAGTATTTCTAATAATTAACACTTGGCTAATTGATCTTGAATTGCCCTAATTAGAAGTACAGAACTAAATCTTCTTTACTTTGTATATTCAACAAGATATTCAAGTAAGGCTACAATGTTCCAATGAGCATTCTCACCACCACCCCCTGATACACGTAGCATTTCAAAACACGCATTTTCTCTGCTGATATACCCACCTTCACCTTGATTTTTGAACAGCATTCTCCCTGTCATTATGTCTCAGAAGGTAAATTCCCATTACTTTATGCTGTCTCTAAAGCCAGTCTGGGGCCTGTAACTTGGATTCTATTTTCTGATGCTCATTTCCTAATGGAGTGCCAGGGATCCTGTTTCAAGCCAGACAATTTGCTAAATATGGGCAGATGAGTGGGAGATTTTTCTGCCCACACTGTCCCTTAGATCGCAGATTACCAAAAACATCTAACCCATTTACAAGATTGGCTAGGACTGAATAGACATTGGCTCCTGGAATAGGCTCTTGAATTGAGTCTGTACACGAGTTCTGATCCCAGGTTACAAAAACCTGTGAGGTACTTCAACAGGTCCATGCATGTGTCATATAGCTCAACTCCCAAATATGGTAATATCAACCTTAGCAAGAAAGGTCTAGCTGACATTAAATCAAAGAGGGCTTGATTTAAGAGATGTCCTACAATTTATGTGCTGTAATAATTGTTGATCGTTAATGATACTAAGCCAGTCATAACAATGCTGCTAATTTCAATTTGTTATTTGGGTACTCAAAATTTAATAAGCCCTACTGATGGTAAGAGTTGCCAGCTAACTGAGGTAAGCCTGCATCTGTCTCCAGCCAAAATATAAGTAGGCTGAAAAGTTTGTCTACATGCCCCAATAATGTATCGTAACAATGTGGACTTAGGCTTTTAAAATATGTAAGATGACATATGGCTTAAGAAAGTATGTGAGAGTTCATAGGGAACACATAATGATCTAGAAATTCTGTTTTTGTAAATTATTTACTAAATGCTGTATGGCCTTGTGCTCAACACTGCTCAAATGCAGTGCTTTCCCTTTAAGAGGCTTATAATCTAAAACATACAAATAACCATATGCAGAAAAAAAGCTAGAGATCAGAGTAAAAGGAAGCATTCACAAAAAAATGTACAAATTCAGCATGCCAGAACTTTTCAGTTGAGCAACATGATCCCCAGTGAAATTCTTTCCAAATGATGTATCGTGTGCACAAGTTATAAGTGATTATCTTCAATTTTCTTAGAAATGAGTAATAAGATAACTCTTAAGACCCATGCTTTTGTATATGCATCAAACACTGAAGTCGGCGTGGTCATTGATAGCTGTCATTTAGGGAGAAAACATATTTTCTGTCTTGTCTCATACCAGACAAATCCAGGACTCTTTTCTCCCAGATCGGTAATAAGCCGCCTTTTTCTAGGCTACAGTGAACAGCAAACATTGCAACTCTAAAGATGGAAGTAGCAGAATGCTCAAAAATATTGCATCAAAATATTGGATACAACCTACCGGCCCATAAGAAAAAAACACATTGCAAAACTGACACCATCTGCGTCATTTAGCATCCATTAAAATTCTTCTTATGTCTGTATTTCCTAATGCTTCCAAAATGGAATTTGCTCCAAGAATTAAGAAACTCTTTTTAAGATGGCGGCCCTATTAAGAGACTTCTCCCTATCTCCCACTTCATCTCTTCAGTTCTTTTCCCTTGCCCAGGCTGGCTATTGTGACCATTTCAGCCAATTTCCTGGAGGTATTTTCTAGCCCTTTTCACCCTTTTTAATCCTACAAGTTTCCTGGGAAGCCTGTTTACTTGTATGCTTCCCCACTAGACTGTGAGCTCCTTGACAAAAGGGATTGTGTCTCACTCCTCTCTGCAACCCCAGCACCTATTACAGAGGCTGCCAAGGAGTTGGCAGTGTTAGACTCCTTTCAGCCCAAGGTGCCCCACCAATCATCAGCCATGTCCTCCATCAGATTGATGGCTCCCTCTAAGCACAGCTTGGTATCAGTATCAGGATTCGTGTACTATTCAGACCACATTTGAAAGAATTCTCTAACTGTTCCAAGTAGCACACAATACAGAGTTTTTTGTATTGTTCAAAGTTTCAAAGTTTTAACAAATCACCTGGTCACCCAAATGTCTCGTGCAATCTCAGAAGAGAGAAAACCCTTCCACACCTCACTTATTATTCTCTCTCTGGACATTAGGACCGCTAACTGCTTCAAACTAATTGGGGAACCGCAGCTGGCAACCCAGATATGGAGGCTAGTTCTCACAGTAAAAACAACAAAAACAAATACCAAACTATCTCTTTGTTTCAAGCACATTGCTTTTTATTTTTATGTTGTTTCATCTATTTCAAGAAACTCCAAGTCAATTTTGGCTGTTCAAGACTGCCTTTTACCCATACAGGCATTTGGCCTTCTGGATTGGTTCTCGCACTTTCCAAGGCCTTCCAAGGCAAGATCCCTCAATCTTTTGGGAGTTGCAACACTACCACGGTTTGTTTGATTTTCTCATTTCCATCCATCCCTTACACTACCCCCCTCCCCCGACAAAAGTGGTGTATGGCATTCATAAAGTGAATTACACTTGATTTTTGTTTAGAGGAATTTTTTTCCAGACTTCTGTAACATTCCCTTGAGACAACTGGAAACATCATTGTCTGATTACTAGCTCACTTTCCTTGCCTAAAATTGTATCCATTCTTGATTGCGCCTGTGGGTAGGTTAAGCAAAACAAAATAAACATCTAGACTTATGAGCTCATTGGCTTTTTTCTGAATTTTTCTAAATTAAATAAGGGCAAAAGAGCTGTACTGAAAGTCAGTTATATGGATTTTTCTGCCAAATGCTAACTCTGTGCGCCTGGTTTCCATCTGTGGTGCTTTCCAAGTTACAAATCCTTAAAAAAATAAGTGGGGTATGAAGAGATCTATGGATTTTGGGGACATGCTATTTAGAACTGCTATCCTGTGACTTGAACACTCCAAAAGAAATGGGAACATGAGATTGTAAGGCTTTAGATCAGCTTTGTGGAAGTCTAGTGTAGTCCTTCAGCACCAGTGATTTATTTTTTAGGCTGGCTGATCTCAAATGCCATTTAGTCTCATCCATATTAGCATAAGAAATGTACCTTATTCAGGCTAACCCAATTCTGCTAATGGCTGAAGTTAGCAGTCAATCCCAAATGCTCCCCCTAAGTGAAACAGGACATTCTTGAGGATTTCTCCTTACTGTGACTGAATCTCATTTGATCTGGGACAAAGAAAGCTTTAATGCAGTTAATATAGTACAGCAGGCAAACTGAACATGGCTTAAAATATGGATGCAGAGGGGGGAAAGTCAAGCGGTCATCATGATGGTTCATAACTACCAAATAATTTTCAGCTCTCTTTCAATTTCCAACCACTGAACGACAGCAGCAAATTATACATTTATTCACTTTGAAATTATACACTTACCATTGTATTTAGTCTGCCATTATTGTCTCTTCCCTAAAATACTGATGAGCTCTTTCCACACACGAACATTAAGATTTTCACGTTTTCCATATCTACAGTGACCATATTTGTCCCACTAAAATTCAGGACACGCAGTTTCATGCCAGGACAGAGTATTAGAAACCTGCACTGCCCCCGGAAAATCCAGGATATATAATGGTAGCTGTATGGGGATCACCATATTTGAAGTTTGGCTTGGCTCCAGTGCAAGTCAGGACAGTGCCTGCCATGTAGAAGATGCTCAACAGTGTTTGTGTTTGTTAAATAGAACTAAAGCAGGGAACGTTGGGTTTATATGATGAAAACCCTTGAAAAGTGATTTCTCCTATAGAGTTTGTGAAATAGTAGAGGAAAATGAAAAATCTTTATTACAAGTCCCTCTTCTCTATAAGTGTATGGCCATCCCTAGGCCTCAAGGGAGGGAAGGAGCCCAGGCCAAATCTCATACACACAGCGTGTGGGCCCTCCCAATACTTTTATACAGATGCTGCAAAGAGGCAGGCAGCCAGAGAGCTGGGGGAGAGCAAGGGAGGGCGAGTGCCTGCAGGAGTGTGTGTGTAGAGGGGGGTTGCTAAATGACTATCTGTGCTTTCTTCTGGCCTTTTTCTTCTTTTGGGCACCACCTTTACCTCCTGGCTTCGAATCAGCCAAATGTGGCCCCAACCCCAACCCTGGACCCATTCATCTTGTGGGTGCTCAGCCTGTGAGGACCAATTTTTACATTACCAACAAAAGCATGTTCTCTAGCCTTAACAATCTAATTACCATGGCACTTCCAGGGGAGATAGATTGGCCAGTTGTTTCAGTTCTGTGGAACTGATTCATAGGTTGCCCCTTACAGCTCCTGCACATGCCCACGTGGTACATTATTAACACTTAACAGGGGATGAGGTAGTTCGACCCTCCCTTAGAGCGAAATCCTGCAAAGCAATATTTAACATATGCGCAAATGCATTTCAGTCACCAAAAAGGGTGACCAATTACCTTTGCAACTAAACAGCAGGCTCACTCGGCTCTTTTCATCAACCTAAAGAAAAGGCTGAGGGCGCGCTGGCTGCCTAGGTAACCTCCTACCAGTGAACGCTGGCTGGCAGCGCCCACGGGGTGCGCATCCGCATTCACAACTTGGTCCAACCATCGGGCCCGCCTCCATGACTTGTTGAGAGCCACCAGCCAAGTTTTGGCTAGGGCTGCTCCCCGATCCCTCGGAAGCGCGGGACGCGCGCCTCACTGGATGCCTGAGTTGAGAAGAGACCCTGGAGGCCACAAACGTCTCACGGTTACGGAATACAACTGGCCGTTTCTTCTCAGTGCACCCCTGACAAATTAACCTGTTTGAAACCGACTCTTCTTGTCCGCATTGTCAGTGTAGCAATTTGGTCTAATTGGATTCTAAGGCGGGCGTTAGGAGCCCAACCGCTGGACAGTCAATCACGCAGGGCCATTAATATTCATCTGTTGACAGCGGCAGCCCTCGGCTAATGTTAAAATACGTCGTTACGGCACGATCTGATTGTGCAGAACAAAAGGCAGGCGTTCAGAAACTTTCCTCCACCTGAAATCATCTCCCCTTTAGGATCCAGCCTGTCAAGAAGGCAGATGAATTTGGGAGGGGGAGGAGTTAAATATCTTTGGACTCCTGCTCCCTGGGCCAGCAGCACCGGTTTTAAAGCGATTTCGCTAACCTATATAAGGGATGCTGTTTTGAAGGAAAAGGTTCAGTCTCCTCATTTTGGGGACCCTCTTACTCAAAAGTTTGCCTCAGTGTGTCTTCACCCGCCACTGCAGATTCAGAAATCTGTCCTCAACTTTGCTTGCACTTGGGCCCGTGAGCTTAGGAAACCCAGGCTGGGTAAAGGCGGCGGGGGGGGGGCACGTTGGGGAAGGGATGGCTGGAGCTGTGGTCCAGCTAAGGCTGAAATTCTGACACGTATGTGCGAGCAAGGATGGCAAATTCATGAGGCACCAGCTCGGCTGTGGGGCGCCAGTTCGCAGAGACCCGGGAAAATAGCTCCCACCTTCTCGCCCTTCCAAAAAACGGGCGCTCACGAGATGGCGATCCCCACGGTTCCTCCCGCTCACACCTTCCCTGACAGCAGCGTGAGACTGGGGGATGTGGGCTCCGTCCACACACACCCTCTCTCCCTCCCTCAGTAGATCCAGCCAGGCCCCAGGCACACCGACCACTCCCAAGTGCCCAGCTGCAGGGCGCACGACTACAGCCCGGCGGGGCTAGGGCGCTCAGGGTACAGCCACCACGCGCGCCTTGCTCCCCGCTGGGCGCTAGGCACGCTCAAGGGACCCCTCCTCACCTGGCACGGGAGTTTCGGGCACCCACTTGAGTCCGGGCTGCAGTCTCTGGAAGAAGGAGCGGACTTGGTGACAGGTGGCGTCCGGCGGCGGCGGCGGGGGCTGCGCCTGTCCCGGGAAGTCCAAGCTGAGCAGCATCGCCACCACCAAGCACGCGGTGCGCACGGTCCCGGCCATCCTGCTTCGCAGGGAGCTAGGAGAGCGCGGGAGAGTGGCAGCCGGAGCGAGAGCAGTCCCAGGACTCGGCAAGCCTGGCAGTGGCTCTGAGGAGCAAGAGACGTGCTGCTACCCAGCCGCTGCAAAAGTTTCCTCGCAGCTACCTGGGCGCTGGGCGAGGGCGGGAACCGCTTGGCGGCGCGGGGCAGGGCGGGGCTGACTGGGGTGGGGCGGGGCGAGGAGGGACGGGGCGGGGCGAGGAGGGACGGGGCGGGGCGAGGCGAGCCGCGCGGCCAGGGGGCGGCGGCGGTTGTGCGGCCGGTAGCCGGCGGGGTGCGGGGGCGCGGCGTGGAGCGCGGCGGGGGCCACTGGGGCACCGCGGCGCGGGGACCGGGCGAAGGCAGTGCGAGAGGAGGGTGCGGAGCCCGCGCGGTGGCTCCCGACGGCCGAGCCCAGCTGCCCGCTCGCCGCCGCTCTACACAGGGCGCTCTGGCATAACTACTGCAGAGGGGCTGCAGGCTCGAGCGCGCTGATTGGCTTCCCAGCAGCCGTCCGCTCTGACTGGCTCTGGGAGAAGTTCCCCAGCCTCACTCCTCCTTCCCGCCGCTCATTGGCCTACAGCCTGGAGGGCTTTTCCCTTTAGGATTTTTGTCTCCTTTTCATCCTTCCTGGGGGCAGGTGGGGGTCCCTGACTTAGGTCCCCCTCCGCTTCGCCACAGGCCTTCTTTCAGCTTGTGCCAGCTCTTTCCTGGCCACCAGAGCCACACAAGGTATTCCTTCACACAAAATCCACCTCCTCATTCTACTCTCTGAGGAGCTTCCCGCGAACCGTTTTCCTAACGCAGCTCTGACCGGGTTCTCAAAGCCAACCTGCAAATAGTCACGTTCAGGGACAGCCAGGGACCGCTGGGCTTTTCACAGCCTGCCTCACCTTTGAATATTGTATCTTAAAAGTCTGAAAGCCTCTGTGGCTTGCTAGATTTGATTCAGTAGAGCCACACAAAGTCAGAGAAAGCACCTGATTCTGGGGCGTTAAAAGAAAATCTACTGCACGACAGTCCCAGGTGGCCCTTCAAGAGGCAAAGCCTAACTGGTTACAACGAAATAACCAGGGGCTTAAAGCCAGCCTAACTCATTAGAAAATCATTACACAGCAAATTTACTGAGCCAAAGCTAGCCTATTTCATAGATGGAGTAGAAGGCTATTTGAAAGGTATCCTACACCCAAATCCCACCTCTCCTGCTTAGATTTCACCATTAGAAATCCAGTTCTTTAGGCCGGGCACGGTGGCTCACGCCTGTAATCCCAGCACTTTGGGAAGCCGAGGCGGGTGGATCATGAGGTCAGGAGTTCAAGACCAGCCTGGCCAAGATGGTGAAACCCCGTCTCTACCAAAAATACAAAAAATTAGCTGGGCGCGGTGGCAGGCGCCTGTAATCCCAGCTACTCGGGAGGCTGAGGCAGGAGAATTACTTGAACTCAGAGGGCAGAGGTTGCAGTGAGCTGAGATCGCACTACTGCACTCCAGCCTGGGCGACAGAGTGAGACTCCATCTCAAAAAAAAAAAAAAAAGAAAAAAGAAAAAAAGAAATCCAGTTCTTTGAGAATGAAATATCTCTCCAAGGAAAAATGCATTTAGTCATTACCTATATGCTGCTAAGTAGGGATCTTTAGCGTGGATTCTTTTCATGATCCTCCACACCCTAGTCCAGTAGAGAACTCAGTAAGTATTTGTATGATGAAATTACTTAACACCTCAGCATGAATTAGTCTGTCATCTGATGGTTTTGTTTCCGACCTAGGTGAAAGTAGGTTTTGAGGGAGAACCTCAGCACCAGGAAATTGTCTGGGGTGTGCAAGGTCCGGAGAGAGGAGGTTGTGTTCCAGGACCCATGAGCTGAGAAGGGAGACAAAGAGAGAGGAAGGTCACGGGGGAAGTTCATTCATCCATTTATTCATTCGGTAACAAATATTTGAACTCCTACTGTGTTCCAGGCACTGTAGATTACAAACAGACAATGAGGATACAAAGATTAACCAACCCGTGGTACCTGACCTCAAAGAACTGCAAACTAATGGGGAAAACAACCAAGTTAACCCACTGTGTGAATGCTAAGATGAAGTTCTAAGGGGTGAGGGGGGGCGGTGATCGGAGAAAGCATGCCAGAGGAGATGATGTCCTAAACTCAGACCAGTAGGAGTTTAGGTGAGACAAGCAGATGGGGAGAAGGGTGCTGAGGCAAAGAAAGCAGTGTAAACAAAGACACTGAGGGGAGAGGGCTTGGCATGGCCCAGTTGGAAGGTGGGAGGTGCAAGTAATGATTTCAGGTTGCGGAGTTGGAAGAGCTAAGGTGACAGAGGTAAGCAAGGGCCAGATTATGCAGTCTTGAAGCCATATGGAGGAGCCTGGGGAACCACTTAAGGAAGTTTTCAGCACAGGGGGGTGCCATGATCATATTTGCCTGATTAAAAGATCTCTCCAGCAGCACTGTGGAGAATGGCTTGAAGAAGGAAAAAGACTGGAAGCAAGGAGACCAGTTAAGAGGCTGTGAAAATAATCCAGACAAGAAATGTTAAAGTCCTGTAGCAGAGAAGATTTGGAAATGGAAAAAATTACTGGAGATATTTAGCATATAGAGTTAAAAGGGCATAGTGACCTAGTCGATATGGGGGATGGGAGAGAAGGAGTCAAGGACGGAGGGCTCATTCACTCTTTTTTCAACAAACATTTGAGTGCCGCCGATGTATCTGGCATTCTTCTCCTACTTCATAATTTTGCCTGGGGCTAGGCCTGCGCCTGCATTGAACATTTGACAAATGACATATCCACTTTAAAAGAAACACCAATTAAGAGTCATAATTTGGCTGGTGAGTTTGATATGTTCCACCTGTGGAGCCCTGTGACCAAAGGGCAGATTGGAAGGCAAGCATTGATTGAATTTCATGACCTTGCAGAGGAAGACATGACCTCCCATAAATTCATGATCTTCCAGAGCTCATGCAACTAACTACAAAGGCAACAGTTGTTTTCAACTACTGGGTATTGAGTACCTGGAAAAGGGGAAATGTGACTTATTTTTAATATATGCTTTTATATTTAATATACTTTGTATGAGCTAGGTCAGTGCTTCCCAAAGGGAAGCGTGTGAATCCCTGGGTTCACTGAAGTGGACCAATGAAGTTTTTGCTTTTCATTTTAATAAATATTTATTTTAATGGTGGATTAGAAAAAATATATGTAACTAGTACATCCAACCCATGATTTTGTTAGGACAAAACTAAGTAGCTGGTGCCATGATACATTTATTTCAATAAACATGTGAACTGGTTTGAAGAAAAATATTTAATAGTAATGGGAATATGAAGATATAACAAAATGTGTAGGGCGATATGTGAATAACTAGGATTTGGGCTGTCATAGGCAAGCTGGCCCTGAGGTTTTGGAAAATATTTCTTTGGCCTAAAAGCTTCTGCTGTCCCTCCAAGCAGCTACTTCAGAGCTTTTAGCCAACCTAAGGTAGGAGTTAATAAAACTTGCTAGGTTTAAGGAGTGGTTCCATTTTTATAAGTGCCTCTCAAAGACTTTCTAACCTTCCAGTCCCTAAGCGATGACTCTAATAGCGGAATTTCAGGCACTGAAACTGACATTGAGGAAAGCTTGCAGGAAAGCTATGAGCAGCTGTCCGCCCTGCCTACCCAGTAACTTGGAATTTTACTGATGAAAATCCAGTTCCTTAACCAAAGCATACAATCTGTTACATTACATACTATATACTGCCCAAATGGGCGACTGTGGATTAAGATTGGGTTTTCTTTTCCTCTTTTACATAAACAACTGTCTTAACTTTCAAGGCTCCCTTCCTTGTGTTAGAAGTAAGGCCAGTGATTCATCCTTACTCTTCATAGTAGAGACAAAGAGAAACAATCAGTCTAGAAACACAAAAGGATGTGCTGATTGAGCTAGTGTTCACTTTTGACAATTCATGATTCTGTGCTTTCAGGCCCAGTTGGAAGCATTTAGATAACACCGTTGGGCCCCATCTTTCTCTTTGGACCCCAGAGGAAGGCTACCTAGCACAGCAGGCCCAGAAGAACTTTTCTTCACCTTTCACTCCTAGTCTCCAGTTTGAAAGAATTCGAGAATTCCCAGCTGTAGCCAGCAGCTATTATCTTGCTGTAGCTGGGAGGAGAGTCTGGTTCCATGGCTCCAAAAGCAGCATAAATCAAGTTTTCTGGGAGAGGGTTAAGAAAGGGTGTTCAACAGCTGCCGCCATGGGAGGAGCTCATACACAGCCGTGCACACGGCCACACACGCACACATTGTTTGTCTTGGGCCCAGTTTCCTTTGCCCTCCAGGTGATGTTCTCCTCTCCCCATATCCCTCAGGTACACAGTATCTTCTGCCCTGAACTCCACTCTCAAAACCTGCTTTCAGAAAAGAAACTTTAAAACTCGTCCGTTTACAGTGTATATGGTTGATAGGTTATAATGGGGCTGCCCACCCAGGGGTACGAGTATTTTAACAGGATCAAAGCTTTAAACCAAAGGAACAGAGCTCTAAAAACTGTGGAATTCCAGGCATCTGCCAGTGGGAAGGGAGTGTTTAAACTGAGGGGCAATGAGGCCTTTTTTGGTGCACCTGAAATCACATCATGTAGACAGTTGCTTATATGTTAGACTGGTGCTGCTCACAGTCAACACCTCCCTGGCCACACCTCTGCACTCTATGGCACACAGCCACTTTGTCTCCCCTTCTCTTGCAGTGTATGACTCCTTTGTGGGGCAGAGGGGAGGGGAGGCGCCAGGCACACTGATCCCAATGCTCCCAAATGTATAAGCTATGATCAGAGAATGAATTATGGTCCTTTGGGAAAGAGTGTTCATTCATTCATCCCAGCCAGCAGGCCAGTGCAATGTAAATGGTAACTTTGTAAGTTGAAAGACTTAGAGCCATTTTGAAAATTGCATAATAATCCCAGGCAGAATTTGGCTCCGTGTGTATGGAAAATTAATAGACCCGGCTGAGATGCTTGCATTGTGAGTTGTGGATGGATAGCCTGTCCTCAGACCAGGGACTATGCTTTGCCCTCACTAAATCCACAAAATATACTGAGCTTCTTGTAAGTCAGAGTCCAAGGCTTGAAAAAAACTATTGAAAATTTTATTTGTAGCATCATGTTGATTACCACAAATAAAAAATTATTCTATTCTGTGTTTGTTTGTATAAGGGATATTGACCTAGATTTCTAACATATTTCTTCATACACCAGTCCATTGATTTTCTTTTTCATTGGGCAGATGCGCTGTATGTAAATCTAACATTTTGTGTCTCTTGCATAGGATATTTGGTTTTCTTTCAAAATTTAACGGGTTTGTAGTTTGGTGATTGAGAGCACAGTAGCTTTAAATCCAAATGCTGGTGATGCCTGAGGCATGGCTTTATGTGCCACATGGCAATTCACACATATTTTGTTTTGCTTTGAATCATTTTGGACCAAAAAACACAGTGGTTCAGGTAATGTAATATATCTGTTTTGATGTATGATGTGTAGAACCTCTTATAATTTCACTAAGTTTTTATCTGGGTCTTTATGCTCTGGAGCGTGGGTCCCCAGTAAGCCAACACGCATTCAACAGTTGACATCTCATGTGTTTGCTTCCATTAAGGTCCTTTCCTATCACCAGAGCTCCCTGAATTTTTAGCAACTTATGATGGGAAATCAACAGCCACCATCACAGATAACAACTCATATTTTTGATAACTTCTCTCTTTCCCTTCCCAAACCCTATCCACACTCCTAAGTCTTGTGGAATTTCAAACGTAACATCTCATAAGAAAATGCCATCCCCAGCACTACCTGTTACTCTATAGTCACCATAAAGATTATCCCTTAGGAACTGTGTTTTGTTTTGTTTTGGTTTGGTTTGGTTTGGTTTGGTTTGAGACAGAGTCTCTCTTTGTTGCCCAGGCTGGAGTGCAGTGGCACAATCTCGGCTCACTGCTACCTCCACCTCCCAGGTTCAAGCGATTCTCCTGCCTCAGCCTCTTGAGTAACTGGGATTACAGGTGTGCACCACCATGCCCAGCAAATGTTTGTATTTTTAGTAGAGACGGGGTTTCACCATGTTGGTCAGGCTGGTCTTGAACTCCTAACCTTATGATCTGCCCACTTCGGCCTCCCAAAGTGCTGGAATTACAGGCGTGAGCCACCGCGCCTGGCAAGAACTGTGTTCTTGAGAGGCAGTATGGTTGGGACCTGCAGTTAAAGGAGAGGGAGACAGCAGGTTCAAGCCATTCCATACCCTACCAGCCAGGCCCAGGGGCTGCCTGACTTGCGGTACCAACACTGGGGTGACCACTACACTTGCCACATTGTGCAGCAAATGTATGTTTTCCTATGTATCTCCACTGTAACTTGAGAGCTTTAAATGAGTAGGGATTCATATGCTTCTTTTATGTACTCCCTGTAGTACAGTGCTACTCAGAGTGCAGTCCGTGTACCTGTGCTGGTCGGTGCCCTGTTTCCTACTAGTCTGTGAATCTGTGACTGCTACCAAGTAAACAATTAGAAACTTTTTTTTTCTTTGAGCCAGGGTCTTGCCCAGGCTATACTGGAGTGGTGTGATCCTGGCTTGGTTAAGCCTTGACCTCCTGAACTCAAGCTATCCTCCCACCTCAGCACTCTTCCCAAAGTAGCTGGGACGACAGACACGCACCACCATGCCTGGCAATTTTTTTATTTTTATTTTATGCAGAGATGAGGGTCTCACAATGTTGCCCAGGCTGATCTCGAACTCCTGAACTCAAGGGATCCTTCCACCTCAGCCTCCCAATGTTCTGAGATTACAGGCGTGAACTACTGCACTTGGCCCCTAGAAACTTTTATAGCATTTTGATATTGCTGCCACTTGTGAGCACATGAAGAGTTGGTCACACTGTTGAGTCAAATAATTGTTTTAAAATGGCCTTGTATTTTGTATTTCTTTTACAGTTTTTCCAGTAAATCATTTTTATGATGTTTTCCCAAAGTATTTGTCCATGTCAGATAGAAAATTAAAAATAATATAAAATAAGCTGATTTTACTACAGATAGTTTGAGAAGTATCGCCCTAGTATATGCACAGTACTTTGGTCTGTAGTAGTCCCTTAGTAAAGGTTTTTCAACGAAGCCCTGTGATGCTTTTCTTTACAAAAATAAATCCACACATCCTGATTTATGGAGAGTTCCTATTAAGATCATAACATATAAAAGCTTTCCAATAATAAGTGGCTTATTTAAAGATAAATTTCTAGCTAAAATATTCCTGCTATAAAAATTATCACATAAGAATGCTTTTCTTCTTCAGCTCACTTTTATTCAAGAAACACTCAGAAGAGAGTAAATGTGGCTTACGTGAGGTTGTGCATCTCAGAAGATCTTGGTATAAATTACAAACAGAGTTTGAACTCCATAGCCTTTGTATTTTATTTTATCAATTATTTCCCTCCTAATTTATATCATGTTTTCTGTTGTAAATGAAAGAGATACTAGCCTGAGTACCAAAACATATCTTTTTAAGAGCAAGATGATAAGATCCAGAGGGAAGTACTGCTTCCTTGGAATGCCTTCATCTCATTCATCCTTACAACATGTCAGAAGCATAGCAAGTCTCCCCAGCCGTAAATAAATTGCATGTCATTACTCAGAAGATTTACGCTCTGTTGGATGTCTCCAGTTCTTCCCTAACTCCTGTTAAACTTATGGTTAATACCATATGTTTTGTTAGCAGTTTTTTGTCTGGTATTGTTTTGAAGTTAGCAGTTGTTTCATGTGGGAGTATCCCGTCTTCCCAAGTAGATTGGAATAATGAAAAGAACGGCAGACCAGCAGTCAAAGAGCTCATTTCTAGTTCTTGTTTTGCCACTCGGAGCATTGCGACTCTGGATCAGTAACTTAATGTTTCTGAACTACAGCCTCCTTAACTGTAAATTGATAATGGTGGACTATATGCTTTCTAAAATTCCTTCTACCTCTGACTGTCTGTGATTCTATGTCAGTGAACTCCTTGAGGGAAGGAATCTTACATTTCTGTATGTAGCCTCCAGAACCTTGCCTAGAATGCAGTATGCCCCCAATACACATCATTGATGACGACAAAACGTCTTCCTCATGACACAGATCCCAGTAATGGCTCCATAGGAGATGCTCGAGAAATATTAGTCGTTGATCAGTGCTCATCTTAAAGTACCATATAATAACATTAAAAATTTAAATTTTCTCCTGGTTGGGTGTGGTAGCTCATGCCTGTAATCCCAGCACTTTGGAAGGCTGAGGCGGGTGGATTACTTGAGGTCAGGAGTTCGAGACCAACCTGGCCAACATGGTGAAGCCCCGTCTCTACAAAAATACAAAAATTATCTGGGCATGGTGGCGTGTGCCTGTAATCCCAGCTACTTGGGAGGCTTAGGTCCAAGAATCGCTTGAACCCAAGAGGAGGAGGTTGCAGTGAGCCAAGATCGTGCCACTGCACTCCAGCCTGGGCGACAGAGCAAGACATCTCAAAAATAAATAAATAAATAAATAAATTTTCTCCTAATAAGCAAGATAGTAATTTTGTTGTAAGCAATTTTGCAAGAGGGGAGATATAAACAGACATACCTCTATCATATTTTCTTTATCTCCAGAAATCTAAGTCAGAGATTTAAAAAATTAATTCATTAACATTTTTAAATAACCAAGGCTTTGTTATTGATTCTTTAAGATTATAAAATACTAAAGGTGAGAGATTATATTTATCTAAATCTCACTGTATGGGAATCTAATGGATTATTTTATTGTTTGGAAATGATTATAGTAATGTTTTAGGAAGATTTATTATTAATTTTTTCCTATTGGAAAACCTGTGTCAATCCCTTCTATGGAAATCCTTCCAAAATGTATTGCCCATTTCTCTGCCTTAGTAAACAAAGCATATGAAATCTAATATAACCTATCCTTGATGCTCTGTTTTATCATATTCAACTTTTGTGCAATGTTGTAAATATACAAAAATGGTGAGACAATGAGCTGAGTCTGTATTGGGCTTACTACACATCATGAAATTTGATTTTTAAAAATAACAAATCCTCTGAAATGAATTTTCTCTTCCTCTTTAATGTATGATTCAGCATATACAGATGCATGCTGTCCTGCATTAGTCTGCTTTTTAAAAAATATAATTCTGGAATCAAAGGCCAAAGTAGCCCTTCCTAGGTCATTCCCTTGGTTTAACCTCAGTTAAACAGCAATCATTTTCAATAACAGCTATTTCAACTCACTCTCCAGTTGACTTGCTTTAGCTTATGTTGCAACACAGTGATCACAAGAGCCAGCACAGTGTTGTGGAATGGACATAAGTTCCACAGTCAGATAGTCCTGGGTCCAAATTCCAACTCTATTACTTACTAGCTAGATAACCTTGGGCAAGCAGCCTTATCAGTCTAAGCCTTCACTTACAAAATGAGGATTAAAAACTTAACCTTCAAAAAGACCGAAAGTATTAGTGAGGATGTGGAAATTGGAAACCTTGCATACTGTTGGTGGGAATATAAAATGGTACAGCTGCTATGGAAAACAGTATGGAGGCTCTTCAAAAAATTAAAAATGGAACTATCATATGATCCAGCAATCCCACTTCTGGGTATTCATTAAAAGAATTGAAATCAGGATCCTAAACAGATATTAGCACCCCCCTGTTCATTGCTGCAGTTATTCGCAATAGCCAACATGTGAAAACAACCTAAATGACAATGGACAGATGAATAGATAAAGGCAATGTGACAGAAAACCAAATACCTCATGTTCTCACTTATAAGTGGGAGCTAAATGATGAGAACATACGGACACACAGAGGGGAACAACACACACTGGGGCCTATTGGAGGGTGGAAAATGCGAGGAGGGAGAGGATCAGGAAAAATAACTAATGGATACCAGGCTTCATACCTGCAGGATGAAATAATCTGTACAACAACCACCCATGGCACATGTTTACCTATGTAACAAACCTGCACATCCTGCACATGTAACCCTGAAGTTATGATAAAAGTTGTTAAAAAAGACAATGAGGTATACACATGCAATGGAATACTATTTGGCCTTCAAAAGGAAAGAAATCTTGCCATTTGTGACAACATGGATGAACCTGGAGGACATTATGCTAAGTGAAAAAAGCCAGGCACAGAAGGACAAATACTGCACAATTCCACTTATATAAAGTATCTAAAATGGTCAAATACATAGATACAAAGAGTAGAATAGTGTTTACCAAGGACTGGAGGTAAGGAAGAATAGGACATAAGGTATCAGTCAAGCAAGATGAATAGGCTCTAGAAATCTGCTGTACAACATTGTACCCATAGTCAACAATAGTGTATAATATGCTTAAAATTTTGTTAAGAGGGGAGATCTCATGTTAAGTGTTCTTACCACATTTTTTTAAACTTAATCTTGGTCAGTGAATGGATGGATATATAGATCCATATGATAATACACATATATTACAATGCATTGTACAGCTTCTCCACATGCTAAGAAAAATGCAACCTTGCAAAATCTTTGAGGGGACTAGAGATTATATAGGTAAAGTGTCTGGCACATTGCAGGTATTCACATTATTGTGTGAACCTTAAGGCTACTTCTTTTAAAGGCCATCAAAGCCAAGTTTGGTTTTTGTTTGTTTTAACAAACATTACTTTATTTACTTGTTTCTTTCTTTGTCATGTATTACTAACATTTATTCAGCAGTCACTGTGTTCTAAGCACTGGTGATATAGTGATGAGGGCAAAATTCTCATCCTCATGGTCCTTAGCCAGGTTTGTTTTTAACCTCCAGAGTGATCAGACATGACTGAGATCTTGAGGTTTTAGTTATGAGTTCATTGCCAGGTTTGCCACAATGCCAGCTTTTGGGAGTGCCAGATTACCAAAGGTTTGCAGATTTGTAAGTTTGAAGGCAGGCATATGCCCCTCAAAGGGTCTCCTTTAACTTCACAGTCTTGGCTCCTGCTTAGTCTTCCTCCAGCTTCTCCTTAAAACAGGTCCGTGTGGAGATTACAGGAGCTAAGCAGTGTTCAGTGATGGCCTGGGTCCAGCAAGAGACCTGCCACAGGCCCAGGAATTCTCAGACACCGATTTGCCTTTCCATTTCCCAGGGCTTAACCTCTGTCATTTGGCCTCCCCAATTACAATTACATTTCCAGATCTTTTTTTTTTTTCTTTTGGCCTTACCCTCAATTCCCAGATCTTAGTAATGGCTCATATTTCCTGGACGTAACTACAGGAGCTCAAATTCACCTCTGAAAAAAAGTTTTCAAACTTGAGCTTACAGCCAGATCTACCCCAGTTTTCAACTTCACCATCAAACTTGTATATTCATACATTCATACCATTGCTAATTTATCACCTTACAGAAATATCATGCCATATTTACTTTATTTTCTTCTGCTTGGTACTAGATAATGAAGTGACTCTTCTTCAGAGGCAAAAGGCCAATGATTTCCCAGTAAATAGAAACAATGTCAGTCTCCCAGCTAATACTCTTTGGTGTGGAGGGAAAACAGTTATCTCACATATGGAAGGGAAAGTTCATCTTCCTTGGTGTAACTGCTCCTATGGCAAAGAGGTCATTTAGTCACATGCAAACAGCTAGACAAGATGATAATATAAAGCAGATATATTACCTGTGTGCTTCTAAACCATCTGGGGCTTATCAAATGCCCTATACCACTCAAGGATGAGCCAGTTAAAGAGAAACATCAAAGAATGAAGGATGGAATCACCTACTGTTCTTCTGTGTATTTTCATAAAAAAAATGGTTTAGTTCTCATTAAGATAAAAAGATCGGAGTATCGTTCTATGAGCAGTTCAGTTTCTTTGTGTGTGTTTGTATGTTTGTTTGTTTTTTGAGATGGAGTTTTGCTCTTGTTGCCCAGGTCGGAGTGCAATGGCGTGATCTCAGCTCACTGCAACCTCTGCCTCCCAGGTTCAAGTGATTCTCCTGCCTCAGCCTCTTGAGTAGCTGGGATTGCTGGGATTACAAGCCCCCGCGACCATGCCCAGTAATTTTTTTTTTTTTTTTTTTTTAGCAGAGACTAGGTTTCACCGTGTTGTCCAGGCTGGTTTCGAACTCTGACCTCAAGTGATCCGACCACCTCAGACTCCGAAAGTTCTAGGATTACAGGTGTGAGTCACCTTGCTCAGCCTATGAGCAGTATTCTATTCACACCTGAAGCAGTCATAACTCTGAAATCCAGAGATCTCTATTTCTCACCCTAGTTTTGCTGCAAACGGAACTCTTAATACTGATGCACTTTAACATATTCATAGTATCCCTAACTCTAAAAAAAATCAAGCCTGCCAAATGTCCTTATCCCTGTACTAATATTATTGATTCTCAAATCTTAGACAGTATATCCACTCACACAATTTTTTCCTTAGAATTTGATCTTTTGGGGTGTTTCAATTCAACAAACAGGGATTACAGTAATGGTAACACATAGTAAAATTTGGGGACCTGATAACAAACCTCTTAATCTGAGAAGGAAGAGCCAAATTTCCAGGACTACCTAATAATCCCAGTTAAATTGTCTCCTTTCAGAGCCTCTTGTATTTGTTTAAAACTTCCTATTTCTCACAGAGGACTTCCTCATACCTTATCAGATTGTTCTTTCCAACAGCCCTATCAGATAGACCAGGCAAGCAAGTATTATTACCCCCATAATATTGATGGGAAAGCCTCTGAGATTGAGAGAGATAAAGTGATGATCCCAAGGTCGCATAGCAGGTCAGCAATGAAGACAGGACCATACCCCAAGTCTAAAAGAAAAGAAAAAATCCCAACAAGCCATGTGGCAGTGCTTTAAAACGTAAATGTCATAGTCAAAAACTTTGAATGTTATCCAGATGTCTATGGAAGGCTCATGGGAATCAATACTCACCTTAAAGAGCCAGGCAGGAAAAATGACACATTATGAAAAACATGCCAATTTGGGATTTACTGGATGAGAGAGAAAAGTTGAGAACAATATAAACGGGCCAAACTTCAGAATATTTCTTGTGCTCTTCTCTTCACTGCAAACAGTGACCTTTGCACAGATAGAAAAGGTACAATGTGGGCAGTAGAAAAATGAGTTTGTGTCATACAGTTCATTCAGAATTTGTGAAAATAAAAGTGGAAGACATTTTCAAGATCACCCTTACAGTTCAATTTTAAATGTTTAGAGAATCTTTTCTTGCTCAGAAGTGAAAAACCTAAGGATAAGTCATTCAAGGAAAGTCTGTCTCTGTTCTGCTTTCATCATGTTATCAGTAAGGTGAATGAAGAAATCGAAATGATAAGTCTGAAAGAAGTAGCCTTTGAAAGCATCTGAATTGCACTTCCTCAGGCCAGTGGAATTTGACAGCTAATTATGAGAACTATAGATGGTACAAAACTCTGAATTTCTCAAAATGTACCAGTAATTGTCTGCGTAGAGAGAACTGGTTACACACATAGCAGGAAACTCCCAGCTTCCCTCAGGAAAAGTGGTTACATGGGTCAGTGTCAGGCCTTATGCTTGGAATTACGGGGTACAGGTCTGACCGAAGCCCTCTCATTCCTGCCTTGCCTTTAGCAGACTGAGAGGAACACTGAGCCCCTCAAAGGAGAGCTCCCCACAGGAAGGAAAAGTCAGCCTAAGTGGGAGCGAAACCCGTGAAGCTGAGTTGCCAGAATCCCTCCACAGGCCACCCAAGCAGTGAAGAAATTCATGGAGAGAAAGAAAGAAAGAAAAGACCCACAGCCGTGAGCAGAGCCAGCTGGGAGGGATGTTATTACTTTATTTCTGTTTTCTTAACTGTGTGTGTGTGCGCGCGTGTGCGCGTGCGTGTGTTTTGAGGGGGAGGGAGGATTGATTGCAGAAAATGTCTTGATCCACAGCACTCAAGATGGAAACTTTTGTTGATATAATTTCTCCTAACTTTCCTACACCTTCCTTCCCTTCTACTCTATTTCCCCAGTGGCTATCAAGAGCTGTATATATCTGACCACAAAACATCCAGTCAGTCAGTTCAAGTCAAAAATGCAGCCAGCCATCTGGATTGACTCAAACTCTGTCTACACACACCAATTGGCTTGGGGGTAAAAAAATGTAATTCAGTGGAACAACTGGTTATTTTTAAAACAACGAGTTGAATTCAGACAACCATCCAATTAGTTGATTTCAAAATGCCTGTTTGGCGACATGAAAAGGGTTATTTTCAAAGGGCCTTGTGTGTGCATAAACAACCTGAATGCTATTAAATTGACGAGCTATTTTAGAATCAAGGAGATAAGGCCAAGGCGGCTGGACTCTGTTTATAAAGGGGAAACCTGGTCGGATAGCAGTCCATCAAGTCCTCCAGAGGGTGACGCCTTCTGTGGCAAGGATGAAGTCTTTCACTTGACAGCGACATAACCATGGCCCTCTTTGCAGAGGCAGGCACCTCAGTTCTTTTTTTTTTTTTCATTTTTATTTTTTTTAGACAGGGTCTCGCTCTGTTACCTAGGATGGAGGGCAGTGGCAGGATCTCGGCTCACTTCAACCTCTGCCTCCCAGGTTCAAGTGATTCTCTTGCCTCAGCCTCCTGAGTGGCTGGGATTACAGGCACCCTCCACCATGCCTGACTGATTTTTGTATTTTTAGTAGAGATGGGGTTTCACCATGTTGGCCACGTTGGTCTCGAACTCCTGTCCTCAGGTGATCCACCCACCTCATCTTCCCAAAGTGCTGGGATTACAGGCGTTAGCCACCACACCCAGCCAGTTCTTTTTTAGAGAAGCCACCTGTGTGCCTTCTTCCTGGATGTCCTATGCTAGCCAGAAGGCCAAAGATCCCAACAGACTCTATAAAGGACCAATGTGCTTGTATTACCTATTGCCGCACCACATTTCCTAACGCACACAATGATGTTAACTTGATTCTCACCTTTTATGGGTTGCAGTCTGACGACATTCAGCAAGGGAGCTTCCTCTGAGCCGTTTGACCCAATTCGTAATGAGTTCAGTCAGTTTCAACTGCACAGTTATACCTCCCTGGGCTTCCTCCCCCCATCCTAAAATGTGAACGTTCTTTTCTTGTGCTACATTACTAAGAAATGATTTAAGAAAAAAAAAAAAAAGAGGGGGAGAAGGTCTCCTCCTGAAGAGAATTTTATTTGCACTCCTCATGCTTTGTCATAAAGGGCATTCAGCCGTGTTAATCATGTAAGAAGTTTTAGCGAAGCTCTCTTTTTCACATTAGGCTTAAAACATCACCCCTGAGGTGGTGCTGATGGCGCCCTTAGAAAAGATTTCTTTGACATCTAAGACACAAAGGACTTCAGCAAACGCGTTCAGAGTTAAATGAGTGGTGCCTAAGTGCTGATTCTCCATCCCCAGTGACAAGCATTTACTAAGTAAAACTTTTGTTTCTGCAAATGTCTTACTTGGGTGTGTCTTAATCCCAAGTGTTGAGGAGGTTTTGTTTTATTGTCTGTGTGTGTGTTTTAAACATTTATTTTATCAGAAAGGATTTCCACAATGGAAGCATTCATTGCCATCGCTGTGGCTGAGTCTTTAGGTTTAAGACTAGTTAAGCTGCCCCAGGTAGAAGTGTTTGCACAGCTACAGAAGTATAGAATCGCAGCCCCGGAGTTGGAAGGGGCCCCCTTAAGCCCGTCCTTGCCTTCAGGCATTTGAGCCAGAGGAATAGCCACTCTTTTCTTTAAGATCTCCAAGGACAAAAATTCCACATGCAGTTATTTTATTATAAACATGTGAACTGTAAAACATATTTACAAGGTAATAATATTATCATCCATATTTAAATGATTTCCTTTTTAAAACATTTGCTTGCCCAATTTAAAAAAAATTAATGAACAGTAAAGTTCTTTGAAAAAAAAAATCCTTTCAAATCCTTTCAATAGAATTATTTCTCCTCTTTTTGAAGTACTTACTACAAGGGTCATTTCTCCCAGAAAATTCTACCAGAAATTGCTATGTTTCTTCTAAAAAGCGGGTTTGCTTTTATCTTGCAGATACCCTGAATCAAGATACGCTTCCTTTTTTGCTGTGGCTGTTGGAAAGCCCACAGCCAAATTTGTGTCCCCTCCCTTCTAATCAATGCACAGGACCTCACCCCAGCTTCACCTGTTTGTCTTCCTTTATTTTTCCTTCATCTACATTTCTTCACTTAGTTGTGCTTTTTGGCTTTCCTGTTGTTTCTGGGCTTTCTGGTTTTCTGGTTTGTTTTGATGTTTGGAAGCAATATAGTGAGGCAAGAGCAGAGACTCTGGGGACTAATATACTTAACGCTTGGCTCCCAGCTCTACCCTTTCCTATGTTAACCTTTCTTTTCCTCATCTGTAAAATGGAGAAAACAAGAGTAGTCATGGGGTTGTTATGAGTGTTAAATGAGAAAATACAAATGTAGTGCTAAGCCAACAGTAAGCACTCAAGATATGTTCATTATCAATATTATAACATTGCTGCCCTAAATCATTTCAGGAGCAAGAGGTGCAAAAGAGAATATAATTATTTATTCTCCTATTTCAAATGTTCAATCTTATCTCCCCTCTTATTCTTCCTGTTGCATGAATTGTCTTTCAAGCAAATTATTTGCTGCTGTTTCTGCACTTTAATGAAACTCCTTCTACTATGTTACAGGCTAGTGCTTCCTAAACTTACTCGAACTTAAGAATCAGCAGAAGCACTTACTAAAAATACAAATTTCTGTTGGGTGCAGTGACTCACGCCTGTAATCCCGGCACTGTGGGAGGCTGAGGTGGGAAGATTGCTTAAGGCCAGGAGTTGAGACCAGTCTGGACAACATGAGACCCTGTCTCTATTTTTTTAAAAATACAGATTTCTGGCCAGGCACGGTGGCTCACGCCTGTAATCCCAGCACTTTGGGAGGCCAAGGTGGGCGGATCACGAGGTCAAGAGATCAAGACCATCCTGGCTAACATGGTGAAACCCTGTCTCAAATAAAAATACAAAAAATTAGCCGGGCGTCGTGGCGGATGCCTGTAGTCCCAGCTACATTGGGAGGCTGAGGCAGGAGAATGGTGTGAACTCGGGAGGCGGAGCTTGCAGTGAGTGGAGATCGCGCCACTGCACTCCAGGCTGGGCGACAGAGCAAGACTCTGTCTCAAAAAAAAAAAAAAATACAGATTTCTAGTCTTTTTTGTTGTTGTTGAGACAGAGTCTCGCCCTTTCACCCAGGCTGGAGTGCAATGGCACAGTCTCGGCTCACTGCAACCTCCACCTCCTGGATTCAAGTGATTCTCCTGCCTCGGCCTCCCAAGTAGCTGGGATTACAGGCACCTGCCACCACGCCAGGCTAATTTTTGTTTTTTTAGTAGAGATGGGGTTTCACCATGTTGGCCAGACTGGTCTCGAACTCCTAATCTCGTGATTCACCCACCTCGGCCTCCCAACAGTGCTGGGATTACAGGTGTGAGCCACCATACCTGGCACAGATTTCTAGTCTTAAACACCTAAAATTATTTTATAAATGAATAGCTCTAGAATAGGTGTTTCTGGGACTAAAGTATTTTATACCACATTGTCTATGCTTTTCTCCAAGAATGTCATCACAGACAAATTTCCACACTTGATTTCTATGTAGTTAGTGTTTCTTTATCATTTCAATTTTTGTTTCCTTGTTTTCCCTTCAGTAACTTTTTATGCTTTTTTTTTTTTTTTTTTTGGTTGGTCTGTTACCTGTTGTCCTGCCACTTGTGTGAGTCTGTCTTTTTCCAACTCCTGAGGCAATAGCAGGTCTTTTCCCACCCGTCACCCCAGCATTCCTTTGGGTAAAGTATTTAAGAGCGAAATTTGTTGGCCTGTTTGGGTCTATTGGGGACTGAAGGTATATCCACATTAAGAGAAACAGTTATTCTGTAACTGTTTCAACCACTTCTTCACAGAGAAAAACATCTGTGCCTTTTAAAATTTTTATTGGCCTGCTTGATGGCTCCACAACACAGTGAAGAAGGAGCCCCACCCACCACAAGGTTCTTCGTCCTGCTGGGGAAGCCACACAGAATTGAGACCAAAAAGTACGGAAGGAAGGAAGGAAGGTAGAAAGGAAAGAAGGAAGGTTTTATCTGCCTTCCTTTGTTTTCTATGGATAAATGCCAAATCCCTCATACTTAAACTTTTTCCCCTTCCTTTACTTTGCCTCCCAGTTTTCTTTTGAATGAATGAGTAAATTGTTCAAATTTTCTCAGTAATCTCCCTCTGTAGCTCATTCCAGTGTTTAATTACTTTGACAGAAGGAAGGGAGGAAGGGAGGGAAGAAGGAAGGAAAGGAAGGAAAGGAGGGAGGGAAGGAGAGTGGATGGAAAAGAAGGAAAGAAAGAAAAAGAAAAAGAGGAAAGAAAGAAAAAAGAGAGGGAGAAAAAGAAAGGAAGAAAGAAAAAAAGAAAGAGACAGAGAGAAAAAGAAAAGAAAAGGGGGGGAGGGGGGAGGGATAGCATTAGGAGATATAGCTAATGTTAAATGACGAGTTAATGGGTGCAGCACACCAATATGGCACATGTATACATATGTAACAAACCTGCACATTGTGCACATGTACCCTAAAATTTAAAGTGTAATAATAATAATAAAATTAAAAAAAAGAAAAGAAAAGAGAGAGAATCCTGCCTATTAAAATCCCACAATCTGCTCTGCTTTTATCTTAGGACTGTTCTGGCAGTTTCCCCTTGTTACACGTGTGTTGCTAGGATAGTACAAGTATTTTCAAGATGAATTTTCTGCCAAAAGGTCTTGCCACTGAGTCATCACCATCTTCATCTTTTTAAAAAACATGAGCAAGTCTCAGCAGCACTTCATTCACGTTAGTAAACATTACCTAGGGAAAGAAAGAACAGGCCTTAAGAACATGACATCATCATTAAAAAATAAATGTTTACTGAGTCCCTATTCAGTGTGTGGCCCTGTGTTAGCCCTAGAAATATAAAAATGTGCCTGCTTTTAGGCTCACATGCACACACATATGCTCCCATGTGTTAAATCTAGAGAAGTGGTGCAGACTAGAAGGATTATCGGAATTCCAAGGAGGGAGCAATTCTGCTCCAAGGGCTGGGGTGGTCACAAAAGGTAGGGCTCCAGGCCCCAAAGAAAGGGTAGAGAGCTTGAGGGAATTAATGTGAACAAAGACCAGGAAATAGTAATGAAAATAGTTTGGGGGAAAATAATTAGTAGACCATTTGATGGGAGCAGACAGATTGTGTGGACTGGAAGATGACTAGGAGATAATAATGGAATGGTAGACCATAGTCTGCTTGTAGAGGGCCTTGAATTCTAGGCTAATTAGTGTAGTCTTAGCCTATAAGCAATAAGGAGCACCACTCTCACAGATAAAAGAGAGCAGACCACTCCAGCTTCAGAGTACCTTCAATCAAAAGAAGCACGGACATTGATTACAAGAAGTTTTGTGAAATGTCTCAAGTGTGTATAACTATTTCCCATATTTGTAACTTTGTTATCTCCATGGTATCAGTGTTATTTGGGAGGACAGCAAGAAGAAGATAGCTGGCAAGATTACGTCCTACCACATAGGACAGTCTGGAGATGAAAAGGACCCTAAGAAATGGTAAGTGGCAGTGGTTTTAAAGTAGAAAGATAGATATGAACAATCTCTGGGGCTCACAGAAGGGAGAGAAAAACAATCTCTGGGGCTCACAGAAGGGCTTGTCATATGTTCACAGCATGCAGTTCCACACTGGCATATTGGGGGCCAGTGTAGGACTGCAAAATGCCTTTGAGGGCTTAACTGAAAGGAGTCTAGATAGTTCCTGCCAGCCCCTTAACCTGCTGAATTTCTCCAATAGCATATCTCATGCCAGTTTAAAGGAAGAGACTTAAATGGACATTGTTAACTGAATGCACCATTTTGTGAACTCCAGAGAGCCCTGAGAATATTCTGTAAATACCACCTTATTGAACTAAGTGGGATTGACTGGGTACCAGGTAACATTTAGTTGAGTTTGTTCAGTCTTCTAATTTGAAGTTGCTGCTTAGACAATAGTGGTTCCCCACCTCTGCACCCAAATTTGAGGCAAAAGTGAAAAAGCAAAAAAAAAAAAAAAAAATTTTCAGGCAAGAGTTGATTGTGATTGTGGCCTGTTAAAATAAACAGTTGATGTGGATAATCAGGCGCTACTTTCTGCTCTCCTCCGAATTAAAAAATGGCTTCAGTATTGGTGAATAAGCAGTTGTCTATCCAGGATCAGTTGGAAAAGGCTTCTGCCTCCATTGATCTTCTCTTCTAGCTGAGTTGTTCTCTTCCAGTCCTAAATTTACCCCTATCCTCCTTTGCAAGTAAAGGGGTTGTTAACATTTAGCTGATGGGGCACAAAGTCATCAGAAAAGACCTTGTTGCCTCCTTTCATCAACTCTGCCCATTAGCCAAGCAAAAAAGAAACATTGGTTTCTTAATTGACTTTCATAATCCCTTTCATAATCGTTTTGTACGTGGTACATACTAGGTACTCAATAATTATTTGCTGAACAAAAGAATGAATGAATGCTGGGCACTATCCTAGGTCCTGGATGTGCAGCAGTAAAGAAGAAATAAATAGACAAAATCCCTACCCCCATGGAGGTCAGATTCTAGTGACAGAAAAGAAGGAACCATAGGGTCCCAAGTCCTACTAGAAATAGCACTAAGCACATGATAGGTACTCAATAGATACGTAGGGAAATGGGAGACACTGTAATATAATAATGCATATAGCTTATGTTTCTCCTTCTCAGTCTCACTGAAAAACATCATTATCCTCAAATAATTAAAAAATAGAATTATGAACCCAGGAGTTCAAGACCAGCCTGGGCAACATAGCAAGACCTCATCTCTACCAAAAATAAAAATAGAATTAACATATAATCTAGCCATTTCACTCATAGGTATATTCCCAAAAGAATTGAAAGCAGAAACTCGAACAGATAGATATGTCAGTATTCATAGCAGCATTATCCACAGTAGCCAGGAGGTGGAAGCAACCCAAGTGTCCATCAACAGATGAATGGAGAAACAAAATATGGTATATACATACAATGAAATATTATCCAGCCTTAAAAAGGAAGGAAATTCTGATACATGATACAACATGGATGAACGTGGAGAACATTATGCTAAGTGAAATAAGCCAGTCACAAAAAGACAAATTCTATATGACTTTACTTATATGAGTTATCTAGAGTAGTCAAATTCATAGAGATAGAAAGTAGAATGGGGGTTGCCAGGGACTGTGGGGAGGGAGGAATGGGGAGTTACTGTGTAATGAGTATAGAGTTTCAGTTTTGCAAAATGAAACAGTTTTGGAGATTGGTTGCACAATAATATGAATATACTTATTACTAAACCGTACACTTAGAAATGGTTGTGATGATAAATTTTATGTTATGTGTATTTTGCCACAATTAGAAAATTTTTAAAGCCACTTATTAAACATTCTTTTTTTCTGAGAATTCTACAAAGATTAACAAACACAAACCCTTTGCTGGAGTTTACATTGTAATACAGACCCTTCATGATGTGGCCAGGCATGTCAAGGCCATACAGACAAGAGAAGACAAACATTCAGCCTAGATATGGAGAGGCAGCTGAATATTTACATTACCCAACAGAGCAAAGGTGAGTGCATTTTGGGATGGAGGGAGGGCAGGCTGTCCACACAGTGTGATTTGACTAAATACTATTGGTGATCCATTTCTCAAAAATATATCAACTCCATTGCTTGTCATATGTTCTGACATTTTAGCTCTTTCTTTTGACTCTTTAAGGATTAGGAACTTCCGCAATTCCTTATGAGTAGACAAAGAACCCAGAAAGGGACAAGATTGTTTTCTAGCTAACAGTTAGCCTCCCTTTTTTTTTATATTATGGGGGTCCAAGATGAGAGAGGAAGCAATGGGAGAAGAAAGAAGATGGATGGGCAACCAAGATCAACTTCCCCCTTTCACGCCCAAGTAGATGAGGCTGGGGAGACAACACATATTGATGTAGCAAGTCCACACTCACAGACTTAGAGGAGCTGTCTGCCCATCAAGTAATGGAGAGTCAAGGAAAACCATTTCCAAATATTAGTACTGACCAGCCTCCACAGGTAATGGTCTCCATTCCTGCTGCCAGAATTACGCTGCAGAGGCTGGGGTAGGGATAGGATGTTTCTCCCAACTTTACATCCTATGCATCTCTTAATAGAGACAGCAGGGTGAACCCCCTTTAACTTACCCCATCAGTACAGTCATACCTCAATCCCTCAGGTTCCACCAACTGTGTGTGTGAGATTGTAGAGAGAAAGATCTTTGCATTCTCCATGAGGGTAAAGTTTGCTGGGCAGGATTCTTTAAATCACATCACAAATGCCTTTTCATCTTAAAGGAACAAACTGTTTCTAAGCACATTGTTTACGAGTCAGTGAATACTGCTAATAACAAATGGGTCTTATCTATTCATGAAAGCAAGTCTCTGAGGATCTCTCTTGGGAACCACTGTGAGCAGTTAGTTTGAGTTATGGTACACATAGACTTCAACTAATAAAAGGGCATGTTTTAAAACATTCCAGAATTCCAACCTGTCACTAATTCAGATTGGTCTGCCTGCCCCCACCCCCATTAGTCCAAATAGATGAGATTTTGCTGAGGCAGATTTTCAAGTAGTTTGCAAATGGTAAACACAAAGAGGGGATCTCTTTCTCTCTCTGCCTCTCTTTCTCTCTCTCTCTCTCTCTCTCTGAGACACATCACTTGACATCTTACTATTAGGATCAATAGGTGACAATTTCTCTCGATTTATTATTTACCTTGGTTCTCACTACAAAGTTAGATTACAACAAGAATGGACGCTGACTTTCTTGCTTGGTGCTCAACGGCTTTGTTTTCCTTACACTGACTCTCTTTTGTCATCACGAAAGTCATTATTAGGCTAATGTAAAATTAAATTAGCTTACATTCAACAAGTACAGGAAGCACAAATACTCATCAGTGGGATGGCTTAGAAGGATCCTAGAAACGAAATCAGTATCTCAAAGAGATATTAGCACACCCATGTTCATGCAGCATTATACACAACAGTGAAAACGCGAAAACAACCTAAACATGCATTGAAGGATAAATGGATAAAGAAAATTTGACACACACACACACACACACATATATATATATACATACACACAATGAAATATTATTCAGCCTTAAAAAAGGAGATCCTGCCATTTGCCATGGCATGGATGAACCTGGAGGACATTATGTCAAGTGAAATAAGCCAGACACAGGAAGAAAAATACTGTATGATGGCATTTGTATGTGGAATCTAAAACAGTTGAACTCATGGAAGCAGAGAGTAGAACAATGATTGCCAGAGGTTGGAGGGTTGGGGAAATGGGGAGATGTTGTTCAAAGGGTACAAACCTTCAGTTATAAAATGGATAAGTTCTGGGGATCTAATGTACAGCGTGGTAACTATAGTTAATAATACACTGGATTGTTTACTTGAAATTTGGTAAAAGGGCAGATTTTAAGTGTCCTCACCCCACCTCTCCACACAGAATGGCAATTACAGGTGGTGATGGATGTGTTAATTTAACTTCAGTAATCAGTACACAATGTAAATATATATCAAATCCTCATGTTGCACACCTTGAATACATACATTTTTTATTTGTCAATTAAGTTTTTTTCCAAAACTTTTTTTAAAAAGGAAGTATCCTAGAAGATGCTCTGGCCAGTCACTGTCTTGGAAACATCCCTTGGTTGCAATACCTGTTATGTGCTACTTTTGAATATTTTCCAAGATCATCAAGCTATAAGCCACATGGTAAAGAAAATATAGCCATGATCTATTTGAGGGACATGTGGAAAGAGAATATTTAAATGAAATCTAGTTTTTCAAATCAGACAAAGAGCCCTTCAGCTGTAAAGGCCTGTAGAAGCCCATCACACCGAGGGTTCCACTTTGTGTGGAATGGTTAGTTTCTAAGGAAGATATCAAGCTAGGTTCAGAAACTATAAAAGGTCTTTGGCTTCATAGATAGATAGATAGAGTGATAGTTGCATTTGCTTTCTTCATCACAGGAATTGTGACTTGCTGTTGAGAAAACATTTTGAGAGACCCAGGAATAAAAATAGAAACAGAGATGCTGCTCTGGTTTTCATTCTCATCAATAGAAAGGGAATGTCAAGGCTGTGGTAATATGAACTTCCCTGGCTCGCAGTAGGTAAGAAATGCGACTGAGGGTCTGAGGCAGTTTGGTGCTAGGAGGAAGTTATTCTGAACTGGGCTTTGCAGCCCAAATACTTTCTCATCCCTCACCTCCCAGCATGCACCTCTTGAAATAAGCTTTCAAAGCTTATCAGGCAGTTTATAAAAACAAAGGGATTCCTCTTCCAAGAAGTTTCTGGTCTGAGATGACACAGGTAGTACAGAAATGTTCCGTTGTCAAGCAACCAAATATATGCATTAACTGAGGAATAGAAGAGCATCAGCATTTTAGCTTCAAAGGCAAATTCAATGAATTTGAGATGTACAATCTTACAACTAAGACTTCAAAACTAATTTTCAAAGTACAAGTAGATCTAAGTCAGTAGAAGAGGGCTCAAATAAATGCAGAATCAAAGATGCTGTGGCCAAAACAAGTGTGAGTGAATCTTAGGGAGGCACTTTTCTTATTGAAATGGTTCTTTTTATTTGTATAGTTGAAATGGGCCACCTCCTTTATGAAGCCTTTCCTTTTCCTCACGCTTTACCTGGCTACAGTGGGCTACTCCTATCTTTAGGTCTCACTATGCCCCGAACTTACTCCATCATGTCACCTGTAACAATTGATTGTATCTTTTTGTTTTCATGTCTGTGTGCCCCACTAGACTTTAAGTACCTTGAGGACAGGGTTTTATTTATTTGTGTGTATGCACTCTAGCTCAATACCTGGTACATAGTAGGTGTTCAATAAACTTTCTGGAATGGATGATATCCCATGATTCCTTATGATAAAAAGAGCAACAGCTAAACAAATGTTTCTATTAGAGTTATGTCAAGCCAATTTAGGGCACTGCAGACAAAAGAGAACTGTAAATTCCCAGCTCCTAAGTCAAAGGTTAAAGACTTGCCCCACCCTAGCCATAGCTCCTTGATATGGCTCCTGATTAATAATCTGTTACATCCTCAAAAGGGGTCATTTTAAGGTAACCCAGTAGAGCTCCCATGACCTATTGACCTTATTATATCGCCAAAAAGGAGCTAACTTTTGGTCAAAGGATGGCAGAGTACTTTCCTGTGATTCGCATATTACCCAGAAACCTTTGGTTTCCTGGAATTCATAATAAAAATTCCAAATCCCCAGCAATAACTTCCCAACCCACAATTCTTGCTAACACAGCAGAGTAACACTTGGATTCTATACCAGGCCTACTGACCTTTTGCTAATTGCAAAATAAACAGGTCTCCAGTTTAGAGGGGCCTTCTCCTTTTATGGGCCCCCTGCAGTGTAGGCACTGCTTGAATGGTATTTATTTCTGCCATATTTGCTTTCCAGCACTTGTCAGAGCAGGGGGCAGGTGTCTGGGAATAGAAGAAATAGGGATTGGAATAAGAGGAGAAAAGCAGGTGCCCCAACATCCTGAATGAAGTGCCCAGCTTATTCTTCAGAAGAAGCTGACGTCCTAGGAAGATGTGTGCAAATGAAATTTTATTTTAAAAAATTTTCAAGCATTTCTGAGACTTTACTC
This sequence comes from Pan troglodytes, assembly GCF_028858775.2. Classification (NCBI taxonomy): domain Eukaryota; kingdom Metazoa; phylum Chordata; class Mammalia; order Primates; family Hominidae; genus Pan; species Pan troglodytes. Next base: position 131,479,357 of record NC_072421.2, read on the forward strand.
TTATGCCTAGCCCTGCCTCCACATAATTCACTGTCCAGTAGGGAAAACAGACACGTAAAAAGTGATAAGCACTGTTACAGACACAAAGGCTGGGGGAAGCCTAGGGGATAGATAACTGTTCTCCATTGGCCAGTGCTAGTGATTGGCCCAGAAATATGGCAGGGAAAGACTGCGGTAGCACCATGAAAATGCTGCCACAGATCGTGGGGCTCCTTCTCAGTTTTGCACATTTAGAAACTTAATTTTATGTGTTGCTGTAGGGCTAATTAGACTCCAAGGGGTTGACCCATGATAAATCAAAAAGATACACATTAATATAAGTGATAAACCAGGGGCTGGGCGCGGTGGCTCATGCCTGTAATCCCAGCACTTTGGGAGGCAGAGGCAAGCAGATCACTTGAGCCCAAAGTTTGATTGAGACCAGCCAAAGCAACATGGTGAAACCCCATCTCTACCAAAAATACAAAAATTAGCGAGGCCTGGTGGCACACACCTGTAGTTCAGCTACCTGAAAGGCTGAGGTGGGAAGATTGCTTGAGCCCGGGAGGTCGAGGCTGCAGTGAGCTGTGATCGCGCCACTGCACTCTAGCCTGGGCGACAGAACAAGACCTTGTCTCAAATAAATAAATAAATAAATAAATAAATAAATAAATAAATAAACTAAAATTGATTTACTATATATTTACTATATGCCAAGAGACATTCTAAGTGCTTTACACGAATTATCTCACACTCATGGCAACACTGTGAGTAAAGTAGTATCATCACCTTCATTTTTTAAATAAACAGAGGCTCTGAAAGGTTATGACTTGCCCAAGCTGGTCAAGTTGGGATTCTTATATAAAATCTGTCTGATTCTAACGCCGATGCCCTTAGCACCTACACTCACAGCCCCTCATTGTTTTATACTGAAAAACAGAGCTATTGGCTACTTTGTGCATTCTTTCCCCAAGAAGGAAGATGATGGAAACTGAGTGAGATCCTGAAGATTGTTTGATGAGTGCCAAAATCAGAGCAAAGAGCTCAATAAATATCGTACATGAATGAATATTTTAGAGTCCTCAAACTATGCTAGCCTAGTGAATTAGACTCCTTCAACCCTTCACCATAGATCCCAGACATTAAGTTGACCAGTCAGGGTACTCTTTCCCCCTCAAAACCCCAATGGTTAAGTTGAACTCTGCGTTGCTGCTTTTTCTGGCCTTAAATACACATAATTGGGCTCTGCTTGAACCCTAGTCTGTGACTAGGATCTTAAATACTACCCTTACTCAGTTTTTGCCAGCTTTCTTCTGAAAGCTGGATCCTGTTCTCCCAAAATCCTACCCCATTGCCCTAGGGTGTTCCATCTACCAGACTGGTCCTCCTAGAACTGATGATACTCAGACTTATACCTGAGTTACCTAAGTCCTTTGGACCACTCCACTATCCTAATCAAAGTTCATTAATGTATTGATCTAACTAATCTTTACTGGGTACCTACGATGTTCCAAGCACTGTGCTAGGGGCTTGGGATATAGTTTAAAAACACTGAGGTTTATCCATCAAGGTCTGGACAGGAAACAGATGGCACACTCAAAGTGAGTAATCTGGGGAGCATTTCATAAAGAGGCTATTTAGAAAAGTATGGGTAGAGTATAGGAACAAGAGATGGGGTCGCACCCTAGAGATAGTAACAGCAGGGAGCCATTACCCCTCTAGGCCTGAAGGGCCAAGAAGAGGGAACAGTATGAAAAGAGTGGCTTTATAAGAGCTGTGGTCTTCAGTAGAGGGACACAGCCACTGCCAATACTTGGCCCATCAAGAAAGAGCCTGGAGAATAAACAGTCCAACTTCATTCTCTTCCTACCTACCAATCTCCATTTGGTGCCAAACATAATCAGGGGTCAGAAAGCAAGGGAGCCCATTATTGTAATTCATATAGGTCAGCCTGCAGTGGCACAGGGCAGGCTGAAGAGTGACTCTGAATATCCAGTAACACTATGCAATGGGATGATTTACTTCCTAGCCCCAATCTGCCCCACTCATGATTCTTTCTACTTCCTCCCTCCTCCTTAACTCATACTGCCAAAGACTCAGCTTGTTATCATGCCACATGAGTCATCCCAGTCTTAAAATTAAGTGAGCTCCCCACAGATCCCGTGACTAATTACTCACAAAACCAGATTACAGACCTGAACTTCTAAATCTCAATCCAAAGTGTTTTCTTCTATAGTGCCTTATTATCTGTAAGATGGTGGAATGCTAGTATAAGGATGATGATGATGATGATAGCTGTCATCTGTTGAATTCTTATGATTTGCCAGAAACTGTAGTAAGTGTTTTGCATATAATGCCTCACTCTGAGAATAGTGTGGCTTCCTTAAGTGTCTAATACTCAGGCAGGAAAAAACCTGATTTCCAGGGGACAAGTGAGAATAAAGACCAACTTCTTAACTTTACAGATAGCAGAACATTTTTATGGGTCCCATTTCCATTCTGCCTCTGTCACCCTTGAATTGCCGTGTACCAGATGCAAAGAGGATGTAGTTAACACATTCTAATAATGGGCTCTAGGAAGAGAGCTGCTTTTATGGAACGCCCTCCCGCTGCCACTTTGACTTCTGTTGCAGAGGCTGCTGAGTGTGCTAAATGCTCTCCAAATGCCCAAGGGGCACTCTCAAGATTTGAACATGCAACCAGAGGAGCTTAATTATGGTTCCTGAGAACCAGAATGATTCCATTTATAGCCGTTAAGTCCTGAAAGGCAAGGTAGGTGTTTGGGGGAAAACTCAAACTTCTCCTAAGGGTCAAAGCAGTTTCATCAGTGATTTGATATATCCATCTAGCACAGCTCCCCACAAAAGTTACAGAATCTGGAAGGAACCCAGCATCTCTACTTGCCAGACCTTCCTTGGGGAGCTGAACATAAGCAGAATAGGCACTCCCACACATATGCAGAGCAGTTTACCTTTGTTCACCAAATGCGTACCCAACAGTATGTAATCTCCATTAGATTGGAGATTTTTGTCTGCTCCTCTCATCCCCAGTGCTGCATTTCTGGTACCCAGGTGCTTGGTGTATAGTTGGTGCTCAATAAATACTTGTTAAATGAATAGATCAATGAAACGGGAGGTTTCCTCTGCTGCCCAGAGACTCTGTAAAAACTCCTGATGTTATCTTTTTTTTTTTTTTGATATGGAATCTCACTCTGTTGCCCAAGCTGGAGTGCAGTGGTGCGATCTTGGCTCACTGCAACCTCTGCCTCCCAGGTTCAAGTGATTCTTCTGCCTCAGCCTCCTGAGTAGCTGGGATTACAGGCACATGCCACCACGCCTGGCTAATTTTTGTATTTTTAGTAGAGGTAAGGTTTCACCATGTTAGCCAGGCTGGTTTCGAACTCCTGACCTCAGATAATCCACCCCCCTCGGCCTCCCAAATTGCTGGGATTACAGGCGTGAGCCACTGCGCCTGGCCTCCTGATGTTATCTCAATTGGATATTTCTCTGGGCCTCCAGAGGATACTGTCCTCCCATTGTCTCTCCTACTGGAGTTTAGAAGTTTATCTTTCTCATGGCATTTTTTCCAATCGTAGTTGAAATGAATCTCTTCCTAGCATGGGTTCAGACTAAAGCTATGCAGTTAAGTAGAATAAATATCATTAGAACACTTTTGGCCAGGCGCAGTGACTCATGCCTGTAATCCCAGCACTTTGGGAGGCCGAGGCACGTGGATCACCTGAGGACTGGAGTTCGAGAGCAGCCTGGTCAATATGGTGAAACCCCATCTCTACTAAAAGTACAAAAATTAGCTGGGCATGGTGGTGGGTGCCTGTAATCCCAGCTACTTGGCAGGCTGAGGCAGGAGAATCTCTTGAACCTGGGGGGCAGAGATTGCAGTGAGCTGAGATCATGCCATTGCACTCTAGCCTAGGCAACGAGAGCGAAACTCCAAAAAAAAAAAAAGGAACACTTTTAAAATATAGAGATTTACCTCTTTTCATTTGGATACCTTAGTGTTACAGTTGAGTTTGAGAGACTCTTGGGAAGGAGATAACAGGCCTAGGCCTCACTTGACATACAGTGCCAAAGTTAATGTTAACCGTTTCTGTGAACATTGACTTTTTCTGCACTAGTGAGCTTTTCATTATTCCACTGTTGCCCCAGCTCCTGACCTTAAGCGATCTGCCTGCCTCAGCCTCCCAAAGTGCTGGTGGCATGAGCCACCGCACCCGGCAACACAGTAAATATTTTAGGCACCATCTTATTACTTTTTTTTTTTGTATACTTTAAGTTCTAGGGTACATGTGCACAACGTGCAGGTTTGAAACATAGGTATACATGTGCCATGTTGGTTTGCTGCACCCATCAACTCATCATTTACATTAGGTATTTCTCCTAATGCTATCCCTCCCCCAGCCCCCCACCCCCCAACAGGCCCCGGTGTGTGATGTTCCCTGCCCTGTGTCCAAGTGATCTCATTGTTCAATTCCCACCTATGAGTGAGAACATGCGGTGTTTGGTTTTCTGTCCTTGTGATAGCTTGCTGAGAATGATGGTTTCCAGCTTCATCCATGTCCCTGCAAAGGACATGAACTCATCCTTTGTTATGGCTGCATAGTATTCCATGGTGTATATCTGCCACATTTTCTTAATCCAGTCTATCACTGATGGACATTTGGGTTGATTCCAAGTCTTTGCTATTGAGGCACCATCTTAAAGAAAGACCAGTGGTGAAGGTGATGACAAGCAACAAATTCTACTCTTTGGGATCTAAACAGTCATTTGTATGTTCTGTGGCCATTCACTTAAAAAACATTTATTGAAACACGTACCATGTGCCACATACAGGGGATACAATGGTGAATAAACTGATATCTGCTTTCAAGGAATTCAGTCTCTCCAGGGAACAGACAATAAAATAATTACAATGCTATCTAATAATTGTTATGAGAGGGCAGGCACTGAGGACCATGAGAGACAAAGGAGGGACATCTAATTTACACTGGGAGGTCAGGGAAGGCTTCCCAAAAGAGGTGAGAATTTAATGCTGTTTTGAAGGGCAAGTGGGAGTGAGCCTGATGAAAAAGGGGGAGAAAGGCATTCCAAGCACATTTTGGATGCACACAAGTAAAACCAGCATGATGCTTCTAAAGTAGTTAATACAGTTATTACTGATATTTGGGGCTGGATAATTCTTTGTTGTGGGGGGCTGTGTATTGTAGAATGTTTACCAGCAGTATCCCTGAATTCTACTCACTAAATGTCAGCAGCACCTTACTTCTCTGAGTTGTGACAACCAAAAATATCACCAGCATTGCGAGATGTTCTCTAGGGGACAAAATTGCCCCCAGTTGAGAAATAGAGCCAAAGGTATGTGTGAGAAAGTGATGAAAAACAAGGTTGGAAAGCCAGTCAGGGTCCAGGTCATGGGAGTCATGTGTGCTGTGATAAGAAGTTTGGACTTTATCCTAAAGACCACAAGGACCCCTTGAAGGATTTCAAGCAAGAGGATAATATACTCAGATGTGTGTTAGGAATATCACTCTAGCAGCAGTGTAGAGTATAAGTTTGAAGGGGCTGTGTGGCAAGACTAGAAACAGGGTGATGAGTTAGGAGACTCTTGAAATCATCTATAAAAGAAGCAATGAGAGGCAGTGTTAAGGCAATGGCAGTGGGAATGGAGCAAAGGAAGAAGGTTTAAGAGATATTAGGAAAAGCCAAATGCTTAGGAATTAGTGATTTAAGGATGTTAGAGAATAAGGAAAAAAGTAAGTGTGACTCTCAGATTTGTAATTTCTTTTCTTTTCTTTTTTTTTTGTTTTGTTTGAGATGGAGTTTCACTCTTGTTGCCCAGGCTGGAGTGCAGTGGCGTGATCTTGGCTCACTGCAACCTCCACCTCCTGGGTTCAAGCAATTCTCCTGCCTCAGCCTCCCAAGCAGCTGGGACTACAGGCATGCACCACCATGCCCGGCTAATTTTTTTTTTTTTTTTTTTGTATTTTTAGTACAGACAGGGTTTCACCATGTTGGCCAGGCTGGTTTCGAACTCCTGACCTTAGGTGATCCACTCGCCTTGGCCTCCCAAACTGCTGGGATTACAGGCATGAGCCACCATGCCCAGCCTCTTTTTCTTTTCTCTCTCTCTCTTTTTTTTTTTTTTTTTTTTGAGACAGGTTGTCACTCTGTCACCCTGGCTGGAGTGCAGAAGTGTAATCATGGCTCTCTGCAGCCTTGAACTCCTAGGCTCAAGCGATCCTCCTACCTCAGCCTCCTGAGTAGCTAGGACCACAAATGTGCACTACTACTCCAGCTAATTTATTTAAGTTTTTTTTTTTTTGAAAAAACCGGGGGTCTCACTATGTTGGCCAGGCTGGTCTTGAATGCCTGAGCTTGAGTGACCCTCCCACCTCAGCCTCCCAAAGTGCTGTGATTACAGACATGAGCCACTGTGCCTGGCCTCTAGTATCAATAATAGCATAAATTATGGGACCATTCACAGATAAAGAGAACATGGCCAGTCTCCACAGATTCGAGGAGAACCACACATTTTGTAAAGAACATGCTGAGTTTGAGCTACTATGAGACTTTCAAGTGAAAATGTCAGTAGGGAATTTTCTCTACTGATGGGCATTAAGCAGAGGGTCATTGGAGCCACTAGGGTAGAAAGGTATTAAACTGCTTCAGAGCCTTCTCTCGCTTTCATTCATTTAATAAGCATTTACTAGGTGCCAGCGCCTAGGCTGGGTGCAAGGGATACAAAGAAAAGTAAGACAAAGCTCCTGCCTTCAAGGTTCTCACAATCCATAGAGGGAGACAGACAAGTCAATATGCAATAATACAGTTTGATAAGTGTTATGGTGGATGTATGTAGAGAGTGCTATGAAAGCAAGAGAGGAAGGACATCAAATGGAATGAGTGTAAAGGAGAAAGGCAGGGAAAGCTTACTGGTAGGGGCAATATGACAGAGAGGTGGAGAACTACAGTGGCCCTGAGAACACACCATGCAAGCCTCCAACTATGGCAGGGTTTCTCAACCTTGTCACTGTTGACATTTTGGACCAAATTATTCTTGATTATTCTTTGATGAGGGGAGCTGGCCTGTGCATCATAGGATACTGAGCAGTATCCCTGGCCTCTACTCATTGGATGCCAGGAGCCATCCTCCCCCTACTTGTGACAAGCAAAAATGTCTCCAGCTGTTGCCAACTGTCCCCTGGGGGGACAAAATCAGCTGGTTGAGAACCACTAAATTACAGGATCATCATTGATCAAGAGCCCCAACTGCTGTGCTCTAAAATTCATTACTGTTTTTGCACAATGCCACACTTTCCATGGGCTGTTTCTAGCCAAGGGACTGAGCACAGCAGGGACACTAAGGCAATGCTATTGTGGGGAGATGCAGAGTTTGGCTCAAGGACTTAACCTTACCAAACCTTTCTTTGACTGCATGACAGGCTAGGATGCCGCCACCCACCATTTCTTTCTTCCTCCTTCACCAGGGGTCAGACTTACATCAGTCTGATGGTTGTCTCTGCCTTCTCTGGCTCCCCCCACCATTTGCTCTCATACTGATATTTCCCTTACTGAAATCCTTGAACATTTAATTCCTTTTTGCTTTCTGCTTCTCAGAGGACCCAGACTAACATTAGAGGTTAGACTCTGAAATCAGAAATACCAGAATTTAAATCCTGGTTCCCCTTATTAGCTGTGCAGCCTTAAACAAGTTACCATACTTCTCTAAGCCTCAGTTCACTCATATGTAGAATGAGGGTAACGGCATCCACCTTAGAAGGTTGCTATGAGCATTAAATGAACTACTGGATTTAAGATATTTAGCATGGTGCTGGATAGCAAGTAAGAGCCCAGGAAGTCCTGATTCTTAGTAAAGGATGGATATGTGGAGAAAGAGGTGCTATGAATAGAGTGATACTGTGATACATAGGCATGATGGTGAGAAATACCATAGAAAGATTGGAAGGGATGTAAAATGTTATAAGCATTTTGGTATTGCTGGAACAAAGTGCAAAGCAGGAAGTGATGAGAGATCATATGAGAGGTAGGCAGGTCCCAAACCAAACAATTCCAACCACTTGAGACAGGGTCTAACTCTCTCTGTCACCCAGGCTGGAGTGCACTGGCGTAATCTCGGCTCATTGCAACCTCTGCCTCCCGGGTTCAAGCGATTCTCCTGCCTCAGCCTCCCAAGTAGCTGGGATTATAGGTGCCTGCCACTACACCTGGCTAATTTTTGTATTTTTGGTAGAGACAGGGTTTCACCATGTTGGCCAGGCTGGTCTTGAACTTGTGACCTCAGATGATCCACCTACCTCGCCTCAGCCTCCCAAAGTGCTGGGATTACAGGTGTGAGCCACTGCGCCTGGCCCCCTTCTACCTTTTTAATGCAAGTTATATTATTCTATCCTTTCATCATCTCCTTTGAGCCTTCTTCAACTTCACTACATCTGCCTTTAAGCTGAAAACCCAAACCTTCACACAAACGCCATCCAAATTCTCTAATTCGAATGGGGCTGACTAGTTTGGAGAGAGACTAAAGGGCTTGTTGCTTCACAGTTCCTCCCCTCAGGATTCCAATTTATGCAGCCTTGAATGGGGATTACTTGGAGGGAAAAAGATCTAATCGCTACTTGGCCCTTGCCCTGAAAACTCTTTCATTCAATCCAAAAACATTAACAGGGACCACTTTTTCCCTAACGAGAGTTAATCATTACTCCAATCTCCTACTCTGTGCTCTCTCCTCCCACCAGCACACACATGCAAGAATCATCCAGACATGCCCATGAGCATGAGAATTGAAAATCGAGCAATAATGTGACCAATGTGTGGATGTTGTGCCAGCTAAAGACTTGAATTCAAATCTCAGCTCCACCATTGAAGGACTATGCAATCTTAGGCAAGTCAGCCTCTAGACCTCAATTTTCTGTTCTATATAATGGGGGCAAGAAATCATGCCCTGGGTGGAAAGCATTTTGAAAACTACAAAACATTTGACCAGTTATTATTATTCAACTTGTGTCATTTAAGGAGTCTAAAACTACCTCTCTGATGCCTTTCAGAGTGTTCTATGCACTCCCTGATACCCTTGCCCAGGCAATAGATGTGAAGAAATTCAACTGGTCTCATACATAGGCAGAGAAACAGCCGCCCAAAGCTTCTCTGAGTAAAACAAAACAAAACAAAAGGATAAGCAGGCCGGGTGCATTGGCTCATGTCTGTAATCCCAGCACTTTGGGAGGCTGAGGTGGGCAGATCACCTGAGGTCAGGAGTTCGAGACCAGCCTGGCCAACATGGTGAAACCCTGTTTCTACTAACAATACAAAAATTAGCTGGATGTGGTGGTGGGCGCCTGCAATCCCAGCTACTTGGGAGGCTGAGGCAGGAGAATTGCTTGAACCCAGGAGGTGAAGTTTGCAGTGAGCTGAGATCACGCCATTGCACTGCAGCCTAGGCAACAGATCAAGATCAAAAAAAAAAAAAAAAAAAAGATAAGCAAAAAAGAGCTGGTGATGCCAAGCTCTGGACTGGGTTTCTCATTCAGCTTTGCAAAACTTTAAATTTCTCTTCCTATTTCCTAAACCCACTTCTGAGGTTTAGCTACTCTATTCTTATTTCCCCTACTTTACTTGGCTTAGGAGTTCACCCCTTTAGGGCTAAAATCAGTCTCTATATTTTTGTCTACTTGTTTATTGTCTGTCACCCATATTAAAAATGTAAGCTCCATGAGAACAGATTTTTTTTGGTTTTGGTTTTTTTTTTTTTGGCTGTTAAATTCATTAATATATTTCCAGTACTTTTCATCATGTCTGACACATAGTAGGCATTCAATAAATCTCTTAATGAATGGATGGATGAATAAATGAATGCATCGGTGAACATCTATAGCGGCTTCCTTGCTTAGATTCCATTCCCCAGTCTTTCCAATCCTGTATGCACCCTCCTACCAAGCTTTACCTGGGTAGTAGTTAAGAGTAAGGGGATATAGACTTTGAAAAGGTGATGAAGGAGCATGAGCTCCACCCACAGGAGTGGAAGAGTAATAGTGAGAGGCCTTAAAATGTCTAGAACCATCTTTAAAAGTATATTAGAAGTGATAAAACATGAGTAGACTTTCCCAGTGTTTTCTGTGGAAACCTAATCCTACAAATGCTTTTCAACAAAAGGGTTCTGTGGTCAAGTAAGTTTGAGAAACACTGCATGATTAACTCCACACTCAGTGCACACAAAGATTTGCAGTGTGTATTAGCATATTAAAGGCCCTGGGATGTCAGATAGTAAAGAAACTAGTTTAATTATGGAACCCTTTTATCATATAATACCTGCCGTAAATATTTTAGAAAATACTAGTCTAGGACATAACCATGATGAGAAAGTTATCAGATTTCTAAAAGCTTGAAATCACTTCCCCAGATTTGTTTTTTTTTAGAAATTACTTTCCTTTTGCCTACTTCCATTTAGTCATTGCCAGCAAAATCTTTAAAACAAAATAGAGCTTTAAGGGCAAAGAGCTTGAGTGCCCTGAAGGAGGTACTAAAATTGGGGTTGGGTAAAAGGCTTGAGAGATGGGCTCAGGCAGAGAGAAACTCAAGGAGAAAAATCAGGTAGTGGGATCTATGAGAAAAGGAAAAAATCAAGCTTCTTATGAATCATCCTCTCAATGACTATAATCAGTCTTTTTCTTCCCACACTCCACTGAAATTGCACTCACCAATAGACTCCTTATTGCAAAACCCAATGGGCATTTTTTCAGTCCTTAGCTCTCAGATGTATCTGACGCACTCTTCCCTTCCTCTTTTTTTTTTTTTTTTTTTTTTTTTTTTTTTTTTTTATGAGACGGAGATTCGCTCTTGTTGCCCAGGCTGGAATGCAATGGTGCGATCTCGGCTCACTGCAACCTCTGCCTCCCGGGTTCAAGCGATTCTCCTGCCTCAGCCTCCAGAGTAGCTGGGGTTACAGGCGCCCACCACCACACCCGGCTAATTTTTGTATTTTTAGAGACGGGGTTTCGCCATGTTGGCCAGGCTGGTTTTTAACTCCTGACCTCAGGCGATCCACCCGCCTCGGCCTCCCAAAGTTCTGAAATTACAGGTGTGAGCCACTGCATTCAGCCCCCTTCCTCATTCTTGAAACACTCTCTTCATTGGGCTTCTATAAGACCATACCTCCTGTTTTTTGTCTTACTTCTCTGGCTCCTCTAGCTCTGTCTCCTCATATCTGCCTATCCTTAAGGTGTTCACTGGGGTGTTCACTGGGTCTGTGTCCTAGTCCCCATTCTCTTCTCACCTGACACATCATCCTGAACACTGTCACCTACTTCCACAGCTTCTAATGCCATCTATAGACTGATAACTCCCCAAATCTGTATTTATGGCACGGTCTTTTCTCTTTTTCAGATCCCTATACCCAACTTCCTAACTCAACATCTAGACTTGAATGTCTCATGGGTACAAACATGCCTGAAGCTGAACTCATCCTCCTTCTTTGATCTCAGAAGATAGCACCACCATCAACCCAGCTGCCCAAGTGAAAATTCTGGGAGTCAACCTCTATTCCTTCTTTCTCCCACTTCACATTCAGTCAGTCATCAAGTCCTGCCAATTAATTCTCCTAAAAATTTTTGAAATCCATTCACTTCTCTCCATCCTCATTGCAACTGCCATTCTTACTTCAGGCCCCCAAGTTCAGACCAACTTACTGAACTCACTGCCTCTGATCTTGCCACCCTGTCTCATCTCCAATTCAGTTGGTCACATTGCAAAAGAATGCCATTGATTTTTTTCCACACAGATCTGATCTTATCACCTTTGTTTAAAACACTTCAAAGACCTTCAAGAAAAAAATTAAACTCTTTAACATGATTTTCAAGGCCCTTCATAATCAGATCTTGCTTTGACAGTGCTGTGTAATGATTAGACTTGAGCAAGACTGGCTGGGTTCAAATCTCAGCTTTAACACTTTTAGTAGCTGTGTAACTTTGAGCAAGTTAACCTCCCTGTACTTGAGTTTTCTCATCTATAAAACGGAGTAATTACAATGCCTACCTTCCAGGGTTATTGTTTTTTTTTGTTTTTTGTTTTTTTTTTTTCTTTACAGCGTCTCACTCTGTCACCCAGGCTGGAGTGCAGCGACTCACTCTCGGCTCACTGCAACATCTGCCTACCAGGTTCAAGCGATTCTCCTGCCTTAGCCTCCCACGTAGCTGGGATTACAAGCACCCACCACTATGCCTGGCTAATTTTTGTATTTTCAGTAGAGTCAGGTTTCACCATGTTGGCCAGGCTGGTCTTGAACTCCTGACCTCAAGTGGTCCACCCACCTTGGCCTGCCAAAGTGCTGAGATTACAGGTCTGAGCCACCGCGTCCTGCCAATATTACCTTTTAGTAGTAGTATTCTCTCTTTAACTTTATCTCTTGCCTCTCTCTCTCCATCCCCCCGTTTTTTAGCCACATCATTTTTTTTATTTCTATAGCATGCCATATTCTCTTATTTAACTGTAAAATTCAATGTCTTTTAGTATATTTACAGAATTGTACATTCATCACCACAATCAATTTTAGAACATTTTCATTACCCCAAAAAGAAGCCTCACAGCCCTTAGCCTTGGGCAACCACTAATCTACTTTCTGTCTCCAAGGATTTGCCTATTCTGGACTTTTCATATACATGGAATCATACAATATGTGGTCTTTTGTGTCTGACTTCCTTCACTTGGCATAATATTTTCAAGGTTTATCCATGTTGTAGCATGGATCAGTGCTTCATCCTTTTTATGGCCGCACCATGTTCTCTTTCATTGCCCAGCCTTTGTACAGGGAATCCTTCTGTCAGTAATCCATTCCTTTTCTCCACCCCCCACTCACATGATTAAGTCTCATTCAAACTTGAGCCCTGTAGTTTAGATAGAATCAAAAGACTTCCTCCTGGAAGCCTTTGATGATCACCCTCTCCCATCCCCACCCCGCTTAGAACGGCTTAAGTAAGCTTCCTAGGTGCTCCCCCCAATATCCTGTACTTCCCCTATTGCTTGTTTATTTATATGTCTTTCTCTTCGACTGCTGGCTGAACAACAACTGCAGCCATGTTTGTATACTGCTCATATCCAGTACCTAGCAGAGGATGTGGCAACCACTAGGCACTCAATTACTTTGCTGAATTATGAAACAGGAACAGGAGGAGCAGGGCCAGAACAGAAAAGAGGAGGCTCAATTGGTAGCAGGCCAATGGAGGTTTTCTGCTGTGCTACCAGACTAAACTTTCTAAAACACTGCTTTCTTCAAGACATATGTCTTCAAGCTAGATACTGGGCCTGTTTCTCCTCTAAAAAATGTAGGGTCCACCTGAATAATCCCTATAATCCCTTTTCAGCCCCAACACTGATTGCTTACAAGTATATGTTTAATTAGTCCCATAATTATGAAGGAGAGCCAAGAGGATGCCAAGTGCATTAAAATACATTTCTCTCAAATTAATGCATAATAACACTGTACAAAATAGGACTTTTTTCCCCTTAAAGTATTAGCAATATGGACTAACTGGGGTCAAATAAAAAAATATGATGTCTTACATGACAATAGTTAAGGAATACAGCTTCCATCCACTAGAAGCTTTTGAATCCTCTTTTAATCAGTTCTATCTTGACACTTGATTGAAATATTAGCAGTAGGTGCCTCTGCATTTATCAGCTTTTAAAGGCCTGAATTAATTTCCCTACACTGGCCTGGCTTTGTAAGATGGAATGGAAAGTAGAAGGCACCACTCCCTCTCAGAAAAGCACTTTCCAGCTCCATCAGCCAGGCCCAAGCTATTCTGAGCAAGCTTGCTGTTAATGAACATCACTGCAGTTCCTTCTAGATCTGGACTGCTCTCCATTAGAGCAGCCAGAACCAAAGATAGGCAGAAGCAAAAAAAAAGAAACAATCGCAACATACTCTATATATACCACTCTAGAGATTCAGTAATAATAACTCCCATTTATCAAACACTGTACTGACCCTTTATATCATCTCATATAATGTTCTTAACAATTCCATGGGGTATTATGATTATTATTTTCATTTTATAAATAAGGAAAGTGAGCCACAGAGAGGTTGAGCAATCACCCACAGTCATGTGACTAGTAAATGTTAGAGCCAGGATTTAAAAGTCTGTTCTGAATACAGAGGTGAAGCCTATATTGGTACAGTATACATGCCTCCCATTATTTAACAATTATTCACTTATATTTATTTCTCTCCCACTGTTCTATGAACTCCCTTTGGGTTTGTGCCACCAGCACCTAGCATAATGCTTGGCACATTGATTCATTCATCCCTTCAAAACAGATTTATCGAATGTATACCATGTGCTAACCACTGGTTATGAGCACCTGGGCATACAGCAGTGAACAAGGCAGTAAGATGCCCTGGCCTAGTAAAGCTTACAACCAGGTGAAAGAGACAGACAAGGCTGGGTGCAGTGGCTCGTGCCTGTAATCCTAACACTTCGGGAGGCGGAGATGGGGTGATTGCTTGCAGTCAGGAGTTCCAGATCAGCCTTGGGAACATGGTGAAACCCTGTCTCTACAAAAAGTACAAAAATTAGCCAGGTGTGGTGGCTCACACCTGTGGTCTCAACTACTTGGGAGGCTGAGGTAGGAGGATTGCTTGAGTCTGGGAGTTAAAGACTGTGGTGAGCCATGATTGTGGCACTGCACTCCAGCCTGGGTAACAGAGCAAGACCTGGTCGCTAAAAAAAGAGAGAGAAGAAAACAAATAAGAATTTCTATGAAGAAAATAAAGCAAAAAAATGGGATTAAGAGTAGCTTGGGGTTGGGGGCAGTGCTTTGTTAGGCTAAGGTGCTCAGGGGAAGGCTTCTGCAAGTAGGTGACAATTCATTTGAGCTGAGACCTAAACGATGAGAAACAGCCAACCATGAGAAAGCCAGAGGAAGCATGTTTCAGGCAGAGGTACTAGAAAGTACAAAAGTGGGAAAGGGTTTGGCAGGCTTAAGGATCAAAAAGAAGGCGAATGTGGGTGGGGCATAGGAAGTGAAGGGGCCTATTAGAGGTGTCAAATCTTATAGGGCCTTGTAGGCCATAGGCACCACCTATTATACTTACACTTAAAACTGGGACTGCTGCCCCCTACTGATTCGTAACAAGAGCCAGGGTGGGAGAAATACGTTTTTGAAGGGGGAGACTCAGAGGCAGGATGCCTGAGCTTTGGGAAGAAAAGCATGGGCCTTCCTTGCACCTGCTTCCTCTTCCCCCTGGGAATCCCTTCCTTTGTAGGTTACTCCCATTTTTTTTTTTACCCTTCTTCCTCCTCCTCCTCCTCCTTCTCGTCCTCTTCTTTCTTTTCTTCCTCCCCGACCCCCACATCTCTAAAACAATTTAAGCTCACAAGCCATTTCCCATCAACTCCTCCTGGGACCATGAGACAGCCAATCTGTGCCTTAAGCCTCTAATGCCAAAACTTTTGAGTCAGATAAGAGGAGGGAGCCGTGGTGATAGTGGCAGCAGCCATGTCGTCGCAGCTTAAGCTCAAAGCTCAAAGTCTTCTTCTGTCCGACCCCTGAAGGGAGTCAGGCGATTTTGGCTTAGCTAATACAGCAGTCTGGAGAGCTGAGCTACCTAACTACTGTGACGAACAGAAAGGAAAACAAGCCTCAGAAAAAGCCAACACCAGAGAACAAGAATTACAAGCACGCATCGGCACCCACAGCAGACAGGCTGGGTGGAGGACTCCCAACTTAACATACGCACAGGTTTCAGAGCATAGCAGAATACCTTTGACTCCGGAAAGCTAGTTGCAACACTTCTTACTCCCTACTGCCCCACTGTGGAGAAATGCTTTGGGAAAACGCGACTTATTGTGGAGGAGCTTTCACTGCCATACTCTTTTGACTTTGGACTCCTGGCAGTCTTCATTCCCTTATTCCTCCAGCATCTATCAAACTCAGAGAAAGAGGCTTTTGACACACATACAACGACGTGGTCTTTACCTCTCCTTATTAAAATTTGAGGCCAATAAAATAAAAACATTGAGCTTAACCTTTTCCAAAAATGGTAAAAAGTAGCGCAGGAAAATAGGAGGAAGGAAATAATAAAGATAAAAGCAAAAATAAATAAATTAGAGGTTGTAAAAACAGTTGAATTAATAAATAAATTCAAGAGCTTGCTGCTTGAAAGGGCTAATAAAGTAGATAAAACTCTGACAAATCTATGTAAGAAAAACACATACATAAAATTAGAAATGAGAAAGGGGATATAACAACCAGTATAAACAATATTTTTTAATTGTAAGAAAATGCTATGCACAATTGTATGCTAATACATTTTAAAAATATAGTGCAATAGATCCTTTTTGTCTACAAAAATATAAAATACTAAAATTCATACCACAACAAGTAGAAAAGCTGAATAAATTAATAACTGAAGAATAAATTCAGAAACTGTCACACAAAGTTCCTAAACCTAATGGTAAGTAATTTTAAACCTTCAAAGGAGAAAGCAGAAAAAGCATGTGCCTTTCACCCCATGAAACAAATATGGTCCTGATCCCAAAACGTGATAAACATAAAATAAAACATGAACACCGGAGACCAAATGTAAACTATATTATAGTTGATAGGTCCAAAAACTTTAGCCCCAATACAAGCAAACAGTTCAGCAAAGCTTGAAGGGAGCAAAACATCACAATCATAAAGAATTAATCCTCGGAAAGCAACAGTGGTTCAGCCTAAAGCAGTCTACTAGTATAATGTTAACCATAGGTTAAATCAGTTCTTCTCAACATTTTTGTGGCATACATAGAAAATGAGACTGGGTGCGGTGGCACACGCCTGCAATCCCCAGCAATTTGGGAGGCCGAGACGGGCAGATGGCTTGAGTCCAGGTGTTTGATACCAGCCTGGGCGACATGGTGAAACCCTGTCTATGCAAAAAATACGCAAATTAGCCGGGAGTAGCGGCTTGTGCCCATAGTCCTAGCTACTCAGGGGGACTAAGGTGGGAGGATCACTTAAGCCCAGGACGTCGAGGCTGCAGTGAGCCTCGACTCTGCCATTGCACTCCAGCCTGGGAGACAGATTGAGATCCTGCCTCAAGAGAAAAAAGAAAGAAAGAAAATAAAAATATTTGTAAGGGCCACTGAGGTATGCAAACGAGGCTGTTCTTAGCTGGAGGTGGAGAGAAGGGTTTCTGGCTGTCCCAAGCCCACTGGCCACCCTAATAGTTGAGGGGATGGATATATTGGCAGATCTATAACCAGGTATGCTATTCATAGTGTTTACCAAGTGGCAAAGCACAGGGATGGACCAATTAGAAAAGACGCTGGGCAGCAGCATTACATCAGGGTCCTGATGGTCTCTTGCTGTGCCAGGTGTTATCGCTTTAGTTGGTGGATTCTGGGAGTGTGTCCCAGGGAATAGCTGGGTCAGTGAGAGGGTACTCAGTGTGCTCAGGGCAATAGTGATTTACTATGGAAGTGTTTCAATATTTTAAGGGTCTAGCTGTTCTGGTGTGTACCTGCTGAATATCAGCACTGCCTGCAACTCCGACTCAATCTGTCATTGGCATCAGTTAGGAAGCTCTGAGTTAAACTGCATTCTGTCTGTTTTAGCATCTGTCATGCTGTATTGTCATGGTTGCCATCTTGTCCTTCTTTTGACTAGCCTGTGACACTATTCATCCTCTTCTCTCCAGCACTCTCACACAGTATCTGACGCATTGTAGAAGCTTAATAAGTGTTTGCCCGATGTATCAAGAATCATTTCCAAGAGATATCCAAAAGAGCATATCATAACATTGAAAACACATTCTGTAAAATTAGGAATGGAAGGATAAGCATGATAAGGATATCCATGAAAATAATAAGGATAACATGATTAAGAACATTGATTTAAAACACAAGGCAAAATTATATGTAACTAAAGAAATATTAATGACCAGTCTTGGTGGCTCACACCTAGCATTTTGGGAGGCCAAGGTAGGAGGATCACTTGAACTCAGGAGTTCAAGACCAGCATGGGCAACATTGTGAAACCTCATCTCTCAAAAAAAAAAAAAAAAATAGCTGGGCATGGCGGTGCATGCTTGAAGTCCCAGCTACTCAGGAGGCTGAGGTGGGAGGATTGCCTGAGCCCAGGTCAAGGCTGCAGCGAGCCATGTTCCCACCATTGCACTCCAGCTTGGGCAACAGAGTGAGACCCTGTATCAAAAAAGGAAGGAAAGAAAGAAAGAAAGAGAAAGAGAGAGAAAGAGAAAGAAAGAAAGAAAGGCCGGGTGTGGTGGCTCATGCCTGTAATCCCAGCACTTTGGGAGGCCGAGGCAGGCAGATCACGAGGTCAGGAGTTCAAGACCAGCCTGACCAACATAGTGAAACCCCGTCTTTACTAAAAATACAAAAATTAGCCGGGCCTGGTGGTGTGCATCTGTAACCCCAGCTACTCAGGAGACTGAGGCAGGAGAATCGCTTGAACCCGGGAAGTAGAGGTTGCAGTGAGCCGAGATTGCGCCACTGCACTCCAGAGTGAGACTCCATCTCAAACAAAAAAAAGAAGAAAGAAAGAAAGAAAGAAAGAAAGAAAGAAA
The DNA here is from genome assembly GCF_028858775.2 of Pan troglodytes. Lineage (NCBI taxonomy): Eukaryota > Metazoa > Chordata > Mammalia > Primates > Hominidae > Pan > Pan troglodytes. Next base: position 131,497,927 of record NC_072421.2, read on the forward strand.
GAAAGAAAGAAAGAAAGAAAGAAAAACATTTCTTTCTTTAAAAAAGGAAGCAAAATAGACATCTATCATTTTTAATATCATTTTGAACTTCTGGTCAATTCAATAAGATATGAAAAAGAAATAAGATATAAGTATTAAATAAATTGCCATAGAAAATATAAAAAAATTTAAGAATGAATGTGTCAAGAGAGGTATATTATCCATATAAAGAAAACTACAAAACTGTTGGAAGATGTTAACAAAAAGCCTCCACTCTCACCCATATATGTGTGTTTTGATAACTATTGATATAGTGTGTGATTTTCTGAAATCCTTGTCAAATTATAACTGTAGGGAAAGGCCACACTCATGTGGATGAAGCATGGATGGAGTCTCCCTGGAAAACAGTAATTATTCCAGATTATCAATCATTTGAGCAAAAAAGACAGGATCTTAAGTTGGCAAGAAATGAATTGCTTGTCTTTCTCTAAGTCTAGCTATCTTGGATTCAGACATTGGGGGATTTGTAAATTCTCACCTTATGCTCCTGGGTGGTGGTGGGTTGCTAAGATGATATCCACCTGATGGAAATAGGTAGAGACCTAGATGAGATGGGGTTCTGAAAAGCAAGCCTTATGTTATAAAGGACAGTTACCTGGTTTCATATTTTTCTCTGTGTTTATTTATTTACTGTTATTCCCTAGTCTCTAGAACAATATTGTCCAATGTTTCAGCCTTATCTCAACTATACTAAAAGGTACTCAGGAAAGGTTACTGTGTCTACATTTAGGCCAAAGTGCTGAAGGGAAGGTGGGACCTCTTTCTTCACTGGTAGGCATAAGTGGGGTTGTCAGTAACTATTGATAATTGAGTGCCTGAGCCAGGTACAGCACTGCTTTACACACATTATCTCATTCAACCCTCTCAACAACCTGGTGAGGTAGGCAATTTTATTTCTCACCCCCACTTATAAGTGAGAAACTTGAAGCTAAAAGAGGTGTACTGGTTTATCCCACATTACACAGCAAGGAAAATGGCAGAAGTTGAATAGAAATGCAGCTCTGTCCAACTCCAAACCCCATGCTCTTAACCACTAGCTATTCCAAGAGACCCCAGGGGGAGAAAATTCTAGAGTACAGGAGTTAAGGGTTCTAGATTTAATTTACTTACCAAAGGTAGAAGTTTTATTTTCAGGAGATATAAAAGATACATTCAATAAATAAAATTCATGCCATGTTCATAGATGGAATGCTAAATATTAAAGATATCCATTTTCCTTGAGTCAACTTATCATTTTTTCAGCACCATCTCCCAGGGTAAAAATAACTCCAGAGATGCAGAAAATCTAGGTTTCTTATGAAAAGAAAATTCTTAGGTAATTATTATTATTATTATACTTTAAGTTGTGGGGTACATGTGCAGAACATGCAGTTTTGTTACATAGGTATACATGTGCCATGGTGGTTTGCTGCACCCACCAACCCATCATCTACATTACATATTTCTTCTAATGCTATCCCTCCCCTAGCCCCCAACCCCCTGACAGATCCCAGTGTGTGATGTTCCCCTCCCTATGTCCATGTGTTCTCATTGTTTAACTCCCACTTTTGAGTGTGAACATGTAGTGTTTGGTTTTCTGTTCTTGTGATAGTTTGCTGAGAGTGATGGTTTCCAGCTTCATCCATGTCCCTGCAAAGGATATGAAGTCATCCTTTTTTATGGCTGCATAGTATTCCATGGTGTATATGTGCCACATTTTCTTTATCCAGTCTATTATTATTAATATTATTATTTTACTTGACACTCTTAAAAGGGACACTTCAAAGTACAGTGGGGATGCTGTCTTCTCTAAACTCTGCCCAAAACATAGACAGTTGCAAAACTCTAGTTTCTCCCCTGATAACTTCCTGCCAGAGCTCATCAGAATATAGCAAGATCCTTGTACTTGGCTCAGTTAGGCCCTGTCACTCATATCTCAGCTCTCTTCTCCTTAAGAGACAAGAATGTAGTCCAAAGGCCTTGGTAAGTTTTGATTCTGCTTTCTCCATCTTTTCTCAAGGCTTTCTCTTCTCAGGACGAATTTTCTCCTTTTTCTAATCACTTTTAATATTCCTACCTTTTTTATTTGCTTTATAAGCCTGTCATTTTTTGCTGATGGAGGTCACTGAAACTGACTAAATCACCCCAAGACAGTCATTACCCCCGTACACGCTGGGCTTCTGCGAGATTGGAGGGGGTTCACAAATAAAATACAGAGCATTAAAAGCATGGGCTAGCCGAGTGATCATGGATTTAGTCCTGGAATTGGCTCAGGAATATATAGATTCAACCATTCTCCACTGGATAACTTGAAAAAAAAGCAAAATTAGCCCTCACTCATGGAGGAGCCCCAAACAGTTTAAAGCACCTCATATTACAAAATAAATCCACATACACTAAACAGGGAATAATAAGAACTACAACAAAAGAAAAATTTTAGCCTTGGGATGATGTCAAAATCCTGCTTTAGCTCTTTTTACATGGCTTGTAAAAGACTGTGTAATGTAATGGTTAAGAGCATGGACTTGAGTCCAGGCTCTGCCACTTAACTAACTGGGTAACTGGAAAAATTACTTCAGGTTCACTATACCTTGGCTTTCTTATTTGTAAAATCGGGTAATAATAGTAACTATATCATAGAGTTGCTGTGAAGATTAAATAAGATAATATGTATAAGATGGTGGATACACTGTTAACAATGATTGCTTGTCAAACCCAGCCTCCCCTATCAGAAACCCTATGGTTGCTTCTTCTTTCATGCTTTCCTGCACTGATTCAATTGCTTGTCCTTTTGTCATAGGCAGCTTCACTGCTGATTCCCTCCCTCCTTTCCTTCTTTTTTGACTCTTCTTATAGCCTCTTTAAACTTCCCCTCCCTGCAAAATGCCCTTTCGCAAGCTGCTGTTAAAGCACCAGTGTTGTCTCAGTGCTTTTCCCCATCCCAAGATCCAAGATTGCTTTCTCTTCCAGGAGCTCCAGCCTTATTAATGAAAAATAGCCAAATCCAGGGCACAGGGAGTGTGCTGCAGAGATTTTTCAGATGTAAAATAACAGCTGTTCTACCACAACTGTTGTTTTTGAGAAATTCAAACTGTTCAGACTAGACTCATGCCAAAAGGAATTCTTTCAGACCACTGAGTATGCCCTAATTAATTTCTAGACTAGGTCTAACTTCATCAGTGATCTGGAGGTTTAGGAAATCTTCATTTATCTTACTTTGTACTTCTTTGCTGTCTTCTCCCAACCTTCCTATGTCCTCATACCAGCTATCACTACATAAGGATGCCATCTGTTCTTCAAATCCCTTCCATAAAGACTTCTAATATTTACCTTCAGATTTTGTCCTTTGTTTTCAACTACTCCCAAGTCTCTAAGCAGTTAAAAATAGCCAATAAAGACTTTCAGACTAAAGGACTAAATCAAATATCAAAAACAGTTAGGGAAAATATATATCAAGCAGTTCAGGTTAAACAAGTTCCATAAACTTAATACAACCTTCACAATATTGCCTAGGTCAATGAGCATGAGATCACAAACTCTTCTAAGGCCAAACAAGAAACCCATTCCTCTCAAAATAGATTCATGGGTACAGCTACAATACAGGTACAGGGGCTGCATATTTCAATGACACTTCTATGTTCACATTACATTCTGAATACTACCCAATATCATTACAAGTCATTCGCAGCCATCACTGGCAAAACTTCAGAATCAGATCCAAATAAAACAAGCAGAAAGCACACTAAATTATGGACAAGCAATCCTCTAGCATTTTCCAGTAAAGTCTGCTGCATCCTGTGAAGATGATTAGACTATGAGTTTCAAGATAGCAAGGATTTTTGTCTGTTTTGTTCACTGTTGTGCTCCTAGGACCTAGCACACATAGGAGGCATTCGACAAATATTTGTTGAGTGAAAGAATGACAGCCTCCTCAATTTTACACTCTGGAGTGCTGTATCTTCCCCTGCCACTAACTACCACAGAAATTAAAATAAAATATTCTTTCTGGCCGGGCGCGGTGGCTCACACCTGTAATCCCAGCACTTTGGGAGGCCGAAGTGGGCAGATCACCTGAGGTCAGGAGTCCAAGACCATCCTGGTCAACGTGTTGAAACCTTGTCTTTACTAAAAATACAAAAAAATTAGCCAGGTGTGGTGGCAGGCGCCAGTAATCCCAGCTACTTGGGAGGCTGAGGCAAGAGAATTGCTTAAACCCGGGAGACGGAGGTTGCAGTGAGCCGAGATCGCACCATCGCACTCTAGCCTGGGCAACAAGAGTGAAACTCTATCTCAAAAAAAATGAAAAATAAAAATAAAAATTGAGAATTAGTCTGGGCACAGTGGCTTATGCCTGTAATCCCAGCACTTTGGGAGGCAGAGGTGGGCTGACCACCTGAGGTCATGAGTTTGAGACCAGCCTGGCCAACATGGTGAAAGCCTGTCTCTACTAAAAATACAAAAATTAGCCAGGCACGGTGGCACATACCGATAGTCCCAGCTACTTAGGAGGCTGAGGCAGGAGAATCCCTTGAACCCAGGAGGTGGAGATTGCAGTGAGCCAAGATTGTGCCATTGCACTCCAGCCTGATCAACAAGAGTGAAACTTTGTTTCAAGAAAAAAATTGAGAATTAAAAGACAGAAACAAAGAGAATCCATACGCATTATGTCTTTGAAAAGGTGATGTATTTCAGGAAAATTTATTTACTTATTTATTTATTTGAGACAGGGTCATGCTCTGTCCCCCAGGCTGGAGTGCAGTGGCACCATCATAGTTCACTGCAGCCTCAACCTCCTAGGCTCAGGCTATCCTCCCACCTCAGCCTCCTGAGTAGCTAAGACCACAGGTGCATGCCACCATGTCCAGCTAGTTTTTGTGACTTTTTTTTTTTTTGGTAGAGTTTGAGTGTCACTATGTTGCCCAGGTTAGTCTCAAAATCCTAGGCTCAAGCAATCCTCCCATCTTGGCCTCCCAAAGTGCTGGAATTACAGGTATGATCCACTGCACCCAGCCCAGGAAAAGAAATTTCAAAGGACATGATTAACTGTTATCCTTTTGTTTTGTTTTGTTTTGTTTTGTTTTGTTTTTTAAGATACGGGGTCTCACTCTGTTCCCCAGGCTTGTCTTTAACTCCTGGGCTCAAGCAATCTTCCTGCCTTAGCCTCCCCAAGTAGCTGGGATCACAGGCATGAGCCACCACACCTAGGCTGATTAGCTATTTTAATTACACTATTGACATAAGCAAACCTCTGTATAATAAAATCTAAAATCCTTGTAATGGCCTACAAAGATCTGTATAATTTGGTTTCCTGGTTCCTCTGAGCTTGTCTCCTTCTCTACTCACTCTGCTGCAACCACGCTGACCTCCTTGCTGTTCCATGAATATCTCATGCAAGCTCCTTCTTCTGGGCCTTTGCACTTGCTATTTTCCTCTGCCCCAAATGCTCTTCATCCAGGTAGCTACATGCTCAAATGTTCCTTACCAGCCTGTTTGCAATAGCAACACCTCCACCCAGTACTCCCTGACCTCATTTTGACAACTATTTTTCTTGAACTATAGCATCTATTGTCATCTAACCTACCATAAATTTACTTGTTTATTTATTTTTTATATGTTGACCTTACTAGAATTTAAGCACAATAAAGGCAGGAAATTTTTTTTTAATTGCCATATGCCTGGGACCTGAAACTGAACCTGGCATGAGCTCAATAGATATTTGCTGAGTTAATGAATGAACAAAAAGGCTGAAATAAGTGGGAAACTCTACCTTAGGAAAAAATTGCATCAACTATGATAGGCAAAGGTTTAATGGCTATTCTGTATAAAGAGTTTATTTGAATTTATTTTTAAAATGTCATCAAGACTAGGCTCATAGTAGACATTCAAGACAAATTTGTTCAATGAATGAATGAACAAATAAATGAGCATATAAATGGATAAAGGACATGAACAGTCAATTCATATAAGAAAATAAAAATAGGAAGCAAACATATGGGCAGGTATTCAACTAAAACAAGATTAAGGCAATAATAAGGTATTTATTAAATTAGCAATTTAAAATACTTAATGAAGAAGTTTCAATTCAACTAATAGCAATATAAATTCATAGAACTCTTTAAAAAATATATGTCAGTATGCTTCTGCTTAGAAGTAACAGGATGCCCAATTTAAATTGACTCAAACAAAGGGGATTTATTGAATCATACAACTAAGGGCTTAGGGTAAGGAGGATTCAAGGCACAATTTAATCCTGGTTCTAGCTCTGTTTCTTTGTAACTCCTTCAGCTCTGCCTGCCTCTTTGTGTTTGCTTCATCCTCACATTGCCACCCTCATTGTTGCAAAAGGGCTGCTAAAGCAACTTTTCTCTTCCTTTTGAACATCCTGGGGAGAAGATTATGCTGCCTTCTAAAACCAGGAAAGAAGCTCTGGGCTCCACACTGACAGGGCCACCACTGAACCAATTTCTTTGGCCAGGGGAATACTATATGCTGAACAGCTTAAGCCTGGGTTACCTCAACAAAATACTATGGCAAAGGAATGGATTGCCCAGATTTGCTAAGACTAATGAGGGCTCATGATTGGAGGTGGTGGTGGTGGAGGAATCAATTCCACCCGTCAAATGGCTGTGATATGGTTTGGCTGTGTCCCCACCTAAATCTCATCTTGAATTGTAGCTCCCATAATTCCCACAAGTTTTGGGAGGGACCGGATGGGAGAAGATAATTAAATCATGGGGGCAGTTTCTCCCATAATATTCTCGTGGTAGTGAGTAAGTCTCACAAGATCTGATAGTTTTATAAAGGGTTTCCCCCTTTCACTTGGCTCTCATTCTCTCTTGCCTGCCACCATGTAAGATGTGACTTTGCTTCTCATTTGCCTTCTGCCATGATTGTGAGGCCTCCCCAGCCATGTGGAACTGTGAGTCCATTAAACTTCTTTCCTTTATAAATTACCCAGTCTCGGGTATATCTTTATTAACAATGTGAGAATGGACTAATACAGGCTGCTTGGGAGATATGTCCACTGCAGCAATTTGGATGTACCTATCAAGAGCCTTTAACCTAGTAATTACACTCTGAGAATTTATCCTAAGGAACAGATTCAAATGAAGTAAAGCTACATGTGTCAATATTTACTTTATCTCTGCATTATATGAATAATTTTATTACCTGTAACAATAAATACTGTAAAAACTTAAATGCACAAATACTGAGAAATATTTTTAAGTATGTTATGTAAATCAATATTCCATGGATTATGATGTAACTATTAAGAATAATAATTATAGAAATATATAATGACATGAGGATACATATGACATTTTATATTATGATATAAATCATAATATAATCTGTAATCACATAAAATTCTGGTATACTAATCCTGGAATGGAACTTGAAGAGATGAAAACTGTCATATTTAGGTAGGGGAATTAAGGGTCATTTTTTACAGTATTTACAATAAATTTTAAAATCAAAGGGTTACAATCCAAAGACAACTGAGAAATTTCTGAGAAGTATGTGTGCTCTAAGAATAAAATCAAATTCTCAGGGCCAGGTGCAGTGGCTCACGCCTGTAATCCCAGCACTTTGGGAGGCCGATGTGGGAAGATCACTTGAGGTCAGGAGTTCGAGACAAGCCTGGCCAAAATGTTAAAACCTTGTCTCTATTAAAAAAAAAAATTAGATTCTAGGCTAAGCCAATAGTTCCATAAAGCCCTGGGCAAAGCTGGCCTTCAACATGCCTGCCTCTCATCATCACCAAAGCTTCCATTTCCTTTTTGGTTTCCTCTTCCCACTTTAGCATCTCCTCCACTGATATCCATGTTTATTAGAACCTCCAGTCGTTATGAGAAAGATCTTAGAAATTCACTTACACTGAACTTCCTTAGTAACAGGACTTAGAGAGAGAAGTCATGTAGGGGTGGCAAATTTTAACCCAAAGAAATAAATAGATCTGAATGGATACTTTGAGCCAGTTCAACCTCAGGGCTGGAAAAGGAGAGGCCATTTTGGAAACGGAAGAGAAGAAAAGAGACAGTATCTGTCATCTGTCTACTAATATCTAAAAATGTATTTAATTACTAAATTCAAAGCATTGTGAGAGATATAAATATGAGTAGAAATTACAGACTAAAAAAAGGTAAGCCATGTACACAAACAACTATTATAAAATGATGAAAATATGTACCATGAATGGGATTAAATGATATAGAAAATCAAAAACAGAATATTAATTTTAGCTGGTGATATTAGGAGAGGCTTCATGAAGAAGGTGATAGTACTTCTAGAGCGTGAAAGATAGGAAAGGTTTTAGTATGCATAGAAAGGGAAACAGGATTCCAGGCAGGGGCAACTGCATGGAAAATTCACTGAGGTGTATATAAGAATAGCAAGTACTAAATTTCAGATAATCTAAGACATCCATGATTATAAGACACATTGCTACTTTATGTAACACTAAGAAAAGATATAGACTGCCAATTAAACAATAACTCAATGCTTTCTATTCACTCAAAATTTTTATTCTATATTTGTTGAAAGAGTTATTTTAGACTTTAGACATAGACAAAGCAAAATAAAATTATTATGATATTTCTAAAACTTCTTTTCATTAAGTCCAGCTTTCTTGAGTCTTTTTGACTCATAGCCATTGAGTTCTGTGATTTTCCACATGGTATCATCCTCTGTGCCGTCGAGCATTGAGGGTGCTAAAGGAATGCTTCACTATTTTCTCTAGGATTATCTTCCAAGCTGTTAGGACTTATTCTGCAAATCTGGATGTTAGTGCTTTCTTGATCTTACCAGAATGTCCCAGAGGATATTTGGATTAAGTTTACTCATGTGCACATGACGACTACATCATGAATGCAGCAAGGCTGACAGTGATTGTAAGACTCATCCAATTTCAAACATGTAAGGAAAATATGCATTTTGAGAATCAATGAAATATGGAAGTTTAAGTAGTTTAAAATTCTTTATATATGATGTATGAAAGAAAGCAGTTACTCCTCTCCAGATTATCTTACCCAGAGTAAGTACCCTGAAAACATTGCTCTGGTTATATGACTCTTCAGCTCAACAACTGTCAATAGCTCCTCTTTGCTCCTAGAGTAAAGGCCAACCTCTTGAAGCCTGCATTTAAAGCCCTCCATAATCTAACCACAACCTATCTTACCTGTCTTATTTTCCACTAGTCATTCCTTGAACATATAAATAGGAGACTGGTTAAAAAGCTGTCATAATAAATGTCAGGGGCCTGGGGAAAGAAAGGAAAAGGGGGACAGTTGAAAATGTTTTATTTATTTTTTAAAAAAGAAGTTTGAAAGGAAATAAACAGATTTGAAAAAGAAGCACATAGAGCATATAGAAATGAAAAACACAATAGAATCAAAACTAAAACATAATTGGTAGATTAGCCAATAGATTATTCAAAGGAACTGGGAACTTGGGCCTGAGTGATGGACATCCAGGATTTATGGCATTTCCGGTAGAGAAGATAGCTACAGCAGCACTGTGATCAGGATACTAAGCCTTGGCCAGTGCAAGTAGAAAAGTTTGAGCCTGGAATTCTTTAACTGAGCTGAGATCCAATGGGCTGAATTGTTCTGGGAGAATAGTGCCCAATGACCACATGCAGAAGGATAATCATATCTACTCCAAAGTTTCCCAAATTTAGAACCATGGGACCCCCACAGTTTAATATCAATCAATGAGCTCACAATTAAAATTACACAAGAAGGTAAGACATTATAAGAGAGGGTCAACTAGGAACAAGGAAATACGAAAGAGTTCTAGCTACCTAAGAAAAAAGATACTGAAATTGTTAGATACAGATTATAGAACAAAGGATAATAAAAAGCTGAACAAGCAATAAGGTACTATTAGGAATAAACAGGTAGATTTTGGAAAAATAGAATTTCTTAAAATCAAAACTAAATTAAAAAAAAAAACTCAGGAGTTCGACACCAGCCTGGGCAACATAGAGAGAGCCTGTCTCTACAAAAATAAATAACTAAATAAAAACTTATTAGAATAGGTGCTTTGATGGTCTTTCTGAGGTGCAAGAAGTGGTGAGTATATAAAATGGCAATCACATGTAAACCTAAATAAATACTAGTTGTATAAAATAAAAATAATAATGATGTCTAATTTGTGGGGTTACAAAAAGGACAGAAATAAAATATGGGGCAAAAATAGCATGCAAGTCAGAAAAAAGAAGGTGATTGGATTTAAAGCACTCTAAAGCCCTTGTATTGTTTAGAAAAAAATTATACGTATTCACATAAGACTAATATGCATAGTAAAATTTCAAGGGTAATCTGTATAAATTCTAAACCCACAGAGAGAAAAACAGGAAATAGGAAAAAACCAAAGAACAATAATCCAAAAGTTTACAATAAAAAAGACACAAAGAGAAAGTGAGATGAGGCTGGGCGTGGTGGTTCACACCTGTAATCCCAGCACTTTGGGAGGCCGAGGTGGGCGGATCACGAGGTCAGGAGATCGAGACCGTCTTGGCTAACACGGTGAAACCCCGTCTCTACTAAAAATACAAAAAATTAGCTGGGCATGGTTGCAGGCGCCTGTAGTCCCAGCTACTCAGGAGACTGAGGCAGGAGAATGGCCTGAACCCAGAAGGCGGAGCTTGCAATGAGCCGAGATCTCACCACTGTACTCCAGCCTGGGCAACAGAGCAAGACTCTGTCTCAAAAAAAAAAAAAAAGAAAAGAAAGCAAGATGAGCAGAAAGTAAAAGGTAAGATAGAAGAGACAAATCTAAAGATATTATCACAGTAAATATAAACTAAACTATCTAAAAGACAGATTGTCAGGGAGGATTTATAAACAAAAGCTAGCTATATGCTATTTACAAGAGACCAAAGAGTTGAAAGTAAAAGGATAGAAAAGTATATATCAGCTAAGAAGCAGTGAATTCATATTAAAATACACTTTAAGACAAAAAGCATCCTCGGAGTCTTTATATAACGAGAAAATGTTTAATTCACCAGGAAGATATAACTTTCCTAACTTGCATGCATGTAAAACAGTGACCTCAAGCTATATAAAGCAAAAATTATAGAACCAAAAGGAGGAGTTTACAAATTCAACAAAAATTATAAAACGATGGCAAGGAATTTATACATTCAACAAAATAATGGAATATTTTAACATACTTGTTTCAATTGATAAGACAAGCAGAAAGAAAATCAGTAAAGGTGCATGCAATGATCCAAAATCCAGTTGTTGGAACTTAAACCCCAACATGATGGTATTAAGAACTGGGGTCTTTGGGAAGTGATTAGGCCTTGAGGGCTCCACTCTCATGAATGGGATTAATGTCCTTATCAAAAGAAGTTTTAGAGAGCTGCCTGGACCTTCCATTTCTTCTGCCATGACAGGACTCAGCATTCATCCCTTTTGCCCTTCTGCATGTGAGGATGCAGCAAGAAGGTACCATCTTGTAAGCAGAGAACAGTTTTCACTAGACACCAATTCTGCCCATACCTTGATCCTGGACTTCTCAGCTTCCAGGACTGTGAGCAAGAAATTTCTGCTTATAAATTACCCAGTTTAAGGTATTTTGTTATAGCAGCAGAAATGGACTACGACAGTGTAGAAGAATATGCTATGACTAAATGTGTTTATCCCAGAAAGGCAAGTTTAGTTCAATATTAGAAAAATCTATAAATGTCATTCACCACATTAACAGATTAGATGAGAAAAACATGATTATGTCAATAATGGAACTTCCTTAATGTAATAAAGGGTAACTACAAAACACCTGCAACAAATATTCCTAATGGGAAAGTTTTAGAAGAATTCCCTTTAAAATCATCAGGGGGAAAAAAACTGTTATCACTTTTTCTCAGCATGTACTGAAGGTCCTAGCTAGCACAGTAATTTCAGAAATTTAAGTTATAAAGATTAGAAGTAAATAAATAAAATTGTCATTATTCAAAGATATGATTATCGGCCAGGCACAGTGGCTTACGCCTGTAAACATAACACTTTGGGAGGCCGAGATGGGTGGATCACTCGAGCCTAGGAATTGGAGACCAGACTGGGCAATGTGGCAAAACCCTATCTCTACAAAAGTACAAAAAATATTAGCCAGGCATGTGGTGCATGCTTGTAGTCCCAGCTACTCAGGAGGCTGGGGTGGGAGGATCACCTGAGCCCAGGGAGGTTTAGGCTGCAATGAATAATGATTGTGCCATTGCACTCCAGCCTGGGTGACAGAGCGAGACCCTGTCTCAAAATTTTTAAAAATTTTTACGATTATCTACATAGAACATGCAAAATGGTGGGTACACAATTATTCCTTTTATTAGTTTAAAAATTAAACATACACATGTTAATATATAGTACATTACTGTTTTTTGTGTTTATACAACATGTATTGTTGTATTATGTATAAATACAACATAAATTGAATATATGCATGCTACATACTCTTGTATCTTATATGTATATAAAACAATTAAAAATCATATAACAGGGTTAAAATTTTATTAAAAATTGCTTGGGGAGGGAAGCAAGTGGGACCAGAAAGTGCTGACTGTCAAAATAGGAAGAGTTGAGAGACTAAAAGTAAAGTGAACATACGTCCTGATATTCCTAATACAGTCCCAGTTTATTTTTATTTTCTTAGTGTAATTGTTAGTATAACCTGCCTCTCGCCTTCAAAAGTATTCCAGTTTAAGGGAAAAAATTATATTTCCTCCTAAGTATAATAGAAGTCATGGTAAGGAAGAAGAACAGAAGTAAGGGAATGAGAGAGGTTAAAGGGTAAGGGGTTCTGGTAAAAATGTGAGATCTTAAAGATAGAAAAGCTCTTTTTTTTTGAGGCAGGGTCTCGCTTTGTTGCCCAGGCTGGAGTATGGTGGTGCAGTCTCGGCTCACTGCACCCTTCACGTCCCAGGCTCAAGCAATCCTCTCGCCTCAGCCTCCTGAGTAGCTGGGGCCACAGGTGCACATCACCACGCCTGGCTAATTAAAAAAATTTTTTAAATAGAGACAGGGGTCTCACTTTGTTGCCCAGGCTGGTCTCAAACTCCTGGGTTCAAGTGATCCTCTTGCTTTGGCCTCCCAAAGTGCCAGAATTACAGGCGTGAGCCACTGTGCCTGGCCAAGGTGGAAAAACTCTAGAGAGATGGCCAGAACTGGGCATGAAGTATAGTGTATGAGTAAATATAACGAGTAGGAAATAAAGATCATCAAGAGAACAAGTAACAGTGAGCCCATCCTGTTGTAAGAGTTAGCTGTGTTAAATGTTAAAATCCCCAAAGACAAGGTATGCAGTGAAAAAGAAAATTGGGATTCTGTGCTAATATCATTAATCAATGTATCCCAGGGGATTATAGATAACAGCTACAAAATGGGAAGAGTATGGTATAAGTGGATGGTGTGGACTTCAAAAGAGGAAGGGCTCATGAGAGACAGTGGAAAGCATTCCAAATAAGAGCAAAAAGGAAGTCAACCCCAAATCCTTACTCTGAGTTTAGAGGCGAGAGAAAAAGTGGTTTCTATTTTGAGAGTTGCAAGAGAAGGCCAGATTTTAATTATGACAGTGAAGACTCCAGGAAAACATTCATTATTAAGGGAAGTTTGTTCACAAAAGCATAGAGGTTCCAGGAAGGCAGATATCTTTTCAACATACCAATTTCCTTTTCTTTGGATAGATAGCCACAAGTGGGATTGTTAGATCCTACGTTAATTCTACTTTTAGTTTTTTGAGAAAACTCCATACTGTTTTTCATAATGGCTGCACTAAATTACATTTCCACTGACAGTGTATGAGAGTTCCTTTTTCTCTGCATCCTCACCAGCATTTGTTATTTTTTGTCTTTTTGATAATAGCTATTCTAACTGGGGTGAGAGGATATCTAATTGTGATTTTGATTCGCATTTCCCTGATTATTAGTGGTGTTGAACATTTTTTTATATACATCTTGGCCATTTGTATGTCTTCTTTTGAGAAATGTCTATTTGGATCCTTTGCCCATCTTTTAATTGAATTATTTGTGTTTTGTTTTGTTTTTGTTTTTGTGTTTTTTGTTTGTTTGTTTGCTATTGAGTTGTGTTCCATGTATATTCTGAATATATTAGTCTCTTGTCAGACGAGTTTGCAAATATTTTCTCCCATTCTGCAGGTTATCGCTTCACTATGTTAATTCTTTTGCTGTGCAGAGCTTTTAAGTTTGATATAGTCCCACTTGTCTCTTTTTGTTTTTGTTGCCTGTGTTTTTGAAGTCCTAACCATAAAATTTTTTTCTTGACCAGTGTTCTGGAGTGTTTTCCCCTATGTTTTTTTCTAGCAGTTTTATAGTTTTAGGTTTTACACTTAGGTCTTTAATCCAATTTGAGTTAATTATTTTTAAATTTGAATACTTTTATTATGTTGTTGACAGAATAAATATCTGTATAACAAGTTCTGTCGTAGAAAATTATATTAAAGGAATTGTGATTAGGCTTGTCATTTCCCCAGTGTATGTACAAATGAGTTTATTTATAGCTAGATTTTACCATATTCTTTTTTTTTAAATTGTACTTTAAGTTTTAGGGTACATGTGTACAACATGCAGGTTTGTTACATACGTATACATGTGCATTGTTGGTGTGCTGCACCCATTAACTCGTCATTTAACATTAGGTATATCTCCTAATGCTATCCCTCCCCCCTCCCCCCACCCCACAACAGGCCCCAGTGTGTGATATTCCCCTTCCTGTGTCCAAGTGTTCTCATTGTTCAATTCCCATCTATGAGTGAGAACATGTGGTGTTTAGTTTTTTGTCCTTGTGATAGTTTGCTGAGAATGATGGTTTCCAGCTTCATCCATGTCCCTACAAAGGACATGAACTCATCATTTTTTATGGCTGCATACTATTCCACGGTGTATATGTGCCACATTTTCTTAATCCAGTCTATCATTGTTGGACATTTGGGTTGGTTCCAAGTCTTTCCTATTGTGAATAGTGCCACAATAAACATCCGTGTGCGTGTGTCTTTATACCAGTATGTTTTATAATCCTTTGGGTATATACCCAGTAATGGGATGGCTGGGTCAAATGGTATTTCTAGTTCTAGATCCCTGAGGAATCGCCACACTGACTTCCACAATGGTTGAACTAGTTTACAGTCCCACCAACAGTGTAAAAGTGTTCCTATTTCTCCACACCCAGTCCAGCACCTGTTTTTTCCTGACTTTTTAATGATTGCCATTCTAACTGGTGTGAGATGGTATCCCATTGTGGTTTTGATTTGCATTTCTCTGATGGCGAGTGATGATGAGCATTTTTTCATGTGTCTTTTGGCTGCATAAATGTCTTCTTTTGAGAAGTGTCTGTTCATATCCTTTGCCCACTTTTTGATGGGGTTTTTTTTTTTCTTGTAAATTTGTTTGAGTTCATTGTAGATTCTGGATATTAGCCCTTTGTCAGATGGGTAGATTGCAAAAATTTTCTCCCATTCTGTAGGTTGCCTGTTCGCTCTGATGGTAGTTTTTTTTTGCTGTGCAGAAGCGCTTTACTTTAATTAGATCCCATTTGTCAATTTTGTCTTTTGTTGCCATTGCTTTTGGTGCTTTAGACATGAAGTCCTTGCCCGTGCCTATGTCCTGAATGGTATTGCCTAGGTTTTCTTCTAGGGTTTTTATGGTTTTAGGTCTAACATTTAAGTCTTTAATCCATCTTGAATTAATTTTTGTATAAGGTGTAAGGAAGGGATCCAGTTTCAGCTTTCTACATATGGCTAGCCAGTTTTCCCAGCACCATTTATTAAATAGGGAATCCTTTCCCCCCATTGCTTGTTTTTGTCAGGTTTGTCAAAGATCAGATAGTTGTAAATATGCGGCATTATTTCTGAGGGCTCTATTCTGTTCCATTGGTCTATATCTCTGTTTTAGTACTAGTACCATGCTGTTTTGGTTACTGTAGCTTTGTAGTATAGTTTGAAGTCAGGTAGCGTGATGCCTCCAGCTTTGTTTTTTTGGCTTAGGATTGACTTGGCAATGTGGGCTCTTTTTTGGTTCCATATGAACTTTAAAGTAGTTTTTTCCAATTCTGTGAAGAAAGTGATTGGTAGCTTGATGGGGATGGCATTGAATCTATAAATTACCTTGGGCAGTATGGCCATTTTCACCATATTGATTCTTCCTATCCATGAGCATGGAATGTTCTTCCATTTGTTTGTATCCTCTTTTATTTCATTGAGCAGTGGTTTGTAGTTCTCCTTGAAGAGGTCCTTCACATCCCTTGTAAGTTGGATTCCTAGGTATTTTATTCTCTTTGAAGCAATTGTGAATGGGTGTTCATTCATGATTTGGCTCTCTGTTTGCCTTTATTGCTGTATAAGAATGCTTGTGATTTTTGCACGTTGATTTTGTATCCTCAGACTTTGCTGAAGTTGCTTATCAGCTTAAGCAGATTTTGGGCTGAGACAATGGGGTTTTCTAGATATACAATCATGTCATCTGCAAACAGGGACAATTTGACTTCCTCTTTTCCTAATTGAATACCCTTTATTTCCTTCTCCTGCCTGGTTGCCCTGGCCAGAACTTCCAACACTATGTTGAATAGGAGTGGTGAGAGAGGGCATCCCTGTCTTGTGCCAGTTTTCAAAGGGAGTGCTTCCAGTTTTTGCCCATTCAGTATGATATTGGCTGTGGGTTTGTCATAGATAGCTCTTATTATTTTGAGATACGTCCCATCAATACCTAATTTGTTGAGAGTTTTTAGCATGAAGGATTGTTGAATTTTGTCAAAGGCCTTTTCCACATCTATTGAGATAATCATGCGGTTTTTGTCGTTGATTCTGTTTATATGCTGGATTATGTTTACTGATTTGTGTATATTGAACCAGCCTTGCATCCCAGGGATGAAGCCCACTTGATCATGGTGGATAAGCTTTTTGATGTGTTGCTGGATTTGGTTTGCCAGTATTTTATTGAGGATTTTTGCATCGATGTTCATCAGGGATATTGTTCTGAAATTCTCTTTTTATGTTGTGTCTCTGCCAGGCTTTGGTATCAGGATGATACTGGCCTCATAAAATGAGTTAGGGAGGATTCCCTCTTCTTCCATTGATTGGAATAGTTTCAGAAGGAATGGTACCAGCTCCTCCTTGTACCTCTGGTAGAATTTGGCTGTGAATCCATCTGCTCCTGGACTTTTTTTTGGTTGGTAAGCTATTAATTATTGCCTCAATTTCAGAGCCTGTTATTGGTCTACTCAGAGATTCAACTTCCTGGTTTAGTCTAGGGAGGGTGTATGTGTCGAGGAATTTATCCATTTCTTCTAGATTTTCTAGTTTATTTGCGTAGAGGTGTTTATAATATTATCTGATGGTAGTTTGTATTTCTGTGGGATCGGTGGTGATATCCCTTTTATCATTTTTTATTTTATCTATTTGATTCTTCTCTCTTTTCTTCTTTATTAGTCTTGCTAGCGGTCTATCAATTTTGTTGATCTTTTCAAAAAACCAGCTCCTGGATTCATTGATTTTTTGAAGGGTTTTTTGTGTCTCTATTTCCTTCAGTTCTGCTCTGATCTTAGTTATTTCTTGCCTTCTGCTAGCTTTTGAATGTGTTTGCTCTTGCTTCTCTAGTTCTTTACATTGTGATGTTAGGGTGTCAATTTTAGATCTTTCCTGCTTTCTCTTGTGGGCATTTAATGCTATAAATTTCCCTCTACACACTGCTTTGAATGTGTCCCAGAGATTCTGGTATGTTGTGTCTTTGTTCCTGTTGGTTTCAAAGAACATCTTTATTTCTGCCTTCATTTTGTTATGTACCCAGTAGTCATTCAGGAGCAGGTTGTTCAGTTTCCAGGTAGTTGAGCAGTTTTGAGTGAGTTTCTTAATCCTGAGTTCTAGTTTGATTGCACTGTGGTCTGAGAGACAGTTTGTTATAATTTCTGTTCTTTTACACTTGCTGAGGAGTGCTTTACTTCCAACTATGTGGTCAATTTTGGAATAGGTGTGGTGTGGTGCTGAAAAGAATGTATATTCTGTTGATTTGGGGTGAAGAGTTCTGTAGATGTCTTTTAGGTCTGCTTGGTGCAGAGCTGAGTTCAGTTCCTGGATATCTTTGTTAACTTTCTGTCTCGTTGATCTGTCTAATGTTGACAGTGGGGTGTTAAAGTCTCCCATTATTATTGTGTGGGAGTCTAAGTCTCTTTGTAGGTCTCTAAGGACTTGCTTTATGAATCTGGGTCCTCCTGTATTGGGTGCATATATATTTAGGATAGTTAGCTCTTCTTGTTGAATTGATCCCTTTACCATTATTTAATGGCCTTCTTTGTCTCTTTTGATCTTTGTTAGTTTAAAGTCTGTTGTATCAGAGACTATGATTGCAATCCCTGCCTTTTTTTGTTTTCCATTTGCTTGGTAGATCTTCCTCCATCCCTTTATTTTGAGCCTATGTGTGTCTCTGCACGTGAGTTGGGTTTCCTGAATACAGCACACTCATGGGTCTTGACTCTTTATCCAATTTGCCAGTCTGTGTCCTTTAATTGGAGCATTTAGCCCATTTACATTTAAGGTTAATATTGTTATGTGTGAATTTGATCCTGTCATTATGATGTTAGCTGGTTATTTTGCTCGTTAGTTGATGCAGTTTCTTCCTAGCCTCGATGGTCTTTACAATTTGGCATGTTTTTGCAGTGGCTGGTACCGGTTTTTCTTTCCATGTTTAGTGCTTCCTTCAGGAGCTCTTTTAGGGCAGGCCTGGTGGTGACAAAATCTCTCAGCATTTGCCTGTCTGTAAAGGATTTTATTTCTCCTTCACTTATGAAACTTAGTTTGGCTGGATCTGAAATTCTGGGATGAAAATTCTTTTCTTTAAGAATGTTGAATATTGACCCCCACTCTCTTCTGGCTTGTAGAGTTTCTGCTGAGACATCAGCTGTTAGTCTGATGGGCTTCCCTTTGTGGGTAACCCGACCTTTCTCTCTTGCTGCCCTTAACATTTTTTCCTTCATTTCAACTTTGGTGAATCTGACAATTATGTGTCTTGGAGTTGCTCTTCTCGAGGAGTATCTTTGTGGCGTTCTCTGTATTTCCTGAATTTGAATGTTGGCCTACCTTGCTAGACTGGGGAAGTTCTCCTGGATAATATCCTGAAGAGTGTTT
The DNA here is from genome assembly GCF_028858775.2 of Pan troglodytes. Lineage (NCBI taxonomy): Eukaryota > Metazoa > Chordata > Mammalia > Primates > Hominidae > Pan > Pan troglodytes. The sequence goes on from NC_072421.2 coordinate 131,517,076, forward strand.
TCCAACTTGGTTCCATTCTCCCCGTCACTTTCTGGTACACCAATTGGACGTAGATTTGGTCTTTTCACATAGTCCCATATTTCTTGGAGGCTTTGTTCGTTTCTTTTTATTCTTTTTTCTCTAAACCTCTTCTCGCTTCATTTCATTCATTTGATCTTCCATTACTGATACCCTTTCTTCCAGTTGATCAAGTCGGTCACTGAGGCTTGTGCATTCATCACGTAGTTCTTGTGCTGTTGTTTTCAGCTCCATCAGGTCCTTTAAGGACTTCTCTGCATTGGTTATTCTAGTTATCCATTCGTCTAATTTTTTTTCAAGGTTTTTAACTTGTTTGCCATGGGTTCGAACTTCCTCCTTTAGCTCAGAGTAGTTTGATCATCTGAAGCCTTCTTCTCTCAACTCGTCAAAGTCATTCTCTGTCCAGCTTTGTTCCATTGCTGGTGAGGAGCTGTTTTCCTTTGGAGGAGGAGAGCCGCTCTGATTTTTAGTTTCCAGTTTTTCTGTTCTGTTTTTCCCCATCTTTGTGGTTTTATCTACCTTTGGTCTTTGATGATGGTGACGTACAGATGGGGTTTTGGTGTGGATGTCCTTTCTGTTTGTTAGTTTTCCTTCTAACAGTCAGGACCCTCAGCTGCAGGTCTGTTGGAGTTTGCTGGAGGTCCACTCCAGACCCTGTTTGCCTGGGTATCACCAGCGGAGGCTGCAGAACAGCGGATATTGGTGAACAGCAATTGTTGCTGTCTGATCATTCCTTTGGAAGTTTTGTCTCAGAGAAGTACCCGGCCGTGTGAGGTGTCAGTCTGCCCCCACTGGGGGGTGCCTCCCAGTTAGGCTACTCGGGGGTCAGGGACCCACTTGAGGAGGCAGTCTGTCTGTTCTCAGATCTCCAGCTGCGTGCTTGGAGAACCACTACTGTCTTCAAAGCTGTCAGACAGGGACATTTAAGTCTGCAGAGGTTTCTGCTGCCTTTTGTTTGGCTATGCCCTGCCCCCAGAGGTGCAGTCTACAGAGGCAGGCAGGCCTCCTTGAGCTGCAGTGGGCTCCACCCAGTTTGAGCTTCCCAGCTGCTTTGTTTACCTACTCAAGCCTGGGCAATGGCGGGCGCCCCTCACCCAGCCTCGCTGCCACCTTCCAGTTTGATCTCAGACTGCTGTGCTAGCAATGAGCAAGGCTCTGTGGGTGTAGGACCATCCAAGCCATGCGCGGTATATAATCTCCTGGTGTGCCGTTTGCTAAGACCATTGGAAAAGCGCAGTATTAGGGTGGGAGTGACCCGATTTTCCAGGTGCCGTCTGTCACCCCTTTCTTTGACTAGGAAAGGGAATTCCCTGACCCCTTGCACTTCCCAGGTGAGGCAATTCCTCACCCTGCTTCGGCTCACGCTTGGTGTGCTGTACCCACTGTCCCGCACCCACTGTCGGACACTCCCCAGTGAGATGAACCCAGTACCTCAGTTGGAAATGCAGAAATCACCTGTCTTCTGCGTCACTCAAGCTGGGAGCTGTAGACTGGAGCTGTTCATATTCGGCCATCTTGGCTCCTCTCTCCTCAATTTTACCATATTCTTAAAATATCACAAACACAAATAACACTCCATGTTAACAATAGGAAGTCAATGAATAGTTGCAAGAAAGAGTGACTTTATAATGATTTTTGACCTCCCAAGTCACCATAAGATTTCAATATTGGTTTGGTTTAATTCTTATCAGAGAGAGCCCCTTCCTCCCACCGCCCCCCAGGACCCCCTGTTTCTCTCCCTCTCTTTTTCTCTCTAAACTAGCTTTAGCTTCATGGCTCCCATTTATTGTAATAGAAGATACTTAATTAAGCCTATGCATATCGCTTAAAAACTCAGTGATTAAATTATTCTGTTTTGTGCTTTCTGATCTACAGGTATTTTTTGGCTTCAAACCTTCACCAATATATTTCACAACTGCTATTTGTGTTTCTAGCCAGATGATTCATGAGTTTATTTTAAAATATAATTATGTTTATGCAGTCTCCGCAAGACATGATAATTGACAACAGTGGCATAAGTTCCATCAAAATGTAGAATCAGGTATAAACATTGTTATATTTGTGTATGCTGTGCATATAAGCACGCAAAATACTTCTTTTTTTTCTGAGTGACTAAGCAGTCATCATAGAGGTTCAGTCTGAAAATGGACTAAGAGCTGCTGGAATTGTCTTTTTCAGTTCAAAAGCGATTGTTAAAAACTAAACTAATTTGTATCAGTTCTTACCAGAAAAGAGTTTACCCTCTTGTAGACAATACTTTTAATTCTAAATATGTGTGTGTGTGCTGTAAAATTGCTTGAAATATTGGTTTGAAAATGTAATTGGTCTTTATTTAAACTGAGACAACCCAATATATGCTACAAATAGTTTATTTTAGAAAGTATAGTCTTTGATAATTTCAACTAATCTTCTTTAAACTCAGTTTACCTCCTACTTGAAAATTTCTAATGGTTGGCCGGGCACAGTGGCTCATGCCTGTAATCCCGGCAGTTTGGGAGGCTGAGGCAGGTGGATCATGAGGTCAGGAGTTCAAGACCAGCCTGGCCAACATGGTAAAACCCCATCTCCACTAAAAATACAAAAATTATCCAGGCATGGTGGTGGGCGCCTGTAATCCCAGCTACTCGGGAGGCTGAGGCAGAGAATTGCTCGAACCCAGGAGGCAGAGGTTGCAGTGAGCTGAGATCACACCACTGCACTCCAGCCTGGGTGACAGAGCGAGACTCCATCTCAAAAAACAAAAAATTCCAATGGTTTTCTATGCACTTCCTTCTCATAAACCTCTGAAGATTTTTATGCATGATGAATAAATTTTATATTCTAAACCTAGAATTCAGGCCCTTACACAGAAATCTCATCCTATTTATCCAAAGTCTTCTCCTCTACTCTCCAAGATAGAACTTCTCTTATGGCTAGAAAGCCTTCATATGCATCCCGACACACTTGCTCTTTCTACCCTCAATCTTATATCAAAAAATACCTCCCCTTTCTTTATACTTTGCCTACAAATTTTACTCATAGATGAAGACAAGGTTAAGTTCTGCCTTTTCCATGAAAGTTTAATTGATCTTATTAAGGCCCAAACTGAGCAGTTCTTTTATTATTATTATTATTATTAATTTTACTTTAGGTTCTGGCATATATGTGCAGAACGTGCAGGTTTTTTACATAGGTATACATGTGCCATGGTGGTTTGCTGCACCTATCAACCTGTCATCTAAGTTTTAAGCCCCACATGCATTAGGTATTTGTCCTTAATGCGCTCCCTCCCCTTGTCCCCAACCCCCGACAGGCCCTGGTGTGATGTTCCCCTCCCTGTGTCCATGTGTTCTCATTGTTTAACTCCCACTTATTAGTGAGAACATGTGGTGTTTGGTTTTCTGTTCCTGTGTTAGTTTGCTGAGAATTATGGCTTCCAGCTTCATCCATGTCTCTGCAAAGGACATGAACTCATCCTTTTTATGGCTGCATAGTATTCCACGCTGTATATGTGCCACATTTTCTTTATCCAGTCTATCATTGATGGGCATTTGGGTTGGTTCCAAGTCTTTGCTATTGTAAATAGTGCTACAATAAACATACATGTGCATGTGCCTTTATAGTAGAATGATTAAATTCCTTTAGGTATATACCCAGTAATGGGATTGCTGGGTCAAATGATATTTCTGATTCTAGATCCTTGAGGAATTGCTATACTGTCTTTCACAATGGTGTAACTGATTTACACTCTCACCAACAGTGTAAAAGCATTCCTATTTCTCCACAGCCTCGCCAGCATCTGTTGTTTCCTGACTTTTTAATGATTGCTATTCTAACTGGCATGAGACGATATCTCATTGTGGTTTTGATTTGCATTTCTCTAATGACCAGTGATGATCAGCTTTTTTTTCATATTTTTGTTCGCCACATAAATATCTTCTTTGGAGAAGTGTTTGTTCATATCCTTCACCCACTTTTTGATGGTTTTTTTTTTCTTGTAAATTTGTTTAAGTTCCTTGTAGATTCTGGATATTAGCCCTTTGTCAGATGGGTAGATTGCAAAAATTTTCTTCCATTCTGTAGGTTGCTTGTTCACTCTGATGATAGTTTCTTTTGCTGTGCAGAAGCTCTTTAGTTTGATTAGATCCCATTTGTTAATTTTGGCTTTTGTTGCAGTTGGTTTTGGTGTTTTAGTCATGAAGTCTGCCTATGCCTATGTCCTGAATGGTATTGCCTAGGTTTTCTTCCAGGGTTTTTATGGTTTTGGGTTTTACATTTCAGTCTTTAATCCATCTTGAGTTAATTTTTGTATAAGGTGTAAGGAAGGGGTCCAGTTTCTGTTTTCTGCATATGGCTAGCCAGTTTTCCCAGCACCATTTATTATATAGGGAATCCTTTCCCCATTGCTTGTTTTTGTCAGGTTTGTCAAAGATCAGATGGTTGTAGATGTATGATGTTATTTCTGAGGTCTCTGTTCTGTTCCATTGGTCTATATATCTGTTTTGGTACCAGTACCATGCTGTTTTGATTACTGTAGCCTTGTAGTATAGTTTGAAATCAGGTAGCATGATGTCTCCAGCTTTGTTCTTTTTGCTTAGGATTGTTTTGGCTATGCAGGCTCTTTTTTGGTTCCACATGAAATTTAAAGTAGTTTTTTTTTTTAATTCTGCAAAGAAAGTCAATGGTAGCTTGATGGGAATAGCATTGAATCTATAAATCACTTTGGGCAGTATAGCCATTTTCATGATATTGATTCTTCCTATCCATGAGCATGAAACTTTTTCCCATTTGTTTGTGTCCTCTCTTATTTCCTTGAGCAGTAGTTTGTAGTTCTTTTTGAAGAGGTTCTTCGCGTCCCTTGTAAGTTGTATTCCTAGGTATTTTATTCTCTTTGTAGCAATTGTGAATGGGAGTTAACTTATGATTTGGCTGCTTGTCTATTATTGGTGTATAGGAATGCTTGTGATTTTTGCACATTGATTTTGAATCCTGAGACTTTTCTGAAGTTGCTTATCAGCTTAAGGACTTTTTGGACTGAGACGATGGGGTTTTCTAAATATATAATAATGTTATCTGCATGAGTTAATTTTTGTATGCAGTGAGAGATAGGGAATCTACCTTCATTTTTCTGCATATGGATATTCACTTTTCCCAGCACCATTCACTGAGGATACTGTTCTTTCTCCAATGTATGTTCTTGGTGCTTTTATTGAAAACTTGTTGTCCGTAAATACATGGACTTATTTCTGGGTTCTTTATTCTGTCCCACGGGTCTACATGTCTGTTTTTATGCCAATAACATGCTATTTCAGTTACCATATAGCTTTGTAGTATATTTTGAAGCCAGGTAGTGTGATATCTCCAACTTTGTTCTTTTTGCTCAGTATTGCTTTGATTCTTCAGCGTCCCTTTTTGGTTCCATACAAATTTTTTTTTTCTATTTTTGTGAAGAGTGTCATTGGTATTTTGATAGGGATTGTATTGAATCTGTAGATCAGTTTGGTTATTATGGTCATTTTAGCAATATTAAATCTTCTGATCCATGAGAATGGAATGTCTTTCCATTTTTTAATGTTCTCTTCAATTTCCTTCATCGGCATTTTATAATTTTCACTGTAGAGATCTTTCACCTCCTTGATTAAATTTATTCCTAGGTATTTTGTGGTTTTGGTAGCTATAGTAAATGAGATTGCTTCCTCTATTCCTGAGTATGAGTAATTTATAAAAATTTATAAAGAGTAAGTTGTCCATTTTTTTTTATTATTTCATTTGAAAAGTGATAGGCCAGAAGAGAACAAAGGCAGGAAGAAGAAATGGAACCATATATACTATCAAGTCATGTTAATGAAGGATGCCTAAATAAACCACAAATAAACTACATTTTACTTCTGCCATAATGACTTAGGAAGAAAATGAACACAAATTCTGACTAACTTGGTGATTATTAATGGCCAGAAGCCCATACTTGAGAGAGTCTGAAATTGAACTGCAAAATAAAATCCCTAGCTATATAGGAAGATCAAGAAAACCATTTTATCATCAAAATGGATATTCAAAGGACATAATATTGCTTTAGCAAGGCAAGAATAGAGTTATTTGGGTTTTACTAAATTTATATATGTAATTATTTCCACAAAATGCTTTCAAAGTTTATCATACGGTAATCCCAAAATACATGCAATATACAGTTACTAAATATTGCTGAAATTAATGTACATAACAGTTTTGTTTTATGAAATTGGTGCGTTGTGTTATCTTAATTTTTACATAAATGAAAGAGCAGTTCCAGAAAATTAAAAATGTAATTTAGCATTCTAACAAGGACATAACAATCCTTTGAAAACAAACAGCTTTTAACTAAGTAGCATAACTTACCTACTTGGCATGTTAATCAAATAATACACTAAATAGTTTTCCTTACTACTGAATTTAACTTACAAATTACAAGTTATCTTTGTACCCATACTTTTAATTAAAATTTCAATACTTTTAAAAAAGTGCACTAAGCCGGTTTGTCTCCTTGAAATATATAAAACTGTTCATAATAATGGCAAATTAACATTAAAATATCTCTGAAAAAACATGTATCATAGGATTTTACAAAGGGCTGTGGAAAGTAATAGATTATAAGTAAGGGAAGAAATTATATTAAAATGGACTGACTTTTACTTTTTAGGATTATGATTACATCTATGATGAGTCTATATAGAGAACATTCAACATAATACAATATTAAATATGCTGCCACCACCTTACTCTCACACTGATTAAAGGGCAAATTAAAGTGTCATGAAGTCATCCTGCTAACCTTCAGGCTAGTGCTTCTCAGACTGCAATGTGCATGCCAAACACCTATGAATCTTATTAAAATGCCCATTCTGATTCAATAAGTCTCAATGAGACCCGTGATTCTGCATTTGCAACAAGATCCCAAGTGGTGCTAATGCTAATGGACCACAATTTGAGTAGCAAGGCTTTAAACTATAAGAAACTTTATTCTGCAAGAAATTTTTATAACAAATATGTTTTTGACTCTAGTTTTTCATTCATAATTCCAACAATTTCAACAAAAATTAAAAATATTCCTTCTAGGTGGAAATATTCTTCATTCACATTGCTGCATATTAGATACTGACTTTGGGAACACTAACCCCATATCAAACACAGAGAGGATAATAAATACTTGTTGACTGATTCCTTAAAATAACAGATATATTAAAATATAATTAATATACCATAAAACTCACCCTTTTAAAGTATACAATCCAGTGGTTTTTAGTATATTCAAATTTGTGCAACCATCACCATTCTCTAATTTTAGAACATATTCATCATTCCAAAAAGAAATCTAATACTTGTTACTAGTCACTTCCCATTTCCCCCTAAGCCCTCCAGCTCTCAGCAACCACCAATCAGTTTTCTGTCCCTAAGGATATAACTGTTTAACATGTAGTCTTTTGTGACTGGCTTCTTTCACACCACATAATGCTTTCAAGGTTCACCTATATTGCAGCATGTATCAGTACTTCCTTCCTTTTTATGGCCAATTATATTTCATTGTATAGATGTATACAATTTGTTTATCCATTCATTAGGTGATGGACATTGAGTTGTTTCTACATTTGGCCATTAGGAATAATCCTATTATGAACATTTCTGTATACGTTCTTGGATAGACGTATATTTTTTAGTTCTTTAAAGTATATAGCTAGGAGGGGAATTGCTGGATCATATGTTAACTCTATGTTTAACTTTTTGAGGAACCACTTGTTTTCTACAGTGCCTGCACCATTTTATATTCCCACCAGCAATGGACAAAGGTTCCAATTTGTCAACATCCTGGTCAACACTTGTTACTATTTGTTGTTTTTCTTTCTTTTTTTTAATTATTATTATACTTTAAGTTCTAAGGTACATGTGCACAATGTGGAGGTTTGTTACATATGTATACATGTGCCATGTTTGTGTGCTGCACCCATTAACTCATCATTTACATTAGGTATATCTCCTAATGCTATCCCTCCCCCCTCTCCCCACCCCACAACAGGCCCCGGTGTGTGATGTTCCCCTTCCTGTGTACATGTGTTCTCATTGTTCAATTCCCACCTATGAGTGAGAACATGTGGTGTTTGGTTTTTTGTCCTTGCAATAGTTTGCTCAGAATGATGGTTTCCAGCTTCATCCACGTCCCTACAAAGGACATGAACTCATCCTTTTTTATGGCTACATAGTATTCCATGGTGTATATGTGCCACATTTTCTTAATCCAGTCTATCATTGAGGGACACTTGGGTTGGTTCTAAGTCTTTGCTATTGTGAATAGTGCCGCAATAAACATACGTGTGCATGTGACTTTATAGCAGCATGTTTTATAATCCTTTGGGTATATGCCCAGTAATGGGATGGCTGGGTCAAATGGTATTTCTAGTTCTAGATCCCTGAGGAATCGCCACACTGTCTTCCACGATGGTTGAACTAGTTTACAGTCCCACCAACAGTGAAAAAGCATTCCTATTTCTCCACATCCTCTCCAGCACCTATTGTTTCCTGACTTTTTAATGATTGCCATTCTAACTGGTGTGAGATGGTATCTCATTGTGGTTTTGATTTGCATTCCTCTGATGGCCAGTGATGATGAGCATGTTTTCATGTGTCTGTTGGTTGCATAAATGTCTTCTTTTGAGAAGTGTCTGTTCATATCCTTTGCCCACTTTTTGATGGGGTTGTTTGATTTTTTTCTTGTAAATTTGTTTAAGTTCTTTGTAGATTCTGGATATTCGCCCTTTGTCCGATGGGTAGATTGCAAAAATTTTCTCCCATTCTGTAGGTTGCCTATTCACTCTGATGGTAGTTTCTTTTGCTGTGCAGAAGCTCTTTAGTTTAATTAGATCCCATTTGTCAATTTTGGCTTTTGTTGCCATTGCTTTTGGTGCTTTAGACATGAAGTCCTTGTCCGTGCCTATGGCCTGAATGGTATTGCCTAGGTGTTCTTCTAGGGTTTTTATGGTTTTAGGTCTAACATTTAAGTCTTTAATCCATCTTGAATTAATTTTTGTATAAGGTGTAAGGAAGGGATTCAGTTTCAGCTTTCTACATATGGCTAGCAAGTTTTCCCAGCACCACTTATTAAATAGGGAATCCTTTCCCCCCATTTCTTGTTTCTGTCAGGTTTGTCAAAGATCAGATGGTTGTAGATGTGTGGTATTATTTCCGAGAGCTCTGTTCTGTTCCATTGATCTATATCTCTGTTTTGGTACCAGTACCATGCTGTTTTGGTTACTGTAGCCTTGTAGTATAGTTTGAAGTCAGGTAGTTTGATGCCTCCAGCTTTATTCTTTTGGCTTAGGATTGTCTTGGCAATGTGGGCTCTTTTTTGGTTCCATATAAACTTTAGAGTAGTTTTTTCCAATTCTGTGAAGAAAGTCATTGGTAGCTTGATGGGGATGGCATTGAACCTATAAATTACCTTGGGCAGTATGGCCATTTTCACCATATTGATTCTTCCTATCCATGAGCATGGAATGTTCTTCCATTTGTTTGTATCCTCTTTTATTTCATTGAGCAGTGGTTTGTAGTTCTCCTTGAAGAGGTCCTTCACATCCCTTGTAAGTTGGATTCCTAGGTATTTCATTCTCTTTAAAGCAATTATGAATGGGAGTTCACTCATGATTTGGCTCTCTGTTTGTCTGTTATTGGTGTATAAGAATGCTTGTCATTTTTGCACATTGATTTTGTATCCTGAGACTTTGCTGAAGTTGCTTATCAGCTTAAGCAGATTTTGGGCTGAGATGATGGTGTTTTCTAAATATACAATCATGTCATCTGCAAACAGGGACAATTTGACTTCCTCTTTTCCTAATTGAATACCCTTTATTTCTTTCTCCTGCCTGATTGCCCTGGCCAGAACTTCCTATGTTGAATGGGAGTGGTGAGGGAGGGCATCCCTGTCTTGTGCCAGTTTTCAAAGGGAATGCTTCCAGTTTTTGCCCATTCAGTATGATATTGGCTGTGGGTTTGTCATAGATAGCTCTTATTATTTTGAGATACGTCCCATCAATACCTAGTTTATTGAGAGTTTTTAGCATGAAGGATTGTTGAATTTTGTCAAAGGCCTTTTCTGCATCTATTGAGATAATCATGTGGTTTTTGTCTTTGGTTCTGTTTATATGATGGATTACGTTTAATGATTTGCGTATGTTAAACCAGCCTTGCATCCCAGGGATGAAGCCAACTTGGTCATGGTGGATAAGCTTTTTGATGCGCTGCTGGATTCGGTTTGCCAGTATTTTAGTGAGGATTTTTGCATGGGTGTTCATCAGGGATATTGGTCTAAAATTCTCTTTTTTTGTTGTGTCTCTGCCAGGCTTTGGTATCAGGATGATGCTGGCCTCATAAAATGAATTAGGGAGGATTCCCTCTTTTTCTACTGACTGCAATAGTCTCAGAAGGAATGGTACCAGCTCCTCTTTATACCTCTGGTAGAATTCAGCTGTGTATCCATCTGGTCCTGGATGTTTTTTTGTTGCTAGGCTATTAATTATTGCCTCAATATCAGAACCCATTATTGGCCTATTCAGGGATTCAACTTCTTCCTGGTTAAGGCTTGGGAGGGTGTATGTGTCCAGGAATTTATCCATTTCTTCTAGATTTTCTAGTTTATTTGCATAGAGGTGTTTATAGCATTCTCTGATGGTAGTTTGTATTTCTGTGGGATCGGTGGTGATATCCCCTTTATCATTTTTTATTGTGTCTATTTGATTCTTGTCTATTTTCTTCTTTATTGGTCTTACTAGCGGTCTATCAATTTGTTGATCTTTTCAAAAAACCAGCTCCTGGATACATTGATTTTTTGAAGGGTTTTTTTGTGTCTCTATCTCATACTGTTCTGATCTTAGTTATTTCTTGCCTTCTGTTAGCTTTTGAATTTATTTGATCTTCCTTCTCTAGTTCTTTTAATTGTGATGTCAGGGTGACAATTTTAGATCTTTCCTGCTTTCTCTTGTGGGCATTTAGTGCTATAAATTTCCCTGTACACACTGCTTTAAATGTGTTGCAGATTCTGGTATGTTGCATCTTTGTTCTCATTGGTTTCAAAGAACTCCTTTATTTCTGCCTTCATTTCGTTATGTACCCAGTAGTCATTCAGGAGCAGGTTGTTCAGTTTCCATGTAGTTGAGCGGTTTTGAGTGAGTTTCTTAATCCTGAGTTCTAGTTTGATTGCACTGTGGTCTGAGAGACAGTTTGTTATAATTTCTGTGCTTTTACATTTGCTGAGGAGTGCTTTACTTCCAACTATGTGGTCAGTTTTGGAATAAGTGTGATGTGGTGCTGAGAAGAATGTATATTCTGTTGATTTGGCGTGGAGAGTTCTGTAAATGTCTATTAGGTCCGCTTGGTGCAGAGCTCAGTTGAGTTCCTGGATATCCTTGTTAACTTTGTCTCACTGATCTGTCTAATGTTGACAGTGGGGTGTTAAAGTCTCCCCTTATTATTGTGTGGGAGTCTAAGTCTCTTTGTAGGTCTCTAAGGACTCTTTATGAATTTGGGTCCTCCTGTGTTGGGTGCATATATATTTAGGATAGTTAGCTCTTCTTGTTGAATTGATCCCTTTACCATTATGTAATGGCCTTCTTTGTCTCTTCTGATCTTTGTTGGTTTAAAGTCTGTTGTATCAGAGACTAGGATTGCAACCCCTGCTTTTTTTGTTGTTTTTCATTTGCTTGGTAGATCTTCCTCCATCCCTTTATTTTGAGCCTGTGTGTGTCTCTGCATATGAGATGGGTCTCCTGAATACAGCACACTGATGGGTCTTGACTCTATCCAATTTGCCAGTCTGGGTCTTTTAATTGGAGCATTTAGCCCATTTACATTTAAGGTTAATATTGTTATGTGTGAATTTGATCCTGTCATTATGATGTTAACTGGTTATGTTGCTCATTAGTTGATGCAGTTTCTTCCTAGCATTGATGGTCTTTACAATTTGGCATGTTTTTGCAGTGGCTGGTACTGGATGTTCCTTTCCACGTTTAGTGCTTCCTTCCGGAGCTCTTTTAGGGCAGGCCTGGTGGTGACAAAATCTCTAAGCATTTGCTTGTCTGTAAAGATTTTATTTCTCCTTCACTAATGGAACTTAGTTTGGCTGGATATGAAATTCTGGGATGAAAATTCTTTTCTTTAAGAATGTTGAATATTGGCCCCCACTCTCTTCTGGCTTTAGAGTTTCTGCCAAAGAGATCCACTGTTAGCCTGATGGGCTTCCCTTTGTGGGTAACCCGACCTTTCTCTCTTGCTGCCCTTAACATTTTTTCCTTCATTTCAACTTTGGTGAATCTGACAATTATGTGTCTTGGAGTTGCTCTTCTCGAGGAGTATCTTTGTGGCGTTCTCTGTATTTCCTGAATTTGAATGTTGGCCTGCCTCACTAGGTTGGGGAAGTTCTCCTGGATAATATCCTGAAGAGTGTTTTCCAACTTGGTTCCATTCTCCCCGTCACTTTCTGGTACACCAATCGGACGTAGATTTGGTCTTTTCACATAGTCCCATATTTCTTGGAGGCTTTCTTTGCTTTTTTTTTTTTTTTTACTCTTTTTTCTCTAAACTTCTCTTCTCGCTTCATTTCATTCAATTGATCTTCCATCACTGATACCCTTTCTTCCACTTGATCGAATCGGCTACTGAAGCTTCTGCTTGCATCACGTAGTTCTCGTGCCATGGTTTTCAGCTCCATCAGGTCATTTAAGGTCTTCTCTACACTGTTTATTCTAGTTAGCCATTCATCTGATCTTTTTTCAAGGTTTTTAGCTTCTTTGCGATGGGTTCGAACATCCTCCTTTAGCTTGGAGAAGTTTGTTATTACCGATTGTCTGAAGCCTTCTTCTCTCAACTCATCAAAGTTATTCTCCGTCCAGCTTTGTTCTGTTGCTGGTGAGGAGCTGCATTCCTTTGGAGGAGAAGAGTCACTCTGATTTTTAGAATTTTCAGCTTTTCTGCTCTGTTTTCTCCCCATCTTTGTGGTTTTATCTACCTTTGGTCTTTGATGATGGTGACGTACAGATGGGGTTTTGTTGTGGATGTCCTTTCTGTTTGTTAGTTTTCCCTCTAACAGTCAGGACCCTCAGCTGCAGGTCTGTTGGAGTTTGCTGGAGGTCCACTCCAGACCCTGTTTGCCTGGGTATCACCAGCAGAGGCTGAAGAACAGCAAATGTTGCAGAACAGCAAAAGTTGCTGTCTGATTGTTCCTCTGGAAGCTTCATCTCAGAGGGGCACCTGGACGTATGAGGTGTCAGTTGGCCCCTACTGGAAGTTGCCTCACCGTTAGGCTACTTGGGGCTCAGAGATGCACTTGAGGGGGCAGTCTGTCCGTTCTCAGATCTCAAACTCCATGCTGGAAGAACCACTACTCTCTTCAAAGCTGTCAGACAGGGACGTTTAAGTCTGCAGAAGTTTCTGCTGCCTTTTGTTCTGCTATGCCCTGCCCCCAGAGATTGAGTCTACAGAGGCAGGCAGGCCTCCTTGAGCTGTGGTGGGCTCCACCCAGTTTGAGCTTCCCGGCTGCTTTGTTTACCTACTCAAGCCTCAGCAATGGTGGGTGCCCCTCCCCCAGCCTCGCTGCCACCTTGCAGTTCAATCTCAGACTGCTGTGCTAGCAGTGAGTGAGGGTCCGTGGGCTTGGGGCCCTCTGAGCGTGGCGTGGGATATAATCTCCTGGTGTGCTGTTTGCTAAGACCATTGGAAAAGTGCAGCATTAGGGTGGGAGTGACCCAATTTTCCAGGTGCTGTCTGTCACTGCTTCCCGTGGCTAGGAAAGGGAATTCCCTGACCCCTTGCACTTCCCAGGTGAGGCAATGCTCTGCCCTGCTTCGTCTCACACTCTGTGGGCTGCACCCACTGTCCTGCACCCACTGTCCACCAAGCCCCAGTGAGATGAACCTGGTACCTCAGTTGGAAATGCAGAAATCACCTGTCTTCTGCATTGCTTACACTGGGAACTGTAGACTGGAGCTGTTCCTATTCTGCCATCTTGGAACTGCCTGTTGTTTTTCATTATAACCATCCTAGTGGGTGTGAAGTGATATCTCATTTGTGATTTTGATTAGCATTCTCTGATAGCTAATAATGTTGAGCATCTTTTCATGTGCTTTGGCCATTTGCCTATCTAATTAGTTTTCCTTACAATCTATATTGCTGTACTTTAATCTCTCCAATCTATAAGGCAGATGGAGTTGAGAAAAATATTGTAAACATTATTTTTGTTAGTACATACCCCTCTTGAAACAAAGTGAGAAGATACTATGAATCTCCTAGTTGGGCAAGGTGTCAACTTACCATACAATATGGGGCCCACATGGTTCTCTATTTGGCATGCATACATCAGGATCCTGTTTGAATTTCACAATGAATAGATTAATAAGTAGGCTTGTTGCAGAAAGGAGACATGTAAGTCAAAAGATAGCAAGAGAAAGAAGGCATGAGTGCTCCCAATCTGCCCATTCTACCACAGAAAAGCATTGAACTAGACCTACTTTTAAGATGGCCTCTGAGATGTCTGCCTCTTCTTTTACAACCTCCATTTGTGTATGGGTGAAGGGCTGTAATTACAATGCAGTGTTGCTTCAGTGATTAGGTTATGTTATAGGGAAAAGGTGAGGGGATTTTCAGATGTAATTAATGTCCCAAATCAGTTGATTTTTCAGTTAATCAAAAAGGGAATTTGAGAGTGGGCCTGACTTAATCAGATGGCATGGACTCTACCTGAGGTGAAAAGCACTTAATGGCTGGGTATGGTGGCTCATATCTGTAATCCCAGCCCTTTGGGAGGCCGAGGTGAGAGGATCACTTGAGCCCAGAAGTTTGAGACCAGCCTGGGCAAAATAGAAAGACACTGTCTCACAAAAAAAATTAAAATAGAAAAGGAAGAAAAGCACTTAATTACCTATCTCAAAGAAGCAAATAGCATATTGTAGCATATTGTGAATTACCTATGGAAAGGGTAGTCCCTAGTAGTGGAAGCACAAAGAAATGAATGTTTTCAACAATTCCAGGAAGCTTAGAAGTGATCTTTCTCTTTCTCAAGCCTCCAAATGAGAATGCAGTCTAGTCAGCACCTTGGCATCAGCTGTAAGACCTCGAGCAGAGAATACAGGTAAGCTGTGCTGTCTTTTGACAAATGTAAATGATGAAATAATAAATGGGTATTGTTTTAAGCCATTAAGTTTGTTAATCTGTGCAACATAGAAAACAAATACAAGAATGATGGATTCAGGTTTTCATTGGGTCAATGTAGGGCTGAATTCCTGTAGTGAAACCCTGCTATGGTTTGAATGTTTGCCATCCAAAACTCATGTTGAAATTTAATTACCGTTGTAACAGTATTAAAAGTTGGGACTTTTAAGACATGATTATACTATGGAAACTCTGCTTTCATGGGTGTGGATAGTGCCTTTTAAAAGGAGCTTTCAGGAGTGAGTTCTCTCTCTTGGTTCTTCCACTCTTCTGCTATGTGAGTAACAATGTTTCCTCACCTCTGGAGAATACAGCAACAAGGCTCTGTCTTGGAAGCAGAAAGCAGCCCTCATCAGACACCAAACCCACTGGTACCTTGATCTTGGACTTTATTTATTTATTTATTTATTTATTTATTTATTTATTTTTGAGACAGAGTCTCACTCTGTCGCCCAGGCTGGAGTACAGTGGCGCGATCTTGGCTCACTGCAAGCTCCACCTCCTGGGTTCACGCCATTCTCCTGCCTCAGCCTTGCAAGTAGCTGGGGACTACAGGCTCCCACCATCACGGCTGGTTAATTTTTTTGTATTTTTAGTAGAGACGGGGTTTCATCGTGTTAGGATGGTCTCGATCTCTTGATCTTGTGATCCGCCCGCCTCAGCCTCCCAAAGTGCAGGGATTACAGGCGTGAGCCACTATGCCCGGCCGATCTTGGACTTTAAAGCCTCCAGAACTGTGAGAAATCAATTTCTGTTCTTTATAAAGTACCTAGTCTCAGGTATTCTGTAATAGCAGCACAAAATGGACTAAGACAGACCCCTTCCTATTTATATCTCCTTCTTTTTTAGGATAGGCCTTGTCTGTGGGGAACATACAGGGCTGCTTGGCACTAGGTTGCCTAGAATTGGTGTGGCACCAGTTTAGGCCAGTGGTCTGAAAAAGCCAGCTAACATGAGCCTGCGACCTTGAGAACCATGAGTAGGTGCAGTTTTCCCTGATGGGGGAAGAACTTCATCAATCTGGTGGGTAACTGAGCTTAGGTGAAGTTCTCCCTCTGGGAAATGGGAAAAGCAAGTGCCAGATAAATCATTATTCAGAAAAACCTGGATGAGTGCCTGAATGATTTTCAGATAACTTTACTCCGTGCATCTCTTCCCTGCCAATTGTTTTTTTAAGTTACAACTTATTAAGCACTTACCGTATAACAGAGCATTTTTCATTCATTGTTTCAAAAAGCTCTTACCAGCCATTTGAAAAAAATACTATTTTCAAACAACATTTGAAAGATATAATTGACATATAATAAACCAGACATATTTAAAGTGTAAATTTGATGATCTTTGACATATGTATGCACGTTTTCACCACATTCAAGATAATTAACATATCCATCGTCCCTAAAAGTTTCCTTGCCCCTCTTTGCAATCCCTCCTTCCTGACCCTTCCCATCCTACCCCTCCCCACACTGCCTCTCCAAGCAACCACATATTCTTTTTTGTCTGGCTTCTTTCACTCGCATAATTATTTTGGGATTCATCCGAGTGGTTGCATGTATCAACAGTCCATTTTTAAAATACCTTCATTAAGAGATAACTCACATACCATGCCATTCACCCATTTAAAATGTACAATTCAAAGGTTTTTGATATATTACATTTTTTTGAATTGCAGTAAAATGTATATAACATAAAATTTGCTATTCTAGTCCCTTCCTCTTTATTGATGTATAGTATTCCATTGATATCACAATTTGTTTATCCATTCAGACAGGTAATATTATAGTCACAATCATTTTACAAATAAAAAAAAGTGAAGCATGGGGAAAAGTTAACTTACTTGTTTGAAATCACGGGCAAATAAGTGATAGCACTGGTTCAAATCCAGGTCTGTGCAATGCTAGAATCAATATTCTTAACTATTATGCTAAACTATCTTTCCAAACTGAAAAGACCTAGCTGTACTCTAAACCAAATATGTTTTGCCTTCATGACCAACAACATATTAGTTCTTGTCATAGTCTAGCCTTGGAGGCTGATCATGGTCCTTCTCCTCTAATAATCTAAAAGATCCTTTCACAGAAAAATGAAAGACAAAGCAAAAGCCATTGGCAGTATAAGCCACAGACATCAAGGTGACCATACTGTAGACAGCAGACAGGGTTTCAGAATTAGGGATCAGACATGGGTCCAGAGAACTGGACATTAAGCAGGAACAGACAGATTAGTGTCAGAACAATGTGCTTTAACCAGTCATCAGAGAAATAAATTAGCTGTCCTCCTCAGTTTTGTGCAAAAGTGTTAATTGAATGTGAACAAAGGGAAGAAAAAAGTCATTTGTGTGATAACAGTTCAGTTGGGACAAGTACCCAGAAGAGTCATTTCAGCCCTCAAGGGAGTTGATTCACTCATCCTTAGTGGTGCCTCAGATTAGGAGCATGACAAGATATATTATCTACCCTTCCTAGAAAGAAGTTTGAGAGATAATACACTAAACTACCTTCATAGGACATAAGGGCTACCATGGGAAAAGGCAGTGGCAGCCTCGCCTCTATTTTCACTAATTCAGAGAAAGAGGGAATGAGTTGTCATAGAAATGGAGAGGCATTTCTTGAAAATATCATAAAGCACTGTAATATAAACTGTCAAAGGAGGCTGTGGAATATCTTTTCATGGAACTCATTAAGAACAAGAGAGATACCCACTCAGAATAAATCCAGGAATAGAGTCAGAGGAATGCTACCCAGACATACAGATGAACTAAACATGGTCTGCAGCAAGGGCTGGCTGCAGCCAAACAACTGGATCCCAGCCAGTTGCATAGGCCAGCCATCCAAATCATCTATAGAGATCACTCAACTCCAGTGTGGCCAGACGGTACCAAGAAGTGATTCCTAGAGAACTGGGCTGTCTAATTCAGCTTAGTTTTATGTGCTTTTTTCTTTTGTAAGAATATGGCCACAACAGGGCCATTAATATGAAATCTGGAAATCAGAATATGACTTATTTTAAGCCCCAAGGACCTTGGGTTAAAAAAAAATGTATGACACTTTTACACTGTTGGTGGGACTGTAAACTAGTTCAACTATTTTGGAAGTCAGTGTGGCGATTCCTCAGGGATCTAGAACTAGAAATACCATTTGACCCAGCCATCCCATTACTGGGTATATACCCAAAGGACTATAAATCATGCTGCTATAAAGACACATGCACATGTATGTTTATTGCGGCACTATTCACAGTAGGAAAGACTTGGAACCAACCCAAATGTCCAACAATGATAGACTGGATTAAGAAAATGTGGCACATATACACCATGGAATACTATGCATCCATAAAAAAGGATGAGTTCATGTCCTTTGTAGGGACATGGATGAAGCTGGAAACCATCATTCTCAGCAAAGTATCGCAAGGACAAAAAACCAAACACCGCATGTTCTCACTCATAGATGGGAATTGAACAATGAGAACACATGGACACAGGAAGGGGAACATCACACACCGGGCACTGTTGTGGGGTGGGGGGAAGAGGGAGGGATAGCATTAGGAGATATACCTAATGCTAAATGACGAGTTAACGGGTGCAGCACACCAACATGGCACATGTATACATATATAACAAACCTGCACTTTGTGCACATGTACCCTAAAACTTAAAGTATAATAAAAAAAAAGTATGACACAGAAACAGTAATAGTATTTTGTTTTGTTTTGTTTTTAAAAACTGAAACACATGGACTCCAGTCACTACAGGCAGTATCCATAAAAATTAGGAGAGGGCTGATAGAACAGGTACAGCCTGAGACAAATGAAGCCCAATTTTTAACTTGGCTCTAAAATAATTTACAAGGGCCTGATTCCAGTCTCTGTAGGTCTCCTCTCTACCCACAGCTGAGACAACAATTTGATCTCAATTGCAAGCTCAGTGATAGTCTCAGACACAACTTTGTCAACAGAATTTTAAGAAGCTCCACTCCAACACTCTAAGACTCAACGTCAGCTTGCTACAAGTCCTATCCTTTTGGCCCATTTTTTAAAAAGGAACTCCTCCCTCTCTTTCTCCCTGCTTTTCTTCCTCCCCATCACCCAGCAATTTAACTCCCAGGTTTTTACCCAAGAGAAATATCTTCACAAAAAGACTTGTATATCAATGTTCATAGCCGATTTATTTGTAATAGCTAAAAACTAGAAACGGTCCAAGTGTCAATCAACAGAAGATTGGATAAACAACCTGTGGTACATCATACAATGGAATACTTGTCAGCAATTAACAGGAAATAATCACAACCAGTTACGATCTCTTTGTTCCTTTTCCACTCCAACTGCTTCACTTGACTAGCCTTAAAGAATTTAAAAAAGGAAATAAGAATGGATACATGCAACAACATAAATGAATCTCAAAACATACTAAGTGAGAGAAGCTAGACATGAAACAGTATAGACTCTATGATAGGCCAGTTGCAGTGGCTCATGCTTGTAATCCCAGCACATTTGAAGGTCAAGGCAGGAGGATCACTGGAGGCTAGGAGTTCAAGACCAGCCTGGGAAACACAGCAAGACTCTGTCTCTACAAAAATAAAAATCAAATTAGCCAGGTGTGGTGATGCATGCCTGGAGTCTTAGCTACTAGGGAGGCTTAGGCAGGAGGATCACTTGAGCCCAGGAGTTTGAGGCTGCAGTGAGCCATGATTGCACCACTGCACTCCAGCCTGGGCAACACAGTAAGATCCTGCCTCAAAAATAAATAAATAAGTAAAAGTAAACGACATTATTTTATTTATATAAAATTCTAGGACATGCAAACATAAGTGGTGTAAAAATCAGAACAGCAGCTGCATCTAGGGGTGTGTTATGGGTTAAATTATGTCCCCCCAAAGGAAATGTTGAAACCCTAACCCTCAGTATCTGTGAATGTGACCCTATTTGCAAATAGGATCTTTGTACATGATCCTATTTGCAAATAGGATCTTTGAGGATGTCATTAGGGTGGGCCCTAATTCAATATGACTGAAGAACACATGGACACAGGAAGGGGAACATCACACTCTGGGGACTGTTGTGGGGTGGGGGGAGGTGGGAGGGATAGCTTTAGGAGATATACCTAATGCTAAATGATGAGTTAATGGGTGCAGCACACCAGCATGGCACATGTATACATATGTAACAAACCTGCACATTGTGCACACGTACCCTAAAACTTAAAGTATAATAATAATAATAATAATAAAAAGAAGGGAAGAGACACAGAGAAAGGCACATATGAGAAGAATGCCATTGATGACAGAGACAGCTTGGAATGGTGTGTCTACAACCCAAGGAGCACCAGAGATTGCCAGCAACACCAGAAGCTAAGAGAAAGGCATGGAACATATTCTTCCCTGGAGCCTTCAGAGAGAGCATGGCCATGATGACACCTTGATTTGGGGCTTCTAGCCTTCAGAACTATGAGAGAATAAATTTCTGTTAAGACCCCAGTTTGTGGTAATTTGTTACTGTAGCCCTAGGAAACTAACACAGGATGGGTGGGTTAGGGATGGCTGGGAAGGAGCATTACAGAACTTTCTGGGGTAAGGGAAATATTCTATATCTTGATAGGGGTTTGAGTTATATGAATGTATGCATTTTCTCAACTTATCTAATAGAACACAAGTTTGTGCATGTCACTGTATGTATGTTTTATCTCAAAAACAGAAAGCACCATAAATAAATATTGAGTTCTATTTAACACTATGCAGGCTGAAGTGTTTAGGGGTGACGTGACTGATGTCTGCAACTTACTTTGATTGATGGATGGAGGGACGAATAGATATGTCACAAAGCAAATACAGAAAGATATTAACCACTGTAGAGTCTAGATGATGGGTGTATGGTGTTTGCCATACACGTCTTTCAACTTTTTTATGTATTTGAAAGTTTTTCTAATAAAATGTTACAGAAAAACACAAACTATTTGCTATGTGAAAGCATCTTCAAGACAAGTTCCTTATGCCACCACACTTCTCCTTCCAACCAGGCAAGAAATTCAGAAGCTGCCACTGCCTCAAAACATTTTACAGTTAAGGCCTGAGTTCAGGCTGATGCAGCTGTAGCTGCTGCCTGGGCAAGGAGGGATAGGGAGACTAGGCCATCCTATGAGTATCCTATGCTGTAGCTTGGGATTCCTCTCACTGGCAGGAGTATGGGTCCTTCAGGGACTCCAGAATTGTTCTGAAACAACTTTGGTGTTTCATCTTAATATGCTGCACACATTTGTCAGTACTGGCCATATTCACCAAATTAAAAAAGTAATTTTTCATCCTATGAATATCTTATGCTACAGCTTATCCTATGGATATCTAGAACAATACCCATAGCTCTGCAACAGGCTGCTGTGAGACTGAGATGTGGGTGAACCACACTCCCAACAGCTCTTTGCCCATGCTGCTTGCCTGGGCAATACCCTGCCCTCCTTGGTCATAGGCCTAAGGTGTCATTTTGAGAATTTAATGCTGAGCTGTATTCTACCCTCAGCCTGAGTTTGGGCTGACACAACTGCAGACACTGCCTAGCCAAGGAGGGACAGGGAATCCAGACTCTCCTATGTATACCCAGGATAATACCCAATGCTCTGCTGTGGGCTACTGTGAGACTGAGACTCAAGTGGCCCACTCTCCCCACATCTTCTCTTGCAAGTGAACAAGAGACGGTGTATATCCTGCTGATGCAGGGCTGAAGTTTCAGGTGGCTCCCCACCCCCCACCTCTGGAAATCACATCTTATCTCCTATATTCTTGGGGCCTTCAGTGACAGTAAACTAGCCTGAGATGATGGGTAAAAGTCAAGAGTGACCCCTTTCTTTCCTTATCAATGGCATGCCTTTTAATAGAGTCCTTCTGGAGAGAAAGCTGTTCCCAAAACCTAGCATCTCCTTCCTGTAGTCTTCTATCTACACCTTTAGGTCTCATTGGTGCTTCAAATGGAAGTAAATGCAGTCTCTCCTTCCATAAACTGTCCCTAAGAGGGGCACCCCAGTCCCTGGACTTCAGATCAGTACTCCCCTTGGGCCCCATATATAATCATCATCCCCGGATAATCTCACCTCAAGCCTGCCTCTGTGTTCCTCTTCCTCATTCTCACTGCCGCCACCCAGGGTCAGGCCCTCCTTTTCCTGAGTTGGTGGATGGGAAATAGGCTATTTGATGGAATGCATGTTTCTGGCGATGACATTCTGCTCAAAACCTTCCAAGGACCCTGTAAAACCAGCTTATGTCATCTCCTTATGAAGCCTTCCTTGCCCCCTGCTTCTCAGAGCAGAATTGACCCTCTCCCCCTTGTGTCTCTCCTGTGCTTCATGTAGACTCGTCTCATACCATCTTTTCCTCTTTACTGCAGTGAATTGTTAGCCAGCTGCTTTACCTCTAGACTAGCAGGCCTTGAGGGTTGGATCATGTCATTTTTTATGTCCAGTACCTTAAAAAGTACCTGACTTTCATCAACGTATCAATACCTATAGTTGGTTCTTATTACCTATCCAAAACAATCCAAGACTCTTGCTCTGTCATTAACAGTCACCAGCATGTCCCTTCATCAGTCCACCATATGTCCCATCCACTCCCAGCCAGGCTGAGTGCCCCTGGGTGCCCCTGTTAGCACATGTCTGGGACCACCTAAAGGGTCCTGGAGAAAGGCCTCTAAATGGTAATGTTTAGTACATGATGGCAGATTGTACTTAAAATGTTAGATGTTAGAATATAATTAACTGGCGGGTCTAGAGCCAGACCACCTAGCTCAATCTCCCTTCTACCACTTACTAACTGTGACTTGGGAAATAATATCACCTTAACCTCTTCATGCCTTAGTTTCTTCCCTGGCAAAAAAAGGTACCAATAATAGTACCTATCTCATAAAGGTTTTTTGAGGGTTAGATTGATATAGATAAAGCTCTGAAACAACCTTGTCACATAGTAAGCATTTAGTTAATTCTGATTATTATTGAGTGTCTGCTATATGTCAGCCACAATGCTAGAAACTTGACATATATTACTGAAATGGGAAAAGTTCCCTTGTCCCCCTCATAGGGCGGGCAGTGGAGGAGTGGCTCGCTTCTTCAGTGCCCCGTTGCTTCAGTGCCCTGCTGCTCAAACCTCTAGGGGGAGCATGCAGATGGGCAGGCTGTGGGGCTCCGACCCCACAGCAGTGTCTAGGGTTGAATGTTTACAGCTGAAGCTCCAGTGGGCATGTGTTACAGGGTGTTCTTTTAGTTTAGCCGTCTGTAGGCGGCTTGTGTTAACTCAATTAGACCCCTGCCTTATCACAAGGACAGAGGGCTTTCTGTATCCCAGAGTTCTTGCCTTAGTGTACTGGAAGAATTGGATAACATGTGGGCTTGGAGAATGAGTGCAAGGTTTTATTGAGTGGAAGTAGCTCTCAGCAGATTGGGGAGCCAGAAGATAGATGGTTTTCCCCTGGAGTTGGGCTGCTTGGCGGCCTAGGCTCTCCTCCAATTGCTGCCTTGTTCCACCTGTCGATGGCCTGCCGTCCTGCCAGCATCTGTCGTGTGCTCTTCCCCCGGTATGCTCCCCTCGATGTCCTCTCGACGTCCAGCCATTCATGTCTTCTTCCACCGATGTATTTCTCTCAACTTCCAGCCGCTCGTGTGCCTGCCTGCTAGGGCCTCGGGGTTTTTATAGGCACAGGATGGGGGCGTGGCAGGCCAGGGTGGTCTTGGGAAATGCAACATTTGGGCGAGAATGCAGGAGTGTCTGTCCTCACCTAGGGTCAGTGGGCACAGGCCGAGGGTGGAGCCCTCACCAGGGACCACGACCTTCCCTTCCCAGCACTTCCCTTCCCCCTTTCCATATCATTACTTCTAATCCTTACAACACTGGAAGCGGGCAGTACTTTCTTCCTTCAACCAGTGAAAGGGCTGAAGCGCATAGAGATTAAGTACCTGTCTCAAATTCACATGGTCAGGACATTTTGAAGCAAGGATTTGAATCTACTTACGTGGTTTTTGCCATACCTGTACTATTATTTACTAAATAGCCTTTAATTTGGCTCCTTTTCCTTTAAATAAATATATTAATAAATCTAAACTTCATTTCATTTTCACAAATAAGTTTGATGTGTTCACTAATTCTCCATATTCACATTAAAATAAGTTTACAACTGTTAAATGTTTGTCCATATTTCACCTAAAAATATCAGATATTCCACAGTAATTAGTAAAAATATTACATATTCCACAGTACATAGTACTGAGCCACGTTGCCTAGCTTGTTTTTACTTATATGCATTTCACAAGAATAAAGTAATCACTTAACTTATAAATTAAAAGGACTTTAAAAGCAATCTATGCCAGGAATCAGTAGGCTTCAATTTTTATGCCAATTTTGAGGAATTGACAATGGCTGACCAGAATAAATACTGTGTTGGACACAATAAGAAATAACACCATGCTCTCTGTCCACTGTAGGCCCAGGAGGCTGGAGTAAGGAGATTGGCCACATATTTGCCATTCTTTGTCTAGTCCAATCCACTCAACTTTTCAGAGATGATGCCCCATTAACTCTTCTTCCTCCCACCGCCATTCCTTTACTGGATAACCAGGAGAGTCATATTTTACCAAGAGACACTAGTAAATAAGCAAGGAAGGAGATGGGCAACTCCCTTGATTCTGCAATGATGGCAGCTTAGGAGACACACAGGGAACCTAGGGCCATCAAGAAGACAATTAAAAGGGCTGACAGATGATGTGCTGGATAGTACATCCAGGCAAGGAGAGTAAAAAAACATCAAGGAGCTGTAACAGCCAGACACAATAGGATTCTGTCAAGTAAATATTGTTTAATGTGATGACTGTGTACTAAACCTGAAGTCAGCATTTAGCCCCTGTTGATAAGCCAGCAGGATGCCTCTAAGTGCTTACTGGGAATCTTGCATATATATATATTTTCCTGCTCCAACACATACTTAAGGCAGACACTGGGTTGTGGTAAGGGATCTCTTTTATGGCTTTACTTGGGCCAAGTAGTTATGCCCATGCAGACAAGCCTCTACTTATTTGGTCTCATTTGAAGTATTAAAAAAAAATTATCCTACTGATTCTCCCTCTATAATTCTTCCTATCCTTTCTGTTGTTAAAAGGAAGGGAGGTTTGTTCAGTGGTTAGGATCTCTCCAAAATCTACAAGAGAAGAGTCAGAGGCCCTTCTTCTTCTGGCAAGACTAGATCCCTTTTTCAGAAAACATCTAAAAGATCACAGTTCAGAAAAGCGTTAACATAGCCGACTTGAAAACTGCTATCCTTAGAAAACCCTGCTTACAAGGTTGGCCTTTGGGCTGACATCTGGAAACTTAGATTTCATAAGATTCTCACCATTCACTGGCAAGAATGACTCACTGTACCTGAACTGTGCAAATATGGTTTATGCTGAACACTCACTTTCCTCCTGGGAGTCTGGAATTTGGGTACATGCCAGGCAGAGGCAGGTAGAGAGGGCATACCCCAGGCCCCAGTAAAAAACCTGGGCACTGAGTCCCTAATGGGCTTTCCTGATGGCAACATTTCACACATGTTGTCACAACTCATTGCTGGGAAATTTAAGAGTGTCCTTTGCGACAACATTAGGAAAGGACCCCTGGAAATTTGCACCTAACTTACCCTGGACATGCACCTGTTCCCTTTGCTGATTTTTATCTGAATCCTTTCACTGTAATAAATAATCGCTGTGAGTGGGACTATACATTGAGTCCTATGAGTCCCTCCAGGGGATCGTGGAACCAGGAGCAGACCAAGGGAATCCACTGACACAAACACTTTTGCTTTTCTGTGTTCTGGGAATATAAATAGATGGGTCATGGCCAGAAAACAAACAAAAATTGAGCTAAAAATATTAAATTTAACTCTAAAGTGTGAACTCCATAATCATCAACTAGAGAGCTGATCTATGTCTTGGACAAGTGGGGAAACATCGTGAATTTCTTGTAGCAATTGGAGAAGGGGTATTTTGTCCTTGAAAAACATCATTCAATTTATGATCTGATCTTGTACAGAAGGAGAGAAGGTTGCTATATAAATAAATGCTAGTTAACACAAATAACCTCTCTTGAAGTAGAACCACCTCCAAACTAGAAAACTAAGATTCCTCCCTGCTTTTTTATAAAGGCTCTGCCTTCCATAAAGGCATTTAGAAAACCTTAGACCCGAAAGGGAGCTCAGAGCTCATCATTCCCTCTCCTCTCAGTATAGAAATCCTCTTTAGAACATTCCTATCAGGTTATCTCTTGAGCACTTCCCGTTCACCCAATGCTTCTCAAAAATTTTCTCCAAACTACCCTAAGAAAATGACTCTTATTGGCAGAGTAGTTACAGGTATAGTTCAAATCAAATTTGAAAAGATAAATATCTCTGAACATACCTTGCTTTTCCTTAAAATTTATCTGACTTTTGCTATTTCCTCACATGTCTGTGTTTTGTGGAGATATTCATCACTATTTTAAAAAGCATGCCTCAGGCCAGGCACCGTGGCTTACGCCTGTCATCCCAGCATTTTGGGAGGCCAAAGCAGGAGAATCAATTGAGCCCAGGAGTTGGGGACCAGCCAGGGCAAAATAGCAGACCTTGTTTCTACTAAAAGTAATTTTTTAAAAACTTAGCCAGGTGTGGTAGCACATGCCTGTACTCCCACCTACTAGGGAGGCTGAGGTGGGAGGATAGATTTAGCCTGGGAGATTGAGGCTGCAGTGAGGTTTGAGCTCCACTGCACTCTAGCCTGAGAGACAGAAAAAGAGCTTGTCAAAAAAAGCCATGTCACACACATGTGAGACACGTCACACAGGTGTCAGTCACGAGTCACACACATCAGTCACACGTCAGTGTAACAAACATGTCAGTCATGAGTCAGACACATCACACATGTGTCATCATGTGTCACTTAAGTGTCACAGACATGTCACACGTGTCAGTCATGTCACTCATGTGCCACACACGTCAGACACGTGTCAGTCATGTATCATGCACATGTCCTCCACGTGTCACACCCGTATCACACATGCCTCAAACGTGTCACGTGTCAGTCACGTGTCACAGTGCCAGTCACATGTCAGACATGTGTCACACACGTGTCACTCGTGTGACAGGTGAATGACAGGTGACTGACACGTGTTTGGCTGTGACTGACAGGTGTCTGACGTGATTGACAGGTATCTGACACGTGTGACACATGACTGACACATGTGTGGTGTGTGTGGCACGTGTGTGGCGTGTGAATGGCATGTATGTGGTGTGTGACTGACAGGTGACTGGCACGTGACTGACACATGTGACATGCATCTGCCACGTGTGTGATACATGTGACATGTGACTGACACGTGTGTGGCACATTACTGACAGGTGACTGATGTGTTTGGCTGTGACTGACATGTGACTGACACGTGTGACGTGTGTGACATGTGACTGGCCCATGTGTGACACATGTGTGGAGCTTGTGTGGCAGGTGTGTGGCGTGTGAGTGACACCTATGTGATGTGACAGACACGTGTTTTACACGTGACTGATGTGCATGACAGGTGACTGACATATGATTGATGTGTGTGACACGTGGCTGACAAGTGACTGACACACGACTGACACATGGGTGACACTTGGCTGGCAAGTGTGTGGCACATGACTGACGTGTGTGACACGTGACTGATGTGTGTGAGCTGTGTGTGACCCATGACTGACCCATGACTGACCCCTGTGTGACCCATGTGTGACCTGTGTCCAGCTAATTTTTGTATTTTTATTAGAGACAGGGTTTCACCATGTTGGCCAGGATAGTCTCAATCTCTTGACCTCGTTATCTGCCCATCTCGGCCTCCCAAATTGGTCGGTTTACAGGCGTGAGCCACCACAGCTGGCCTCAAATAATATTCTCTTGGAAAGGAGAATGGATGTATAGGTGGATATTCCTCCAAGATGTGGTAGATACACAAAGTCATAATAGTTTCTCTTGGAGATTTCTCCCTACACGGCTTTGGCTCACAGCATGCATTGTTAAGAGGATTCTGGAAACTTGACATTGACCTTCTTGTGTTTTAGAGACATTAAAACAAAGAAGGCTTCCTTTTTCTACTTTTTACTCAGGAAACTTAGAGTATTTGGTAACATAAAATATTGGGTTCTAGGGACATAACTGTCCCTGGGATAACTGCTCTAGAGCCTGAGAATTGATTTTTTTTTAATTTGATGAAATGGCATAGGATAAGAATATAGACAGCTTCTTGTCTATGTTGCTTACCTGAGAGGGGCCCCACCCTCTCTGGTCACAAAATGGTCCATAGCTAGGACCACTTTGAGAGTTTAGAGACATTGTTTGGTGACCTGGCAGTGGCAACCACAACAGCCATTTTAGTCTTGCGCCAGAGATTGGAGAGCTTGCTGTGGAGCCAGGGAAGGGCTCTCATAGCCAGAATTGAGTGATGAGTGTGGACAGTGCCTCAGCAGTAGGCACTGGTATTAGTCTCTCTCCCATCATAGGACTGGAGTGGGAGGAGAGTTGCTGAAGCTGAGGTTTCTCCCAGATGGTAAGACTTGCAGCCTGGGACATCTTTGCGACCTGGAACCAATCTATATGTGTCATTACTAGGCGGCCCAGCCTGCTCCCTTGGTCAGTTGGAAGATGGTCTCCCACCAGTTCTGAGGAGCATGAGGGAGATGGGCCCCACTCCCCTGGAGATCTAATCCATGGCATGTTCTGACCCAAGGGAGGGTGGGCACAGCCAGCCAAACCCCTCCTTGGGTCAAAGTAAACACAAGTGCAGCACCAGCTGCTGAAGGCAGCACCACCAAAGCCCGGGAACAAACATGGAAAGGGGGTCATCTCCTGTCCCCTCATTCCCCTCCTCAGTGCACTGTTGCAGACTCAGCAGTGGCTCTTCGCATCAGGGCCTGGGGAGCATGGGCTAAAAGAAACCCCTTCTTGGGTTTCTCCAGCAGCTCCACCCCCGTGAAGGCAAACACACACTGGAGGAGGGTGCTTGTCACACTTCTCCATTGCCTCCATTCCGGCCCCTACTTGCCAGCTCTTACTCTTAAATATCACTTACTGAGTTGCAGCCTAAATTATACTACCAAACAAAATTACATCACTACAACAAGCAACATCTGAGAAAGCCACAACTGCATGAACCTATCTGTAACTAAGGAACTAGTACAGAGCCTTGGTACCCTGAAAGCACCCAGAAAAGAAGGCAATAGATCATACACAATATACACCACAGTCATACCTCCAAGGGAGAAAGAATAAAAAATCAAGAAGCCCTATCCAAACAACAGCAAATTAAAAAAAAAAAAGTGCCAGCTCTCTCAGATGAGAAGAAACTAGCATGAGTTTCTCCAGTAATAAAACATGCCAGAGTGTGTTGTCACCTCCAAAGGATCCCACTAGCTCCCAAGCAATGTATCCTGACCAGAATGGAATGTCTGAAATGGCAGATATAGGATTCAGAATATGAATCGCAAATAAACTCAATGAGATCCAAGAGAAAGTTGAAATCCAACCCTAAGAAGCCAGAAAAATGATCCAAGGTTGGAAGGACAACATAGACATATTAAGAAACAACCAAACAGAACTTGTGGAATTGAAAAACTCACTACTAAAACTTCAAAATACAGGTAGAAGCCTTAACAACACACTAGACCAAGTAGAAGAAAGAATTTCAGAGCTCAAAGATTGGTCCTTCAAATCAACCCAGTCAGACAAAAATAAAGAAAAAAGAATTTTAAAGAAAATGAACAAAGCCTTTGAGAAACCTGGGTTATGTAAAGCAAACAAATCTATGACTTTTTGGCACTTGTGAGAGAGAAGAGAAAGTAAGCAACTTGGAAAACATATTTGAGATATAGTTCAGCAAAATTTCCCAAATCTTGCTAGATAGGTCAACATGTAGATACAAGAAATCTAGAGAATTCCTGCAAGATACTATAGAAGATGACCATCTCCAAGACACTTATTCATCAGAAGATCCAAGGTCAATGTAAAAGAAAAAAACCTAAAAATCAGTTAGAGAAAAGGGTCATTTTACCTATAAAGGGAAACTCATAAGACTAACAGCAAACTTCTCAGCAGAAACCTTACAAGCCAGAAGAGATCGGGGGCCCATTTTTAGCATTCTTAAGGAAGAGAAATGCCGGCCAAGAATTCCATATCCTGCCAAACTAAGCTGCATAAATGAAGGAGAGATAAAGTCTTTCCCAAACAAGCAGTCACTAAGGGAATTTTTCATCACCAGATTGGCCCTATGAGAGATGCTTAAGGAAATGCTAAACATGGAAATGAAAGAATGATACTTGCTATCACAAAAGCACATGCAAGCACGTAGCCCACAGACCCTATAAAGCAACTACAAATTAGAGACTACAAAGCAACTTAACTAACAACACTCCAACAAGAACAAAACCTCACATATCAGTATTAATCTTGAATGTCAATGGCCTCCAGTTAAAAGACACAGAGTGGCAAATTGGATTTAAAAAACAGACCAGAGGTTCCAAGATGGCCGAATAGGAACAGCTCCAGTCTGCAGCTCACAGCATGAGTGACACAGAAGACAGGTGATTTCTGCATTTCCAACTGATGTACTGGCTTCATCTCACTGGGGCTTGTCAGATGGTGGGTGCAACCCATAGAGCAGAGTGGGGCATCGCCTCACCTGGGAAGCACAACGGGTCGGGGAATTCCCTTTTCCAGCAAAGGAAAGCCGTAACAGACGGCACCTGGAAAATTGGGACACTCCCACCCTAATACTGCGCTTTTCCAATGGCCTTAGCAAATGGCACACCAGGAGATTATATCCCACACCTGGCTCAGAGGGTCCCATGCCCACAGACCCTCACTCACTGCTAGCACAGCAGTCTGAGACTGAACTGCAAGGCAGCAGCAAGGCTGGAGGAGGGGCACTCGCCATTGCTGAGGCTTGAGTAGGTAAACAAAGTGGCCTGGAAGCTCAAACTGGGTGGAGCCCACCAAAGCTCAAGGAGGCCTGCCTGCCTCTGTAGACTCCACCTCTGGTGGCAGGGCATAGCTGAACAAAAGGCAGCAGAAACTTCTGCAGACTTAAACGTCCCTGTCTGACAGCTTTGAAGAGAGTAGTGGTTCTCCCAGCATGGAGTTTGAGATATGAGAATGGACAGACTGCCTCCTCAAGTGGGTCCCTGACCCCCAAGTAGCCAAACTGGAAGACACCTCCCAGTAGGGGCCGACTGACACCTCATACAGCTGGGTGCCCCTCTGAGACGAAGCTTCCAGAGGAAGGATCAGGCAGCAACATGTGCCTTTCTGCAATATTTGCTGTTCTGCAGCCTCTGCTGCTGATACCCAGGCAAACAGGGTCTGGAGTGGACCTCCAGCAAACTCCAACAGACCTGCAGCTGAGGGTCCTGACTGTTAGAAGGAAAACTAACAAACAGATAGGACATCCACACCAAAACCCCATCTGTACGTCACCATTATCAAAGACCAAAGGTAGGTAAAACCACAAAGATGAGGAAAAACCAGAGCAGAAAAGCTGAAAACACTACAAATCAGAGTGCCCCTTCTCCTCCAAAGGAATGCAGCTCTTCGCCAGCAATAGAACAAAGCTGGACGGAGAATGACTTTGAAGAGTTGAGAGAAGAAGGCTTCAGACGATTGGCAATAACAAACTTCTCCAAGCTAAAGGAGGATGTTCAAACCCATCGCAAAGAAGCTAAAAACCTTGAAAAAAGATTAGACGAATGGCTAACTAGAATAAACAGTGTAGAGAAGTCTGTAAATGACCTGATGGAGCTGAAAACCATGGCATGAGAACTATGTGATGCATGCAGAAGCTTCAGTAGCCGATTCGATCAAGTGGAAGAAAGGGTATCAGTGATGGAAGATCAATGGAATGAAATGAAGGGAGAAGACAAGTTTAGAGAAAAAAGAGTAAAAAGAAACAAAGAAAGCCTCCAAGAAATATGGGACTATGTGAAAAGACCAAATATGCATCTGATTGGTGTACCTGAAAGTGATGGGGAGAATGGAACCAAGTTGGAAAACACCCTTCAGGATATTATCCAGGAGAATTTCCCCAACCTAGTGAGGCAGGCCAACATTCAAATTCAGGAAACACAGAGAACACCACAAAGATACTCCTCGAGAAGAGCAACTCCAAGACACATAACTGTCAGATTCACCAAAGTTGAAATGAAGGAAAAAATGTTAAGGGCAGCCAGAGAGAAAGGTCTGGTTACTCACAAAGGGAAGCCCATCAGACTAACAGCTGATCTCTTGGCAGAAACTCTACAAGCCAGAAGAGAGTGGGGGCCAATATTCAACATTCTTAAAGAAAAGAATTTTCAACCCAGAATTTCATATCCAGCCAAACTAAGCTTCATAAGTGAAGGAGAAATAAAATCCTTTACAGACAGGCAAATGCTGAGAGATTTTGTCACCAACAGGCCAGCCTTACAAGAGCTCCTGAAGGAAGCACTAAACATGGAAAGGAACAACCGGTATCAGCCACTGCAAAAACATGCCAAATTGTAAAGACCATCAAGGCTAGGAAGAAACGGCATCAACTAACGAACAAAATAGCCAGCTAACATCATAATGACAGGACCAAATTCACACATAACAATATAACCTTAAATGTAAATGGGCTAA
The DNA here is from genome assembly GCF_028858775.2 of Pan troglodytes. Classification (NCBI taxonomy): domain Eukaryota; kingdom Metazoa; phylum Chordata; class Mammalia; order Primates; family Hominidae; genus Pan; species Pan troglodytes. The sequence continues at coordinate 131,549,939 of NC_072421.2, forward strand.
ATGCTCCAATTAAAAGACACAGACTGGCAAATTGGATAAAGAGTCAAGACCCATCAGTGTGCTGTATTCAGGAGACCCATCTCACGTGCAGAGACACACGTAGGCTCAAAATAAAGGGATGGAGGAAGATCTACCAAGCAAATGGAAAACAAAAAAAAAAAAAGCAGGGGTTGCAATCCTAGTCTCTGATAAAACAGACTTTAAACCAACAAAGAACAAAAGAGACAAAGAAGGCCATTACATAATGGTAAAGGGATCAATTCGACATGAAGAGCTAACTATCCTAAATATATATGCACCCAATACAGGAGCACCCAAATTCATAAAGCAAGTCCTTAGAGACCTATAAAGAGACTTAGACTCCCACACAATAATAATGGGAGACTTTAACACCCCACTGTCAACATTAGACAGATTAACGACACAGAAAGTGAACAAGGATATCCAGGAATTGAACTCAGCTCTGCACCAAGTGGACCTAGAAGACATCTACAGAACTCTTCACCCCAAATCAACACAATATACATTCTTCTCAGCACCACATCGCACTTATTCCAAAATTGACCACATAGGTGGAAGTAAAGCATTCCGCAGCAAATGTAAAAGTACAGAAATCACAACAAACTGTCTCTCAGACCACAGTGCAATCAAACTAGAACTCAGGATTCAGAAACTCACTCAAAACTGCTCAACTACATGGAAACTGAACAACCTGCTCCCGAATGACTACTGGGTACATAACAAAATGAAGGCAGAAATAAAGAAGTTCTTTGAAACCAATGAGAACAAAGACACAACATACCAGAATCTCTGGGACACATTTAAAGCAGTGTGTACAGGGAAATTTATAGCACTAAATACGCACAAGAGAAAGCAGGAAAGATCTAAAATTGACATCCTAACATCACAACTAAAAGAACTAGACAAGCAAGAGCAAACAAATTTAAAAGCTAGCAGAAGGCAAGAAATAACTAAGATCAGAGCAGAACTATAGGAGATAGAGACACAAAATCCCTTCTAAAAAATCAATGAATCCAGGAGTGTGTTTTTTGAAAAGATCAACAAAATTGATAGACCGCTAGCAAGACTAATAAAGGAGAAAAGAGAGAAGAATCAAACAGACACAATAAAAAATGATAAAGGGGATATCACCACCGATCCCACAGAAATACACACTACCATCAGAGAATACTATAAACACCTCTATGCAAATAAACTAGAAAATCTAGAAGAAATGGATAAATTCCTGGACACACACACCCTCCCAAGACTAAACAGGAAGAAGTTGAATCCCTGAATAGGCCAATAACAGGTTCTGAAATCGAGGCAATAATTAATAGCCTACTAACCAAAAAGAGTCCAGGACCAGACTGATTCACAGCTGAATTCTACCAGAGGTACAAGGAGGAGCTGGTGCCATTCCTTCTGAAACTATTCCAATCAATAGAAAAAGAGGGAATCCTCCTTAACTCATTTTATGAGGCCAGCATCATCCTAATACCAAAGCCTGGCAGAGACACAAGAAAAAAAGAGAATTTTAGACCAATATCCCTGATGAACATCGATGCAAAAATCCTCAATAAAATACCAGCAAACTGAATCCAGCAGCATATCAAAAAGCTTATCCACCAATCAAGTTGGCTTCATCCCTGGGATGCAAGGCTGGTTCAACATATGCAAATCAACAAACATAATCCAGTATATAAACAGAAACAAAGACAAAAACCACATGATTATCTCAATAGATGCAGAAAAGGCCTTCAACAAAATTCAACAGCACTTCATGCTAAAAACTCTTAATAAATTAGGTATTGATGGGACGTATCTCAAAATAGTAAGAGCTATTTATGACAAACCCACAGCCAATATCATACTGAATGGGCAAAAACTGGAAGCATTCCCTTTGAAAACTGGCACAAGACAGGGATGCCCTCTCTCACCACTCCTATTCAACATACTGTTGGAAGTTGTGGCCAGGGCAATCAGGCAAGAGAATGAAATAAAGGGTATTCAATTAGGAAAAGAGGAAGTTAAATTGTCCCTGTTTGCAGATGACATGATTGTATATTTAGAAAACACCATCGTCTCAGCCCAAAATCTCCTTAAGCTGATAAGCAACTTCAGCAAAGTCTCAGGAGACAAAATCAATGTGCAAAAATGACAAGCATTCTTATACACCAATAACAGAGAGCCAAATCATGAGTGAACTCCCATTCACAATTGCTTCAAAGAGAATAAAATACCTAGGAATCCAACTTACAAGGGATGTGAAGGACCTCTTCAAGGGGAACTACAAACCGCGGCTCAACGATATAAAAGAGGACACAAACAAATGGAAGAACATTTCATTCTCATGGATTGGAAGAATCAATATTGTGAAAATGGCCATACTGCCCAAGGTAATTTATAGATTCGATACCATCCCCATCAAGCTACCGATGACTTTCTTCACAGAATTGGAAAAAACTACTCTAAAGTTTATATGGAACCAAAAAAGAGCCCGCATTGCCAAGACAATTCTAAGCCAAAAGAACAAAGCTGGAGGCATCACACTACCTGACTTCAAACTATACTACAAGGCTACAGTAACCAAAACAGCATGGTACTGGTACTAAAACAGAGATATAGACCAATGGAACAGAACAGAGCCCTCGGAAATAATACCACACATCTACAACCATGTGATCTTTGACAAACTTGACAAAAACAAGAAATGGAGAAAGGATTCCCTATTTAATAAATGGTGCTGGGAAAACTGGCTAGCCATATGTAGAAAGCTGAAACTGGATCCCTTCCTTACACCTTATACAAAAATTAATTCAAGATGGATTAAAGACTTAAATGTTAGACCTAAAACCATAAAAACCCTAGAAGAAAACCTAGGCAATACCATTCAGGCCATAGGCATGGGCAAGGACTTCATGACTAAAACACCAAAAGCAATGGCAACAAAAGCCAAAATTGACAAATGGGATCTAATTAAACTAAAGAGCTTCTGCACAGCAAAAGAAACTACCATCAGAGTGAACAGGCGACCTACAGAATGGGAGAAAATTTTTGCAATCTTCCCATCTGACAAAGGGCTAATATCCAGAATCTACAAAGAACTTAAACAAATGTACAAGAAAAAATCAAACAACCCCATCAAAAAGTGGGCAAAGGATATGAACAGACACTTCTCAAAAGAAGACATTTATGCAACCAACAGACACATGAAAACATGCTCATCATCACTGGCCATCAGAGGAATGCAAATCAAAATCACAATGAGATACCATCTCACACCAGTTAGAATGGCGATCATTAAAAATTCAGGAAACAGCAGGTGTTGGAGAGGATGTGGAGAAATAGGAATGCTTTTACACTGTTGTTGGGACAGTAAACTAATTCAACCATTGTGGAAGACAGCGTGGCAATTCCTCAAGAATCTAGAACTAGAAATACCATTTGACCCAGCCATCCCATTACTGGGCATATACCCAAAGGATTATAAATCATGCTGCTATAAAGTCACATGCACACGTATGTTTATTGCAGCACTATTCACAATAGCAAAGACTTAGAACCAACCCAAATGTCCATCAGTGATAGACTAGATTAAGAAAATGTGGCACATATACACCATGGAATACTATGCAGCCATAAAAAAGGATGAGTTCATGTCCTTTGTAGGTACATGAATAAAGCTAGAAACCATCATTCTGAGCAAACTATCACAAGTACAGAAAACCAAACACCACATGTTCTCACTCATAGGTGGGAATTGAACAATGAGAATACTTGGACACAGAGTGGGGAACATCACACACCGGGGCCTGTCGTGGGGTGGGGGGAGGCAGGAGGGATAGCATTAGGAGATATATCTAATGTAAATCATGAGTTAACGGGTGCAGCACACCAGCATGGCACATGTATACATATGAAACAAACCTGCATGTTCTGCACATGTACCCTAGAACTTAAAGTATAATAATAAAATAAAATAAGGTAAAAACAGACCCATTCTCCTGCTGTCTTCAAGAGACCTATGTCACATGTAATGATGCCCATAAGCTCAAAGTAAAGGGATGGAGAAAGATCCATCATGCAAATGGAAAGCAAAAAAGAGCAGGGGTCGCTACTCTAATATCAGATAAAATAGTCTTTAAACCAGCAACAGTAAAAAAGAACAAAGAAGGGCATTATATAATGATAAAGTGTTCAATTCAAGAAGAAAATTTAGCTATCCTAAATATATATGCATCCAACATTGGATCACCCAGTTTCATAAAATGATTACTTCTTAGAGCTAAGAAAAACTTTGACAGCCACAGAATGATAGTAGAGGACTTCATTACCCCACTGATAGCATTAGACAGATCATCGAGGCAGAAAACTCACAAAGAAATTCTGGACTTAAATTCAACGCTTGACCAATTAGACCTAACAGACATCTACAGAATATTCCACCCAACAGCCATAGAATATACATTCTTCTCATCTGCACACAGAACATACTGTAAGATTGACCACATTCTTGAACACAAAGCTAGTCTCTAATACATTTTAAAAACTGAAGTCATACCAAGCATCTTCTCAGACTACAGTGGAATAAAAACAAATCAATACCAAGAGGAACTCTCAAAACCACAGAAATATATGGAAACCTAACAACTTGCTCCAGAATGACTTTTGGGTACACAACAAAATTAAGGCAGAAATTAAAAAAGTATTTGAAACAAATGGAAATTGAAACACAAAATACAAAACTTCTGGAATATAGCAAAAGCAGTGTTGAGAGGAAACTTTATAGTGCTAAATGCCTACATTGAGAAGATAGATCTCAAACTAACAACCTAACTTTGTACCTAATGGAACTAGAAAAACAAGAACAAACTAAACTCAAAGCTAGCAGAAGAAAAAAAATAACAAAAATAAGAGCAGAACTAAATGAAATTGAGACACAAAAAACCATACATTTCATTTTTCAAAAAAAAGGAAATTAAAAATTGATTATTTGAGAGGATAAACAAGATTGACAGTCCACTAAGTAGATTAACAAAGAAAAAGAGGGAAGATTCAAATAAGCACAATCAGAAATGACAAAGGTAACGTCACCACCAATCCCACAGAAGTACAAAAGATCTTTGGAAACTACTATGAACATCTCTAAGCACATAAACTAGAAAATCTATAGAGGAAATGGATATATCCCTGGAAACACACAACCTCCCAAGATTGAACCAGGAAAAAAAAAAAAAAAGAAACCCTGAACAGATCAATAACAAGTAATAAAACTGAATCAACAGTTAAAAAAAACCCTACCAGACAAAAAACAACAACAACAAAACCCTTGACCAGATGGATTCACAGCCTAATTCTACCAGATATACAAAGAAGAGCTAGTATCAATCCTACTAGCTATCTCCTAAAACTACTCAAAAAATTCAAGGAGGGACTCCTCTCTAACTCATTTTATAAAACCAGTATCATCCTAATACCAAAATCTAGCAAAGACACAACAAGAAAAGAAAACTACAGGCCAATAGCTTGGATCCTCAGCAAAAATCCTCAACAAAATACTAGCAAGCCGAATCCAGCAGCACATCAAAAAGTTAATTCGCCACAATCAAGTGGGCTTTATTCCTGGGATGCAAGGATAGTTCAACATACACAAATCAATAAATATGATTCACCACATAAACAGAATTCAAAACAAAAACCATATGATCATCTCAATAGATGCAGAAAAAGCATCTGATATAATCCAAAATCCCTTCATGAAAAAAACCCCTCAACAATGTAGGTGTTAAGGAACATACCTCAAAATAATAAGAGCCATCTATGACAAACCCACAGCCAACATCATACTGAATGAGCAAAAACTGGAAGCATTTCCACTAAGAACTGGAAGAGGACAAGGATGTCCACTTTCACCATTCTTATTCAACATAGTACTGGAAGTCCTAGCCAGAGCAATCAGGCAAGAGAGAAATAAAAGGCATCCACATAGGAAAAGAGGAAGTCAAATTACCTGTCTTTTGTTGATGATATAATTCTACACCTAAAATAGAATAGAATTATTCTATTTTATTCTATACCTTAAAAAACCCTAAATATTCTGACAAAAGACTCCTAGACCTGATAAACAACTTCAGCAAAGTCTCAGGATACAAAATTGATGTACAAAAATCAGTAGTGTTTCTATACACCAGTAACGTTCAAACTAAGAACCAAATCGAGAATGAAATCCCATTTACAATAGCCACAAAAAATAAAATACCTAGGAATACATCTAACTAAGGAGGTCAAAGATCTCTACAAGGAGAACTAAAAAGCCCTGCTGAAAGAAATCATAGATGATGCAAACAAATAGAGAAACATTCCATGCTTGTGGATTGGAAGAAACAATATTAAAATGTCCATACTGCCCAAAGCAATCTACAGATTCAACACTATTCCTATCAATTTATCAATGCCATTTTTCACAGAATTAGAAAAATTATTCTAAAATTCACATGGAACCCAAAAAGAGCCCAAATACCCAAAGCAATCCTAAGCAATAAGAACAAAGCTGGAGGCATCACAATACCCAACTTCAGTGTATGCTACAAGGCTACAGTAACCAAAATAACACGCTATTGGTACAAAAATAGAAACATAGATCAATGGGACAGAATGGAGACTCCTGAAATAAAACCACACATTTACAACCAACTGATTTTTGACAAAGTTTACAAAAATAAATAATGGGGAAAGAATACCCTATTCAATAAATGCTATTGAGAAAACTGACTAACAATATACAGAAGAATGAAACTGGACCCCTACCTCTCACCATATACAAAATTTAACTCAACATGGATTAAAGACTTGAAGGTAAGAAATGAAATTATAAAAATCCTAGAAGAAAATCTAGGAAATACTCTTCTAGACATTGGCCTAGGCAAAGAATTTATGACTAAGTCTTCAGAAGCAAATGCGTAAAAACAAAAATTGACAATTCTTACCTAATTAAACTAGAAGCTCCTGCACAGCAAAAGAAACTATCAACCTGGAAATCATACAACCTACAGAATGGGAGAAAATATTTCCAAACTGCATCCACCAAAGGACTAATATCCGGAATCTCAAAGGAACCGAAACAAATCAACAGGATAAAATAAATAGCCCTATTAAAAAGTGGGCAAAGGACATGAACAGATACTTCTCAAAAGAAGACATACAAGTGGCCAACAAGCATGTGAAAAAATGCTTGATATCACTAACCATCAGAGAAATGCAAATGAAATCCCCAATAAGATGCCATCTCACACCAGTCAGAATGGTTATGATTAAAAAGTCAAAAAATAACAGATGTTGGTGAGGTTGTAGAGAAAAGGGAATGCTTATACACACTTGGTTGGAATGGGATTTAGTTCAGCCCCTGTGGAAAGCAGTTTGGAGATGTCTCAAAAAACTAAAAATAGAATTACCATCTGAACCATTACTGGATATATATCCAAAGGAAAATAAATCATTCTACCAAAAAGATACCTGTACTCATATGTTTATTGAAGCACTATTCACAATAGCAAATACATGCAATCAGCCTAGGTGCCCATGAATGGAAGATTGGATAAAGAAAATGTGGTACATATACACCATGAAATACTAAGCAGCCATAAAAATGAATGAAACCATATTCTTTGCAGCAACATGGATGCAGCTGGAGGCCATTATCCTAAGCAAGTCAATGTAGAAACCAAACGAAATACCACATGTTCTCACTTATAAGTAGAAGCTAAGCATTGAGTACACAATGACACAGAAATGGGAACAATAAACACTGGGGATTCCAAAAGGGAGGAAGGAAGGAGGGGGCAGGGGTTGAAAAACTACCTATTGAGTGCTCTGTCCACTTCTTGGGCGATGGGATCATTAGAAGCTCAAACTTTAGCATCACACAATAAACCCATGTAACAAACCTGCACATGTACCCCCAAATCAAAAATAAAATAAGAAATAAAAAATTTTACAGTTGAGAAAACGGAGTCACAGGGTGGTTGAGTGACTTGCCGAAGGTCACACAGCTAGCAATAGCGCTGCAGCGAATTTTATTCCCAAATTTTGCAAACGCTGGGATCATCTGGTGTTAAGTTTCATTGTGTATTAGTGTATTTTTGTATTGCTATAAAGAACTACCTGAGACTGGGTAATTCATAAAGAAAAGAGGTTTAATTGGCTCCTGGTTCTGCAGGCTGTATAGGAATCATGGTGTCGGCATCTGCTTGGCTTCTGATGAGGCCTCAGGGAGGTTTTACTCATTGTGGAAGGTGAAGCAGGAGCAGGCAGGTTACATAGTGAGAGAGGGAGCAAAAAGCAGGAGGAGGTGCCACATTCTTTTAAACAGCTAGATTTCATGTGAACTGAGAGCCAGAACCCACTCATTATTGTGAGGATAGCATCAAGCCATTCATGAAGGATTCACCCCACGGCCCAGACACCTCCCAGCAGGCCCCATCTTCAACACTGACAATTACATTTCAACATGAGATTTGGAGGGGAAAAACGTCTAAACTATATCACATTGTATATCCAGCACCTAGCCCAGTGCCTGCTGCAGGCACATTATGAAAGTTCAGGGTGAATGAAAGGTTGCAAAGCTGTGTTCTTTATCACTCTTCACACACTGTATCCCAAAGCCCAGGCCTTCCTCGTGCCTGATTCTGATCTCACAACACTAGCCTTGCTGGCTCCCCTCCTAGGAATTGACATCTTATTCACATCCAGACTTTGATACCTGTTAACAGATTCCTACTGTCAGCCTTCCTTGATTTCTCACATATCTAACCAGATTCATCATTGCAACATGTACCCACCTATTTGGTGTTTCCTCCCATTTCTTTGGGTACACGTACTGAACTTCCCTTTCCCCACACTGACTGCCAATTATTATTACACTTGTGCTGCTTTTCTGGTCTTTGCATCAGATCTGAAGTAAAGAAAAGCAGACATCTTCACATCAAACATTTGCAAGTATTACCTGCTGCCTAGTTGTCTCCAGCCCTATCTGATCCCAGCGTGATTTCTTCCTGGTGCTCCTCAGACCCTCATATCCCTGGAAAGGTGCCAGACTACCTAAATTTGAGCTGAGACAATCTCCCAAGTTTGAAAAGAAGGGAAGGATGACAGGGAGAGATGAGAGGGAAGGAACACAATTTTTTTCCCTTTCTCTTCAAAATGTAGGGCAGCATGTAAATACTGCAGGCTTAGGGTAGAAAGTGCATTTAATTTTAGGAGGAACAAATCTCCAAAATCACTAACCCAGTTTGTGTGTGTGTGTGTGTGTGTTGTTGTTGTTTGTTTGTTTGTTTTTTCAAGACAGGGTCTTCCCTTGTAGCCCAGGCTGGAGTGCAGTGGTGTGATCACAGCTCCCTGCAGCCTGGACCTCCTTGGCTCAAGTGATCTTCCTACCTCAGCCAGCCGAGTAGCTGGGACTGCAGGCATGCACCACCATGCCCAGCTAATTTTTGTTTTTGTAGAGACAAAGTTTCGCCATGTTGCCCAGGCCAGTCTTGAACTCCTGGGCTCAAGCAATCCGCCTGCCTTGGCCTCCCCAAGTGCTGGGATTACGGGCTTGAGACACTGTGCCTGGCCTAACACAGCATTTTGAGGAGAGGGCACAGGAGAGTAAGGGGGAAAAAAACAACATAGAATGGGGAGAAATGAACAAACATTATAGGCACAAATCAACTAAGGTGTGTGAAGAAGCTGGTGTGAAAAATCTTGATTTCTATCTTTTCATCAACACATTTTGTCCTCCTAAGCTGTACTGTGACTCAGTGGGTACCTTACATAGATGCTGTTTCTGAAAAATCCCTCTTTAACCCCCAGGCTCCTTCAAGTGAATGCTTATGTTAACAGATGTGCTATAAACTTTGTATATAAATGGTAGACTCATAGTTTGCAGGTGTCTTGCGTGTGGCCAGCCTGACCAAGGTGGGAAGAAGGGCCAGGAAGGTGACTCCTTCAGCTGGAAGTGACTTGCCAATCAAAGATAATTCTACAAAAGAATTATCTTGTTACTTCAATTCACTTCTGATGAAGATAGCCTGTGACTAATACAGGATTGAGCATAATGAGTTCCTTTACCTTAGATGTGCGTAAGAAAAATTAAACATCTCCCTCACTCCACACCCCCAGCCCTGTAAAGGCTCTAACTTAGCCGCACTGGAGGAAAACACAAGGAACTGAGTAAGGGAGAGAGCAAACCATGCCACAGGTGGACAGCGGGGTAAAGAGAACAACCCAGCATTGTTTGCTTGGCATAACGACATGAAGCTGTAGTCTTAGTGGTTGCCCCGGTGATTATAATTAGCACCTTAATTTATAACAATCCAGTTTGAATTAATATCAACTTATTTCAACAGTATACAAAAATATTGTTCCCATAAAACTCCATTTCTTCTCCCTTCCTTTATGCTTTACATCTGTATACATTTTATGCCCATGAACATGGACATAATTATTGCTTTATGCAGTTGTCTTTTAAATCAGATAAGAGAACAAACAAGTTACAAACAAAAAATACATCCATACTGTCCTTTATGTTTATCTATGTAGCTACCTTTACTGGTGCTCTTTATTTCTTCATGTGGATTCGAGTGTCCTGTCTAGTGTCTAGTGTCCTTTTGTTTTAGCCTGAAGGACTCCCTTTAATATTTCTTGGAAGGCAATTCTGCTAGGGACGAAGTATTTGTTTTTATTCATCTAAGAATGTCGTGGTTTTTTTTTTTTTTTTTTTTTTAGACGGAGTTTTGCTCTTGTTGCCCAGGCCGGAGTGCAATAGCACGATCTCAGCTCACCACAACTTCTGCCTCCCGGGTTCAAGCGATTTTCCTGCCTCAGCCTCCTGAGTAGCTGGGATTAGAGGCATGTACCACCACACCCTGCTAATTTTGTATTTTTTAGTAGAGATGGGGTTTCTCCATGTTGGTCAGGCTGGTCTTGAACTCCTGACCTCAGGTGATCCGCCTGCCTCAGCCTCTCAAAGTGCTGGGATTACAGGCGTGAGCCACGGCGCCCGGCCAAGAATGTCTTAATGTCTTCTTATTTTATGAAGGATAATTGCATATATCACAGGCTGTGACACCTGTAGCCACCTACACATTTCTTCCACAGCATTTATACTTTTCCCCCAAGATATAAGCCCTGGGTCTGGAGGGTTGTGGTAGATCTGTCTATCTTGCAGCCACCGAAGACCATGCTCTGTCCATAAATTCCCCTAATACATCACCCTGTACTGACAAACTGGATTTGTCTGTCTCATCCTTTGGTTTCTTGGCTCCTTCCGGGTTTGAGGGTCACTTTGAATATATGGCCCTTTCATGGAACATATAGTTAAAATTAAAGATACTAATGACTCTATTTCCAGTAGTAAAGAGAGCACAGATAGTGCATAGCATAGCAGAGTATAACATAGCATGAACTGTTCATAGAGATATGCAAAACATCTGCATTGGATACTCCTAATCAACCATTTGTAAGAAGCAAGGAGCTGAGTGACTCTGTATATAATCCTTTTCAAAATTCTTTAAAACTAGGAAATATAAAGACAATGGTTGGTTGCTCCTAATGTTGCTCGACAAATTGATGAAAGAAGAGGATGAGTTCAGGGATTCAAATTCCAAGCTCAAGTGCTGCATAAATGACCTAAGAGCTTCTATTTGTGCCTTGAAGGAGTCCTTTATCTCCTCTAGTGGTAGGGCTAAAATTGCTGCAAATCAAACACAGAACCTCATCCTGTGATTGGCTGGATTACAATACAAGTTAAACTCTCAACCTTGCAGGGTGTCTCCTGTTAAAGGGAGGACATCAATTGGGAAAGAATAGGATCTTGTAAATTAGAATGGAGATGTGTAGGAAGACCCTGATGAAGCTGAGGACAGTGAGCTCCTAAATTCTGAGTCTTCTTTGCCTGTGGAAGAGAACACCCCATCCCAACCAAAAGTGGTCTCCCCAACTTTAGTGCAAGTGGCCTCCCCCAGCTAGTGGCAGCTGCATCCATGTCCTTGGGGCTGTCAGCCTCTCCACCCATAGTAGTCTTGGTCTTTCCACCTTCCTCTGAGAAGATTAACCCTGCATTGCCTTAATACACTGTAAAGGCCTCCACTGAGGCAGTTGCCATAAAAGACCATGCTGAGCCTGCCAGGACCCACCCCCACCACCCTTCTTTGCTTCTAGACCTATAACTAGACTCAAGTCTCAGCAGTTCCCTAAAAGTGAGTTACAATGTGTGACCCATGAGCAGGTCCACTACATTCCAAAAGAACTACTAGAGTTTTCTAATTTATACAGACAGAAATCCAAGAAGCATGTATGGGAATGGATTGTAAGGCATTGGGGTAATGGCAGAAGGAATATAACATTGGATCAGGCTGAATTTATTGATACAGGCTGACTAAGTAGAGATTCTGCATTTAATGTTACAGCTTGGGGAATCATAAAGGGCTCTAAAGGTTTGTTTTATTTGTTGGCTGATGCATGGGCCAAAAGGTGGCCCACAGTGGGCAAATTGGAAATGCAGAATATGCCTTGGTTTAATGCAGAGGAACAGATTCAAAGGCTTAAGGAGATTGGAACATTAGAGTGGATTTGTCATTTAAGATCTACTCATCCACACTGGGAGGGTTCAGAAGACATACCTATTGCCAATACCATGAGAAATAAATGTATGAGGGCAACTCCAGGATCCTTGAAGTGCTCTGTATTCTCTCTTCTCTGTAGACCAAACCTCACACTGGGAATTGCAGTTACTGAACTGGTAAACCTAAATGCAACGGGAGTAATTGGATCATGGAGTGGAAAAGACCAAGTGGCAGCACTAACCACCAAAGGCAAGGTGAGCATATTTATCATAATGGGCAGCAGAGTCAAAGCAGCAATCAAGATAGTCTTGACTCATGCAGACCTATGGCATTGGCTAGTTAGTCATGATGCTTCATTTCCTAGTAGTGAAATAGATAGGAAATCTACTTGATCTGTTATAAGCAGAAAATGTCTGGGACAAGGGAACAAAAGCCTAACTCAAATCACCAAAATAGAAAGTCATAGCATCTCAATCAATTTCCAGACTTGAGCCAGTTTATAGACCCAGTACTTTTTTAATGAAGGGGATGTTGTATCACCTCAAGGAAGAACCCTGGTACACTACCAAAAATTTATACTATTAATCTTGCTCTCAGCCTTCCCTAAAGGGACCTGCAGCCTTTTACCTGGGTAACTGTACACTGGGGAAAAGGAAATAATCAGAATTTGGGGGCCTACTGGACACTGGTTCTGAACTGACACTACTTCCAGGAGACCCAAAACATAATGTGGCCTACCAGTCAGAGTAGGGGCTTTCAGAGGTCTGGTGATCAATGGAGTTTTAACTGAGGTCCATTTCACAGTGGGTTGCATGAACCCATGTGGTGATTATTTCACCATTGTCAGAATGCATAATTGGAATAGATATACTCAGTAGCTAGCAGAATCTTTAATATTGGTCCTCAGACATGTAGACTGAGGGATATTACGGTGGGAAAGGCCAAGTGGAAGCCACCAGAATGGCATCTACCTAGGAAAATAGTAAACCAAAGGCAATGCCATGTTCCTCAAGGGATTTTAGAGATTAATGCCACCATCAAGAACTTCAAAGATGCAGGGGTGGTAATTCCCACTACCTCTCCATGCAATTCTCCTCTTTGGTTTGTGCAGAAGACAGATGGATCTTGGAGAATTACAGTGGGTTATCATAAATTTAACCAGTTGATGACTCAAATTGCAGCTGCTATACCAAATGTGGTTTCATTGCTTGAGAAAATTAACACATCCTCTGGTATCTGGTATGCAAGCTATTAATCTGTCAAATGCCTTCTTCTCCATTCCTGTCCACAAGGCAACCAGAAGCAGTTTGCTTTCAGCTGGCAAGGCTAGCAATATACCTTCACTGTCCTACCTCAGGACTATATCAACTTATTAGCCCTGTGTCATAATTTTGTTCACAGGGATCTTAATCACCTTTCCCTTCTATAAGATATCACACTGCTTCCTTACATTTATGACATTATGCTGATTGGACCTAGTAAGCAAGAAGTAGCAACTACTCTAGACTTCATTGGAAAATATTTATGTGTCAGAGGGTGGGAAATAAATCTAAAATTCAGGGCCTTCTTCCTCAGTGAAATTTCTAGGGATCCAGTGATGTGGGGTATGTCGAGATATGCTCTCTAAGGTGAAAGATAACTTGTTGCATCAGTCCCTCTTACAACTAAGAAAGAGCCACAGCATTTAGTCGGCCTCTTTGGATTTTAGAGTCAACATAGTTTTCCTTTGCATGTGTTATTCAGACCCATTTAACCGAGTGACCTGAAAAGCTGCCAGTTTTGAGTGGGGCCCAGAGCAAGAGAAGGCTTGGTGACAGGTCCAGGCAGCTGTGCAAGCTGCTCTGCTACTTGGGCCATATGATCCAGCAGATCCAGTGGTGCCTTAAGTTTCAATGGCAGATAGGGATGCTGTTTGGGGCCCTTGTCAGGCCCCTATAGGAAATAGCAGCACAGGACTTTAGGATTTTCTAGCAAGACCCTGCCATCCTCCACAGATAACTACTCTGCTTTTGAGAAATTGCTCTTGGCATGCTTCTGGACCTGAATAGAGACTGAACACTTGACCATGGGCTACCAAGTTACCATGCAACCTGAGTTGCCCATCATGAACGAGGAGTTATCTGACCCACCAAGCCATAAAGTTGGACATGCATGGCAAAGCTCCATCATCAAATGTAAGTGGTATATATGTGATTGGGCTGGAGCAGGACCTGAAGGCACAAGTAAGTTACATAAGAAAGAGGCCCAAATCCCCATGGTCCCCACTCCAGCTACACTTCTCTCTCCCAGCCTGCACCTATGGCTTCATCAGGGAGTTACCTACAATAAGTTCACAGAGGAAGAGAAGACTCAGGCCTGGTTTACAGATGGTTCTGCACCATATACAGGCACCACCCAAAAGTGGAAAGTTGCCACACTAAAGGGACATCCCTGAAGGACACTGGTTATGGGAAATCATCCCAATGGGCAGAATACTGGGCAGTGCACCTGGTTGTGCACTTTGCTTGGAAGGAGAAATAGCCAGACATGTGATCATATACTGATTCAGGGGCTGTAAACAATTGTTTGGCTGTGTGGTCAGGAACTTGGAAGAAAAATGATTGGAAAATTGGTGACAAAGAAATTTGGGGAAGAGGTATGTGGATATATCCTTGTGAATGAGCCAAAAAGTGAAGATATTTGTGTTCCATGTGAACGCTCACCAAAGTGTGATTTCAGCAGAGGAGGATTTGAATAATCAAAAGGATAGGATGACTTCTTCTGTGAATACCACTCAGCTGCCTTCCCTGGCCACCCTTGTCATTGCCCATGGGCTCATAAACAAAGTGGCCATGGTGACAGGGATGGAGGTTATGCATGGGCTCAGCAACATGGACTTCCATTCACCAAAGCCAACCTGGCTATAGCCACCACTGAGTGCCCAATCTGCCATAGCCAAGACCAACACTGGGCCCACAATGTGGCACCATTCCCCAGAGTGATCAGCCGAATACCTGGAGGCAGGTTGATTATATTGGACTTCTTCCATCATGGAAGAAGTATTGTTTTGCTTTTTCTGGAATAGACACTCTAGATACAGATTTGCCTTCCCTGCACACAATGCTTCTGCCAAAACTACCATCTATGGACTTACGGAAAGTGTTGTCCACAATTATGATATTCCATACAGCATTGCTTCTGATCAAGAAACTCACTTTACAGAAAAAGAAGTGCAACAATGGTGCTCGTGCTCCTGAAATACACTGGTCTTACCATGTCCCCTACCATCCTGAGGCAACTGACTTGATAGGCCTCTTGACTGGCCTTTTGAAAACTCAGTTACAGTACCAGCTAGGTGGCAATAGCTGAACCCAGACCTGCAAGGTTCTCCAGAAGGCTATATATGTTCTGAATTGGCATCCAATATAAGTTGTCATTTCTCTGATAGCCAGGATTCACAGGTCCAGGAATCAAGGGGTAGAAATAGGATTGGCACTAGTCACTATTATCCCTAGTGACTCACTAGCCCAACTTCTGTTTCCTCACCCTGCAATTTTGTACTCTTCTGGCTTAGAGATCTGGCCTAGAGATCTGGCTTCAAAGGGAAAAATACTTCCACCAAGAGACATGACAATAATTCCATTGCACTGGAACTAAGACTGCAGCCTGGCATTATTCACAATAGCAAAGACTTGGAACCAACCCAAATGTCCATCAATGATAGACTAGATTAAGAAAATGTGGCAGATATACACCACGGAATACTATGCAGCCATAAAAAAGGATGAGTTCCTGTCCTTTGCAGGGACATGGATGAAGCTGAAAACCATCATTCTCAGCAAACTATCACAAGAACAGAAAATCAAACACTGCATGTTCTCACTCACAAGTGGGAGTTGAACAATGAGAACACATGGACACAGAGAGGGGAAAATAACACACCAGGGCCTGTTGGGGGATGGGAGGCTAGAGGAGGGATAACATTAGGAGAAATATCTAATGTAGATGATGGGCTGATGGGTGCAGCAAACAACCATGGCATGTGTATACCTATGTAACAAAACTGCATGTTCTGCACATGTAACCCAGAACTTAAAGTAGGAAAAAACAAAACAAAACAGACTGCCGCCTGGCCACTTTGGGCTCCTCTGAGTCAACAGGCAAAGAAGAGAGTTACTATGCTGGGTGGGGTGATTGGTACTACGAAGGGGAAATTGGACTACTACTTCACAATGGAGATAAAAAAGAGTATGCCTGGTATACAGGAGATCCCTTAGGATGCCTCTTAGTATGTGTCCTGTGATTAAGGTCAATGAAAAACGACACCAATCCAATCCAGGGAGGATTACTAATGGCGTAGACTCTTCAGAAATGAAGGTTTGGGTCACCCTGCCAGGTAAAGAATTATGACTAGCTGAGGTGCTTGCTGAAGGCAAAGGGAATGCAGAATGGGTAGTAGGAAAAGGTAGTTATAAATACAAGCTACAGAAACAAGGACTGTAATTGTCATAAATATTTCTTCTTTTTTTAATAAATACATCTGTGTGTATCAATCAGTCAATCAATCTATATAAAGCAAATATCTTTATTTTTTTCTCTTATTTCCTTCTCATGTAACATAAGATGTATTGACTTAATATCCATTTTTAAGTATTGTTAACTTTATACCATAGCATTAAAGTAACAGAGTATCAAAAGAAGGGTCAACATCACTTAAAGACTTTACCTCCTCTTCTGGGGAAGGAATTACACATTTTTGGTTGTATGCAGGATAGTTGTATCATGTTTGGTGGAATTATCACCTTGTTATTGTCTTTATTTAGTGATTACATGTAGTTTAAGGAATGTGTATGGGTGCCAATTTGACAAGGGTGGACTTATGATGGTTAATTCTATGTGTCAACTTGACTGAGCTAAGGGATACCCAGATAGCTGATAAAACATTATTTCTGGGTGTGTCTGTGAGGACATTTTCAGAACAGATTAGCATTTGAATCAGTAGACTGAGTTAAAAAAAATATGATTGTCCTCACCTATGTGGGTGGTTATCATCCAACACATTGAGAGCCTGAATAGAATAAAAAGGCAGAGGAGGGGTGAATTCACTCTCTCTGTTTGAATTGGGATATTCGTCTTCTCCTGCCCTCGGACATGAAAACTTCTGGTTATCAGGCCCTGAGACTCAGATTAGGACTTACACCACTGCCTTCGGCCCCCACCCCCCACCAATTTTCAGGCCTTCAGACTTGGACTGGAACTACACCACCAGCTTTCCTGGGCCTCCAACTTGCAGACTGCAGATCATAAGACATCTCAGCCTTCATAACCATATGTGCTAACCCCTTATAATAAATCTCTTTCTGTATATCTATATATTGCCTATTGATTATTTTTCTCAGTAGAACCCTAATTTTCCCTGTGGTTTTCCTGAAGTAATTCTGTAAAAGTTTGTATTTTTTTTCTTCTGTGACCATTAAACTCTCTGCTCAGGTAGCTTAGTGGTTCATTAATGATTGGATGGAAGTTTCCTTAAACTCTTGGAATAAGTCTACCAAACTTTGCTGAGGGGCTCTGTGTGTGTATTTGGGCACTCTTTCAATGCTCCAGCATGTAGTTTAAAACTCTTGTGTTAGCCTTCACATTCTGCTTTTACAGACACTCAAGGTCAGCCAGCGGTGAAAGTTTAGGACCTTCTGAAGTCTTTCCTAAGCACATGCACCACCATGGGCATGCACCTGACCTTGTAGAGTCCCAGGAATATGTCAGAGATTCTCAAAGCCTCTAAGGACATTTTATTTCCCAGCTTTTTTTCTTAAAAAAAAGTATTTTGGTTAGCTTGTTGCTTTCTTCCAACTGTTATCACCTTCTCAGACAGCCAGGATGTTTAACAATTGCCTGAAATTGCTTTTGACAAATACCTCCTGGGGAAACACTTTCCACACTGGGCGAGTCCTGTGTCAGACACCTTTGCAAGTAGGTTCTTCCAGAGAACAACTGGACAGGTCAAATCATGACAATTCTTTTGGAAGGAGTGTTTGAAAGAGCTCTAGACTTGTTCTGCCCCCTCTGTTGGTTGCTAAGATAAGAAAGTAGGAAGTAATTTTCAAAGATATTAGGGAGCTGGATAAAGAGGGATGGGACTAAAGCAAATTAAGAGGATGTTAAGCTCATCATTCTTACCTAGTCAGCCATTTTTCTTGATTAAGTGCTCTTTGATTTCTGCAAACTATTGGTTAATCTCCAGTGTTCTGAAAAAAGCCAATTCTTACCTTTTTTGATATTTTCCTCATGACTTTTATGGAGGAGAGATCTTTCAGAAATCCCTGGCAGAGGCTCTGCCATTTTTGGTGACATCGTTCTCTTACAGTCACTTTTGTGCCTTTTCTTCACACATTCTTTTCTTTGGGCATAAACTGAACTACAGAAGTCATCACGGCCACCGTAAACTTGAGACCTCTAGTTCTATAAAGGGGCTACTGGCAATGTTCTCAAAATGGTAGAGCCATGCATGTTGCTGAGGGATAGCATTAACAGGGCCAGAGGCAGAGAGCAGCAAAGGCCAGTGAAGAATGAGAAATGTCACAGGACAGTTCCTCTTCTACCAGTGTTTCTCAAATACTGTGGCCTGATAAGCAGAGGTGCCTATCTGGGTCAATCCTCTAAAGGTACCTGCAAATGGCTTTCCAGTACCAAACAAGGCAAGGATCTATCATGATGTGTTCACCTTAAAATGGCTACCAGTCCATTTTTTCCTTTTGATATAGAAAATGAATTTCTGGAAAAATGAAAAAGCTAATGGTATTTCCAGTCTCCAGTGTCAGTAAAGGTGGAAACATAAATGCTCAGTCTTGACCTATCAAAAAGAGAAGAGAAATTGTGTTGTGGAATGAATGATTTCCCCCTGAATTCATGTGTTGAAGTCCTAACCCCCAAAATGACTATGTTTGCAGATATCGTCTTTATAGAGGAAATTGAGTTTAAGTGAGATCATCAGGATGGGACTCTAATCCAAAAAGACTAGTGTTCTAATAAGGAAAGGAAGGGGCAACAGGAGTGCATACACACAGAGAAAAGACATGTGAAGGCACAGAGGGAAAATAGCATCTGGAAGCCAAGGAAAGAGGCCTCAGGAGAAAACACACCTGCTAACACCTTGATCTTGGACTTCCAGCCTCCAGAAGTGTGAGAAAATAAATTTTTGTCGTTTAAGTGACCCAGTCTGTGATACTTTGTTACAGCAGCCCTAGAAGACTAATACAGATTTTGGTACCAAGAAGTGGGTGCTGCTGTAACAAATGCCTAAAAATGTAGTGGTTTTGGAACTGGGTAATGGATACAGGCTGGAAGAGTTTTGAGGTTCATGTTAGAAAATGTTTAGATTGCTGCTATGTTCTCAGTGTTTGTGTCTCTCCCAAAATTCATATATTGAAATCCTAACCCACAAGGTGATGGTATTAGGAGGTGGGACCTTTGGAGAAGTGACTAGGCATTGAGGGTGGAGCCCTAATGAATAAAATTGTTGCACTTATAAAAGAAGCCTAAAGGAGTTTGTTCACTCCTTCCACCATGTGAGGGGACTGTGGGAGGGTACCATCTATGAACCAGGAAATGGGCTCTCACCAGACACCAAATCTGCCTTGATCTCAGACTTCTCAGCCTTCAGAACTGTGAGAAATAAATTTTGGTTGCTTCTAAGCTACTCAGTTTGATTTTTCTTTCTTTTTCTTTTTCTTTCTTTTTTTTTTTTTTTTTTGAGATGGAGCTTCACTCTTGTTGCCCAGGCTGGAGTACAATGGCACAATCTCAGCTCACCACAGCCTCTGCCTTGCGGGTTCAAGCGATTCTCCTGCCTCAGCCTCCTGAGTAGCTGGGATTACAGGCTAATATGCCACCACGCCCAGCTAATTTTGTATTTTTAGTAGAGACAGGGTTTCTCCATGTTGGTCAGGCCGGTCTCAAACTCCTGACCTCAGGTGATCTGCCCTCCCAAAGTATTGGGATTACAGGCATGAGCCACCATGCCTGGCCCAGTTTGATATTTTTTATAGCAGCCAGAATGGTCTAAGAAAATTGCCTGGAAGAGACTGTTGGTAGGAATATGGATGTTAAAAGTGATTATCATGAGGTATCAGACAGAAATGAAGAACATGTTATTGGAAACTGGAGGAAAGATGATCCTTGTTATAAAAGTGATTTTTAAGCCAGGCATGGTGGCTCATGCCTATAATCCCAGAGCTTTGGGAGGCCTGGGAGGGTGGATCACTTGAGCCCAGGAGTTGAAACCAGCCTGGGCAACATAGTGAAGCCCTGTCTCTTTACAAAAATTTTTAAAATTGGCCGAGCTTGATGGCAAGAGCCTGTGTTCCCAGCTGTTTGGGAGGCTGAGGTGGGCAGATGGCTTGAGCCCCAGAGATTGAAGCTGCAGTCAGCCATTATTGTGCCACTGCACTCCAGCCTAGGCAACAGAATGAGATCCTGTCTCAAATAAATAAATATAGTGATTTTTTAAAACTTGGCTGAATTGCATTCTAGTGTTTGTGGAAATTAGAAGTTAAAAGTGATGAACTCAGGTATCTGGCTGAAGAGATTTCAAAGCAAAGCGTTGAAGGCATGGTCTGGTTTCTCCTTACTGTTTATAGTAAAACACAGGAGGAAAAAAGATACATTGAAATAAATTATTAAATCCATCTATATTGCAAAAAACAAGAAAACATGCTGTGGAGAAAACATGAACACTGTTGCTGGAAAACCATTTGCTGGAGGCCATTATCCTCAGCAAACTAATGCAGGGACAGAAAACCAAATACCGCGTGTTCTCACTTATAAGTAGGAGCTAGATGATGGGAACTCATGGACACATAGAGGGGAACAACACACACTGGGGCTTACCAGAGGTTGGAGGGTAGGAGGAGGGAGAGGAGCAGAAAAATCAACTATTGGGTACTAGGTTTAGTTTCTGGGTGATGAAATAATCTATACATCGAATCCCCATGACATGAGTTTACCTATATAACAAACCTTCACATGTACTCCTGAACCTAAAAGTTTTTTTTTATAAAATTCATATGTTGAAATCTTAGCTGTCAATGTGACTTTATCTGAAGATAATTTTAAAAGATAATTAAAGTTAGGCTGGGCATAGTGGCTCACGCCTGTAATCCCAGCACTTTGGGAGGCCGAGGCAGGCAGATCACTTGAGGTCAGGGTTCAAGATCAGCCTGGCCAACATGGTGAAACCCTGTTTCTACTAAAAATACAAAAATTACCCCAGTGTGGTGGTGGGTGCCTATAATCCCAGTTACTTGGGAGGCTGAGGCAGGAGAATCACTTATACCCAAGAGGCAGAGGTTGCAGTGAGCCAAGATCATGCCATTGCACTCCACCTTGGGCGACAGAGCGAAACTCTGTCTCAAAAAAAAAAAAAAAGATAATTAAGGTTAAATGAGGTCATAATGGTGGGGCTCTAATTCAATGGAACTATCATCTGTCCTCATTAGAAGAGGAAAAGACACCAGGAATGTATGCACACAGAGAAAAGGCCATGTGAGGACACAGGGATAAAAAAGCCATCTGTAAATCAAAGAGAAAGGCTTTAAGAGAACAATAGCAGACTTGGAATGAACCCAAATGCCCATCAATGAAAGGCTGGATAAAGAAAATGTGGCACATATACACATATACACCATGGAATACTATGCAGTGATAAAAAAGGATGAGTTCATGTCCTTTGCAGGGAGATGGATGAAGCTGGAAATCATCATCCTCAGCAAACTAACACAGGAACAGAAAACCAAATACCGCATGTTCTCACTCAGAAGTGGGAGTTGAACAATGAGAACACATGGACACAGGGAGGGGAACATCACACACTAGGGCCTGTCAGGGGGTCGGGGTAAAGGGTGGGGAGAGCATTAGGACAAATACCTAATACATGTGGTGCTTAAAACCTAGATGATGGGTTGATAGGTGTAGCAAACCACCATGGTACATGTATACCTACGTAACAAACCTGCACGTTCAGCACATGTATCCCAGAATTTAAAGTAAAATTAAAATTAAAAAAAAGACAAACTCAACCTGCCAACATCTTGATCTCATATTTCCAGCCTCCAGAAGTGTGCAAAATTAAATTTCTGTTGCTTAGGCCACCTAGTCTCTAGTATTTTGTTATGGCAGCCTTTACAAACTTTTAACATAGGTGGTGGCATCTTGGATGGGATCTTGGAATGGAAAGAGAATCTTTGGGAAAAATCAATGAAATCTGAATATAGTGTATCTAGGAATTCTCTGTGCTATCCTCACAACTTTTCTGTGCATCTAAAACTATTCTTGGCCAGGTGTGGTGGCTCATGCCTGTAATCCCAGCACTTTGGGAGTCCAAGGCAGGTGAATCACCTGAGGTCAGGAGTTCAAGACCAGCCTGACCAGAACACGGCAAAACCTCATCTCTACTAAAAATACAAACATTAGCCAGGCATGGCAGCAGGCGCCTGTAATCCCAGCTACTCAGGGGGCTGAGGCAGGAGACTCACTTGAACCCAGGAGGTGGAGGTTGCAGTGAGCCGAGATCACACCACTGCACTCCAGCCTGGATGACAGAGCGAGACTCCATCTCAAAAAAAAATAAATTAAATAAATAAATGCACAAATAAAACTATTCTTAAATTAAATGTTTATTTTAACAAAAATTGGGAGAGGAGGGCAGCAGAGGCCTGTGAACAAGATTCTGGATTTCTCAGGGCAGCAACATTTCCTCTACCACTACTTCCTCTCTCTAGACACACACCAGAGCTCTGGTATGTGGGAGCCCAAATTCTCCTTTTGGGCTGTCTTCCAGCATATGAAGCAAGGGGTGCAGCACTCTTGATCCATCTCCCTTGCAGTCAGTGCACAAATGTTTCTATTGAAAATAGATGGCACTCAAGGAAAATGCAAAATCTGACAGCATTTCCAGTCCCTGATTTCTGTGAAAACACTAAGGCAGCTGCTCTATTTTAGTCTCTCAAAAGGAGAAAAGGCAAGGTCCTCAAAACTGATGGGCCCAGGGTAGTAGAGGTCTGTGAAGGAGATGCTGGTGTTAACTGGGAAAACTTTAGGGAAAACTTTACAGCTTGTCTGAATCTGTTTGCATTGCTATAAAGGAATACTGGAGACTGCATAATTTATATAGAAAAGAGGTTTATTTGGCTCATGGTTCTGCAGGCTGCACGAGAAGCATGGCACCAGCATCTGCTTCTGGTGGGGGCTTCAGGCTGCTTCCATTCATAGAAGAAGGTGAAAGGGAGCCTGCATATGCAGAGATCACATGGTCAGGGAAAGAGCAAGAGAAAGACGGCAGAGGTGCCAGGCTCTTTTTAACACCAACTCTCAAGGAAAGGAACTGAGAAAGGAACTGAGCAAGAACTCGCTCATTACCACCAGGATGGCACCAAGCCATTCATGAGGAATCCACCCCCATGACCCAAACATCTCCCACTAGGCTTCACCTCAAATATTGGAGGTCAGTAATAAAGTTTGGATGTGTGTCCCTCCACAAATACCATGTTGAATTGTAATCCTCAATGTTGGAGGTGGTGCCTAATGGGAGGTGATTGAACCATGCGGCGAATTTCTCATGAATGGTTTAGCACCATCCCCACAATGCTGTTCTCATGACAGTGAGTGAGTTCTCACAGTGGTAGTTTAATAGTGTGTGGCACCCCGCACCCTGCTCTCTTGCTCCTGCTTTCACCATGTGAAGTGCCTGCTTCCACTTTGCCTTGCACCATAAGGAAAAGCTTTCTGAGGCCTCCCTAGAAGCAGATGCCTCTATGCTTCCTGTACAGCCTGCAGAACCATGAGCCAATTCAACCTCTTTTCTTATAAATTGCCCAGCCTCAGGTATTCCTTTATAGCCATGCAAAAATGGCCTAATACAGTCACATGTCAACATGAGATTTAGAGAGAACAAATATCCAAACCACGGCACAGCCCAGCTTTCATCTGCTCCAAACCAACATAGATAGAATTACTCTGAATACCTGTCCCAAGAACTCTCCCTCTGTAAATCTTTCATTCTACCAACTAAGGCAGAATTCAGTCATCCTCAATTTCCCTTTCTATAGATTTTCCTTGCATATAACAAGAGAAAAAAAAGGAAAGAGAAGTCATCAGGAACTTTAGGCCTCTAATTCTGTAAAGGGGCTACCAGAACAATATTTTTAAAACAGAAAAACCAGGTATCAAGTGATAAGATAGGGTCCCTAGGGCCAGAGGTCTATGAGGAAGAAGTTGGTGTGAACAGGGCAGTTTGGCTTTCATTCCTCATCTGCCACGCTGTGCACCAACACCAAGGTCCCCATCAGGGCCCATCTCCTGCCCAACGCTTTCTCACTTTGGACTAACTTCCATCCCAATGAGCAAGCCTGGGGTCTTTGGCCTATTCCTTTATGAACCATGACACACTTTCTCCAGAAAGGCAAGACAGGGAAGGAGACATTAGACACCATGAGCCCCCTACCTCTATAGAGGCACTAACACAGCAGTGCTGATGAAATGAGAGAGGAAATCCACAGGAACCAGAGGCACAGAGCAGCACTGACCTGTGGAGCAGCAACTACTGCGAACAAGGCTATGAAGTTACCTGTTCCTTTGTCCCTGCTGCTTTTACTGTGGAGAAAGCTGTTAACTTGTGTCTCAATCAGGGTGCTAGCAGACAACATGTTTGTGAAGAAGTTCTGCTGTGATTAGATATTCTGTTTTAAATTTTCTAAATTTTCTGTAATGCGATTTGAGAATATTGTTATCAGTGCTTAGTCTGATAATGGTGATGTATATTGTATTCTTTAGCAAACTATTATGTTCTTGTATAATATACACAGTGCTTTGCCATCTAATTTGTTAACAAAATAATCCATACTCCATTGTGCCTTAAAAGTGCAACATCAGAAGTCTGCTTTTCTTGTCTTGTTTTGACATGATTGGTACACAGTAGCAAGAGAAAATATCTTACATTCCAGTAAATACTTGCAGCACTCAAAACACTGTCAAGTTATAGTTATGCCACTGCAATTTGCAGTGTATAAATTATACACTAGTCATGGCAGGAGAAAAACACATGGAACTTATAGCCCTTAGAGGTCATTTTCTATTTGTATTATTATTTTGTTGGAGATGGAGTCTCGCTCTGCAATCTCCACCTCCCAGGTTCAAGCAATTCTCCTGCCTCAGCCTCCCAAGTAGCTGGGATTACAGGCACATGCCACCACGCCCAGCTAATTTTTGTATTTTTAGTAGAGACGGGATTTCACCATGTTGGCCAAGATGGTCTCGATCTTCTGACCACGTGAATGTTATTATTATTATGTTGTTGCATAGTATACACAGTGTTTTGCCATCTAATTTGTTAACAAAATAATCCATACTCCATTGTGCCTTAAAGGTTCAACATCAGAAGTCTGCTTTTCTTGTCTTGTTTTGACATGATTGGTACACACTAGTAAGAGAAAAGATCTTACATTTCAGTAAATACTTGCAGCACTCAAAACACTGTCAAGTTATAGTTATGCCACTGCAATTTGCGGTGTATAAATCAGGAGTGCAAAGCAATGACAGTGCCATATATGGTCTTTGTTGCAACTTCTAAATTCTGCCACTGCAACACAAAAGCAGCCACAGGCAATGTATAAACTAATGAACATGGCTATGTTCCAGTAAAATTGTATTTATAAACACTGAAATTTCAATTTATGTAATTTTTCTCATCATAAAAAATTCTTCTTTTGATTTTTTTTCAACTATTTAAAAATGTAAAAACTATTGTTAGCTCACAGGCCATACAAAAGCAGACCATGGACCAGATTTGTCCCATAGGACACGGTCTGCCAACCTCTGGTCTGAAGTGTCTAGAGTTGCTATGTTGGCAAACTGTTGTCCCACTTTGACCAACTTATCCTCCTTCCATATTCATGGTTGTTGAGACGATATAACCTTTCAAGGTCTGCCAAGAGATCATCTTTGAGATTAGGTAACATTTGCATAACTTGTGCACTCAAGCATGTGGGGTGTGTGAAAGAAGTCTCTGAAACAGTTCACTTCGTTGCACTTGTAGGAAAACTTGTTTCCCTACTCTAAAAGACAAGGAAAATTGGAAAGCGGTGGTGTCGGGTGGGGGGGGTCTTACTTTGGCAGCCTTTTTCTCATTCCAGCTCTGTTCACCAACTTCAGGTTAATTAAGGGAAGTTTGTACCCCAACCTCAGGTCTGCGGTGGGCCCCTAGTTACCTAAGGGCCATGAGACTTAGACTGGCACCTAAGTCCACGCAGCCGGCCCAGTAAATAGTGTGGAACAAGGAACTGCCTCCCTAGCCTCACAGCACTTCAAGGAGCAGGCCTGGCCAATTGATCCAAACGTGTATCAGAAATACTTGAATGCAAACAGGAGGAAAGATAGAAAACATTGGTGTTTTGCTGCATGGAAAGCCATCTCTTGGGTGAGGTTAGCTTTGGAGTGATAAAGGCTGGTCATGCAAGAAACTCCCAGCTTAGTCATAGATCTTCCTAACCCTCACCCCTCCATTGATGCCAAGGCAAAGTGCTCCCCACTGGGGATGGAAAGGGGCCAGCTCCCTGGCTTTTACACGTGCTAGGGAATGCAGGGAGCTCATCTCCTCCTCACTGTCCTGGAAGGAAAGTGGAGAGTGTAAAAAACAGGCATTTTAGAAGCAACAAAAGAAGGAAAGAAAATGTGAATTGAAGCACAATAACATACCATGCCACAGCAATTTCTATATGCTATATTTAGCAGAAGCCCACAGTCCCATCTTTGTTATATTTGTGTGAATCATCCAGACCTTCAAACTATCTGTATTATTCACAATTATTATCCTAGCTCATCTACGTGTTCATTTTCCCAGGAGGGGGAAAAAACTTCTCTTGATACTTGGTTTCTGAGTTCTGGGAAATTTGACTGGGAGAGATGTGGAAACGCAAACAATTGGTAAGGCATACAATTATCACTTTCAAAGAAAACATTCACCTCCAGCTGGCCTACTTGTGTAGGTTCTAATGCCTGAAAAGAGAATTAATTAACCCAGGCAGGTCTCCAGTGCTTGCATGTACTCCTTCAAACCTATTGACAAACCTGCTTAAAAATGCTGGGTTTTTGCAAGCATAGCGTTCACTATAAGTACAGCTGCAGATGGAATTCTTTGAAAATAGAAATGGAAAATTCTGAACAGGAATAACTTGACATTTGATTCTGAAACAATAGTAAACTGTCAACATCTGCCATAAAAATATAGAACTATAAAATAATGAATAAAGGTCCTTTCAGTTAGTTAAATACATTGTATTTAACTAAATACACTGTAATACAATGTAAATACACTGTTTTGGTTTGGTTGTTTGACAAAGCTCTGTGCAGTATCACTTTGCTTCAACAAATCTCCATTAAAGTCATGCTATTTAAGCAATAAAATATTGAAACAGGCATGCTGTAGACTTTTAATTTTATTGGAAGATAAGAATAGTCTCATTCTATTAGAATATTCCCTCTTTTCCATGTAACAGAAGCTAGTTTGTTTGACAGCCTAATGATCCCCTCTGTAGTAATCCTTTTAAAGATCTGAGGTGTCAACCAAAACATCCCAAGTTTGGTTAAAAAATCGCTCATAACTGTAGACAGACCTTTCTTAAACTTATTTACATTTTGAACCTATACCAGCTCTTGAGTGGCTAATAATGTCCTTGAGTTTGCTGCCTGTAAAGTAGAACCTCCATTTATTTTCTCTTTCCTTTTAAAGATTTTAAATTGTGGTTGAAAAAAAACACAACATA
This sequence comes from Pan troglodytes, assembly GCF_028858775.2. Taxonomy (NCBI): domain Eukaryota; kingdom Metazoa; phylum Chordata; class Mammalia; order Primates; family Hominidae; genus Pan; species Pan troglodytes. Next base: position 131,578,341 of record NC_072421.2, read on the forward strand.
AAATTTTCCACCTTCACTCTTTCTAAGTGTAGTTTATTCATGTAAAGTATATTCACATTGTTGTGCAAGCAATCTCCAGAACATTTTCATCTCACAAAATTGAACTACCACCACCTCATAGTCCCCTCCCCCCAGCCCCTGGGCAGCCACCATTCTACTTTCTGTCCTTATGAACTTAACTACCTCAGATGCTTCATATAAGTAAGATCATGCAGGTATTTGTCTTTCTGTGACTCGCTTATTTTACTTAGTATAATGTTTTGAAGGTTGATCCATATTGTAGCATGTATCAGTACTTCACTCCTTTTTATGACCAAATAATATTCCACTGTATGAATAGACCACAATTTCCTCAGCTATTTATCCATTGATGAACATTTGAGTTGCTTCCATTTTTGGCTATTGTAAATAATGCTGCTATGAACATAGGTGTACAAATATCTGTTTGACTCCCTGCTTTCAATTATTTGGGTTATATACCCAGAAGTATATTTTCTGGATCATATGTTAAGCCTATGTTTACTTTTTATTGATAAATAATAGTTGTACATATTTTGGGGATACATGTGATATTTTGATACATGCATACAATGTGTAATGATCAAACCAGGGCAATTGGGATATCCATCACTCCAAACATTCATTTCTTCACTGTTGGAAACATTCTAATTCCTCTCCTTCAGCTATTTTGAAATATAGAAAAAATTATTGTTAACTATAGTTGCCCTACTGTACTATCAAACACTAGATCTTATTCCTTCTACCTAACTGTATTTTCGTACCCATTAACCAACCTCTCTTCATCTCCACAATCCTCTACCCTTCCCATTCTCTGATAACCACCACTCAACTCTCTACCGCCATTACATCCACTTTTTTTTAGCTCTCACATATGAGTGAGAACATATGATATTTGTCTCTCTGTGCTTGGATTATTTCACTTAGAATAATGACCTCCAGTTCCATCCATGCTACTACACATGACAGAATTTCATTCTTTTTTGTGGCTAAATAGTACTCCATTGTATTTATGTACACATTTTCTTTTTCCATTCATCTGTACATGGACACATGGGTTGATTCCATATTTTGGCTTTTGTGAATAGTGCTTCATGGGAGAGCAGATATCTCTTTGATATACTGATTTCCCTTCTTTTGGGTATATACCCAGCAGTGGGATTTTGCTGGATCATATTGTAGTTCTATTTTTAGTTTTTTGAGAAACCTCCCTACTGTTTTCCACAGTGGCTATGCTAATTTACATTCCCACCAACAGTGTATGAGTGTTCCCCTTTCTCCACATCCTCGCTAGCTTCTGTTATTTTTTTTCTTTTTGTTAAAATCCATTTTAACTGGGGTGAGATGATATTTCATTGTGGTTTTCATTTGCATTTTCCTGATGATTAGTGATATTGAACATTTTTTCATATACCTGTTAACCATTGTATATCTTCTCTTGAGAAATGTCTATTCAGAGCTTTTGCACATTTTAAAATCAGATTATTTTTGCTGTTGAGTTCCTTATATATTCCGATTATTAATCCCTTGTCAGATGGATAGTTTGCAAATATATTTTCCCATTCTGTAGGTTGTCTCTACACTTTGTTGACTGTTTTCTAGCTTGATGTAATCACATTTGTCTATTTTTGCTTTTGTTGCCTGGGCTTTTGAGGTATTACCCAAACATCTTTGCCCAGACCAATGTCCCGAAGCATTTCCCCAATATTCCAATATTTTCTTCCTGTAGTTTTATAATTTCAGGTCTTAAGACTTAAGTATTTAATCCATTTCATTTGATTTTTTATATAATGAGAGATGAGAGTATGACTTCCTTCTTCTGCATATAGTTATCCATCTATGTTGAATTCTTTGAGGAACTGCATGCATTTTCCACAGCAGCTGCACCATTTTACATTCCCACCAGCAGTGCACGAGGGTTCTAATTTCTCCACATCCTCACCAATACTTATAGTTTTCTGGGTTTTTTAAAATAATAGTCATCCCAATGAATGTCAACTGGTATTCATTGTGGTTTTGACTTGTATTTCCCTAATGATCAATGGTGTTGAACATCTTTTCATGTGCTTATTGGCCATGTGTATATTTTCTTTGGAGAAATGTCTGCTGAAGTCCTTTGCCCATTTGTTAATCAGGTTGTTTGTTCTGTTGTTGTTGACCTGAAAGTGTTCTTTATATATTCTGGATATTAATGCCTTATCAGACATAGGCCTTTCGCATATTTTCTCCCATTCCATGAGTCGCCTTTTTATTCTGTTGATAGCAACCTTTGGTGCACAAAAGCTTTTAATTTTAATGAGGTCTGATTTATCTATTTTTCCTTTGTTGTCTGTGTTTTTGGTGTTATATCCAATAAATCATTGCCAAACCCAACGTTATGAAGATTTTCCCCTATGTTTTCTCCCAAAAGTTTTATAATTTTAGGCCTTATGATTAGGTCCTTGATCCATTTTGAGTTAGTTTTTGTATATGGTTTAAGGTAAGGATCCAACTTCATTCTTTTGCATGCGGATATCCAGTTTTCCCAACACTATTTTTTGAAGAGACTGCCTTTTTCTCTTTGGATGCTCTTGGCATCCTTAATGAAAATTGTTTGAATATATATGCAAGAGTTTATTTCTGGGCTCTCTTTTCTATTTTACTCTTCTATATGTCTGTCTTTATGCCAGTACCATACTGTTTTGACTACTGTAGCTTTGTAATAAATGTTGAAATCAGGAGTTGTGGGACTTCCAGCATTGTTCTTTCTTAAGATTGTTCTTCTTTCTTAAGACTATTCATGATCCCTTGAGATTCCATATGGATTTTAGTGTCCATTTTTCTATTTCTGCAAAAAGTATCATTGGGATTTTAAATAAGGATTTCATTAACTCTGTAGATTATTTTGGATAGTATTGACATTTTAACAATGTTAAGTCTTCCAATCCATGAACACAGGACTTTTTTTTACTTGTTTGTGTCTTCTCTTTTTTAAAGTAGCTTTATTGAGATATAATTCACATACCATAAACTCCACCCTTTTAAAGAGTACAATTAAATGTTTTCCTTTTTCACTGTTAACAGCTTTATTGGGATATAATTAATATACCATAAAATTAACCTGCTTAAAGAACAGAAATCAATATTTTAAAATATATTCACAGGCTTGTGCAACCATTACCACAATTTTAGAACATTTTAAAACCTCTTAAAATAAATACTCATACCCCATTGGTAGTCATTCTGCATTCATTCCTTTGTCTTCCTAGACATAAGCAACAACCACTAAGCTACTTTATGTCTCTGTAAATTTGCCTATTCCGGACATTTGATAGAAATGAAATCATATAATATGTTTTTTTGTGACTGGTTTCTTTCACTTCATGTTTCATTTTTTCAAGCTTCATCCATGTTGTAGTATGTATCAGACTGTATGTCTGATTATTACTATTATTAATAATTACTACTATTAATACATAATAATTGCACATACTTATAGGATACATGTGATATTTGGATACATGTATATAATGTGTAATGTTTAGATCAGGACAGTTGGGATATCCATCACCTCAAAGATTTCTTTGTGTTGAGAACATTTCAAATCTTCTCTTTAGCTATTATGTAATATACAATAAATTATTGTTAGCTATAGTCACCCTACTGTACTACCAAACACTATAACTTATTTATTCTAACTGTATTTTTGTACCATTAGCCAATTTTTCGTCATCTCTCCCTCCCCCTGCCCTTCCCAGTTTCTAGTAACCATGTACTCTTTTTCTTGATGAATAATATTCCATTGTATAGCTATACTATGTTTTATTTATCTATATACCAGGTGATAGATATTAGGGATGTTTCTACTTTTTGGCTATTGCAAAGTAGTCTAATTTACCTCCTTTTTCTCTTAAGTCTAATCTTTTCAAAATTGTGAAACTGGACCAAAATAAAGTGGGAAATGAGCAACACAACTCATTGTGCTTGTACTTTAAGTGAATCTATATATGTGAAGTAGAAAGACTGCAGGGAAAGGAGGAAGCTGTGAACAATGGGGCTCAGGTTGGGAAAACTAAATCCACTGCTGGACTTACTCCTAAAGGTGCTAGCTAACAATTTAAATTACTGGCCAAAAGGTCAAGATAGTCTAGGTCTTGATCTATACTAGCATCAGCATCTAAGGGAGTCAGTCTAGAAGGTGAAGAATGGCAGCAAGAGCCTCCCAACTGAAATGAATGAGCCTGTGAATACAGTGAAAGTCAGCAATGTGGTTTGGAGTCAGCAATGTGATTTGGAGTGGCCCATCCAGTTTAGAGCAAAACTCCAATCAGCACCTTAGAATATGGAGAATGGGGGAAGGAGCTGGTGAAGGAAGCAGGAGGGCAAATCCAGGAAATCAAGGTACAATCCCAGACATGCAGACTAGCAAAAGATGGTACAGGAAACAGAAAAACATGAGGAACTGAAGAAATGAAGTGTTTAGAGCTCATTTGCTATATGACAGGCTTAGGGAAGCCAGACTCTGCTAGCCTTTGGGAGCTCCTAGATAGCCTGGCTACTTGCAGAATGCCTTACATATTGGATAAGGCTGAGCTTTCAAGTTCAAAAGTGTCAGTATATGTTACAACATGGCTGGAGAAGGTCAGGAATGAAAAATTCTAATATTAGGAGGTGACAAGCCTACAGTCACCATGCTGATTTCATAGCAAACAATAATATCACTTCTTGGCCTTCATTTTTCTAGCCTGAAAATTATATAATGTTATTTATTTAGCATGGTCTCACATAACCATCACCTCTATTTGCTTGATTTTTGAAATTTTCTTCTCTGGCTTTTCTTTTCTTTTTTCTTTTTTTTTTTCAGATGGAGTCTCACTCTGTCTCCAGGCTAGAGTGCAGTGGTGTGATCTTGGCTCACTGCAACCTCCACCTCCCGGGTTCAAGCGATTCTTCTGCCTCAGCCTCCCGAGTAGCTGGGACTACAGGCACGCACCACCACGCCCAGCTAATTTTTGTATTTTTAGTAGAGATGAGCTTTCACCATGTTGGCCAGGATGGTCTCGATCTCTACCTCGAGATCCACCCACCTTGGCTTCCCAAAGTGCTGGGATTACAGGCATGAGCCACCACACCCGGCCTTCTCTGGCTTTTCTTTAGCTCCATTCAGTCCTTCTCAAGGTAAAGAAATCAGAGCTTGCAATAGTGTTCCAGGTACAGAAATATCTTGGTTATGTGCAGGAAGAGGAAAATATTTTTGTTTTCTTACCCATAGACTTCTCTGTGTTTCTCACCATATTGTTGGCCTTTATTCACTATGGTTGTCTCAGGTCGGGGTGTGCTCAAAGTATTCCTGCTGAGCCTGTGTAGTAGTGTTAATTCAAACAATAGGCTAGCACAAGAACACGTAATTGGATTAAGGTGTTTGATTAAGGTGTTTTCTGCTTTTTCTTTGATGACTCATCATTTAGGTGCTCCCAGAGGATTGGTCTTCCAGAATCCTTTCATTACTACCTTACTGTACCATAATACTTCAAAGGTGAAGGTACACTTCACCAAAGGGATGTTTGAATTTCTCCATAACTTCAATTTACCTTCTACCTAGCTCATTGTCTACACTGAACAAACATCGAAGGAACAAAGATGAATAATATATTACAATGCCCTTCTTTCACCCCAGTAGCCTAAGATCCTATAATGGCTTTTGTAAAATCAGAATATGGTTACCTGGGTAACTATAATTCTATGTAAAAAGCTCGTATTCTCTCTCCTTTCTATATGATTCACTCTTCTGCTTCCATTTTCTTTCAAATAAATCAACCTTTAACATGCAATGAAAATTCTCAAATATGTAGACACTGGTGATTTTTAAGCAATTGCAGCTCTGTTTAAAGAGGCTTTTCCATTTTTGGTCAGGTGCAGTGGCTCACGCCTGTAATCCCAGCACATTGGGAGGCTGAGGCAGGTGGATCACCCGAGGTCAGGAGTTCAAGACCAGCCTGGCCAACATGGCAAAACCGTGTCTCTACTAAAAATACAAAAAAATTAGCCAGGCATGGTGGTGGGAACCTGTAATCCCAGATACTCGGGAGGCTGAGGCAGGAGAATTGCTTGAACCCAGGAGGCGGAGGTTGCAGTAAGCCGAGACTGCACTACTGCACTCCAGCCTGGGTGACAAGAGCAAAACTCCATTTCAAAAAAAAGAAAAAAAAGAGAGGCTTTTCTATTTTTAAAATTTTGAAGAGAGTGACACAGTTTTCTTGCTTGAGAAGATGAATGGCAAATATGTAAACAATATTTAAGCATATTCTCATAAAACATCATTTACTATCCCATTTGAATTTCACTTGAAGGGAAAAGAATAATTTTAAGAGGCATCAGGACATAGTCTTTCTGCCTCTTCCTGTAAATCCAAGAAAGTGAGTTGCATTCACATCTCAGCCCCTAACTTGGTAAGTGGAGCTCTCGATAATTAGATCATTAGAACTTCTGTTTGTATTTGTTTGCAATGAAATAGTAAGCAGTTTTACAGATCTGAGATTTTTTGAGGTATAATTCACATACCAAAACATTACCATTTTAAAGTATGCAATTTAGTGGTTTTTAATGTATTTACAAGGTTGTGCATCCATCACACTACCTAATTCTAGAACATTTCATCACACCAAAACAACCCCCGTACTCATTACCAGTCACTCCTCATTCCTCCCTCCCACCAGCCACCAGCAACCACTAATGTACTCTCTGCCTCTAGAGATTTGCCTGTTCTGAACATTATATATAAAAGGGATCATATAATATTTCATCTTTCTGACTGGCTTTCTTCATGAATTATAATGTTTTTAAGGTACATCAATGTTGTAGCAGATGTCAGTACTTCATTTCTTTTTATTGCCAAATAATATTCAATTGTGTGAATATATACTACAGTCTATCTATCTATTTATCAGTCAACAGACATTTGAGTTGTTTCTACTTTTTGGATATTATGAATAACGCAGCTATGAATATTTGTGTATAAGTTTTTTGTGGATATATATATATATATATGAGGGGAATTGATAAATCATATTATAACTTTGTGTTTAACCATTTCAGGAATTGTCAGACTGCATTCCAGAGCAGCTGCCCCATTTTATATTTTCACCAGTGTGGATAAGGGTAATTATGCTGGGGGTGGAGCCCAGATGGCCGAATAGGAACAGCTCCAGTCTACAGCTCCCAGAGTAAGTGACGCATAAGACGGGTGATTTCTGCATTTCCAACTGAGGTACTGGGTTCATCTCACTGGGGAGTGTCCAACAGTGGGTGCAGGACAGTGGGTGCAGCACACCGAGTGTGAGCCAAAGCAGGGCGAGGCATCACCTCACCCAGGAAGCACAAGCAGTCGGGGAATTCCCTTTCCTAGTCAAAGAAAGGGGTGACAGACAGCACCTAGAAAATCGGGTCACTCCCACCCTAATACTGCACTTTTCCAACGGTCTTAGCAAAAGGCACACCAGGAGATTATATCCTGCACCTGGCTCTGAGGGTGCTATGCCCACGGAGCCCCACTCATTGCTAGCACAGCAGTCTGAGGTCAAACTGCAAGGCAGCAGTGAGGCTGGGGGAGGGGCGCCTGCCATTGCCCAGGCTTGAGTAGGTAAACAAAGCAGCCAGGAAGCTCAAACTGGGTGGAGCCCACTGCGCTCAAGGAGGCCTGCCTGCCTCTGTAGATTGCACCTCTGGGGGCAAGGCATAGCCAAACAAAAGGCAGCAGAAACCTCTGCAGACTTAAATGTCCCTGTCTGACAGCTTTGAAGACATTAGTGGTTCTCCAAGCATGCAGCTGGAGATCTGAGAACAGACAGACTGCCTCCTCAAGTGGGTCCCTGACCCCCGAGTAGCCTAACTGGGAGGCACCCCCAGTAGGGGCAGACTGACACCTCACACGGCCAGGTACTACTCTGAGACAAAACTTCCAGAGGAATGATCAGGTAGCAACATTTGCTGTTCACCAATATCTGCTGTTCTGCAGCCTCCGCTGGTGATACCCAGGCAAACAGGGTCTGGAGTGGACCTCCAGCAAACTCCAACAGACCTGCAGCTGAGGGTCCTGACTGTTAGAAGGAAAACTAACAAACAGAAAGGACATCCACACCAAAACCCCATCTGTACGTCACCATCATCAAAGACCAAAGGTAGATAAAACCACAAAGATGGGGAAAAACAGAACAGAAAAACTGGAAACTAAAAATCAGAGCGGCTCTCCTCCTCCAAAGGAAAACAGCTCCTCACCAGCAACGGAACAAAGCTGGATGGAGAATGACTTTGACGAGTTGAGAGAAGATGGCTTCAGACAATCAAACTACTCTGAGCTAAAGGAGGAAGTTCGAACCCATGGCAAAGAAGTTAAAAACCTTGAAAAAAAATTAGATGAATGGATAACTAGAATAACCAATGCAGAGAAGTCCTTAAAGGACCTGATGGAGCTGAAAACCACAGCATGAGATCTACGTGATGAACGCACAAGCCTCAGGAGCCGATTCAATCAACTGGAAGAAAGGGTATCAGTGATGGAAGACCAAATGAATGAAATGAAGCGAGAAGAGAAGTTTAGAGAAAAAAGAATAAAAAGAAACGAACAAAGCCTCCAAGAAATATGGGACTATGTGAAAAGACCAAATCTACGTCTGATTGGTGTACCTGAAAGTGACAGGGAGAATGGAACCAAGTTGGAAAACACTCTGCAGGATATTATCTAGGAGAACTTCCCCAATCTAGCAAGGGAGGCCAATATTCAAATTCAGGAAATACAGAGAACACCACAAAGATACTCCTCCAGAATAGCACCTCCAAGAAACATAATTGTCAGATTCACCAAAGTTGAAATGAAGGAAAAAATGTTAAGGTGAGACAGAGAGAAAGGTCTGGTTACCCACAAAGGGAAGCCCATCAGACTAACAGTGGATCTCTCAGCAGAAACTCTACAAGCCAGAAGAGAGTGGGGGCCAATATTCAACATTCTTAAAGAAAAGAATTTTCAACCCAGAATTTCAGATCCAGCAAACTAAGCTTCATAAGTGAAGGAGAAATAAAATACTTTACAGACAAGCAAATGCTGAGAGATTTTGTCACCACCAGGCCTGCCCTAAAAGAGCTCCTGAAGGAAGCACTAAACATGGAAAGGAACAACCGGTATCAGCCACTGCAAAAACATGCCAAATTGTAAAGACCATCGAGGCTAGGAAGAAACTGCATCAACTAACGAGCAAAATAACCAGCTAACATCATAATGACAGGATCAAATTCACACATAACAATATTAGCCTTAAATGTAAATGGGCTAAATGCTCCAATTAAAAGACACAGACCGGCAAATTGGATAAAGAGTCAAGACCCATGAGTGTGCTGTATTCAGGAAACCCATCTCACATGCAGAGACACACATAGGCTCAAAATAAAGGAATGGAGGAAGATCTACCAAGCAAATGGAAAACAAAAAAAGGCAAGGGTTGCAATCCTAGTCTCTGATACAACAGACTTTAAACCAACAAAGATCAGAAGAGACAAAGAAGGCCATTATATAGTGGTAAAGAGACCAATTCAACAACAAGAGCTAACTATCCTAAATATATATGCACCCAATACAGGAGCACCCAGATTCATAAAGCAAGTCCTTAGAGACCTACAAAGAAATTTAGACTCCCACACAATAATAATGGGAGACTTTAACACCCCACTGTCAACATTAGACAGATCGAGACAGAAAGTTAACAAGGATATCCAGGAACTGAACTCAGCTCTGCACCAAGCGGACCTAATAGACATCTACAGAACTATCCACCTGAAATCAACAGAATATACATTCTTTTCAGCACCACACCACACCTATTCCAAAATTGACCACATAGTTGGAAGTAAAGCACTCCTCAGCAAGTGTAAAAGAACAGAAATTATAACAAACTGTCTCTCAGACCACAGTGCAATCAAACTAGAACTCAGGATTAAGAAACTCACTCAAAACTGCTCAACTACAAGGAAACTGAACATCCTGCTCCTGAATGACTACTGGGTACATAAGGAAATGAAGGCAGAAATAAAGATGTTCTTTGAAACCAACAGGAACAAAGACACAACATACCAGAATCTCTGGGACACATTCAAAGCAGTGTGTAGAGGGAAATTTATAGCACTAAATGCCCACAAGAGAAAGCAGGAAAGAGCTAAAATTGACACCCTAACGTCACAATTAAAAGAACTAGAGATGTAAGAGCAAACACATTCAAAAGCTAGCAGAAGGCAAGAAATAACTAAGATCAGAGCAGAACTGAAGGAAATAGAGACACAAAAAACCCTTCAAAAAATCCATGAATCCAGGAGCTGGTTTTTTGAAAAGATCAACAAAATTGATAGACTGCTAGCAAGACTAAAAAAGAAGAAAAGAGAGAAGAATCAAATAGACGCAATAAAAAATGATAAAGGGGATATCACCACCGATCCCACAGAAATACAAACTACCATCAGAGAATACTATAAACACCTCTATGCAAATAAACTAGAAAATCTAGAAGAAATGGATAAATTCCTCGACACATACACCCTCCCAAGACTAAACCAATAAGAAGTTGAATCTCCCAATAGACCAATAACAGGCTATGAAATTGAGGCAATAATTAATAGCTTACCAACCAAAAAAAGTCCAGGACCAGATGGATTCACAGCCGAATTCTACCAGAGGTACAAGGAGGAGCTGGTACCATTCCTTCTGAAACTATTCCAATCAATAGAAAAGGAGGGAATCCTTCTTAACTCATTTTATGAGGCCAGCATCATCCTGATACCAAAGTCTGGCAGAGACACAACAAAAAAAGAGAATTTTAGACCAATATCCCTGATGAACATCGATGCAAAAATCTTCAATAAAATACTGGCAAACTGAATCCAGCAGCACATCAGAAAGCTTATCCACCATGATCAAGTGGGCTTCATCCCTGGGATGCAAGGCTGGTTCAACATATGCAAATCAATAAACGTAATCCAGCATATAAAGAGAAACAAAGACAAAAACCACATGATTATCACAATAGATGCAGAAAAGGCGTTTGACAAAATTCAACAACGCTTCATGCTAAAAACTCTCAATAAATTAGGTATTGATGGGATGTATCTCAAAATAATAAGAGCTATCTATGACAAACCCACAGCCAATATCATACTGAATGGGCAAAAACTGGAAGCATTCCCTTTGAAAACTGGTACAAGACAGGGATGCCCTCTCTCACCACTCCTGTTCAACATAGTGTTGGAAGTTCTGGCCAGGGCAATCAGGCAGGAGAAGGAAATAAAGGGTATTCAATTAGGAAAAGAGGAAGTCAAATTGTCCCTGTTTGCAGATGACATGATTGTATATCAAGAAAACCCCATCGTCTCAGCCCAAAATCCCCTTAAGCTGATAGGCCACTTCAGCAAAGTCTCAGGATACGAAATTAATGTGCAAAAATGACAAGCATTCTTATACACCAATAACAGACAAACAGAGAGCCAAATCATGAGTGAACTCCCATTCACAATTGCTTCAAAGAGAATAAAATACCTAGGAATCCAACTTACAAGGGATGTGAAGGACCTCTTCAAGGAGAACTACAAACCACTGCTCAGTGAAATAAAAGAGGATACAAACAAATGGAAGAACATTCCATGCTCATGGATAGGAAGAATCAATATTGTGAAAATGGCCATACTGCCCAAGGTAATTTATAGATTCAATGCCATCCCCATCAAGCTACCAATCACTTTCTTCACAGAATTGGAAAAAACTACTTTGAAGTTCATATGGAACCAAAAAAGAGCCCACATTGCCAAGTCAATCCTAAGCCAAAAAAAGCAAAGCTGGAGGCATCATGCTACCTGACTTCAAACTATACTACAAGGCTACAGTAACCAATACAGCATGGTACTGGTACCAAAACAGAGATATAGACCAATGGAACAGAATAGAGCCCTCAGAAATAATGCCGCATATCTACAACTATCTGATCTTTGAAAAACCTGACAAAAACAAGAAATGGGGGGAAAGGATTCCCTATTTAATAAATGGTGCTGGGAAAACTGGCTAGCCATATGTAGAAGGCTGAAACTGGATCCCTTCCTTACACCTTATACAAAAATTAATTCAAGATGGATTAAAGACTTAAATGTTAGACTTAAAACCATAAAAACCCTAGAAGAATACCTAGGCAATACCATTCAGGACATAGGCATGGGCAAGGACTTCATGTCTAAAACACCAAAAGCAATGGCAACAAAAGCCAAAATTGACAAATGGGATCTAATTAAAGTAAAGACCTTCTGCACAGCAAAAGAAACTACCATCAGAGTGAACAGGCAACCTACAGAATGGGAGAAAAATTTTGCAATCTACTCATCTGACAAAGGGCTAATATTCAGAATCTATAATGAACTCAAACAAATTTACAAGAAAAAAACAAACAATCCCATCAAAAAGTGGGCAAAGGATATGAACAAACACTTCTCAAAAGAAGACATTTATGCAGCCAAAAGACACATGAAAAAATGCTCATCATCACTGGCCATCAGAGAAATGCAAATCAAAACTGCAATGAGATACCATCTCACACCAGTTAGAATGGTTATCATTAAAAAGTCAGGAAACAACAGGTGCTGGAGAGGATGTGGAGAAATAGGAACACTTTTACACTGTTGGTGGGACTGTAAACTAGTTCAACCATTGTGGAAGTCAGTGTGACAATTCCTCAGGGATCTAGAACTAGAAATACCATTTGACCCAGCCATCCCATTACTGGGCATATACCCAAAGGATTATAAAACATGCTGCTATAAAGACACATGCACAGGGATGTTTACTGCAGCACTATTCACAATAGGAAAGACTTGGAAAACAACCCAAATGTCCAACAATGATAGACTGGATTAAGAAAATGTAGCACATATACACCATGGAATACTATGCAGCCATATAAAATGATGAGTTCATGTCCTTTGCAGGGACATGGATGAAGCTAGAAACCATCATTCTGAGCAAACTATCGGAAGTACAGAAAAACAAACACCGCATGTTCTCACTCATAGGTGGGAATTGAACAATGAGAACACATGGACACAGGAAGGGGAACATCACACACCGGGGCCTGATGTAGGGTGGGGGGAGGGGGGAGGGATAGCATTAGGAGATATACCTAATGTAAATGACGAGTTAATGGGTGCAGCACACCAACAATGCACATGTATACATATGTAACAAACCTGCACCTTGTGCACACGTACCCTAAAACTTAAAGTATAATTAAAAAAGGGTAATTATGCCAACATTTATTGTTGTCCACATATACAGATTGATATAGATATATAATATTTCTTAACCATTGTAATCATATCATTATTGTGAGTGTGAAGTGATAGCTCATTGTGGTTTTGATTTCCATTTCCGTAATGATTAATTATATTAAGCATCTTTTCATGTGCTTATTGGCCATTTGTGTATCTTCTCTAGGGAAATAAATACTCAAATCTTTTGGTTAATTTCCAGAGTTCTAAAAAAGTTGTTTTCGAAATTTTTTGGCTAGTGTTCTTATTGTTTTTATATAGGAGTGTTTTTTTTTAGTTCCTTACTCCACCATTCTTGAAGTCATCTAGATCTGAGATTTAATGTCCACGACTATCTCCTCCTTTGCACCAAATGTTGTTAGACCAACTTGTGCTATTTTTTTTTGGAACTGAATAGATAACAATATCACAAATTATCACATGCATTATAACTCAGTGTAAAACTGTGGGGATTTTCAGAAGATTAGGCTATGTGAGCCAGGATCCCTGTTGTTTTGTGTTTTCACTGTTTGTGTTTGTATCTCTTGCCCGTGAAGCATCATGTTAACATGGGAATTTTTGTCTCAAAATTGTTACTGAAAAATATACATGGCAAATACTCATCATTCTAAATGGAAATATTAGATTATCTAATAGAGGGTATGTTTAATACACTATGAAAAATGTTCTGTAAGTCCTAGCCCACTACCAGCCTCCAGTGTAATCAAGGGAAGCTGTGAGTGATCAGGAAGGATAACTGGTGAGTGAGAAATACTTTGAAGTTTGTTTTAATACTATGCATTTCTCTCCCCTCTCCCCCAATCTTCAAGCCATCAAGAGAACTAACTATTCTGAGCTTGTTATGTGTCCTCTGGAATTTGGACAACACTTGAAATGTGCCCTTTGAAGCTAAGAAAGCCCAAGGGGTAGTGACTGAGGCACACCTAAAAAAATAATTTAAAGACTGGTTGGAGTTGCCCATGACTGCAAAGCAGAGAGAGGGTTGCAATGGGAGCAGCCTACACTTTAAATTTGGTGGGGCAAAAGTACAAAGTGTTTACCATATGCCAAAAGATGTATCCACGCTTGAAGCTTCTTGAATGGCCCCCACTGAAGAGGCATGCATGTGGCAAAGTGATCCCAGCCTTCAGAGCATGGGTGGAGTGTACAACCGGAGGTGGGAGCAGAGGGGAAGAACAGTAAGCAAAGAATAATGGTATCATCAACAGAAACAAACAATGAGTGAGAAGACTGGTAGGAAAGAGAGAAGTTTTGAGTTTGAGTTTAGACATTATGTTGTGATTTAGTTTCCCAAAGATTATTTCACATGAGTTAAAGGGGTCTCTGCTACCTTCTTTGTATACATGTAATATTTCCAAAGTATTTTTAAGAAGTTAGCACTATTTTCATTAACCTGGGATGCTTCACTAAAACTAAGACTCAAAGCCCAAGTTCTAGTCCTAGTTGTATAACCGAGTTGCATGGAACTTTAACTGCTGTGTCTCTCATTTTCTCCACTATAAAACACAGATAATACCTGCCCTACCATCTCACAAGGTTGTGATGATGATGATAAAGGATATAGGATAATTTATGTGGAAGTTCTTTGAAAAGAACCAAATGCAAGATTTATTCCAAAACTATTTCTCATAATGAGTATATACCAGTGATCTGGCAGGAATAGGACAAGAAGCAACGAAGTTCCAGTTTGTATTCCAGGACAGGAACCTAGCAGGCCCTGGTAATCTGTAAAGAAACAATGATTGTAAGCTATGGCCAGTGCTCACCTGGAACAAAGTGCTGACTGAGGGTGAGGCTCTGGGGAACTGCATAGTTTTTGCTCTATAACATTAAGGAAAGGAGGGACCTATCGGGTAGAGATGCTGAGTTTAACAGCACTGGATAATAATAAAAAGTGAAACAAACGGAAGTTCCTAGTTTGTCACTTCAGAAAGTTCCTAATTTGTCACTTCAGAAAGTTCCTAATTTCTCACTTCAAAAAGTTCCTAATTTCTCACCTCAAAGTATCGACTTTCTGAAACTCAAGAGGGACCCTGCTGAAAGAAACTCATCCCTGGACAGAGGAAGCAGCTCTTTCCCTGCCACCCCTTGGGCTAATGAATCTGTTCCTCCTTTCCTGGGGGCGTTCCCTTTCTAGAGGAAAACAATTATCTTCATGTCCCACCCCTTATTCACAGTAGACCTGTAACCAGCGTTAAGCTTCAGCGGTATGCTGGAGCAGGCAAATTGAAGAGTCAGTGTCAAAGATTCCAAAAGACTTCCAAGAATTTGTTACATTATATGTACCAGAAACCTGCGTATTAAGGATGCTGTACCAAGGGCAATGAAGTTTGTCCTTATGTTTGTTAGCTAGAGCATCAGGGTGTTTCCTTTTCTTTTCTTTTCTTTTTTCTTTTCTTTTCTTCTTTTCTTTTCTTTCTTTCCTTCTTTCTTTCCTTCCTTTCCTTCCTTTCTTACAGGGTCTCATTCTGTTGCCCAGGCTGGAGTGGTGCAGTGGTGCAATCATAGCTTACTGCAGCCTCAAACTCCTGGGCTCAAGCAATCCTCCCACCTCAGCCTCCCGAGTAGCTGAGACTACAGGCAAGCACCACCATGCCTGGCTAATTTTTGTATTTTTTGCAGAAACGGGGTCTCACTGTGTTGCCCAGGCTGGTCTTAAACTCCTGAGCTCAAGTGATCCTTGGCCTCCCAAAGTGCTGAGATTATAGGTGTTAGCCACTCTGTGCCCAGCCCAGGGTGTACTTCTATTAGTTTACTGATCTGATTAACTCACATCTAGACTAGATGCTGGGATCCTAGAAATCCCCCAGCATGATACAGAGGAAGGAATTCACAGACTTTGAGAAAAAAATATGCTAGTGTAAATTTATCACCTGTGATTCGCCTGTTCATCCCCTAATAATGTCCTCTGAAAGACCAGATGACTTGAGACAAATTGATGAGTTAACCTATGATATCTTCTTTTTTCTTTGAAAATAATGTAAAACTTTTAGAAGAATTGCAAGAATAAGAGTGGCACAAAGAACATTCATATGCCCTTTACTCAAATGTATCTATTGCTAACAGTTCACCTTATTTGCTTTATCATTTGTACACACATTCTTTTTATGTGTGTGCATGTACACACACATAATTTTTCTGAACTTTTTGAGAGTACTTTGCATATCCCATAAGCCCTTCACTGTGTATTTTCTTTCTTTCTTCTTTTTATTTATTTATTTTTTTGGCAGAGTCTCGCTCTGTCTCCTAGGCTGGAGTGCAGTGGCGCAATCTCGGCTCACTGCAAGCTCCACCTCCCGGGTTCACGCCATTCTCCTGCCTCAGCCTCCTGAGTAGCTGGAACTACAGGCGCCCACCACCACTCTTGGCTAATTTTTTTTTTTTTTTTTGTATTTTTAGTAGAGATGGGGTTTCACCATGTTAGCCAGGATGGTCTCGATCTCCTGACCTTGTGATCTGCTTGCCTTGGCCTTCCAAAGTGCTGGGATTACAGGCTTGAGCCACGGCACCTGGCCCCACTGTGTATTTTCTAAGAATAAGAATATTCTCTTACATAACCATACTATAGCTGTTAACTTCATTAAACTTAACATGAATACAAAGCTTTGATCTAATTGAACATTCATATTCCAATTTTGCCAATTGACCAATAATGTCCTTTACAGTACTTGTTTATGCTTTAGCACAGGATCCAGTCTAGGACCAGGTATTGCATTTAGGTACCACGTCATTTTAGTCTTCTTTAGTCTAGAACATTTACACAATTTTTCTTTTAGAACACTGAGGTTTTTTTCCATCTCTAATGGTCTTTTTTTAATTTTTAATTTTTAGCTTAAGTTCTGGGATACATGTGCTGAACGTGCAGGTTTGTTACATAGGTATACATGCGCCATGGTGGTTTGCTGCACCTATCAACCCGTCATCTAGATTTCAAGCCCCACATGTATTAGGTATTTGTCCTAATGCTCTCCCTCCCCTTGTCCCCCAACCCCCGACAGGTCCCGGTGTGTGATGTTCCCCTCCCTGTGTCCATGTTTTCTCATGAACATTGAGATTTTTGAAGAATACAGTCTCCATTCCTTCTGTTTTAATAGAGTATTCCTCATTTGGAGTTTGTCCACTATTTCCTCATTTCGAGATTCATATTATGCATTCTTGGCTAGAAAACTACATAATTGATGCTGTGTCCTTCTTGGGGCATTGTATTTGAAGGCAGAGGATGATGTCTATCGGCCTCCCGCCATGGGCAATGATAATTTTGATTACCCAATCAAGTTATTTTCTGATTTTTCACTTTATAGTTACTATTTTTTCTCTAGCAGCTAATAAGCAGTCTGTGGAGACACACTTTAAGAACAATGCAAATATTTTGCTCCTCACCAAAAATTTCCCTTTGTCTTAGCATCAGTTGATGATCCAATCTTTACTATGATGGTTGGAAAATTATGATACTCAATCCCTATTATCTTTTAAAACAACTTTATTGGCTTGTTCTTTCTAGGTGGAGATGCTAGTGTGACATACTACATCACAATGAGCTTGCCAATTTCAATTGGAATAATGAGTCTTGGATAGCAAAGACTAGCTGAGGACACTGAACCAGCGTAGACATGGGGATGCTGTGAGTGCTAGAACAGGCAGCAGGGCCTGTATGGTAATCAGGAATGTGTTTCACAGGGATCTTTGGCATTGTGTAATTGAACAGGGACCCAAGCACAGAAATAGCTGGGCAGCCTGCTGAGGTCCTTTTACAACGGACAAAACTCCTGGTTTAGTGGACAGAGACCTGACTTGATTTGCCACAACAGAGAGGCATGGCCTTTTAGCCAATTACCAGACCTGAGCAAATGAAGGGGAGGATGTGTTACCTTGAGGAAGAACACCACAAGTGTTTGCATCATTCCTCTGTGCATTCCTGTTGCATTTTCCTCTCTGCTTTTCCCCCAGTGAACCTATAGCCATTTTCCCTGGGGAAGAAGAAATACCCCCAAAGTTTGGAAATTAGTAGAGACTATCTCTGAATTAACACTAATTTCTAGACTGCCAGAATACTATGGTCACCAGTCAGACTTTTAGAATAGGGATTGACAAGATATCAACTCAGTTTTGACCCTAGTCAGTCTCACTAGACCAATGAAACTGCCAAACCCAATCTAGTGGAAACATCTTCAGTTACTGAAGGTATAAATGACATGTATATATAGCAAATGACAGAATGCCTCCCTGGGCTCCTTGAGCCACAGACAGGGCTTTTAAGACTATGTTGGCAAAAGGACCAAGTGAAATCTCCCAGACTTCCTCCTGCCTAATAAAAGAGCAATACTGCCTCCCTTGTAGAACTGCAGAAGTAAATGTCATTAGCAATGACCTGTAGGATGTTGGAGTGATGACTTAATTCATATTTGGCTACTTTAAAAGGCAGGTAGGTTTCAAAGTAACCTTAGATTGCTGTTCATTGTATGTCAACTCTAAATGTGGCTACTGTTTCAGCTATGATCTTATAGGCACTAAACAAGTAGCTATTGATCTAATGAAAGCATTTTCTTTATATATCAACCAAGGAACCAAGGTGAGGCAAGTAAAGCACTTGCCTAAGGCACAAAATTTAAGGGAGTACCAAAAAACTCAATCACCAAGATAAATAATATTTAATGCAATATTTTATAAAACCAAAATTTATGCAAAAAAATTATGAAACACAAAATAGCAAAATTTTAAATAGAAACAGGACCAGCAATAAACAGAGAACACCAGAAGCAGAACACACCTTCATTATCTTGCCACAGTGTATGTCAACTCATCAGCCACATGCCACTCACTTGCAGGGAATCTTCATCACCTTACCATCCCACTATCATCATAAACATCATAATGCTAGTCTACCATTGATGACATCATGTTGATTGAAACCAGAGAGCAAAAATTAGCAGGTTTCCCAGATGCTAGAAAACAATCCTCTAGAATATAGAGGAGCCTGCTGAAACTGCAGTAGTCTCAGTGGTGCAATGGTGGAAGGGGTATGTGTGTCTAGTGATCTGAGACATACTGGATATACCTTCCAAAGTGCACAAAAAGTTGTATCTTAGACTCCCTACCATTTAATGGGCTTCAGTGGGTGTTGGAAAAAACATATGTCACATTTGATTGTTGCTTCTTTCCATTTACTGGTTACTGTTAAAATCTTCTATCTTTAGGAGGACCCAGAGCAAGAGGTGGTGTTCCAGCAGCCCCAGGCTATAGTGGGTATGAGTCTGCCACGTGACCCTTATCACCCAATAAAACCAATGCTACCCAGAACATCTGTGGCAGATTGGGATATTGTGACAGCTTGTGTAAAGTCCACAAAGCAGAATCACAGCAAGAAGCTCCTGGAGCTCTGAAACAAACCCATGTTCCCTTAAAGGAAATAACTTCTGTCCTTTAAAAACCAATTCCTCTCTTGCTTTCAGTTTCTGGTCTAGATTGAATTTCTAACGTAGAACTTCAAATGACCATGTAACCCAAACTGTCCATCATAAATTGGGTGCTGAGAGCTACCTAACTATAAACTTGGGTGTGCCCTGAAGCATTTCATCTCCAATGGAAGCTGTGTAATTGGAATGTGACCTAAGCAGATCTTGAAGGTAAAAGCCCCAGCATACCTAATCCTGCCACACAGCCATTCTTCCAATGGCTCACCCTACAACCTCATGGGGCGTTCAAGTTGTGTTTATAGCTAGCTCTGCATAATATGCTTGCAGCACCCAGAAGTGAACTGTTCTAGAATTATAGCCCTGAAGGGTACCCCTGAAGGAGAGTGGAGAAGTAAAATTTTCCCAGCGGACAGAAGTTCAAAGAGTGCAACTTCTGGTCCACATTGCCTGCTTTACTTTTAGGCCAGGATCTATACCAGGGATCAACAAACTTTTTCTCTGAAGGACCGGATAGTAAGTATCTTCTGCTTTGCTTGTCACATACAATCCCTGTTCCAACTGCTCAATTCTACCCTTGGAGTGCAAAAACCACCACAGAGAGTATGTAAATATATTGGTATAGCTGTGTTCCAATAAAACTTTATTTACAAAAACAGGCAACAAACTGGAGTTTGCCAATCTCTGATCTATACCAATCCATTGGCAGGAGCTAATGGTTTGGTCAGATGGTTATGGATTTGGAAGAAATGAAAAGGAGAATTGGTAACAAGGTTGATCTCCTAATTTTGGGTTCATAGAATCCTAAGTGGCCTGAAGATAGAACTATATAATATTATGTAATAGTGATTTCCTTAATAACCTTATGTATTCTGTATGTTACACATAAAATACTACTCTGAGAAGGGATCCATAATCTTTGCCAGACTATCAAAGGCTTTGTAAGATGAAAAGAACTTCTCAGAATGGACCTAGAGAGTGAGAATTTTCATATCTCAAGTAGAATGCTTCCCAAAAGGCCCTAGTCTCCATTGCAGAGGAATGGTACCAGCAAGGTCAGGAAGAGCAAATCCAGAAATAGTTTCTATTCTAGTGAGGGGAAATTACTACCCCACCTATAATGGAAGGGGTTTAAACCAATCAACCTGCCACAAGATTATGGCTTGTCACCTCAAAGTATAGTACCCTACGAGGAACACAGAGTTTGTTGCTGCTGCTGATGAATTGGGTTAAAGTCCATGAGATTCACTGATCTTATCATATACATTATTGCAGAAGCAGCAAACCTCATAGATTGTTGGAAAGGCTTAATGAAGACTCAGTTATGACACCACCTGGGAAGCTAACACATTGCAAGGTTGAGATGCTGTGCTATAGGATGTAGAATCACTCTGAAAGTGCTCTCTCTCTCTCTCTCTCTCTCTATATATATATAGCCATTTTCTCATCATCAGAATACATGGATCTGGGAACCAAAGGGCAGAAAAGGTTCCTAGCACCTCTCAATAGTAAACCTAATGATCCACTGACAAAACTTTTGTTTCCCATACTTGAAACTTGGAAGTTGAAGACAGTAACCCCTGGCAGTAATGACTTCATCAGTATCAAAGGCCTTGGCAGTAGATGGCCAGCTAATGGAGGAGAATGAGTGAGGCAGCTTGATAATTGTATGAGTTACATTCCTGAGAATCCTTTTTTTTTTTTTTTTCATTCCTGAGAATTCTAAGAAATAACAGGGCGGGGGCTCAGTATAGAGGGAACTGGAGATTCTTCAAGGCTGGATGGAAGTAAATCCAAAGAAATGATGTGTGTGACTTATTCTAACCACACTGTGATTACTTAGACATAACAGCAGTTTTGTCCACGAAATCTGTGAATTTTACAGTCATGCAACTAGAAGAATCATGACTTATGTTTTTTGTTTGTTTGTTTGTTTGTTTTTTCAGAAGGAGTTTCGCTCTTGTTGCCCAGGCTGGAGTGCAGTGGCTCGATCTCGGCTCACCACAACCTCTGCCTCCCAGGTTCAAGAGATTCTCCTGCGTCAGCCTCTGGAGTAGCTGGGATTACAGGCATGCGCCACCAGGCCCGGCTAATTTTGTATTTTTAGTAGAGACAGGGTGTCTCCACGTTGGTCAGGCTGGTCTCCAACTCCCGACCTTAGGTGATCCGCCCACCTCGGCCTCCCAAAGTGCTGTGATTACAGGCGTGAGCCACCGTGCCCGGCCGACTTATGTTTTATAATTCATATATTAATAGCTGTTTTCATTTACTTTTGATACTTTTAGTTGTTTTAGCTGTTAACATTTGTTTGCATCCTTGGGAACTTAGGTATGTACTCCCCTATCCATGTTATACCCACGGTTATCTGGAAGAACATGGCTCTTAAGTTACTCCAGGCTGGTGTGGTCTGGGGAAGCAAGAGTTACCATACAACTTGGTACTTTGTTACATGTACTCTTCTGGTGTTCACTCTAACAGGATTCTAAGTTCCTTAAGGACAAGGACTATCTTTCATAACAATGCTACTCCAAGTGTGATCTGTGAACTGTTTTCCAGTTCCTGCCTAAGTAAGTATAGGAATTGAAATTAAACTTTTTTAAACTTTCATAGAAATTTGACAGGATAATGTAGAAACATTTTGGGATTTATACTTTCTATATTTCAGTGGTGTTTTAAAAAATGTTCTAGTATTTTAAATAACATTTTCATTTTTATTGCATTTTATACAAGTATTGGTCCACTACGATTGGAAGTTTGTAGAAAAGTCCTTCACTACATATTTTGAGAAAGAATTCTTACTATAACACTTTTTCTTTAGATGTGAAGTTTTATTTTAAGTTTCTCTTTGAGGACAATCTTTACAGTTTAATGAGAATGACTGAACTACAAGTGACAATTTTGGCAAAATATTACCAATGAAATAAGAGGCAGAATTTAAAATAGAAAAATAAATTATTATGTATACTGCCAGTAGCATTATAGATACCATTAGATATATCTTTTAGTTAATTTATTTCAGATGAGGGACAAATGATGACTTGTAACATCTTTTGATTCTAACAAGAATTTTTTTCTTTACAAAGAAGAAAAAGATTTTATGTTTCTATTTGTTCACAATAAATTTGTTTTTATGAAACCCTAGTTTTTAATATATATACAAGTTTACTTTGAAAGACGCTTTGTAAAACACTTTTTTCACTTTTCACTTAATGGCTTTTAAAATCTATTTTTAATTTTTATTTTATTTTAATTTTTTTTAGACAGGGTCTCACTCTGTCGCCCAGGCTGGAGTGCAGTATCTAACATAGCTCACCACAGCCTCAACCTCCTGGGCTCAAATGATCCTCTCACCTCAGACTCCTGAGTAGCTGGGACTACAGGCACATGCCACTACGCCTGGCTAATTTTTTAACTTTTTGTAGAGATAGGGTGTCCTTATGTTGCCCAGGCTGATCTCAAACTCCTGAACTCAAGCAATCCTCCTGCCTCAACCTCCCAAAGTGCTGGGATTATAGGTATGATTCACCATACCCAGCCTAAAATACATTTTTAAAATCATGGACCTTATACTAATTTTGCCTAGTATGGTGCTGGTTCTTAAATATATGACATATACATTAAGGTAGTCTTAATGTTGTATTTCAAGCATGTGGTCTAGAAAACCAAAAATTCTCAGAACTGAGTTGTATCACCTGAAAAATGAATAAAAATTATATCGAATAACTAGACCATTAATTCATTCAACATGTCCTGGACACCTGTGTGCCATGTATCCAAAGATAGACCATGGTATTAAAATGTAATTTTAACTTTCTTGCAACCAGGGGTCTTCTTATTTTGTACTCCCTTAATAGCCAAGTAATTATACCCTTAAAAAGGCTTATTTTTTTTTGTCTAATACCAGAAGCCTAGTTCTGAATTCATAATTATTTAAGAAGGAACTATTCTGGTACACTGAGGATTAACCCATTTCCATATTATAATACACTATAAGGTGAAAAAAGTAGGAGATAAGACTATATGTGCACTACAATTACAAAAGAGAAAAACATGCATATGAAAATAGCCTAGAAGGCAATAAAAATGATAATAGCTGTGTTGGAGTATGGGTGGTTTGTAGTTTCTCTGTGTTTCAAACCTTTTATAATATATTACTTTCATAATTTAAAAAAATATGGGCAGTGGACAGGAACAGACCACTCACAAAAGAAATTCAACTAGGAAGCAAACACAGAAAACCATTCACGCTCACTAATAAAGAAATATATATTAAAACAACACTAGGGTGCAATTCTTCACGTAATTAACAAAAAGTAATTTTGTAACATAATACCATTAAGGATTATTATTGGGAATATAGGAGAACGGGAACTCTTATACATTGTAGGTGATACTGTAAATTGGTTTGACCCTTGTTATGGGTTGAATTGTGTCTTCCCTAACATGCATATGTTGAAGTCCTCACTACGAGTACACCAGAATGTGACCTGATGTGAAAATAGGGTCATTGGAGATGTAATTATTTAAATTAGGATGAGGTCATACTGGAATAGGATGGGCCTCTCATCCTATATGACTGGTGTCCTTATAAAAAAAGGATATTTAGGGACAGTCACACACACAGGAAGAATGCTATGTGAAAACAAAGGCAGATATAAGGAGATGCTTCTACAAGGCAAGGAGTTTCAAAGATTGCCAGCAAACCACCAGAAGCTATGGAAGAAGCATTGAACAGATGTTTCCTCACAACTCTCAGAAGGAACCAACCCTGCCAACACATTGATTTTGGACTTCTAGCCTCCAGAACTATGAAACGAATTTTTGTTGTTTAAGTCACCCAATTTGTGGTACTTAGTTATGGCAGCCCTAGCAGACCAATACAACCATTACATACTGAAAATAGCCTCCAAAAAGTCTCTATATAATATAAATATCTATGAAAAACCATATAAAAATGATGTGGTGGAACTGTTTTTTCTTTCTCTTTTACCATTTTATTTAATGTGCTTATATTATTTTTATAATGAAAGAAACATTAACAAAATATAAAAATAATTTGTTTCTTAATTCCCTTGTTGATTCATGGGCCATTAATTGAGAAATATATCTGTTTAATTTCTTTCTTTCACTCTTGTTGCCCAGGCTGGAGTGCAATGGTGTGATCTTGGCTCACCGCAACCTCTGCCTCCCAGGTTCAAGCGATTCTCCTGCCTCAGCCTCCCACGTAGCTGGGATTATGGGTATGTGCCACCACGCCCAGCTAATTTTGTATTTTTGGTAGAGACGGGGTTTCTCCATGTTGGTCAGGCTGGTCTCAAACTCCCGACCTCAAGTGATCCACCCGCCTCAGCCTCCCAAAGTGCCGGGATTACAGGCATGAGCCACCACACCTGACCTATCTGTTTAATTCCTAAGGGGCATTTCAGCTCTGAAATTTTTGATTCTGCAAAACATACAAGACAATAGAGTTTCCCCGTTGATGTGTTAATATTCCTTGTGGTTAAGAAAACCTTTCAAGGAAACATGGATGGAAATTAAATATAAATCTTATTGGCATAAGGGACTCAAGTCAAATATACAGCAATTGTAAGAATTGCAAGACTCACTGAATTCCGTGTGTCAACCCTGACAGATGCTCATCTGGCCTCTGTCCCATCACTGGCCTCTGCCCAAGTACTTACAATGATAGAGAGGTCACCGCTTGTTCATTTAGGCCAGACAATTGTTGCAGAGCAATCAGATTAAAAAGTCTTTAGTATACTGAGCTGAATTCTGCTGCTTTTTCTAGTTTCTAGGGTTCTCCTTGAAGCAACACAAAATAAATTTATTACCTTACTCATATGGCTCCCTTTAAAATATATGAAGTCTTTTTTCTTCGGGTCAAATGCTTAATTCTTGAAAATTATTCCTTATGCGATATTGCTTCCAGATTCTCTTTTCATGTTTATCCAGTCATTCTCTAGTCTATTGGTATACCTCAAAATATGGTACAAAAATTAAGTTTCTCCAGTTTAAGCTGAATGAAACAAATTATTGTGGAAAAATTATCACCTTTGACCTAATACTAGCCTAAACACTAAAAATTATTATTGCTATAAATACTGTTCCAGGCCCTTTGCATATATTATGATATGGTTTGGCTCTGTGTTCCCACCCGAATCTCATGTCGAATTGTAATCCCCAGTGTTGGGGGAGGGGGCCTGGTAGGAGGTGATTGGATCATGGGGCGGATTTCCCCTTTGCTGTTCTTGTGATAGTGAATTCTCAGGAGATCTGGTTGTTTAAAAGTGTGTAGCACTTCCCCCCTCACTCTTTCTCTCCTGGCCATGTTAAAATGTACCTGCTTCCCCTTTGCCTTCCACCATGATTGTAAGTTTCCTGAGGCCTCCCCAGCCATGCTTCCTGTACAGCCTGTGGAACCATAAGCCAATTAAACCTCTTTTCTTTATAAATTACCCAGTCTCAGATAGTTCTTTATAGCAATCGGAGAATGGACTAATACATATTATCTCATTTTCATCCCCTTAATCACTGTGTACTATTATTAATCATATTTTACAAATAAGAAAACAGAGGCACAGAGAAAAAATGTGCCCAAAGTCACAAAGATCAAACTAAGATCAGTTGAAGCCCAAAGCCCATTCTCTTAACCAGCTACCAATATGCATTTGCTGAATAAGAGGTTAATAGATTCTTGTGGAATGAAGGAAGGATTTATATATTTACATTTTTCATAATTTGTAGGCTTGTCCTAATCCTGCCATTTATGTAATTAGCATTTAACTGAAATCCCCAGACACTGTTCCTATAAACAGCCTTTAACCCTCATTCCAAACAGCATTAGCTTTCATCTCTTTAACCTAAATGCAAATTGGGAGATATACCTAATGCTAGATGACGAGTTAGTGGGTGCAGCGCACCAGCATGGCACATGTATACATATGTAACTAACCTGCACAATGTGCACATGTACCCTAAAACTTAAAGTATATAAAAAAAAAAAAGCCTACATTTCTCTCGATTCCATTTCACCTTGTTGTTTTGGGCTCGTTATTATAGTCCGTGAAGATATTTCTGTATGTTGCCTATCATGTCAGTGCTCTCCTACCTTTGTGGCAACCAAAAATTTAATGAGTACACCTTCTCCAATCATTCTACAGTTGAAAACAGAGAGATAAATGCTTTGCCCTAATTTTCTATGACATAAACTATCGCTTTTATAACTATACATTTCTATGAATAAAATAAACGTGTTAATAGAAAAATTCAGTTTTCAATCTATAATTCAGTTTTAATTATTTCATGTTGATGTTCAGCTCCAATAGGACTGAATCTAAGACATTTTGGTGAAGTGTTAGGAAACGGGGAGAATGACAGCATGTAATGCAATATAAGAACCATCAGCTTTATGGAGTATGTCAGTTAAGATGCCTGAATGCAAGTAATGGAAAACCCAACCCCAACTGGCTTCAACAATAAAGTCAGTTTATTAAATTATGACAAGGAGAACTGAGATAAGGCAGTTTTGGTAATTCACTGTCTCGACAATTTTATCAAGGATTCGGGTCCTTTCCATTTTTCTGCTCTGAGGTTCTCAGTTTGTCTGTTACTCTATTCATAGTTGCAGAATAGCCACAACAGCTCCAGTCACGATGTCCTCAAACAACAACTTCCAAAGGCAAGAAGAGAGGACATCCTTTTCTGGTATCCCTTTCTCAGAAAAAGGCTTCTGAGAAAATCTCAAATAAACTTTTCCACATGTGTTATTGACCAGAATCGTATTACATGTCTGTGCCTAAGCCAGTCATTAACAGGAGTGATAAAATTATCACGGCTCATTTAGCCTGGCTAAGGGTTGGAACTGGAGAGAGGTCTAGCCTCTCATAAGACCCATAGTGCCTCATACCAGTACAAATTAGGGTTATGTTATCATGGAAGAGGGAGTGGTGCTAAGCAACCAATGGTGTCTGTGACATGTAACAGGGTATGTTCAGATATTTTAAAATGTGGAATGAATAGAAGACATCCAAATATACTTGCACAATTATGTACAGAAAAGTTAAATACTATTTAACAGTGGAACAAAATTGTTAAAATCCAAACCAATTGGAAGAACTAAAATAGTACAATACTCTTGATGGGCATTATTATGGATAAAAGGTGTGGCTGATAGCAAAATGCTAGAAATAAACTGCCACATATTTCATCCATTCAACAAGGATTGTATCAAAAAGGAAGAGGAAATTTCTTTCAGAAAATCCAAGTAGAATTGAGTAAACGCACATTGAAGTAACATGATTTTGCATTTATTTCATAGAAAAATAAGCAATATACTTCAGGCTTCCTTATGTTTATACAAGTATACGCCATAGTTTCTTTGATGTCTTCAGTATAAAAGCACACTAATACCAGTTTTTAATAAGGAATAAGAGTGATATAGTGAATATTTCATTTTGAGGAGTTGGCAAAAAGATTATTTTTAAGTTTACTTCAAAGGAAAAGGATGAAATAATAAAAGATGAAAGACTGATTCATGTTCTCAGAGCTAGTTAATTCAGAAGACTCCATGGTCCCATTTTTATCTGCTGACTGCAATCTTTCCAAGATAATTGATCTAGGTTTCTGTTTTATTGCATTTGCTGTCACTCATTGCATTGTTTGCCAGATTAGAAGTGTTTGATACGAGTTTATGTACTAGGTATAATTTCAATATGTCATCCAGTCTTTGTTCATCTTTCACTGCCAGTTGAAGGCTTACAGTTGGCTCTCCAGGAAATCTTAATTCACTATTATCTAACTGCTGCATTTAAAAAAATGAGGGAGGGATTTCATCAATTGCCGTTTCCAAGATAATTCCATAAACCCTACATACTTAGAGCGACAGCAAGATAAGTTTGGTTGAAGTTTAAATTATTGAGTCTGGTTCATAACAATTTTACAAAAATAATATTGCAAGTCCCATGAGTCAGTTCCATTTCCTGGAATCAGGAAAACAGGAAGTATTTCTAAAACTATTCTAAGGACGTCAGTGGTATTCACAGGATAAAATGGGTATGGAGTACAATATTATCAAATCCAATAACATATAGAAAAGTTTTCTTATTTGGTGACCTTGGTAACTTTTGTGTTTGGGACATAGTAGAACAGACAATAAATAAGAGTCTAAATACCTGTTACAGAGCTAACGGAAGGGATGTTTAGCCATGGGCACTGCAGAGTACATATGCCTCAACTGAAAAGCAGGAGGAAATACTAGAGTAGGTACACAGAAGGAAATTGGTTCCCAGCTTTCTCAGTGATGTTGTTTTTCATGCATTCGGGGGCAGGGGGTCCCCAAGAGGGGAATGACAGGTGGAATTCAAGGAACAGAGCAAAGATATCTCAAAAAGTAATAATTTGCATCAGAAGATATTTCTAAGAAGCTCTGGTGAGTAATGTATTACTCAAAAGTCGTTAGCCTACAATTCCCTCTGAGGGCAAGGCTGCTGGGAGCCCCCCATCAAGTTACAGAACAGGGAACTTTTGTGTTTAAATTCAAACAAGCTTATCAAGACTGCTGCGGCTCAGGAAATGGGCAACAAAGGAAAAGACAATAAATAAAGTGCTCTCCACAATGAAATTTGTAAAAACCTTTTAAGAAAAGTAACTATCAAAAGAATTTTGCATAATACCTTACCCCAGGGGGTTTAAATCAAAGTTTCACAAATTCCTTATCTTCCTACAAATTGGAAAAGAAGAAAGAGCACATAAACAATGCAAGAGAGCGACATCATTCACTCACTCAATAAAACATTCATTTAGCACCTACTCATTTAGCACCAACTTTAAGCATTAAAGCATTAATACTTTAGTATTTAATTAGGATTAAAGTGCTCTACTAAAGTATTTAATTTTACTTCAGTATGAATTTTATTTTAGTGTTTTAGTATTTAATTTTACTAAAGTATTTAATTCCTATGAAAAGGAAAAGGTAGGATGGCTGGGATTTGCTTTCAAGTGATCCCTGACAGGAGGGAAATGTGCCAGGGTATAGGAAAATGAATAGCTATATATTGATGATTGTTGAAGGTGGGTGACAGTTACATGGGTAGTTCATTATATTATTCTCTCTGTTTCTGTGTATGTCTGTAATGTTCTATACTAAATAAATCAACATGGGGAGTCAGAGAATGCTTCCCAAAGAAGTTTGAAGGCAAATTTGAAGGCGGACAAGAGCAATCTAGCTAAAAGGAACACCTATCTTCTCATCTCAAAGAACTGGGGAATAATATTAGATGTTTAAAATAAAACTTTAAAAATCATGAAGTATGTGGCACATAATGGTGTATTTCATGTAACTACACAGTTTAAAGAATAACAATGAAATTAAATCTGTGTACCCACCACTCTTCTTAAGAAATACAACACCTTCAAAGCTCTCTATGCCCCTCCTGCACCTACCATCCTCAGCTCTCCACCTCCAAGACTAGTCATCCTCCTGAATTTTGTGCTAATTGTTCCTTGCTTATCTTTATAGTTTTATCACATGCGTATTTATCTCCAACCAATATGGTATGACTTAATTTTGCCTGGCTTTGAACTCCACATAAATGGAAGTATACTGCATGTGTTCTCTGACTTACTTTTTTCAGCATTGCTTTTGAGATTTATCCATGGTTTTGTATGTGCCTCTAGATCATCTTTTTTGTTGTTGGTATTCTATTGTATAAATATACCATAATGTATTCATCCTTTCTACTATTGATGGGCATTTGGGTTGTCTCCAGTTTGGGACAGTTTGCTACTGTAAATAATCTTTTACATGTCTTTGGAGAGCATGTACAAGAGTTTCCCTAGGGTATAACAGCCTAAGAGTAGAATTGTCTGGTAGCATTAAGATTGCTTTTTTGAAATGTCAGCTGATTAAATCAACTCATATTGGAGGCAGGCACTGTCAACTCTACTGTGGCTTAGCCAATTGTGTCAACACACTCAATAATGTTTCTCAGTCAATCTCAGCATTGGAAAAAAAAAAGGTATTCCAAGAACATAGTTTGGTAATGTGTTTCTTGTTCCATATGGGGGAGAGAAATGTTGAATCCAGGGGATGTAATCCTTTCCTTAGAAAGGTACCATTTGCTACAGATCAGGGTCCATTCCTGGGGCTTCATCACAGCTGAAATAAAATATCCCTCAAGACCATTTTCCTCCCTATGCTTTAAATCCTCACTCACCATGCAGATTTCTGAATTGTATTTCTCAGCAATCTTGATATCAGACAGAGGGAATACTCTGGGTAAAACACCATATGCAAAGATCCAGAGGGCCCAAACAGCCTATTCACTGGAAACAGATTGCTTCCACTGGAGAACAAGATGCTGAAGTATGAACCTGGTTGATGGCAGTGAGAACGGGGTTGTGGAAATTGCATGGTAATTCCTTAGAACCCTAAGAGGTTGAGGTTTTTAAGGCCATCATCTGAGAAGATAGTGAAGCCATTAATAGATATAAGACAGTCAAAGGAATAGGTTTAGGGTTGGGATGGGGAGCAGAGTTGGAAATGATGATGATGGGGTTCAGGATATGCTACCCCAAAATACAGCACGTTGCTTGGCATTTGAGTAAACAACAGAAGCAGGAAGGTCATTCTCACTTTCCCCTTGCCCTTCTCCTCTAAAACAGGTACAAAGGATTTTCTGACACTGCCCTGAAGCAGGTCATTAGACTCTCATTTGAGTGGTATCCTCTCTATACCTGGGAGAAAGGAACATCATTTTCTCTGAAGACACAGCGTCACAAAGAAGAATCTGAATAAACAGGCCTTGTTAAATTCCCCTGCCAGTTGATTACCATTAGATTATACTTTTGTATGTAATCATCCTTCACCACTATCCACTTCTTCATGAAATCTAGCATTAAGAATGCACAGGTTTACCTGTTTCTCTGAGTCTTCATTTCCTTAGGAAGGCTCCTGTATCATGTAAAACTTCTTAAATAAATGTGTCTGTGTTTCTCTTGTTAATCTGCCTTTCTTATAGGTGCCTCAGCCATGAACCTAGCCATGGATGAGAAAAACATATTTCTCCTCCCCTACAATGACTTTAGCATATACTAGGTGTGCAGGGCCCTCAAGACATCCAGGTGACAATGGCAAATCAGGAGTCTGGAAACCAGGTCTGGAGCTCAAGTGAAAAGCTGGGACCAGAGATACACATTTAGAAGTTATTCATAGGCTGGACATGGTGGCTCACGCCTGTAATCCCAGCACTTTGGGAGGCAGAGCCAGGCAGATCGCTTGAGCCCGGGAGTTCAAGACTAGCCTGGGCAACATGGCAAAAACCCCACCTTGACAAAAAATACAAAAAATTAGCCAGGTGAGGTGGTGCATGCCTATAGCCCCAGTTACTTGGGAGGCTGAGGTGGAAGGATCACTTGAGCCCAGAGGGTTGAGGCTACAGTGAGCCAAGGTCATACCACTGCACTCCAGCCTGGGCTACAGAGCAAGATACAGTCTCAAAAGAAAAAGAAGTTATTCACATATGCCTGAAATGAAATTGCCGAGAGAATGCAAGAAAAAAAGTTTTGAGCACAGGATCTTTTTTTTTCGTAGTCCAGTGCAGTAGTGAGAAGGGTGGAAAGAGTAGAACAAGGAGTTTGACCTGTAACTGACGGTGAACAAGCAATTGAGGTAACTCACTACCTTAGGGCCAGCAGAGCACAGGATCTTGAAGGAATACTTTCACTTAGGAAATAGAAAAAGGAGCCAGTAAAACCAATGCAAGAACATACAAGGCAAGGAAGGAAAGTGAGAACTGAAGGCTGAGGAAAGTGAAAAGGTTTGGAGTGGATCCTGTAGACAAAACCCTGGGGATTCATTCGCCTTGCGATAAATGAAAAGGTGTTTGATAATAAAGCCCAATTATTGAGCACATATTAGGTGTCAGGCACTATGCCAAGAACTTTGCCTATATTGTTTTTCATCTTCACGACAATTTTGGGGGCAGGTAATATTATTACTTCTATTTTACAGAAGAAGGAAAAGATTTATGATGTTGAGTATCTTGTCCAAGGTCACAGAGATGGTAAATGGGGGAGTCAGAACTTGAATCCATGTCTGCCTGACTCCAAAACTCAGGCCCTTGCCGTATGTCATGTAGTCGAGGCTTGGCCAAGATTAGCAGGAAATTATAGCAAAATTAACCAGTGTTTGACTTTTACCTGTGAATAAGAGGAGTGTGGTTTTCCCAGGGATCAGCTAGGTATTAGGAGGCCCCACCTCCTAATACCATCACCTTGGGGGTTGGGATTTTAACACATGAATTTGGGGGAGACATAAAGCTTCAGATCATAGCAAGCCCTAAAGAGCAGTTTGACTGCTACCTGCTTTAGAAGTGGAATTACTGCACATACCTGGCCAAACTCCAACTTAACTTAGAATCATGGAACTCTTTCTAGATCTGTAAAGGACATTAGAGGTCATTGAATCAGACCTCCTTTTTATATATGTTAGCCAAACAAAAGCAAAGAAAAATTCAGTGACTTTCCTAAGGTCTGGAACTAAAATCCCTCATTTTAAAAATTGTACACATTTTGAGTGCACATTATGTGCCAGGCACCATGTTCAGCAATGGAGAAACAGAGATGAAGAAGACTCAAATCTCTGACCTCTAGTTTTGTTGGATGAGACAGAAATGTAAACGAAAGTGTGGTAAGTGTTACTGGAGATGTGGATACAAAGTATCACAGTGACAGTTCACTCTGAAATCAGGAGAGATTTCCCATAGGAGGAGACACTTGAAATGCGTGCTGCAGGCTGAAAGAATGGAATGTGCAAAGGTGGAGTACAGGTGCTAAGAGGGAGCACTGAAGATGAGGTTGCTGGGGGGGTCTTCCTTCATTACACACGCTGGGCCGGTTGCCCCAGCTGCCCCGCGTCTCTGTCCCTGTGGCTGTAGCATTGCACTGATCACTTTTTTTTTTTTTTTTTTGAGACAGGGTCTTGCTCTGTCGCCCAGGGTGGAGTGCAGTGGCACCATCTCAGTTCACTGCAACCTGTGCCTCCTGGATTCAAGTGATTCTCCTGCCTCAGCCTCCCAAGTACCTGGGATTACAGGTGCCTGCCACCACGCCCGGCTAAATTTTTTTTGCATTTTTAAAAGAGACAGAGTTTCACCATGTTGGCCAGGCTGGTCTCGAACTCCTGACCTCAGGTGATCCACCCATCTCAGCCTCCCAAAGTGCTGGGATTACAGGCGTGAGCCACCACACCCAGCCACTTGTCACTCTTTTAAGCTTGCTTCTGCCAGGAGCCTGAGAGCTCTGTGATCGGCCCCAGCCCACCAGTTTCCAGCACCACTCTTGGCCCAGGGTTAAAGTAGCCAGATTTAGCAAATAAAAATACAGGCCATCCAATTAAATTTGAATTCCAGATAAACTATAAATATTTTAAATTTAAGTATGCCCCAAGCATATGCATGGGACATACTTATACAAAAAAAAATTGTTTATCTAAAGTTCAAGTTTAACTCAGCTTTTTGTATTTTATCTGGCAACTCTACTTAGAGTAAATGCTCAATAAACAGTTATGGGAGTCAGGGAATTACAGAGGAAGGG
The DNA here is from genome assembly GCF_028858775.2 of Pan troglodytes. Lineage (NCBI taxonomy): Eukaryota > Metazoa > Chordata > Mammalia > Primates > Hominidae > Pan > Pan troglodytes. The sequence goes on from NC_072421.2 coordinate 131,612,684, forward strand.
AGAAAATAAAAAAGGAGGGGAAAGAGTAAGCCAGTGTATCCACCAGTAGACAATGAATTGGAAAAGTTGCAGGCTTAAAGAGAGTGGTAGATTTGTCAAGACCTTGAAACCGTACAAAATCTGGCCTTAACATTACTTCTCACTATTTTCAGTTCTATACAGTACAACGTAAACAGTTGTTTCCCCTTTTTTTGTTAAGAAGTCTGCCCTCATGTGGCAGGAAAAAAGTATTAGGGCTGAGGCCTTAATTTTGGTCTTTCAGCTCACTGGGGCAAAAGACTCCACAGAGTTCAGAGATCTGGAAAGGAGGGATGCTAGGAGTTTCTTTGTTTGTTTGGGTGGGTGGAGGACAGGGGAGGAAAAGAAAAATGAGCTCTATGTGTCAGATGCCAAGAGAGTATTGTTAAAATAGGTTTTAAAAAATGGTTCAAAACAGATTTGTAACTTTGTGCAGGCCAGCATCATCTCAATTTCCAAGCTGTCGTGGTCAGAAAAGGCGTTAAGATACTGTGCCTAAAATTCATGCAGTGGAACATTTCAGTGGAGACATACTTTATAAACTGTAAAGTACATTTAAATGTTATTAGCTAAAAAGCCACCATGGTGACATTGGATGTGGAGAAAGCCTGGTTTGGATGCCTCTCCTAGTCATCAACCTTAGCAGGTACCCTAATTCTCATGCTGAATCCACCATTTCTCAAGTAGTGTCCACCTCCACAAACAGAGCTGTTCATTCTCCCAAACCATGAGAAGAGATGAGGTTGCCATCTGCCTCTGCTCTAGACCTCACACGCTGCCATCACCCTGAGTGACTTCAGAGCCTATGTGGACACCCCTCCAAAACCAGGCCTCATAATTCCTTTATGTCCTCACTTCCAGGGCCTCACTCTCAACCTCACACCACATGTCCAGGGACGTCACTTTGGCTTTGCCATCTCTGGGTTCACCTCCTCCAAAATCTCAATCTCTGACCTGACTACAACTTTCCATTCTTCCTTTCTCACTCTCCCACCGAGTCTATTCCTTAAACCTCCAGCAGACTTCCAGAACTGTGAGCAGTCTGTGTTTGCCCACCTTCTCCATTCACATCTGAGTTCACATCCTTCCTTCAGCCTGGACTCCAAGTATGATCACTTTTTTTTCACAATTTTAATTCTAATTTTTAAGTTCTGGGGTACATGTGCAGGATGTGGAGGTTTGCTACATTGGTAAACGTGTGCCATGGTGGTTTGCTGCACAGATCATCCCATCACCCAAGTATTTAGCCCAGCATGAATTAGCTATTTTTCCTAATGCTCTCCCTGCCTCCACCCCAACTCACCCCCTTTTTTTTAGAGACAGGGTCTCACTCTGGTTGCCGAGGCTGGAGTACAGTGGCGTGATCATGACACACTGCAGCCTTGACCTCCTGGGCTCAATCGATCCTCCCACCTTGGCTTCCCAGGTAGCTGAGACTATAGGCACACACCACCAGGCAAACGTGTTCACTTAAATTACTTTGGCTCTAGCACCCAAACTCCTCACCCTCTCTATCCATCAGCAAGGCCTGGCCCTCAACTCTGCTTCAATCTGACCACCTGTCCACTCTTTCTCCAGTAGGGTGACCACAGCTGCAAGCTGCTGGGCGACTAGAGCCAGTCCGTAGTTAAGAGAGCCCACTTCGGCTTACTGGGAGAGCTTCCCTTCAGTTCTTTCACCTGAATCAGCTTAACAAGCTACCTCTCTTTCCATTCCTCAGGTATTCCAAACTTTGTATGCCTCTGAGTACCTCAGCTTCATCATCTATAAATGGGGTGATCATACCTAATCTGAGGGTTGTTGTGAGGAATAACTGAGGCATGTGTGTAAGTGGCCCAGCATGCTGCAGACCATTGGTACATGCCTCAGTACATGCCCAATTTATTGCTAATCTTCTCTAGCATCTAGCATCTAACACAACACTCATTCCCCCTTACTTTAAACAAATGACCTTACCTCACAGAGAAGGCATCAGGTGTAAGGGAAGTGGTAGCCCTGCCTTCCTCTACCTACAAACTGGACTGTTCCACACCCAGTTGTGCTAACTTGCCTCTGGTCTCAGAGAATGAGAGGCTGCTCTTCTTTTCCCGGGCTACGCCCTCCTCCAGTGTTCTTCGCAGAGACCCTGCTCAATTCATCCCTTCTCTCACCTGTATCTTATGTTTCCCCTTCCCCAGCTCCTCAGCTTCTACACATGGTCAGATCTATCCCATTTAAAAAAATTCTCTTGACACTAAGTCATATCTCTCATTCCTTTCACAGTCAACTTCTTCAAAGAGTTGTCCGCATTCGCTGTCTCCACTTCTTCACCTCCCAGGGACATCTCCCCACAGTGCAATCTGCCCTCTGCCCTCAGAGCTCCACCAAAACAGCTCTCCGTGACCTCACCATGACCTCTGTGTTGCTAGAGCCATCAAATACTTCTCAGTGCTCATCGTACTTGACATTGTTTGACACTGGTGACCACTCCCTCCTTGTTGACACTCTGTCATCTCCTGGCTTCACAGCACAAGTCTCAGGCAAGAGGAAAACAGACCTCATCGCAGCCTCCTTTGCTGCGGCACACCCCTTCTATGTTGAAGTCTCTGGAAGATTAGCCCTGGGCTCTCTAAGTTCCTCTATCTACACTCCCTCCCGGTGAGATCTCATTCTATCCCAGCTATGTGCTGTGATCCCCAAATATCTATCTCCAGCCTAGACCTCCGGAATCATGCAGCCCTTATCCTTATCACAGCTCAGGTGAAGGGCCCTTTAGGACCTGTAAGAGAAAACCCACAAGAAGCATGCATTTATTTTCACGTTCCTCTCACAGGGCAAGGAATATATCAAGCAGTCTGGGACTAGCTCTCCTGCTCCTGCCCCCTCTGCTGAGTTCCAAAATGGCCTCCGCCACTTCTTAGCTATGTGGTCTGGGTTAAATTAACCTCATTAGTAAAATGGGATTAGTAATGGTGTCAACCTTAATGGGTTGTAGTGAGGATGAAATGAGATAATCCATGTAAAGTGCTTAGTGCATTGCCTGGCACATACATGGTGAACATTTGCTATGTTTTATACCCTGCTGGTCAGTCTGCCTGGGTCTGAATTCTGGCTCCACCACTTCCTACTGGTATGCTCAGAGCATGTTATTTAACCTCTCTGAGCCTCAATAAAAATAGTGTCTACCACATAGAGCTGTGCTAGACATTCAGTAAGTGGACATGTATAGCACTTAGAGCAGGACTCATAAAGTATTAAATGTTATTGTCGCTATTATCCTCAAAAAGGCAAGGAATGCATTAGTGAGCCCATCAGAACACAGCCATCTGGGTCTCATTCCAGATCCCCCTTGCAATATGCAAGACATATGTATACATGCTCCTTGAGGTCAGCCAGGAAATGGAAAGCAACATCAGGACAACAAATGTCACCTGGTGCAGCCCAGTGTCAAACTGCTTCAGGGGCAGCTCTTTGTGTGGGGATAAAAGCTTGTTCAGCAATCTCTGGCTATGTGATTTCTTACAGCTGGACATTGCTACATGACACTCCCCTGAGGTCCAAGTGCCTCTCCTGGACTGTCAGCATCCTGTTTTTTCTTATCTTGAAACTGTCTTTGAGGCCCTAAACAAGGATCTGCTGTTCTTATTTTTAAATTAAAACACACACACACACACACACACACACACACACACACACACACTTTATTAACTCTTAACAGTCCTCTCGGCTGCAGCTGTGAATACAACTGCCTTTTCTACATGGCAAATAGGCTTTCCATACTGCCCAGCAATCCTGATTCTTTTCTCTGATCAACTTGCACTTTCACTTTCCCCAACGATGTTTTCAAACCTTCTTCATTCTCCCTAAATCTCCCACCCTGCCAACTCCCCAACTGTCTCTACCCCACCCCATACCTCAACAGATGACCATGCCTCCTACTTTACAGAGAAAACTGAAGCCGTCAGATGCAAAACAGTCATTTAATGTTGCAAAACCTAATAGGCAGTATGTTCTGTCCTCATCTTTCTGGACCTATCAGCAGCATTTGACACAGTCACTCCCTTCTCCTTGTTGTCCTTTCTTCCCGTGGTTTCTAGGATGCCATGCCATAGTCTCTTGATTTCCCTCTTCCGTTAGTGGCTGCTGCTCTCCACTCTCCATTGCTGGTTCTGAAGTAGGAGACAGGACTCTACTCCAGAGGCGGGGCTTGGACACCGGACCAGATTGAGGACTAGCTAAAACAGGGCCGAGTGGAAAGCAGCTTTCAATCAGACACGCCTACCACTGTGTGATGTCAATTTACCATTGCCATGGCAACACCCAGGAGTTACCGCCCCTTTCCATGGCAATGACCCCAAAGTTACTACCCCTTCCCTAGAAATTTCTGCATAAACCGCCCATTAATCTGCATGCAATTAAAAGTGGGTATAAATATGACTGCAAAACTGCCCTGAGCTGCTATTCTCTGCCTACAGAGTAGTCCTGCTCTGCAGGAGCAGTCACGGAGCTGTAATACCTCTGGAGCTGTAACACTGTGTCTTCAATAAAGCTGTTTTCTTCTATCTCCTGCTTGCCCTTGAATTCTTTACTGGGAAAAGCCAAGAACCTTCACTGGCTAAGCTCTGCATTGGAGCTCACCTGCCCTGCATCAGTTCCTCATCATCAATCCTACTTTTAATATTGGCGTGCCCCATGGCTCTGTCCTTGGACCTCTTCTCATCTCTACCCTCACTCCCTTGATTATTGCATTCAGTTTCATGGCTTTAACTACTGTTTATATACTAACAACTCCCAAATTTATATCTTCAGCCCAGACCTCTCTCCTGAGCTTCAGGCTCATATTTTTCTGCCGACTGCATAGATCCACAGACAGGTTGGCTTAAACAACAGACATTTGTTTTCTCACAGTTCTGGAGGCTGGAAGCCCAAGATCAAGATACCTTCAGGATTGGTGACAGGTGAGGCCACCTTCTCAGTGTGTTCTCACGTGGCCTTTCTTCCGTGTGCATATGGAGAGACAGCAAGCTCTCTGGTGTCTCTTCTTATAAGAATGCCAGTCCAGGCCGAGTGCGGGTCTCATGCCTGTAATCCCAGCACTTTGGGAGGCCAAGGTGGGCGGATCACCTGAGGTCAGGAGTTCAAGACCAGCTTGGCCAACATGGTGAAACCCCATCTCTACTAAAAATGCTAAAATTAGCTGGGGGTTGTGGCACATACCTGTAATGCCAGCTACTCAGGAGGCTGAGGCAGGAGAATCGCTTGAACCCAGGAGACAGAGGTTGCAGTGAGCCAAGATCACGCCACTGCACTCCAGCCTGGGTGACAGAGTGAGACTCTGTAAGAACATCCATCCAGTCAAATTAGGGCCCCACCCTTATGACCTCATTTAACTTTAATCACCTCCCGAAAGGCCCTATCTCCAAATATAGTCACATTGGGAATTAGAGCTTCAACATACACAGTTTAGGGGAACAATAATTCAGTCCATAACAAGTGATTAATAGACATGTCAAACTTAACATGTCCAAAATGGAACTTCTAATCAGGGGCAAATCCAAATGTTTGGGTCCTGAAACTTATACAATTTGGGGATCACTCTTTAGGAAAAAAAGAAACTCAAAAATAATTCATTAACATATTGTTAGATCCTAAGCAAATGAGAAGCCCCGAAACCTAAGCTTCGTTAGCTTTAACCTAAATCTACTTCTGCTCCTGATCCTCACTCCCTCCCCATACAATACACACTCCTGTCTTGCCCATAGTCCTTCCTCTCCCAGTCAATGGCAACTCCAGCCTTCCAGATACTCAGGCCTAAACCCTTAGATCATCCTTGACTCTGCTCTTTCTCTCCTACCCTAAATCTAGTATGTCAGCAAATCCTGTTGGTTCTACTTTTAAAATACTCTGAATGTGACCACTTCTCACCGTCTCAACCACTACAACCCTGTAGCAAACCATGATCAACTCTAGCTTGGAATTTTAGAGTAGTCTCTGTAACTGGTGTCATGCTTCCACTGTTGACCCCCAATGTCTATTCTCAACATAGTGATCCTTTTTAAAATATAAATCAAGTCAGCTAAACAAAATCCTCAATTTTTTTTCATTTGATAAACATAATCGAGGCACTATACTAGGCTCTGGAGACACAGCAGTGAACAAAACAGATAAAAATTCCTGCTTTCATGGCACTTACATTCTCATAGTGACTTCCCTGCTCACTCAGGATAAAACCCAACGTCCTTATAATAGATTTTTAAAAATCTGTTGGTTTATTGTATCTCCTCCCACTAAAATGTAAATTCCATAAGGTTAGGAATTTATTGGTCTGTATCCTTAATGCCTGGTGCATATTAGGTAATTAATAAATATTTGTAGAATGAATGAATGGATGGATGGATGGATGAATTTCCCCATACCAAATGAATACATCTCTCCATATCTATATTCTTTCTCTCCTGTTACAGTAAGGAGATATCCTTCTTTTTGTCCATGGCACAGTGGCTCTTGAACTTGAGTGTACATCTGAATCCCCTGGAAGTCTTGTTAAAACACAATACTCTAGGCCACACTGCCAGAGTTTTTGATTCAGTCAGTCTGAAGTGATGCCCAAGAATTTGTATTTCTAACTCAATTCCAGGTGATGGTGATGCTACCAGTCCAAGGGCCATGCTTGAGAACCACTGATCTCACCCCTCCCTCCTGCTTTCTCAGGAAGCTTACACCATCAGCTACCATTTCTTTCTAAATATATTCAGTAGCTATCTTTCAGCTGAATCCTTCTGTCTTAGTTTAGTGTTGCTATAATGGAATACCTAAGGCTGGATAGTTTATTTTTTAAAAGAGGTTTATTTAGCTCGTTGTTCTGTAGGCTGTAGAAGAAGCACGGTGCTGCTTGGCTTCTGGTGAGGGTTTTTGTACTGTGTCAAAACATGTGGAGAAGATCAAAGGGGAAGCAGGCACATGGGAAGAGGGGGCTAAACAGGAGAAGGAATCTTGCTTTCTCACAACTTTCTCTCTCGATGGAACTAATTAATCCATTCCCTCCAGAACTAATCCCATCTAGCCACTGTGAGAGCTCACTCACTCCCTCGAGAAGGGCATCAAGCAATTCATGAGGGATTTGCCCCATGACCCAGACACCTCCCACTAGCCCCTACCTCCCAACACAGTGATACCAGGGATCAAATTTCAACATAAGATTTGGTGGGGACAAACAAACCATATCCTAACCATAGTGCCTTCCATTCCCTTCCTACTGCTACTCTAGCTCTATCCTTTTGATTGTAAGCCAAATTTCTAAAAAGTTTTATCTATGCTGAAAGTCTTTATTTTTCACCTTCCACTCACTCTAATAGAGCTTTTGTTTCCATAACTCCACCAAAACATCTCTCAGCTGGGCACGGTGGCTCATACCTGTAATTCCAGCAGTTTGGAAGGCCATGGCAGGCAGATCACTTGAGGTCAGGAGTTCGAGACCAGCCTGGACAACATGGTGAAACCCCATCTCTACTAAAAATACAAAAATTAGCCAGGCATGGTGGCGGGCGCCTGAAATCCCAGCTACTCAGGAGGCTGAGGTGGGAGAAGCGCTTGAACCTGAGAGGTAGAGGATGCAGTGAGCCAAGATCATGCCATTGCACTCCAGCCTGGGCGACAAGAGCAAGACTCCATCTCAAATATATATATATATATATATATATATATATATATATATATATATATATATATATATATATATCTCATTTGGGTCACAAATGATTTACATGTCCGTCCTCAGGTCTAATAGACATTATTTTAGTCATCGTCTTATACACACTCAAGACAGAAAACCATTTTCTCCTTCTTGAAATGTCACTTTCCTTGGCCTCTTCCTCTTGGCCTCCATGAAACTACAGTTTCCTTGTTTTCTCCCACTTCTCTGGCTGCTCCTCCTCAGCCTCATCTTCTATCAAACCATTAGATGTTGGAGACCCTGAAGACTTGATCATAGGTCCTCTTCTATTGTTAGTCTGTATTCTTTTAAAGGAGGTCTCGTGAATGACCAAGGCTCAATTTCTAGATGTTAGTGATGCCCAAATTTATATCTATAACGATATATTTATATATTGCTAGCCCTAAACTTCTATAAGTGACTACCTACTTGAGTCATCTGCTTATTTGTCTAACAGGGATCTCAAACTTAACATAACCAAAGTAGAATTCTTAATTGTTTCACCAAATCAACTGCTCCTCTTACAGTGTTCCACCACTCAGGGTTGGAACCAGCGTGAACCCACTTGCCCAAGCAAAAAATCATTCTTGACCCCTCCTTTACTTGCACAGGAAACCAGGTGCTACCCTTATCACCCCTAAATGTCTTTCAAACTCATCAAATTCTCTCCATCTTAGTCCGGGCCACGATCATCTCTCACTTGGACTATAGCTGTACAGTCTTAACTGATCTCTGTGCTTCCCCTTCTGCCTCACTCTCCATCCTCTACCCAGCAGTGAAAGCAACCTATCCAAACACAAATCTGACCATGTCCTTCTCTTGTTTACACACTTTCCATGTTGCTCCTTATACATCCGATAAAGTTAAAACTCCATGGACAGGTGCACAAAGCCCGCTGAGCTTGCAGGCATTACATATATGTCAAGGCCTTTATAATCTCTCCCTTGCCTAACTCTTCTTCACCCTGACTCCTACAAAAATCCTCACTCTAGTTATTAGGTTGGTGCAAAAGTAATTGCGGTTTGGCCATTAAAGGCAATGGCAAAAACTACGATTACTATTGCACTAACCTAAACATTTCAGTCTACCTGCAATTCCCAGAATATACTCTCTCTTCCAAGGAGCCCTTTATTTCCTCACCTACTTGGCTTACTATTGCTTATCTTTAGAAAGAAAGCTCAAGCATCATTTTTTCTTTCTTTCTTTCTTTCTTTCTTTTCTTTCTTTCTTTTTTTTTTTTATTTTTATTTTTGAGACAGAGTCTCACTCTGTGACCCAGGCTGGAGGGCAGTGGCATGATCTTGGGTCACTGCAGCCTCTGCCTCCCTGATTCAAGCAATTCTCCTGCCTCAGCCTCCCGAGTAGCTGGGATTACAGGCACGCACCCCCACTCCTGGCTAATTTTGTATTTTTAGTAGAGATGGGGTTTCGCCATGTTGGCCAGGCTGGTCTCGAACTCCTGGCCTCAAGCAATCCACCCGCCTTGGCCTCCCAAAGTGCTGGGATTACAGGCATGAGCCACCGCCCTGGGCCTTCAAGTATAATTTTCTAAAATTTTCTTCAATTCCACATTACCACCTACTCCTGTGCTTTCAGATGCTCTCGTGCCTTCCCTGTCATGTCACTTACTACTCTGTATTTTAAACATTCATTTTATTTTCTGTTTCCCTCAAAAAATCATGAGCTTCTGTAGGGCAAGAACAACTGCAATTAATTTATCTCTACATCATCAATATTTATAGCAGTGCCTGATGCATACTATGCATTCAATAAAGGTCTATTGAGTGAGCTATTAATTAATTAACTTATAAACAAATGGTGACCTTGAGAAAGCAAGTTTAGGAGAAAGCCTGGTTTCCAATGGGATAAAAAATACACAAAAGGGGAGGAAATGAAGAAGATGAGTGTAGACTACACTTTTGAGAAGTTTGGCTATGAAGGAAATGAAAGAAAAGGGAGAAGAGTTAAGGGAAAGGCCGTGAATGGTGGCTCATGCCCATAATCCCAGCATTTTTGGGAGACCAAGGAGGAAGGACTGCTTGAGGCCAGGAGTTTGAGACCAGCCTGGGCAACATAGTGAGACCCCATCTCTACAAAACATTTTTTAAAATGTTAGCCAGGCATGGTGATGCACACCTACGGTCCCAGCTGCTCTGGAAAGCTAAGGTGGGAGGATTGCTTGAGCCCAGGAGGTCAAGGCTGCAGTGAGCTGTGATCATACCACTGCACTCTGTCCGGGTAACAGAGTGAAACTCCTTCTCAAAAAAAAAAAAAAAAAAAAAAAAGGTTAAGGGAAGGCATAACAGAAATTTCTAGTTGCCTAACCCAATATTCATTCTCTCCTTTGTAGAAGACTGATTTTTTTTTAAGCTGACTTATGATCATCTGGGTTAGAATGGACTGCATTTCCTCTCTTTTGCAGCTCTGTGTGGCCAGTGGGGTGTAAGCAAAAATGTTGTGTCATAGCATTTTGCTGCGTGAAAAATGGATACAAAGGTTTGCACTTCATCTTGGAGCCTGGTTGCGGGGGGGCACACTCTGGAGATAGCAGAGCAAAAAGCTGGAAGAAGCCTGAGTCCCTGATAACTGTACAACTGCCGTGTAAGCCTGGGATTGCCCACTTCAGGACTTCTGCATGAGAAATACACTTCTATTTTGTTTAAGACATGGTTAAATCAGGTTTTTCTGTTACTCATAGCAGAACCCAGTTCTAAGAAATGCAAAGGTAGTTTTATTTAGGATGGGGTAGGTAAGGTCATATTTATAGCTAGAAGGAGTCAGTAGAAAGTGAGATTTGGAATGTTCACAACACAAATAAACGATAAATGTTTGAGGTCATGGATATCCTAAATACCTTCATTTGATCATTACACATTGTATGCATGTGTCAAAATATCACATGGACCCCTTAAATATGTACAATTATTATGTATCAATCAAAAATTATTTATGTTTATTTTTACAAAAGGGAAATAGAAGACCCAGTTGATGGATGAAAGTTAATGAGGGCATGGGAGGGATAGAGACATGGGACACTGATAGAGGGATTTGCTTCAGATAGGAACAGAGCCATCTCATTCTGTGAGCTCTAGGGAAAAGGACAAGAAGTGACATTTGTTGAGCACACTCTATGTACTAAATTTTTTATAAATACTGCCTAATCTAATCCTCACAACACTTTAAGGTAGGTATTATAGAAAGTACAATTTGTGTTCAGTTGTGCACAAAATGAGACTTTATTATTTCAATAAGAGTTTAGTCTCTGAAGTCATAATCAGGTTTCAGTTAAGTCAATATTAGTTAGTTAGTGCTAATGAGTTAATACTAATCATTAGTTAGTGCTAATGATAGCAATAGATTGAAAAAAACCTAAATGTCTATCATGGGGGTTGATGAAATAAATTATGGCCCATCTTCACAATGGGACACACTATAACTGCTAACAAAAGAATGAGGTAGCCTGATACAGAATGAGCTCCAAAACACCTTGTAAATGAATAAAAACACCCACAAGATGAACATCGGGTATAGCATGTTATAATTTGTGTAAAAAAGAAGAAGCAAAACAAAGGACCTACATGTTTGCATATATATGCATTTATATATTAATAGATATTAATATATTATATTTTAATTTTATGTTATATATTATATTATAATTAATTTATATATTAATATATAAATGCATGCATATGTATGAATTTATAATATATGTACTTATATATTATATATTATAAATGCATACATATTATACATGCATATTATATATTAATATATAATATACATATATAATGTATATTATATATAAATATACTAATTGTGTTAATATATACAGATCTATTATATTTATTAATATAAATGGATATATATGCATTTATGTATTATATATTATCATATATGTATTATATCTCTGAAAGGATATACAACAGGTAACAGGCAGATGTCTCCTGGGAAGGGATGGAGTGGTGAGATGGAGACTTGATTTTCACTGTATACTCTTTGGTACCTATTGAACTGTAGGTGATCTACCATCCACATATGTTACCTATTTAAAAATGAAATTTCACTTAAATAAATAAACAAACAAACATAGTGAGTTCAGGATTTTTCTGTCATCTTCCTTCCTCCCAGAGTGGTATCTCAGTTCTAGCAGGCTTACACAGCCCCATGGCTGCAGTGGGAAGCAGCTATTTGAGCTGGTAGCACTTAGATCAGAGGTTGATCCAGGTTTGATGGGGCTCAATTTATGCAACTTAGAGAACCTTTTAAAGAAAAATAATACACAATTAGGAATACAAAATTAAGTAGAAATCCTTGGAATTCATTTGTGCAAATGAGGGGCCCTGAAGCTGAAACTTCATTAGCTTCAAGGTAAATCAGCCTCTGACTCTATTATTCCATCGGGGCTTAGCCAGTGTTACTCCTCCACAGTGCTGCACTGAGATAAAAAGATGCTCATATTATTTCCAGCCTTACAGCCATGCCCTAAATGCATACAATCATTAGGGGCAGATTTCTTCAGATCTGCCAGCTTCCACTCTCAGATCACTTACGTGCCCTTCTTAGAGGTTACAGGAAAATTCAGCTGCTGTCCCAAGCCACAGATATGAGAAACTTGGCAAAATTAGGATGTGGACAGTTAAAAAGCAGCATTTTGGGTTCCTCAGAGACCGTAGTGACATCAGTTCCCACTTGGTTGTGTCATGTTCTCTGGCAGTGTGCAGCCGCTCAAGTGCAGGAGCAGAGAAAAGGGGGCTATTGGTATCCAGAAAGGGACAAGGGAGTTGGGATATGGTAAGATAGATGCTGAAATTGACAGAATTGAAGTCAACTTACTGTGAGGCTGTGGTGCTAAGAAGTTCAGCAGTGATTTCCGTGACACCATTATCTCCTTGTCCTTTTCCTATCTTTGTGGTCACTCATTTACAGTCTTCTTTATTGGACCCTCTTTCTTTAATTATCCTTTAAATATTAATCTGTCCAGGGCTCTGTCTCCATACTAGATATCTCTACTTGGATATCCCATAGGCACTTCAAGTCAAACACAAACTCATTTTCTTCCCCACATCATGCTTGATCTTCTGATTTATTGGGATCCTATTTTACAAGCTTCATTTCATTTCATTTCCATAACAACGTGATCAAGTTTGGAGATATTCCTATAGAATATTATATATATTATATAAGATATATTCCTATAGAATATTTATATACAAAATATTATATTTATATATTATTTTATATCAAATATAAATATATAAATATTTATATAAAATATAATCCAATATTATAGTATAATATATAATATAAAGTATATTTATATAAATATATTTATATAAATATTATATAAATATTATATAAATATTATATAAATATTAAATATTATATATATATACATAATATATATATACATAATATATATATACATAATATATATACATAATATATATATACATAATATATATTATAATTATATAATATAAAGTATATTTATATAAATATATTTATATAAATATTATATAAATATTATATAAATATTAAATATTATATATTTATATAGATATATCTATATAGATATATCTATATAAATATATATTTATATAAATATATCTATATAGATATATCTATATAAATATATATTTATATAAATATATTTATATAAATAAAATATTTTTATTTTATACATATTTATATAAAATATGTTTTATATAAATAAAATAATATATAAATATGTTATAATTATATATTATAGATAATTATATTATATTATATTTATATATTATATTATTTATAATATATATTACATTATATATAATATATAGTGTAATATATATTACATTATATTATATATATAATGTAATATATAATATATTATATATTATGTAATATATAATATATTATATTATATATTACATATTATATATTATGTAATATATAATATATTATATTATATATTACATAATATATATAATATAATATATTATATATATTATGTAATATATAATATATTATATATTACATAATATATATAATATATTATATATTACATAATATATAATATATTATATATTACATAATATATATAATATATTATATATTACATAATATATAATATATTATATATTACATAATATATATAATATATTATATATTACATAATATATATAATATATTATATATTACATAATATATATAATATATTATATATTACATAATATATATAATATATTATATATTACATAATATATTATATATTACATAATATATATAATATATTATATATTACATAATATATAATATATTATATATTACATAATATATAATATATAATGTAATATATATTACATTATATATTATATATTACATTATATATTATATATAATGTAATATATATTATAAATAATATAATATATAAATATAATATAATATAATTATCTATAATATATAATTATAACATATTTATATATTATTTTATTTATATAAAACATATTTTATATAAATATGTATAAAATAAAAATATTTTATTTATATAAATATATATTTATATAGATATATCTATATAAATATATATTTATATAGATATATCTATATAAATATATTTATATAAATATATATTTATATAGATATATCTATATAGATATATTTATATAAATATATTTATATAGATATATCTATATAGATATATTTATATAAATATATAATATTTAATATTTATATAATATTTATATAATATTTATATAAATATATTTATATAAATATACTTTATATTATATAATTATAATATATATTATGTATATATATATTATGTATATATATTATGTATATATATATTATGTATATATATATTATGTATATATATTATGTATATTATATATATTATGTAATATATAATATATTATATATATTATGTAATATATAATATATTATATTATATATATTACGTAATATATAATATATTATATTATATATTATGTAATATATAATATATTATATTATATATTATATTATATTATATTATGTAATATATAATATATTATATTTTATATTACGTAATATATAATATATTATATTATATATATTATGTAATATATAATATATTATATTATATATTATGTAATATATAATATATTATATTATATATTATGTAATATATAATATTATAATTATATATTTTATTTAGATAATTACATATTAATATACATTATCTCTATATTCTATATATATGTGTCAAATCAGAATACCTGTTCTCTCTACCACATACAGATATTATGAGAATGTATAAAATACTAGACATGAAAGGACTTTGTGGGAAAAAGTGAAAAGTACCATACAAGCACAGGGTATTATTTTCACACATTCATATAGTTAAATGAGTTTCCATCATCAAACACCTGTTGAAACATATCATTCCCGCTTTCCTCTGTTCTCTCTCAAGATGTTCTGGTATTTAACTCCTGGGCTGACTCTCCCAGCTTCTTTGAACCTTTCTTGTGTGAGAGTCAGGAGAAATCACTTGTTTTAATAAAGCTGGCTATAAAGTATGCTTCTATAAAGTCAATTTTGAAAACCTATGGAGAAAATGATAAAATCAGAGATACATTGCTACTGAGGCAAAAAAAATCCCAATTTGGGACCTAAAATGATGAAGTAATTGAGATGGCTCAAGCTGCCCTATTTAAAACTCTTTCTCTGCACCTTTATTTTTGTTCGTACGTATTTTATTTAGCTAGCCCTAATATGGCACTTACTATATGTCAGACACTATTCTAAGTGCTTTACAGATATTACTTGATTTAGTCCTCATAAAACACTATTTTGGGGAGCCGGGGGGGACAGTGTCTCACTCTGTTGCCCAGGCTGGAGGGCAGTGGTGTGATCACAGCTTGCTGCAGCCTCAACCTCCTGGGCTCAAGTAATTTTCCTACTTCAGCCTCCTGAGTAGCTAGGACCACAGGCACATGTCACCACACCTAGCTAATTTTTGTAATTTTTGCAGAGACAGGGTTTCACCATGTTGCCTAGTCTGGTCTTGAACTCCTGGCCTCAAGTGATCCTCCTGTCTCAGCCTCCCAAAGGGCTGGGATTACAGGTGTGACCCAACACAGCCAGCCTTAACACACTTCTTACTCTCATTTTACAGACAAGGAGACTAAGTCACAGAGAGATTAAGTAAATTGACTAAGCTTGCACACTTTCCCCCACTGTAGGCCATTTCTGGACCATAACCTCATGATTCTGACTCTATCCTTGTAGACCCAAAACTTGACCCTCCCCTTCTCCTGCATGGGCATTTCCCAGATAATTATCACATCATATCCTACTATGCTGGGCAGTAATAGCAAACTGCATCAGTACGCATTGTAAAATGAGCCTGGTTTTAGCCAGGAGAGCTGAATTTGCTCTGCCACTAACCAATTGTGTCATATGGAAAGCCAGATGAAAAATAGAAACTCTCAGCATGGGACCCTAGTGCAACAAAGAATTGTCTGCTGTGGTGAGTAGCCCACTGAAGAAGGATGTGGCTGCTCCCAGCGTAATGTTTCAGAAGGTAGTAAGTCAAGGATCTTCCCACTTGGCAGGTTTCTCACCACTGGAAGACTGCCTCGTCCACCAGATCTTTGCAGGGAGCTAGTGAGTCACTGGAGACTGAATCCACTCCTTCATTTGTATCCTTGATCTCAGATCCTTTGTGCTGTTTATGTAATGGTTCTATAGTAAACCAAAGTACAAGAAACTTGGGCCCAGCGAGAATCTCCATAAATACAGGTCCTTGGGCCATGATGAGCCTTTGTGGTCTGACCTACATCAGGCCTCCTGGGCAAGTCATTTAACATCTCTGAGTCTCAGCTTTTCCTTCTATCAACATGTGAGTCAATGTTGTTTAGTCAGAAGAAAAAAGTGTTTTGTGTCAGGCAAACTTTCTTTTTCTCTGTGTGTGGCAGGGTGTCACTCTGTCACCCAGGCGAGAATGCAGTGGTGTGATCATGGCTCATTGCACCCTCAACCTCCCAGGCTCAAGCAATCCTCCCCCTTCATTTTTTGATTTTTTTGTAGAGATGAGATCTCCCTATGTTGCCCAGGCTGATCTCCAACTCCTGAGCTAAAGTGATCCTCCTGCCTCAGCCTCCCAAAATGCTAGGATTACAGGCATGAGCCACTGTGCCCTGCCCAGAAAACTTCCTTATTCATTCATTCATTCATTCATTCATTCACTAAAGGAATATTTATGGGCTTGAAGCAGTGGCTCATGCCTGTAATCCCAGCACTTTGGGAGGCCAAGGCAGGTGGATCGCTTGAGTCCAGGAGTTCAAGACCAGCCTGGCCAACATGGTGAAATCCTGTCTCTACCAAGATTACAAAAATTAGCTGAGTGTGGTGGTGCATGCCTATGATCACAGCTGCTCTAGAGGCTGAGGCATGAGAATCACTTGACCCCTGGAGGCAGAGGATGCAATGAGCTGAGATCATGTCACTGCACTCCAGCTTGTATGACGGAGTGAGACTCTGTCTCAAAAAAAAAAAAAAGGGTGGGAGGAATATTTATGGAGTGTCTATTATGTGCCAGTCACTTAGACACTAGGGACACAGAGGCGAACAAAGCTGATATTGGGGTAGTACCTGCCCTTATGAAGCTTACATTCTAGTTGGAAAAACAGGCAAAAGACAAGTAAACAAGTAATCATAAGTTGGAATAAGTGACACAGTAAACACTATGATAGAAATGGTATGTGTGTGTTGAGGGGCACTATTTTCCACAGGGTGATCAGACAGAGTTTTTCTAAAGAAGTGTCATTTAAGCCAATTTTTTTAAACTAGGTTTGTGACCTTGGCCAAATTACAGTAAATTTTTAAAAAATGATAATAGGTGACTGTTGTGAGCTTCAATGGGCATACCTCCTACTTTCCAGAATCCTTGTGATGCTCCAGTGAGATGATATGTGCAAACATCCAGCACACTGTAAGCTATCTATAAATGTGAATGCATTTCCCCTTCTAGCTGGAGCAGTTGGTGTTCTCCAGCCTGAAATTTGCTTAAGGTCACACAATCTGGTTTGGTAGCTATTTACCTACTTAATCAGTTCAATAAGTTGGTAATTTAATGGACAAATCAACTCATTTCAAAATTAGCAAAAAAAATACACACACTTTAGGATTGAACCTAGTTGTCTTCAATTTATAGGGCCTTCCCATCATCAAATCTAGCTAAGCCTTCCCTTAAAATAATCAGCTAACAAAGCAGCAGATTAATGTCCTGTAATTTTCCAAATTGGTATCAGCTAGATTTCCCTATCACTGACTCAACCTTCAGCAAAATCGTTATGGGAGATATCCACTACTAGATCTTTGTACTGCCCAAGGAAATGGCACCTTGATTTCTCCTTAGGGTGGAACAAGGAAACAGACCTTTGATAGGGAATGGATGCTGTGGTTCTCTCCACTTACAGGTGAGGAACTAGCAGAGTTTAATTTTCACATCCAAGGTCACATAACAAAGTTGCTAGCAAGCTCAGACCAGAATTCAAGGCTATAGACTCTTTTGCCACTATTTTCCTGCTTAGACCAGTGGTTGCCTGGGGTGATGATTAAAAAATGCAATTCAGCAGAACTAAAACCCCTACTGACTGGTTATCCTATTACAAGACATGCACACGCACACACACACACATGCACACGCAAGTGCAAATTAATAGAACTAATGATGCTGATTTTGTCAAGAATAATGTGATCATTTGTGATTAACATTCAGTATTCTAAATAATCTATACTAAGAGCAAAGATAGAGATTATCATTATGACAGACCAGTCCCTAAGGTCACTTGGTGGAACCTCATCTGACTACATTATAAAAGCACAATGCTACACACACACACACACACACAGAGAGAGAGAGAGAGAGAGAGAGAGAGAGAGAGAGAGTGTGTACTGAGGTAGTCAAACTCTTTTTTTAGTTTTTATCGTTAATAATGTACCTACAAGTAAAAGTTTAAGCCATGCTTCAGCTAAGGTCTGAAATGTGAGGAGATCACACTGTTCGGGCAGGGAGAAAGGAAGTGAAAGCTGCTCAACTTAATGAAGCAAAAGCAATATTCTTGGTTTCTGTTTAAGATATTTTTCATGATCAAGAAAGAATTACTATTTATTCAAGTACTACTTCCAATTATTCATATGAAAGATTATAAATATCTAACTTGAATTTTGTCCAAATCAACCACGGTGTAACATAAATCAGCCCCTAAATCCACCTAAGTTTTTGTCTTTGAAAAAATTGTTGAAAATATGTTTTCACCCTAAAACAGGCATACTCATTTCCATTTATACTCAATACTGTCAGTCCTAACCCGAAAATTTAAGAGCTCTGTCAAAATTAAAATAACATCCTTAGGATTAAGCTGAACCATAGTTCATTTCAAATTATTCAATACAGAAAACCATGAGGTATGCTTGAAATAAATTAGAAGCAATGGCTGTAACAACCATTTCCCAAGTCAATGCTTTTGAGCAGCTCATAGAAATAGATCCCTGCTTTGGTGGCCAAAGCAATTTAAGCAAATTAGAGATGCTTAAGCTTTTGTCAAATGACTGTACTAAAGTCAAATTTTATATACTTTAAAAGCCAATGTTATAGATAGTAATTATAATTGCTTCTGACAAGTCAGTTAAGAAACCATCCTAGACCTCTAAAATATACAATAGTGTTTAAATAGGATTGTCCCTTTAAGCACAATTCTACATAAATCACTTAAAGTAACAAAGGAACAGGAGTCACTGTAAAACAGATGCAGTTTGGCAACCTGGTTCTCCTAAAACATTAGAAGGGCCCTGGCACATAATCAAAGTAACTAGGGCTGGACAAATTTTTGGCAACCAAGAGGCATTACTGGAATAATATGGAAGAACTCCTCCTTCACTATGAACAGAAATAATTTTATGGTTCCCAACATTAGCTTACTTTCCTTTGTCTTGTTAAAAAATATTCACCATTGACTATGGTGACTATAACTCATGGAGAGATTTTCTCATATTTTCCTATAGAAGATAAGTGATATAAAACTGCTTAGGTATAGAAATATCTAAGTATCCTCCAATGCAAGAAAAAATATTCCTAAGTGAAAATGACATGAAATTGGGATACTCAACAAATATTGAGCCCTATGACACCTCTCTCTTCTGCTTTTTCTTCTACCCTCAGCTTGGCTGAATAACTCTTTATTCATCAGCTCTTTAAATGAAGTTCTGTCCTGTGCACTCTCGGCTCTTCTCACTGCCAAAGCCTGAAAGGCCAAGACTTCTTGTACCTGCATGTACAATGTGAATCTATCATCTCTCTCCATCACCTCCACTATCCCACATCACTTCCCACAACCCTCTACCTATCACCACCTTCTGCTGTTTCTCCTGCATTATTTCATCTGTGCTTGCCAGAAATTTGGTATTCATTCTAGAAAGGAGTAAGGATAAATTGTGTGGGCTTTGAGGGTTAAGTTACTCCAGATGCTACCACATTCTAATTAAATGAACTATCAGCAAGATTATATCGAGACAAGGTATCTCTCTGTCACCCAGGCTGGAGTGCAGTGGCGTGATCACAGCTCACTGTAACCTCAAACTCCTGGGATCAAGTGAGGCTCCCCCTTCAGCCTCCTGAGTAGATGGGAGGGACTACAGGTGCACACAACTATGCCTGGCTAATTCTTGTATTTTTTGTAGAGATGGGGGTCTCACCATTTTGCTCAGGCTGGTATTGAACTCCTAGTTTCAAGTGATCCTCCCACCTCAGCCTCCCAATTTGCTGGGATTACAAGCATGAGACCTCAATCATTTTAACCATGGTAAAGTTGGTAAATGAAAAATAACTCACCGTTGTTTTAATTTGAATTGATAATTACTGAGCACGAACTTTTAAAACTGTATCCCTACGAAATTTTTTCTTTTATCTCCATTTTTCTATTGGTCGAGGCTCTGGAGACAGAAGGATATGGACTTGGTTTTTGGCTTGCTAGATGCGCAAAGTTGGACAAATTACTTAGCCTTTCTGAGCTTCGGTTTCTTCATCTTTGAAGTGGAAATAATAACAGATGAATCTTACAGAATAGTGCTATCTTTCTGGATTGTGAAAATAATGAGGCAATACTTGTAAAGCATTTATTATTATAGTGTTTGAAACATAGAAAGTGCTCAGTGAACGTTAGCTGTTATTATTTGGCTCTTTATAGATTAAAAAGAATTACTGTTCGATATTCACAAATCTCATTTCTTCATTAATTTCTCCCATCTACTCAAATGTCACCTCAACAGCAAGAACTTCCCTGATCATCAAATTTTCACACAGCAACCAACCCCAGCAGTATTTCCCTACCTTGCGAAACTGGGTTGAGTTGCGGCCTTTCAAAAGATATGTCCAAATCTTAACCCCCAGTAATCGTAAATGTGAACTTCTTTGGAAATAGGATCTTTGCAGATGGGTTCCAGTTAAGATGAGGTCACACTCAGTAAGGGTAGGCCCTGAATCCAATGACACATACAGACACACAGGGAGACTGCTATGTGACAACAGAGACAGAGACTGGAGTGATGGATCTACAAGCCAGAGAATGCCAATGATTGCCAGTAACCACCAGAAGGGGGAAGAAGCAAGGAAGGATCATCCTCTAGAGCTTTCAGAGGGAACATGGCCCTACTGATACCTTGATTTCAGACTTCTCATTTCCAGAACTGTGAGAGAAAACATTTCTGTTGTTCTAAGGCACCCAGTTTCTGGTACTTTGTTATGGCAGTCCTAGAAAACAACTACACTTGCCTAATTTTTCTGCATAGCACTTATCATCTGACATGCTAAATATTCATTTTGTTTATTATCTGTTTTCTCTCATTAGAATATAAGATCTGCGAGAGCAGGGACTTTGTTCATACTGATTCTTTAGCATTAAGAGGGTGCCTGAGGCCGGGTGCAGTGGCTGACGCCTGTAATCCCAGCACTTTCGGAGGTCAAGGTGGATGGATCACCTGAGGTCAGGAGTTCGAGACCAGCCTGGCCAACACAACGAAGCCCATCTCTACTAAAAATACAAAGTACAAAAATACTAAAAATACAAAAATTAGCTGGATGTGGTGGCATGCACCTGTAGTCCCAGCTACTTGGGAAACTGAGGCAAGAAAATCGCTTGAACACCCTGGAGGCAGAGGTTGCAGGAAGCCAAGATTGCACCACTGCACTCCAGCCTGGGTGACAGAGTGAGACTCAAATGAAAACAAAAAAAAAAGAGGGTGCCTGGTACATAATAGATGCTCAATAAACATCTCCCAAATGGATGAATGAATAAAGGATATTTACCGTTCTGTGTCCTACATTAAACACCATGATTTTTTAGTTTGTCTTTTGCTTTTTAATTTTAAGATAGTTTTTGATGTGGTTTTATTGTTCAAATTGATATTTTTGTCAGTGGTTTCTGTCACCTATGTTATGTTTGAAACCACTTTTCCCAGTCTCATGGTCATATATGCACCTTATTTTCTTCTTAATCTTTCATAGTCTAATCCTTTTTTAAAATGTTATAAAAATTGTAAATAAAAGTAGAGAGAATAATGTAATGTGCAGTGTGCAGTTTCACTGTTTATATTCAACCCTCTATCCATCTGGAATTATTTTGATGTGTGGGATGTGGGAGAGTTCTAGCTGTTTGTTTTGTTTGTTTTCAAAGATAGCTAACCAAATATTCCAACAACTTTTATCGACTAATCCGTCTTTTCTTTACCAATTTTGAATAGCTCCTTAATGATAATCTAAATACTTACATATACTTCAATCAAAACAGGAATCTCAACAATAGACATCTATTTTTGCATTAGCATCACTTTTTAAATGCTGCTTTATAATAAGTTTTAATATATGTTAATACAAGTTCCTCTTTGTGATTTTTTTTCTCTGTGTTTTCTTTTTCATTAAAAAACATTTTTTTTAGAGACAGCGTCTTACTATGGTTGCCCAGTCTGGTCTTTTGAGCTCAAACAATCCTCCCGCCTTGGCCTCCCAAAGGACTAGGATTACAGGCATGAGCGGCTGTGCTCTGCCTCCCAGTATTTTCTTGACTATTCTTCCCTGTTTATTCTTACATATGAACTTTAGAATTATGGTGGTTTGGAAACCATCCCTTTGAGATGTTGATTGGAATTGTATTAAATGTACCCATGTACTTGTAGGATCCCATTGAGATGTTGATTGGAATTGTATTAAATATACCCATGTACTTGTAGGATCCCATTGAGATGTTGATTGGAATTGTATTAAATGTGCCCATGTATTTGTAGGAGAAATCTGTCTCTTGTCTTTCTCCCTCTGCCTCTGTCGTGATGCAAATCCTCATCTCCCATCTGTAAAATAGCCTCCTAACTGGCTTCCAGCACAGTGGTCTCCCAGCCAGACTCCACATTGTCGTCAGAGAGATCTTATTAAAATGGTAAATTTGGGGTTCACTGCTTGAAATTGTTAAGTGACTACCCTTTCCATTTGGGACAAGGTTCTGTGATCTGGCCCTGGGCCACCTGTCCTCTCACACACACCAGACATTCTGAACTAAACGCTGTTCTTTGGAAGAGCTCCCATCTGATGTCTTCCTTCCCTTGCTTTTTGCAAAACGACTCTTCCTAAAACACCCCTCGTTGGCCTTCTTTGCCTGCCTTAATGCCCCTCAGGAACCGCCCCGACACTGCCTCTGGGAAGTACTTCCTGACCCAGCCATGCTCCATCCCTGGCCTGGGTTACTTGCCTTCCTCCAGGCCTCCAAACTTCTAGCAGGCATTGATCATATTGGTCCCTAATTTGTTTATTTACTCAAACCTTGAGCAAGTCATTTCTTCCTGGTTCTCAGTTTCCTCACCTAATAAAGAATAAAGCTGGACTCTGATCTGTAAGTAGGGATTCTTTCAGCTACAATTTTATACCATAACTTCCCCTCCTTTTTGCTATATGTCCCTTGTTTCAAAACTAATATGACTGACAATTGCCAAAAAAGCAACTTCCAAGTTGACATATGTTTAGGCTCATTCATACCTGTGCCACATTGACTCTTCTGTCTAGGGGAATGAATGCCCATACTGATGACCTTGGAAAGCCATGGGATATTAAACTACCATCTGAACCAAAGACAGAAATTATACCTGGCAGGGCTTCTACTGAACTTACTGTAATTATTTAAAAATGAGCAAGCTATATATGTCGTATGTAGATATTACTAATTTTGCCCATGATTAATGACTTAAATTAACCCATTCCCAAGTATTCTAGACAAATGACTTCAATGCAAAACACTTGAAGAATTATTGGATAAGTCTGAGGTGAACAAAGGCGGAGCTGGGTGAAGCCGATGAAGCGGAGTTGCAGCACCTAGTGGCCGCCGAACAGCAGAAGGCGCAGTTTACTGCACAGGTGCATCACTTCATGGAGTTATGTTGGGATAAATGTGTGGAGAAGCCAGGGAATCACCTGGACTCTTGCACTGAAAATTGTCTCTCCAGCTGTGTAGACCACTTCATTGATACCACTCTTGCCATCACCAGTTGGTTTGCCCAGATTGTACAGAAAGGAGGGCAGTAGGCCATCCCCCAGGAGAATGACAGAAGCAAAGGACTTATTATTAAGCAGACTTAAGGGCCAGTGGGGGAAGGCTGTCAACCCATTGTCAGATCAGCATCAGGCTGTTATCAAGTCTGTTGGTCCTAAAAAGTAAAAGATGAAATGTTCAAAAAAAAAAAAGAATTATTGGATTAGTCTAACTTGAGCAAATATAGAATCAGAATTTTTGAAGCTAGAAAGGGTCCTCAGATCATCAAGTTCGGCCCTAACTTTAGGTGAGGGAATTGACTCTAGTGGGCAGAGTGGCCTACCCTAAGGAACACAGCTCCTCCACACAAGCCTATTAAAAGTGGAAACTGCAATAACTGACTGCATACTAGCCACGTTAGGTAAAGCACCAGTGAACCACTAGGACAATAAATTTGTATTATTAAAGTGGAGGTTTGGTGGTGTTAAGGATTACAACAAATAAGCTTTAATCCCCTCTTTTACTGAGCTACTTTATTAAAGGGCGGGAGACCCTTTTCTTTGCTGCCACATCAAACTTAACTATGATTAGGCACCAACAACGTAGTCAGCATTAGACAACACAGGAAATACCTGTAGTTATTTATGTTTGTATAATTGCCTCAAGCATTAGTCACTTTTAAAAAATTACACACACATACTTAATACTGGACGACAGAATTTACTACCCTAAGTCTCTTTTCATTAAGATTTCACTTCATCACTAACAATTAAAATCCATCCCCCCAGCCGCCACCACCAAAGAGAACTTACTTAACCCACATATCCTTGAGGTAGACCAATGTTATCACTGTATTTCCCCTAATGAGGAAATTGAAGCCTTAGGCAACTAGCTCAAGATTAAAATGCAATTCAGAGAGAGTTCCTCTTACTGATTAAAATGGACTGATGTTATGAGGAAAAATCAAAAGGGTTTCAAAATTAGAAAATTCCATGGCACCAGGAAGTAAGAATGACACATACTGATACCATCTTTTAGTTTGGCAGCACCTTTTTGATGAGAACTAAATGTTCATGTTGGCAGACAGTAAAACTACCACAAGCCTCGTTTCTTCATTTGCCAAATACATGATGTTAAAGATTAACATTAAAATATGAAACATAGAACTGGAAAGCAAGCCAGTCCCTGCTTCGAGTTCTTTTAATTTTATGAAGTTTAAAATAAACAACTTCCTTTGTTAACTTTGTCCTAGAAGCTGTCGTTAGCTGTTTTCGAGCAGTGGTTCTGCAAGTATGGTGTCTAGCAGCATCAGCTCCTAGGGAAAGGTTAGAAATGCAATTCCTTACCTGTAATCCCAGCACTTTGGGAGGCCAAGGTGGGTGGATCTCTTGAGGTCAGGAGTTCGAGACCAGCCTGACCAACATGGTGAAACCCCGTCTCTACTAAAAGTACAGAAATAGCTGAGCGTGGTGGCGCACGCCTGTAATCCCAGCTACTCAGGAGGCTGAGGCAGGAGAATCACTTCAACCCGGAAGGTGGAGGTTGTGGTGAATGAGAGATCGGGCCATTGCACTCCAATCTGGGCAACAAGAGCGAAACTCCGTCTCAAAAAGAAAAAAATAAAGAAATGCAATTCCTTAGGCCCCATCCAGACCTATCGAATGAATCTCTGGAGATGGGGTTGGCTGGCTGTGTCTTAGTAAGTGCTAAAGTTTTAAGAACCACTAGAGGATCCAAATAACTTTTGGTGTTCAGTCTCAAACCACTAATTAGCTGGGCATGAGAAATTTCTGCTTTAGGTTAGTCACCCTATGGAGCCCCCGAACCCTAAATATTAACAGTAGGCCCACATCCAGGTTTCCATCTGCTAGACTCCAAAGCAAGGCAGCAGCCATCCTTCTCAGTAGCCCTGCCACCAAATCTTCTTCTCCGAGAACCCCAAAACAGAGTTTGATTGACAAGTTCATTCTTCTCTCCTGTCAGACCTCAAAATGTGCCCAGTTCCTTAAAGGTATGTGTCCCATTGGTTTACAACTCTTCATTCCCTTCCTAAGAATGAGCACGTGTACTAAAACAAAATTAGTACATGTCATCCAAATATTGTCAGGGTAATAAAATTCCTAAAATTAGGCATCTTGGTGCTTTATGTAGATGCAAACTTGAAAAGCAGCTATGTCCAAGTTTTCCTTTAGGATCCTCCCAAGAGATATTTTACAAACTCCTCTAGCATTGCTAATTATTTTTTTTTTAAAAAAAAGAGTCATTTTTTCAGATCTATAAATTTCATTTATTTTGAGGTTCACTCACATTCAGTAACAATCTGATCATTCACCAAAGTTCCAAAACACATACTTTATAAATTAGCTATCATAGTTTTTAGAAATCCAAATATATTTCAAATTATTTTTTAATAGCAGCAACTAGAGAAAGGATTTTTTACCATCTAGCTTACTGTAGCGCTGATCAGGAATGTCGCCAACAAAGGTCCTGCGGTTTACAGATGGATACCGTGCAATTTTTCTCCTATGATACTCATCAAAATTGCATCGTGATCCACCCGACAACAGCAAAACAGATCATTTTACAATGACTAAATATCAGAACTTACGGCTTTTAAAAGTTAAAATAAGAAGACGATAAAAATCCTCCTTTCTTCCACAGGCCGGGACAAGTGCAATACTTTATATAGAACACAAGTAATGCAACAAATCCCCACCCAGGGATGAATGGGCATGAGTGCTGGAGATACGCATGAAGGTGTGTTCACACAGACGTAGGAAGCACACATTATCACAATCAGTTTTGCATGGATTTGCACAGCCACATATACATATATACGCTGAAATGCAAACCTGCAAAACTAATTGTAAGTAGCAATGTCTTTGAATATTCTCTCCATCAACAAGAGATTTGTTATCCAAGAGTACTGGAAGTGCCCATACTACAGTAGAGTCATGCCAAAACTACCTGCACTATGAGCACTTTGGTACTACTAGGACCCAATCTTATCCTCTGTACACAACTGTACACTGCACAGTCCCCACCATCTGTTCCCAACAAACAATAAAAAGGCAAAAAACAAACCATTGAAATGTGTCCTATTCAAATTACTACTCAAGGCATACTTTTAAAATGCTGTATATTAGGCAGCCTGTGCCAGAAGGGGCATTTAGGGCAGTAGATTCTAAGCTGCTTCACTAACTGCACTAGATGCACCTTAACACAAGAGACACATTATAAGAAGCAGCTCAAAAGCATCAACTACTTAATTATGCACAAACTACAGTTCTCAGTAGCCATTGACTAAATCACCATGGTAATGTAAGAAGTGCTTGCATTGCAGTAGATCTCAAAAAGCTACCTGCACTGTAAGCACTTTTACATGGCCAAGGCCTATTCCTGTAGCAAAATTTTAAGTCTTCCAGGAGCTCTTCTTTTCCGTCCTCACAGATCCATGCAGACTCACCTGGTTAAAACAACAAAACAAACACACACATATTAGAAACTAAACAAGTAAACTACTAGTTAATATTCCTGAAACAGGCTTTCCTTTGGCTTACAGAGTCTAAGCTAGGTTTTGTGGTTTCAACCAAATCCTGAGAAATATTAATAATCTCAATTATTTACACAGAATTGAACACGAATAACACTGGCAACTGCAAAAAGTCCAATTCTTATGTATAAGCGGATTTTGGACTCCCCCTCTCCATCTAAGATAATTTGATATCTGCATCTCAGTAATTTGCAGGCACATTCTATCCACCCTGATTTTATAAGAGGAGGACCTAGAGAAAGGAGCATGTAAAACCCAGGATGAGTATTCGAGTCTTCAGATCATTCAGAGCTTTTGGGCTCCATACGGAAAGTGACTGTTAGATTAAATGAATATTCCCAGCCCCCACCCCATTAATAGAAAATGAGAGAAATTTTAGAGCTGGTTTAAGAAACACAGCCTTACAGTCTTCACATAATGCACAGATGGCTGAGAGATGTCACATTTTGATCTATTTCAAAGGGCTCTACTTCTGTTTAAACATTTATGGACCCATTTTCTCCATTAAACCAAAGTAGGCAGATTAGCTCTTCTTCCCTTCATGTCATTATCTTCCATAAGAAAACCTTCTCCCATTTCCAAGTGCTTATTTTACCTAAGAACATACAGCAAGGAAGTGAGCCTCTATGTGAAAAAGGCTCACAGGGTCCCCTATCTCTTCCATGATGGGGTAACTTTTGTTTAAAAGAAAAACAAAAACGTTTGGGACAGAATCTGTAATACGTTAAACGAGTGAGGGAATTTTAAATGTTGAACTTTCGTCACGATATCTTATGCCACTAAATGAGTCTTTAGAAGTCTTTACAAACTAAACTGATTTATAAAACTTATACATCAATCTGGAATCAATTTTCTATTAGGGAAGAATGGATTTAGTATAGAAATGAGAAAAATAACATTTTTCCCCTTAAATTGGGTTTCTACACCTGTGAAGATTTCTTTTCCATTAAAAAAAAATACTCCAAACTTGACTCAAAATGCATAGTATTTGCCAACCCAACCTGGCCAAACTGAGCCCCACAGCCATCAGACAGGGCGCCCTTCTAGTTACTACCTTTTGCTAATTAGCGGTTCATCTGGCATCCCTCGCGCACGCTGGGCAGTCACTCTCCAATCCCCTTAAATTGCAAATAATAATAATAATAAGGAAAAGAAAGAAAGAAGTGCTTCCCTGTACGCCTTTGTGGCTCCCTTTTGCCTCTTCCCGCGTCTCTCACACCCTTACCTAATGCTCCCGTTGAAGTCCGCGAGCAGCCCGCGCGTCCAGGGTGTGCTCCAGCTGCTCACACCACGCGCTCCAGTCCTCGTGCAGCCTCAGCCGCCGCCGAAATTAAAGAGAAAGAAACAAAGCATCATGGGAAACGGAGTTCTCCATTCAAAGCACCAAAAACGCGCCAAGCCCACGCCTCCCTCCCCCTCCATTCCCGGGTTGGTGGGATAGAAGCCAAGAGGGAGGGGAGTCCCTTTTTTCCCTCCACGTGCACCCCCTCATTTCACACCCTCACCACCAAAGTTTTCCAGGAACCTAAAGGTCAACGGTGGAGAAGAAAAGGGGAGTCGTTTCCCGCGCGCTGCCCGCTACCCCTCAACCGCACTCTGGTACTTTGCTTTTCTCAAGTCCCGCCCGCTCCGTCCCCTCCCACCCAACCAGTCAACTCTACCGGATCACAGCTGCCCCAACGAAGGGCTCCCTTCTTGCCCAGCCACCCGCTCGGGAAACCGCGCGCGGGACCCAGCTCCGGCCCGCCCCTCGCAGGTGGAGAGCGCGGGGATCCCGCACGGGCCGCCCTCTCCGGGTGTCCCCTCCACACGTATACCCAGTGTCCCAGCGCGCAGCTCGAGCGCTCCGGGGCCGGGTGCGAGCGCAGTCTCCCGCGGAGCCAGGGGGGGAAGAGAAGTGAGAAAAAGCGTCCACAAGGCCGCGAGCGCACATCTCACCCCAAAGCGCCCCTGTCCAGAGCGACGCGGGGCCACGAGCCTCCCTGCCACCACTTGAGGAGCGCTCCGTCCCCTTGGCCCTCTGTCCGTAGCTATATCCCTGGGAAAAGCCCGCCCCTCTGCCTTTAATAGCCCAAGGAAAAAAGCCCGCCCCCGCCCACCCGGCCCGCACAGGAATTAGGAAACGGAACCCCCACCCCGCCAAAGCGAAAACCCCACCGAGCCCCAGTTACCCACGGGCGGAGCGCAGTCGGCATTTTCCCTTCTCTCTTCCCCCAAGCTGGAGTCCTTAATTAAAGGCGCGCCTGGGACAGCGGCCCAGGCAGAGGCCGTGGCCGGAGCCGGTGCGGGTGCCACCGGCATCCGGGCCAGGATGGCGCACTCACTACCACCTTGTCCCATCTCGCTCCCGCGGCGCTCGCCTCAGCCCCCCACCGGAGACAGACGACGAGGCCCACGGAGCCGTGGGACAGGGGTGTCCCCCACCCGGCGCGCGCATGCGCGCCACCTCGCCGCTAGATTGAAAGTGTTCCTAAGGCCCGAGGAGGGAAGAAATAGAAACACGACTTACTCTCTGCACATGTGAAAGTTTTAACCCCTAGCACCTTGTGCTACTGTTGGGAGGCTTTCGCCCTTGCCAGGCGCCCTCTTCACCCACTAAATCAGGGTTTCTTGGCAGGTATCGTTAACGGTAGCAGCCACCGAATACACGCGCAAATGTGCGGAAGATACGGTGCAATTATCTTGCTTTCTCCTCTCATTCCACCGCTAATGAGAACCAATTGAGGGCGGGCTGCTTCAAGGCCAAAGCCCGACAGCGCTCTGTAGAATAAAATGATGTCTTAGTTTAAGACGCACAATCAAAATGGAATTAAGCATACCAGACTTTGAACACCGGGCAAAATGAGAGACAACCGGGCTATATACCTTCTCCGCGTCCCTGGCGGACACAGGCGCAAGATGGGATTTGGGGAGCGTGCGGGGGGTGGGGGGGTGGGCGGGGGTGTGCAGGGTACGAGGTTACAAATCAGAGACCAGTGAGCACGCTGGGTCGGAGGAGGAAAGCCCTGGAAGGCAAGCGGGGGGTAAGGAAGGAGGGAAGGGGTGCAAAATGAAGCCGGACCCCTCCCTTTCCACCATTGTTACCAGGGTGATTGTGGCAGCCCAAAGCCCAGAAGAGGACAAGGGCGCCATGTGATTCTCAACCTGGTTCACTGGTGCACAGTAGTAGCTCAGGCAAACATTACAAAAGACTGGCCTCTCCCACCCCTGGCCCGCGAAAGAGTCCAACCTGAACTGCCAGCGCCCCTCAGGAGTCAGCGGTGGATGCAACGAAAACCACAATCATTTCTCCAACGCGAGTCACTCGCACAGGTGGGCTTCCTCCCCTTTTTCATGCAACAGACCTTGCAGCCTACCCTGGCACGTCTGCGTGATACTTTCTGGAAACTACGCAGCCCGAAGTTTACTACCCAACCAGATCCCTCCTGTGAGATTGCACCGACTGCAATGCAACTTTCGACCTTTAATGGTAACGACTAGCAGTGGAAAGAAGAGGAGGGGGAGGGAAGAGAACTTAGACCCGACTTTAAGAAGCGTTGTATTAAAGCAAGATAAGAACAGTACCTTTGAGCTGGAGCAAAACCTGGAGTAAAAAAAAAGGGTTTTTGCGAAAGTGGCGCGAAGATAATATCATGTGATCCGACCCCAGGGCGTCTCCTTCCCCTTTTGCCAAACTCCCCTCCCCTCGAAAAAAGGGGGGTTGGGGGAGCTACATCCGCTCCTCACAAACTATTAGCATAATTAATTGTGTCCTACAGCTGCAGCCAGAGCTCCCGGGTCAATGAGTAAACATATCCTCATCCTCTTCAACATCAGAACAAAAAAACCCATTACCCTGATTTTGGAAAATGTTCCCAAATAAATCTCATTATCTTCAAAAGTCTTTATTTGGTATTCGGAGTCTATGTGTCTTGGTTGGAGAGACAGAAGAAGGTTGGAAAAGATGAAATCATCCTATTAAAGGGAGCAAGTAGAAGTAACTCCCCAAGAGTGACATATTTAAGTAAAGGTTTTCAAATGGAAATACCGTGTTGAGGGACTTCACTAGCTTAAAATTTTCCAAAAGTTTTAGCAGTTCATTAAACAAGACATCCTCCCAGTCTTCCTATTCGCCACCCCCCATCTCCCACCCCTCCTCCCAGTCCTCCTTCCCTTTAAAGCTAGAACAATACCCGGAATAAGGTATTTTGAGATTGCTTTACCAGGATATTTTCTTGTTCTTAATTTTTTTAAGGGTTTGCAACATATAGAATGTCTGGATCAAGTTCCCAACTGGCGAAAATAATTTATTCCATCTCAGTACCTGTCTAGCACAAGGTAAAACTAACTAAGTACAAGATATAGGTTACGAGAAACTAGGACATTTTGATACACCAAATGATTTATTTTTGTCTCTTTCTTTTGGAAAAAAAATTTAATCATCGGCCAAAATACCTAGAGAATCAAAAAAATCTAAAGAACAAAGCATTTCACACACACACCCCCAAAAAGTCAGAATAACTAACAGCTCAAAGAAAAGCACGTGATCCCTTCATGCTTTAAAACTTGTGGTCATGCTGAGGCTAAAAGCAAAGAGCTTGTGACCCCGCAACCCCGTCCCCTCCCCCAGACCACAGCCCAGGGCTTAAGGCTCCAGGCTCCCACCGGGCTCCTGCTCGCTCCCAGTATTGTGAGACAAACAATACTTAGGCATTCTGCAAAATAAAGGAGCCACAACTCCTATCCCCCAGTCACATCATTTATGACCAAACAGACTGGCCGGTGTGCGTATACACGCATGTATGTAAATATGATATAGAATACATGCCTACGCGAAAGCCCAGATGTTCTGTCAGAATGTGTAAGAAAGGTATGGAAACTGGCCAAAGGGAGGGAGAACTTGTTATCTTTCGTGAGCCTAAGGATTCTCATCACAACTTTAAATTCTTGACACTATTTTGAGTTTATGATGGATTCAAAGAAAAACGGTGAATGCCCAGCAAAATATTCCCCGCAAAATAGACCCACTTTGAGCTTTCCTCTGCCTTGAAAAGGGGTGAAGGGATTCTTCTGTATTGACCTCTAGATTTAATTATGCCATATAAAGCAGCAATCTCAAGTAGTTTGGATTTGAACACCTTTAAGAATAAAATTGACATTTTACCCAGTTGAGAAATCATGTTACTTGATTTAGAAATAATATTAAGTGGCTTTGTTAAACCTAATGATTGGTATCTTAGAACAAAAAGGTCCCCATGGAAACCAGAAAGTAATTTAAGAGTATTATGTTCCTCACACAACTAGAATAGAGCTTTTGTTCTATGTGTATTTACTACTCTACATTTTTGAACTACACTTGCAGTTAAGGTCTGTTACACTCTGGTTTTGCCCAGGATGAGAAGTTTAGTGTCCCACTGAAATATGTGTTTTGCTACATTTGTGTGGTTGTGTTCATGTGCTCATGTGCATGCCCATGAGGCCTAAAACAAAGCCAGCAGATCAGAACACTCACTAAACAGAATGGAGGTGGAAGATCCCAAACAAAATATTTCAAATGCTATTTTGCTATTTGATCCTAGAGCAGGAACTGTGATTTCATTAGAAGTCTATCAAAACTGGTCTTCACTAACTTTATTTTTTAAACGAAGTATTCCTTCATTTGCAAACATTTCAGTTTTTAGATGAATCAATCTTCTTTTGAATGCCAATCATACTAACACAAATCAGCCTGAAAAAATGAAATTTGAATTTTTTGGACCAGGCCTTAATTTGTTTATGAAAATTTATGTCAGCAGAACAAAGAGAAAAATTAGAGTCAGTAATGAATTTCTGAATCTTATTTCTTTTCAATAGCATATGCCAACATAAATCATGTAAATAAAATAAATACATCTTCAACTAAATAGCGTCAATGAGAATTAAGTATCAATTTCAAAAGATTTGCCACTTGATAAGAAGCAGAAAATTTCACTAATTGAACATGCACAGTTAATATAACTTAGTTTAAAAAATGTAGAAAGTAAAAATATACTTATCCCAATCTCAAAGGATTTTATGAAGACCAAATGGCACCAGAAGGTGGATCAACTTTTCTGATATACAAATACGTTTAAAATACACATTTTACTAAATTTTACTTGTAAGTAAACCTTACTTTTACAAGCTGGTCTTTGCTAACTTTGATTTTTTAGAATAAGTGTCTATTTACAAACATTTCTTATCTCTAGTAATGATTTAATCTTATTTTAAATCAAAAGAGTAATCAAATTAAAATACAATTAAATTACATCTCACATAATTCAGCTGAAATATGTTGGTACTAGAACTTACAACATGGAGCTAATTTTGCTATTATGTGATGCCTTAAAATTACCTTGTTGTGTGGGTCTTTGCTTTTCTCAGTAGTATGTTAAAACACAATTTCCTCTCACTAACAACCATATTTTTTACATGTCAAATATTTTACATCAAAATATGTGTGCAAATATTGAAAAGATATAAGAATAACCTGCTTGCCATCAGTAGAAAAATTGTTTCTCAAATTAATTCTCCCACCTTGAGAATAGACTCAGTAGACATTAAAGTGATTCACTATTAAGATTAAATAGTGTTAAAGGTATTTTTACACTCTGTTTGAAACACTTTGATTTTCCTGTTTATGTGACCTTAGAAGTGGAACTTCTGGTATTACAAACCATAAAATTGCTAGCAGACTGTAATACTATAATCAAAGAAAAAGCTATAAACCAGAAATGTTTTACACACATCAATTTTTTCAATCACTTTTCTGATTAAGTTTGTCCATCTTTGCACCATTATAAATTTTCTAAGTGGAAAATATGTCATGGTACGGAACACAATAAAAAATATAGTTTTACATTCAAAACAGTCTCTAAAACCTCATCACCATAACATTGTCTTCCAAAGCAAGTAAATCATGGTATTAAAAATTATCTCATTATTTAATAATCTTACACCAATAAGTCTGTTATTGAAAATGTCATGATTGAGAAGTAAAAACTCTAGATGACAAATATGCTTTTAAGTTAGGAAGCTTTATTTAATATTCTGTCTGCTATAACTAAAATAAAGCATGATAATCTTCTACTACCTATGTGCAAAGAGGGCAAAATGGTATTTTTTGGAGCCTCTCTCTTTTTTTCTCCTCAAAGATAACATTTATCCTTAGTTTGGTAGTACTCTGCTAAGCTTAGAGATTCTCTTTAACTGTCTCCTGACTTGTGATTGCTGAAGGAAGTAGAACTATCGTCTGGCCTTTTTTATGCTGAGGAGGAAGGCGCAGTGAAATGTGTTGAATTATCCAGATGCCTGAAAGGACTGCAATGAAAGCTTGCAACAACCTAAATAACAGGGCTAACACTCACTGTAAAAGGGAATCTTTCAACAGATACAGCCTACAGAGGACATCTACTTTTAAAATGAAAGGGGAGATTTTATTTTCTCAAAACAAATGTAATCTAGCTTACTTTTGAAATTTTTGAAAGGATGTCTAAGTCAACAGGAAGACTACTGATTTAAAAATCAAAGATGGAAAGATGAAGTTTTATTATTTAAAATCATATAATTTATGACCCTACTTGGAGCTCTGAGCATATTTTTATTCTTTCAGAAAAGAGTGAGCTGTCCATCTCATCCCTCACTTTTTTAAACCCTAATGAATTTTACTACTTGAAACTTTACTCCCTAAATTTAAAAAATGATTAACATCCCTAAGACGAACTGATCCTTTATAGCTTTCAGTGATCCCATTTCTATAGCTGCTACTTATTAAACCATCTTTAATAATTAAAATGGTTTATGTGCTAGTAGATAAAAGCAAGAAGAAAATGTGCAAGTTATGATCAAGTATGGATTGCATATTTGTGAAAATGTTTAGATATCAAATTGATAAACTTGCTTAACTAAACATTATTCTAGGATCTGTTTTAAGTTTTCAAGAACTTAAGGTTAAAGAAGCAAACATGATATGTTGGTATGTATTACAAAAAGATACTGTATTATAGTATGTTAAACTTTTATGTTTTTTATAATTAATTAACTAGATCAAAGTTCAGTGTTTCCTTGGAGGATATCAAGGCTAATAAACAAAGCCATTTTAAATATAGAGTCTGCTTGTTGATTTTGGAGAAACAGCAAGACAAATAATTCTAGTGAATATCTAGGGTTAAATTATATTTTTAGAATGTAATACTTGACTAATCTGTAAATCCTTTCATAGCTATTTCATTTGCAGTTTTGCTTTAAAGGCCATTTAAACAAAAGCATGGAAACCACTAGATCTTGATGAACAGTGATATGTAACTTCTTTAGAGTAAGATACACACCTTGCAATTACTAATAGCCTTCACACCCAATCATACTACTTTGGGCTTTCTTCAATTTGATCTGAAATAAAATGTGTTTTCTTCCTTTGTGTGTTTTAATCAAGCTTTTCTGCAGTGCTTTCATGTTTTTTCCAGTTGTCAAAAATATAATCTTGCTTCTGACATATTATTTATCAGTGTTATCTGAATATTATATCTTTTATTACTTACTAGATATCCTCAACCCAAGTCATTTTTTAAAATTAAATGTGTCTGAGGATAATCAACAAACTAGAAATTGAATAGACCCCATCAGTTTGGTTAATCACCTAACAAAAGCAAGAACCAATTTTTATTTGCTGTGTTAGTTGGAGTCCTTGTTGTCCCACTCAACTAATTACCCCTCTTCGGTAAGTTTCAAAAGGGTTTTCTTTAAATAGTAGTTTATAACATCTTTAAAATCTGCTGGGTGGGGAGAGTCCTACATTTAGTCAATTTTTACTTTTGTGTCAGAAATTTAAATATAAAAGTTGAGAGGATTCATTTTATACTTTGGTTCATAAACAAAGTGTCCTTTTTAATCCTTGTTTTGGTGTATAGTCCCTTGGTTTTCTGCAATTTCAACTATTTCATTTACAATTCAAACTCACCGTTATTAAACTAATCTCTACACTTGATTAATCCCTGCATGCACACTGCATGTTTTTTAAACTCCAATAACGGTGTTACCAAGTTTATATAAAAGTCTTGATGATATTTAAGACCTAAAGCTCTTAGCAAATTAATTCTAAAATTAATGTTGCTGGCTTTTAACACTACCACATTTGCAGCTACATATCTAGCCTTAGACAGATTAGCACAATTTGCAAAAAGAATCCCAAATTCCAACTTGTCTTTCATTTTGCCTGACTCCTGGTCAAGTGCTTAGGTTCTTTCAATGCTAAGTTTGTGGCAAAATACTATACATAACAGCATCAAACATGGAAATGACTTAGCAGAGAATCTTTTAAAGGATGGTTTGAACCAATATGTTAGGTTTGGCAAGGTCCTCACTGGGCATCTAACCTAATCGCTTCATTTTACAGATGAGGAAACTGGAGCCCCAAAAATGACCTGCCTAAAACGCCTCCACTCATTGTCACAGAGCCAGGATAAAGAAAGACACTATTATGGTCAATTTTAAAAGAAATTTTAAATAGTCCTTGACTGATTTTCAAGCTTGATTTTCCGGTAGGACCGTTATGAAAATTAAATGAGATCGTGTGTGAAATCTACAGATCACACAATGATCACAATGCTTGGTACTTCAGAATGCTCAATAAATGTTCTTTTCCTGCTTTTCTCTTTCCTGCTGATGCCATATGCATATTTCTTAGACTCCTTGCCAAGATCCTGACTTCTCGCTGCCAAAGTTTGGGGCACCAGCAGTGCAAGCAAGGCACAGAGAGAGGGTTTCAGGAGAAAATTTAACAATTTAGTCATTCTCACTATTTAACTACAATCTGATTGTACCAGCTGAAAAGACACATAACGACCATCTTCCCCCTCAAGTGTTCTGAGAAACCTAGCTGTCATACAGGGAAATCTTGCTTGATTTCTCACCCCCTCACATCCCCAGTCCAGATTGGAATCCCAGATCACAGTACCAAATAATGAACATTTGATCATCAAAATGTAACTTTATGTTCACGTTCATAACCTACAAGTCGACAATTTCCTCACATGTCAATTGTTTCTTAGATTTTTCTTCAACTGTAAGAAGGAGCAACACACGTTACTCCCTGATGCCTTTATATGTACTAATTTAACATTAAAAGAGCTGTTAATATTGTATAAACTGTTATACCATCTGTGTTATAATTCTGCTTCATCAGGTTTTATGGAATGCCCACCCCCCATTTCCTTCATTCCACCAGGCGTGTCATCAAAGGAGAATAAATTAAGTATTGTGCCAGAAAATGTGGTCTACTTTCTAAAAGGCATCTATCTCTAGCTTTCAGAAATGCCTTTCGGAATGAGCAATGTGGAAACAGTGTCCCCATTGTTGTTTAGGAATGTCATGAATTGGATCCCCACCCCAGCCTTTTACAGGGAAAAAGAATAAAAATCGTTCATCTGAGTTTACAATTATCATATTTGATAGCATATGCTAACATGCTAATGAGGTGAGGTATTATCATATCTTTGTTGAGGTCATTATGAATAATTGAGCTTTGTCCATCCACCCAACCAGATTGTAAATTCTGTGATGGTGGAGAGAACCTCAACTTTGTAGTTTTATGAGACCCCTTTCAGAGTGTGTTGACACATCCATTGTTGGCCTAGTGACTAGGTTGAATATTTGCATTGAGGGATATCAGAAATGCCAGCTCCCTTCCACTTTGTAAATTCTTTTTCAACCCTGAGTGTTTACTACCGCCCAGGAACCATATGTAAAGTACCAGATAACATTAGCAATTCTTTAACTCTCTCTAAAAATATGTAACTGAGAGATCAAGCAATGTTCCCCTAGTAAATAAAGATAACTCCGGGGAGTTTCTTTGTAAAGACCTAGACAGCTCATACAGAAGTTCCTTTTGGTGATTTGGAGTAGAAAGGGGTAGGGGAAGATTAAGGGAAGCCAGTTCAATGTGTTAGTTAGAGAGAGGTTTTTGCATCTCAAAGAGGGGGAGGGGTTGAGAATCTAAGAAGACTGAGGCTGGGAATTTGGGCCTTTCCCTTCCCACTGACTGTTCTAACCTCCCTCTCCCAAAACTATGCAGTAGTGTCGAAAAGGACCTGGAGTGAGAAGCTGGAGATCTCAGCTTGAGTCTGTGCTGTGTCACTAACTAGCTGAATGACTTTTTAGCAAATCACTTACTAGATTACCTCTGAGGTCTCTTCCCACTCCATAAATCTTTGCTTTTTATCTCAGTACCCCTCCTCTTTGTTCCTCCTTTGCCCAACCCCACCCCCGTGCTTCTCAGGTCTTCCTTTTAACTGGCAATAATAGTAGTAATGAATTAGTTACCTCTGGAGAGATAACTGAGATGGTGTGCAGATAATTAATGGAGACTAGACTGTGGCTCTTTATCTGTATCATGAACTTTTTCCTTTATTTCCCTGCGTTTTCTTTATTAAGTTATAAATTCTCACAAATTTAAGGTGCTTATTTAAGTATTCAATAATCTGCCAAAAAGGTGTCTCTTTTGTGGGTGTACATGTTAACACAAAACATTTGGTCACAGAGAGTGCAGTCAATCAAGAATTAATGTGAAATTATTCCACATAGACCTACTATATAGAAAAATGAGCCATAAAAGTGCCATGAGAGTCTGCAGCTCCAGTTGCATTTTACTTCATCTTCTATGCTATCAGTAAGGGTTTGGGTTTCCCTTCATGTAAGTGAACAGAAGGATTCTGGGAACCTCTTTGACTATGATTGTGTGCAAAGTAGATTAGTAAATTACCTCATGACATGGACACGTGACAGAGATTTGGGCAAATCAATAATCTCTAGTTCTCTCTCTTCTCATTCTTTAAGTGCCACTTCAAGTCCTACCTCCCATGGGAAGCCTTCCTTAAGTCCAGCACATGGTGATTTCTGCCTTCCCTGAACTACCATAGCACTTGAGTTCCATGCTGCTTCAATTGCATATTTAGGTATTTAGAAAGAGAATAATAAACTGTGGCCTCTGTTTCAGTGCTTGGCTGGTATTACTATTATTATTACATGAGATCTTGCTCTGTCACCCAGGCTGGAGTGCAGTGGCACAATCATAGCTCAATGTAACCTCGAACTCCCAGACTCCAGCAATCCTCCCACCTCAGCCTCCCAAGTAGCTAGGACTACAGGCACACACCACAATGCCCAGCTAATTTTTTAAATTTCTGGTAGAGACAGGGTCTTGCTCTGTTGCCCAGTCTGGTCTCAAACTCCTAACCTCAAGCAATCCTCCTGCCTTGGCCTCCCAAACTGCTGGGATTACAGGTGTTATTGACAGTTTCCAAAGCACATCAGCATGCACATTATTTTGCTTGACATTCACCTGAAATCTGTGAGGTAGATGGTTGAGGTTATCCCTATTTTACACTGGCAGAAAATGAGGCCTACAGAGGTTGAGTGAACAACTCAGGTCTCCACCTACCTTGTTCAATCTGTCACTTCTCAGCAATCCCGAACACCACAATTCAATATAAACCCTGCCCCTTCAATTATGTCATATTCAAGAAGCCTGCTCCTCACTTCCACTGGGCCTCTAAAAATGAGTTTAGCTGCTATCTCTACTTCATCTGTTCCTTAAACAGGGCCCTACTAGTACCTGAAATCCTAAATCTTTAGCGATTCCATCATTTTATCATTCATCAGCAGAATAACCTGGGTAGTTGTTTTTTGTTTTTTAACCTAAACTCAGAGGAGATTTAACAATCCAAACCTACCTCATCCGGCAAAACGCTCCAGGCAAAAATGGGATTAATAATCTGTAACATTGAGTGTTTACTATATGCCAGGCACTGCTGTAAATTCTCTCTCTCTCTCTCTCTCTATATATATATATACACATATATATACACATATATATATACACATATATATACACATATATATATACACATATATACACATATATATATACACATATATACACATATATATACACATATATATATACACATATATATACACATATATATATATATATACATGAGATGTCTCATATATCTCACAGGATATATGAGAGATATATGAGATATATCTCACATGATGATCCTACTAAATAGGTAATTATTAATCTTACCCTTCTGTTCTAGATGGTGAACAGAGGCTGTGAAAAGTTAGGTCATTTGAATGATATTGCATGGCAGGCACATGATGGAGCCTGTGCTTGAAGCCAGGTCAGCCTGTCACTCAGCACTGTTTCAGGAATCTTTATTCTCATCACAAAGGAGAACAGTAAAGCCATGGTGGAAGCATTTGGATTAGTAAGTCAGAGTATAGCCCAGTGCCGGTGTCAGTAATTGAATGTGACTTCCCTCAGAGCTTCCGAGGGAAGCTTATGACACAGACATGTGACAGAGAGGGAGGGAAATGGAACTTTCTGGGACAGAGTCACGTGGGTCACGTGGTGGTTTCACCTCCAGTAAGAGACTACTGGGGAAAGACTTTAAGCACAGGAACAGTTGGCTCTTTTTTTTTGGACGGAGTTTCACTCTTGTTGCCCAGGCTGGGGTGCAATGGCTCGATCTCGGCTCACTACAACCTCCACCTCCCGGGTTCAAGTGATTCTCCTGCCTCAGCCTCTCGAGTAGCTGGGACTACAGGCACCTGACACCATGCCTGGCTAATTTTTGTATTTTTAGCAGAGACAGGGTTTCACCATGTTGGCCAGGCTGGTCTCAAACTCCTGACCTCAGGTGATCCGCCAGCCTCAGCTTCCCAAAGTGCTGGGATTACAGGCATGAGCCACCATGCCCGGCCCCAGTTGATTCCTTTAACACTTCAGAATTATACTGTCCAATGGAAAGATAGTAACACATAGCACATGCAATTTTACATTTTCTTGTAACCACTTTTAAAAAGTGAAAAGAAACAGGTGAAACTAATTTCAATAAAACATGTTATTTAACCCAATATATCAAAAATATATTCATTTGAACATATAATCAGTATTAAAAACTATTAATCAGAAATTTTACCTTTTTGATACTAAGTCTTTGAAATCCGATGTGCATTTTATACGTGCAGTACTTTTCATTTCAGACTAAGTACATTTTAAGTGCTCAATACTGTATGTGGCTAGTGGAGACCATATTGAACAACACAGGATTTTTGCTATCTTCTGGCACCAACCACTTCTATTAATAGTACCTCCCTCTTATTAATCATCCACACTATGGCTATTAGCTGTTAATATTGATTTGCCAGTGTTTCCAGATCATTGAGCCATCCCTATTAGTAAGGTGTTCACTCCATATTCATCTCATGATATCAGCTAACATTGAATGTGTTTGTGCCAGGCACGCTTCTGAGTGTTTTCGCTTTATATAAAGTCATAAAATCCTCACAACAGCCCTAAAAGCTAAGCTTTTTACCATTTCCTCATTTTACAATTGAGGAAACTAAAGTTATTTAACTGACCAAAGCCACACAAGGATCAAGTGGAGGAGCCATGATTCCAACCTCTGTAGCTTAATCACCCTTACATCCCACCCCAACCCCCTGCCATGCTCTAGAACCAAGGCTGCAGAGAACTGGCTAGGTAGCATTTCACTTGAGGCAGTGAATAGATACAGCTTGGACTCAGCTCCTCTTAGGCCCTCCAAATCTGTGAGAAATTTGGTCACCACTGCTTTCCTTTTCTGTGGTTGGTTGCCCATAGCAACTAGTACATAGCACATATATAGGGTTTGTGTATATCTGTGTGGGTTTGTGCCTACACAAACACACACACACATACACACATGCACGAAAAACATCAAACTACTACAGAGAGTGTTCATAAAAATCATAGAATTGTAGAGCTGGAAGGGCTCTTAAAGACCATCTCATCAAAACAGTGCAGTGCAGCACATTCAAGAGACTTGCGCAAGGTTACACAGCTGAACTAGAACCGAGATCATCCTAAATTAAGTAATTTAGTATCTACTAAATACTTTTTTTTTTGAGACGGAGTTTCTCTCTGTCATCGCCCAGGCTGGAGTGCAGTGGTGTTATCTTGGCTCACTGCAACCTCCACCTCCCTGGTTCAAGCAATTCTCCCGCCTCAGCCTCCTGAGTAGCTGGGATTACAGGTGCATGCCACCACACCCAGCTAATACTAAATACTTCTTATGCCTAGGACTTCCTAGTTGAAGTGTGGGAGATGGAACAATGTAGCGTCTGTTCTCACTGATATATACTTTATCAAATGTTTCTCTTCCCTACCAGAATACCACCTTTAGGGTGTCAGCATTTGCAAAAACTGTTGATGTTTTTTAGAAATTTAAAACTGGAGAACTCGGAGTTAAAGTGAATTCCTCCAGCCTTACCTCGTTCATGCCTATGGTTAAGCATTTACATTGCTTCTCAAATGCTTCAAAAGGCCAAGGACATATTAAGTTATTTGAGGGTTAAGATACGATCATACAATTGAACTGCCCTGCTGCCCTAATTCTGAGCCCTTATGTGTGAATAACAAAATTGAAATTGTATAATTATCAGTATGAAGAGGTTGGGCTTAGCTTAGCCCTTTCATTTAATAGATTTAGTTTTTTTAATGATATTCAAACGCCCTACTGGAAAAAGTATTGTTATCAGCTTGACCTTTAGGATTAGTGCTGGTCACCATTTCAGCCAAAAGTACAGCAGTAACATCTCACAGAGATTCTTTCTTTCAGCAGCAAACTAGCCATCACTCTTTCCTCGGATCCTTCTATTTCAAAGTGAAGAGCTTGACTACAGTTGAAATGTTGAAATGTTTCCCACTTAAGCACAAAACACACTTGATTTCTTGAAAAAAAAATCACAGCTTTTATATATTATGTTTCAAAGTGGAGATGGCTGTGAAACTTGAACTCTGACATACAACCTCAACCTGACTTTCTAAAAGTGCCCAGAAAACTGGTCTTCTAATAAGCATGACGAGAGTCTGCTTTTTAATGATTTTTTTGCTAGCCTACATAATTTATTCTAAATCATTAAAAAATAAAAATAGTTTACATTAAATAAATCCCCAACTATGAAAGAAGATGGTCTCACAGACTGTTGGATAAAGGACTGAAAGGCAGCAGAGCCAGTCCCAGCGCAGAAAAGTGACTCAGTAGTGACAGCTTAATTCTCAGGAGCCGTTAACAGAACTTTCAGAAGAAAAATTATGTATTCTTGAATTATTTATAAAAGTCATGAGAAAAACACTTTAGGGACCATGGGGAATCAGTTTTGTTCTTTCTTTTCACATTTGCTGAGCCTAAGTCAGTGAACAAAATGCTAAGTAAAAAAAAACAAATGAATTAACATTTAGATGGTTGAGCAAGACTCTTGTTTTTTGTTTATTGCTCTTTGAATTTTTTTTTACTAGCCCATTGTAAAACCCCTGGGGCACACCTTCAGAATATACGAATGTCAGTAATAACTAATACAACCTGCTATGGAAAATACTCTGTTTGCAAAACCACAGGTTAGTTCCTGGAAGTCAGCGCGGTCAGAGAAAGGATGTGGTATAGCAGAAAGTTTAAATAGCTCCTGCAACAAAGGGAAGAGAGATCTGTTGACTTCTGCCTCCTAGAGGGTTGAAATTGGAAAGAACAATACTTGAATAGTTTGTACAGAAAGCATTGAAGA
This sequence comes from Pan troglodytes, assembly GCF_028858775.2. Lineage (NCBI taxonomy): Eukaryota > Metazoa > Chordata > Mammalia > Primates > Hominidae > Pan > Pan troglodytes. Next base: position 131,657,085 of record NC_072421.2, read on the forward strand.
TGAAAAATTCATCACATTTTGAAAAGCTTCACTAATCACTTTTGGGAAATCAGGTGAGAAAGGAACGAATATATTAGGATAATGATAAGATGAAAATAAGTGTTAACTTCAGATTCAGCAAATCAGCCTGGTTTGTTTTGGTTGCTATATGGAGGACGTTGACATCATTTTTTAAATTAGCCCCCAAATCCCACTTCTTATTGTTGTGAATTGAAAGAGTTGTCATAATTCACCTGGTTCTAAAATTCTGTGCAGTTGTAGAGCTCCGTAGCCAAATAAGTTCCATAAAATAAACTCATCTCAGGCGCAGGAAAAGCAGCTCTTTTGAAAATACCTTGTGATCAGGCTCTAGGTCACGACCTGGGTCTTGAGAAACTTGAGTTAGTAGATGTTAGTTTTTCTTAGCTCTTTGTTTACTCTGGACTTAGACATTTTGTATTATTAAAAACCTGTGGCTTATAAGGACATTCTATTTATCTTTCCAGGCTTTTTTGATGGAAATGCGTGGATTTTCTTGGAAACAGGGATTTTATTGTGGATTCCTGGTGCCCCCTTGGAGAGGCTTATTTTTCTGGACAATAGTTTTCCTTAGTGTCACTACTCTTTTCATCTCCAAATAGTCACAAGTTCCCAAGGTCGAGAAAAGTGCATCCTTTTGTTCTAATGAATCTGAAATTCCATTTAAAAAAGTCTGCAAAACAGACCCTTGATTAATAACTGAAGGCATATCTCCACTTCATGAAGCATCCAGAGGGGTAGCCTTCAAGACACTTGGAGAAAAAGAAAATCCAACTTAGTCAAACTCAAATAATTTAACAGCATTATTACTACATTTATTATTGCCACTTAAAAGTTTAAGCTTTATCTGTGCTTTAAAGTGTGTTGTACAACATAGGCATGCATGCTTGCCTTTGTTAAAAGAATAGAACCCAGTAAACTTGGCAAAAAGAAGTCAATTACCATTGCCTCTATGTGGAATTCTCTGGGTGTGAAAAGTCCTGTTGCTCCAGACTACATCTTGTCTTTGTTGTAACATGAACATTAAAATGCTTTGTGAGTTTATGCAGTACTTGTGTATGTTATTTTAATCAATAACTCAATCTTTCAGGGAAAAATTAATAGCCACTTTTAGTTAAATGCTACACCTCTAGCCACTAGTCAAATATGGCTATTTTAAAGTTGAGTTAATGACAAATAACATGAAAAATCCAGTTTCTCAGTTTTATTAGCCACATTTCAAATGCTCAATAGCCTCATGTAGCTAGTGGCTTCTACATTGAACAGTGAAGATACAGAATGTTTCTATCTTTGCAGAAAGTTCTATTGGACAACACTGCTTCAAAGGATACCTATTCTTGGAAATGAATCTTATTATCCGGCGCAGAAAACGCTGATTGTTGCTATAGCTTGCTGTCCAAAGAATCCCAGCTTTCTAAGATGATTGATGTCTCTTCCCCAGTCACAATGTGGAGAAATTAACTGAGGCTGTGGATTTGGTATAATTATTAAGAATTCTGAAAATTTCCTTCAAGAGTTGTTTGTTACTCTAAATTGTAATAATAATAATAATAATAATAATAATAATAACAATAACAATAATAAAAACTCTGTGTCTCAATGCCATTTAGCTTTGATTAAGCAAGGAAGAAATGTGGTTTCCTCCATTTTTTTTTTCCTAAGCAGGCTATGTAGAATGCTATAGAAACTGCATTTGGTTGGCATTCATTAAATGCACATAAAATTATCACTGAAAATTGTTAAGAAAACATACGGTAACATGTTGTAGTGACTGCTATTCAAACATCCATAAATAATACTATTTTAAAATTTTATTCTTTAATATTTTTTGAGACAGGGTCTTGTTCTGTTGCTCAGGCTGGAGTACAGTGGCATGATCTTGGCTCATTGCAACCTCGACCTCCCAGACTCAAGTGATCCTCCCACCTCAGCCTCCTGAGTAGCTGAGACTACAGGTGTGTGCCACCATGAGCAGCTAATTTTTAAAATTTCTATAGAGACTAGGGTCTCGCTATGTTGCCCAGGCTGGTCTCAAATTCCTGACCTCAAGTCATCCTTCCACCTCAGCCTCCCAAAGCACTGGGATTATAGGTGTGAGCCACTGTGCCCGGCCTCATGTGATACTATTTTTTTTTTAAATTACCTGTTGGGCCTTTTACTTTTTATAGTAACAATTATTTCCTCTTACTCATTCAAAACCTTGTGTCTTATAAATAATTATGCTAATTAGGTTAGTTTTCTGTTTCCCGGCTTGTGGTCCCTCCAATTTCTCGGGGGTCCTTTACCTACTCCATACCTAAATGGCTTTTTCAGGATTCCCTGACTATGTCCTGCACTTTTTTTTAATCTCCAGCCTTTGTGTGTGCCCTTCCTGACATCTGGAATGTTATCCCCATCTGATAAGCATTTCTGGGACTTAGCCATCCTTCAAGGCCCATTTGAAATACCACCTCCTTATCCCTGCAGCTGAAGTGACCTCTCCCCTCTCTAAACTATAACTGCATTATGATTAAGTGTCTCACCTCCCTTACTAGACTGAAAGCTCACTGGTGCGAAGACCTTGGTCTTAGTCTATCATGGGATCCCTCCACATGCTTGGCACAGAGCGAATGCTTAAGACATGGGTGTTGAAATGAGGAAATTCTACCAATTTTCTAAATATGTATACACACAAGATTTCTTTGAGCTGCATCTGCTCTGACAAACCAAAGGCGGTAGCATTGCACACACGCTTTGATATTAAGTTGTAACAAATATGTTACCCTTGCCAATTCATTTTGGCTCATATAGATAATTTGCAGTGTTACAACAGTTATAAACAAGTTGACCTACAACATTGACTCATGTGAGCTAATGTACAAAGAAACTGGGCTGCAGCAACACGAAATCTAGTTCTAGTCAAATCTAAATTGTGTTAGCACTTGACAAGATAACATTTTTCATGTATCAGATTGGCAGAGACTAAAAAGAGCTTGATAAAACAATGTCGGTATGGGGAAACAGAAACTCTCATTTAATTTCAGGTGGGAATGTAAGTTGGTACAATTTCTGTGCAGGACAATTTGGTAATTTGTTAATACCTATCAAAATAAAAAATAGAATAAGCAATTTTACTTGGAGGTATTTATCCTACAATCACATTCATACCTATATACAAGAATGCCTATGGTCTCTCGAGAAAAGTACACAACACCATCTAGGAAGTATTCTTACCAAAGCATGAAGCCTGAATCTGATAAAGTCCCCTGATCAAACCACTAGTTTGCAGGAAATAGAGGGAAGAGAGGAGAACATGTTAAACAACACCACGCAATGCAGTCAGCAAAACCCAGAATGTAGAAAACTGAAGGACAAACCACACAGATTTGTCAACAAATATATTGCAAGGAAAAAAAGAAAGGGATTTATAAACTGAAGAGGCATATTGGTCAAATGCAATGTGTGGACCTTGTTTGCATGCTGATTTTAATATACCAGCTCTAAACAATAGTTCATATGGCAAATCTGAACACAGGATGTTATTGATATCAATAAATTATTTTTAACTTTTTGAGTAATGGTAATGGTACTTTTTTTAAAGAAAGTGTTCTTATAATATATAATTAAATATCTATGGAAGAAGTTTGCCTCGAAATAATCTATTAGGGCGAGTGGAGGGTTATAAATGAAACAACTTTGCCCATGAGTTAGGTGGTTATTGTTAAAGTTGTGCTATTTGCTTTACCACTGCATATCTTTTGCATTTTCCCTTTTAAAGGGGAAAGGGGAGATGTCAATATTCCTTGTAATAGAATAGAAATCTAAAAACAGCCTATTTATCTATAATAAGAATTGGCTAAATCAATTAATTTAGACCCACACAATGGAATATTATGATATTATTAAGAAGAGGTGTGTGCTATGTGTGTGTATCTCCTGATATGGAACAGCTTCCAAGATAGAGCAAGCAAAAAATAATGTAAAACAGTATGAATAATATGCTTCCATTTATGGAAAAAAGGGAGATAAATATACACATGTATACATGGATTTGTATAGGTTATTTCTAAAAATGTTTTAAAGACATTGCTAAGAGTGGTTGCCCCTGGAGAAGGGGCTGGGTGTTATAGAAGAATGGGGTAAGAAAGAGACATTAATTACTTTTCTAATAAAAAAAATGTTTCATTTAATTAACACTTTAAAATATAGCCCATACCCATAGTTAATAACTGAGGTTCTTGAGTTGACTCATGCTCATTGCCAAATAGATGCTATAAAAATTTCTGCCGACTAGTAAAAGTTTGGAGGTCAAAACACATTTTGAAATTATCTGCAAATTGGCAAGCATTAATGCTCTCCTTTGTGTCAAAGGAAAGACATGCACTTCTCACTCACAAATGAGAGAAACATTTCCATTTGGAGATTCCCCAGAGGGACTTATGTTTATAACTAAACACATGTTTTCAAGGGATACTAAGCTGCAGAGGAAATTCTACCCTCTGGAGCAGTGGCAGAGATAATCTGAAACAGCAGATAATCCAAACCTCATAATATTTTGTTTTTAAACGCACAATATTATTTTTAGAAGCAGTCTATTTATGTTCTTAATTATGTTTTTCTGAGGATAATAGACATATTAAAGTGAATTTGTAGTCTCTGAGCACCCACCAACAGAAGGTGGTAGAACACATGGGCCAGAAATATGCTTTGTGGTAGAGGAGATACTGATAACCTATAACTAGGTCAGGAGGTGGTGACTGTAGATTTTTATTTCACTTCCCACTGCTGTTTAGACGTTCTGCCTTTGCCTTCATATGACCTCCCCTCCAAAATCTTTCTGAGAGCATTCCATCTAATTTTCCTTCCAAGCCAAAGTTTAAAATAACAATACTGATCTGTAAGAAGAAAAGAAATCATTAGCATCCTCTCTATTTATAAAGTAAAAAGATTAGTGTATTTTTCAATTAATATGTTCCACATGGACAACTCCATTATTCCTGCCTAGTGAATGGTGAGTGTCCTGTACGCCAATTCCTTCAGATATACAGTTGAACAAGTAGGGCAGAAGCCTCAGGTAGACAGTGTGGAAAGCTGTAGACCACTGGTAAGGAGGCATTGCCTTTTAAAAAATGTGTTGTTGTTGTTGCTGCTGTTCTTTGTGTGTGTTGTGAAAAGTAACAGAATGAAATTTCCCTTGTCCTGACCACTGCCTCTCTAAAGTTATGCTGGGTAATTCTAGACTTGTTACCTTGTTTCCTCCTCACAAAAGACTCAGTGAAAGGGGTGAGGGTGGGGAACAGCTGCATGGGGCAGAGCAAGAAATGGTGACGACCCCCCGATTTCTAGCTTGGCCGACGTGGTAGATGTGATGCCTTTAACAGAGAGGGGGAACACAGCAAGAGCTGTAGATTTAGGCGAAAGTTAGGAAGAGTTAGCGAGTTTAATTTTCCACAGGATAATTGGTGGGTCAGTAGGTCTTGACAGGTCACGTGGTGCATGATGGGTCATAACCTTTTAGCCAGTGAAAGAAACAAGCCATCCTTTCTATCCCTCTGAAAATCTTAATTCCCACCATATGTTTTACTGCCCATGGCACATTACAGATCATTGGTCTATTTCTTAAATGACAGAAAACCGTACTTCTATTGTTCTTGTCTTTATACATTTAGCATATATATCAACAATAGAAAGTTTTATTTTTTAAAGTGCAAGTAACATGGAAGCATATTATATTTTTTCTAATGGCTGGATTCCCTTAAAGCGGCACATATTTCTATGAATTTCCAGCTCACTTGAGGAAAGTGCTTCTTTAAAGAAATACAAATATCCAGAAAAGCATTTTAAAAAGTTCATCCTCACTCACAGTTAACATGTAGGTTCAAACAGTATTATTCACCTTCCCATTTTGGCAAGGTTGTGGGGAAACTGAAGGGCACTTTCCAAACAGTGATACAGGCAGTGCAAATCCCTGGAATCTCTTTGGGGCCAGTGTCCATGCACTTAACCACTCTATATCGCCCTGCTATCCTGGCTTTGTGACTTTCTCAAAGTCTTCCCAAAGTCACTTCTCAAATGTCTTTCTACAAATATATGCCCACAAATACAGTAAACATTGTTTAAGAATGTCCATTGCACTTCATGACTAAAACACCAAAAGCAATGGCAACAAAAGCCAAAATTGACAAATGGGATCTAAATAAACTAAAGAGCTTCTGTGCGGCAAAAGAAACTACCATCAGAGTGAACAGGCAACCTACAGAATGGGAGAAAATTTTTGCAATCTACCCATCTGACAAAGGGCTAATATCCAGAATCTACAAAGAACTCAAACAAATTTACAAGAAAAAACAAACAACCCCATCAAAAAGTGGGGAAAGGATATGAACAGACACTTCTCAAAAGAAGACATCTATGCAGCCAACAGACACATGAAAAAATGATCATCATCCCTGGTCATCAGAGAAACGCAAATCAAAACCACAGTGAGATACCGTCTCACGCCAGTTAGAATGACAATCATTAAAAAGTCAGGGAGCAATAGATGCTGGAGAGGATGTAGAGAAATAGGAATGCTTTTACACTGTTGGTGGGTGTGTAAATTGGTTCAACCATTGTGGAAGACAGTGTGACGATTCCTCAAGGATCTAGAACTAGAATTACAATTTGACCCAGCCATCCCATTACTGGGTATATACCCAAAGGATTATAAATCATGCTGCTATAAAGACACATGCACACGTATGTTTATTGCGGCACTATTCACAATAGGAAACACTTGGAACCAACCCAAATGTCCAACAATGATAGACTGGATTAAGAAAATGTGGCACATATACACCATGGAATACTGTGCAGCCATAAAAAAGGATGAGTTCATGTCCTTTGCAGGGACATGGATGAAGCTGGAAACCATCATTCTCAGCAAACTATCACAAGGACAGAAAACCAAACACCGCATGTTCTCGCTCATAGGTGAGAACTGAACAATGAGATCACTTGGACACAGGGCGGGGAACATCACACACTGGGGGCCTGTCAGGAGGTGGGGGGCTGGGGGAGGGATAGCATTAGGAGAAATACCTAATGTAAATGATGAGTTTATGGGTGCAGCAAACCAACATGGCACATGTATACCTATGTATCAAACCTGCACATTGTGCACATGTACCCTAGAACTTAAAGTATATATAAAAAAAGAATGTCCATTGCAATATTGAAATAGCAAACAGAGGGAAACAGATTAAATATTTATGAATGAGTGACTAGTTAAATATATTAAAGTACATCGGGCGTTGGAATATCATGCAGAATAAAGGTGATCTATATGTATTGGGCCCTATGTGTAGTGTGATCCCAATGGAGTCTAAACAAAAACAAAAATAAAAAAGTTATTTCTCTCGCTACTTATATATTGTAGAAAATAGGGCGATATTCATGTCAGTGACTTCTAGGGGTAAGATTAGAGTGGGAAAAGGGTACAGGAAGACCTTCTTCTTTTTCTTTCTCCTTAATTGCTTAACTTAAAAAAAACCTGTGTATCTAAAACAATAGAAAAAGAGATGCTGAAAAAGTTCTTTTTAATTTTAATTTTGTAACCTTTAAAACCCCATGCCGCTCTTTTGATACATCTAAAAATGTCATGTCCTCCTTCAGTGCTATTTGAAATTTGAAAATAAATATTGTTGGCTGGGTGCGGTGGCTCACCCCTGTAATCCCAGCACTTTGGGAGGCCAAGGTGGGTGGATCACAAGGTCAGGAGTTCAAGACCAGCTTGGCCAACGTGGAGAAACCATGTCTCTACTAAAAAAAAAAAAATAGCTGGGCATGGTGGCCGGTGCTTGTAATCCCAGCTGCTACTCGGGAGGCTGAGGCAGGAGAATTGTTTGAACCCGGGAAGGCGGAGGTTACAGTGAGCCAAGATCAGTCACTGCACTCCAGCCTGGTGACAGAGCAGGACTCTGAAAAAAAAGAGAAAGAAAGGAAGGAAGGAAGGAAGGAAGGAAGGAAGGAAGGAAGGAAGGAAGGAAGGAAGGAAGGAAGGAAGGGAGAGAAAGAGAGAGAGAAAGAAAGAAAGAAGGAAAGAAAGAAAGAGAAAGAAAGAAAGAGAAATATTGTTACTACAAACAAATAATGGCGCTGTGACAAAACGATGTTTCGTTTTCAAAACACACATGTTTCTTAGAGATTAATACTATCTTATCCTACAATCTCTTTTAAAAGAATCAGGCTGTCTAAAATGTTCAATATTCTTATTCCTCTTTTGACAATCCTTTTTTTATCTTTTATTTTTTAGAGATGGGGTCTCTGTTGCCCAGGCTGGAGTGCAGTGGCACGATCTTGGCTCACTGCAACCTCTCTGCCTCCTGGGTTCAAGCAATTCTCCTGCCTCAGCCTCCCGAGTAGCTTGGACTACAGGCGTATGCCACCAAGCCCAGCTAATTTCTTCTGCATTTTAGTAGAGACGGGGTTTCACCATGTTGCCCAGGCTGGTCTCGGACTCCTGAGCTCAGGGAATCCACCCGCCTCGGCCTCCCAAAGTGCTTTAAAAACAGCTTTATTGAGGTATAACTGACATAAAATGAATTGTATGTATTAAAACTGTATCATTTGAAAATCAGTATGTCAAAGACATATCTGCATTCTCATGTTCATTATAGCACTATTCACAATAGTCAAGGTATGGAATCAACCTAAGTGTCCATCCATGGGTGAATGGATAAAGAAAATGTGGTATACATACTCAATGGAATACTATTCAGCCTCAAAATGAAGGAAATCCTGTCATTTGTGACAACGTGGATGAACCTAGAGGATATTATGTTACAGAAAATAAGCCAGACACATAAAGGCAAATAGCACATAATCTCATTTATATATGGAGTCTAAAAAAGTCAAACTCATAGCAGTAGAAAGTAGAATGATGATTACCACAGGCTGTGGAGGGATTGAGAGCTTTTGATCAAAGGATACAGAAGTTCAGTTAGAGAGGAGGAATAAATTTAAGACATCTATTGTACAACATGGTGACTATAGTTAATAACAATATAGTATTTCATTCTTGAAAATTGCTGAAAAAATAGATTTTAAGTACTCTCACCACAAAAATTGACAAGTATGTGAGGTAATGCATATGTTAATTAGCTTGATTTAACTATCCAACAATGTATACATATTTCAAAACATCATATTGTACACCATAAATATATCTAATTTTATTTGTTAATTTAAAAAGTGTATCATTTCTGAGAACACATAGACACTTGAAGGGGAACAACACACACTGGGGCCTGTGGAGTGTGGGGAGGGAGAGCATCAGGAAGAATAGTTAATGGATGCGGGGCTTAATACCTAGGGGATGGGATGATCTGTGCAGCAAACCACCATGGCACATGTTTACCTACGTAACAAACCTGCACATCCTTCACATGTACCCCTGAATTTAAAATAAAAGTTGAAGGAAGCAAAGTATATCATTTCATAATTATTGCCATAAGTATATACTCACAAAACTATCACCACTGTCAAGATAGTGAACATATCACCCCTAAAACTTTCCTCCTGCCCCTTTGTAGTGCCCCCCTCCTGCCCGACTCATCCTCAGAAAACCTCTGACCTGCTTTATGTCATTGTAGATTAGTTTGCATCTTTAAAACGTTCATATAACTGGAATTATGCAGTACTTAGTCATCTTCTCTGGTTTCTTTTACTGAACATAATTATTTTGAGATTCATCCATACTGTTGCGTGTAACAAAAGTTCATTCCTTTTTCTTGCTGAATAGTATTTCATTGTGTGACTGTTCCAGAATTTATCGATTCACCTGTGAATGGGCATTTGAGTTGTTTTTAGTTTGTGGCTGTTACAAATAAAGTTGTTATGACTATCCACGTACAAGTCTTTGAATGGATGTATGTTTTCACATCTCTTGGATAAATACCTAGGAGTAGAATGGCTGAATCATCTAACAAGTATACATTAAACTTTTGAAGAAATTGCCAAATTGTTTTTCAAAGTGGTTGTACCATTTTACATTCCTATCAGCAGTGTACAGTAATTAGAGATTTTCCACATCCTAGTCAACATGTGGAATAATCAGTCTTTTTAGTTTTAGTTACTGTAATAGGTATGCAGTGACATCTCATTGTGGTTTTAATTTGCATTTTGTTAACGGCTAATGGCATTGAGCATGTTTTCCATGTATTCATTTGCAAACTATATATTTTCTTTAGTAAAGTGTCTGTTCAAAACTTTTGCCTTAGGGCCCGGCACGATGACTCGTGCCTGTAATCCCAGCACTTTGGGAGGTCGAGGTGGGTCGATCACTTGAGGCCAGGAGTTCGATACCAGCCTGGAGAATATGGTGAAAGCCCATCTACTAAAAATTTAAAAAAAAAAAAAATTAGCTGAGCATGGAAATCCCAGCTACTCAGGAGGCTGAGGCACCAGAATCACTTGAACCTGGGAGTCCAGGCTGTACTCCAGCCTGGGTGACAGAGTGAGACTCTGTTTCAAAACAACAACAACAACAACAACAAACCCAAAACTTTTGCCTGGCCGGGTGTGATGGCTCATGCCTGTAATCCCAGCATTTGGGGAGGCTGAGGTGGGAGGATTGCTTGAGGCCGGGAGCTTGAGAGCAGTTTGGGCAACACAACAACGAGACCTTATCTCTACAAAAACAAACAAACAAACAAACAAAAACTTATTCCTTTTTTCTTGATTGGGTTACTTGTCTTTATATTATTCAGCTGTAGGAGTTCTCTATATATTCTCTATACTAGTCCTTTATCAAATATAATATTTGCAATTATTTTCTTCTAGTCAATGCCATTACTTTCTCTTAAGCAGTATCCTTTGAAGAGCAGAAGTTTTAGATTTTGATGAAATCCAATCTATTAATTTCTTCTTTCATAGATGTGCTTTTGTTATTATATCTAAGAAATACTTGTCTAACCCAAGTTCAAAACAGATTTTCTCTAAAGTTTTCTTCTAGAAATTTTAGTTTTAGGACTGTAGTTTAGACTAGGTCTGTGACACATTTGGAGTTAACTTTTGTATATTGAGTAAAGTAAGGATAAAATTTTTTGTGTATAGATATTAAAATGTTTCAGTACCATTTGTTGAAAAGATGATATTTTCTCCATTGAGTTGCATTTGCACTTTGTAAAAAATCAATTGTCCCTATATATGTGGGTCTATTTCTGTCTACATTTTGTCATATCAATCTATTTGTCTTTACATCAATGCCACACGCTTTTGATTACTGTAGCTTTATATCTTGAAATCAAGTAGTCTTAGCCCTCCAACATTTTTAAATTGTTTTTACTATTTTAGGTCCTTTACATTTCTATATGAATTTCAGAATCAGCTTATCAATTTCTATTTGAAACCTCTGCTGAGAGTTGGATTGGGACTGTTTTGAACCTCTAGATCCATTTAGGGAGAACTAATATTTAAAAGTATTGAGTCTTAATCCATGAACACAGTGTATCTCTCCATCTATTTAGATCTTTTTAAATTTCTGTCAATAACATTTTGTAGTTTACAGTGTACAGATTTTTCACATTTTTAACCAGATTCATCTCTAAATATTTCATATTTCTTATCTTATTGCAAAAATATTGTCTTTAATTTGAATTTCCCATTGTTCATTGCTAATATATAGAAATATAATTAATTTTTGGATATTGATATTGCATCCTACAACCTTACTAAGCTTACTAAGTTCGCTTACTAGTTCTAGTAGCTTTTTGGTCAATTACATTAGAGGATTTTCTACAATAGAAATGGCCTTATTTCTTTCACAATCTGGAAATCTTTTTTTTTTTTTCTGTTTGAGACAAGGTGTCCCTCTGTTGTTGAGGCTGTGATGCAATCACAGCTCACTGCAGCCTCCACCTACTGTGTTCAAGCAGGCCCTCCCACCTCAGCCTCCAGAGTAGCTGGGACTATAGGCGTGCACCACCATGCCCAGCTAGTTTGTTTGTTTGTTTGTTTGTTTGTTTGTGACAGAGTCTTGCTCTGTTGCCTAGGCTGGAATGCAGTGGCGCGATCTCGTCTCACTGCAAGCTCCGCCTCCCGGTTCACGTCATTCTCCTGCCTCAGCCTCCGAAGGCTGAGACTACAGGCGCCCGCCACCATCTGGGACTACAGGCGCCCGCTGCCACGCCTGGCTAATTTTTTTGTATTTTTTAGTAGAGTCCGGGGTTTCACCGTTTTAGCCAGGATGGTCTTGATCTCATGACCTCGTGATCCGCCTGCTTCTGCCTCCCAAAGTGCTGGGATTACAGGCGTGAGTCACCGCGCCCGGCTTGCTCAGCTAATCTCTTAAAAATTTTTTTGTAGTGATGGAGTCTCCCTATTTTGGCCAGGCTGGTCTTGAACTCCTTAGCTCAAGTGATCTGCTCTCCTTAGCCTCCTAATGTGCTGGGATTACAGGTGTGAGCCACTGTGCCTGGCCAGTAGGTTTCTTTGAAATAATTTGTTCATTTCATCTAGGTGTTGAATTTATTGGCATAAAGTTGTTAATAATATTCCCTTATTGTCCTTTTAATACCTGTAATCTCAGTAATAATATCATTTCTCTCATTCCATATTACTAATTAGTGTCTTCTGTCTTTATTTTCTGATCAGTTTGGCTGGAAGTTTGTCAATATTATGTATCTTCTCAAAGAGCCAATTTTTAATTTCATTGATTTTCTCTATTGTTTTTATCTTTTCTATATTACTGATTTCTACTTTAATCTTCATTGTTTTCTTCATTCTGCTTACTTTGGCCTTTATTTTTTCTTTTTCTAGAATTTTAAGGTAGAAGTTGAATTCATTGATTTGAGAACTTAGAACTGGCTTCTCTTCTAACATAGGAATTTAGCACTCTAAATTTTCTTCTAAACACTGTTTTAGCTGCATATCAAAAATTTTAATGTTTTGTGTTTTCATTTTCATTTGGTTCAAAAGACTTTTAAAATTCTTTTGAGCTCTTTGACCTATGTGTCATTGAAAAGTGTATTATTTATTTTCCAAATATTTGAGGATTTCCCCAATGTCTTTCTGTTACTGATGTCTAGTTTAATTCCATTGTGGTCAGAAAACATACTTTGTTTGAACCATTTAAAATTTATTAAGACTTATTTTATGGCTCAGAATATATCTTATCTTGGTCAATGTGTGTACTAAAAAAAAAATATGTATTCTGCTCCTGGTGGTGGAATGGTCTGTAAACATCAATTAGGTGAAGTTAGCTGATAGTGTTTTTCAGGTCTCCTATATCCTTAATGACTTTCTGCCTATTTGTTCTATTAATTATCGAGAGAGGGGTGTTGAAGTCTCCAACTGCAACTGTGGATTTGTTTATTTTTTCTTATAGTTTGATCAGTTTTTGCTTCATGTAATTTTAAGCTCTGTTATTAGTCACATAAATATTTAGGCTTATTACATTCTCTTGAATAATTGACCCCTTTATCATTATGAAATTGTGCTCTTACCCCTGATAATAGTTTTTACTCTGCAACCTACTTTGTCTGATACTAATGCAACCACTTCAGCTTTCTTTTAATTAGTGGCAAGATGGCATATCTTTATCCATACATTTAGGTTTAACATATTAGTGTCTTTAGATTAAAGAGTATTTCTTGGATGCAGCATATACTTGAATCTTACCTTTTAACTGGGGTGTTTTAACCATTTATTTTTAATGTGAGTATTGATATGCTTAGCTTTAAGTCTGCCTTCTTACTATGTATCTCTTTATCCCCTCTCTTTTTTGTTCCTTTTTCCTTTTTCTGCCTTCTTTTGGATTATGTTTCATTTATTACTTTTTATCTCCTTATTGGCTTACTATTTATTTATTTATTTATTTTGAGACAGAGTCTTGCTCTGTCGCCCAGGCTGGAGTGCAGTGGTGCGATCTTGGCTCACTGCAACCTCTGCCTCCCGGGTTCAAGCCATTTTCCTACTCAGCCTCCCGAGTAGCTGGGACTACAGGCACATGCCACAATGCCTGGCTAATTTTTTGTATTTTTAGTAAAGATGGGGTTTCACCATGTTAGCCAGGATGGTCTCGATCTCCTGACCTCGTGATCCGCCTGCCTCGGCCTCCCAGAGTGCTGGGATTACAGGCGTGAGCCACCGCACCTGACCGGCTTACTATTTATAACTGTATAACTGTAGTATTGTTTGAGTGGTTGCTTTTTTTTTTTTTGGAATCTTGCTCTGTCGCCCAGGCTGGAGTGCAGTGGCGCAATCTTGGCTCACTGCACCCTCTGCCTCCTGGGCTGAAGCGATTCTCCTGCCTCAGCCTCCCGAGAGCTGGGATTACAGGCACGCTTCACCATGCCCAGATAATTTTTGTATTTTTAGTAGAGATGACGTTTCACCATGTTGGCCAGGCTGGTCTCGAACCCATGACCTCAGGTGATTCACCAGCTTCGGCCTCCCGAAGTGCTGGGATTACAGGTGTGAGACACTGCACCTGGCCTGAGTGGTTGCTTTTTAGGAGAAATAGGGCCAGGCATGGTGGCTCATGTCTGTAATCCCAGCACTTTGGGAGGCTGAGGCAGGTGGATCACTTGAGCTCAGGAGTTTAAGACCAGCCTGGTCAACATGGCGAAACCCCATCTCTACTAAAAATACAAAAATTAGCTGGGCGTGGTGGTGCACACCTGTAAATCCCAGCTACTTGGGAGGCTGAGGTAGGACAATCCCTTGAACCCAGGAGGCAGAGGTTGCAGTGAGTGGAGATCGTGTTGCTGCACTCCAGCCTGGATGATAGAGTGAGACTCCGTCTCAAAAAAAAACAAAACAAAACAAAAAAAGGATATAGTACAGGAAGTCTCTTTGCTTGGTAATGCTAGACTGTAAAAATGACCATGCAAGCTGAACTGTGCAAATAGATATTAATAATTAATGAAAAAAGTTACAATTTTTCAGTGACCCTGAAATTTTTTGTCAAAATATTAAAAACTCTCCTATCATTTATAAATATATAGGGAAATGAAAAAACCATAATCACATGAATATTTATTTAGTATACTATAACTTAAAACTTTAGTATACTGTAATTTTAAACACAATATTAGAAATATTGAGAATTAAAGTGTTTTGTTTCTTTGTTTTAAAAAAATATCAAAATGACATCCTCTTCCAGGAATATGGAATAGACACACTTGTCTTTCTTCCTCTCTCTAGGTACAAGTAAAAATTCTGTACATTATATATAAAATAAACATAAGAAGACTCTGAAAGTTGAAGAGAAGACAGACCAGATCTTTTGGCTAGGAATCTTGAGACACAAATAACATGGCGTTGAGTTCCCTGGGTTTTCTTTTTGCCTTATATATCCTAAACATGGAGATGAAGAAACTGGCAACCTCAAAATGCCGATAGGAACAGATAAAAAAGAGCCCCAGTAAAAACTTGTGCTTTCTAGCCAAAGCACCAGGAAAGGGGCAGCCTAAGAAAAAAGAAAACATTTTGTAATAACTACTGTACTCCAGCCAAACACCACAGAAAAAAACTGTAGTCCCACCCCCATCCACATCAACAAATGCCAAGTGAGGAGCTTAGAATTCCACACTAGCAAGGCAGTAAAGAGGTGCTACAACACCCCCACCAGGGAAGTGTCAAAGAATGCCAAGTCAGGAGCCAGGACTGTCATCTCTGCTGACCCATAGTAAGCTTTCCCCCAAGGATCTCAACGGCAATCACATGGAGAGCTTAGACATGCCACTTCTAGCAGTAGTGAGGTGCTCCTTCCCTTCCCTGCTGGGATGGTGTCAGAGGTAACACTAGCTCCATAAAATAAATTGGGAAGGGTTCCCTCCTTTTCCGTTTTCTGGATGAAATTATGTGTAATTGGAATTAAATCACTAATCATTTGGTAGAATTCTCCAGTGAAACGATCTGGGCCTGGAGTTTCTTTGGTGGGGGGAAATTTTTAAATTACAATTTTTTACAGAAAATCCTAAATAACTAGCAGAAAAATAAAAACTTCTTAGAACTAATAAACCAGTACAGCAAGGTTGCAGGATACAAGATCAATATACAAAAATCACTTGTATTTCTATACACTAGCAATGAACACCCCAAAAATGAAATTAACAATCTCATTTACACTAGAAATTAAGAAAACATTCCCATTTACAATTCTTAGAATAGAATACTAAGGAATACATTTAACAAGCAACAAAAACAGGTTGGAGAACTCATACTTTCTGATTTCAAAAATTTCTATAAAGCTATGGTAATCAAGACTTTGTGTTACTGCCATAAGGATAGACATATGGGTCAACCAAACAACATAGAGAGTCCAGAAATAAACCCATACTTCTATGGCCAGTTGATTTTTGACAAGAGTGCCAAGACAATTCAAAAGGGAAAGAACAATCTTTACAACAAATGGTTCTGGGACAACTGAACGTTCACATGCAAAAGAATAAAATCAGACTCTTTCCTCACAACATATACAAAAATTAACTCAGGTGTGGGGCCAGCTCCTAGGCCAGCGGCATACAAATTGGCTTGTCAGTCAGCTACCATGGGTGGTGGCCTGGCAAAGGCAGGAGCTGAGCTCAGTTCCCCAAAAATTATAAAAGGAAACTTAAGAAATACAATGAGGCTAGTGATTTATTTCAGTGATACAGCAAATTGAGCAACATCAAGAGAATTGGTGAACACTAGATGTCAGAGGGTCATCAGTCAAAAAAAGAAGACACAAAATAGAAAAGAAGAGAAGGTTGAAGAGAGAAACCACAGTGAGAACAAACCGTAAAATAAAACTTGATGGCCCTGGTGAAAACATCAATGAAGATGAGGCTCAGTCAAGTAATTAAGGAAAGAAAGTTAATAAGCACAAGTGGGTACCACTCCACTTAGACGATGTAGGACCACATAATCAATAAAGACCAGTATCCTAAACATCTTACAGGATTCCGAAACCTGAAGCAAATAAATTACACATAACAATAGGCAAAATGATATACAAAATTGAAGGCAAGATAGACAAAAATAGAGAGATGATTAATATAAAGTTTCCAGTATAAGTGAGGGTGGCTAGTTCCTTTAGAGACTTGGGAAGAGGCCAGGCCAAAGACAGAGATGAGAATGAAAATGAGGCAGAGGAAATCCTCAAATGAGGATTATTTCATTATTCATATAGTTATCAAGAACATGGTAAAAAAGTTGATCAACCATTTCAAACAGAACTTAATACCAGGATGATATATTACTATGATGATACTACTGGCATACAGGTATATCCTGTAAAAGAAACATTGCATCAAGAGTATATTAAGTGCCAAATTAAAATGTTACTTCGGTAAAAGAAAATTCGGAGTGGAAATATCTTAGAAAACAGATGTATGAACATGGCTTCTTGCCTATTTCCCTGATAGCTGGTTTCCACCACATTCAGACTCACTATAAAGCTTAATCTTATTTTAGAGACATTAAGCAATAGCACAGAAATGGAAATTGTGAACGAGAGCATGAGAAAAAAGAACAAGATAAATAGCCCTTTCCTGATTGTCTTCTATCGAGTATGCCACAGACTTCTCTCAAATGATCAATTGCTCAGAATTCATACTAGGCCAAGCCTTTGGCTAACATACAGAGAGTCTGTCCTATATTCTCCAAGAATTGGAAGTCCACTGAGTCCAAAGAAAATACTGAAACAAGCAGTCTTCAAGCAATCTAGAAGTTTGTCTACCAATTTGCCCCATTTAGACTCAGAGCCTTAGTGTCTTAGTCCATTTGGGCTGCTATAATAAAATACCATAGACTGGGTGGCTTATAAACAACAGAAACTATTTCTCACAGTTTTGGAGGCTGGGAAGTCCAAGATCAAGGCACCTGCAGATTTGATGTCTGGTGAGGGCCTGCTTCATAGATGGCATCTTCTCATTTTGCCTTCACATGGTGGAAGGGGCAACGGGTCATTCTTGGAACTCATTTGTAAACACACTAATCACACCCATGAGAGCTCTACCCTCATGACCTAATCACCTCCAAAAAGCCCCATCTCTTAATATCATCACCCTAGAAGTTAGGATTTTAACACATGAGTTTGAGAAGGGCACAAACATTCAGACCATAGTAGTTGGATAGAAGTAAAAAAGAATCGGCTGGGCGCAGTGGCTCATGCCTGTAATCCCAGCACCTTGGGAGGCCAAGGTGGGTGGATCACCTGAGGTCAGGAGTTCGAGACCAGCCTGACCAACATGGAGAAACCCTGTCTCTACTAAAAATGCAAAATTAGTTGGGCGTGGTGGCGCGTGCCTGTAACCTCAGCTACTTGGGAGGCTGAGGCAGGCGAAACGCTTGAACCTGGGAAGCGGAGGTTGCGGTGAGCCGAGATCGCACCATTGCACTCCCGCCTGGGCAACAAGAGCAAAACTCCATCTCAAAAAAAATAAAGAAAAAGAAAAAAAGAAGTAAAAAAGAATCATCAACCACCTCCAGTGAAATGGAAAGAATCAATGTCTGTATCTGATGAGAGAAGTCAACTACATCCTCTAAAGTAATAAGAATGAGAAGAACTTGATATTTTATTTGATGAAGAAGTGAAATATAGAAGAATGAAAAACACATTTACTGATTGGTCTGATAATGATTCAGATTAGAAAATTGATGATCAGGATTCAGAAAAGATTTTTATTCTAATCCGTACTCTGCCTTACATGAGAAAGCATCCTAGAGGGTATCAAACAACAATAATGTGTCTTGGGCAAGAATTTTAATCTGAACTTGCTAAAGTTATCAATAATATCATTATTATATATTAATATGTCACATATCCATATAGCATGTATCAATGATATTGTTATGAACACTGCACTTCAGACTGGGGACTCCATCTCAAAAACTAAAGTCAGTTCATCTATAGTATAAGAGGACAATTAGGGGTATAAAGGCAGCAGTTAGATCATACGAGGTTTTATGGGCAATGTTAAGTAGTTTGAAATTTGAAGTTCAAATGCAGTACCTTGAAGGGTTTTACCAAGGCAAAATGGCACAATCTAATTTTCATTTTTAAAGGAGCACTTTGGTTGCTGGAGGGAGAAGGGATTGATTGAGGAGAAGAGTGGGCAGAAAGCATCCAATGAGGAGGCTAATGAAGTGATAGATATTGGTAGCATAAAGTTCAGTGGTGGCAGAAGAAGTGTAGAAGTGAAAAGACCTAGATCTGATCCCTGAGGAATAGTTGTTTAGGCACTGTGTAGGAAAAGGAGGCGCTGTGAAAGCTAAAACCTGGTTCTGAGAGAAAGGGAATAATCAGGTGTCAGAAACCGTGGAGAGGTTGAATTAGATAGGAATGAAAAGTATGTCAAATTGATATGGCAGCTTGGTGATCTTTTCTGACCTCTGTGAAAGGAATTTTAGTGGCTCCAGAAGCTATGTTGAAGTGGACCATACAGAGAGTATAGACTTTCTGTTTCTGGCATGTAATCACTGCTGAAAACAACAAAAAGTACAGTCATGCACCACATAATGACATTTTGGTCAATGATGGACAGCATATACAACAGTGGTCCCATAAGATTATAATGGAGCCGAAAAATCCCTATTGCCTTGTGCCATCTTGGTGATCCTGACCCGGTGTAGGCCTAGGCTAATGTGTATGTTACTGTCTTAGTTTTCAACAAAAAAAGTCTAAAAAGTAAAAAAGAAAAAGAAAAAATTTTAAAAATAGAAAATAGCTTAAAGGATAGGATATAAAATATACAGCTTGTACAGTAGTATAATGTGTGTTTTATGCTGTGTTATTAGAAAAGAGCCAAAAGGTTTTAAAAATTAAGTTTATAAATTTAAAAAGTCACAGTAAGCTAAGGTTAATTTATTATTGATGATAAAACAACTATTTAAAAATAAATTTAGTGTAGCCTAAGTATACAGTGTTTGAAAAGTCTACAGGAGTGTACAGTAACTTCCTAGGCCTTCATATTTACTCACCCCTCACTCACTGACTCACCCAGTGAGTCCTGCAAGTTCCATGCATGGTAAGTGTCCTGTACAGATGTACCATTTTAAAAACTCTTTTATATTTTTACCATATCTTTTCTATGTTTACGTATGTTTAGATACACAAATACTTACCATTGTGTTATAATTACCTACAGTATACAGTACAGCAACATGCTGTACAGATTTGTAGCCTAGAAGCAATAGGCTGTACCATCTAGCCTAGGTGTGTAAGAGGCTGTAACATCTAGGTTTCTGTAAGTGCACTCTACGATGCTTGCACAGTGATGAAATTACCTAACAGTACATTTCTCTGAACATATCTTAGTTACTAAGTGATGCATGACTTTATCACTTAATTAATGGATAAGAAAACATCTTAAAAGTCTCAAAGATGGATAAGGAATTATCAGGATAAAATCTAGAGACTGTGAGAACATAGAGAAGTGAAGTACTTCAGTTTTGTCCTGAAGAAAATTGCAGAATTTGAAGAGGTTGAGAATTTCAACTTTGCAAAAGCCACCCAAAATTTAAGGGTAAAAGACAAAAGCCTGGGGTCCAACTAAAGGTGGAGAGTCTAACAAGAGTTCTTTTTCTATTAAATTGGTACCCAGGAGGATACACCCTCAGAAAAGGAAAACTTAAGTTGCTTTCTTATCCGCTCCCCTAACCCCAAGAGACTACAAAGAATAGTTCCTTGGTGGTGCTGAGCAGGAGAGGGAGGGAAAAAAATAACCTAGAAGTTGTAATCATTCTGCTCCAATTCACACTCCCTGGGTGAGTTGAGAAACCTCTAGTTATAAGTTTAAAGTGACTCTGGCCTGTTAGTTTTCCCAGACACCTAGCAAAAGCAAAAAGCAAATATAGATCTTCTGTGAGGGAATTCACCTTTGTCCTAGACTTCAAAGAATTTACTCAAATTATTTTATAAAGAAATTAAGCAGGTCACAACAAAGTTAATCAAATGAAGAAATAAATTACCACAAATGAGAATCAACAAGAGTAATAGGGAGCAGAACTATACCCTGAAATAATTTAGATACTAGAATTATTAAACATAGTATATGAAGAACTATGCTTTCTGATTATTTTTTGAGACAGGATCTCACTCTGCCGCCCAGGCTAGAGTGCAGTGTTGCAATCTCGGCTCACTGCAACCTCAACCTCCTGGGCCCAAGTGGTTCTCCCACCTCAGCCTCCTGAGTACCCAGGACTACAGGTGTGTGCCATCACACCCCGCTTAATTTTTCTATTTTTTTCTACAGATGGGTTTTTGTCATGTTGCCCAAGCTGGTCTCGAACTCCTGGCCTGAAGCTATCTGCCTCCCTTGCTCTCCCAAAGTGTTGGGATGAACCACTGTGCCTGGCTGCTTGCTGAATTTAAAGAAATAAAAACATATGCAGGAAAAAAAAACTGAAGAATAATCACATGTGAAAAATTACTCCATCAAAGTTCTGGAAGTGAAAATAAAAACCACGGTGGGAATTAATAACTCAGTAAACTAAAGAAATTAGCAGAAACTTAGACACAATTAATTAATTAGTGAATGAAAGACAGTTCAGAAAAAAATTATTCAGAAATCAGCACAGAGAGGCAAAGGCAATAAATGAAAGAGGGTACAAAATTATTTTCTGGACAAACTTTGCTAGTGTTTGGTAAGTTTCCATTCAAGTTGTATCTAATAGATGTTAATAAAGTTGTTTATGGAAAAAAAAAGAATAAAAGAAAGCAAACACCAGGCACGGTGGCTCACGCCTGTAATCCCAGCACTTTGGGAGGCCGAGGCAGGCAGATAACCTGAGGTCAGGAGGTTGAGACCAAGCTTAAGAACATGGTAAAACTCCATCTCTACTAAAATTACAAAAATTAGCCAGGGGTCTTGGCAGGCGCTTGTAATCCCAGCTACTCGGGAGACTGAGGCAGGAGAACCACTTGAACCTGGGAGGTGGAGGTTGCAGTGAACTGAGATCATGCCATTGCACTCCAGCCTGGGTGATAGACTGAGATTCTGTTAAAAAAAAGAAAAAAAAACCCAAAAAAACAAAAAAAAGAAAGAAAAGAAAGGAAGCAAACAAGAAAGAAACGCCGGGTGTGGTGGCTCATGCCGGTAATCCCAGCACTTTGGCAGTCCAAGGCAGGTGGATCACCTGAGGTCAGGAGTTCTAGACCAGCCTGGCTAACATGGTGAAACCCCATCTCTACTGAAAATACAAAAATTAGCTGGGCATGGTGACACACACCTGTAATCCCAGCTCCTCGGGAGGCTGAGGCATGAGAATCACTTGAACTCTGGAGGCAGAGGCTACAGTGAGCCGAGATCATGCCACAGGTCTCCAGCCTGGGCTACAGAGAGAGACTCCATCTTAAAAAAAAAAAAAAAAAAAAAAAAGGAGATATCACTACATGACTAGCAAAATGACTAAAATAAAAAATAGTGCCAATACCAAATGCTGAAAATGATGCAGATAAACTGGATCCCTCATTCATTGCTGTTGAGAATGCAAAATGGTACAGCCACTCTGAAAAATAGTTTGACAGTTTCTTAAAAACATTAAACATGCAATCATGCAATCACCATATGACCCAGCAACTGCACTACTGGGCATTTATGCCAGACAAATGAAAACTTGTATTCATACAAAAACTGCTACACAAATATTTATAGTAGCTTTCTTTGTAGTAGCCCCAAATGTTAAACAACCCAAATGTCCTCCAAAAGGTAAATGGGTAAACAAACTGTGATAAATATCATGGAATACTACTCAGCAATAAAAAGAAACAAACTATCCACACATGCAACAACCTGGATGAATTACCAGAGAATTATGATGAGTGAATAAAGCCAATCTCAATAAGTTACATACTTTATGATTTCATGTGCATAACTTTCTGGAAATGACAACATTATAGAAATGGAGAACAGATTAGTGATTATCAGGAGTGAAGGGGGTGTGGGAGGAAAATGAGTGTAACTATAAAAAAGCAACAGGAGGGATTCTTGTGGTGATGGAAACTGGTGGGAACTGGGTAAAGGGTACATGGGGCCAGACGAGGTGGCTCACACCTGTAATCCCAGCACTTTAGGAGGCCAAGGCAGGTGGATCACCTAAGGTCAGGAGTTTGAGACCAGCTTGACCAATATGGAGAAACCCCGTCTCTACCAAAAATACAAAAATATTAGCCAGGCATGGTGGCCCATGCTTGTAATCCCAGCTACTCAGGAGGCTGAGGCAGGAGAATCACTTGAACCCGGGAGGCAGATATTGCAGTGAACAGAGATCATGCCATTGCACTCCAGCCTGGGCAACAAGAGCGAAACTCTGTCTCAGAAAAAAAAAAAAGCAAAAAAAACAAAACTTGGAATTTAGAGTGATGGAGTCAGAAGGTCAAAATATACATTTAATCAGAGTTCTAGAAAGAAAGGACAGTAAGAACAGGGCAGAATCAATATTTTAAGAATTAGTATCTAAGAGCTTTTCAGAACTAAGGAGGGACACTAGAGTAAAGCAGCCATGGGGTGGTGATAACAGATTATTTTCAAAGAAAGGATAGACACTAGATAGCCAACTGACAGCTGACTCTCAACAGCAACAGTGGAACCCAATAGACAATTGAATGATCACTTTAATGTGCCAAGGTGAAAATACCTATCAACACCTAATTGTATGCCTTTTAAAATAATCCTTCAAATAAGGTGATGAAATATAATGGGAGACATTGCCAGCAGTAGAGCCTCATTAAAGGAAATTCCAAAGGTAGAATAAAATTTATTGCAGATACCAAGGATGCAGAAAGGGAAGCAGAGGAAAGCAAGAGAAAAATATGTGGATAAATCTAAATGAATATTAACTGTATAAAAAGAGTAACTATATCTTACAGGGTTAAAGTATATACATATATAGAATTAAAATATACCATTAACATAAACTTAGAGACAGTTTAGTATTAAATCTAGTATTTAAAGGTCCTTCTGTTTTCTGGGAAAATAATATTAAATTTTGATAAGTTTGCATATTGCAGTTTCTAGGACAACCATCAAAAATTAGAATTAGCTGGCATAACCTTGAAATTAGGAGACAGAAAAACTGTGGAATAAGAAAAGGCAAGAAAGAAAGGGAAAAACATGAAAAAAGGGGGACTGATAGCACAAAAATAAGGTGGTTGATATAACCCAAACATTTAAGTAGCTAAAATAAAGATTTTCAGATTGGACCTAAGAAAAATACAATCAGTTATTTACTGAGACACATAAAAAGCATAAGGAAGCAAAATGATGGAAAGAAAAAGAATAGAAAAATATATACCACAAAATATAACCCAACCCAACTTGATCCACAGATTCAAGGCAATTCCTATTAAAATCTCAAATGTTTTTTTCCAGAAATTCACAAGCTGATCCTAAGATTCTTATGGAAATTCAAGAGAGTCAAAATAGTAAAAAAAAATCCTGAAAAAGAACAAAGTTGAAGGACTTACACACCAAACTGACTACAGAGTTATAGTAATAAGGACAATATGGTACTGGCACAAAGATAGACATATAGATGAATGGAATAGAATTGAGAATCCAAAAATAAACCTTCAAACTTATAGTCAATTGATTTTTGACAAGGGTGCCAAGACAATTCAATGTGGAAAGAATAGCTTTGGCTAGGCACAGTGGCTCATGCCTTCAATCCTAGCACTTTGGAAGACTGAGGCAGGAGAACTGCTTGAGCCCAGAAGTTTGAGACCAGCCTGGGCAACGTAGGGAGACACCCTCTCTACAAAAAAAAATTAAAAATTAGCCAGACATTGTGGCATGTGCCTGTGGTCCCAGCTAATCAGGAGGCCAAGGTAGGAGGATTGCTTGAGCCTGGAAGGTCGAGGCTGCCATGAACCATGATTGTGCCACTGCACTCCAGTCTGGGTGACAGAGCAAGACCCTGTCGCCAAAAAACAAAAACGAAAAACCTTTTCAACAAATTGTGCTGGGACACTGCAGGTGGATACCTGCAAAAGGACTGTACTCCTACCTCACATCACATGCAAAAATTAACTTAAAATGGACGTTAGATTTAAATTTAAGAGCCTGTAACTATAAAACTCTTAGAAGAAAACATAGGTGTAAGCCTATGTGAACATGGATTATCAATCATTTCTTAGATGACACCAAACAAGCAATGGCAAAAAATTCATATTATCAAAATTTAAAATTTTTGTGCTTCAAAGGATACCATAATGAAAGTAAAAGGCAACCCGCAGAATGGGAGAAAAAATCAAGTCAGTGATCATATAACTAATAAAGGACTTGTATCTCTCTCTCTTTTTTTTTTTTTTAGACGGAGTCTCGCTCTGTCGCCCAGGCTGAAGTGCAGTGGTGCGATCTCACTGCAAGCTCCACCTCCCGGGTTCACGCCATTCTCCTGCCTCAGCCTTCCGAGTAGCTGGGACTACAGGCGCCTGCCATCATGACTGGCTAATTTTTTTTTTTTTTTTTGTATTTTTTAGTAGAGACGGGGTTTCACCGTGTTAGCCAGGATGGTCTCAATCTCCTGACCTCATGATCCGCCCACCTGGGCCTCCCAGAGTGCTGGGATTACAAGTGTGAGCCACCGTGCCCGGCCTTGTATCTTGAATATTTAAGGAACTCTTACAATAGTAATAAGAAAGTAAATCCATTTAAAAATAGCCAAAAGATCTGAATGGACATTTCTCAAAAGAAAACATACATATGATCAACAAGTACATGAAAAGATGCTCAACTCATTAGCTACCAGGGAAATATAATCCAAAACAATGAGATACCTCCTCATTCCAACTAAGATAGCTATAATAAAAAGACAGATAAAGATAGGCGATAGTGAGGATGTGGAGAAACTGAAACCCTAATACATTGTTAGTGGGAATATAAAATGGTTTAGCTTCTTTGGAAAACAATCTAGTAGTTCCTCAAAAGGTTAAACATAGCATTACCATATGAGGCAGCATTTCCACTTCAAGGTGAAAGGAAAACTTATGTCCACACAAAAACTTGTATATAAGTGTTTATAGCAGCATTATAAAATGCAAATAATTCAAATATCTATCCACTGATGAATGGATAGATAAAATGTGATATATTGATACAACGAAATATTATTCAGCAATAAAAAGAAATGAATTACTGATACATGCTAAAACATGAATGAACCTTGGAAACATGCTAAGTGAACAAAGAAATATGCTAATAAGTGAAAGAAGCCAGTCACAAAGGACCACATATTGTAGAATTCCATTTATATTTAATGCCCAGAATAAGCAAATTATAGAAATAGAAAGCAGTTTAATGATTGCCTAGGGCTGGGGGAGGGGTTGGAAAAATATGGGGAGAGACTAATAATGGGTCCTGGGTTTCTTCTTGGGGTGATAAAAGTATTCTAAAAGTGATTGCAGTGATGGTCGCATAACTGTGAATATATTAAAAACCATTTGCTATGGTTTGAATAGGTGTTCTCCAAATTTCACTTGTTAAAAACTTAACCCCCAATGTGGCAGTTTTGAAAGGTGGGGCTTTTAAGAGGTGATTGGATCATGGATTAATGGGTAACTGTATTAACAGTCTCTAATAGGAATGGAACTGGTGGCTTTTTAAGAAGAGAAAGAGAGATCTGAACAAGCATTTGAGCATGCTTGGCCCCCTCATTATGTGACTCCCTGCACTGCCTTGGGACTCTGCTAAGTCCCCACCAGCAAGAAGGCTGTTAGCAGATGGTGGCCCCATGACCTTTGTCTTGTCAGCCTCCATAACTGTAAGAAATAAATTTCTTTCCTTATTAGTTACCCAGTTTCAGATATTGTGTTATAAGCAACAAAAAAATGGACTAAAACACCATTGACTTCGACACTTGAAGTGCATGAATTATACTGTATATGAATTATATCACAATAAAGCTGTTAATTTTTTAAAGCCTACCTTCCAAATTTAAAAAAATGACAATGAAAAATTAACTTAAAATAGATTAAAGACCAAATGTAAGAGTAAAACTATAAAACTCTTAGAAGAAATTATAGATGTAAATCTTATGACCTTGGATTAAGCTACAGTTTCTTAGATCTAATACGTAAAGTACAAGCATAAGCAGGACATCATAAAAATTAAAAACTTTTGTGCTCCCAAGAATACTATCAAAAAAGTGAGAAGACAATTTACAGAATTGGAGAAAATATTTGCAAATAATAGATCTGACAAGAGTCTAGTATCTGGAATATATTAATAACTCTTACAACTCAACAATAACTCAAATAAGGAAATGAGCCAATAATTTTTTTTTTTTTCGAGACAGAGTTTCGCTCTGTTGCCCAGGCTGGAGTGCAATGGCATGATCTCGGCTCACCGCAACCTCCGCCTCCCAGGTTCAAGTGATTTTCCTGCCTCACCCTCTCTAGTAGCTGGGATTACAGGCATGTGCCACCATGCCCAGCTAATTTTGTATTTTTAGTAGAGACGAGGTTTCTCCATGTTGGTCAGGCTGGTCTCGAACTCCCGACCTCAGGTGATCTGCCTGTCTCGGTCTCCCAAAGTGCTGGGATTACAGGCATGAGCCACCATGCCCGGCCAAACCAATAATTTTCTTAAAGTGAAAGCAAGTTTATTAAGAAAGTAAAGAAATAAAGAAATAAAAGAATACTCCATAGACAGAGCAGCTTTGAGGGCTGCTGTTTGCCATTTTTATGGTTATTTCTTAATTATATGCTAAACAAGGGGTGGATTATTCATGCCTCCCCTTTTTAGATTATATAGGGTAACTCCCTGACATTGACATAGCATTTGTAAACTGTCATGGCACTGGTGGGAGTGTAGCAGTGAGGATGACCAGAGATCACCATCTTGATTCTAGTGGATTTTAGCTGGCTTCTTTACTGTAGCCTGTTTTATTAGCAAGGTATTTATGACCTGTATCTTGTGCCAACCTCCTATCTCATCCTGTTACTTAGAATACATTAACCATCTGGGAATGCAGCCCAGTAGGTCTCAGCTTCATTTTACCCAGCCCCTATTCAAGATGGGATTGCTCTGGTTCAAACACCTCTGACATTTCTCCCCTTCCTTTTATAAGAGAACCGTTAATCCTAAGAGTTGTAGAGAGATGAAGATTCATCTACTGTAATTTCTTCAGGCTGAATAGGGGTGATGATATTCCTGACTAACTATTAGGGTCTCTTGTATTCAGGGTAGAGAGGAGCTCAGTCAGAAAGCACCAGTATGGCAAGGGCCATTCATAACTCCGAGTTCTAACAAAAGGTATTATCTGGAAGATTAGTAAGTGTTCAGTTTAAGAAAATATTCAGTAAGCTTACTGTGCATTCCTACACAGAGAGTACAACAGCAATATATACCACAAGAGTAAAGCAAGATACGTAAAATTATCCCAAGTAAGCTAAATAAGAAGGCTTTCCATGAACTGGGCAACTGTTGGAACCAAACAGATATGGAGTTCCTAGCCAATTCCAATATGTGCCCAGAATTAGAATATTGATCCAGATTTTTGCATTACCCAACCCTCCTGTTTCTTCTGAGGTGCAGCCAGAGATCACTGGTTGGTTCACAAGAATAAGCAGGGTAAGTGTAAATTGCAAGGAAAACCTCAAAAGCAACTGATGAGACTAGAATCTAATAACAAGTGTACCATAGTTCTCGAAAAATAATTTCTCTCTGCGGTTTCCCATTTTTACTAAAGACAAATCATGGTAAGACCAATTTGCTTTATTATACTTGGCCTGATTATTTGTGTCAAATGCAGCAAGAATAATTATTTTTTACATAAGCTCTTTTTAAATTGGCTTTGATGGAACTCTGTTCCATAGAAGGAATTTCAGATAAGACTTTTAAAAAGCTGGGCCCAGCCATGGATTTGTACCTTCAAGTACCTATGAGTTGGGAAAATTTCTCTCCTCTTGTGGTCCCAAGATACCTTGAGTCTCCTGGGCATGTCAGAAAGTGACATTCTTTACTTATCACAGGTCAGGAACTGTGCACAGGGACGGTGTAGACAAGGTATGAGGCCAGTTTTCCCAAGGGGCTTTTATTGATGTTACAAGTCAAGTTTGATTCCTTAAAGAAAAGTACACCATTCTAGTCAAAGCCTTGGTAAAATAACCAGTTTCTCCAATTGTGTCCTGTTGCAAAAGAAAACAGATTCTTTTTTGTTTGTTTGTTTTTTGAGACGAAGTCTTGCTCTATCACCCAGGCTTGGCTCACTGCACCCTCCATCTCCCAGGTTCAAGTGATTCTCCTGCCTCAGCCTCCCGAGTACCTGGGACTACAGGTGCCTGCCACCACGCCCAGCTAATTTTTGTATTTTTAGTACAGGCGGGGTTTCGCCATATTGGCCAGGCTGGTCTCGAACTCCTGACCTTGTGATCTGCCTGCCTCGGCCTCCCAAAGTGCTGGGATTACAGGCATGAGCCACCGCACCTGGCAAAAACAGATTCTTATTGCACTTATGCAAATAATTATGTTGCCGTAAGTTAAGAATACTCACAAGTAGTTTCCAAATTCTGGAGAAATCAGGTAGAGAGAAACAAATATGCTCCAAATTTTGTTCACAGGAGTATACTTTACTCAATTGTTAAAAGCTGTATATAGCTCAAAAGAAAAGTTTTCTTGACTCTGAAAAACAAAACAAAGGATCAGCAACATTTTAAGCAAAATCAAAAAATTTACTTCAGACTTCTACTAGTTTAGTCCATGCAGTTTACTCCTGTTCTGCTTGGTATTCATGAACATTCCAGCTCTCCATGAGAGTCCTGAAAGTTTTTTCCTCTATTCTAATATCACAATTTCCAAAGTTATCAGAAACCTGCATTTAAGAACACCATTAGAGTTCTGTAGTTAATTATAAACCACCTTTTAAAGGAGATCAAAACAAGACAGCAATTGTCTGTGGATGACAAAAAGTCTTAGGACAACCACTATTAAAGCCACAATTGACTAGGAATTTGGGTTACTTCTGTGGCATACAACAATTTGACATAACCATGATAATTATTAATAACACACAATAAGTCATATTAGAATTATAGGAGTTTTCCAGCTGGGCATGGTGGCTCACACCTGTAATCTCAGCACTTTGGGAGGCCAAGGCAGGCGGATCACCTGAGGTTGGGAGTTTGAGACCATTCTGGCCAGCATGGTGAAACCCTGTCTCTACTAAAACTACAAAAATTAGCTGGGTGTGGTGGCAGGTGCCTGTAATCCCAGCTACTCAGGAAACTGAGGCAGGAGAATTACTTGAACCTGGGAGGTGGAGGTTGCAGTGAGCTGAGATTGCGCCATTGCACTCCAGCCTGGGCAACAGAGTGAGACTCCATCTCGAAAAAAAAAAAAAAAAAGAATTATAGGAGTTTTCCATAATTTTGGAACACATACAAGTAACATATTTATAAAAATAGAGCCCAAAGAAAGCCAAACACCATTTTATATTTGACAATGCTTCCTGTATGATTTTTTATTAGTAAGAATGATTTAATGTTGAGTGACAATGCAAGTTTATAAGCAATTCTATACATCATTTTTAAATAAAACAAGTACCTGGCCCATTACATTACATTACATTAATTTAATTGGTTCCTGCAGAAAAAAAAAAGAAAGGAAAGAGGGAGGAAAGCATTGCATTATTTATCTATAATTTTATATATTTTTTCTTTTTCTTTTTTTTTTTTTTCTTTTCGAGATGGAGTTTCACTCTTGTTGCCCAGGCTGGAGTGGAATGGCACGGTCTCAGCTCACTGCAACCTCCGCCCCCTGGATTCAAGCGATTCTCCTGCCTCAGCTTCCTGAGTAGCTGGGATTACAGGCACACACCACCACCCCCAACTAATTTTTGTATTTTTAGTAGAGACAGGGTTTCGTCATGTTGGCCTGGCTGGTCTCGAACTCCTGACCTTAGGTGATCCACCTGCCTCAGCCTTCCAAAGTACTAGGATGACAGGCATGAACCATCACACCCAGCCAAAATCTTTTTTTTTAATATAACATGAAAATATTGTTCAAGAGAGAAAGCCAAATTTCACCCTTTGCATTAGTGTACTATCACTGTTAAACTGAATTCTTAACAAAACCTTATGGACATATTTACCCAATTTTACTGTTTGACCATAAGGTAAGACTTTCCTAAAACTTTCATAACCCTTTACAAAAATTTTTGTGAAAGGGCAGATTAGTGCTCTAAGGAAAACCTGTTGTGCTTTATTCCAATGTTCAATTTACAGAAAAACTGAATAATACACCTTTAACTTTAGCCAATACGTTCATACACAGAATCTCTTTTACAATTAATTTTTCACAAACCTTCCACAACTTGCTTAAACATTCAGCTTTATTCTATTTAACTTAAAACAATCCTTTAACCTTTTAATCTAGGCAAAAAAAAAAATCCACGTTTCCATGACTTTTTATAATCTTTTACCAAAAACACATTTCACTTTCTTTACACACCTCACATGTATCACTTTTATTTCCCAAAGATTACTTAATTCACATGAACTAAAAGGCATTACACTTTTTACTTTTTTCACAAAATATTTGATTTAAGTACTTATTATTTTTAAACCAGTTAATCAAAGCTATTTCATATCACTTACACAACACATGTAAATACACAGGCAGACAGAAGAAGATCCAGTAGTAGTAACATGTTTCATTTGCCAGAGTTTAAGTTTCTCTTTTTAAAGCATGCAGTTTATAGGGCCTAATAAGCAGGCACAGCTGGAAGGCAAAACAGATCTCCAGAAAATAAGGGTCCCTTTTTTATACTAGATCCTGGATCCCCAAAAGAGAGAATTAATCCATCTCCCACAGGAGTCTTATCTCTCAGTGTGGGGTGGGGGACATTTCCATATTTCCTAGGTGGCCAAGAGTGTGCTTCTCTGATCCAAATGTGCAGAACTGAGTATCTCCCCATAACTACTATTGCCATCCCCAAAAGTATATTTCCTATCTAGTTATTACACAACAAAGTTCTCATAATGTGAAGTAATTTCTGATAGCCCCCCAAAGTCAAAAACATCAGATAATGCAACGCAAACCAGAACAGAGCCTTAGATTTTGACGGGGATTTATCCACTTTTAATTCCTGGTGTTTCATGAAGAAAACAGAGGTTTTTTCCAAAATGGAGTCTGTGGCACTCCTGTTTTTCTCAAGGAGTCCCAGGCTGTTACGGCTTGAATAACCACTTTTAATTAAGCTGACTTTTAACCATACCACTCTTTTTTTTTTTAAAGTCCTTTTAAATCTTTTATTACCCAACTAGCCAGTCCAAATGGCCAATATTTCTGGCTTTTGAACTCTACAAAAAGTAATCTCACAGGTGCTCTGAGAAAAGAAATTCAAAACAGTTTGTGGAGGGGAAGAGAATAAAAAAATGGCAAAGGTCACCCAAATATCAATCAGAAAGGCTCATCCCCTAAGCTAGGGATTGAACCCTGAACCTGGGCAGCCATTGTGATGGTGGAGACCAAGAGGAAGTACTGCCACGTGGTTACAAGGTCAAGCTTCCAAGGACATAGAAGAAGATGAGAGGAGAACCTCATCGAGTTTTTTTCCCCCCAGGAAAAAAAAAGTTTATAACTGACCAGTTTGCTGGGCCATCTTGAACAGTAGGCTTATGGGGTCCTAGGCCTGTGTTCTATCATAAGGTACCACTCTTTCTTGCAGAAAGATACAGAAAGACAAATTCATAGCACAAAGTACAACAGATTCGCTACAGCTTGAGACTAGCCTTACAAATCCTTTTTTAAATTAATCAAAACTTTACAGAGGAGATAAACCGTGATTGTTACCATTCATTCCACTGGTTCGCACAGATTGAGAGAGAGACAGGCCAGAAGTCTGACTAGTAAGAAATTCTTACCCTTTTGCTGCAATGCCAGGCTTCTGGGTTCCCTTTCCCTGAGTGGCCCTAGTGACCCAGCTGGCTGCATCACAGCCCTGGGGGCCAAGCCAAAACACAAAGGAAAATTATGTTTTTCCGTTCTGGCCAGAGCAAAATACGTCTGAAAAAACATAGACATTAGCCACTCTGCTTGGCACCCAATATCAAACCGGCAAGGCTCAAACTTGCCCCTGATTAGGCTCTGTCATCGTCAATCCAACTTCGGACTAGGAGTTTCATCATGTGGTCTCTGGGCAAGATGTCGCCCTGAGTAATAGAAAAGATAAGAAAGGGAAAGGAGAGAAAGGGAGAAAAGCATTGCCTGCAGCGGGGTGGGGAAGGCAAGCAACTCACAGAGGCCAGAGAAAAACCCACCCATTGCAGCGACACTGAAAAATTCAGGCGGCTGCTCGTCAGTCGCAAAGGGATCTTTTCCAGCAGTCCAATCAGCTCTCAAGTTTCCCCTTTTGCGGAGGAAAAAGTCGGCCATGACCCGTGGTCCTGTACATGCCTAATTCTGTCACCCATAGTCATCAGCAAAGAGTGCAAGGCAGATTGAACCAAAGAGAATAGCAGTTAACACCCCATAGTGCCAAACCCATTCTTAGCCGAGAGGGACTTTACTGAGAGGGGCCTCTAACCCCCTAAATCATAGGAAGGGCTCTAATCTTTCTAAGTTGGGCCTCAAACCCAAGTTAGGTCAGTCGTACTTGCCTTTTATTAAGAGGGGCCTTTAACCCTCTCTGTCTTAGAAGAGACTCTTAACTCCCCTAAGTTGGGCCTCAAACTCAATCCCATCCTTTACCAGGGTATATGCACCCCACTTACCCAAAGTCAGACAATTGGTGGGCGCCGATGATTTTTCTTTGGGTTGGGGGTCTCCTTAGTATCGTCCCTTCCATGGTTCACCAGAAAGATGTTACCAGACTCCATCACTTACTGTAAGTTAGCCTTTGGGTGTGTGGGTGGGGGTTCTTCTCTATTGTCCCTCCGTGGTCACCAAAAAGATGTTACCAGAAAGGGTTCCTGATCCAGACCCCAAGAAAGGGTTCTGGGATCTTGTAGAAGAGAGAATTCAAGGCGAATCCATAAGGTAAAGTGAAAGCAAGTTTATTAAGAAAGTAAAGGAAGAAAAGAATGGCTACTCCATCGATGGAGCAGCCATGAGCAAATAATTTGAATAGACATAGCTCCAAAGAAGATATACAAATGGTCAGAAAGCACATTAAAAGATGTTCATTATTATTAGTCATTAGGAAAATGTAAATCCAAACTATGAGATATCACATCACACTCACTAGAATGGCTATCATTAAAAAACAAAACAAAACAAAACAAAACAGTCTGGGCGAGGTGGCTCAGGCCTGTAACCCCAGCACTTTGCGAGGACGAGATGGACCGATTGCTTGAGTCCAGGAGTTCGAGAACAACCTGGGCAACATGGCGAAACCCCATCTACACACACACACACACACACACACACACACACACACAAATGGCTGGGCGTGATGGCATGCACCCGTGGTCCCAGCTACTCAGGAGGCTGAGGTGGGAGGACTGCTTGAACCCAGGAGGTGGAGGTTACAGTAAGCTGAGATCGAGCCACTGCACTCCAGCCTGGGCAACAGAGCAAGACTGTGTCCCCACCCCAAAAAAAACCATAGAAAATAATAAGTGTTGGTGTAGATGTGGAGAAATTGGAACCCTCATGCATGGTTGGTGTGAATGTAAAATGGTTTAGCGCCTTTGGAAAACAGTTTGACAGTTCCTAAAAGGGAAAACGTAGAGTTACCATATAACCCAGCAATTCCCATCCTGGGTATATACCCAAAAGAACTGAAAACATATGTTCACACAAAAACTTGTACACAAATGTTTGTAGCAGCATTATTCATAATAACCAAAAAGAGGAAACAACCCAAATGTTTGTCAGTTTATGGATGAATAAAAAAAATGTGATATAGCCATACAATGGAATTTTATTCAACCATAAAAAGGAATGAAGTATTGAGACATGCTACAACTTGGATCAACCTTCAAAACATATTAAGTTAAAGCCACCAGACTAAAAGGCCACATATTTTATAATTGCATGTATATATAATGTCCAGAATAGGCAAATGAGCTCATGAATTGGATGAACCAACATAGTAAAGGTGTGAATTGTCCCCAAGTTGATATATAGGTTGAGTGCAATTCCTACAGGAATGTAAGCAAAATATTTTGTAGGCATAAATAAGATTATTCTAAAATATATGCAAAGGCAAAGGAAGTAGAATAATAAAGCAATGTTGAAAAAAATCAACTCAGAGAAATCAGTCTGTCTGATTTTAAGGCTTATATGGCTGTAGTAATCAAGATTGTATGGTTTGGGAGAAAGGATATACAAATACATCAAGGGAACAGAATGCAAAACTCAGAAATACACCAAAAAAAAAATATCCATCTCTTTTTTTTTTTTTTTTTTTTGACAGAGTCTCACTCTGTCACCCAGGCTGGAGTGCAATGGCATAATTTTGGCTCACTGCAACCTCCGCCTCCCAGGTTCAAGTGATTCTCCTGCCTCAGCCTCCTGAGTAGCTGGGATTACAGGCGTGCACCACCATGTCTGGCTAATTTTTGTATGTTTAGTAGAGATGGAGTTTCACCATATTGGCCAGACTGGTCTCAAACTCCTGACCTCAAGTGATCCACCCACCTCGGCCTCCCAAAGTGCTGGGATTACAGGCATGAGCCACCACGCCCACAAGATACCCATCCAATTTTTGACAAAAGAACAAAAGCAATTCAACGGAAGAAAGCCTTTTCAAGAAACGCTGCTGCAGCAATCAGATGTCCATATGCAAAACAGCAAACCTTTTTTTCCAGCTTTATGAGATATAATTGACAAGTAAAAATTGAGCCAGGCGTGGTGGCTCATGCCTTTAATCCCAGCACTTTGGGAGGCTGACATGGGCAGATTGCTTGAGCTCAGGAGTTCAAGACCAGTCTGGGAAACATGGAGAAACCCCATCTCTACTAAAAACACAAAAAATTAGCTGGGTGTGGTGCCCCGTGCCTGTAATCCCAGCTACTCAGGAGGCTGAGGCACAAGAATCGCTTGAACCCAGGAGGCAGAGGATGCAGTGAGCTGAGATTGCACCACTTCACTCCAGCATGGGTGACAGAGTGAGACTGTCTAAAAAAAAAATTGTATCTGTTTATGGTATACAACGTGATGTTTTGATATATGTGTACATTGCAATGCAATTACCAAAATCAAGTAAATGTATTTACCCATCCTTTACTCGACTACCGTTGCATGTGTGTGTGTTGAGAACATTTAAGAACTACTCTCAGCAAATTTCAAGTATACAATACAGTATTATTAACTATAGTCACCATGCTGTACAATAGCTGTCCAGAGCTTATTCATCCTGCATAACTGAAACTTGTACTCTTTGACCAATATCTCCCCATCCCTTCCTTGAGCCCTTGGTAACCACCATTCTATTCTCTGCTTTTATGAGCTCAACTTTTTAAAATGCTACATGTAAATGAGACCATGCATACTGTCTTTCTGTGCTTGGCTTATTTCACTTAGCATAATGTCCTTCAGGTTCATCTACGTTGCTGTAAATGACAGGATTCCTTCTTTTTTTAAGGCCCTTCACTAGTCAGCCCATCCATAAATTCTGGGTGGGCTGTCTTGTGGGCTGTGAAGGCAGGCCTTTTGCTGGAGTCGTCAGGCAGGCTGGCCCAGTGCCTGAGTCCACAGGGACTAGCCTGGTGCCTGAGTCTGCAGGGGTGGACTTGGAATCTAAGCCCTGGGGGCAGGCCTAGATCCTGTGTCTGCAGGGCCTGGCCTCAAGCCTGGGTTCATGGGGGCTGACCTGAAGCTGGGGAAGGCTTTGAGCCTGAGTCTCTGGAGATGGCCTGGTCCTGGGGCAGTCCTGGCCCCTCCCTGAGCTCACAGGGATAGGTTTGGACCTGAGTCCCAAAGGGGCTGGCCTGGTTCCTAGGTGCATGCAGAGAGGCCTGTTCATTGGTCTGCAGAGGCAAGTCTGGAGCCTGGATCCATGGAGGCAGGCCTGGACCCTGGGGCTGCTGGAGCTTGGGGCCATAGTAGGAAGTGGAATAGCCTATAAGCTGAGGCTGCAAAGGGCTGGCCTGGCACTGGGGCAGGCCTGGAGCCTAGGTTCTCAGGGGCCAACCTGGCACCAGGGCTCCCTGGAGCAGTCCAGTCCTGGGGTCCACAGCAAACTCAGATGCTCACTTCATTCTCCTTCCCTTTGTGGAGAGTATCTCTCTCAACACTGTACTGTCTGGGTTTGGGAGAGAGGTGACATGAATAATGTGAAACTGTCTGTCCTACTCTCTTCAATGTGCCTTTTAAATTTTCTGTGCTACACTCAGGTGCTCTAATCTCTCACCTGGATTCCTTAGCTCTTATGAAGGTATATTTTGCATGGGTAGTTGTTCAAATTGACATTTCTGTAAGGGGATGAACACCAAGGACTCTTCTTCTACCATGGATGTGTTCAAAAACATGAACCTTGATGTAAGTCTTATATCTTTTATAAAAAAGTAACTAAGTCTGGGCACGGTGGCTCACACCTGTAATCCCAGCACTTTAAGAGGCCGAGGCAGGCAGACAACCTGAGGTCAGGAGTTCGAGACCAGCCTGAACAACATGGGGAAATCCCGTCTCTACTAAAAGAATATATATATGTAAAAAATTAGCCGGGTGTGGTGACACGCACCTGTAATCCCAGCTACTTGGGAGGCTGAGGCTGGAGAATTGCTTGAACCTGGGAGGCAGAAGTTGCAGTGAGCCGAGATCATGCCACTTCACTCCAGCCTGGGCAACAGAGTGAGACTCTGTCTCAAAAAAAAAAAAATTAACTAAATACCAAACATGATGATAGGGAAAAAATTAACTAAAAATGTATCATAGATTTAAATATATAGTGTGGGCTGGGTGTGGTGGCTCATGTCTTTTAGGAAAAAAAGCAGGAGAAAATCTTCGAGATCTAGGGCTAGACACTGTTCTTACACTTGTGTAAGAACAAAAGCATGATGCATAAAAGAAAAAATTGATAAATTGGACTTCATAAAAATTAAACATCTTTTTTACTCTGAAAAATTGTGTTTAGAAAATTACAAGACAAGGTACAGACTGAGAGAAATCACATATCCAACAAAGAACTAGTACCTACAATATATAAAGAACTCTCAAAACTCAGTAGCAAAAATTAAAACCAAAAATGATTCACATAGAAAATGGGTAAAAAGTAGGAAAAGGCATTTCACTGAAGCAGATATACTAATCCTCCATAAGCACGTGAAATGCTGTTCAACATTAGGGACAACCACTAGGGAAATGCAAATTAAAACCAAAAGGAGGCTGGGCACGGTGGCTCACACCTGTAATCCCAGCAATTTGGCAGTCCGAGGCAGGCGGATCACCTGAGGTCAGGAGTTCCAGACCAGCCTGGCTAACATGGTGAAACCCCATCTCTACTGAAAATACAAAAATTAGCTGGGCGTGGTGGCACACACCTGTAATCCCAGCTCCTCGGGAGGCTGAGGCACGAGAATCACTTGAACTCTGGAGGTAGAGGCTGCAGTGAGCCAAGATCATGCCACAGGTCTCCAGCCTGGGCTACAGAGAGAGACTCCATCTTAAAAAAAAAAAAAAAAAAGGAGATATCACTACATGACTAGCAAAATGACTAAAATAAAAAATAGTGCCAATACCAAATGCTGAAAATGATGCAGATAAACTGGATCCCTCATTCATTGCTGTTGAGAATGCAAAATGGTACAGCCACTCTGAAAAATAGTTTGACAGTTTCTTAAAAACACTAAACATGCAATCATGCAATCACCATATGACCCAGCAACTGCACTACTGGGCATTTATGCCAGACAAATGAAAACTTGTATTCATACAAAAACCGCTACACAAATATTTGTAGCAGCTTTCTTTGTAGTAGCCCCAAATGTTAAACAACCCAAATGTCCTCCAAAAGGTAAATGGGTAAACAAACTGTGGTATATATCATGGAATACTACTCAGCAATAAAAAGAAACAAACTACCCACACATGCAACAACCTGGATGAATTACCAGAGAATTATGATGAGTGAATAAAGCCAATCTCAATAAGTTACATACTTTATGATTTCATGTGCATAACTTTCTGGAAATGACAACATTATAGAAATGGAGAACAGATTAGTGATTATCAGGAGTGAAGGGGGTGTGGGAGGAAAATGAATGTAACTATAAAAAAAGCAACAGGAGGGATTCTTGTGGTGATGGAAACTGGTGGGAACTGGGTAAAGGGTACATGGGGCCAGACGAGGTGGCTCACACCTGTAATCCCAGCACTTTAGGAGGCCAAGGCAGGTAGATCACCTAAGGTCAGGAGTTTGAGACCAGCCTGACCAACATGATGAAATCCCATCTCTACTAAAAATACAGAAATTAGCTGGGTGTGGTGGCCCATGCCTGTAATCCCAGCTACTCAGGAGGCTGAGGCAGGAGAATCACTTGAACCTGGAAGGCGGAGGTTGCAGTGAGCCGAGATCGCATCATTGCATTCCAGCCTGGGTGACAAGAGTGAAACTCCATCTCAAAAAAAAAAAAAAAAAGACACACAGGATCACTCTATGTTATTTCTTACAACTGCATGTAAATGTGCAGTTATCTCAGAATTTAAAAGTTTAATTAAGAAAAACATCAAAATTGTTTGAAGAGTAAGGACTTCTCATTGTATGACTATCTGAAGCAAGCATTTTTTCTATGCCTTGGCGAATTGTCATGGTCATTTATTTATTTATTTATTATTTTGAGACAAGGTCTTGCTCTGCTGCCCAGGCTACAGTGCAGTGGCACAATCATAGCTCACTGCAGCCTTGAACTCCTAGGCTCCAGTGATCCTCCCACTTCAGCCTTCCAAGTAGCTAGGACTACAGGCATGCGGTACCATGCCTGGGTAATATTTTTTTTAATTTTTAAAAAAATTTTTGTAGAGACAGGGTCTTGCTCTGTCGCCCAGGCTGGAGTGCAGTGGCACAATCACAGTTCTCTGCAGCCTCAACCTTGTGGGTTCAAGAGATCCTCCTGCCTCAGCCTCCTGACTAGCTGGGACTACAGGTGCATGCCATCACACCTGGCTAATTTTGAAAAATTTTTTGTAAAGACAAGGTCTATGTTACCCAGGCTGCTCTTGAACTCTTGGGCTCAAGCAATCCTCCTGCCTCAGTCTCCCAAAGTGTTGGGATTACAGGCATGAGCCATCACACCCAGCCATCATGGTCCTTTCTAAGTTTGAATCCACTTTCAACATTTTATCCTCCGTGCTTTCGATATCACTAAATGTCTCCAAAAGTTCCTTTAATGTGGAGGGATTTTTCCCCCTGGCATTACTTCTTCTTGAGCATCTTCATTCTTTTCTCCACAATCACTTTCCTCATTTATGTTGATGAGTTTTTCTTCTTTAGGTTCATCTGGTTGCATATCTAGAGTCTTTGAAATGATGTCTACATTCCCATGATCAACAATTTATTCTGTGACTCCATATATATTGTATTCAAATTTCATTTCCAATATTCTTACTTTCTATTTCTTTGTTGCAACCTCGTCTATGTTGTCCAGTTTTCTCTCTTTTTAATTGATCTTTGTAAAATGTCACTTGTGTTTATCACTGAGATTCATGGAGTC
Source organism: Pan troglodytes (assembly GCF_028858775.2). NCBI lineage: Eukaryota > Metazoa > Chordata > Mammalia > Primates > Hominidae > Pan > Pan troglodytes. Next base: position 131,697,643 of record NC_072421.2, read on the forward strand.
AAAACATCTACATGCTTTGTTGTCTGTGCATGAACTGAATAACAGCTGCACAATGACCAATAGCTGGCAAGCTTTGAAAGAAGTGATGTGATTGGCCACTGATCATGATGCATATCTGTTATTTATGTAGTTATCTGTGAACTGATGAGCTAGCAACAAACTCTGTACTTTATGTAATTACAGTTAATATACTATGGCAACTAAAATTTGAACTGTGTTGTTGGGGGACTGGTGTTAACCAAACTGTGTAACTGAAATTTGTGCATATTGAAACCAAGCAAAGTGAGCACTACCTGTAAACATGCTTTGCTTATTAGATTCTACCTTCAAGTGATTTATATTATGCAAGAACTTTACAATATTATACTTCCATTTCTTCCCTCCCAACATTTGTGCTATTTTCTCGTATATTTTATTTTGACATATGTTATAATCTCATAAAATATCAATCATTTTTGCTTTAGACAGTTGACTATCTTTGGAGATTTAAACAGTAAGAATAAAGTCCTTATACCTACCCACATATTTACCATTTTCAGTGCTTTGCATTTCTTAGTGTAGATCCATATTTTTTATCTGGTATCAATACTGAAGGACTTCCTTTAACATTTCTTGTACTGCAGGCCTTCTAATGACTAATTCTTTCAGCTTTTGCATACCTAAAAAAGTCCTTATTTTGCTTTAGTTTTGCTGGGTGAAGAAGTCTAGGCTGAAAGTTTTTTTTTTTTTTTTTAACTTTCACTTCTTAAAAGATGTTCCAGCCAGGTGCGGTGGCTCATGCCTGTAATCCCAGCATTTTGGCAGGCTGAGGTTGGCAGATCACCTGAGGTCAGGAGTTTGAGACCAGCCTGGCCACCATGGCAAAACCCAGTCTCTACTAAAAATACAAAAATTAGCTGGGCGTGGTGGCACGCACCTGTAATCCCAGTTACTCGGGGGGCTGAGACAGCAGAATCGCTTGAACCCAGGAGGCGGAGGTTGCAGTGAGCTGAGATTGCACCACTGCACTCCAGCCTGGGCGACAGAGCAAGACTCCATCTCAAAAAAAAAAAAAAAAAAAAAAAAGATATTGCTCCACTGTCTTCTGGCTTGCATTTTTTCTGATGAGAAATGTCTGCCCTATGTATATAATGTGTTGTTTTTTCCTCTGGCTGCCTTGAGGTTTTCTCTATCACTGATTTTAAGCAATTTGATTATCATGGGCCTTGGTGTCATTTTCTTCATATTTATTGTGCTTGGGTTTGTTGATCTTCTTATTTTTTTTTATTTTTAATTTTTTAGAGACAAGTCTCCCTCCGTCACTCAGGTTGGAATGCAGTGGCACAATCATGGCTTACTCCAACCTCAAACTACTGGGCTCAAGCAATCCTTCCAGCTCAGCCTCCTGAGTAGCTGGGACTACAGGCGTGTGCCACCACGCCTGGAAAATTTATTTTTATTTTTAATTTTTGTAGAGCTAGGGTCTTACTCTATTGCTCAGGCTGATCTCAAGTGATCCTCCTACTTCAGCCTCCCAAAATGCTGGGATTACAGGTGTGAGCCACCAAGCCAGCCTGATTTTAGTAATTTTCGAATGCACAGACTTAGCACACTACCTGATGTGTTGTAGATAAATGAATAAGTATTTTCTGAATCTAACCAAATGATTTAGTAAGGCAAATCAACTATATAAATGCATCTATTTGGATTTTCAAATATTTTAATCTGTTAAACAAATATAACTTCACCTACGAGTAGCACCTTTTTCTGTGGGCTCTTACTCTCACTCAATCCCCTCCTAACTCCTGCCTTCCACTTTAAGCTCCAGTAAATCTGAAATCGTTTAAGACTTCTAACCCGTCAAGGCCAGGTGCAGTGGCTCACACCTGTAATCTCTGGACTTTGGGAGGCCGAGGCGGGCAGATCATGAGGTCAGGAGATCGAGACCATCCTGGCTAACACGGTGAAACCTCGTCTCTACTAAAAATACAAAAAATTAGCTGGACGTGGTAGCACGTGCCTGTAATCCCAGCTACTCAGGAGGCTGAGGTACAAGAATCACCTGAGCCTGAGAGGCGGAGGTTGCAGTGAGCAGGGATCACGCTACTGTACTCCAGCCTGGGTGACAGAGCGAGAGAGTGAGACTCTGTCTCAAAAAAAAAAAAAAAAAAGATTTCTAACCTGTCATGCTGTTTGCTGTTTCATACTTCTGTGCCTTTACACGTGCTATTCCTTCTGCGTTTACTACCTTTGTATATGTGAACTACTATTCATCTTTCAAGACCCAGCTCAGATGATTCAACTTCCAAGTTGCTTGAGATTTCCTTGACTCAAGCCCCTTTCCCATCTGATGGACCACTCCTTCCTCTGAGCCCTCCTTAATTTGTGCATACACCCATCACTGCATTTATTACATTTGCCTATTTAAATACTTCTAGCTTTCAGTCCAATTCCAGGCACATTGAGGTGCTCAGCAAATGTTACTTGAATAAGCAGGAATTTGGAGAAATTTTTTAAAAGGAATACAGAAATTAAGAGAAAGTGATATGGGGGAGGCTGCCTTCAGTTGTTTTTAAATCGAATTTGTATTGAGGTATGCAAATAAACAAAGAAATAAAAAAGTCCGAAACTTAAGTGTACATTTCCATGATTTTTCACAAAGTAAACAAATCCACATAACCATGCCCACATCAAGAAATAGAACATTACCGGCCAGACGTGGTGGCTCATGCCTGTAATCCCAGCACTTTGGGAGGCAGAGGCGGGTGGATCACTTGAGGTCAGGAGTTCGAGACCAGCCTGGCCAACATGGTGAAACCACGTCTCTACTAAAAATACAAAACTTAGCTGGACGTGGTGGTGCACGTCTGTAGTCCCAGCTACTCGGGAGGCTGAGGCATGAGAATCGCTTGAACCCAGGAGGCGGAGGAGGCTGCAGTGAGCCGAGCAGAGTGCCACTGCACTCCAGCCTGGGTGACAGAGCAAGACCCTGTCTCAAAAAAAAAAAAAAAAAGCCAAAAGAAATAGAACATTACCATAACCCCTAAACCTGCCTTGTACTCTTTTCCAGTTACTACCCACCCCACCACAAGATAACCTTTATTACGACTTCTAACATCAGGGGTAAAATTTTTTTAATTTTTATTTATTTATTTATTTTGAGACGGAGTTTCACTCTTGTTGCCCAGGCTGGATTGCAATGGCGCGATCTCGGCTCACCGCAACCTCTGCCTCCCATGTTCAAGCAATTCTCCTGCCTCACCCTCCCGAGTAGCTGGGATTAGAGTCATGCACCACCACACCCGGCTAATTTTGTATTTTTAGTACAGACGGGGTTTCTCCATGTTGAGGCTGGTCTCGAACTCCTGACCTCAGGTGATCCGCCCGCCTCGGCCTCCCAAAGTGCTGGGATTACAGGCATGAGCCACCGCACACGGCCCCCATCAGGAGTAAATTTGTATCACAGCTTCTATATTATAGGCAAGACTAGATCAAAATTTGTTACTTACAGAAGACTACTATTACTAACAGTTAAGACCTGTTGAGTACTTTCTATTTACCAAGCACTGTTCAAATTGCTTTACGTGTAGTAACTAATTTATCCTTACAGCCACCCTGTGAAGTAGGTATTATAATTACTCCCGATTTATTCAGGAAGAACCTAGGATACAGAGAAGCTAAGCAGATTGCTCAAGAACATATATCAGTTAAATAGTGGAGCTGGTATTTGTACCCAGATAGCTTCCAGAGTTTGTGTGATGCAATGTATAAACATCATCAAACTGCATCTTAGCAAAATATGGCATGAATAGTTTGAAAACTATTACTATTCATCACCTGCTGTTAGAAAACGTGAATGTCAGAACAAGACATAGCTGGGATATAAGGTCTCCCTGACACTAGTGGTCAGATGCTCTCTTATGTGTCAATGCTGCATAGTCATTGAAAGACTCCAAAGCCAGACCTTCCTGAGTTCAAACCCCAGCTCCACTTACTAATTGTGTGACATTAGGCAGGTTACTTAATCTCCGTGTGCTTCAGTTTTCTCATCTGTAAAATATAGGAATAGAGAAATGAAGAGAAAGTGATATAAGGGAGGCTGTAATAATAGTACCTACATCATAAGATTGTCGTGAAGATTAAATGAAACACTCCTGGCACATGGTATGAGCTCAACTCATTAATCCATTCATCCATTCATTCATTAACTGTTCGGTGCCTACCATGTGCTGAGCAGTCTGCTTGGTGCTTAGTATATATCAGTGAATGAATCAAAGATCCCTGCCCTCTTGGAGCTTATAGTGTAGGGCAGACTGGAGGCAAGGGGTGCAGGAAGAACAGAAGATAACATAATGGAGTATGTTAGAAAATAAGTGCTATATTAAAAAAAATTAGAGCATGGTAAAGAATAGTGGGAGTGCTGGAGAGGCTATAAGTTAGCAGTAGGTGTCACCAAGAAGCTAGGATTTGAACAAAGATTTGAGGGAGGTAAGGAAGTAAGATATGTGGATGTCTTGGGAAAGAGCATTCAAGGCAAAGGGAACAGGTTGAGCAAAGCCCCTAATGGTGGGAGGGTGCCTGTGTATTCTCCGAACAATAAGGCAGCCACTGTTATTGAGTGGTACCAGCAAGGGCCAAAGGAGTAGGAGAGATCAGAGAGGTATTGTGGGTATGGGTGTGGAGTTAGAGGGTTCTTGATGCAAATCCCATAGAGCCTATTACAAAGGCTTTGGCTTTTACTGTAAATCAAATAGAGAGCCTTTGTAGGCTTTTGAGCAGAGTTGTAACATGATTTGACTTAGTGTTTTGTAATGGTCTCTCTGGATACTGTGCTGAGAATAGACGCTGGGCAGGTGTTGTGGGTTGAATTGTGTCCCCCCAAAAGATATGTTCAAATCCTAACCCCCAATACCTATTAACGTGACCTTATTTAGAAATAGGGTCTTTACAGGGCCGGGCTTGGTGGCTCTCGCCTGTAATCCCAGCACTTTGGGAGGCTGAGGCAGGTGGATCATGAGGTCAGGAGTTCGAGACCAGCCTGACCAACATGGTGAAACCCCGTCTCTACTAAAAATTCAAAAATTAGCCCGGCGTGGTGGTGCGTGCCTGTAATCCCAGCTACTCAGGAGGCTGCGGCAGAAGAATCACTTGAACCTGGGAGGCGGAGGTTGCAGTGAGCTGAGATCGTGCCACTGCACTCCAGCCTGGGCAACAGAGAGTGAAACTCTGTCAAAAAAGAAAGAAAGAAAGAAGGAAAGAAAGAAAAAGAAAGAAAGAAAGAAAGAAAGAAAGAAAGAAAGAAAGAAAGAAAGAAAGAAAGAAAGAAAGAGGGTCTTTACAGATGCAATCAAGTTAAGATGAGGTCATATTGGATTAGGGTGGGCCCTAGGCCAACAACTGGCATGCTTATAAGAGGAAGAGAATTTGGGCACACAGACACACACAGAAGGAGGACGGCCATGTGAAGACACACAGACACATAGGGAGAAGACCATGGGAAGACGGAGACGGAGATTGGAGTGATGCATCTGCAAGCCGTGCAGGGTTGAGGATTGCTGGCAACCACCAGAAGCTAGGAGAGACAGATTCTCACTCAGAGCCTCTAGAAGGAACCCACTTCAAACCACCTTAGTTTTGGGCTTCTAGGCCTCCAGAACTGTGAAAGAATAAGTGTCTGTTGCTTTAAGCCACCCAGTTTGTGATACTTCATTATGGCAGCTGTAGGAAAAGAATACAGCGGGCAAGTGTAGAAGCAGGAGGCTATTGCAAGGTCCAGTCAAAAGATGATGAGGGCCAGAGGAGGGGTGGTAAAGGTGGAAATGGTGAGAAGCTGTCAGATTCTGCTCTGTTGCCCAGGCTGGAGAAGCTGTCAGATATTAGGAAGGTACGGCCAACAGAATTTGCTGATGTATAGGATGTGGGGTGTGATAAATGTTGGCTATTATTATTATCTGCACAAATAGTTTATCCACATATAATATATGCTTATAGGCCAGGTGCGGTGGCTCACGTCTGTAATCTGAGCACTTTGGGAGGCTGAGGCGGGTGGATCACCTGAGGTCAGGAGTTTGAGACCAGCCTGGCCAACGTGGTAAAACCCCGTCTCTACTAAAAATACAAAAAATTAGACAGGTGTGGTGGCACACGCTTAAATCCCAGCTTCTTGAGAGGCTGAGGCAGGAGAACCGCTTGAACCCGGGAGGCAGAAGTTGCAGTGAGTTGAGATCATGCCACTGCACTTCAGCCTTGGCGACAGAGTGAGACCCCGTCGCAAAAAATATATATATATATATAATTTTATATATATAATATTATATATATATAATATTATATATATAATATTATATATATATAATATTATATATATATGTACACATACTTATAAATGTATATGTTTTCATTGCCCCAAATAGCCCAGGTTTGAGGCTACTGAAACTAGGATCATTTTCCAGGGCAATCAAAAGTAGCCTATTTTGCTGCATGATCAAAGAAAAAAATCACATTACTTCTCTGAGTCTCAGTCTCCTACATGGTGAAATGAGAAGGTTGGGCTCCATTGTATGACTGTATAATTCTATTAATACAATATCAAGTGCTTTGTTGCCTTAGTATTGGTAAATCTTCCAGAGGATAGTAAACGTTTTCTGACTTATATATTTGAAAACCTATCTCCAAGTCTGCAGTAGCTTTGAATAACAAAACTCTCTGTCCTAATCGTTGTTGATCCTCTGCCATTTGATACCGATGGTACAAGGAGTGACCCACCATATTTAAAAAGATAATTACGGCAAGACCAAGGTAATCTTTGTGCCTTTTATTCACGAATATGGGGGTGGTGTGGAGTTGCTTGGTGAGAATCTGAAACTCTACCTGAAATAAAGGTTTGGAATTCTGGGTCTCAAGATTTCTGACTCCATTTTCCAGAACACACCCTGAATTATCACCATCAGTGTGTTTGTATTTATATTTTAGGAAAGTGATGAATGTATAAGGCAATATAATAATAAGAATAGCAAACAGTTGTATAGGATTTATTCTGTGTCAAGTACCGTTCTAAGGGTCTTAAAAACATTAACTCACTTGATCCTCACAACACTCATGAGTTAAGTCCAATTAGTATTCCCATTGTACAAATGAGGAAAGTGAGGCACGGAGCAATTAAAAAAGATTCCTTTATTATAAGGGATCTTACCTCCAGCAGAAATAAATGGGATCCTTTTAAAATAATTAAAACAAATGATAGGCCAGGTGCGGTGACTCATGGCTGTAATCCCAGCACTTTGGGAGGCCAAGGCGGGCGGATCACTTGAGGTCAGGAGTTCAAGTTCAGCCTGGCCAACATGGAGAAACCCTTTCTCTACTAAAAATTAAAAAATTTAAAAATGAGCCAGGCATGGTGGTGCGGGCCTGTAGTCCTAGCTACTCTGGAGGCTGGGGCAGGAGAATCACTTGAACCGGGAAGGCAGAGGTTGCAGTGAGCTGAGATCACACCACTGCACTCTAGCCTGGGTCTGCACTCCAGACTCTGTCTCAAAAAAAAAAAATACATGGAAGATGCACGGCAATTTGGAGACTCAACGTCAAGGAAAGAAGTTCTGTCAGAATCCCACAAATTAATTCTGAAGGAGTCAGTCAATAATAAAACACACATTGACATTAGGACTCTTCCTACCTCCAACCCTTGTTGACTTTGGTTCTCTAAGGAGGAAAAAGGCGATTGAGAACTAGGCCTCAGGGCACCTGGAAGAAGCTTTGCCAGCCCTCAAACACCTGTTACATCCGGTTCCCAAGAAGTTTTGAAGCTTTGAAATGTATCCTGGTATTGTTCCTAAGTCACTCCCTTGCTAGGTCCTTGATAAATTAGACTGGCACGTTTAAAAAATTCTTAAACCTCCTTTCACTTGAGATCCCAAAGCCAATATTTCCTTTCACCCTAATGCTTCCTAGAAAATACTAGCTTTCCTAAGAATCACTCTTGTTACTATTTCAGACACCCCAGACCCACGGTTTCAGGTCCCACAGCCTGGGTCAAGTCCATCGTGGTGATGGAAGAATTAGTACTGGGCAACCAGGCTAATCAAAATCTGAGAAGATATTTATTTATTTATTTATTTAGAGATGGAGTCTCACTCTGTCACCCAGGCTGGAGAGCAGTGGTGCAATCTCGGCTCACTGCAACCTCCTCCTCCCAGGGTCAAGTGATTCTCATGCCTCAGCCTCCCGAGTAGCTGTGACTACAGATGTGTGCCACCACACCAGGCTAATTTTTTGGTAATTTTTAGTAGAGATGAGGTTTCACCATGTTGGCCAGGCTGGTCTCGAACCCCTGACCTCAGGTGATCCACCCACCTCGGCCTCCCAAATTGCTGGGATTACAGGCATAAGCCACCGCGCCCGGCCTATTTATTTATTTTTTGAGATGGAGTCTCGCTCTGTCACCCAGGCTGGAGTGCAGTGGCATGATCTCAGCTCACGCCTCCCAGGTTCCAGCAATTCACCTGCCTTAGCCTCCCGAGTAGCTGGGACTACAGGTGTGCACCACCACGCCAGGCTAATTTTTGTGCTTTTAGTAGAAATGGGTTTCAGCATGTTGGCCAGGCTGGTCTCAAACTCCTGACCTCAGGTAATCCGCCCACCTCGGCCTCCCAAAGTGCTGGGATTACAGGTGTGAGCCACTGCGCCTGGCCTAAGTCTAAGAAGATCATTTATTGATTCAACAAAATACAATGTTTAAAATCTATAACACAGTGAAAAGCATGGGCTTGTCACCCAACCAAATCCTGGAAGTTGTGAGCAACCTTTGAAGTAGGAAGACAGTACTTTGGGGACTAATAAAAGGAAACAATTTCACACTGCCAGTAGTGTGGAACTAGTTGCCCCCAATGGATTTTAAATTCAAGTAGGGTGCAAGAGTGGTTTAGAGAAATTCCTGAGTGGCAAATGAGGAAACCATGGGCTCTCTGAGATACAAGCCTAGTCTTCCGTAGGGGCATAGCCACGGCACAATGCTCTCCTGACCTAACGTCCTTAAAACCTTGGTCAGAAGTCAGACCATTGTGCTAATGCGTGAGGGTGTGCGTGGGGATGGAGGGTGGGGTGGAACTCCTGCATAGTTAGCAACCCTGCACCAAATCCTGGCAACCTTCCAGAGCAAACCCTCCACCATGTCATGCTAATAACAGCAGACCTAGGAACTGACCCTATGCCACGCCGTCTGGACCCGCATACAGTCATAGTGTCCAGGTGGCTTTGTGAGTCACCCAGACCCTCCGTAATAATCCCACTGCGGGTGGGGCTGCCTTGCAGTTTCTGGCCCCTTCCCACCCTGACTCAGCTCTCCTTCCACGAGCTCCTATTTCTTGCCGGGCAGAAGCCGCCGCGGTACCCGCTTCACCGGGCATGCTCAGTCCTCCGGCCAGGCTTTGACTGCGGGACGCCAGCGTCCGGCCCTCTGCGCGCGTCCGGAGTCCGGGTCCCTTTAAATCGGGCAGGCTCGTTGCTAGGCAACCGCGCGGCCCGCGCTGGCGCTGCACTGCGGTGGCTCAGCCCGGAGCCGGCCCGGCGGGGTCGCGGTGGCCAGAGCCGAACGGGGGGCTGCCGCGCGCGGGTGGTGGTTGTCTTTGAGGAAGAGAGGTTCGGGCTCTCCAGACGGCATCCACGCTTCCAGGTATGTCTGCGGACGGGAAAGCCCGGGCTCCCCCGGGCTCGCCCCTCTTCTTCCCAGACACAGGGGGCGAAGGGGCGGGGAGCCAGGGGCAGGCGCCCAGGTCCGCACCCCAACCCCCACTGCAGGTTATTTCTGTCCTTAGAGCCCCAGGCCGGGGCTGGAGAGCGTTTGGGAGGGAAAGGACCAGGACGTGGGAGTGGCAGTGCGGAAAGAGGAGTGGGGTCAGGCCTCTCCCGCCGCCCGCCAGCGACTAGGTCGGGACTGGGGAGGTGGAAAGTGTCACCTGCAATGGGGACCGAAGCAGCGCCCTGACCCCGAGCCACCTTCTCTCCTCGGGAGGCAACGATGGCAGGAGTTTCAGTTAACAATTTACAGAGAAAACTCCCAAACTATGCATACAAAGATACAGCTTTGTAGCAAGAATGTGACTCTCATACTAATAAAGTCTCAGCCTTCGGAATTAAGGTGACTCCCCGTATCTTTTCTTCTAGAAGGAATAACTTCACACTAATAACAAAGAACTGGGGAGTAATAAGCATTCACGGGGCCCAGTTTTCAATGGTACTTTTCTTCCCCCTCAATAGCTGCCAAGCAATAGAGAAGACAATTTGTCCCGGGAAGTGGACACTTTGGCCCATATATTAGGACCCTGACAGATGAAGGCAAAAATCAGGATGACTTCCCTTTTCGATGTTTTTTTGTTTGTTTGTTTCAAATTAACTGCACTCTGAGGGAGGGAGGCAAGGCCTGGGCTCCAGCCTTTTGCTAATGCGGTTCCTGGCGTGCTCATTAACAACAAGCCAGGGTGGCTCCTTTGCTCAATAGGTGCTAAAAGTGAGGAGGTACTGTGTTGAATAAAATTTCCTCATGATTCTTGTCCCATTTGATATCTGTATGGCTTGGGGAAGGAAGACTTAGTGGCATAATAGTTGGGGAAATGGGTTGACAAAAAGAGAAATTACCTCTTAGTGTCTGGTATCACATTTCAGATAGACCAAATGACATTCTAAATATATCACTTGTCTTTTTTTTTTTTTTTGAGGCGGAGTCTTGCTCTGTTGCCCAGGCTGGAGTGCAGTGGCGCAATTTCGGCTCACTGCAACCTTCCCCTCCCTGGTTCAAGCGATTCTCCTGCCTCAGCCTCCTGAGTAGCTGGGATTACAGGCGCGTGCCACCACGCCCGGCTAATTTTTGTATTTTTAGTAGAGACGGGGTTTTGCCATGTTGGTCAGGCTGGTCTCAAACTCCTGACCTTGTGATCCGCCCGCCTCAGCCTCCCAAAGTGCTGGGATTACAGGCGTGAGCCACCGCGCCTGGCCATCACTTGTCATTTTAATCTACATCTCAGATATAAACACGGGTTTGGGCATTCTGGTTAAATGTATTTCCTGATTACATGGAGGGAGGCGGAATTTTCTTTTTTCCAGTTCAAACTGGAGGAGGGCAAGGATATCCAGTAGACAGAAGATCTTGGACCCCAGGAAGTGTAAGTACAGTCGTGTTAGCTGTTATCTTTTTGGGGTGTTTAGAAGCACAGAGCCTTATGCAACATAACTCTTCAGCCTTGTAATTGATCGTCTGCATTGTCAGTAAGCTCTCAGGAAGGCCTCATAAAAATACAAAGGAAAAGTGTCCTGAAGACTTCAGCTAAGCCAAATAAACTTCAAGGGAAAAATAAAAGTGCTTTCTCTAAAATACCACCCCCCAAAACTTTTTAAGCCAGAGGAGAAATTATGTCAAAAAAAAATTTTTTTAAACTAAATTAGAATCAAAGCATTGTAGAGATTTCAGGAAGAATATTAAGGATCATTCATTAAACAAATATTTATTCAGGGCTACTATGTGTCAGGTAACAATGCCAGGCCATCATAGCATATTTGTATAATAAAGGTCTGTGTGAAATGCCACAGAAGCACAGGAACAATTCAGAGTGCAAAATCATCCTTGCTAATCTTCAAACGAATACTCCTGTATTTCTGAGAAGTTATTGGTGCCTCTGAAATACAGTGGGACATTTGGAAAACTCTTGGTAAAGCAATTGGTGATTTTAAATTGCCAATATATTAGGGTGTAGAAAAGACTACCACTTTTTTGCTTAGATAAAATCAATTCAGCTTCAGAAATTTGGGGACATCAACAACTAACTTACAGAAGTTAGGGATAATTTTTCCCTGAAGATGCAGATTAAATTAATCTGAGATTGGAGTTTAGGCTTCCTTATATTTATTTTAATAGTGCCTACTTTTTTTTTCAAACTAACTTTTTCTGAGGTCTGATGACTTCCGGCTGGCCACTTTGGAGTACATATGTCTGGAGAAAGTTTAGGTTGTTTAACTGGCTGGTTTATGTTCAAAGGGAGGGTAAGGAAAACCTGAAAATGAACAAAATCCATTGTTTACAGTACACTTTAAAAGTTGCTTTCATTTCCATTTTCATTCATTTTTCTTAATCACCTGTGAAACAGGTATATTGTCCCTATTTTACACCTGAAGAATCTGAGGCTTGCAGTTCTAAAATGTGGGGGCCAAGATATCTGACTCCTTCAGTCTTTTTTCCACCATAGTCCACACTCAGTTCCTTTCTCAGGAACTTCCTTTTCCTTCTTCCCCACAATGTTGCATGGTAAAACATATTGATCCATCTTAACTTCAGACAGTTCATTTGGGTCCTTCTTTTGGTATTTAATGGTTTTCTGCAAGTCAGTGAAAAAGGGTGGAGAATGGGGAATCTCCCCTATAGGGGGCAGGTCAGAATCTTCTAAGGAAAGAGGGTAATGATGGGAGTGTTTTTGTGACTGGAAACAGTGGAAGCAGGAAAAAGAGAAAAAAAAAGGTTGAGAACCACTGCTCTGAAGTGAGAATAAATTGGACAGTTGAGAAGGAAGCAAACCTAGTGATTTCCTTTGTAACAGATTTTTTTCCTATTTTGGTGGAGCAGTTTTTCTAAGAGTCCAGAGAACAGACCATCCAAGAATAAGGGGAGAAAGTTCTTTATGTTAAGAGGAGCCCTTTGTCTTCACCTTACTGCCCCTAGGCAGTGACTAAAAGCCATGCCCCTTGTTGAGAGCTACTAAGCGACTGAGGATAATGACAGGTTACTCAACACGGGTTGGAGATGACCTTTTCCAACCATCATTCCCAGTTTACAAAGTTTGAGAGGAAGGACCCTTGTGAGATGGGAAAAAGCCTTTGGCATTCTTCCAGAACTGTTTTCCAGTCCCTACCTACTCTGCCTGGAAGAATAATGGAATTTTGCAGGCAGATCTAAATTTGTGAAGAGAGATGGTCCTGAAAATTTGAAACCAAATTCTTTTTTTTTTTTTTTTTTTTTTAGGAGACAGAGTGTCGCTCTGTTTCCCAGGCTGGAGTGCAGTGGCATGATCATAGCTCACTTCAGCCTCAACCCCCTGAGCTCAAGCAATCCTCCCACCTGAGTAGTTAGGACTACAGGCATATACCACCACACCTATCTAATTTTGTTTTTAATTTTTGTAGACACGGATCTCACTATGTTGCCCAGGCTGGTTTTGAACTCCTGACATCAAGTTATCCTTCCGCCTCTGCCTCCCAAAGCACTGGGATTACAGATGTGAGCCACTGTGCCCGTGTAAATGGGATAAGGCAACAGAAAAAAAAAAATTGATTTATGTCATCAAATTTCCCTAAAGCCTGTGATTTAAAATATGAATATTTTAGAAAACAAATAATTAAATTTCACATCCGCTTTAATATGATTATACTCTCTGGGGCCCCAGCTGAAAAATGAAACTGAGATGGTTTGTGGATTTCTCCTTTCAGAGTAAACAGTAGTGTATTATTTTATGGAGCTATTTGAGAATAGATGTGCATTCCTCTAAGATTTTTATGGAACAGTGCACCTATAGGTCCATTGTAAATGACTGTTCTTTGCTTAGCTCTCAACATTTATGTTACATCATGTTATATATAAATTCATATTCAATTTATTTTATCAGTGGTTCTCAAATTCTTTAGGTGAATACAAACCACTTTCATGAGGCAAGAGATCTCTCACTCCACAAAAATGTCCTATTACTTTGCCACTGCAAAAAAAAAAAAGTCACCTGAGGATAAATGATGATGTTTTCAGTGAGACACTAACTAGAACCATCAGGAATCCATTATTAATTCATGTCAGACACAAATGAATAGATGTAGTCATATTGTAGACACATACACCTTAACAGTGCAGTCCTAAGGGCTTCTGGGGGATTGCTATCTTAGAGGACTACTTGTCCTATGACTTTGTATTGTTTTCCTGTCTGTGTTCTAGATTATTTGCTTCCAAAGAAACCAGTTTTTCATCCCCATTGGGCCTCCTGCCCCTACCCTTCTGACCTTCAGTATCCAGTGTAGTGTTGGGTAGGCATTTATATTAATAAATGTCCACAACTGACCCACTAACAGGCATGCCTACACTTTCAATAATGGCTTCTGGTTTGGTTTGCCTTATGCTGGAACAAATTACCTAGTCAAGTTTATTGAGAACAAAATGGCTACCAGGCCAGGGTAGAGGAGTGTCATTGCCTTAAAGCATATTCCTTGTTCTTGCCAGAGAATACTAATGCCATACTCGTTCTGCATAAAAAAACAAACAGTACAATTTGTGAAGAGAAAATGAGACTGGCAGCTTTTACCCCGAGTCTGGGATTTGCCACATTCTGTGACTAGATTTGGGAACAAGCCCTTAAAGGATATCTTGCCAATGAAAGAGAGAAGAAAAAAAAAGCAGCTCAGAGACCGCTTGACCCTGCCCTGTGTAAGCCATGGGAGGGAAATTCCAAAAGGCTTTTCAAACCTTTCTCTTTCTGTTCTTTGAAATGTGACATGCAGTTCTCCTTACCCTCCCCCCTTCACTTTTCCTCTCTTCTTTTGTGGCCTTTTAAAAGATACCTAAGCTCTGAAAATAGTGAGTTGTTTTCTTTCAATATGGGGAATGAAACCTAGCAGATGAATAAAGAAGAATTTTAGAACAAGCACTGACCTGAGAGACAGGGTCCTCAGTTTTACTACTATGGGCTGTGTGGCCTTGGTCAAGTCATTTAACTTCTCTGGGCCTTAGTCATAAATGGGCTCTTCCCATTTCAGTAGCTATATAGGCTTCACTGAAAGGCATTTCCTTTCAGACACCAGGAAATTATACAGAGGCTCAGGGAAGAGAGACAGTGAAAATTAATAAGTGTGTGTGTGTGTGCATGTGTGCATATGTGTATGTGTTTTGCCAGAGATTTATGGGATGGTTGGATGTAGAAGTAACTTTTTCAAGGAGCAAAATTATTAATGAAAAGAGTTTTTAATTTTAACCTTTATCCATACCCAGACCTCTATCTCAGATAGAGATATTCTTGCTATCTCCAGATATAAAGTGGCCACACTTTACTTGCCCCCGTGCTCACCTCCTTCCTAATCAATCCCACCAATGCCCTTCATCCAGAATTAAGTAAGAGGAATAGTAATCTCTCTGCCATTGCTACCTGATTAGAAGCATTTTTATCATCTATATAATTGTTGGGTAAAAATTTGACTGCTAAAAAATGTGGCAATTAACATCACCCTCTTTTCTCCTCTCTCTGTTCCTTTCCTCTATGATTGCTGTAATAATTCCTACTGATTTGCATTCATATTTCTAGAGATGAGGGAAACCAAGATAATGATATTTCCCTTTAAGAACAGATCGATCAATGATGCTTCTGGATGGTGACTCGTGGAATAATGAAAGTCAGAAAGAACTGTTTCAAAAGAAAGAAGATGATGCTCCAATGGCAAATATATATTGTGAATTTAAAGTCTGAGTTTATCATTGTGGTCTGATTGACCTCAAGAAAGCTTGGCTTCTGGCTTTTGGACCAATCATTTTAGTACCTTCACTGAACTCTCCAAATAGTTCATCTTAAGAATATATGTACCTTCTCCTTTCCTCAAAGCCAAGTAGTTGCCAGTAGGGATGTACTCTTGGGGATGGTGAGTCCCTTCCATCTTTTGTGGGGAAAAGGGGAGAGAAGAGGTATGTTCGGTACCTGTAGGTATCAAGTTTATTCCTTCATTGCTCATAGTAAGGAAAACCTGTGTTGTTTAAAAATAAACTACTGTTTGTAAAAAGAAAAGAGAAGATAATACACCAAAAAGTAGTTATCTCAGGGCCATGAGATTATGAAGGAGATTCCTTCTGTTTTCTGTGCTTTTCTCTATTCTCCAAAATTGTTATAATAATCAAAGAAAATATTAATTAAGAAATAAATACAACATTTGCCATTTCTCATTACCAGCAGAAAATTACATTTGAGTGCATAGATAAAAAAGATGCAGGCATACTTTGATTTTTCTACATGGTGATACTACAAATATGTTTTGGTGAATTAATATATAAAATGAATAAAGTGACCCTCTCCTTCTTCTCCTCACCCTTTAGGGCTAACTTCAGCTACCAGTTGGTGGCTTCAGGTGCCAGTGGCCCTCCACATACTGCTCTGGTTCTTCTTTCTCCCTTCCCTCAGAAGTAGTCACTTATCAAATATTTCAGTGCTGTGGGAAAGCTGTACATTAAGGATTCCCTTTGGGTAGGGAAGACTCTTTTTGGAACAAAATAATCATCCTCATATTTTTATAAACTTGGAAAGTTGGTTGTGATTTAGTATGCTGAATTTTCACCTAAAAACTACACTCAGAGTCAGTATCTTGAGAAAAACACATTTGGTGGCATTAATATTTTCAATTGTTGACATTAGGTTCTCCTCATGAAATTGCTGTCAAAATGGATAGAATTCTGTACACTTGGCAGTCTTGCCTAAAAGCAAAGCCCAAGACTGGAATAGCAGGAATTTATAGGTCAAGACAGAAGGGCATTTGGCAGAGTTAGTCATAAGGAAGTCTGCATGGTATACTTTACCAAAAGCAGCTCACATTTCATTAAGCCCTGATGTTTTAGTCACTTTAAAGAATGAATAAACAATAGTCCAATCCAAAAGAACTAGAAAGGCATCAGACACATTGAAAGCACAGGTATTACCAACATTAACCTATTAATTTCAAATCACTTTTTTTTATTTTAAAGCAGTCTGTTTTTATGTGTACAGTTGTTTTCTTATAGAATCACTTTCTCTGTGTACAGTAAGTAGCTAAATGTGTCAGTTTACTAGTTCTATTTCATAGGATAAGAGACTTTTAAAGCTGGAAGCATCTGTAGAACTTAGCTCGTTCAGCCCTTTCCATTTATAAATGAGGGGAATGAGGCCCAAGCCATTCAGTGAGTTAGAGAGAGAGCCAGCCCTCAAATGTTTAGATTCTTCACCCGTGAGCCAGCATTTTTATTTCTTTCTACTATATTAGCTACTAGTGTAAATAATGTGCCTGCCTTGGTTTTAAATTTTGTTTTTCAGATATTGGAAGAGGTGCCTGGAGAAATGGATGCTAGAAGAAAACACTGGAAGGAGAATATGTTTACTCCTTTTTTTAGTGCACAAGATGTTCTAGAAGAGACTTCTGAGCCTGAATCTTCTTCTGAACAAACGACTGCAGATAGCAGCAAGGGAATGGAAGAAATTTATAATTTGTCCAGTAGAAAGTTTCAGGAAGAAAGTAAATTTAAGAGGAAAAAATATATTTTCCAACTAAATGAAATAGAACAAGAACAAAATTTAAGAGAGAACAAGATAAACATTTCAAAGAATGAAACAGACACAAATTCTGCATCCTATGAATCATCTAATGTGGATGTTACAACAGAAGAAAGCTTTAACAGCACAGAAGATAACTCTACCTGCAGTACAGATAACTTACCAGCTCTACTAAGACAAGACATAAGAAAGAAATTTATGGAAAGAATGTCTCCAAAACTTTGCCTGAATCTTTTGAATGAAGAACTGGAAGAACTTAATATGAAATACAGAAAAATAGAAGAGGAATTTGAAAATGCTGAAAAAGAACTTTTGCACTACAAAAAAGAAATATTCACAAAACCCCTAAATTTTCAAGAAGCAGAGACAGATGCTTCAAAAAGTGACTATGAACTTCAAGCTTTAAGAAATGACCTGTCTGAAAAAGCAACAAATGTAAAAAACTTAAGTGAACAGCTCCAGCAAGCCAAAGAAGTCATCCACAAATTGAACCTAGAGAACAGAAATTTAAAAGAAGCTGTTAGGAAGTTAAAGCATCAAACCGAGGTTGGAAATGTGCTCCTAAAAGAAGAAATGAAATCGTATTATGAATTAGAAATGGCAAAGATCCGCGGAGAGCTCAGTGTCATCAAGAATGAACTGAGAACTGAGAAGACCCTACAAGCAAGAAATAACAGAGCCTTGGAGTTGCTTAGAAAATACTATGCTTCTTCAATGGTAACATCATCAAGTATCCTTGACCACTTTACTGGGGATTTTTTTTAAAACTTAAAAAAATCCTTCCATTAGGCAAGTCATTGAGCCAAATCAGTGTTTATTGTATTTTCTTTGCGTATTACTTAAAATATATGTAATAGGATGTTATTTTCATTTTCAGTAAATCACAGTATCTATAAAACATATACATGTTTCCAAGCTTCTGCTTTCTCTTTCTGATGAAGTTATTGCAGGAATACAAATGGAAACGAAGCTTTGGAAATCTCATATCAGAGTGTGTGTGTGTGTGTGTGTGTACACACACACATATATTCACTCAAAAACACATAATGATTCACCAAATCATTTATGAATACAAATCAACAGCAATTTTGTGATCTCGTAAGCAAATATGTCTTTGGCACGTGAATATTTTTCCATCTGTGTTCATTGATGTTAACAATAAAAATCTTGTTTATGTGTATAAGCCTAGCATATGCCTGTGGGTCTTGTAACTGCCTGTTCAAACTCAATGGGATACCAAAAATGTATCTGCTTACTTTGGGGGTCTAACTTTAATTCGGTACATATAAACATCTCTGGAAAAAAATGTAGTTTTTTTCTTCCCCCTGCTGTTTTCCCCAGGCTTTCTCCTTTGACCTGGCCACGGTTCCCATAGACTACAAGACGACTTAGAGACATTGCTGTGACCTTTTGCTAGAGCCCTGCTCTTGCCAGCAGTGGCTTTTGTGTTTTCTTATGTTGACCAGTAAGGGGCGTTGTTTACACAGTTCTTCCAAAACTCGACCAGGGGAAAATTTCGAAGCTTCCTCCCCGGCTTACATCACAAGTTGGCGGGGACTGTGGTGAAGTTGGATGTCATCTGGATAAACTTTTAGTGAGCTGGCTTGATTTTTACAGTAATCCAGCCCTGTAAGGGCTCCAGGTGATGACAATTTATTTTACACTTATACATGGCAAAAATGTACTGCCTCAATCCTTGGGTGGAAGTGATGGGCCAGTTGACTCTTTACCATTTGTTTGTATCAGTCATCAAGATATCCTGTAATAGGAGCTCTATTTGCATGGTGTTTTAAAGCCTAATAAACCAAATGTAATTGCACACTATGAGGATGAGATACAATTGTTTTAAGGGTTTAGGTGTCTTCCCTGTTGGGAAAATCCCTAGACTGGGAGTCAGGACATTTGGCTTCTAGTACCTGCTCTGCCAGTAACTAGTTAACTTTCTTCCCCTAAAAGTCCTCATCTATAAAACAAGGCAACAGATCTATCATCAAGATTCTGTTCAGTTCTAATGTTCTGTGATTTCACCTCAATGATTTTATTTGCAAGTGTAACTCTACCTGTAAGGAAGTAAAACTCCTATGGCATTGGATGCATTCAATTCTTTTTTTGTTTTGTTTTGTTTGAGACAGAGTCTTGCTCTGTAGCCCAGGCTAGAGTGCAGTGGCGCGATCTCGGCTCACTGCAACCTCCGCCTTCCGGGTTCAAGCGATTCTCCTGCCTTAGCCTCCCGAGTAGCTGGGATTACGGGCGCCTGCCACTACACCCGGCTAATTTTTGTATTTATGTATTTATTTATTTATTTAGTAGAGACAGGGTTTCACCATCTCGGCCAGGCTGGTCTCGAACTCCTGATCTCGTGATCCACCCATCTCTACCTCCCAAAGTACTGGGGTTACAGGCGTGAGCCACCGCACCCGGCCTGGATGCATTCAATTCTAATACTTTGGGGGACCTACTTTGCAGACTCCCTTTGAAAGAAAATATAAGCAGGGTCCTTTATATAGTTTGAACATCTCCAAATACTATGAATAATAAATCAATAGAGATTGTTTCTCTACCTTTCTCTTGTTTCCTCTTTATTCATTAAGGTTGGGGAAGGCACTGAATGGATACTGACTAAGCTGACCTGGAGGCTGAACAAGTCTTGCCTTGCCTGGGAGGACTGGCGTAAATTGGAAGATGCTAATCTTTGGAGCTCTGTGACTTAGTCCTGATAAACCTAACCCAGGCACTGGCAGCCTGCCTTAAAGGGGGAGATGACTTTCAGGTTTTTAGTGGTCACTGGCTTCCCACCAAGGGTCTAGGTACGAAAGCAAACTAGGAACCCGTTGCCCTATTTTACTCTCTTCTTCATCACCCCCTTATAAAATTGCCCCTTTGTACTTGCCTCATAAAGACGCTCATTCCCTGAATGATAATGTGCAGAGCTGCTTACATGTTTAAAAATTTTACAATGTATTAATTAAGCTACTAGGCTCAATCCTTTCAATATAATTTTTTTTTAAGAGAGAGAGGGGGACAGGTTCTTGCTATGTTGCCCAGGCTGGACTCAAACTGCTGGGCTCAAGTGATCCTCCCCAGTAGCTTGGGCTGCTGGCATACGCCACCATGTCTGGCTAGTATAATTCCATTTTAATTCCATTTTCTTTTCTTTTTTTTTTTTTTTTTTGAGACGGAGCCTAGCTCTGTTGCCAAGGCTGGAGTACAGTGGCACGATCTCAGCTCACTGTACCCTCTGCCTCCTGGGTTCAAGCAATTCTCATGCCTCAGCTTCCTGAGTAGCTGGGATTACAGGCAGCTAATTTTTTTTGTATTTTTATTAGAGATGGGATTTTGCCATGTTGGCCAGGCTGGTCTCAAACTCCTGAGCTCAAGGGATCCGCTCACCTCAGCCTCCCAAAGTGCTGGGATTACAGGCATGAGCCACCATGCCCGGCCTATAATTCTATTTTCAAAGAGGAACTTTTATTCCAGGAGTATTTCTGTGAACCAACCATACATTTAAGGTTTTCAGTGACAATTTGGTTTATCTTGCATGAGTGTGTATGTGTGCTTGGGGGCAGGGAAAGAGTGGTGGAAGGAGGGCCAGAGACATTAAGTGTATGGCTTAGACTAGGTCTAGGGCAGGGGGTGGGGTTTCTATTTCTAGGTTGGAACTAGAATACAGATTCTTGGTGAGACAGCCTGAAATACTAAAACCCAGCAAGGCCTGTCCTGTGGAAAGATCCTATGGAAAGCACAGGTCCAGACACTAACCAGGGAGGTAATATATACAATCACTAACTTCAGAGGGCCAAGGAGAAAGGGGAGCTAAGGTCACAGACCCAACAGTTTGGAATTAGGAAGGGATTGCATCAAAATAAAAGCAGGGCAGGAATAAACTGGGAGAAAGCTGTGCTATTATTCCTCTTCATGGGCAGATGAGCACAGCAGTGGGTTGAACTTGTTTAAGGAACTAGAATCAATATATCATCACTTTACTTTCTAGTATATTAAATGGGAGATCTGGAGGTGTCTTTGTTGTTGTTGTTGTTTTAGAGGTGGGGGTTGGCCTTGTTGCCCAGGCTGGAGTGCAGTGGCACAAATAGCTCACTGCAGCCTGGACCTCCTGGACTCAAGCAATCCTCCCACCTCAGCCTCCTGAGTAATTGAGACTACAGGGGCTTGCTTCCATGCCTGGCTAATTTTTTATATTTTTAGAGACAGGGTCTCACTATGCTGTCCAGGCTGGCTTCAAACTCCTGGCCTCAAGCAATCCTGTGCCTTAGCCTTCTGAAGGAGTGGGATTACACACATGAGCCAGCAGGCTTGGCACTTGCAGGTGTTTATGTGTTTTTGTTTGTTTGTTTGTTTTTGTTTTTTTTAACAGGGATGGCACATCAGGCCACTCATCCCTTTAACTGATCTGTTGGGTAAAATATTTGAAATCAGCAATGCAGTCACACACCATTCATCACCAACTTCTAATCTCTTACTTATTAAGAAGCATGGGCTGTCACAGTTCTCTGGAAATATCTGTTCCACCTTGGTTTAATAATTCAGTTCTATAAACATTTGGTGAGCACTTATTGCCACAGTTCATTCCTTCTAAAACACATTTTTAAAATTTTTGACATTTCCTGAATTTGGGACTCATCTTCAAATTGATGGTATGTCATAGAATAATTGTCAGTGTGTTGTTTTTCTTAGTAATTCATGAAATAATGGTGTATCTTACAATTGATGGAGTTTTAGATTTGATGAAATAAGGTATGTGCTAAGCTGGGGATATGGAAATCAAACGGTTTATGAATAAGACAAGTCTCTGACCTCAAGGAGCTTACTTATGCAATTAATTAAAACAATGTGGTAAGAGCTATACCACCAATGCTAATATAAAGTGCTGTGGGAGCATAAAGGAGGATCAATTAATTCTGCCTGTGGGACTGGGAAACACTTTGTAAAGGAGGTGACATTTGAGCTGGGCCTTGAAGGATATGAAGGATTTTTCCAGACAAAGCATGGGAGTAGGAGGCAGGGACATTTCTGGAATGTGAATATGGAAGGTTTATTTGGCTTCAAAGAGGACTCAGCAGCAATGAATTAGAGCACTGGTATGTTATGTGTTGCTGATTTTTTTGTTTGTTTGTTGAGACGGAGTCTTGCTCTGTTGCCCAGGCTTGAGTGCAGTGGCACGATACCGGCTCACTGCAACCTCCACCTCCCAGGTTCAAGT
Source organism: Pan troglodytes (assembly GCF_028858775.2). Taxonomy (NCBI): domain Eukaryota; kingdom Metazoa; phylum Chordata; class Mammalia; order Primates; family Hominidae; genus Pan; species Pan troglodytes. The sequence continues at coordinate 131,720,137 of NC_072421.2, forward strand.
GATTTCCTGCTTCAGCCTCCCAAGTAGCTGGGATTACAGGCGCCTGCCACCACACCCTGCTAAGTTTTGTATTTTTAGTAGAGACAGAGTTTTGCCACATTGGACAGGCTGATCTCAAACTCCTGACCTCCTCAGGTGATCCACCCGCCTCGGCCTCCCAAAGCGCTGGGATTACAGGCGTGAGCCACCTCGCCCAGCCATGTTGCTGATTTTTAATGTCTCATTTGAGGTTCTACCCTGAAAACTACTGTGAATTCCAACGTTTTTGGTCATTTGCAGATAGACTGGAGAATGATGTTCTCATGACATAAAGACCAGGTTCCAGATAACAAACTGCAGAAAACCATTTTGCTGATGCTACTCTACCTTTGGATGCTATCATTTTTGTTTTGGAAACAAAAGACCTAGGAGATTTTTATCATAAGCCAAGTCTGCCGTGAGTAGGCTGGTTTCAAGGAGATGTATGAAAGAGAAACATCACAGTTGCTCCTCTCTCCAAAGAAGCATAGAGCATAGAGGTTAAGTGCACAAACTTTGGTTATCCACTTGCTAGCTGTGTGACCTTGGGCAACTTGTGTAATTCTCTGTAGCTCAGTTTCCTCATCTTGTAAGACAGGGTACATAACTAGTGTTTTTGAGAGGTAAGATGAGATCACATACGGTCAATAAATGTCACCCTTGTTATTATCATTATTGCTAATTGACAATGGGAAATTGACCAAATCTATCTGTCTCCTCCCAGCTATTACAATCACCAAGCTTTTTATACCTATTGTGTTCCCTGGAGAGAATATGATGAACTAATTAGTAATATGTGTATCAATGATGTGTGTATATATTTGGGAAGGTGGAACAAGTTGCAGAGAAGACATGTTGGTTTTATTAGTATATGAAGCCTTAAGGCAAAGTAACAAATCTATTGTGATGGCTCTTCTGGCCTCAGGAAGGATCCTGTAGAGGGCATTTCTTGGGTTAGAGCCTACCCACCCCCCCTCCAATCAGGTCTGTGTTCGATTGGCCCCTGGCTCTAGCAGGCAGAGTACCAGAAGGGGGAAGAAAGCCCTGCTCTAGTGCTCCAGAGGGAAAAAATCTCATCTAGGAAGAGGGAATGGAGACAAGAGAAGCTATTATAGCATTTTTTATTTCCCCTTGGCACAAGGAGCTGTGCAGCTGGGGACCCACTACTACAGCTGCTCAGATAAAAATAAGTCATTGTCTTGTCCTTTGTACTCATGAGACACTGAAGCTATAGTTATCTATGTATTGTAGGTGTACCCTCCTTTCCATACTGAGTACCAAGGTGATGTCTCCCCTGTTTAGTGGTCAGAGCTACTGTTCACAGAGTCTCTCTGTCCCTCCACCCCACTACCTCTCTCTATGAATGACACCTTTGATCATACTCAACCTTCTGATGATTGCTATGTTTCACTGGGTGCAGGTTGTCATTTCCCAGGAGACTGGGTTTATTCCTGGTTCTATGAGGATGTGTTCTGGGGTATCCTCGAAGCATTACTTTTGCCTTTCAACCCATGCCTGTTGACTCCACAACAGGTGTTGTCATGTATGTTTCAGACCATGACAGGAGGCATACCTAAGAGATTCTCCTTATGTCACTAGTACCCTAGCCTGTATTTGGGCTATTGGTTAGAGCCTAGTAACAAACTTTATCATGTGTCACACATTTCCATATGCGTTGTCTTGTGTAGTCTGCTCAAAAATCCTTGATTGCCACCATTTTTTACAGGTGAGGAAACCGAGGCTCAGAGATATGAAATGACTTAGTCAGTATCACACAGCTAGCAAGTGGTGGATCTGGGATTCAAACCAAGCCTGTCCAACTCCATTAGGATGCTTGTCTCATTATATCAGGCCACCTTTTGTGCTAAAATTAATGAGCCAAAGATTAATCATCGTAGAGATTATTTAACTTTCCCAAAGACAGACTCGTTTAATACTGCAACCTGGACTCAACTTGAGTCAATCATCTAACAAATGGCTGAGATGAGCAGTGAAGATGCAGCTTATTACTGGAAAGACTGTGAAGTGTGCATGTCTTCTGATGGCAGGTTAGTAGGTCTACATGAAGACACAGCATCCTCTTCCTATGGTTATGGAATGGATGGTAACAGTAACATCAACAAGAACAGTTGAAATATGAAGCCCAACTAACAGCTCTCTAAAGAAAGCTCCAGCACTGATGGAGCCAATTCAATAAACATCCAGGACTCTTTGATGAACACTCACTTTAGCTTTGGGGTCTGATTTTTATAATTCAAAATGATTGATCCTTTCACCCAATACTCATTTTTTCCTTAGATTCTTTGCCTCCTAAAGTGTTTTCATTGAAAGCTAACTAATTTTTGAGAAAAATAAATGCTGTGAACCCCCACCCCCGCATCTTGCTGCTTAGAAAGTGTTAATTATACTTGATTTATACGTTTTCCTCTTGTTCTTTCCTTGACTCCCTGGTAAGCTTCTTAAAGTTACAGTAAAGGAATAATATTCTGCTCACTCATAACTGAAACAATTCTTGAAAAAAATTTTCAGGATCTTTTCATTAAAATATCTTCAATAACAAGACAAATTGTTTCCTTTCAAACTGACAAATGTATTCAAGATTGTACAAAACAACATTTCCCCTTCATGTAATGAAGGAGAAGAAAATCTGGAAAGCTGCTTTTGACTTCATAAATGTGGGTTATGTCAGCTGAGAGCCTGGAGGGCATTTCTGGTTTTGAGGTAATCAACCTTTTAAAATGCATAATATACTTTTATGTGGTTTTAATGAGTACAAAAATATATTTGCATGTAGCATAAGGGCTTTTTCCCCATAAAACGTGTTATCTTGAATCTTTTCCTTTGGGTATATATTCAGGTATGTTTTTAAATAAACTGCTGAGAGCAAAGGGGCTCCGGTTTCTATGTTTGGGCCAGGGGAGAGTGGTGCACTAGAAAAAGCAGGAGATGTGGAGTTTGCCCACTTTGTTCCTCTGGTAGAAGATACTGAGATGGAATTTGGGGTGGTAGATGTTTATTGCGGATCGACACCTGTGAAGGAAAAGTGGGAGGAAGCAACACTGGGCAGAGAGAAGTTGAATTGCCATGCAAGCCTGACAAAACCTCAGCAACCCCAGCAGGGACCTCTGGAGTACTGTTCATCAGAGTGCCCCGAATTGGGTAGAAATACCTGGGCTTTTGTTTTATTTTATTTTGAGGCAGAGACTCACGCTGTCACCCAGGCTGCAGTGCAGTGGTGCAATCACGGCTCACTGCTGCCTCAACCTCCTGGGCTCAAGCGATCCTCCCGCCTCAGCCTCCGAGTAGCTGGGACCACAGGCACGCGCCACCATGCCCGACTAATTTTTGTATATTTTGTAGAGATGGGGTTTCGCCATGTTGCCCAGGCTGGTCTCGAACTTCTGAGCTCAAGTGATCCACCTGCCTTGGCCCCCCAAAGTGCTAAAAATAAAAGCCCCTGGGCTTTTATTCTCCTGCCTCATTGAGTCGCCAGATGCAAACCGCCTCTGTCTGGAAGGATATAACCTGGGACCGAGTGTCTCTCTGCAGGTAAGTCAGGCCTTGCAGGAGCTGACAGCTGGAGACTGCCTGCCAACCTCACTCCCCACCGTTGGACAGCAAATCCTTTCTTGAGGTGGTGCATCTTTGTGTCTACCACGGTCCATCGCTTGCATCTCTCTTTCTCAATTCCTTCACGCCTCTCCCAGAAGGGAACCTTGGAAGAGTGGTATTAGTGGGACAAACTACAGCCCCCACTGCTGCAGTTAGTTTTGGGGCTGCAACTGATACTCAGCACCTGCCGCCTCCACTGCTCATTCTAGGTCACTCTCACCCATAGCTACTGCCCTCTGGTGGCCATGATGGCTTCCTGGCTGGCCTGACCAAGACCCTAATTTCTGAGGGGCGAAGAGCAGCCTGGTCATTATCCCCTTCTCAGGCTGGGGCTGCTGTATCTGTCCACTTATAGTCACAATTTGGCAAGGAAGTACTAAGATATGCCCAGGTGACTCACCTATTTCTCCCTCTCCCCATTGTGCAACAGCAGCCCTACCTCCTCCTGATAATTTGAGTGAATTACTGCTACCAAGTCAGTGACCCCTCTTCTGGCCTGCTGGTCTCTGGACACAAGGAGCCCAAAGTGTCCAGGCTGCAGCCATAGCTTATAATTCAGTAAGACATTGCCCCTGGATATGATGTGTCTCCTTTGGAGACCAGTTCCTCTAGCCCTGTAGCATGTAAGGGAGAAAATATTTATTTCCTCACCCATTGCTAGGTTCATACCTGACACCCCTATAACAAAAGACAAATTAACAAGAGAAAAGCAGACAAATTTATTTAATACAAGCTTTAAGTGACATGAGAACCTTCAGAAATGAAGACCCAGAGAAACAGGAAAAACTGCTTCTGCTGTTTTCTCAAATGCCAAGCTATCATAGTTGTGGGTAGCGTGTCCTGAACCCTGTCAAGAGTTACAGAGCACAAAGTTCCTGTATTAGTCAGGATTAAATCAGAGAAATGGAGCCATTAAGAGTTATTATTATTATTATTATTATTATTATTGAGACAGGATTTCACTCTGTTGCCCAGGCTGGAGTGCAGTGGCACTACCACAGCTCACTACAACCTCTGCCTCCCGGGTTCAAATGATTCTCCAGCCTCAGCCTCCCAAGTGGTTGGGATTACAGGGGCATACCACCATGCCTGGCTAATTTTTGCATTTTTTGATAGAGACGGAGTTTCACCATGTTGGCCAGACTGGTCTTAAACTCCTGACCTCAAGCGATATGCCCGCCTCAACTTCCCAAAGTGCTGGGATTATATGAGTGAGCCACCACACCCAGCAAGAGATTTTATTTCTATATCTATACTATCTACATCTATCTATCTATCCATCAGAGATTTGACTTTAATTGTGGGAGCAAGACTGGTTAAACAGCCTCTGCATTTCTTCACATTTAATGCTGTAGCATGAAGTCTGCAGGGCAGTCAGGAGGGGACAATGAATGGGAAGTGGAGGAGAACAAGGACAAACTGGAACCCAGAAGCATGAGCTGGAACACAGGAGGATGAACTAGGGTCTGTATCAGTCTCTCGTTATCTCCAGCTTGGGTGATGTGGGTATCCTGCAGGGGAAGCTGGTGCACTTCGCCCACAGCTACACACATACCTGGCCTATATCCAGGAGACTGAGACACTAAAGGATGGTTGGGAGGAAGGTGTAGCAGCAGCTGCTGGCCTAGTTGCTGCTGCACGCCACTGAGGTGAGCCAGTAGATAAGTGACAATGTGCATGAGCTACAACTGCACCTGGTTTCCCCGCACTGATTTTCCAATGTAGAAACTATATGGCTCCTAACTGACTAAGGCCCAACAAATCTCCAAAAGATCTCTGTGACCCACTCTAATTGGAAACATAGAGGTGAGGGAATTCTGGGAAATGTAGTTCAGCTGGCTGTTTCAATGCTCTATCAGACCAGCAGCTTCTGGATGGTGTGGTATGTAATATGATTGGTGGGTCCCATGATCCTGGGCCCACTCCTGCATCTCCTTTGTCGGTCTTCTGGTCTGTCTCAGTGTTACGTGGAATACGACACTGCTGGATCTAATACTACCAAAGTCCTGAAATAGAGGTGCTGCCTGAGACCCTGCAGGCTGGAAAGTTAAATTCATACTTGAAATATGCATGTATTCCTATGAGAATGAACCATTGGCCCTTTCAGGATGGAAGGGGCATAATGTTGTGAACTTGCCACCAAGTGACCAGTTGGTCTCCTCAAGGAATGGTGCCATATTAGGGGCTCAGTGTTGATCTCTGTAGTTGGCAGGCTGAACATTCTTTAGTGGCAATGGCTAGATTGGTCTTCATAAGTGGGAGTCTGTGCTGTTGGACCCAGGCTTAGCCTCCCTCTCTGCCTCGGTGGCCACTCTGTTCATATGCCCATTGTGCCAATACTGCAGTGGCCAAAGATAGAGACTGACTGGTGTCAACTGCCCAGGTCATTTTGTCTGCTTGGTTGTTCAATGCTTCTTCTGAGCTAGACGCTCTCTAATTGGCGTCAATATGTGCTACAAACATTTCATGCTTAGTGCCCACTTGCACATATCTATCCACATCCATCTACCTCAGATATCATTGTTTCCAATTTTCCAGTCTTTTCCCTTCCAAACGCCTTACAAGCTGATCAGGTCATTCACCAGTGACCACAGCTTCATAAATATTTTAACCTCAGGCCACTTCTCTTTCCACCCAAGGTGGGTGATAAAGTGCATCACCCAAAGCTCTGCCCACTGGGAGGATTTTCATCTGTCACTGTCTTTCAAGCACCTCCGATCTCCCAAGTGAGGCTATAATGCAGCCAGTGTCCATTTTTGGCTTGCACCCGCATACTGACAAAACCCATTCATAAACCAAGCTTTTCCTTCTTTCTTCAGTTGATCTGATAGAATCCCCATAAAGTTGCAGGCATGAGCTAAAGGAAGGCACTGGTATAACAGTGGTGCATGCCATGGTGGTCTAGGCTACCTGATCTTGCACTTTACCTGTGCCCTGTAGTCCTGCTCATAAGCAGTCCTGGAGAGCCCCCTTTTGTCCTTTGATGAATTGTTGCTGGGTCCGCCTGACCTTATGGTTTAGTGGGTCTGATAAGACACAGCTCATGATAGACAGTTTTAGTTCCATGATCACTTGGTGTTCTGTGATCAGGTGTTTCATATTTTTTAATTAATTTATTTTTTTTGAAACAGGGTCTCTCTCTGTCACCCAGGCTGGAGTGCAGTGGCGTGATTTCGGCTCACTGCAACCTCCGCCTCCCAGGTTCAAACGATTATCCTTCTTCAACCTCCCGAGTATCTGAGATTACAAGTGCCCACCACCACGCCTGGCTAATTTTTGTATTTTTAGTAGAGATGGGGTTTCACCATGTTGGCCAGGCTGGTCTCCAACTCCTGGGCTCAAGCAACCTGCCTGCCTCAGCCTTCCAAGGTGTTGGGATTACAGGCATGAACCACCGTTCCTGGCCAGGTGCCTCGTCTTTACCAGGGCCCAATAGCATACCAGAAGTTGTTTTTCATAAGGCATATGATTCTCTTCTGTAGGCGACATGGCCTTTCTCCAGAACCCCAGGGCCCTGCATCATGATTCTCCAACAGGGGTTTGCCACAGAATCCGTACTGAATCTTTTCCCACCACTGATACCTCCAACACCACATGATCTGCTAGATTGTATGGCCCAAGTGTCAGGCAGGGTACTTGCATGACAGCCTGGACCTGATGCAGAGCCCTTTGCTGCTCCTGGTCCCCAGGCATAGCTAGTAACCTTCCTTGTCACCTGTTATAGAGGGATGGAGCAGAATCCTTACATATGGGATACATTGCCTCTAAAACCCAAAGAGGCCCACCAGGTGTCATGATTGCTTCTTTGTGCCAGGAGGTGCAATGTGCAGGAATTTGTCTTTTACTTTTACTTTGGAGGGAATGCCCCAGTATGCCCTGAACCACGGGACTTCTAAAAATTTTATGGATCGGGTAAACCTCTAAATCTTTATAGGGTTTATCTCCCACCCTCAGTGTATGTGTCTTACCAAGAGGTAGCACACTAGTTACCTCCTGCTCATCTGGTCTGATCAACAAAACATCATCAATGTAATAGGTTAATATGATATTCTGCAGGATATCCAGATGTTTTTACTCTCTTCAGACTAAATTATGACAAAGTAGAAGAGCTAATATAGGCCCAGGGCAGAACTATAAATTTATATTTCTTCCTATTTATTTGAATATTTCTGATTCTTTTTTCTGATTGAGATAGAAAAGAATGAATTTTCCAAATCAACGCCTACACAATATATATTTGAGGCTGTATCAATCTGTTCCCACAAAGATACCATGTCTGACACAGCAACTATGATCAGAGCTACTATTTGGTTGAGCTGGCAGCAGCCTACAGTCATCTCCAAGGATCTATCTGGTTTTTGCAGGCACAAGACTGGCAAATTAAATGGAGATATGATGAGAATCGCCACCTCTATATCTTTTAGATCCTTAAGGATGACACTAATCTGCATACACCACTACCCTGAGGGGATGTGATAATTTATTATCTTGGCCAGGGGTGGTGGTGGTGGTTTAGTATCAGAGGCTTCTACTTGGCCTTCCCCACTGTAATAGTTATTATCTCACTGGCCAAAGACACAAAGTAATGGCTGCCCCAACTACCCGATCATACACTTTGAGACTGGGGTAATGACCACTGAGTTCTTGTACCCAGTGGACTTCCTGTGAGCTGGAGCTTGGCCAAGACTCAATTTCTTACCTGGTTCCCGTATGTCCCCACTCTCACAGTGGGCCATGATGATGCCTTGGGTCTCTGAGTGTCTATGTCAACTCAGACTCTAGGTCCAACACTCCTTGAAACATCTAAGTATTCCCTTTCTCTAGTGCACAGTTACCTAAATGCATGCCCAGAGGTCTCTGCAGGAGGAAAAAGAAGAATCATGGCAGTGTCCTTTCTCCTAGGGACCCAATCACCTCTTCTGTCAGTGAGGTCTGGGCTTGAAAACTGGCTCAGATCTGGAAACTCTACAAGGGATCACGGCTTTTTTATTGAAGTGACTGCCCTCAGCCTCCCAGATTTTTTCAGCTATTACAAGCTGAGTAATACTCTTTTCAATAAATTTTGCCCCTGGAGATGCTCTGTTCTATTAACCATCTCCATAACTCCCCTGGGTCAGGCTTCCTGAACTGTCATGCTAACTTTGTCTTATAATAGTTGCAACTTCCTGGCTTCTGGAGATTAAGGACCACCACCTGGCCTCTGCTGTCTTGGGTCTTATCATCCATAGTGCTATCAGTGAGCTAAGTTTATAAGGGCTTTTCCTGTTGTCAGTTCTGACCTGCAGAGGAGGCCACTACTGAAATTTTGAGTGATGCTTGCTGGCGATCGTCTTGCCAGTGGATTCCTGATGGCCTTGCTCAACAGTGTGAATCTTTCCATGGAATACAATCTTCTGGTGGGTCTTGTGGCTGTACATAGTGACATGAGTTCCAGCATGCCCACTTCCTTGAGCCTCGAATCCTTCCCTCTGCAATTTGCCTAAGCAATTCTGAAATTCCAACTTCACTCAGCACAGGCTGTATTTCTTACATCTAGGAGCCATCTTAGTAGAAAATTTGCACCATTTCCTGGGGTCTTTGACAGGATGTTAAATCCCGTATCTCAGGAAAGCACTCCCAAGTCAGTAAACTTTTCCAATTGTATGATCCCACCGCCTCCATTCCCACCGCCTTGATCAAGCCCCCTCAGAACCCAGCCTCATGTGTATATTCCCCTTTCTCCTGCTAGTACACGTCAGCTACTTCTTGTAGCTTCTTTGAAGTGTAAGCCCTTTCCTCGCTTGCAAGGCCCAGCATATCCCCAGCACAGCATATCCCCCAGCAGCTATGCTTAAACTGAACCCTGACTGTGTGGCTAGTGCCCTGAAAGGGAAGTGGGAGTGAGCCCTAAGAAGGAACATACGTTGTCATGTGGGAAGAGGCCTCTGCATAGTCTTCTACTGTGGGTGCTAGTAGGGTGCTAGCTCTTGATAGGAATTAGGTGGGCCATATCTACTGGTTCAGAAGGTTTAGGGGAGTGTGGGGAGTCAAAATCTTTGTAATCATTCACCTAGATGACTCCATCCATGTGTTGCGGTGCCTGATTTTCCCAACCAAGGGCCTTACCTTGGTTGGGTATTTAACCTTAGTAGAAGTCCAGCCACTCTGACTATTAAGTTTAGTTCGCAGAGTACTCTGCCCTCCTCATAGGAGATGAAATAGCTTTTTTAATTTTTATTTTTGTTTACTTATTTATTGTTTTTGAGACAGGGTGTCTGTCTGTCACCCATACTGGAGTGCAGTGGTGTGATCTTAGCTCACTGCAGCTTCAAATTCCTGACTCAAGCAATCCTCTCGCCACCACCTCCTGAGTAGCTGGGACCACAGGCATGCACCATCACACCCGGCTGATTTTTTAAATTTTTTTGTAGAGGCAGGGTCTTGTTTTGTTGCTCAGGCTGGTCCCAAAACCCTGGCCTCAAGCAATCCTCCCACCTGGGTGTCCAAAAGTGCCAGGATTATAGGCATGAGCCACTGAACCAGGCAAAAGAGCTCTTTTGTATATAACCACAGAGGCCTTCTCAGCTTTTGCACCTGGCTTTCAATTGCCTATTACCCTCAGCAGTTCATTAAATATTTAGTCATCCGATCTTGTCAGCCACGTAGTTAATATTCCCTCCCGATATTTCAAATGCCTTCTGTATCACACCCATAATGCATTTCCAGTGCACCTCAGGTGAAAGGTTAAATAATCAGACTGCTGCCTGGTGCCATCTGTACTCCTCACTAGTGAGTGAGGGGTTCTCATTTTCACCTGAGAGGTGAGTGATCTGACTCCAAAAGTCCATCCTATTGGCTGCTTTCTCAGAACACTCCCAGTATCAACTGTCACAGGGTTCTGCAGAAGCAGGCATGGAAATGAAGTTTGGGGTACAAGATATTTATTAGGGATAAACATTTGTGCAAGGAAGGGGGAAGAAACACTGTTGGGCAGAGGGAAAAGATGAACTACTGTGCAGGTCCAACAAAACCTTGGCCAACCCAGCAGGAAACTCTGGAACAAATAATGCTCGTTCAAGAGCCCCATCTAAAGCCAAAATGGCCATGCCTTTGTAGCCCTCCCCCTCTCAGTCACCAGATGCAGGCTGTCCCAGGAAAAGTGTGACCTTGGGGTAAGGTGACTCTCTGCAGCTGTGGAAGGAGCTGACAGATAGATGGAGGATGTTTGCTAATCAAACTTCCCATAGCTGGGCTGCATCTCCTTCCTTAAGGAAGGATTCAGGTGGTAGATCTCAGTGTCTATGACAGAGTTAGAAGTCGAGGGTCTGAGTCCTGACTCTTATCACTTGCTTGCTGTGTGACACTGGGCAAAGTGCTCCACATTGTTGAATCTCTGCTTTCATATTTTGAAATGGAAATACCATGGATGGAACTGGAGATCATTATGTTAAGTGAAATAAGCCAGGCACAGGAAGACAAACATCTCATGTTCTCACTTATTTGTGGGATCTAAAAATCAAAACAATTGAACTCATGCACATAGAAAGTAGAAGGATGGTTACCAGAGGCTGGCAATGGTAGTAGGGGGCTGGTGGGGGAAGTGAGTATAGTTAATAGGTACAAAAAATAGAAAGAATGAATAAGACCTGCTATTCGATAGCACAACAGGGTGACTATAGCCAATAACAACTTAACTGCACATTTTAAAATAAAAAGTGTGACTGGACTGCTTGCAACTCAATGGGTAAATGCTTCAGGGGATGGATACCACATTCTTCATGATTCTTTTTGCATGCCTGTATCAAAACACCTCAGGTACCCCATAAACTTATATACCTACTATGTACCCACAAAAAATTTTGAAAAATTTTTGAAAGAAATAAATAGGAAAAAATTAAAACGAAATAAAATAAATTGTTGGTCTGTAAAAAAATGGAAATACTTCCCACATGGGGTAGTTATGAGAAGATTAAATAAAGCAATGCACATGCGGCAGCACTTTGTAAACTCTAAGGTGTGTTATAAACATGAGTTTTTATTTCAGGAAAAGGGCACATTTACTGGTATTCATAGAGCTTCTTTTTTTTCCTTTTCTCTTCTCTGGCCCATTTCCACTTCTTTCAGCCACCTAAATTAAAACAAGTAATACGCTGGATAAAGTTTATTCATTTTTTCTCTATTGGAGTAAATATCCGTTCATGTGAAGATCTATGTGTGACTTATATTTAGATATTTAATAGTGACTAATACAGAACTTTGCACCCCATCATATGGAGCCTACAAAGCCAGAGACAAGTCATTTGATTCCTTGTAACAGGAATGTCTTGTTAGCAAGATTTAACTGGTGGCTTTACTATCAGTTTCATTCAAGTAAGCTTCTGTGTGGATAGACAATATTTCTTGATATTGCATGAGAATCAAATGAGACCCTATATATAAGAAGCTTTGCAATGGACTGTGTACATGCTTTCATTTCCATTAATATCATTTCCTGCCCAATCATTTCCTTCTGGAAAGGTAATTTCAAGCCTCTGTAAAGAAGTCCTGTGCTTAAGGATCTTGCTCAAAAATGCCACTTTCTTCCTGAAGGCTGGACTTTAAGGAATTTCCCCTTCTTTCTTACCAAACAAGAAGCTTCTTGATTATCATAGTACAGATATTTAATAATATTTGTTGAATGATTTAGTAACTGAATGAAATATTTTTAAAAGGCAATAAAAAAGAGGCTTTTCTTGCTAAATGGAAGGCTTCATTTGTCCCCATTCTATTGAATGTGCTGGTTCTGAGAAGAATTGAGTTACTTTAATTTTCACTCTAGGCTTTCCCCAAGTTTGGTGAAACTTTCCATAGAACTGTTTGTTTTGTTATAGTACCATCTTCTGTTTTATTTATGTTACTAGCCTTATATACGTGTGGCTTATATTTAGATATTAAATATTGCCTAACACAGAGCTTGGCACCCAATAAATAAATATTTTTTCAGTGAATGAATGAACAGGAAGGATTGTGCCCACTTTTATAGGAGAAAAACAGTGTTATCAGAAGTGAAGAACTATCTGCAAAATTATACGAAATAATAAATTCAGAATATTTTATTTTCATAATATACCTATACATTATGTATATGTACACAATATAGCTAGATATACATACGTGTATACATATATAGTGTCTATGTATAGTCAATATATTTATGACTTTTTCTATTTAAATTTTCTTTTAAAAATTTTTTTGAGACAGAATATCGCTCTGTCACCCAGGCTTGAGTGCAGTGGTGTGATCTTGGCTCACTGCAACCTCTGCCTCCCTGGTTCAAGTGATTCTCCTGCTTCAGCCTCCCGAGTAGCTGGGATTACAGGCGTGTGCCACCACACCTGGCGAATTTTTGCATTTTTAGTAGAGACGGGGTTTCATCATGTTGGCTAGGCTGGTCTCAAACTCCTGAGCTCAAGTGATCCACCTGCCTCGGCCTCCCAAAGTGCTGGGATTACAGGTGCGAGCCACTGGCCCAGCTGGCTACTTAAATTTTCTATACAAAGTCATTGCCAATTAATATAGTCATTGATGGCATAGTGCTTAAACAACCAAAATGCACTTAAAAAGCTTCAGTCTTGGACCCCTCGCTCTCCAAAACTGGATAATTAACAATGCCCTAACTTGCATGTAAAAACAGTGTCTGAAAAAATAATTTCCATTAAACTGTACAGTATTTAACATAGAATTTAGTAACACTCATTATTTATTGTTATTTTTGCAGAACAGTGTAACATTACAGAAATTGTTTTGCTTTATTATGGAAATTTTCAAACATAAACAAAAGTAGGCAGAATAAGACGGTGAACCTCTATGTACACATCACATAGCTTCAATAATTACCTACACAGGCCGGGCACGGTGGCTCATGCCTGTGATCCCAGCACTTTGGGAGGCCGAGGTAAGCGGATCACTTGAAGTCAGGAGTTTGAGACCAGCCTGGTGAACATGGCAAAACCTGTCTCTACTGAAAATTCAAAAATTAGCTGGGCGTGGTGGCACACGCCTGTAGTCTCAGCTACTTGGCAGGCTGAGGCACAAGAATTGCTTGAATCCTGGAGGCGGATGTTGCAGTGAGCCTGGGCGACAGAGGGAGGCTCTGTCTCAAAAAAAAAAAAATCACCAATACATTGCTCAAACTTCTCAAACTTGTTTCACTGATATTTCCCCAATTCTTCTGAACCCCATCCCATCCTGTCCACCTCCTGCTAAACGATTTTTTTTTGAGACAGAACCGCAACCCATCCTGTCCACCTCCTGCTGAACGATTTTTTTTTTTTTTGAGACAGAATCTCACTCTGTCAACCAGGCTGGAGTGCAGTGGTGCTATCTCAGCTCACTGCAACCTCCACCTCCCGGGCTCAAGTGATTCTCCTGCCTCACCTTCCCCATTAACTGGGATTACAGGCACTCCCCACCACACCTGGCTAATTTTTGTATTTGTAGTAGAGACGGGGTTTCACCATGTTGGCCAGGCTGGTCTCGAACTCCTGACCTCAGGTGATCTGCCCACCTCGGTCTCCCAAAGTGCAGGGATTACAGGCATGAGCCAACACGCCTGGCTGCTGAACGATTTTAGAGAAAACCCCAGACAGCATATCATTTCACCTATCAATACTTCACTTTATTAAAAGCCTTTGAAAGAAGTATTCAGCATGCCTTACTGTTTACTGGTGTGTGTAACAATATTAGTCCCCTTGAGGAAGACATAAAATCAAATATTCTGAACAAGGCACTATTGGTATTTAGCACTGCATTTTTTAAAAAGCAGCTTAAAAGAACACACGTATTTATTATCTCATGCTTCAGGGGTCCAGGCATAGCTTAGCTGCATCCTCTTCTTCAGGGTCTCTCAGAAGACTGCAATCAAGTGTTGGCTGGTGCTGGGGTCTCATCTGAGACTCAACTGGTGAAGGATCCACTTCCAAGATCTCATGGTTGCTGTCAGGACTCAGTTCCTTGTGGTCTATTAGCCAGAGTCTCACCTCATTTCCTTGTTACATAGGCCTCCCTAATGGCTGCTTGTTTCATCAAAGCATGTAAGTTGAGAGAGAGAGAAAGTCTGCCAGCAAGATGGAAGTTGCAATCCTATGTAATATAATCATGGAAGTGACATCCCATCACCCCTGTCACATTCTATTGGTTAGAAGCAAGTCACAGGTCTTACCCACATGTGGGGGAGAGATTACACAAGGTGTGAATTCCAGGAGACTGGGATCACTGGGGACATCTAAAAGCCAACCTATCACACTTGGCATGCTTGAAGCTGATTGATAGGATCCAGGTTCAAAACAGCTTTCCAGGGCAAGATGCAGTCACTTAGGAGCAGGGCTCTACTAAGATTGAGTGTGGCAGAGAGGTGAGCTGGGTCCAATAAGAAGCCTCTTGATCAAACTATATTAACCCAATCAGGTGGACTAGCAGGTGCTTTCTGTTCTGTCTTTGAAATGTGCTTATTAATGCTCAAGGTTTCTGCACATGGGAGAATGGAAGGCTTCTCTCAGGCCAGCACTTAGTACTTCTGTCTCCTCCATTTAGGTTATATGTCTTCCATAAGTCAGCTGAGTTTGTCCTCAAAACTGATAACTCCAGTTATTATAATTACATTATCATATAACTAAATATTACATAAATTGACTACATATGGCTATGAAAAAGTGTTTTATAAAAATTGACCTTAATATTATAGAAATTATTATTAAATGACTCAAGTTGCTAAAAACATCACTGTCAACTTAGCCATGGTTGAAACATTGGTAAGGATGAGGGAAAGATGAAAATCTAGAAGGAGTCTGCTCTCAGATTTCTTTGCCCATGTTTCCTAAGCTCTTTATCCACTTTAAATAAACAGGAACTGGTAATCAGATGAAGCATACATGTGCTGTGTATATAAGAAGGACGAGGAGAAATGCTCATCAGCATGTTCACACTTGAAGAAAAGTCTTCAGCCTTAAGTCAGACTAGTGCATGTACAAATATAGGTTTTAAAGTAGAATAAAATTTTCATGTATATTTTCAGTTTTTGAATAATTGTGTAGTTAAGTCAGGCCTAGCTATTGATAATCTCCATTCTTATTTCATGGGCATCTCAGGTGAGGGATTGCTTTCCACTTACCTTTTGTTTTGCCCTTTTCTCAAGTGGTACCATCCCTACTTGACCCAGGGACTTTCATTCCTAGCTGGTATTCCCTGCTGGATAGGTGAGTTCATCCACCCATGGGCTTTGGTGGCTGGAGATCCAGCTGATTAACATGTCAACTGAGCATCCTTCTTCTCCCAGCTCAAGATGTTTCCCTATGCCCATGACAGGCTGAAACCGCTAGAGTTGTTCAAATGCTTGGCCAACTGTACCTGTGGATCCTTCAAAAACCCAAGGGTCTGAGAATAGAGGCCTTTTAATCCAGCTGTGCTCACAGGCTCAGCATTAGATCTGGTTGTCTCTAGGAAAGCCCCAGCTGTCAGGTCTCCCAGGGACATATGATCATATGCAACCTGCTATCCTCACACTTGCATTCCTTTTACTCATCTATGCCATAATCACCAGGTGTCTGCTTCAAGAACAAAACCAAATTTAATTATTAACCTTATCATAAATAGAATTAGGCAACTAAAAATAACAAAACTAAACAAAGAAGTATACATACATTTTGGATAAATTAGGCGGGCAGATCACATGAGGTGAGGAGTTCAAGACCAGCCTGGCCAACATGACAAACCCCATCTCTATTAAAAAAATAAAAAAATAGCCAGACGTGGTGGTGGGCACCTGTAATCCCATAGCTACTCGGGAGGCTGAGGCAGGAGAATCGCTTGAACCCGGGAGGCGGAGGTTGCAGTGAGCCAAGATCATGCCACTGCACTCCAGCCTGGGCGACAGAACAAGACTCCATCTCAAACACACACACACACACACACACACACACACACACACACACACACACACACAAGGAAAGAAATACCCGAGACTGTTTAATTTATAAAGAAAAGAGGTTTGATTGGCTCACAGTTCTACAGGCTGTACAAGAAACAAGGTGGTGGCATCTACTTGGTTTCTGGGGAGCCTCAGGGAGCTCACAATCGTGGTGGAAGGCAAAGGGGGAACAGGTACATCACATGGCAAAAGCAGGAGAAAGGGAGAGAAGTGGGGGATGCCAGCACTCTTTTAAACAACCAGATCTCGTGAGAATTCACTCACTATCAGGAAGACAACACCAAGGGGATGGTGCTAAACTGTTCATGAGAAAAATCCTCCCACATCATCCCATCACCTCCCTCCAGGCCCCACCTCCAACACTGGGAATTACATTTCAACTGGAGATTTGGGTGGGAACAAATATCCAAACCATATCAAACACCAACCCTTTTCCTCACCCTTATTCTAAACTCCCCTGTTCACCCACAAGGATACCACCCATGGAAAAAGGACAAGGGGAAGTGGCAGGGAATACATGAAAGAGCCATTCTGCCATGGGTTGGCACAACAAGAGAATCTTGAATATCTTCCTGCCTCATCTTTCTAGCACCTAGCTCCAACCTTTCAGTAAGACTATTTAGGTTGTATTCATTTCCTGTTGCTGAGAGAAATTAATCTTTGGGGATCTGTAATTTCACTAAAGTTTTATCTTAGACGTTTCTTTAAACTGTGTCTACACAGGCAAAACACAAATTAGATGTGAGAGTTACACCGATTATCCTGGTAATTCAAGCAAAACACCCAGTTCTTGGGTAAAATGAGAACTTTTTGTGTTCATTTTTTTCTAATTCTCTATACTACCCAAATACAAGGGATTGTAATGATACCATAGTCCTTAGGATTCGTACTGGAGGCATTATAATTTGGGCCTTCAAGTCTTTTAGTAATTAGAACCCTGCTGATAAAATAAGACTTTTACCAAATCCCACT
This sequence comes from Pan troglodytes, assembly GCF_028858775.2. Lineage (NCBI taxonomy): Eukaryota > Metazoa > Chordata > Mammalia > Primates > Hominidae > Pan > Pan troglodytes. The sequence goes on from NC_072421.2 coordinate 131,737,682, forward strand.
TGATGTTAAGCAAAACAAAGTTTTACAAACATAGCAGATAATTGCTCTACTTTGCATTTTACTTCATTTTAGAATTATAGTTTGGAGAATTCTATTAAAACAAAGTGAAACTTAACAAATAATATCTCAAGATAATGTCTTTTTTTTTTTTTTTTTTTTTTTGAGACAGAGTCTTGCTCTATCACCCAGGCTGGAGTGCGGTGGCACAATCCTAGCTCACTGCGGTTTTGACCTCCTGGGTTCAAGAGATCCTCCCACCTTAGCATTCTGAGTAGCTGGGCCGACAGGCACACGCCACCATGCCCAGTTAATTTTTTATTTTTTGCAGAGATGGGATCTTACTATGTTTCCCAGACTGGTCTTGAACTCCTGGGCACAAGTGATCCTCCTGCTTCAGCTTCCCAAAGTGCTTGGATTACAGACTTGAGCCACTGCACCTGGCCAAAATTCTATTAAAACAAAGTTTTAATATTAAAAAGAAAGCAGCTTCCTCCCAGACATATGTCTTCATGTGTCTGAGATGGCAGTGACACTTTCTAGTTTACAATGAACCAGTCATGACAAGTCCCTATGATCTGTTTCAAGCCAGGCCCTCTTCCTTTGATTCTGAAAGGTTAAAAATTTGTATCATACAGACTACAAAATACTAAGAAAGCAGGACCTTCACCTTACAGTTAATTATTTTAGCTTACTTTTTTTCTGATTATAAAAGCTATACATAGTCATTGTGTAAAATCTAGAAAATAGAATTTGCTCTTTGATCCACTAATTCCATTTCTAGGAATCTCTTCTTGCACATAAGCTCAATGATTTACAAGTGCATGGATGTTTACTGTGGCATTGTTTGTAACAACAGAAATGTCCACTAAAAGGGAAATAATTTAATTACAGTGTCTCTACACTATGGAATTTATGCAGCAGCTTTAAAAAATGATGTTAGTCTATATGAACTGATATTGAATGGTTTCTAACACATATTTTTAAAAGATTAATTGTATCTTTATCACAACCAGACATTGCTTTTCCTGTTGAAGAGGCTGCGTCTTGGTTGCTTTAGTTAAATATATTGTCTTAACCCAGAACTAAGGAGACAGTTTTGACTAGGAAAACTTGCAGAGTAAACACAGTCCCTCTTTGTGACTAGAAGATAATTTCTCTTTATCCACATAAGCTTCCACTTTCTGCCTTCTTTTTGCTGGGTGGGGTAGTGGGATGTTCTATTTTAATTTTTATCCTAGTAACACAGGCATAAGATTAAAAATAAGCAATAGTACAGGTTTTTAATGAAATGCAATATCCACCTGCTTCACTCCTCTCCATTTTCAGACATACTTCCTAGAAGTAACCACTTTTAACCATTGCTCTTTTTAATTCTTCTGATGGTAATCCACTGAATGCCAGATAATCTGCACATCATTTGAAAATTCAAATTGTGCCAAAGATGCTTATAATGCTAAAACATCAGCCTCCTGACACATTCCCTCTATTTCTGCTCCTCCAAAGGTAACCACTTTCTTGTCCTTTCTCCCGTCTTGTTTAGTAAGGTAATACATCCACGTGGTTCAAAATTCAGAACTACATACAAAGGTGTACACTGGGCCAGGCATGGTGGCTCACACTTGTAATTCTAGCACTTTAAGAGGCTGAGGCAGGCAGATCACAAGGTCAAGAAATCAAGACCATCCCGGCCAACATTGTGAAACCCCATCTCCACTAAAAATACAAAAAGTAGCCAGGTGTGATGGCATGCGCCTATAGTCCCAGCTACTTGGGAGGCTGAGGCAGGAGAATCGCTTGAACCTGGGAGGCAGAGGTTGCAGTGAGCTGAGATCACGCCATTGCACTCCAGGCTGGCAACAGAGTGAGACTCCATCTCAAAAAAAAAAAAAAAAAAAAAGGTGTACATTGACAGGTCTTATTCTCTCTCACCTTCCATCCCATTTTACCTGCTTTTTTGCATGTTCTTCCAGTGTTTATGCAAATATATATTCTCCTCTCTTTCTGCTTTGTTACACAAAAGTAGAACACTCTAAACACTGTACTACACGTTGCTTTTTAACCTTTAACAAGATATATTTTTACATCAGTACATAGAGAGCTTCCTGATTTTTTAATAGCTGCATAATATTCCACATAAAATTCCACTGGGTAGATAAATCATAATTTATTTAACCAGGCCCTGACTGATGGACACTTGGATTGTTTTTAGTCTTTTAAGAGATAGAGAATGATTTGGAAATAAAATCATACATCTGGCAATTTTTAAGATATGACTTTGGTCATTTACTTAAAAAAATGCTTACAGAAAGAGATAAGGGGAGCAAGTAACTTCCAGGTAGAAGTAATTAATTGATTCTCTTTCACACCTGAGCACAATCTAAGTGTTATCCCATAAGCCTTTTCAGGAGTAGTTTGAGGATCCATAAGAAAGGCAAGCCCTTGCACTCACAAGTAAACACACTTTAAAAGACTGACAATATATATTTGAAAAGCATTTTGAAAGCAGGAGGAGCAATAGAAACCAGGTAAAATATATGATTAACAAAAGACTTAAAAATATATTTCAAAAACAGGAGGAGTCATAGAATTTGTTTAGAAGAATCATGGAGAGGGAGTATGATAGTGAATATCTGTAAAGGTTTATAAATTTTGTTTGAGATAAGGATTATTTTGTTTGTTGAGTTTTTTAAATTAAATATGTAATTATGGTGGCTCTTTCTTTCTTTTTTTTTTTTTTTTTTTTTTTCTGACAGAGTCTTGCTCTGTGGCCCTGGCTGGAGTGCAGTGGCGTGATCTTGGCTCACTGCAACCTCTGTCTCCCAGGTTCAAACAGTTCATCTGCCTCAGCCTCCCGAGTAGCTGGGATTACAGGTGTGAGCCACCACTCCCAGCTAATTATTTTTTTTGTTTGTTTGTTTGTTTTTTGTACTTTTAGTAGAGATGGGCTTTCACCATGTTGACCAGGCTGGTCTCAAACTCCTGACCTCAAGCCTCAGCTTCCCAAAGTGCTGGGATTACAGGCGTGAGCCACAGCTCCCGGCCAGCGGCCAGGTGTTTCTTTTTCAAAAGATAGCCACTTTCAAAAGATTCGAACTCTTCTTGGATATATTTATCTTGTTTCTAAAATATAGGGATATTGTTATTTCTCGATTTGTCCATTTGAGATGTTATCTATGCACTTTTTATTACAGTAGTTGAGGAGGACATAATCCATTCTGGGTTTGTCTCTCACTAAGTGCTCATAGTTATGGTCTTGAGGCTTCTTTCCTCTGTCATTATGGAAATCCTTTTGTCTCTATTCTGTGTTAAATTACCCTGGTTTCCATGTCTTCCTCTCTTGTTTACTCCTCAATTGCAAAAAGCAAATCCTCCTATTAGAGAAAGAGTGCATAGGAAATATTTTTTTGAAATTTGCAGATGTAAATTAAAAATGTGTGTTTTTATATTTGCTTGTGATAGTTTTGCTGAGTTTGGGATTCTTGTTAGGAAATAATTTTCTTCCTTTTTTTTTTTTTTTTTTTGTTTTGAGACAGGGTCTTGCTCTGTTGCCCAGACTGGAGCACAGTGCCATCATAGCTTGCTGCGGCCTTGAACTCTTGGGCTCAAGCAATCCTCCTGCCTCAGCCTCCTGAGTATCTGGGACTATAGGTGCATACCACCACTTTTTAAATTTTAATTTTTTATAGAGATAGGTTCTCGCCGCGTTGCCCAGGCTGGTCTCAAACTCCTGGCCTCATGCGATCCTCCTGCCTTGGCCTCTCAAAGTGTTGGAATTAGAGGCATGAGCCGCTGTGCCCAACCTTAATTGTTTTAATTAAAAATTTAACCATTTTAATGCATGCAGTGGCTGTAATTTGCATTTTCCTGATAATTAGTGATGTTGAACACTTTTACCCTTGCTTATTGGCCATTAATATTCCTTTTCTCTGTGAAATATCTGTCAAAGTCTTTTGCCCGTTTTCTTTTTTTTTTTTTTTTTTTGAGACAGAGTCTTGCTCTGTCGCCCAGGCTGGAGTGCAGTGGTGATCTCGGCTCACTGCAACCTCCACCTCCCAGGTTCAAGCAATTCTCCTGCCTCAGCCTCCCAAGTAGCTGGGATTACAGGTGCCCGCCACCACACCCAGCCAATTTTTGTATTTTTAGTAGAGACAGGGTTTCACCATGTTGGTCAGGCTGGTCTTGAACCCCTGACCTCGTGATCCACCTGCCTCGGCCTCCCAAAGTGCTGGGATTACAGGCATGAGCCACCGCGCCTGGCCGTCTTTTGCCCATTTTCTAATTGGGTCATTTGTCTTTTTATTGTTGAGTTGTAGAAATTTGTTATGCACCCTGAACATAAGTCCTTTGTTAGATACATAGTTTGCAAATGTTTTCTCCCTGTCTGTGGCTTGCCTATTCCGTGAATTTCCTAATAGTGTTTTCTCACATACACATATTTCATTTTATTTTTTATTTATTAATAGTAGCTTCTTCTTATTACAAAATTAATACATACTCATTTTAAAAAGTGAGAAAAGCTTGCACCCTCCTGGGCCGAGGCGCTCCCCGGTGCTCCCAGTGCAGCCATGGCTCAGCACTTCTCCCTGGACGCCTGCGATGTGGTCGGATTCTACCTGGACCACACCCTGTGTCACTACAACCTGCCCGAGAGCGCCCCAATCATTTATAATAGCTTTGCCCAGTTCTTAGTTAAGGAGAAAGGGTATGATAAGGAATTGCTCAATGTGACCCCAGAGGATTGGAATTTCTGTTGCAAGGGTTTGGCATTGGATCTAGAAGATAGGAACTTCCTTAAACTTGCTGATAATGGCACTGTTCTCAGGGCAAGCCATGGCACCAAGATGATGACTCCAGAGGTGCTGGCAGAGACATATGGCAAGAAAGGGTGGAAGCATTTCTTGTCGGACACTGGAATGGCTTGCTGCTCATGAAAGTATTATTTTTACAACTACTTTGACCTGCCAGGAGCTCTTCTATGTACCAGGGTGGTGGACTATTTAACAACAAACAATGGTCAAAAAACATTTGATTTTTGGAAGGATATAGTTGCTGCTATACAACACAATTATAAAATGTCAGCTTTTAAGGAAAACTGTGGAATATATATTCCAGAAGTAAAAAGAGATCCAGGCAGATATTTACACAGTTGTCCTAAATCTGTGAAAAAATGGTTTCGACAGCTAAAGAATGCTGGGAAAATTCTTCTGTTAATTACCAGTTCTCACAGTGATTACTGTAGACTTCTCTGCGAATATATCCTCGGGAATGATTTTGCAGACCTTTTTGACATTGTGATTACAAATGCATTGAAGCCTGGTTTCTTCTCCCACTTACCAAGTCAGAGACCTTTCTGGATGCAGAGAATGATGAGGAGCAGGAGGCGCTGCCATCTCTGGATAAACCTGGCTGGTGCTCCCAAGGGAACGCTGTCCACCTCTATGAACTTCTGAAGAAAATCAATGGCAAACCTGAACCCAAGGTTGTTTATTACGGCATGCATTCAGATATTTTCCTGGCTCATCACTATAGTAATTGGGAGACAGTTCTTATCCTGGAAGAACTCAGAGGGATGAAGGTGCAAGGAGTCAGAGGCCTGAGAAGTCAGAGCCTCTAGAGAAAAAGGAAAATATGAGGGACCAAAGGCAAAGCCTCTAAATACTTCATCTAAAAAATGAGGCTCCTTTTTTTTTTTATTGATTCAGTGTTGGGACTGGAAAATACAGAAGACTCCTTGGTTTGTACATAGTCTTGTAAGAGAATCAGTACTTACAGCACTATTGTAATTCCAAGTATTGAAATAATCGCAGAATTACCTCTGGACTACAAATTTACAAGATTCTCTTCAAGCAATTCAAAAACAGCTGGGCTACTATCCAAACCCTCCATTGGTCTTATCAAATGATGGGACACTGATAACTAAATAAGTTGTCTTTACTGAAAAATGAAGTGAAGACCCATATATGCAGTAAAAAAAATTCAAAAAATACTGTAAAAAGTTTTAAGGAATAAGTTTTTAATGAAAATTGACCAAGAAGTTGAAAAAAAATGAGAAAATACACATAAACAGAAAGACTAAACTAAAAAACAAGCATGTTAGAACCCAGAAATATTGTAACCAGGATACTAATACCTTTCAGATACTTTGCTGCATATATTTATAAATTTTTCTTTGCTATAAAGAACATTAGTAGCAAAGTTATTGAAATTTTAACAATCTATAGATTAAATAATAGTATTATATTAATATTAATAAGACTTTGACAATTCAACTACAGTTATATAAGAGAATGTTGTTTAGGAGTAAAGAGACATCATGGATGCCACTTACATTCAAAATATTAAAAATAATATAATAATTTCTATCAATTAAGAGAATGAAAAAGCAAATGCAGTAAAAATGTTAACATTTGGAGAATCTGGATAAAGGGCATACAGGAACTTATTGTACTACTATATTGAAATTTTTGTCTAAGTCAGCTATTATTTCATTATAAAAGTTAAAAAACTTAATGACTAAATTAATTTTAAAAATTAAATTTTTTAATGGTTATTGCTTTCTGTATCCTATCTGAGGAATCTTTGTCTACCCTCACATCCTGAAGGTATTGTCCTGTGCTTTCTTCTGAAAGCTTTACAGTTTAGTGCCTATGTTTAGGACTCTGATCCATCTCAAATTAAATTTTGTATATGGTGAAGAGTGGGAGTTGAGATTAAATTTTTCTTCGTAGGTTATTTTTCCAATTATTTCACTACATTTATTGAAAAGACCTTTTTTTCCCTATTGTTTTGCTTTGCTGCTTTTATTGAAAATCAGCTGACTGTGTAAGTATGGGTCAATTTACGGACTCTTATTCTAGTTCATTTATTTAGTTGATTATCCTTAGACCAATGCCACACTATTTTGATTACTTTAAGATTTACAAACTTGAAAGTGAGGAGCGTTAAGTTCTGCAAGTTCGTTCTTCTTCTTCAAGACTGGACTAATCTATGTCACTTACATTTTCACATACATTTTATAGCTGGCTTGTGAATTTCTACAAAAACGCCTGCTAGGAGCTTGGGATTGCATAAAGTCTAAAGATCAATTTGGGGAAGAATTTACTTTTTTACAATATTGAGTCTTCCAATCCACGAACATGACTTTTTTTTTTTTTTTTTTTTGAGACAGGGTCACTCTGCCACCTAGGCTGAAGTGCAGTTGCACAATCATAACTCACTGCAGCCTTGAATTCCTGGGCTCAAGAGATCCTCCTGCCTCAGCCTCCCAAGTTGCTGAGACTACAGGCGTGTGCCACCATAACTGGCTAATTTTTAAAAATGTTTTATAGAAACAGGAGTCTCACTGTGTTACCTAGGCTGGTCTTGAACTCCTGGCCTCAAGTGATCCTCTCCACCTCAGCATCCCAAAGTGCTGGGATTATAGCACTGCACCTGGCTCTCCAATTTTTAAGTTTTCTTTAAACACTGTTATCATTTTTCCATAATTTTCAGTGTACAGGTATTAGATGTCTTTTGGTAGATTTATTCTTAAGTATTTTATGTCTTATAACACTATTATAAACTGATTTTTGAAATTTTTATTTTTCCATTTTGCTAGTAGAATCTAAAAATAAATTGATTTCTGTATTGATCTTGCATCTGGAGATGTTGATAAACTCATTTATTAGTTCTAGTAGTTGTTTTGTAAATTCTCTGTAAAAATAATGTCATATGTAAATGACAGTTGTATTTCTTCTTATCAAACTGGCATGCCTTTTTTCCTTTTCTTGACTTATTGCAATGACTAGGATCACCAGTACAATGTTGAATAGAAATGATGAGAGTAGATATCCTTGCTCTTTTTCCTATCTTAAGGTGGAGAAAAATTTAATGGTGAAATTCACTATTTCATTACTAACTATGATGCTAGATGTAAGTTTTGGGAGATGTCTTTCATCAGATTAAGGAAGTTCCCTTCTATACCTACTTGAGAGTTTTAAAAAATCATAAATGAATATTGGATTTTTCAAACGCTTTTTCTGTATCTATTGAAGTGGTCATGTTTTTTCTTCTTTATGCTGTTAATATGGTTGGTTAAATTGATTTGTTTTTTCCATAATTTTGTTATGAAAAGTTATTTTCAAATGTATGGCCAAAGTGAAAGGATTTTTTGGTGAACCATATACCCACCAACTACATTATACCATTAATCTTTTACTATACTTGCTTTATCATATATCTATTTCTCTATCCATTCCTTTACTCATGCATCTTACGTTGTTAATTTATTTCAAAGTAAATACTTTGGTATGAATTGACTACAGTGTATTGACTTGTTTTTGAATGTTAAATTAACTTTGTACCTGAATTCCTTAGATAACCTAATTTGGTCAGGGTGCATTTTTTTATGTATTGTTAGTTTTGATTTCCAACTAATTCTTAAAGGAGTTATATGTCTGCATTTGTGAGTGATATTGGCCTATAATTTTCTTTTATTGGTTTTGGTATCATGATTATGGTGGCCATATAAAATGACTTGAGAAGTGTCTCCTTCTCCTCTATTTTCTGAAAGAGGTTGTGTATGATTGATAATATATCTTCTCTACAAGTTTGATAGAATTAACCAGTGAAGATATCTGGGCTTGGAACTGTCTTTGTGGGAAAATTTTCTATAACAAATTCAATTTTTTAATAGATATAGGGCTATTTAGACTTACTATGTCATCTTGTGTCAATTTTAATACTATTTTTTTTCCAATTATTTGGTTCTTTCATCTAAACTGTTGAATTTATCGGCATCAAGTTTATCATAACAGTCTCCTATTTCCTGTGAGATATCCATAGGATCTGTAGTGATAATCCCTCTATCATTTTTGGTACTGGCTATTTGTGTTTTAACTCCTTTTTTCCTGATCAGTCTTGTTAGGTGTTTATGGATTGCATTAATCAAGTTGAAGACTCATCTCTTGGCTTTGCTAATTCTCTCTATTGCTTGTCTTTTTTCCACTACATTGACTATTGCTCTATATTTTTTCCCTACTTCTCCTTTCATTAGGGTTAATGTGCTCTTCTTTTTCTAGTTTCTTAAGATGAACTTAGATCATGGTTTTATTACTTCCTTTCTAACATAAACATTTCAAGCTATAAATTTTCCTCTAAGCCTTGCTTTAAGTACACCCCACCAATTTTAATATGTTATCAGTTTGGAATATATTCTAATTTTCATTGTGATTTCTTCTTTGATCCATGGGTTACTCAGAGGATATTGTTTAATTTTCAAATATCTTAAGGCCTTTCTAGATATCTTATTGTTTTTAATTCTGAATTTACTGCCATTGTTGCCATAGAACATATTCTGAGATTTTAATATTTTGGAATCCATTGTTGTTTTATGGCCTAGCATTTGGTTTATCTTGATGAATATTCTGTATGCATTTGAAAAAATGTATAGTCTCATTTGTTGGGTGTAGTATTTCATAAGTAGTAGTTATGTCAATGTGGTTGATAATGTCATTCATATTTCCTATATCTTTTCTGATCTTTTTCTATCTCCTCTATTATTTACTGAGTGGGGTATGTTAAAATCTCCAACTATGGTCTTGCCCATTTCTTTTGACCTGACAGATTTTGCTTCATATATTTTGAAGCTATGTGGTTATGTCTGTTCACAACTACATTTCTTTCTGATATATTGACCTCCTTTTTATGGTGAAATATTCTTCTTTCTCTCTGATAATACTCACTGTCTTATAGTCTATTTTGTCTGGTAATATCATCACTCTGGCATTTCTTGGAGTACTGTTTCCAAGGTTTATTTTTTTTCCACTAGTTTACTTTGAAACTATTTATATCTTTGCATTTGAGAATATCCTGGCTAGGCACAGTGGCTCACACCTGTAGTCCCAGCACTTTGGGAGAACAAGGTGGGAGGTTTGCTTGAGGCTGGGAGTTCAAGGCCAGGTTGGGCAACATAGCAAGACCCTGTCTCTACAAAAAATTTAAAAATTCAAGGGGTGTGGTGGCACACACCTGTAGTCCCAGCTACTCAGGAGACTGAGGTGGGAGGATCATGTGAGCCCAGGAGTTAGAGGCTGCAGGGGGCTATGATTGTGTGATTGCACCCCAGCCTGGGCAACAGAGTGAGACCTTGTCTCTTAAATAAATAAAGTACATCTTTTGTAGATAACAAATAGTTGGGTCCTACGTTTTTATCCAATCTGACAATCTCTGGCTTTTAATTGGGGTGTTTGGTTCATTTACATATGATGTAATTATTATTATTTCGTTTAATTATACCTTCTTTCTTTTTTCTAATTGTGTCATCTGGTTTCAGTTCTACTCACGCTCCTTTCATGCCTTCTTTTGATTAAAGAAATATTTTTATATTCCATTTTATTTCTTCTATTAGTTTTTTATCTATAACTGTTTTTTAGTGGTTCTGGGGATTACAATGTGAATCTAACTTATCACAAGCTAATGGATGTGTAGTGGAATCTTATGGTTTTAATTTTCATTTCCCTAATGGCTAATAATGTTGAATGTCTTTTCATGCGCTCATTTGCTATTGCATGTCTCCTTTGGTGAAGTGTCTGCTCAAGTGTTTTGACCATTTTTTAAATTGGGTTTTTGTTTTCTTGCTGTTGATTTCTCAGAGTTCTTTACATTGTAGATAAAGTCTTTGTCAGATATGTGCTTTGCAATTATTTTCTCTCAAATTGTACCTTGTCTTTTTGTTCTCTTAGCAGTGCCTTTCTAAGGGTAAAAGTTTAAATTTTGATAAAGTTCAATTTCTTGATTTTTTTGTGGATCATGCTTTTGATGTCATATCTAAGAACTCCTTGCCTAACTGTGATCAAAAATATTTTCTCCCTCCCTCCCTCCCTCATTCCCTCCCTCTGTACCTTCCTTCCTTCTTTCCTTCCTTCCTCTCTCTCTTTCTTTCTTTCTTTTTTTGTTAGACTGAGTTTCGCTCTTGTTGCCCAGGCGGGGGTTCAAGCAATTCTCCTGCCCCAGCCTCCCAAGTAGCTGGGATTACAGGCATGCGCCACCATTTCCAGCTAATTTTTGTGTTTTTAGTCGAGACGGGGTTTCACCATGTTGGCCAGGCTGGTCTCAGGTGATCCACCTGAGCGGAACTGAATTCCTGACTTCAGGTGACCCGCCCACCTCAGCCTCCCAAAGTGCTGGGATTACAGGCATAAGCCACCACGCCTGGCCTCTCATATGTTTTTCGATAAATGTTTAATACTCTTACATTTGACCTTGAGATGTATAATCTATTTTGAGTTAATTTTTGTATAATGAGGGGAGTTTAGGTCAAGGTTCTTTTTTTCTCTTTTCTGTTTTTTTTTTGTTTTGTTTTTTGTTTTTGGCATAAGAATGTGCAATTGTTCCAACACTATTTGTTGGAAATGCTATAATTTCTCAATTGAATTTTCTTTGCCCTTTATCAAAAAATCAATTGGCCAAATTTCTCTGGGTCTATTTCTGGACTTTATTTTTTGTTCCTTTGATTTATACATCTAATTTTTCACCAGTACTACCCTGTCTTGATCACTATAGCTTTATGGTAAGTCTTAAAATCAAGCAATGCTTGGGAGGCTGAGGCAAGAGAATCACTTGAACCTGGGAGACAGAGGTTGCAGTGAGCTGAGATCACACCATTGCATTCCAGCCTGGACAACAGTGCAAGACTCCAACTTGGAAAAAAAATCAAGCAATGTGAGATCTTCCACTTAATTATTCTTTCTCAAAATTGTTTTGAATATTACAGTTTCTTTGATTTTTCACATAACTTTTAGAATTGGCTTCCCTATATCTACAAGATTTCTTGTGGGATTTTGATTGAAATTGTGTAAAATCTATAAATCAGGTTGGGGAGAACTGATATTGTATCTCTCTCTCTCTCTCTCTCCATATAGAGAGAGACCAGTTGATCAAATTTCTCTGGGACAGAGAGAGAGAGAGAGAGAGAGAGAAACAGGTAGTATCAGTTCTTTCCAACCCAATTTATAGATTTTACATAATTTCCATATATATATATATATAGAGAGAGAGAGAGAGAGAAACTAATACACACACACACACACACACACACACACACGACTCATGATTTAATCATGAGTCTTCCAACACATGAGCACAGTATTTCTCTCCATTTATTTGGGTCTTCTTTTATTTCTTTCATCAGATTTTATACTTTTCAGTATATAGATCCCATGCATATTTTGTTAGATTTCACTTTTGAGGCAGCTATTGTAAATATTATTGTCTAAAATTTTCAGCTTCTATTTGTTAACTATTAGTGTATAGAAATGCAATTGATTTCTGTGGGTTGACCTTCTATACTGCAACCTTGCTAAAATCACTTATGAATTCTAGGTGCTTTTTGAGTAGATTACTTGGAATTTTCTATGCAGACAATCATCTGTCACCTGTGAATAAGGATATTTTATTTCTCCATCTTTCAATCTGCATGACTTTTATTTCTTTTTCTTGTTTTATTGTTCTGGCTGGGACTTCTACTGCAATGTTGAATAGTAGTGATGAGAGTGAACATCCCCTACTTGTTTTTTTGGGTTTTTTGGTTTGTTTGTTTGTTTGTTTGTTTGTTTTCTTAGGGCTGGATATTCATATTTTCTTTTTTTTAATTTAATTTAATTTTTTATTATTTATTTTATTTTATTTTACATTCCAGGATACATGTGCAGGACGTGCATGTTTGTTACATAGGTAAACGTATGCCATGGTGGTTTGCTGCACCTATCAACCCATCCCTTAGATATTAAGCCCCTCATGCATTAGCTATTTATCCTGATGCTCTCCCCCCAGACGGGTCCCGGTGTTTGTTGTTCCCCTCACTGTGTCATGTGTTCTCATTGTTCAGCTCCCACTTATGAGCTGGATGTGAGACATGGAGTCAAAGGAGATTATTTCAGAGCTTTAAGATTTAATTACTACCTCGTTGGATTTCAGACTTGCATGGGGCCTGTAGCCCCTTTGTTTGGGCCAATTTCTCCCATTTGAAATGGGTGTATTATCCAATGCCTGTACCTCCATTGTATCTAGGAAGTAACTAACTTGCTTTTGATTGTATAGGATCACAGGCAGAAGGGACTTGCTTTGTCTCAGATGAGATTATGGACTTGGACTTGTGGGTTAAAGCTGAAATAAATTAAAACTTTGGGGAACTCTTAGGAAGGCATAATTGTGTTTTGAAATGTGAGAAAGATGGGATTGGGGGGGCCAGGGGGCAGAATGATATGGTCTGGATCTGTGTCCCCCACCCATATCTCATCTTGGATTGTAATCCGAATTGTAATCCAAATTGTAATCCCCATGTGTAAGGGGAGGAATCTCGTGGGAGGTGACTAGATCATGGGAGTGGTCCCCCCATGCTCTTCTCATGATAGTAAGTGAGTTCTCACGAGATCTGTTGGTTTTACAACAGGCTTTTCCCTCTTTGCTCAGCACTTCTCTTTCCTGCCACCTTGTGAAGAAGGATGTGTTTGCTTCCCCTTCCACCATGATTGTAAGTTTCCTATGGCCTCTCCAGCCATGCAGAACTGTAAGTCAATTAAACCTATTTTCTTTACAAATTACCCAGTCTCAGGTATTTCTTCATAGCAGCATGAGAATGGACTAATACAGCATCTAAATTGGAAAGGAAGAAGTAAAATTATCTCTGCTCACAGATTACATGATCACATATGTAGAAAACCCTAAAGACTCCACATCACACTTCCTGATGTCAAAATATATTACAAAGCTACAGTAGTTGAACAGTATGGTACTGGCATAAAGCTAGGACTACAGAACAGAATAGAGAGCCAGAAATAAACCCATGCATATACTGTCAACTGATCTTTGACAAAGTTGCCAGGAATAGACAATGGGTTAAGGATAATGTCTTCAACAAATGGTGTTAGGAAAGCTGGATAGCCCTATGCAAAAGAACAAAATTAGACCCTTATCTTAGACCATACACAAAAATCAAGTAAAAATGAACTAAAGACTTAAATGTAAGACCTGAAATATTATAACTCCTGAGGAAAACAAGGAAAAACTTTCATGACATTGATCTTGCAATGATTTCTTGGATATGACCCCAAAAGCACGGACAACAAAGGTAAAAATAGACAAGTGGGACTACATCAGAATAAATATTTTCTAGACAGCAAATCAAACAACAGAGTTAAGAGGTAAAGAGGCAACTTTCAGAATGAGGAAAAATGTTTACAAATCATATATAACCTGATTTGAAATGCACGAAAGACTCGAATGAATATTTTCCCAAAAAAGACAAGTAGCCAAGAGCTACATGGAAAGGCACTCATTGTCACTAATTTTCAGGGAAATGCAAATCAAAACCACACTGAGATATTGCCCCACACCTGTTAGGAGGGTCATTATTAAAAAAATAAAATATAACAATTATTGGTGAAGATGTAGAAAAATTGGAACTTTTGTTGGAAAGTTCCAATTGTAGAAATGTAAAATGTGGAAATGTAAAATGGTGCTGCTGCTATGGAAAACAGTATGCAGTTTCCTCAAAAATTAAAAACAGAAATGCCATATGGTCCAGCCATCACACTTCTGCATATTTATCCAAAAGAATTGAAATCAGGATACCAAGAGGTATTTGCACTCCCATGTTCATTGCAGCATTTTTTTTTTCACAACAGTCATGATGTAGAAACAAACTAAATGTCTATCTATGGATGTATGGATAAAGCAAATGTAGTACACAATGGAATATTAATCAGCATTAAAAAGGAGGGAAATTCTGACATTTGTAACAACATGGATGAACCTGGAGGACATTATGCTAAGTGAAATAAGCCTGTCACAAAAGACAAATTCTGCATCATCTTATTTACACATGGAATCAAAAATAGTCAAACTCATAGAAGCAGAGGGCAGAATGATGGTTATCAGGAGCAGGGTGACGGGAAAGTGGGGAGACGATGGCTAAAGGGTAGAAAGTTTCCATAATGCAAGATGAGTAAGTTCTAGAGCTCTGATGTAAAACATTGCATGTGGCACTCAACAATACTGTACTGCAGGGATCCCCAACCCCTGGGCCATGGACCAGTACTGGTCTGTGGCCTGTTAGGAGCCAGGCTGCAGAGCAGGAGGTGAGAAGCAGACAAGCGAGTGAAGCTTCATCCGTATTTACAGCTGCTCCCCATCACTGGCATTACCGCCTGAGCTCTGCCTCCTGTCAGATCAATGGCAGTATTAGATTATCATAGGAACACAAACCCTATTGTGAACTGCACATGTGAGGGATCTAGGTTGCAAACTCCTTATGAGAATCTAATGTCTGATGATCTGTCACTGTCCGTCTTCCATCACCCCCAGATGGGACAGTCTAATTGAAGGAAAACAAGCTCAGGGCTTCCACTGATTCTACATTATGGTGAGTTGTATAATTATTTAATTACACATTACAATGTGATAATAATAGAAATAAAGTGCACAACAAATGTAATGCACTTGAATCATCCTGAAACCACCCACCACTCACCCACCAGTCTGTGGAAAAATTGTTTTCCACAAAACCAGTCCCTGGTGCCAAAAAGGTTGGGGACCACTGCTGTACTGTACACTTGAAATTTTGTTAAGAGGGTCGATCTCATGTTATGTGTTCTTGCCACAAGTTTTAAAACCCACTGAATTGTACACTTAAACAAATAAATTGTATAGTATGTCAATTATTTCTCAAGCTTTTAAAAAATCTTTAGCATCAGAAAATAGATTAGTTATTGTCTGGGACTAGGATGGGAACAAAGATGAACTTTAAAAAATCACAAGGGATTTTACTGGGGTGATGAAAATGTTCTAAAACTGGATTGTAGCAAAGATTGCACAACTCAGTCGATTTACTAAAAATCATTTAATTGTACACTTAAAGTGGGTGAATTTTATGGGATGTAAATTCTACATCAATAAATTTGTTTTTTAAAAAAACAATGGGGAGTGTGAGGACACAATGAAATCCATGATGACAATCTGGATCTCCCCAGGCCATACTAGAGCTTGTGTCTGTCTTTCACCTCCTCTAACCTAATTCATGTAGGTAACGTGCTAAAGAACTTGGTGCTCTTTGCCATGGAGCTGCAACATACCTGGCCCAAGACTTGGAAAAGCTAAAGGAGCACATCTTGCTAGAGGTGAGGGACCAGTCAACCCACATGCTTCCCCTTCACAACAGAGTCAGCTAGCAGATTAGTGACAAATGTGCCTGAGCCATCACATCCTTGCCAGCATTTGTTATTTCCTGACTTTTGGAAAAAAAAAAAGCCATTTTAAGTGGGATGAGATGGTATCTCACTGCAGTTTTGATTTGCATTTCTCTGATGATAAATGACATTGAGCACCTTTCCATATACCTGTTTGCCATTTATATGTCTTCTTTTGAGAAATATCTATTCAAATCTTTTGTACATTTTTAAATCAGATTACTAGATTTTTTCCTATAGAGTTGCTTGAGCTCCTTATGTATTCTGGTTATTAATCCCTTGTCAGATGGATAGTTTGCAAATATTTTCTCCCATTCTGTGGGTTTGTTTCCTTTGCTGTGCAGAAGCTTTTTAACTTGATGTGATCCCATTTGTCCATTTTTGCTTTGGCTGCCTGTGCTTGTGAGATATTGCTCAAGAAATCTTTGCCCAGACCAATGTCTTGAAGCATTTCCCCCAATGTTTTCTCTAGAGTTAATGTTTTATATGGTTATGATAGTTAATTTCATTTTCCAATTTGAATGGGCCAAGGGATGTGCAGATATCTATCTGGTTAAACATTATTTCTGGGTGTCTGTCAGGGTGTTTCCGGGAAGAGATTAGCATTTCAATTGGTGAAATGAATAAAGCAGATGGCCCTCTTCAAAGTAGTTAGGCATCCTTCAATCTGTTGAGGGTTTCAATGTAACAAAAATGTAGAGGAAGATTAAATTCACTCTCTCCTTGACTACTTGAGCTTTATCATAAATCTCCTCCTGCCCTCAGTGCTCTCAATCCTCAGGAGGCTTTCAGACTTGGACTGGAGTCCATACCATAAGTGCCCTGGCTCTCAGGCATTTGAACTATACTGCAGGCCTTCCTGAATCTCCAGCTTACAGATGATAGATCATGGGACTTCTCAGCCTTCATAATCACATATCACATGAGCTAACACACACACACACACACACACATGCATACATGCATGCACATACACATAACTAGATAGACCGACAGATAGATAGATAGATAGATAGATAGATAGATAGACAGACAGACAGATATTCATCCCCCTGGTTCTGTTTCCCTGGAGAGCCCTAATACAATGGTGTGTGAGAGTCCACACTTCATTCTTTTGCATGTGGATATCCAATTTTCCCTACCACAATTTGTTGCAAAGGCAATCCTTGGCACCCTGTCAAAAATCATTTAACCATATAGGAAAGATTTATTTCTGGGTCCTCTATTCTATTATATTGGTCTATGTGTCTATCTTTATCCAGTACCACACTGTTTTGATTACTATAGTTTTGTGGTAAGTTTTGAAATCAGGAAGTGTGAGGCCTCCAACTTTGTTCTTCCTTTTCTTTTTTTTTTTTTTTTTTGTAGTTATTGATCATTCTTGGGTGTTTCTCGGAGAGGGGGATTTGGCAGGGTCATAGGACAATAGTGGAGGGAAGGTCAGCAGATAAACATGTGAACAAGGGTCTCTGGTTTTCCTAGGCAGAGGACCCTGCGGCCTTCCGCAGTGTTTGTGTCCCTGGGTACTTGAGAATAGGGAGTGGTGATGACTCTTAAGGAGCATGCTGCCTTCAAGCATCTGTTTAACAAAGCACATCTTGCACCGCCCTTAATCCATTTAACCCTGAGTGGACACAGCACATGTTTCAGAGAGCACGGGGTTGGGGGTAAGGTTATAGATTAACAGCATCCCAAGGCAGAAGAATTTTTCTTAGTACAGAACAAAATGGAGTCTCCCATGTCTACTTCTTTCTACACAGACACAGTAACAATCTGATCTGTCTTTCTTTTCCCCACATTTCCCCCTTTTCTATTCGACAAAACCGCCATCGTCATCATGGCCCGTTCTCAATGAGCTGTTGGGTACACCTCCCAGACAGGGTGGCGGCCGGGCAGAGGGGCTCCTCATTTCCCAGACGGGGCGACCGGGCAGAGGCGCCCCCTACCTCCCAGACGGGGTGGTGGCCGGGCGGAGGCGCCCCCGACCTCCCTCCTGGATGGGGCGGCTGCCGGGCGGAGACGCTCCTCACTTCCCAGATGGGGCAGCTGCCGGGCGGAGGGGCTCCTCACTTCCCAGACGGGGCGGCTGCCGGGCGGAGGGGCTCCTCACTTCCCAGATGGGATGGCCGGGCAGAGGCACTCCTCACCTCCCAGACGGGGTAGCAGTGGGGCAGAGACACTCCTCAGTTCCCTGACGGGGTCGCGGCCGGGCAGAGGCTCTCCTCACTTCCCAGACTGGGCAGCCGGGCAGAGGGGCTCCTCACATCCCAGACGACGGGCGGCCAGGCAGAGACGCTCCTCACTTCCCAGACGGGGTGGCAGCTGGGCAGAGGCTGCAATCTCGGCACTTTGGGAGGCCAAGGCAGGCAGCTGGGAGGTGGAGGTTGTAGCGAGCGGAGATCACGCCACTGCGCTCCAGCCTGCGCAACATTGAGCACTGAGTGAGCGAGACTCCGTCTGCAATCCTGGCACCTCGGGAGGCCGAGGCAGGCAGATCACTCACGGTCAGGAGCTGGAGACCAGCCTGGCCAACACGGCGAAACCCTGTCTCCACCAAAAAATACAAAAACCAGTCAGGCATGGCGGCGCGCACCTGCAATCCCAGGCACTCGGCAGGCTGAGGCAGGAGAATCAGGCAGGGAGGTTGCAGTGAACCGAGATGGCGGCAGTACAGTCCAGCCTCCCCTCGGCATCAGAGGGAGACGGTGCAAAGAGGGGAGAGGGGGAGGGGGAGGGGGAGGGAGAGGGAGAGCTGTTCTTCCTTTTCAAGGTTGTTTTGGACGCTTGAAGTCCCTTGAGATTCCATACAAAATTTAAGATGGATTTTTCTGTTTCTAAAAAAAAAAAAAAAAAAAAAAAAGCATCGGGATTTCTACAGGGATTACACTGAATCAGGAGGTCCTTTTGGGTAGTATTAACATTTTAACAATGTTTAAGTCATCTATAAACATGGGATATGTTTCTATTAATTACTGTCTTTAATTTCCTTCAGCAATGATTTGTAGTTTTCGGTGCACAAGTCTTTCACCTTGTTGGTCAAATTTTTTTCCCTCAGAATTTCATTATTTTTGATGCTACTGTAAATGGAATTGTTTTCTCAATTTCCTGCCCAGATGGTTCATTGTTAGTGTATATAAATGCAACTGATTTTTATATATTTCTCCTGTAAATTTACTGAATTGTTCATTAGTTCTAACAGTTTTTTTGTGAAATCTTTTGGGATTTCTACATAGAAGATCATGCCATCTGTGAACAGAGATAATGTTACTTCTACCTTTCCTATTTGAATGCCTTTCTTATGGCCTTATTGCCCTGGCTAGAACTTCTAATACTATATGTAATATACTGTATATAGAATAGAAATAATGAGTGGAGCATCTTTGTCTTCTTCCTGAAAGAGAAAAAGCTTTCAGTCTTTTGCCATTGAGCGTGATGTTAGCTGTGGACTTTTTGTTATGGCCTTCATTATGTTGAGGTAATTTTGATAGCAGTAGCGTCCTGTCTGGAGCAGCTGCTGCAAAGATGCCAGCTGCAGTGGGGGGTGCGTGGCTGGGGGCTGTGCATTCCATGGAGCTGCTGGCAGCCAGGAACTGGTAGTAGCTCTGCTCCCTTCTGAGTTGATGGGACGGGAGCCCTGTGCTCCCAGGAGCAACTGCAGCTGCCCAGCTGCAGCTGCAGACCTGGGCATCCCTGTGCTCTCAGGGGCCCAGGAAGCTCCCCTGCCCCCACAGGCTCAAAAGTGCCTGCTCCCACTGCCTGGCCTCTCCCCACTCACAGCAACCACTCCAAGTTTGGAGCAAAGTTGTGGCTGAGCCTGGGCATTGTCACAACCCGGCCAGGTGTGCATGTGCTTGGGGCAGCACTGACATACCAGCCCCCTGCCACCTCAGCCCCCTCTGGACTTTGGGTGCCAACAAGCATGGGAGGGAGGCAGAGGGGGGCTGAAGGGGGCTCAGCGCAGGCCTGCAGGCACCCCTTGGCACACACAGCCTGGGCACCATGAACAGCAGCAGGAGGTAGACAGGCTCCTGGGCAGAAAGGGGCAGGTCTCTGGTGAAACCCCACCTTCAGGCCAGGGATGGCCTAAAGCCTGGGGGTTGGGCTGCCAGTTCTGCAGACCAGAATGAGAATTTATGATGCTTTTTCTCAGCCCACCCATGGCCACTCGTGTACCAATCAGCACACACTTCCTCCTCTCTGAAACCCATGAAAACTCCAGACTCAGGAAGACAATGGGGACAACCTGCCTACAAATAGGAGCTACTCACTCTGGGTCCCCTCTCTGCTGAGAGCTGCACTCATCAGGAGGACCTGCCTGCAGAAAAGAGCTACCCACTTTAAGTCTCCTGAGAGCTGTACTGTTGCTCAATAAAGCACCTCTTCACCTTGCTCACCCTCCAGTTGTCCACGTACCTCATTCTTCTGGATGTGGGACAAGAACTCAAGACCTGCCAAATGGTGGGAGTAACAAAGCTGTAATACAAACAGGGCTGAAACACACCCCTCATCCACCACATTGCAGGTGATGAGAAGGAGAGAAGAGAGAAGGAGAGAAGAGGTGCAGCCCTTCAGGGAGCCCAGACTTAGAAGCTCCCAAAGCCAGGGCTATGACATCCTCTTTGGGGCTCTGTGGTTCCTGGCGCCACCATGTTTCCTAGTGCCCACAGTGGAAGCTGCTTGTGGTACACCTGATCCAACTGCAGCAGGGAGCCAGCACCTGTGCCAGTGCCTGGAGCTGCCTGCCCCACCACAGCAGCTGGTGTACCTGGCTGTGCACAGTAGCCAGATTCCATGCTTGCTCATTCACACATCTCTTACCACTCCATGCCTGGCTCACCCTTGGCAGGCACGGGATCCGGGCTGGTAGCATAAGCCGACCACAGCCTGCCAGGCCAAGTGGGTGGAATGAGCCCAGTGGGCCTGAGCAAAACTCAGGCAAAGGTGCCACCAGCCCCAGAGGCTTCTGGCTGGAAAAGTGACACCCCAAGGATCCCGTGACAATTTCCTTCCTAGTTTGCTGAGGGTTTTTATCATGAAAGGGTGTTAAATATTGTTACATGTTTTTTCTGCATCTATCAAGGTGATTATGTGATTTTTATCTTTCATTCTAGTAATGTGGTGTATTGCATTTATTGACTTGCATATATTGACCCACTCTTGCATCCCAGGGATAAATCCCACTTGGTCATGGTGTATAATCCTTTTAATGTGCTGTTGAATAATGTTTGATAGCATTTTGTTGCAGATTCTTGCATCAGTATTTATCGTGGATATTTTTCTGTGGTTTTTCTTCTCTTGTAGTATCATTCTCTGGCTTTGGTATTAGGGTAATGCTAGCCTTAGAGAATGACTTTGAAAATGTTCCCTCCTCAATTTTGGGGAAGAGTTTGAGAAGGATTTGTGTTAATGCTTCTTTAAATATTTGGTAGAATTCACCAGGAAAGACAACTCGTCCTGGGTTTTCCTTTTTGTGGTGGTGCTGGGAGGGGGGGGGGATGGTTTTTTACTGATTCAATCTCCTTACTAGTTATAGGCAATTAAGATTTTCTATTTATTTATAATTCAGTCTTTGTGACTGTGTTAGTCCATTTGTGTTACTATAAAGGAATACCTGAGACTGGGTAATTTATAAAGAAAATATGTTTCTTCTTCTGATTCATGGTTCTGCACACTGTACAAACATGGCACCAACATCTGCTTGGCTCCTGGCGAGGGCCTCAGAAAGCTTACAGTCATGGTAGAAGGCAAAGAAGGAACAGGAACATCACACGGTGAGAGAGAAAGAGAGAGAGGGGAGTTTCCAGGCTCTTTTTAAACAACCAGCTTTCATGTAAACTGATAGAGTGAGAACTCACTCTTCACCATGGGGAGAGCACCAAGCCATTCATGAAGAATTCACCCACCATGGCCCAAACCTCTCCCACCAGGTCCCACTTCCAAAACTGTGAATCATATTTCAACACGAGATTTGGAGGGGACAATATCCAAACCATATCAGTGGGCTGTGTGTTTCTAGGAGTTTTTCAGTTTTATGTAGGTTATCCAATTTGTGAATGTACAAATGCTCTGAGTACATTCTTATAATCGTTTTTATTATTATAAAGTCAATAGTAATGTCCACTTTTTCATTTCTGATTTTAGTTATTTGAGTCTCTCTCTTCTTCTTCTTAGTCAATGTAGCTAAAGATTTTTCAATTTTGTTGATCTTTCAAAAAAACATAATTTGTTGAGTTTTCTATTATTTTTCTATTCTGTATTTTACTTATCTTTTATTTAATCACTATTTTCATAGTCTACTACTAGTCTCAAAATATTATCCAATTTCCCCTATCATTAATTTTTTATCCATTGGGTGTTTATGAGTGTGTGGTTTAAATTCTTATATTTGTGAGGTTTATAGTTTTAATTTAGCATAATAATGTCCAATTTCATTTCATTGTGAACAGAAAAGACATTTTGTATAATTTCACTTTTTAAAAATTTATTAAGACTTGTTTTGTGGCCTGACATATGTTCCATCCTGGAGAATATTCATGTGCACTTGAGAAAAATGTGCAACCTGCAGTTGTTGGATAGAGTGTTCTATGCATATCTGTTAGGTACAATTGGTCTATAGTTTTGTTCAAGTCTTCTATTTCCTTATCAACCATCTGTGTGGTAGTTCCTTATCCAATTTTTAAATTGAGTTATTTGTCTTTATGTTATAAATATGTAATAATTCTGTATCTATTCTAGATACAAGTCACAAATCAGATATATGGTTTGAAATTTTTTCTGCTATTCAGTGGGCTGTCTCTTCACTTTATTGTAGGTGTCCTTTGATATATTTTTGTTGCTTATGCTCTTGGCATCATATCTAAGAAACCATGTCATAAAGATATTGGCCTATATTCTAAGATTTTTACACTTATAAATCTTACATTTAGCTTTTTGATCTATTTGACATATTTTGCATATCATGTTAGGTAGGGAAACAAATTCTTTTTTTTTTTTTGCATGTGAACATCCAGTTGTCTAAGTACATTTATAGAAATTCTATTCTTTCACCATGGATTTTTCTGTGCACCATTGTCAAACTAGGCATTTTCTGGCTGGGAGGACCAAAATGGTCATCACAGAAATCCAGAATGTGTCAGGGAGATCATGGAGTGGAAAGTGCTTGAAAAAGAGACCAGTAAAGTATTTATGAACTTCTAGGCATAACCTTGACCTGCACGTGCATAGATGAGGTACAGTTAACATAAGGGAGACTTTGAGAATTTCTGCTGACTTTGGTATTTTTTATTCTTCTTTTTAATGTTTCCTTGAGGTATAAAATTAGGTTTTTTGAGATCTTTCTTTGTTCTTAATATAGATACTTATCGCTATATATTTTCCTCTTAGTACTGTTTTTGCTGCATCCCATAAGCTTTGGTTTTATTTTATTTTTTTCATTTTTGTTTCTCTCAAAATATTTCCTAACTTCCCCTTTGATTTTTTTTTGATCCATTGCTTGTTCAGGAACTTGTTATTTAATTTCCACATATTCATGAATTTTCCAGTTTTCCTCCTGTTGTTGATTTGTAGTTTTATAATCATTATGGTTGGAAAAGATACTTGATATGATTTTAGTCTTCTTGAATTTGTTAAGACTTGTTTTGTGGCCTAAATTATGACCTATTCTGGAGAATATTCCATGTGCACTTTCTTTGTGTTTTTGTTTTTGTTTTTGTTTTTGATGGAATCTTGCTCTGTCTTCCAGGCTGGAGTGCAGTGGTGGTTATCTCACCTCACTGCAATCTCCACCTCCCAGGTTCAAGCAATTCTCTCACTTCAGCCTCCCGAGTAGCTGGGATTACAGGCACCTACCAACATGCCCAGCTAATTTTTGTATTTTTTGTACAGACTGGGTTTCACGACATTGGTCAGGCTGGTCTCAAACTCCTGACCTCAGGTGATCCGCCTGTCTTGGCCTCCCAAAGCGCTGGGATTACAGCTGTGAGCCCACCACGCCCAGCCCCACATGCACTTTTGAAGAATGTGTATTCTGCTGCCATCAGATGGAATGTTGCTATATGTGTCTGTTAGATACATTTGGTCTAAAGTGTAGTTCAATTCCAATGTTTCCTTATTAATTTTCTGTCTGAATAACCCATCCATTGCTGAAAGTACAGTATTGAAGTCCTCTACTATCATTTTATTACTGCCTATGTTCCCCTTCAGATCTATTAATATTTGCTTTATATATTTAGCTGCTCCAAAGTTGGGTGAATATATTTTACAGTTATCATATCTTCTTCATGAATTTGCTCCTTTATCATTATATAATGAACTTTTGAATCTCTTTGTATAGTTTTTGATTTAAAGTCTATTCTGTCTGATGTAAGTATAGTCACCCATGCTCTCTTTTGATTACCATTTGCATAGAATATGTTTTTCCATCCCTTCTCTTTCTGTCTGTGTGTCCTTAAAGCTTAAGTGAGTCTCCTGTAGACAACATATATTTGGGTCTTGTTTTTTTATTCATTCAGCCACTCTATGTCTTTTAATTGGAGAATTTAATCCATTTACATTCAAAGTAATTATTGCTAGAGAAGGACTTGCTATTTCCATTTTGTTAATCATTTTTGTGACTGTCTTGCAGAACTTTTGTTTCTTTTTTTCTCTCTTGCTGTCTTCCTTTGTGAGTTGATGATCTTCTGTAGTAGTATGGTTTGATTCCTTTCTGTTTGTCTTTTGTGTATCTACAATAGGCTTTTGCTTTATTACCATAAACCTTACATAAAACATCATATAGTGATAACAAGCTATTTAAAGCTGATAACAACTTAACTTCAGTCACATAAAAAAACTACATTTTTACTACATACAGATGTAATTGTATGTAATTATGTGTTTTTGATATCATGATTTACATCTTTTTATATTGTGGATCCACTAACAATTTATTATAACTATAGCTATTTTTAATATTTTATTTAATATTTTATTTTAACATTTTATTTTAATAACCTTTATACTAGAGTTATGAGTGATTTATATACCACTATTACAATATTAGAGTATTTCTATTTGTTTATATATTTATTTTTACTAGCGAATTTTACACTTTTATATATTTTCATGTTACTAATTAGCATCCTTTCATTTCAGCTTGAAGAAGTCACTTTAGTATTTATAATAAGGCAGGCCGAGTGGTGATGAACACCCTTAGCATTTCTTTGTCTGGAGAAGTCTTCATCACTCCTTTATCTCTGAAGGACATCCTTGCTGGGTAAGGTATTCTTGGTTATAAGGTTTTTGTTTGTTTGTTTGTTTGTTTTGGCACTTTGAATATATCATCCTACTTTCTCCTGACCTGCAAAGATTCTGCTGACAAACATGTTGATAGTCTTATGGTGTTTCCTTGTATCTGAGAAACATATTTTCTCTTGCTGCCTTCAAAATTCTCTCTTTGTTTTTGATTTTTGACAATTTGATTATAACATGTCTTGGTGAAGACTTCTTTGGGTTGAACCTGATTGAAAACCTTTGAGCTTCATGTAACTGGATGTCTAGATCTCTCTCCAGATTTGAAGGTTTGGGGCCATTATTTCTTTAAATGAGCTCTCTGCCCATTTCTTCCCCTCTTCTCATTCTAAAAATCCTATATTGCTAATGTTAGCTCCCTTGATGTTGTTCCATAAATCTCAAAGACTTGCCAATTATTTTATTTATGAAGGGAAGGTTAGGCTCCTGATAAAGCCAGTATATAATTGAAAGTGGCTATGCTCCAGGATTCTGCAGGAAAAGTTTTAATAACACTCCTGTAATAGTTAATTTAGTAATTTCTTCAGAAACTTGTGTGATATGTTCTGCTTTTCCCAACAATTTCTGTTATAATCACAATATTTTCTGTTCCATGTTTTATCCAAAGATTATCAAATGCATAGGTTGTTACAGAAAGAAGTTTTCCTATCCACCTATGCTATAGACATGTCAATGAGCTGATCATGCCTTTGACAAGAAGCTGAATCTCACTTACACAAGTTGCTGGTCTATGAAAGAAGAGGATTAATGCTATGTCAATTAAGTGGCATGCTCTAGTTTGTAATGTAAATCCCATAGAGTTTTTAAATCACAGCATTTATTTTTACACTGAAATGGGAGAATATAAATAGTTAGATTTCTATGTAATGACTTCACCAACTATTTTGCCAGTCAGTGAAAAGTTCTTCCTTCACTTGTTTGTTATGAATGATACTAGATTCTCTGCCAATTCAGTAACAATTACCACACATTGCCATCTAAAAGAATCCCACTTATAATAGATTATGAACAAATGTGAACTGAATTAATGAATGATGTGTTTTTCTTGTTTATTTTTCATGGGGCGTACAGGGTCATAAATAAATAGTTTATATCACAATCTGGCCACCAAGAAATTAAATCCATCATCATTAAAGTGATAAGTCAGATGCCAAAAAGCAGATGGACAGTGGCATGATGAGGCCTTTTATGAACGTGGCTTATATTTATTCCTAGCCAAAGACATGATATGTAGGAGTTCAGACCAAAAAAGCTTGGCAAGAGTGAGGATTAGACCATTAGAAGTAACATGTCTTCCTCTGCTCAATTTCTTTATTTTCTCCTTTAAGCAATTGACCTCCTCTTAACACCAATTCCTGAATGAAGTCTTTATACTGGGATGTAATGTTTTTTAACAAAGCCACAAAGCTTGGGTTTGTTGAGACTGAGCTAAATACTTATTGCTCTCTGTTGCCCCTTGTGGATAGACAGAGGGAATATGACATAGATTTCCTGATAAATTAATATAAGAAACAGCTTCATAAAAGGAGATGAAATAATCAGGGATTGAAGAGTCTTAGCATCTGTAGTAGCCAATAAACAAGGGCAGAATCAGTGTTAGGTTTAGATAGCTTGCTTAAGGATGGTAGGGGCTTGGGCCACTGGGGCCCTTGCCCTGACTACTTTCTCTTGTCTTCTTTCATAGACTTTGTCAACCCTGTTTTTCTCTCCTTCTTCAGAAATGTGTTGAAACATCTATAAACTCCAACCTGAACAGCCCACACACTTGGGTAACAGTGTCTGTTCCTGGCATACTCAGAAATTACTGGACAGTCTTTGTAGCAGATTCAAATTCCTATCTTTCTGCAGTCTTCCTGCTGTCTAAATTTCTTAACTGAATTTGAAGAATTGTGTGGATTCTTATGATCTACTACAAAACATGGCCTGGTCCCAGACCCCCAGCACTACCAAGTTCTGATGTAACTTACCTCATCTTAAAGGCCAAGTCTGCTTCTAAGCCTGCTTCCCATCAAGTCTTTTTATGTGTGCCTTATTTGTACCAAAAGTGGGTTGTCAGTATTGGAGCCACGAGATTTCCATGCTGACTGGTATGCAACTACCAACATAGGAATTATTCAAGAAAAAAGAAATTAGGGAATAATAGACACATCCTGAACTTCATTTCTCCACATGTTTCCGTAGGACAGCTATCCCTATACTTCTAACTAGTGAAGCCTCTACACCTAATAGTAAAAAACAAATATGGGCACTGTTTATTGAATAGGTACTAGGTGCTTGGCACTTAACACAAAACCCTATGAGGTAGATAATATTAGTACCATTTTAATATTGGAGGACATGAAGCTCAGAGAGGGTACAATACTTGCTGAAGATTACAGAGTTAGCTTGTGGCAGAACAGGGATTCAAAACTACGTCTGTCTGATTGGTGACATTAGCAAGATGGTAGACTAGGAAGTCCCATTCTTTGTCTTGCCATGGAAATAACAAAAAGCTATGATATTTAGGCCAAGATACCTTTAGGAGAACTCCATAGTCAAGTTAAGAAGTTACAACAACTCAGATGAGCACAAAACCAAGTAAAACTGTTTTGAAAGAAGAGCAGTTTCACTTATCTGTGTCATGCCGTCCTACAAGCCTGCCCAGCTCAATGTCATAAGAAAGCCGCTCAACCCATGATTTCTCCCCATGGTAAATAAAGTGTGAAGTAGACGTGCAACATCCTCAGCCTTTCAGGGCACTGCCAAGAGATCTACTTTTGTCTTAACTCACTCACAATGGTGAAGCAACTAGCATAGCTAGAATGCTTAAAGAAAGCTAAAAAAGAAAAGAAAAGAGAAAAGAAAAGAAAAGGAGGTCTCATTGGCTAGAAGGGCTCTGCAAGATTGAGAGAAGGTGTACAGTCTTGAGACTTCTCCCTCAGGAGAAAGAGCGAGAAGTGGAATTTACACCAAGCCTCCAAGTATTCCAGTGTTTCCTTGTAGGAAAAGGTGGGTGGGTAGCTCTCAGCAGCCTGCAAAGCATTGCAAGATTGAGAAAACATGCACAGTCCTGAGACTTCTTTAGGAGAGAGGGAGAGAAGTGGAGCTTAAACCAAATGACCTGGCATTTTAGGCGCTGTCTTAAGGAAGAGGGGAAGGAGGGCCTCAGCAGTCAGCACAGCTCTGTGGGATAGACAGGAAGCTCACAATCCAGAATCTTCTTATTCAAGAAGAAGGGAGATAAGTGGAATTTATACACAGCATTCCAGTGTACTCACCAAGGGAAAAGGGGTGGGTGGCTCTCAGCAGCAGACATAATTCTTCAGGATAGGTAAAAGGCACACAACCCAGAATCTTCTTCAGGAGGAAGAGAGAGAAGTGGAGGTTGAACCCAACATCCTGGCATTTTAGTGCACTGCCTTAGAGAACAGGAATGGAGGTTTACAGCAGCCTTCATGGAATGACAACATTTGGAGAAGGCAATAAAATCCCTGAGGCTTCTCCCCCAGGATGGAGTGGAAAAAGTGGAGCGTGCACACCCATAGAGAATGTTTGAGAGGCTTCCAGACTCTCTAGCCAGGCTGACTGGTGAAGGTCTTTACTTGATTTCTTTTTTAAGTTCATAAAGACTGGAAGAGGTGGTTGCTTCTTCAAATGTGCATATACCAGGGCAAAGGTACCAGGAATATGAAGAATCAAGGAAATATTATACTACTAAAGAACAAAATAAATCTCCAATAACTGACCATAAAGAAATGGAGATCTAATAATTGCCTGACAAAGAATTTGAAATAATTGTATTTAAGAAAGTCAGTGAGCTACAAGAGAACACAGATAACTGAACATAATCAGGAAAACAAGACATGAAAAAAAATGAGAATATCAACAAAGAGATAGAAACCATTAAAAAAGAATTAAATAGAAATTCTGGAGATAAAAATACAATAAGCAAATTGAAAAACTCAGTGGAGAGATTCAACAGAAGATTTGATCAAGCAGAAAAAAAGAATCAGTGAACTATAAAATGGGTCATTTGAAATTATCCAGTCAGAGCAGAAAAAGAATTAAAAAGAGCAATAAAGCATACAAGACTTATGAGGCACAAGCAACCCAATATATGTATTATGAATATCCCAGAAGAAAGGGCCAGAAAGCTTATTTACAGAAATAATTACTGAAAAATATAGTAAAGGTAAATATATAAACAAATATAGAGATACTATAATACTCTAATAGTGGTATGTAAATCACTTTTAATTTTAGTATAAAAGCTAAAAGATAAAAACATTAAGAATATAGCTACAAAAATGTATTAATTGATTAATGCCATGTATCTTCTGTGACCACAATGGTATGAAACTAGAAATCAATAAGAGGAGGAAAACTGGAAAACTCACAAATATGTGGAAATATAGCAACACATAATGAGCAAAAGAAAAAATTAAAATGGAAGTTATAAAATAGCTTGTGACAAATGTAAATGAAAACACAACATATCAAAGCTTATGGGATGCAGTAAAACCAATATTAAGAGAGAAATTTATAACAATAAATACCTACATTAAAAAAGAAGAAAGTCTCAAATGAAAAACTTAATGTTATACCTCAATGAACTAGAAACAAAAGAAAAAACTAAGCCCAAAATTAGCAGAAGGAAGGAAATAATAAAGATTAGATCAGAAGTAAATGAAACTGGAGAAACAAAAATCATTGAATCCAAGAGCTGATTTTTTAAAGATAAAAAATGGGCAAATATTTAGATAGCCTAACTAAAGAAAAAAGAGAGAAAAGTCAAATAAATAAAATCATAAAGGAAAGAAAAGATATTAAAACTGATACCACAGAAATAAAAAGGATCATAAGAGACTGTATATACAGTTACATGCCAACATATTGGATAACCTAAAAGAAATGGATAAATTCCTGGATACATACAATCTACCAAGACCAAATCATGAAGAAATAGGGAATCTGAACAGAGCAAGAATAAATAATGTTATTGAATCAGCAATCAGAAACCTCTCAAGAAACAAAAGTCCAGGACCAGACAGCTTCACTAGTGAATTCTACTAAGCATGTAAAGAAGAATTAACACCAATCCTTCTCAAACTCCTTCAAAACATTGAAGAGAAGGGAACACTTCCAAATTCATTTTATGAAGCCAACATTACCCTGATACCAAAGCCAGAGAAAGACACTTTAAGGAAAGAAAATTACAGTACAAAATCCCTGATGAACATAGATGTAAAAATCCTCAACAAATACTCGCAAACTGAATTCAAAGTACATTAAAAAGATTATATATAGATGAGGCAGAGCAAGATGGCAAAATAGAAAGCTCCACCAATCATTCTCCGACAAGGACACCAATTTAACAGCTATCTACACAGAAAGACATCTTCATAAGAACCAAAAATCTGCTGAGCACTTACAGTACCTGGTTTTAACTTCATATTGCTATAAGAGGCACTGAAGAGATAGAAAAAAACAGCCCTGAATCGCTGATGCCACTCATCCCCCCACCCCTGGCAGTGCCAACATGGTGCAGAGAGTGTCTCTGGGCATTGTGGGAGGGAGAATATACCAACTGTGAGGCATTGAACTTATTAATAGTGCTGTCCTGTTAGAGAAGAAAGGAAAACCAGACAAAACTCAGCTGGTGTCCACTCACGGAAGGAGTATTTCAACCAGCCCTAGTCAGAGGGGAATCACCCATCCCAGTGGTCCAAACATGAGTGCCCGAAAACCTCGCCACCAAGGGCTATAGCACTCTATATCTCCAAGTGAACTTGAAAGGCAATCCAGGCGATAAGGACTGCAAATATTGGGTAAGTCCTAGTGAGTGCTGAACTAGGCCCAGCGACAGTGGACTGTGGCAGGGCACATGACATACTGAGACACTACCTGGGGCAGCCAAGGGACTGCTGGCATCACGCCTCCCCTAACCCAAGGCTGCACAGCTCATGGCTCCAAAAAAGACCCCTTTCTTCCACTTGAGGATAGGAGAGGGAAGAATGGGGAGGACTTTGTCTTGCATCTAGGATACCAGCTCAGCCACAGCAGGATAAGTAAGCCACCAGTCAGAGTTGTGAGGCCCCCATTCCAGGCCCTAGCTCCCAGAAGACATCTCTAGACAAATCCTGGGCCAGAAGGGAACCTGCTGTCTTCAAGGAAAGGACCCAGTCCTGTCAGCATTCATCACCTGCTAACTGAAGAGCCCTCGGCCCCTGAATAACCAGCAGTGATACCCAAGTACTACATCAAGGGCCAAGTACTACATCATGAGCCTCTGAGACCTGCTGACTTCAGGTACCAGCACAGCCACAGGGGAGTAGAGCACTGATTGGGCTTTTGGGGTTCCTGATTCCAGGACTTGATTCTTGGATGGCATTTCTGGACTTGCCCTAGGCCAGAGGGGAGCCCACTGCCCTGAAGTGTGAGTCCCAGGCCAGGCAGCATTCATGACAAGCTGACTTAAGAGACCTTGAGCCTTAAGGGAACATCTATGGTAGTCTGGCAGTACTCCTCACAGCCTAGGGTGGTGGTGGCTAAGAGGCGAGGCTCTGATTTTGAAAAGAGGAGGGAAGAGTGAAAAGGACTGCATCTTGTGGTTTGAGGGCTAGCTCAGCTGCAATACAATAGGACACCAGGTAGACTTCTAAGTTTTTGACTCTAGTCCACGACTCCTGGGTGGCACTTATGGACCCAGATGGGTCCTGGGTGACCTTGCTGCCCTGAAGGAAAGGGGACAAGCCTGGCTGGCTTTTTCACCTGCTCATTGTCGTCCCAGGGCCTTGAGTGAACATAGGCAGTAGTCAGGGAGTGGTTACAGCAGGCCTTGGGTGAGACCCAGTGTTGTGCTGGCTTCAGGTCTCACTCAATGCAGTAATAGTGGTGGTGGCCATAAGGGTGCTTGTGTCACTCGACTCCCAGCTTTAGGTGGCTCAAAACAGAGAGAGAGACTGTATGTTTGGGAGAAAGTACGAGAAAAGAACAAGAGTCTCTGCCTGGTAATCCAGAGAATTCTCTCAGATCTTGTCCAAGACCAGCAAGGCAGTACTTTCAAGAGTCTGCAAGAACCATAGTGTTACTGGGGTGTCCCCTAAAGAGGATAGAGCTTAGATCACAACACCCAAGTCCTTTAAAATATATGGAAAGCCTTCCCAAGAATGATGGCTACAAATAAGCTCAAACAGTGAAGACTACAATAAATACCTAACTCTTTAATATTTAGACACCAAACAACATCTGCTAGCATCAACACCATCTTGGAAAACATGACCTTACCAAATAAACTAAATAAGGCACCAGGGACCAATCCTGGAGAAACAGAGATATGTGACCTTTCAGACAGATAATTCAAAATAGCTGTATTGATGAAACTCAAAGAAATTCAAGATAACACAGAGAAGGAATTCAGAATTCTGTCAGATAAATTTAACAAAGAGGTTAAAATAATTTACAAGAATCCAGCAGAAATTCTGGAGCTGAAAAATGAAATTGGGATATTGAAGAATACATCAGGGTCCTTTAATAGGAGAATTAATCAAGCAGAAGAAAGAGACAGTGAACTTGAAGACAGGCTTGAAATTCATATTTGAATTTGAAAATATGTAGTCAGAGGATAAAAAAAGAAAAAAGAATAAAAAACAATGAAGTGTGCCTACAGGATCTAGAAAATAGCCTCAAAGGGGCAAATCTAAGAGTTATTAGCCTTGAAGGGGCAGACAAAGAGATAGGGGTAGAAAATTTATTCAAAGGAATAATAGCAGAGAACTTCCCAAATGTAGAGAAAGATATTAATATCAAAGTACAAGAAGGTTATAGAACAGAAAGCAGATTTAACCCAAAGAAGACTATCTTAGGCATTTAATAATCAAATTCCTAAAGGTCAAGGATAAAGAAAGGGTTCTAAAAGCAGCAAGAGAAAATAAATAACACAAAATGGAACTCCAATATGTCTGGCAGCAGACTTTTCAGTGGAAACCTTACAGGCCAGGAGACAGTGGCATGGCATATTTAAAGTGCCAAAGAAGAAAAACTTTTACCCTGGAATAGTATAGCTAGTGAAAATATCCTTCAAACATCAGGGAGAAATAAGGGCTTCCCCAGACAAACAAAAGCTGAGGGATTTTATCGATACCTGACTTGTCCTACAAGAAATCCTAAAGAGAGTACTTCAATCAGAAAGAAAATGACATTAATGAGCAATAAATAATCATCCGAAGGTACAAAACTCACTGGTAATAGTGAGGACACAGAAAAACACAGAATATTATAAAACTGTTACTGTGGTGTGTAAACTACTCTTCTCCTAAGTAGAAAGATTAAATGATGAACCAATAAAAAATATTAACTACAACAACTTTTCAAGACATAGTACAATAAGATATAAATAGAAACAACAAAACGTTAAAATGTGGGGGGATGAAGTTAAAGCATAGAATTTTTATTAGTTTTCTTTTTGTTTATGCAAATAGAGTTAAGTTGTTATCAGGCTAAAATAATGGGTATAGATAATATTTGCAATCCTCGTGGTAACCTCGAACCAAAAAATCATACAATGGATACACAAAAAATAAAAAGCAAGAAACTAAATCATATCACTAGAGAAAATAACCATCACTAAAGGAAGACAGGAAGGAAAGAAAAAAAGAAGACAAGATCAGAAAACAAATAACAAAATGGCAGGAGTAAATCCTTACTTATCAATAATAACATTTAATGTAAATGGACTAAACTCCCCAATCAAAAGACACAGCCTGGCTGAATAGATGAAAAAACAAGATCCATTGATCTTTTGCCTACCAGAAACATACTTCGCCTACAAAGACACACGTAGACTGAAAATAAAGGGATGGCAAAAATATTCTATGCCAATGAAAACCAAAAAAGAGCAGAAGTCACTATGCTTATATCAGACAAAATTGATTTCAAGACCAAAACTATAAGAAGAAGCAAAGAAGTTCACAATATAATGAAAAAGGAGTCAATTTAGCAAGAGGATATAACAATTTCAAATATATATGCAGCCAACACTGGAGCACCCAGATATATAAAGGAAATATTATTAAAGCCAAAGAGAGAGATATCCCTCATTACAGCTGAAGACTTCCACGCCCCACTCTCAGCATCAGACAGATCTTCAGACAAAAAATCAATAAAGAAACATCAGGCTTAATTTGTGCTGTAGATCAAATGGAGCTAATAGATATTTGCAAAATATTTTATTCAAGAGCTACAGAATACAACTCTTCTCCTCAGCACATGGATCATTCCCAAGGATAAACCATATGCTAGGTCACAAAAGCAGTCTTCAAATATTCAAAAAAAAATTGAAATAGTATCAAGCAACTTTTCTGACTACAATGGAGTAAAACTAGAAATTAATAACAAGAGGAATTTTGGGGAAGATACAAATACATGGAAATTAAACAATATGTTCCTGAATGACCAGTGGATCAATGAAGAAATTAAGAAGGAAATTGAAAAATTTCTTGAAACAAATAATAATGGGAATACAACATACCAAAACCTATGGGATACAGCAAAAGCAGTACTAAGAGGGACGTTTATAGCTACAAATGCCTACATCAAAAAAGAGGAAAAACTTCAAATAAACAATCTAATGATGCAGCTTAAAGAACTAGAAAAGCAAAAATAAACCAAACCAAAAATTAGAAGAAGAAAAGAAATAATAAAAATCAGAGCATAAATCAATGAAATTGAAATGAATAAAACAGTACAAAAGATCAATGAAACAAAAAGTTGGTTTTTTGAAAAGATTTTTAAAAATGACAAACCTATAACCAGACTAAGAAAAAAAGAGAGAAGATACAAATCAATAAAATCAGAGATGAAAAAGAAGACATTATGACTGATACTGCAGAAATTCAGAGGATCATTAGTGGCTACTATAAGCAACTATATGCCAGTAAATTGGAAAATCTAGAGGAAATGGACAAATTCCTAGACACATACAACATACCAAAACTGAATGAGGAAGAAATCCAAAACCTGAACAATAATAACAAGTAACAAGATTGAAGCCATAATAAAGAAAAAGCCCAAGACCCAATGGCAGCATCACTGCTGAATTCTATCAAACATTTAAAGAAGAATTAATACAAATACTACTCAAACTATTCCAAAAAAATAGAGGAGGAAATACTTCCAAACTCATTCAGTTAGGCCAGTATTACCCTATACCAAAACAAGATAAAGACACATCAAAGAAAGAAAACTACAGGCCAATATTCCTGATGAATACTCATGCAAAAAATCCTCAATAAAATACTAGCAAACTGAATTCAACAAAACACTAGAAAGATCATTCATCAT
The DNA here is from genome assembly GCF_028858775.2 of Pan troglodytes. Classification (NCBI taxonomy): domain Eukaryota; kingdom Metazoa; phylum Chordata; class Mammalia; order Primates; family Hominidae; genus Pan; species Pan troglodytes. The sequence continues at coordinate 131,773,513 of NC_072421.2, forward strand.
GACCAAGTGGGATTTATCCCTGGGATGCAAGGATGGTTCAACATATGCAAATCAATCAATGTGATACATCTTATCAACAGAATGAAGGATAAAAACCATATGATCATTTCAATTGATGCTGAACAAGCATTTGATAAAATTCAGCATCCCTTCATGATGAAAACCTAAAAAAAACTGGGGATAGAAAGAACATACCTCAACATAGTAAAAGCCATATATGACAGATCCACATCTAGTATCATACCAAATGGAGAAAAACTGAAAGTCTTTCCTCTAAGATCTGGCCCACTGTCACCACTGTTATTCAACATAGTACAGGAAGTCCTGGCTATAGCAATCAGACAAGAGAAATATATAAAGTATATCCAAATTGGAAAGTCAAATTATCATTCTTTGCCAATGATATGATCTTATATTTGGAAAAACCTAAAGACTCCACAAGAAAACTATCAGAACTGATAAATTCAGTAAAGTTACAGGATACAAAATCAACATACAAAAGTCAGTAGCATTTCTATATGCCAACAGTGAACAATGTGCAAAAGAAATTTAAAAAGTAATCCCATTTACAATAGCCATACATAAAATTAAATACCTAGGAATTAACAAAACGTGAAATATTTCTATAATAAAAACTATAGGCTGGGCATGATGGCTCACACCTGTAATCCCAGCACTTTGGGAGGTCAACGTGGGCAGATCACTTGAGGTTAGGAGTTCGAGACCAGCCTGCCCAACATGGAGAAACCCCGTCTCTACTAAAAATACAAAAATTAGCTGGGCATGGTGGCTGGCACCTGTAATTCCAGCTACTCGGGAGGCTGAGGCAGGAGAATCATTTGAACCCAGGAGATGGAGGTTGCAGTGAGCCAAGATCGCACCACTGCACTCCAGCCTGGGTGACAGAGTGAGAGTTTGTCAAAAAAAAAAAAAAAACACTATAAGACACTCATGAAAGAAATTAAAAGGACACCAAAAAAATGGAAAAATATTACATGTTCATTGATTGGAAGAATCAATATTGTTAAAATTTCCATACTACCCAAAGCAATCTACAGATTCAATGCAATCCCTGTCAAAATACCAAGGACATTCTTCACAGGAATAGAAAAGTCTATCCTAAAATTCATAGGAACCACAAAAGACCCAGAATAGCCAAAGCTATCCCAAGCAAAAAGAACAAAGCTGGAGGAATCACATTACCTGACTTCAAATTATAGTACGGAGCTATAGTAACCAAAACAGCATGGTACTGGCATAAAAACAGACACGTAGACCAATGGAACAGAACAGAGAACCCAGAAACAAATCCACACGCCTACAGTGAACTCATTTTTGACAGAGGTGCCAAGGTATACACTGGGGAAAAGACAGTCTCTTCAATACATGGTGCTGGAAAACTGGATATTCATATGCAGAAGAATGAAACTAGACCCCTATCTCTCACCATATACAAAAATCAAAGCAAAATTGATTAAAGACTTGAATCTAAGATCACAAACTATGAAACTACTACAAGAAAACGTTGGGAAAATGCTCCAGGACATTGGTCTGGGCAAAGATTTATTGAGCAATATCCCACAAGCACAGGCAACCCAAGCAAAAATGGTATCACATCAAGTTAAAAAGCTTCTGCACAAATGGTATCACATCCATTTAAAAAAAGCTTCTGCACAGCACAGGATACAATCAACAAAGTGAATAGGCAACCCAAAGAATGGGAGAAAATATTTGTGAACTACCCATCTGACAAAAGATTAATTAACCAGAATATCTAAGGAGCTCAAGCAATTCTATAGGAAAAAAAAATAATAATCCTATGAAAAAAATGAGTAAAAGTATTGAATAGACATTTCTCAAAAGAAGACATACAAATGGCAAACAGGCATTTGAAAAGGTGTTCAACATCATTAATCATCAGAGAAATGCATATCGACACTACAATGAGATACCATCTCACCCCAGTTAAAGTGGCTTTTATCCGAAAGACAGGCAATAGCAACTGCTGGTGAGGATGCATAGAAAAGAGAACTCTGGAACACTGTTGGTGGAAATGTAAATTAGTACAGTCACTATGGATAACAGTTTGGAAGTTCCTCAAAAAAATAAAAATTGAGCTACCATATGATCCAGCAATCCCACTGTTGGGTGTATACCTGAAAGAAAGCAAAACAACATATCACAGAGATATCTGCACACCTATGTTTGTTGCAGCACTGTTTACAATAGCTAAGGTTAGGAATCAACCTAAGTGTCCATCAACAGATGAATGGATAAAGAAAATGTGGTACGTACACACAATGAAGTACTGTTCAGCCATGAAAAGAATGAGATCCAGTCATTTGCAGCAACATGAATGGAACTAGAGATCATTATGTTAAGTGAAATAAGCCAGGTACAGAAAGACAAACATCATATTTTCTCACTTATTCGTGGGATTGAAAAATCAAGACAATTGAACTCATGGAGATAGAAAGTAGAAGGAGGGTTACCAGAGGCTGGGAAGGGTAATAGGGGACTGGCAAGGAGATGGGGATGGTTAATGGGTGCAAAAAATAAGAAGAATGAATAAAACCTACTATTTGATAGCACAATAGGGTGACTATAGTCAATAATAATTGTACATTTTTAAAAAACTTAGAGTGTAATTGGATTGTTTGTAACTCAAAGGATAAATGTTTCAGGGGATGGGTACCCCATTCTCCATGATGTGCTTATTTTACATTGCATGCCTGTATCAAAACACCTCATGTATCCCATAAATATATACACCTTTTATGTACCCACAAAAATAAAAAAATAAACAAAAATATTTTTAAAAATAAGAAAAAGATTATACATCATGACCGGATGGGATTTATCCTTGGTATGCAAGGTTGGCCCAACATATGCAAATCAATTATGCATGCACCACATGAATAGAATGAAAAATAAAAATCACCTGATTATCTCAATGGATGCAGAAAAAGCATTTGACTAAATTCAACACCGTTTATTATAAAAATTCTTAACAACAGTATGGAAGAACTGTATTTCAACATAATAAAGGCCATATATGACAAGCCCACAGCTGACATTATACTAAATGGAGAAAAATTGAAAGTGTTTCCTCTAAGATCAGCAATAAGACAGGTATGCCCACTCTTGCCACCTCGATTCAACATACTGCTGGAAGTCCTATCCAGAGCAATTAAATATTTAAAAAGAAATAAAAATAATCCAAATGGGAAAGGAAGACGTAAAATTGTCTCTGTTTGCAGATGATATTATTCTATATATACAAAACCTTAAAAATTCTGCAAAAAATCTGTTTGAACTAATAAATGAGCTCAATAAAGTAGTTGTGTTTCTACACACTAACAACAAACCATCCAAAAAGCAATTAAGGGGCCGGGGGTGGTGGCTCACACCTTTAATCCCAGCACTTTGGGAGGCCAAGGCGGACAGATCACCTGAGGTCAGGAGTTTGAGAGCAGCCTGGCCAACATGACAAAACCCCATCTCTACTAAAAATACAAAAATTATCCAGGCATGGTGGTGGGTGCCTGTAATCCCAGCTACTCGGGAGGCTGAGTCAGGAGAATCACTTGAACCCAGGAGGCGGAGGTTGCAGTGAGCTGAGATTGCACCATTGCACTCCAGCCTGGGCAACAAGAGCGAAACTCCATCTCAAAAAAAAAACAAAAAAAAAAACAATTAAGTAAATAATGTAATTTAAAATAGCATTGAAAAGAATAAAATATTTAAGAATAAACTTAACCAAGGAGGTGAAAGACTTGTACACTGAAAACCACAAAACATTGTTGAAAGAAATTAAAGACACTAACAAATGAAAAGGTATCCTGTGTCCATGGATTAGAATACTTAATATTGTGAAAGTGTGCACACTAACAAAAGCAGTCTACGAAATTAATGCTAAAATAGGAAAAGCAATAATAAAATTCACGTAGATCCACAAAAGACCAAGAATGGCCAAAATCAACAGAGTAAAAAGGCAATCTACAAAAGGGGAGAAATATTTGCAAACCATATATCTGGTAAGAGATTCTTTGCCAAAATATATAAGGAACTCCTTCAACTCTAAAGCAAAACATAAATAAATAAATAAATAGTCAAAGGACTTGAACATATATTTCTCCAAAGAAGGCATATAAATGACCAACAGGCATGTAAATAGATGTTCAACATCGTTATCAGGGAAGTGCAAATCAAAACTAGAATGAGATCTCACCTTATACCTGCTTTCATAGCTATTATACTATATAAAAAATAAGATAAAATGTGCCGGCAAAATGGAGAAATTGGGACTCTGTACACTGTCGGTTGGGAGTATACAATGGTGCAACAGCTATGGAAAGCAATATGAATAGTCCTCAAAATATTAAAATTAGAGCTAACATATGATCCAGCTATCTCACTTCTGCGTATATATACAAAGGAATTGAAATAAAGATCTTTAAAAATTTATTTTTTATGTTTCAGTTTTTTACAAACCCAGGCTGGGTGGAGAAATAAAGATCTTAAAGAGGTCTGCATTCTCATGTTCACTGCAGCAGTATTCATAATAGCTAATATAAAGAAATAACCCACATGTCTATTGACAGATGAATGGATAAAGAAAATGTGGTATATGCACTCAATGGAATATTATTCAGCTTTAAAAAGGAAGAAAATCCTATCTCAAAATAGCTAAAGGGGGATTTTCTATGCTCCCACCACCAAGAATGTTTGAGGTGATAGATATGCTAATTACCCCAATTCAATTATTTGTTACACAATGTATATGTGTATTGAAACATCATATTGTACCCCATAAATATATACAATTATTATGTGTCAGGTAAAAACAGCATTTTAAAAAAGGTGTTAGGTATGTATATTGTATGCCTAGAATAACCACTTAAAAAACTATGCAATGATATATGCTCAAAAACACTGTAGATAAATAAATATTTACTTGTAAAAAGTGTTCAGATATGTTGCAGGAATGTATGGAGAAGAAAACAGAGGAACAAAAAAGAAAACAAGCAAGATGACATGAAAAATGGCAGCATAGAGGAAACCAGGGTTCTACCATACGCCAAAAGTAACTAATGAATTGGCAAAAACTGTCAGAATGAACTTTTACAGAACTCCAGAATATACTAAAAAATTACTATGACTAGGAAAATGATTAATTTTTTAAAACCCCTGCTTCTCTGTAGTAAGAGTGTTGTGGTATTTAAAATTGCTTGCTTACAGCACATCAAAAAGCTTATCCACCAAGATCAAGTGGGCTTCATCCCTGGGATGCAAGGCTGGTTCAACATACGCAAATCAATAAATATAATCCATCACATAAACAGAACCAAAGACAAAAACCACATGATTATCTCAATAGATGCAGAAAAGGCCTCTGACAAAATTCAACAGCCCTTCATGCTAAAAACTCTCAATAAACTCGGTATTGATGGGACGTATCTCAAAATAATAAGAGCTATTTATGACAAACCAACAGCCAATATCATACTGAATGGGCAAAAACTGGAAGCATTCCCTTTGAAAACTGGCACAAGACAGGGATGCCCTCTCTCACCACTCCTATTCAACATAGTGTTGGAAGTTCTGGCCAGGGCAATCAGGCAGGAGAAAGAAATAAAGGGTATTCAATTAGGAAAAGAGGGAGTCAAATTGTCCCTGTTTGCAGATGACATGATTGTATATTTAGAAAACCCCATCGTCTCAGCCCAAAATCTCCTTAAGCTGATAAGCAACTTCAGCAAAGTCTCAGGATACAAAATCAATGTGCAAAAATCACAAGCATTCTTACACACCAATAACAGACAAACAGAGAGCCAAATAATGAGTGAACTCCCATTCACAATTGCTTTATTATTTTTTTTTTCCCAGAAAACAGAGTCATTTTATTTGGGAGTTCTCATCCGGGATTGTGATCAGAACAGAAGATAGAAACATCAGAATGGTGAGTATAGAGTAAACTTCAAATCTGTCCTTTAATTTCAAGTTTCTCTTCAAACTGGTTTCCTTTCATGGAGAACCTCACCATCACATGAGGCTGGGGGATGCCCTGGAGCAGCTGAGAATTTCTGGCCAGGACACACCCTGATGTTATTCAAAGGCTTCTGGACTGAACACAGCCTCTGGCACAATTGCTTTAAAGAGAATAAAATACCTAGTAATCCAACTTAACAAAGGATGTGAAGGACCTCTTCAAGGAGAACTACAAACCACTGCTCAACAAAATAAAAGAGGACACAAACAAATGGAAGAACATTCCATGCTCATGGATAGGAAGAATCAGTATGGTGAAAATGGCCATACTGCCCAAGGTAATTTATAGATTCAATGCCATCCCCATCAAGCTACCAATGACTTTCTTCACAGAATTGGAAAAAACTACTTTAAAGTTCATATGGAACCAAAAAGGGAGCCCACATTTCCAAGACAATCCTAAGCAAAAAGAACAAAGCTGAAGGCATCACGCTACCTGACTTCAAACTATACTACAAGGCTACAGTAACCAAAACAGCACGGTACTGGTACCAAAACAGAGATACAGACCAATGGAACAGAATAGAGGCCTCAGAAATAATACCACACATCTACAACCATCTGATCTTTGACAAACCTGACAAAAACAAGAAATGGGGAAAAGATTCCCTACTTAGTAAATGGTGCTGGGAAAACTGGCTAGCCGTATGTAGAAAGCTGAAACTGGATCCCTTCCTTACACCTTATACAAAAATTAATTTAAGATGGATTAAAGGCTTAAATGTTAGACCTAAAACCATAAAAACCCTAGAAGAAAACCTAGGCAATACCATTCAGGCCATAGGCATGGGCAAGGACTTCATGACTAAAACACCAAAAGCAATGGCAACAAAAGCCAAAATTGACAAATGGGATCTAATTAAACTAAAGAGCCTCTGCACAGCAAAAGAAACTGCCATCAGAGTGAACAGGCAACCTACAGAATCGGAGAAAATTTTTGCAATCTAACCATCTGACAAAGGGCTAATATCCAGAATCTACAAAGAACTTAAACAAATTTACAAGAAAAAGTCAACCGCATCAAAAAGTGGGCAAAGGATATGAAGAGACACTTTTCAAAAGAAGACATTTATGCAGCCAACAGGCACATGAAAAAATGCTCATCATCACTGGTCATCAGAGAAATGCAAATCAAAACCACAGTGGGATACCATCTCACACCAGTTAGAATGGCAATCATTAAAAAGTCAGGAAACAACAGGTGCTGGAGAGGATGTGGAGAAATAGGAACACTTTTACACTGTTGGTGGGACTGTAAACTAGTTCAACCATCGTGGAAGACAGTGTGGCGATTCCTCAAGGATCTAGAACTAGAAATACCATTTGACCCAGCCATCCCATTACTGGGTATATACCCAAAGGATTATAAATCATGCTGCTATAAAGACACATGCACACGTATGTTTATTGTGGCACTATTCACAATAGCAAAGACTTGAACCAACCCAAATGTCCATCAATGATAGACTGGATTAAGAAACTGTAGCACATATACACCATGGAATACTATGCAGCCATAAAAAAGGATGAGTTCATGTCCTTTGTAGGGACGTGGATGAAGCTGGAAACCATCATTCTGAGCAAACTATCACAAGGACAGAAAACCAAACTCTGCATGTTCTTACTCATAGGTGGGAATTGAACAATGAGAACATGTGGACACAGGGCGGGGAACATCACACACCAGGGCCTGTCGTGGGGTGGGGGGATGGCAGAGGGATAGCATTAGGAGAAATACCTAATGTAAATGACGAGTTAATGGGTGCAGCAAATCAACATGGCACATGTATACATATGTAACAAACCTGCACGTTGTGCACATGTACCCTAGAACTTAAAGTATTTTAAAAAAGAAATGAATAAAATAATTCAATAATGAAAAAAAAATGCTTGCTTACCATCCCCCACACCCCAGATGGTGGCAGCTGTGAGAATGGCAGCCTGTACTCTTAGTGCAAGTTCCCAGTGCCAGAGGAAGCAATATAGACCTTATCCTCAAAGAATTGTAGTTGTGAGTCTCAACCTGTCTGGCAGCTTCCTTAAGGACTAGCACAAAAGTTTGCCTTTGTTTTGCCTCACTCAGAGCTTTCCCAGGGCTGGAACGGCTTCTCATGTGGCTTTTGCTGAAATCATTTAAAGCACAGATATTGTCTTCCATAGTCTGGGTCAAGGGACAACAGTGAACAGACAGACCAAAAAGCTAAAGAAAGTGGAGATTGAAAAAGGAGATACAGGCAGAAATAAGGGCTTTTGAAAGATGATTCATATAATGTGGAATTGAGAAAGTCACAGGTATACCCAAGGCTGGACACGTGCTCAGGAAAGACCTGAGAAGGTCTTCAGCTATGACTGGCTTTCAGTCTCCACATGAACAGGAAGTGAAAGATAAGACTGAATTTTAAACAATCTGGCTACAATTTGCAAAGACTAGAATAGTACTTTTTTTCCTTTTTCATTTTTTTCTTTTTCTTTATATTTATTTATTTATTTATTTATTTGAGACAGGGCCTCACTCTGTCACCCAGGCTGGAGTGCAGTGGCACAATCACAGCATATTGCAGCCTCAACCTCCTAAGCTCAAGCAATCCTCCCTCCTCAGCCTCCCAAGTAGCTGGGACCACAGGCACACATCACCACACCCAGCTAATTTTTGTATATTTTGTAGAGATGGGATTTCATTACATTGCCAAGCTGCTCTTGAACTCCTGGGCTCACTCAATCTGCTCACCTTGGCCTTCCAAAGTGCTGGGATTACAGGTGTGAGCTACTGTGCCCAGGCATTTTCTTTTTCTTTCTTTCTTTTTATTTATTTATTTATTTTTTTGAGAGAGGGTCTTACTCTGTCACCCAGCTGGAGTGCAGTAGAGAGATCACGACTTACTGCATCCTTGACCTGTGCTTAGGTGATCCTCCTGCCTCAGCCTCTTGAGTAGCTGGGACCACAGGCATGCACCACCATGCCTGGTTATTTTTTTTTATTATTTGTAGAGACACAGTCTCACTGTGTTGCCCAGGCTGGTCTGGAACTCCTGAGTTCAAGTGATCCTCCTGCCTCAGCCTCCCGAAGTGCTGGGATTACAAGCATGAGTCACCATGCCTGGCCCATGGTTTTCTTTTTAAATATTTCTTTTATCTTCTCTTCTTTTCTTGCTTCCTTCATTCCTTTCTTTCCTTCTTTTTTTTTTTTCCTCAGACATTTAAGATAACTCTGTCAAACACTAGCTAACCACTATGGTAATAAGACACAGATGTCAGTGGCAACATATAAGAAAAAAATGCAGATTTTACAGATAGTTTAGAAAAGTCATGAAATAAGCCAACAACAACAACTTATAAAAAACAGCAACAACAAACCATGGAGAAGGAGGAGAATCTTATGTCCACAGTTGCCACATTACAGTGCTCCAAATGTCTAGTATTCAACAAAAAATTATGAGGCATGCAGGAAAACAAGAAAATATGGTTGATTCACAGGAAAAAAAGACAAATTAATAGAAACTGTCTATGAGGAAGCCCAGGCATTGGACTTACTAGACAAAGACTTTAAATGAAAATATGATCAAAGAGCTAAAGAAAACAAAGAACAAAAGAAAACCAGGAAATTGGTGTCTCAAAAAATAGGGAATGTCAGTAAAGAAGTAGAAATTACAGAAAGAAACCAAATGGAAATTCTGGAGCTGAAAAATATGGTAATGGAAATAAAAAATCACTACGTGGGTTACAACAGCAGATGTGAAATGGCCAAAAAAAAAATGAATCAGTGAACATGAAGACAGACCAATTGAGAGCATCCAATCTGAAAAGCAGGATGAGAACAGAATGAAAAAGAAAATGAACAGAGCCTAAAACCTGTGTGACACCATCAAGCATACTAGCATACATATAATAGGAGTTCTACTGGGAGAGAAGAGAAAGGACAGAAAGAATGTGTTAGAAATAGTGGCAAAATCTTCCCAAATTTGATGAAAGACATGAATTTACATATCCAGGAAGTTCAACAAATTTAAAAGATTCACACCTAAATACATTGTAGTCATATTGCTGAAAGCAAAAACAAAGAGGAAATCTTGAAAGTAGCAAGAAATAAGCTACTCATCACATATAGGGGATCTTCTATGATTTTAACAGCTGATTCCTCTCTGAATCCAAGGAGGCCAAAAGAAAGTAGGATTTAAAGTACAGATCATGGCCAGTCACAGTGGCTCATACTTGTAATTCCAGCACTTTAGGAGGCCAAGGTGGGAGGATCACTTGAGCCCAGGAGTTTGAGACCAGCCTGGGCAACATGGCAAAACCCTATCTCTACAAAAAATACAAAAATTAGCCGACATGTTGGCATGCACCTGTAGTCCCAGCTACTCAGGAGGCTGAGGTGGGAGGATTGCCTGAGCCCAGAAGCTGCGATCATGCCACTGCACTCCAGCCTGGGTGACAGAGTGAGATCTTGTCTCAAAAATAAAAATACAAAATAAAAAGTGCGGATCATATATGTGATATGAGTCTTATATCCAGAGTTTATGAAGAACTCTCCCAACTCAATAATAAAGACAAAAAAAAAACAATTTTTAAATGATCAAACCATCTGAATAGTCATTTCTCCTCAGAAGATGTATGAATGACCAATAAGCACAGGAAAAGATTCCTAACAAAATTATTCATCTAAGAAATGCAAATCAAATCTATAATAGAATGTGGTTCATACCCACTTCATGCTCAAAAAAATGACAATAATAAAACTGAAATAATAACAAGTGTCAATGGGGAAGTGGAGAAATTGGAACCTTCAAACATTGCCAGTGGGTATGTAGATGGGGCAACCATGCTAGAAAACGGTCTGTAAGTTTTTCAAAATGTTAAACATACAATTGCCATGTGATACAGTAATTCCACTTCTGGGGATATACCCAAAGGAACTGAAAATGGTACTAAAATTAATGCTTCTAAAAAATGTTCATAGTAGCACTATTCACAATAAAATCCAAAGCAAGAAACAATTCAAATACATAAAATAATGAATGAATTAACAAAATGTGATACATCATTAGAATGGAATATTATTGAGCTATAAAAAGAAATGAAGTGAGGTGGGTGCAATGGTTCATGCCTGTAATCCTAATGTTTTGGGAGGCTGAGTGGGAGGATTGCTTGAGGCAGGAGTTTGAGACCAGCCTGGGCAACATAGCAAGATCTTGTCTCTACAAAAAATAAAAATAAAAAAATTTAGCCAGGCATGGTGGCACCTGCCTGTAGTCCTAGCTACTCAGGAAGCTAAGGTAGGAGGATTGCTAGAGCCCAAGAGCTCAAGGCTGCAGTGAGCTGTGATCACACCACTGCACCTCCAGCCTAGGCAATGGAGTGACACCTTGTCTCTTAAAAAAAAAAAAAAGTAATGAAGTTGTCAGCAAGTTGGCAGAATAGGAGGTAACTGGTTTCAGTATTCCCCCACCTCCACAGAAATTCCAACTAACAGCTATCTACAGATAAGAACACCTTTGTGAAAAATCTCAAAACTTGTGAATGACACTGTCACCTCCTTGTGGACCATAGAACCAAGAAAAGCAAAAAAACTCACCTTGTAAGGGTGATACCAACCAATAACCAATACTGACACACAAAGCCAATCTAGTCACTCCCAAAAAGGTGATCAGCAGTTCTATTAGGCTTGAATTCCTAGCCAGCCACCCTGCCCAGCCTCAGATCCCATCCCAAGGCTCCACCCAGGTGGACTGTAAACCACCAGAGTGCACTTCTGTGAAGCATAGCCACTGGCCACATCTAATACATCTAAATACATCTAATACATCTGATCATGTCTAAATAAAGACTCTGACCAGTGTCTAAGCTCCACATGGTCAGGGCAACACCCACCACCATACACTTCTGCAGAGTATAGCCACTGGCCCTGCATGACCCAGAAGTCTGAATAGAGACTTGGCCTAGCCTCTAAGTTCACCTTGAGGCTCCACCTAGGCAAGGAGACAGCTGCCATCATGCACTACTGCAGACTATAGCCATTGGCCCTGCCCAGGTCAGGAGTCCAAAGAGAGACTCAGCCCAGCCTCTAAGCTCACCCCAAGGCTCTGCCCAGGCAGGGAGAGACCCACCACCACTTCTGCAGGGCATGGCCCCTGGCCTTGCTTGACCCTGGACTCTAAATAGAGATGTGGCCCAGCATCAGAGCACAGCTAGAGTGCCCCAGAGCAGCAAGGCAAGCAACAACTGATGTGCCTGTGAACCGTAGTCACTGGTCCCGCCCAACCCAGAAATCTGAACAGTAACTTGGCCCAGCCTCAGAGTTCAGCAAAAGGATACACCCAGGCAGAGAGACAAGCCTGAAACATGCATTTCTGCAGAGCATAATCTTCGGTCACACCCATCCTGAGAAGCCAAGCAGTGACAACACCCAACTTGGAGCCCAGTGTGCAGCCCTGCCCAACTTCAGAATACAAACAGCAGTACTGTCAAGTAAGGGAATACTGACTGCAATCCTGCCTGATCAAAGGCAACTGCAGTGCCCTGGCACCAGCTCTACCTGACCTCAGAGACTAGCCAGTGGTCCCTTCATACAGCAGAGTCCAGCCAAGTGCACCACCTGATCTCAGAGCACACGAAGTGACCCTACCTAACTAGAGAACCCACCAGAAAGCTATGCCTGCCCATGGTCATTACCAGCTGGCCCACTAAGAATCCCACGTTAAGGCTGGGTGTGATGGTTCACGCCTGTCATGCCAGCACTTTGGGAGGCCAAGGCAGGCAGATCACAAGGTCAAGAGATTGAGACCATTCTGGCCAACATGGTGAAATGCCGTCTCTACTAAAAATACAAAAATTAGCTGGGCGTGGTGGTGTGAGCCTGTAATCCCAGCTACTCGGGAGGCTGAGACAGGAGAATCATTTAAACCTGGGAGGCGGAGGTTTCAGTGAGCCAAGATTGCGCCACTGCACTCCAGCCTGGTGACGCAGCGAGACTCTGTTTCAAAAAAAAAAATTAAAAAAAAGAACCCCAAGCTAAAAAAAAGAAAGAAAGAAATTCCAGACTAGACTAAATAGTGAAGGCCTATGCCTGCCAAGGAACACCTGTATAAAGGCAGGAACAGGTGGCCATTTTCTCAAATGTGCAGACACCCACATAATAACACAAGGATTACAAAGAATCTGGGAATTATGATACCACCAAAGGAAACTAAAGCTTCAATAACAAACCCTAAAGAAATAGAGAGCTATAAAGTGACTGACAAAGAATTAAGAAAACCCTCTTAAAGATCACTGAACTGTAAGAAAATAGGGACAGAAAATTCAATAAAATGTAGAATACAATACACTAACAAAAAGAGAAGTTTGACCCCCAAAATATCTAATTAAAAAAATCCAAATAGAAATCCTAGAGATGAAGGATTAGCTGAATTGAAAATTTTAATAGAAATCTTCAACAGCAGGCTTGATTAAGCAAAAGAATCAGTGAGCTTGAAGACAGGACATTTGAAATTATCCAAACAGAGGACCAAAAAATAAAAAAAAAAAGCCTGTGGGAATTATGGAACACCATCAAGAGAACTACCTTTTCCTAATAGAAATTTCACAAGAAGAGAGAGAAAATAATCAAAAAGCCTATTTTTTAAAAAGGTGGTAGAAAATTTCCCAAATTTGGGGAAAGATGCCAACATACAAGTACAGGAAGCGTAGAGGCTTCCAATAAAATTCAACACAAAGAGAAGTTCACCAAGGCACATCATAATTAAACTATCAATAATCAAACAACAAATTAGGAAAGTGTCAAGAAGTAAGAAACATATTACATATAAGGGAGCCACAATACGTCTATCAGCTGATTTATCAGCAAAAACCAGGAAAGAGTGGGATAATATACTGAAAGTACAGAAAGAAAAAAAACCTGCCAGCCAAAACTACTCTACCTGGCAAAGCTGTCCTTCAGAAATAAAGGAGAGATAAAGCATTCACCAGAAAAACAAAAGCTGAGGAGCTCATCACCACCAGACCTGTCTTATAAGAAATGAGAAAGGGAATTTTTCAAGCAGAAAGACAGACACTAATAAGTAACATGAAAACATAAAAGTACAAAATTTAATTGTATAAGTAATACATAGTCATACTCAAAATACTCTAATACTGTAATGGTGGTATATAAATTGAGAGAAGATTCAAATAAAATCAGAAATAAAAGAGGAGACATTACAATTGACATTCTAGAAATAAAAGAATAATAAGAAATTCTTGTGAACAATTATACCCCAACAAATTGGATAACCTAGAAGAAATTAATAAATTCCTAGACACATACAATTTAACAAGACTGAATCATGAAGAAATAGAAAATCTGACCAGACCAATATGAATAGGAAATGGAATCAGTAATGATAAGTTGCTGATTAAAGAAAGCCCAGGGCCGGATGGCTTCATGCCTGATTAGTACCATTCTCAAACTCTTTCCAAAAAAAAAAAAACTGAAGAGGAGGGAGCACTTACAAACTCATTTTAAGAGGCCAGCATTACACTGATAACCAATGACAGACAAGGACACTACAACAAAGAAAATTACAGGTTAATATCACTGAGGAATAAGGATGCAAAAATTCTCAACAACATAGTAGCAAATGAAATTCAAAGCACGTTAAAAGGATCATTCACCATGATCAAGTGGGATTTATCCCTAGGATGCAAGGATGGTTCCTCATATGCAAATTTAGAAATGTGATACACCACATTAATAGAATAGAGGATTAAAAACATGATTAAGTAGATGCAGAAAAAAACATTTGACAAAATTCAACATGTTTTTATGATTTAAAACAACTCTTAACAAATTAGGTATAAAAGAGATGTACTTCAACACAATAAGGCCATATATAACAAACCCACAGCTGACATCATACACAAAGATAAAAAGTTGAGAGCTTTTCTTCTAAGGTCAGGAACAAGACAAGAATGCCCCCCTTTACCACTCTATTCTCTATAATATTGGAAGTACTAGCCAGAGCAATTAGACCAGAATAAAAGGCATCCGAATTGGAAAGAAAGATGTTAAATTGTCTTTGTTCTTGACGACATGATCATATATATAGAAAATCCCAAGGACTCTACCAAAAAAAGTTCAAACTGATAAATACAATAAAGTTTTAAGACACAAAATCAACATACAAAAATAAGTAGCATTTCTATATACTAATGAACAAGTATCCAAAAAAGAAATCAAGAAAACAGTCCCATTTACAATAGCTACAAAAATAAAATACTTAGGAATAAATTTATTTATAGAGATCTTAGACCTGCATGCTGAAAACTATGAAACAATAATGAAAACACTGAAGAAGATTTAAAAAAAAAAATGGAAAGGTATCCTGTGTTCATGGAGTGGAAGAATTGATTTTGTTAAAATGTCCATACTACCCAACATAATCTACAGATTCAATGCAATCACTATCAAAATTCCAATGACATTTTACACAGAAACAGAAAAAAATTCTAAAGTTTGTATGAAACCACAAAAGACCCAGAATAACCAAAGCAATCTTGAGCAAAAAGAACAAAACTGGTGACATCTTACTACCTGACTTCAAAATACATTACAAAGCTATATTAATCAAAACCGCAAAGTACTGGTATAAAAACAGACATATTGACCAGTGGAACAGAATGGAGAGCCCAGAAATAAACCCATACATTTACAGTCATTTGATTTTTGACAAAGATGCCAATAACACACAATGAAGAAAAAAACAATTCTCTTTAATAAATGATGTTAGGAAAACTGGATATACACATGCAGAAGAAAGAACTTGGACACTTACATCATATACAAAAACAAACTCAAAATGGATTAAAGACTTAAATGTAAGCTCTGAAGCTGTAAAAGTCGTTTGAAGAAAACATAGGTGGAAAACTCCACATTGGTCTACACAATGATTTTTGGCTATGATCCCAAAAGCATATGCAACAAAAGCAAAAGTAGAGAAATAGAATTGCATCAAACTAAAAAGCTTCAGTAACACAAAGAAAATAATCAACAGAGTGAAGAGACAACCTATAGAATGGGAGAAAATATTTGCAAGCCATATAACTAATAAGGGATTAATATCCAAAATATATAAGGAATTCTAACAACTCAATAGCAATAAAGCAAATAACCAAATTTAAAAATGGGCAAAGGGCCTAAATAGACATTTCTCAAAAGAAGACATACAAATGGCCAACAGGTATATGAAAAAATGTTCAACTTCACCCATCATGCAAGGAAAATGCAAATTAAAGTCACAATGAGGTATCACTTCACACTTGTTAAAATACCTATCATCAAAAAGACAGAAGATAAGTGTTGGTGAGGATATGGGGAAAGGGGAACCCTTGCACACTGTTGTTGGGAATGTAAGTTAGTACACCCATTATGGAAAACAGTATGGAGGTTTTTCAGAAAATTAAAAATAGAACTACCAAACAATTCAGCAATCTCTCTACTGGGTATATAGCCCAAGGAAATGAAATCAGTATGTTGACTAGATATCTGCACTCACATGCTTAATGGAATCAACCTAAGTGCCCATCAGTGGATGAATGGATAAAGAAAATGTGGCACATATATACGCACAATAGAATACTCTTCAGCCTTAAAAAAGAAGGAAATCCCATAATTTGCAACAACATGGATGAACCTGGAGGATATTATTATTATTATTATTATTAATTATTATTATTGAGACGGAGTCTCTCACTGTCACCTGGGCTGGAGTGGAATGGCACGATATAGGCTCACTGCAACCTCCGCCTCCTGGGTTCAAGAGATTCTCCTGCTTCAGCCTCCCGAGTAGCTGGGATTACAGGCACCTGGCACCACACCCAGCTAATTTTTTTGTATTTTTAGTACAGACAGGGTTTCACCATGTTGACCAGGCTGGTCTCGAACTCCTGACCTCGTATTTCACCTGCCTCGGCCTCCCAAAGTGCTGGCTGGAGGACATTATTTTAAGTGAAATCAGCCAAGCACAGAAAGACAAATACTGCATGAGACAAATACTCCTCACTTACATGTGGAATCTAAAATTGTTGAACTCGTAGAAGCAGAAAATAGAATGGTGGATATCAGGTGCTGGGGGTGGGAGGTTGCTGGTCAAAAGTACAAAATTGATTTTAGATTGGAGAAACAAGAGATCTATGGTACAACATGGTGACTATAATTAATAACAATATATTGAATTCATGAAAATCACTAAGAGAGTAGATTTTAAGTGTTCTTACTATAAAAAATGGTAAGTATATGAAATAATGCATATGTTAATTAGCTCAATGTAGCTATTCCACAATATATGCATATTTCAAAACATCATATTGTATACAATAAACATATACAGTTTTTATATACAATTTTTATGCATGACTCCACTTGTATGAGGTATCTAAAATAGTCAAACACATAGAAGCAGAGAGTAGAATGGTTGTTGCCAGAGGCTGAGAGAGTGGGAAATAGGGAGTTGGTGTTCAATGGGTATAAAATTCCAGTTATGTGTGATGATAATTTCTAGAGATCTGCTATATAACATTGTGCCTATAGTTAACAAAACTGTATTATATACTTAAAAGTTTAAGAGGTTATCACAGGGTTGTTGTAAGAACTAAAAAATTGTCAACCTAGAAGTTCTTAGCACAGCCAAGAAATTTTTTTATGTTACTTTTTTTTATTAAATGATGTTCATTTTTGTTATCAATGTAAAAAATTTAGGCAGTTAAATCATATGTGAGGTATATTTTTGATACCACAATCATATGATTTAATTAAGCATTACAGAATTTTAATAGAAGTTCTAATCCATGTTTCAAAGAGTTGAGTCTGTAAAATTGCATAACAATTTTATATCTTAAATTTATATTACTGTATCCTCAATGGTCCTCATTCTCATTTAGACAGTATGCTCCCAATATGCTTTTAAAAAATTATTATGGGTACATAATAGTTGTATATATTTATGGAGTACATATGATGTTTTGATACAAGCATGCAATGTGTAATGATCAAATCAGGGTAATTGGTGTATCCATCACCTTAAGCATTTATCATTTCTTTTTAGTAGGAACATTCCAATTCCACCCTGTTGGTTATGTTTAAATACACAATATATTATTGTTAACTATAGTCACTCTATTTTACCACACTGAAAAATCTTTTTCAAGGTTGATAAGTACAGTTTTAGATTTTACAACTAGATGTCTTGGCACTGTGAGATAGTCTTAAAAGATACAGAAAAAATACTTGAAATGTAAGCCAACAATATAGACTGTAGTAACATTTCTGGATTAGATGCTAACAGGTGGTGTCAATAATTCTGGAGCCTGAAAAAATGTATACTGATTTGGCTAAATTCATTTTTGTTTATAAGTAAATTGCTTTCCAACCAATTCACAAAAAACTTAGATTTAGTTTGTGGGGCTTTTTATCTAACATTAATTGTCTCCTTACCAAAAAAAATTTGTCTTCAACATGCTGCCCAGGAAGAGGTTAAACAATGGACACATATATAGTACATGGCAAAATTACTCTACAGTTTATGAACTAAATTTTTGTCTTCTATAAGTCTATTTTTGGATAGCTACAGAGAATATTATTGTCAGTCAGTGAGTAACAAAATCATAGCTGATAAAACCAAGTCAAAGCACGCCAGATCATTTTCTTTTCTCATCTTTGAGGTTTGTGCCATAAAATATATAATACCATCTGATAATGCACTTGTGTAGCATCTCACTGATTAGAAAAGTGTTCACATCTCATCTGATCCTCACAACAATCCTGTGAATAGACAAAATTATCCAGACCTTACAGATGAGGAAACTAATATTTAAAGAACTTAAGTGATTTGCCCATTTGCCTCACAATGAGAAAAGGCAGTTCCAGGATTCAAACACAAGTCTGCTGATTCTGATCCCTTTACTGCCCCAGAGCTGCCATGCTTTACCTTGTGAAGGATATATTAGGTCTCATAGCAACAACCTATTGCTCCATCAGTAACTAAACCATCCTGATTAAAAGTCCAAAATAGATGTTTCTTATGCTGAACTCTGCTCCAATGGAAAGAGTTATAGTAAGTGCTACAATTTTAAAATTTTTTGACATTTTAGTTATGATTTCCCAGAATATGTATCAATATGTGTCACGAGGACAGATAAGCTATGTCATTGTCTGATCTGGGTAACTGAATTGAGCACTAAGCCCTATGTATTTTCTTATTTGCAGAAGAAACAATGTATAATAAATATATGACTTGTGTCACCCCATAATAATAATTACATGCAAGAATAATAATAATACCTGTATTATTAGATACAGATACTGAGCATCTATAATAAGCCATATTCTGTTGGGCACTCTATGTACATTTCCTCACAGAATCATCTGTGAAGTATGTGTGCGTATATATATGTATCTATAAATAGATACATGTATATTCTTGTGAGTAATATAACTATTTCTCTCATTTTACAGATGAAGTAACCAGTGGCCAGAGAGATGTAATAATTAGATTGAGACCATATAGCTAATAAGTGGGAAAGCTGGGATTTACACGGGGACTGACTCCAAAATAAATTCTGTTAACCGATACGCTTCTAACACAAGAGTATGAAACCATGTATGGTTTCAAAAATGAAAGGATTTTTTAATTTAAAAAATGAATGAATAAATAAATAAATAATAAAAGCAGGAGCACTTAGTCAAATTATGGGTTATTTTTAAAACAACCTTTAAGGGATCACTTCTTAATCAGTAATTTTACAGAATTCTCTCTCTCCCTCCCCCTCGTCTCTCTCTATATGTATACGTTCTAGTATAATAGAATCTATCCCTGTCTATGCATCCTTATAGAGACATATGTATCTACACACATATATATTTAATACTTTCTAGTTCACATTCATTTTTTTCCTTAATTTCAGAGAAATTGTAAGTGCATAGTGGTACTTTCAATTCCATTACAACCCTACAAGATACTTCCTGCCTTCACCCATTTTATGATTTTGTCGCCCTTCTTAAAATGAGAAGCCTAGTTCTCAACAATATTAACTCATTTAATCCAATACACACAGAATAGTGTATATCTGCCTGTATGTTTGTAACCATTAATCAACTTCTCTTTCTTGTCTCCCACCCACACACTCTTCCCAGCCTCCAGTAACTATCATTCTATTCTCTATCTCAATTAGATCAATTTTTATAGCTCCCACATGTGCATGAGAATGTGAAATATTTGTCTTTCTGTGCCTGGCTTATTTCACTCAACATAATGTCCTCCAGTTCCAACCATGTTGTTGCAAATGACACAATTTCATTCTTTTTATGGCTGAATATAATAGTATTCCATTGTGTGTATATAACACATTTTCTTTATCCATTCATCCATTGATGGACACTTAGGTTGGTTCCATACCTTTGTTATTGTGAATAATACTGCAATAAACAATTGAGTGCAGGTATCTCTTTGCTATACTCATTTCTGTTCTTTTGGATGGACACCAGTAGTGGGATTGCCAGATCGTATGGTAGTTCCTTTTTTAGTTTTTTTGAGAAATCTCCATACTGTTTTCCATAGTGATTGAACTAATTTACATTCCCACCAGCAGTGTACAAGAGTTCCCTTTTCTCCACATCCTTGCCAGCATCTGTTATTTTTTGTCTTTATAATAATAGCCATTCTAACTGGAGGAAGATGATAGTTCATTGTGGTTTTTGATTTGCATTTCCCTGATGATTAGTGATGAACATTTTTTAATATGCCTGTTGGCCAGTTGTATGTCTTCCTTCTTCTTCCTCTTCCTCTTCCTCTTTTTCTTCATCTTCCTCTTTCTTCTTCTTCTTCTTCTTCTTTTTTGACAGGGTCTTGCTATGTCACCAAGGCTGGAGTGCAGTTGTGTGATCATAGCTCGCTGCAGCCTCAAACTCCAGGCCTCAAACAATCCTCTACCTCCCAAAGTGTTGGGATTACAGGTGTGAGCCACTCTGCCTGGCCTGTATGTCTCCTTTATAGAATTATCCATTCATGTTCTTTGCCCACTTTTCAATAGGATTTTTTTTTATTGCTCACTTGTTTGATTTCCTTGTTCTGGATATTATTCCCTTGTCAGACGAATAGTTTGCAAATATTTTCACCCACTCAACAGGTTATCTCTTCACTCTATTGATTGTTTCTTTTGCTATGCAGAAGTTATCAGTTTAATATACTCCCATTTGTCCATTTTTAAAAATTGTCTGTGCTTTTAAGGCCCTAGCCATAAAATCTTTGCCTAGACCAATATCCTGAAGTATTTTCCATACATTTTCTCCTAGTGGTTTCATAGTTTGGGGTCTTATGGTTAAGTCTTTAATCCATCTTGATTTGATTTTTGTATATGGTGAGAGAGAGGGGTCCACTTTCATTCTTCTGCTTATGGATATCCAATTTCCCCAGCATCACTTATTGAAGAGGGTGTCCTTTCCCCAGTGTATGTTCTTGACGCCCCTGTCAAATATCAGTTGGCTGTAAATATGTGGATTTACTTATGGGTTCTCTTTTCTGTTCCATTGGTCTATGTGTCTATTTTTATACTAATACCATGTTGTCTTGATTACCATAGTCTTGTAATATATTTTGAAGTCAGGTAGTGTGATGCATCCAGCTTTGTTTTTTGTGGGTTTTTTGGGTTTGGGAGTTTTGTTTGTTTGTTTGTTTGTTTGTTTGTTTTGCTTTTGCTTAGGATTGCTTTGGCTATTTGGGCTCTTTCTTGATTCCATATGAATTTTAGGATTATTTTTTCTATTTTCATGAAAAATGACATTGGTATGTTGGTAAGAATTACACTGAATCTGTCACTGCTTTGGGCAGTATGGTCATTTTAACAAAACTAATTCTTCTGATCCATGAGCATGGGATATCTTCCCATTAGTTTATGTCATCTTCAATTTCTTTCATCAGTGTCTTGTAGTTTTCCTTGTGGGGATCTTTTATCTCTTTGGTTAAATTTTTTCCTAGGTATTTTATTTTTTGTAGCTAGTGTAAATGGGATTGCGTTCTTTATTTCTTTGTTGTCTATTTCATTACTAGTGTATAGAAATACTACTGATTATTGTTGATTTTGTATCCTGCAGTTTTACGGAATTTGTTGATCAGTTCTAAGAGTTCTTTGGTGGAGTCTTTTGGTTTTCTAGATATAAGATCAGGTCATCTGCAAAGTGGAGCAATCTGACTTCCTCTTTCCCAATTTGGATGCCTTTTTCTTGCCTGATTGCTCTGGCTAAGACTTCCACTACAATGTTGAATAGGAGTGGTGAAAGTGGGCACCCTCGTCTTGTTCCAGTTCTTAGAGAAAAGGTTTTCACCTTTTCTCCAATCAGTATGATGATATTAGCTATAGATATGTCATATATGGCCTTAATTATTTTGAGGTATAATATTTGTATGCCTAGTTTGTCCACAGTTTTTTCATCATGAAGGGGTGTTGAATTTTGTCAAATGCTTTTTGTATGTTTATTGAGATTATCGTATGGTTTTTTCCTTCATTCTGTTGATATGATGTATCATATTTTTTGATTTGTATATATTGAAGCATCCTTGTATCCCTGGTAAAAATCTTACTTGATCAATCCCATTGCTGGGTAGATACCCAAAGGATTATAAATCATTCCACTATAAAGACACATGCACACGTGTGTTTATTGCAGTTCTATCACAATAGCAAAGACTTGGAACCAACCCAAATGCCCATCAATGATAGACTGAATAAAGAAAATGTGGCACATATACACCATGGAATACTATGCAGCCATAAAAAAGGATGAGTTCATGGCCTTTAATGGGACATGGATGAAGCTAGAAACCATCATTCTCAACAAACCAACACAGGGACAAAAAACCAAATACCGCATCTTCTCACTCATAAGTGGAAGTTCAACAATTGAGAACACATGGACACAGGGAGGGGAACATCACACACCGGGGCCTGTCAAGGGGTAGGGGGAAGGGGAGGGATAGCATTAGGAGAAATACCTAATGTAGATGACGGGTTGATGGGTGCAGCAAACCACCATGGCACGTGTATACCTATGTAACAAACCTGCACGTTCTGCACATCTATCTCAAAACTTAAAGTATAATTTAAAAAAAACTTACTTGATTAAGGTGTATTATCTTTTTCATATGCTGTTCGATTTGGTTTGTTAGTATTTTGTTGAGGATTTTGCGTCTATGTTCATCAGGGATATTGTCTGTAGTTTTATGTTGTACTCTTGTCTGGTTTTGTTATAAGGGTTATGCTGGCCTCATAGAATTAGTTAGGGAGAATTCCCTTCTCTTCAGTTTGTTTGAATAGTTTAAGAAGGATTGGTATTAGTTCTTTATACAAGTTCAGCAGTGAATCCATGTGTTCCTTGGCTTTTTATTGTTAGGAGACTTTTTATTATGGATTCAATCTCACTACTCATTATTGGTCTGTTCAGGTTTTCTATTTCTTCCTGACTCAAGCTTGGTAGGTTGTATGTTTCCAGGAATTTATCCATTTCCTCTAGATTTTCCAGTTTATTAGCGTATAGTTGTTTACAATAGTCTCTGATGATCTTCTGTGTTTTTTATGGTATCAATTGTAATATCCCCTTTTTTATTTCTGATTTTGTTTATTTGGGTCTTTTCTTTTCCTGGTTAATTTAGCTAATAGTTCATCAATTTTATCTTTTTGAAGAACCAACTTTCGTTTCATCGAAGCTTTGTATTGTTTTTCTTTAATACTCTATTTCATTTAGTTCTGCTCTTATCTTTATTATTTCTCTTCTTTTGCTACCTTTGGGCTTGGTTTATTCTTTTCTAATTCCTTGAGGTGCTTTGTTAGATTGTTTATTTCAAATCTTTTTTTTAATGTAGGCATGTATTGCTATAAACTTCCCTTTTAGCACTGCTTTCCCTGTGTTCTATAAATTTGGGTATGTTGTATTGCCATTTTCATTTGTTTTAAGAAATTTTCTGATTTATCTCTTAATTTCTTAATTGACTGAATAATTGCTCAGAAGCTTGTTGTTTAACTTCCATGCATTTGCATAGTTTCAAGGTTCCTCTTGGTATTGATTTCTAGTTTTATTCCCCTGTGGTCTGAAAAGACACTTGATATGATTTCAACTTTTTAAAAATTTGTTGAGACTTCTTTTGTGATCAAACACATGGTCAATCCTGGAGAACGTTCCATATGCTGATGAGAAGAATATGTATTCTAGAGCTGTTTGATAAAATGCTCTATAAATGTCTGTTATGTCCATTTGGTCTAAAGTCCAGTTTAAATCCAATGTTTCTCTTTTGATTTTCTGTCTAGATCATCTGTCTAATGCTGAGAGTGGGGTGTTGAAGTCCCCCACCATTCTTGTGTTGAAGTTTATTCCTTTCTTTAGATCCAGTAATATTTGCCTTAGGAATCTAGGTGCTCAGTGTTGGGTGAATATATTTTAGAATTGTTATATTCTCTTGCTGGATTGATCACTTTATTATTATATAATGACCTTCTTTGTATCTTTTGTTTCACTGTTTTTTACTTAAAGTCTGTTTTATCTGATATAAGCATAGCTACTCCTGATTGCTTTTGGTTTCTGTTTCCATGGAATATCTTTTCCCATCCCTTTACTTTCCATCTATATATATGTATTTACAGGTAAAGTCCATTTCTTGTAGACAGCACATAATTGGATCATTTAAAAAATGCATTCTTCCTCGGCAAAAGCTGGAAGCATTCCCCTTGAAAACAGGCACAAGACAAGGATGCTCTCTCTCACCACTCCTATTCAATGTAGTATTGGATGTCCTGGCCAGGGCAATCAGGCAAGAGAAATAAATAAACGGCATCCAAATAGGAAGAGAGGAAGTCAAACTATCCCTCTTTGCAGAAGACATGATCCTAGAATCAATGTACAAAAATCACAAGCATTCTTATATACCAGTAACAGACAAACAGAGAGCCAAATCATGAGTGAACTCCCATTCACAATTGCTTCAAAGAGAATAAAATACCTAGGAATCCAACTTACAAGGGACGTGAAGGACCTCTTCAAGGAGAACTACAAACCACTGCTCAGTGAAATAAAAGAGGATACAAAGAAACGGAAGAACATTCCATGCTCATGGGTAGGAAGAATCAATATCGTGAAAATGGCCATACTGCCCAAGGTAATTTATAGATTCAATGCCATCCCCATCAAGCTACCAAGGACTTTCTTCACAGAATTGGAAAAAACTACTTTAAAGTTCATATGGAACCAAAAAAGAGCCCGCATTGCCAAGTCAATCCTAAGCCAAAAGAACAAAGCTGGAGGCATCACACTACCTGACTTCAAACTATACTACAAGGCTACAGTAACCAAAACAGCATGGTACTGGTACCAAAACAGAGATATAGATCAATGGAACAGAACAGAGCCCTCAGAAATAACACCGCATATCTACAACTATCTGATCATTGACAAACCTGAGAAAAACAAGCAATGGGGAAAGGATTCCCTATTTAATAAATGGTGCTGGGAAAACTGGCTAGTCATATGTAGAAACCTGAAACTGCATCCCTTCCTTACACCTTATACAAAAATTAATTCAAGATTAATTAAAGACTTAAACGTTAGACCTAAAACCATAAAAACCCTAGAAGAAAACCTAGGCATTACCATTCAGGACATAGGCATGGGCAAGGACTTCATGTCTAAAACACCAAAAGCAATGGCAACAAAAGCCAAAATTGACAAATGGGATCTAATTAAACTAAAGAGCTTCTGCACAGCAAAAGAAACTACCATCAGAGTGAACAGGCAACCTACAAAATGGGAGAAAATTTTCGCAACCTACTCATCTGACAAAGGACTAATATCCAGAATCTAGAAAGAACTCAAACAAATTTACAAGAAAAAAACAAACAACCCCATCAAAAAGTGGGCAAAGGATATGAACAGACACTTCTCAAAAGAAGACATTTATGCAGCCAAAAAACACATGAAAAAATGCTCACCATCACTGGCCATCAGAGAAATGCAAATCAAAACCACAATGAGATACCATCTCACACCAGTTAGAATGGCAATCATTAAAAAGTCAGGAAACAACAGGTGCTGGAGAGGATGTGGAGAAATAGGAACACTTTTACACTGTTGGTGGGACTGTAAACTAGTTCAACCATTGTGGAAGACAGTGTGGCGATTCCTCAGGGATCTAGAACTAGAAATACCATTTGACCCAGCCATCCCATTACTGGGTATATACCCAAAGGATTATAAATCATGCTGCTATAAAGACACATGCACATGTATGTTTATTGCGGCACTATTCACAATAGCAAAGACTTGGAACCAACCCAAATGTCCAACAATGATAGACTGGATTAAGAAAATGTGGAGAGAAGGACTGTGTGGTAGATAGAGCTCCCTCTCCCCTCTCCCCTCTCCCCTCTCCCCTCCCCCCTCCCCCCCTCCCCTCTCCCCTCTCCCCTCTCCCCTCTTTCCATGGTCTCCCTCTGATGCCGAGCCGAAGCTGGACGGTACTGCTGCCATCTCAGCTCACTGCAACCTCCCTGCCCGATTCTCCTGCCTCAGCCTGCCGAGTGCCTGCGATTGCAGGCGTGCGCCGCCACGCCTGACTGGTTTTCGTATTTTTTTGGTGGAGACGGGGTTTCGATGTGTCGGCTGGGCTGGTCTCCAGCTCCTAACCGCGAGTGATCCGCCAGCCTTGGCCTCCCGAGGTGCCGGGATTGCAGACAGAGTCTCGTTAACTCAGTGCTCAATGGCGCCCAGGCTGGAGTGCAGTGGCGTGATCTCGGCTCGCTACAACCACCTCCCAGCCGCCTGCCTTGGCCTCCCTAAGTGCCGAGATTGCAGCCTCTGCCTGGCAGCCACCCCGTCTGGGAAGTGAGGAGCGTCTCCGCCTGACTGCCCATCGTCTGGGATGTGAGGAGCCCCTCTGCCTGGCTGCCCAGTCTGGAAAGTGAGGAGCGTCTCTGCCTGGCCGCCATCCCATCTAGGAAGTGAGGAGTGCCTCTTCCCGGCCGCCATCACATCTGGGAAGTGAGGAGCGTCTCTGCCCGGCCGCCCATCGTCTGAGATGTGGGGAGCACCTCTGCCCTGCCGCCCCGTCCGGGATGTGAGGAGTGTCTCTGCCCGGCCGCCCTGTCTGAGAAGTGAGGAGACCCTCTGCCTGGCAACCGCCCCGTCTGAGAAGTGAGGAGTCCCTCCGCCCGGCAGCCACCCCATCTGAGAAGTGAGGAGCGTCCTCCCTCCTCGTCTGGGAGGGAGGTGGGGGGGTCAGCCCCCCGCCCGGCCAGCCGCCCCGTCCGGGAGGTGAGGGGCACCTCTGCCCGGCCGCCCCTACCGGGAAGTGAGGAGCCCCTCTGCCCGGCCAGCCGCCTCGTCCGGGAGGGAGGTGGGGGGGTCAGCCCCCCGCCTGGCCAGCCGCCCCGTCCGGGAGGCGAGGGGTGCCTCTGCCCGGCCGCCCCTACTGGGAAGTGAGGAGCCCCTCTGCCCGGCCAGCCGCCCCATCCGGGAGGGAGGTGGGGGGGTCAGCCCCCCTCCCGGCCAGCCGCCCCATCCGGGAGGGAGGTGGGGGGGTCAGCCCCCCGCCCGGCCAGCCGCCCCGTCCGGGAGGGAGGTGGGGGGATCAGCCCCCCGCCTGGCCAGCCGCCCCGTCCGGGAGGGAGGTGGGGGGATCAGCCCCCTGCCCGGCCAGCCGCCCTGTCCAGGAGGTGGGGGGGGCGCCTCTGCCCGGCCGCCCCTACTGGGAAGTGAGGAGCCCCTCTGCCCGGCCAGCCGCTCTGTCTGGGAGGGAGGTGGGGGGGTCAGCCCCTGGCCTGGCCAGCCGCCCCGTCTGGGAGGGAGGTGGGGGGGTTAGCCCCCCGCCTGGCCAGCCGCCCCATCCGGGAGGTGAGGGGCGCCTCTGCCCGGCCGCCCCTTCTGGGAAGTGAGGAGCCCCTCTGCCCGGCCAGCCGCCCCGTCCGGGAGGGAGGTGGGGGGGTCAGCCCCCCACCCAGCCAGCCGCCCCGTCCGGGAGGGAGGTGGGGGGGTCAGCCCCCCACCCGGCCAGCCGCCCCGTCCGGGAGGGAGGTGGGGGGGTCAGCCCCCCGCCCGGCCAGCCGCCCCGTCCGGGAGGGAGGTGGGGGGGTCAGCCCCCCGCCCGGCCAGCCGCCCCGTCCGGGAGGGAGGTGGGGGGGTCAGCCCCCCGCCCGGCCAGCCGCCCCGTCCGGGAGGGAGGTGGGGGGTCAGCCCCCCGCCCGGCCAGCCGCCCTGTCCAGGAGGTGAGGGGCGCCTCTGCCCGGCCGCCCCTACCGGGAAGTGAGGAGCCCCTCTGCCCGGCCAGCCGCCCCCTCCAGGAGGGAGGTGGGGGGGTCAGCCCCCCGCCGGGCCAGCCGCCCCGTCGGGGAAGTGAGGGGCGCCTCTGCCCGGCCGCCCCTACTGGGAAGTGAGGAGCCCCTCTGCCCGGCCAGCCGCCCTGTCCGGGAGGGAGGTGGGGGGTCAGCCCCCCGCCCGGCCAGCCGCCCCGTCCGGGAGGGAGGTGGGGGGGCTCAGCCCCCCGCCCGGCCAGCCGCCCTGTCCGGGAGGTGAGGGGCGCTTCTGCCCGGCCGCCCCTACTGGGAAGTGAGGAGCTCCTCTGCCCGGCCACCACCCCATCTGGGAGGTGTACTCAACAGCTCATTGAGAACGGGCCATGAAGACAATGGCGGTTTTGTGGAATAGAAAGGGGGGAAAGGTGGGGAAAAGATTGAGAAATCGGATGGTTGCTGTGTCTGTGTAGAAAGAGGTAGACATGGGAGACTTTTCATTTTGTTCTGTACTAAGAAAAATTCTTCTGCCTTGGGATCCTGTTGATATGTGACCTTACCCCCAACCCTGTGCTCTCTGAAACATGTGCTGTATCCACTCAGGGTTGAATGGATTAAGGGCGGTGCAAGATGTGCTTTGTTAAACAGATGCTTGAAGGCAGCATGTTCGTTAAGAGTCATCACCACTCCTTAATCTCAAGTACCCAGGGACACAAACACTGGGGAGGGCCGCAGGTCCTCTGCCTAGGAAAACCAGAGAACTTTGTTCACTTGTTTATCTGCTGACCTTCCCTCCACTATTGTCCTGTGACCCTGCCAAATCCCCCTCTGCAAGAAACACCCAAGAATGATCAATAAAAAAGAAAAAAAAAAAAAAAGACTACTTTAAAAAAAAAAATAGTAGCAAGTTAAAAAAAAAAAAAAAAGAAAATGTGGCACATACACACCATGGAATACTATGCAGCCATAAAAAAGGATGAGTTCATGTCCTTTGTAGGGACATGGATGAAATTGGAAATCATCATTCTCAGTAAACTATCGCAAGAACAAAAAACCAAACACCGCATATTCTCACTCATAGGTGGGAATTGAACAATGAGAACACATGGACACAGGAAGGGGAACATCACACTCTGGGGACTGTTGTGGGGTGGGGGGAGGGGGGAGGGATAGCATTAGGAGATATACCTAATGCTAAATGACGAGTTAATGGGTGCAGCACACCAGCATGGCACATGTATACATATGTAACTAACCTGCACAATGTGCACATGTACCCCAAAACTTAAAGTATAATAAAAAAAAATTAAAATTAAAATAAAAAAAGAATTATATACTACAACCAAGTGGGGTTCATTCCAGAAATGGAAATGCAATACTTGTTCAATATTCAAAAATCAGTGTAATCTACCATATTATCAGGCTAGAGAAAAAAAAACACATGATTATATTAACTGATTCAGAAAAAGCATTTGACAAAATTCAGTACTCATTCCTGATAAAAACTCTCGCCTAACTAAGAATAGAGGAGAATATATCCTCAATTTGATAAAAAAAAATTTATAGAAAACCTACAGCTAACATCTTACTTAATGGTGAAATGCTGAATGCTATTCCCCTAGAACAAGAACACAGCAAGGATGTCCACTCTCACCACTTATTCATCATATACCAGAAGTCCTAGACAGAAGGCACGAAAAAGAAATAAAATACATACAAATTAGAAAAGAGGAAATAGGCCGGGCGCGGTGGCTCACGCTTGTAATCCCAGCACTTTGAGAGGCTGAGGCGGGCAGATCACGGAGTCAGGAGATCAACACCATCCTGGCTAAGATGGTGAAATCCCGCCTCTACTAAAAATACAAAAAATTAGCCTGGCATGGTGGCACGCACCTGTAGTCCCAGCTACTTGGGAGGCTGAGGCAGGAGAATTGCTTGAACCCGGGAGGTGGAGGTTGCACTGAGCCGAGATCGCACCACTGCATTCCAGCCTGGGCGACAGAGTGAGACTCTGTCAAAAAAAAAAAAAAAAAAAGGAAATTTTCCCTTATTTGCAAATGTTTTATTGTCTAAATATAAAATCCTAATGAATTTACCAGAAAACACTGAGATCTTACATGCAAAGCACTTCACATGTACAAGATCACTAGATACATGGTAAACACATAAATATCAATTGAATTTTTGTATTCTAGCAATGAACAAGTGGAATCAGAATTGAAAATACAATACCATTTGCAATCATCAAATAAAATAAAATACTTAGGTATAATTCCAACAAAACATGTACGAGATCTGTGTTGTGGGGTGGGGGGAGGGGGGAGGGATAGCATTAGGAGATATACCTAAATGATGAGTTAATGGGTGCAGCACACCAACATGGCACATGTATACATATGTAACAAATCTGCACATTGTGCACATGTACCCTAGAACTTAAAGTGTAATAAAAAAAATCAATTGACTGTAAATGTGTGGGTTTATTTTTGGGCTCTCTATTCTGTTCCACTGGTCAATGTGTCTGTTTTATGTCAGTACCATGCTGTTTTGATTACTATCACTTTGTAGCGTATTTTGAAGTCAGGTAATGTGATGTCACCAGTTTTAGTCTTTTGCTCAAGATTGCTTTGGCTACTCTGGGTTTTTTGTGGTTTCATATGAATTTTAGGATTGTTTTTCTATTTCTGTGAAAAATGTCATTGGAATTTTGATAGGAATTGCATTGAATCTATAGATCATGTTGGCTAGAATGAACATTTTAACAATATTAATTCTTCCAATCCACAAACACCTTTTCATATTGTTTTTTGGATCTTCTTCAACATTTTCATCAATGTTTCATAGTATTCAGAATACAGGTCTTTCATCTGTATAATTAAATTTATTCCTAAGTATTTTATTTTTTGATAGCTATTGCAAATGGGATTGTTTTCTTGATTTTTATGGATAGTTCCTCATTACTCAAAATCATACAAAATCATACTGATTGTATGCTGATTTTGTATGCTGCAACTTTACTGAATTTGTTTATTAGTTCAAATTTTTTTTGGTAGAGTCTTTATGGTTTTCTGTGTATATCACTCTGTTGTCTATAAGCAGAAACAATTTAATCTCTTTCTTTCCAATTCAGATGTGTTTTTTTCTGGCCTAATTGCTCTTGCTAGGACTTCCAGTACTATAGAGAATAGAGTAGTAAGCCGGGCGTGGTGGTTCACGCCTGTAATCCCAGCACTTTGGGAGGCCAAGGAGGGCAGATCACCTGAGGTCGGGAGTTCAAGACCAGCCCGACCAACATGGAGAAACCCCGTCTCCACTAAAAATACAAAAAAGTTAGCCGGGTGTGGTGACGCATGCCTGTAATCCCAGCTACTCGGGAGGCTGAGGCCAGAGAATCGCTTGAACCTGCGAGGCGGAGGTTGCAGTGAGCCGAGATTGCGCCATTGCAATCCAGCCTGGGCAACAAGAGTGAAACTCCGTCTTAAAAAAAAAAAAAAAAAAAAGAGAGAGAGAGAGAGAATAGAGTAGTAAAAGGAGACATCCTTGTCTTGCTCCTGATTTTAGAGGAAAAACTTCCAGTTTTTTAACATTGAATGTAGTGTTACTGGTGGGTTTATCATATGTGACCTTTATTGTGTTCAGGTACATTCTTTCTATATCTAATTTATTGAGAAGTTTTATTACGAAAGGATGTTGAATTTTGTCAAATGCTTTTTCTGCATCTATTGAGATGATCATATGGTTTTTGTCTTTCATTCTGTTAATGTGATATCACATTTATTTATTGATTTTCATATGTTGATCTAGCCTTGCTTTCCAGGGATAAATCTCACCTAGCCATGGTGTATAATCCTTTAATGTGCTGTTTAATTCAATTAGCTAGGGTTTTTTTGTGTTTTGTTTGTTTGTTTTTTGAGACAGAGTCACTTTGTCACCTAGGCTGGAGTGCAGCAATGAGATCTCCCCTCGCTGCAGCTTCGACCTCCTGACTCAAGCAATCCTCCCACCTCAGCCCCCCCAAGTAGCTGGAACTACAGGTGCATGCCACCATGCCGGGCTAATTTTTTGTATTTTTTGCAAAGACAGGGTTTCGCTGTGTTACCCAGGCTGGTCTCGAAATCCTGAGCTCAAGCAATCTGCCCACCTTGGCCTCCCAATTTGCTAGCATTTTGTTGAGGATTTTTGCATTTATGTTCATCTGAGATATTGGCATGCAATTTTCCATTCTTGCAGTATCTTTTTCTGGCTTTGATATCAGGGTAAGGCTGGCTTTATAAATTGAGTTCGAAACTGCTCCCTCCTCTTCAATTTTTTGGAAGAATTAAGAAAAACTGTCCTTCAAAAATGAAGAGATAAATACTCTCCCAAACAAAAGCTAAGCAAGTTCATTACCACTCAACCTCTTTTTCATGTGTGTAAGATTAATCTATGTCATAGATTCATTTAAATAACCTAGTTATTTATATATTTTGTGCCTATACAATCATGCATTACTTAACAATGGGATACATTCTGAAAAGTGTGTCATTAGGCAATTTTGTCATTGTGAGAACATCATAGTATACTTACACAAGCCTAAATAGTATAGCCCACTACACATCTAGGCTGTATGGTATAGCCTATTGCTCCTAGGCTAGAAACCTGTACAGCATGTTACTGTACTGAGTACTATAGAAAATTGTAACACAATGGTAAGTATGTATATATCTAAGCATATCTAAACATAGAAAAACATTTCTAAACAGTAAGAATATGGCTGGGGGCAGGTGGTGCACACTTGTAATCGCAGCACTTTGGAAGGCTGAGGTGGGCAGATCACTAGAGTTCAGGAGTTCAAGACCAGCCTGGGCAACATGATGGAAACCTCTGTCTACAAAAAAAAAATACAGAAATTAGCCAGGCATGGTGTCATGCACCTGTAGTCCCAGCTACTCAGGAGGCTGAGGTGGGAGGATAGCTTGAGCCCAGGAGGTCGAGATTGCAGTGAGCCAAGATCATGCCACTGCACTCCAACCTGGGCAACAGAATGAGACCCTGTCTCAAAATATATTTATATATGGTATAAAAAATAAAAAATGGTGCATCTATATAGAGCACTTACCATAAATGAAGCTTATAGGACTAGAAGTTGTTCTGAGTGAGTCAGTAAGTGATGAGTGAATATGAAGGCCTAGAACATTACTGTACACTACTGTAGACTTTATAAACACTGTACACTTAGACTGCAATACAGTTATTTTTTAAATGTTCTTGCTTTTATAATAAATTAACCTTAGCTTACTGTGAATGTTTATAAAGCTTACTTTATAAACTTTAAATTTTTTAACTTTTGAACTCTTTTGTATTAACACAGCTTAAAACACAAGCTCATTGTACAAGTGTACAAAATATTTTCTTTCTTTATATTCTTGCTCTGTAAGCTTTTTCACATTAAAAAAATTTTTTTTCACTTTTTAAACTGTTCGTTAAAAACTAAGACACAAACACATATATCAGCCTAGGCCTATACAGAGTCAGTATCAATATCACGGTCTTCTACCTCCATATTTTGTCTCACTGGGAGGTCTTCAAGGGCAATAACGTGCAAGAAGCTGTCATCTCCTAGGATAACAGTGCCTTCTTCTGGAATATCTCCAGAAGGGCTTGCCTGAGGCTGTTTTACAGTTAACTTTTTCTATAAGTAGAATGAATACACTCTAAAATAACAATAAGTTATCTCAGAATAGATATGCTTACTATGACCTTCCAAGTTTGACTTGCGTAACATCGTTGTCATCTGTACTCATCTATATCACCCTAACTTCATATTTTTTGATATGCACTTTGCAGGATGGCCTCAGCACTATGTGGATTGAGTAGTGGGATTTGAATATTAAATATCTCCATAGCTAGGAAACATGGGAACAATTTAACATTGGTTTCTGAAAATATTCACATATTTTGGAATACCAGGTTGCTCAAAACTCAGTTCTGATATGTTGTGTCTTTGATTTTTATCCCCAGTGGCAGTTTTTCTAATTGGCCTTTTACCTGGATATAAAACAATAGTGCCTGCCACCACCATCAAATTGACCTGGTGCTCTAATGCCAGTTGTACATGAGAAACTTGCTGGCATGTCTTCATTGGCACTATAAAATGTGGCTACAAAGATAGGTTCTCAGAGTAAGAAGTCCATGTTGGTTAGGATTAACTTTGCCCCAGAACTCTGGTATAAGGCTCCCTCAAATGTGACTGTGTGAATCTGGATGGGATGATGAACTCAGTTCTATCTGCTCAATGCCATTGTGCAGAGAAGCATCCTAATGTATAAGCTTTTTATTGCTATAAAATATAATTGCTGAAATTAAGTGCTACTTTTTCAGAGGTGAATTAATGGACAGTCTGGTCAAACTCAAAGCTTTTGATGAATAAAACTTGATAAATGGAACTATTCCATCAATAGGCAAAGTGTAACAAAAACCTGTCTAGATGGATAGTATGTAATTTCTGCACATGTCTCTGTTTAGCAACTATATCACTGTATACCGACCAGGAATCTTGCTCCAATAAAAGAACATAGATTAATTGATTAGCCATAAAAGTATAGTATAGTAAATACATAAACCAGTAAATAGTCGTTTATTATCATGATCAAGTATTATGTACTGTACATAATTGTTATGTGCTGGGTTTTTATACAACTGGCAGTGCAGTAGGTTTATTTATGCTAGCATCACCACAAACACGTAAATAATGTAATGAGCTATGAAGTTATGACAACTACAACATCACTAAGTGATAGGAAATTTTTAGCTTCGTTATAATCTTATGGGACCACCATTGTATATGTGGTCCATCATTGACCAAAATGTTATTATACAGTATATGACTGTAGCCTAGCTGCCCCCTTTAAAGGTTGTAGTCAAGTCACAATTTATTCATTTACATAGTAGTTTGCATAGTGCCTTTGTTATCTAGAGCATTGTCTTGGTCTATTTTCTGTTGCTATAACAGAATATCTGAGCCTGGGTAATTTATAAAGAAAAAAGGTTTATTTAGCTAGTGGTTCGGCAGGCTAGAAAGTCCAAGATTGGGAGGCTGTATCTGGTGGCTTCTGTGAGAGCCTTGTTCTGTATCATAACATGTCAGAGAAGCTGAAGGAGAAGAGGGCATGCAAAAGGGAGAGGGAACAAAAGAAGCTGACCTGCTTTATAACAATCTACTCTCACAAGAACTAACCCAGTCCCACAAGAACTGATTCTGTCCCGTGAGAATGAGAACTCATTCACTAGAAGGGCACCAATTCACCTATAAGGGTGGAGTCCCCATGAGCTAAATACCTCCCATTAGACCCCACCTCTTAAAGGTCCCACTTGCCAACATTGCCACACTGGGACCAAGCCTTAATATGAATTTTGGTGGGAACAAGCCATATTTAAACAATAGCAGGTAGCCTTAATTTTTAAGGAAGTAATAAAAAATAAAGTACGATACATTTTTCTATGAAACTTTCTTTTCTGGTTCATTCTGTTTCACATTTTATTTAAAATGATCCAAAAAATGAGGATGTTTAGGACATTTACTGAGTCAAACTTCCCTGACTCAAGCTTTCTCATTATAGCAGTTACAGTCTGTGAATTCCTAAGCACTAGTCAATAAAAGTCTATGAAAGTACAAAGCTTTATTATTCATTGTGAACTCCATTAAAAATTCAACCAAACTTTACATTTTGTTCTCAGATGTCACTCCTGAATCTAAGATTAAAATTTTGAGTTTACTTTTCTCCCTGAAATGATATTTGCTTTAAGAAGCACTTAGGAACATTTCAAAATTTTGTTGTATTATTCATCAGACTTTCCTCAGCCTTCTGTATCCAGGAAATCCGGCCCACTATTTTTCTCTGTAATGATATAAAGGAATTAGAGTAGAGGCTGGGGTCTCTGATGTGATTACAAAAGAGTCACTTGTAAACTAAATAGCTGAAAAAGAAATTAAAGTTTCCTAGGTCAACCTGCATTTGTTTAGGTCCAAATGAGGTTTGGTGAAGAAATTGGAAGGTAGAAGGTGAATAGACCTTCTACAGTCTCTAGGGTAGGAAAGAGGGAAGGCATTTTCATATCATTATAGACTTTTCAAGTCTGGAATAATTAAGGAAACTTAAAGATTATCTACTCAAATCACCCATCTGATGCTAAAATATCCTTTATAACACCATCACAAACTATTTGTCTAGCCTCTGCTTAGACACCTGCAACAACCGTTAATAAAGCCAATTCCAGTTTTCTGACATTGATTCAAATCTTGTGGCTTCCACCAATTAATTCTAGTTCTATTTTATGAACTCATTCAGAAAGAGATTAATGCCTCTTCCTTAAATATTTGAAAACAGCTTTCATATCCTCCACAACATGGCATCACTAGGCTGAACACCCTTAGCTTCTTCACGTGTTCCTCCTATGACAGTGGTGGTGCTTAATAAATATTTGCAGAATGAATAAATAAGTGGTTACTATTCTTTGAATATATTTCAGCTTGTCTATGTAATTTCAAAAACTAATATTTATGAAGTACTTACTACGTGTTACTTCGTTTAATCTTCACAGCAACCCTATTATTATCTTTATTTTACAAGTGAGGAAACTGAGACATCAAGAGGTTAAGTCACATGCCTAAAGTCATAGATTTAGAAATAATGAAACTGGGTCGGGTGTGGTGGCTCACACCTGTAATCTCAGCACTTTGAGAGTCCGAGGCAGGTGGATCACGAGGTCAGGAGTTTGAGACCAGCCTGGCCAAGATGGTGAAACCCCGTCTCTACTAAAAATACACAAATTAGCCGGGCACGGTGGCAGGCACCTATAATCCCAGCTACTCGGGAGGCTGAGGCAGGAGAATTGCTTGAACCCGGGGGGTGGAGGTTGCAGTGAGCCAAGATCGCGCCACTGCACTCTAGCCTGGGGGACAGAGCAAGATTCCGTCTCAAAAAAAAAAAAAGATAATGAAATGGGACTTTGACGTATGGCAGCGTAATGACAATAAAGCTCATATTACACTATTCTCTGTTTTTAAAGGTGTAACTCGAAAATGAACACCAACACCTCAAGTGTGGAACACAGTAAAGTATGACCAGCACCTCCATTTTCGATATTGCATTTCCACTAACATAACCTAACACATCAGTTTAATGTTTGAAAGGACACTTAAACATTATTGGCACACATTCAGCTTACTCTTTTTTTTTTTTTTTTTTTTGAGACGGAGTCTTGCTCTGTCGCCCAGGCTGGAGTGCAGTGGCGCGATCTCGGCTCACTGCAAGCTCCGCCTCCCGGGTTCACGCCATTCTCCTGCCTCAGCCTCCCAAGTAGCTGGGACTACAGGCGCCCGCCAACACGCCCGGCTAATTTTTTTTGTAATTTTAGTAGAAACGGGGTTTCACCGTGTTAGCCAAGATGGTCTCGATCTCCTGACCTCGTGATCCGCCCGTCTCGGCCTCCCAAAGTGCTAGGATTACAGGCGTGAGCCACCGCGCCCGGCCTCAGCTTACTCTTTTAAAGGGGCAGCATTCTCAAACTATACTCAGGCCATTGGTTTTTTGAACTCAAGTGTATGAACTTGTATTTTTCCCCTGTGAAATTCTTGTTTCTTGATATTTAGTCAGTCTCTCTAACTCATCAATCTCTTTGAGTTTGAATCTTGCTAACTAATACAGTTATCATTCCTCCATGTTTGTGTTGACTGCAAAACAAATTAGCTAATCGTACTTTCTATATCTTCTTGAGAAAATTGATGGGCAGAAAAAGTCTACAGGAAGACCCCTGTGGCAAACCACTGGAAACTTCCTTCAAGGGTGCCATCATTTCACTTTCACTTTCATCAGCACCCTTTGAGCACAATCATTCAGCCAGTTGCCAATTCACAAGATTGGTTAAACAGTCAGCCCATTCATAGCAGCATTATTCACAATAGCTGAAAAGTAGAAGCAACCCAAGTATCCATCAACAGATGAATGGATAAGCAAAATGTGATATATGCATACAAAAAATTCGGTCTTAGAAAATATATGAAATTCTGATACGTGCTATAATATGAATGAACCTTGAAAACATGCCACGTGAAATAAGCCAATCACAAAAAGACAAATATTGTATGATTCCACTTATATGACATACCTAGGTTAGTCAAATTCATAGAGACAGAATGTAGCATAAAGGTTACCAGGAGCCAGGGGAAGGAGGAAATAATAAGTTATTGTTTAATGGGTACAGATTTTCTGTTTGGATTGATGAAAAAGTTCTGGAAATGGAGACTGGTGATGGTTTCACAAAATTGTGGCTGTACTTAATGCCACTGAATTGTATGTGTTAAAATGGTAAATTTCATGTTTCGCGTATTTTAACATTTTTTAAAAGCCAGTCAACCCATATTTGTTCACTTGTCAAACAGCCCTTGTCAAATGCCTTGCTGAAGTCCAGAGCACTATACCTATATTACATGATCAAGCAGTGTGGTAATCCAGTCAAATCTGCCTAAATTACCCTGCCAAAGAAAGAAATGAAATTATATATATATACATAATATTCAAATTGGTCCCTTCTCTATCCAAGTACTCAAAAACATTTTAAATAATGCTTGCTAGAATCTTATTTGTGTCAACATCAAACATGTCTTTGGGCGAAAATACTCTGTAGTGTATTAAGTATCAAGCACCTAGCATTCATCATTCAAATCATTATCTTGCATGTTAGGTATATCCTCTTTTTACACGTGGGAAAAACTGAGTCTCAGAGAATTATTTATGTGACTTAACCAAAGTCACATAATAGTAAGAGTCAGAGCCAGGATTAATCACATTGTTGTCTACTTCCAATGACTTTATATATTCCTCAAAGCTCTTTTGCCTACTTCCACTCCTGTAAGGTATTTCTTTTCTCCACAATTCTTCAATCAGAGAAGAAAGGAACACAATAAGAGTTGAAGAGTTAGGTCCTTCTCTATGTCATCTATCAAACTGCATCATCAGCTCAAAGCACTAGGTATATATCTTTCCTAATATTCCTCCTCCTGCTGCTCTGAATATAAATTTCCTAAGAGGCTTTTTAAGTTTGCAGCATTTATTGCAAGTTTCAGATCTTTTAGAGCTCCTTGTCACTATTCAAAATTAGTTATGCCACCCTTTATGTATTTGTTTTTGCTTATATGTCCTTCCCTTTTTGTTTTCATTCCGTCATTTTTTTTCAGTCAGCAAATGTTAACTGAGTACCATATGGGTTAGGCACTGAGAGTATGGTGTTTAGCATGATGAACACCGTTCCTGTCCTCATGGAGTTTATATCTAGTGAGAAAAACAGTTGAGAAGACAACTGTTTTACAATTGTGTTACAATGGAAAAAGTGCTATGATAAGGGTAAACCACTGAGTTCTGTGAAAGCTTAGAGGAGGGAAACCGAATCTTAACCCTATTAAAGGTGCATGGTAGGATAAGTGAAGGGAGGTAAAGCAGGACCATGGAAATCTTCCAGGAAACGACATGTGAAGTGAATTTTAAAGGATTATTATTAGGCTTGGAGGAGAGGTCAGGGAAAGTGATTCACACTAGAAGGGCCAAAATGTTCAAAGGCCCAGAAGTAAAAGAGAGTTGGATGACTTCAGGGAATATGAATAATGTGGTGTGGCTGAAATACAGGATGAAAGCAGAGGAGTACATTTGTTGGAGATGGAAAAAGTAATGTAGATCACAATCATGCAAAACCTCGTAAACTATACACAAACTATGCTAGGGTGATTGGACTTTATCCTGAAAGTTATAGGAAGTGTTTGATTGATTTGAAGCAGGGAAGTAGCATGAGATGAATGTCTTATTTTCTAGTCAATCTGAAAGCAGGGTGGAGAATGAATTGGGTGGGGGTATGAAGAATGGAAGTGTCAAGACCAGCGAAGAAGATGCTATATGGGGTAGGAGGCTAAAAACTTAAGAGAAAAATCTCTGAAAATCAAAGCAGGGTTTTCTAGTCTCCTGTTGCTGAGGAGGCAAAGAGCAACATTAAGGACTCTCCAAGGGGAGAGCCCTGGTAAGTATTGCAGGCCCTGGAGGGGTCTGCTCTGGGAACAAGTGAGAAGCAAACCAGCCCAAGCATTCCCAAACTGCAACCAACCTTAACTAGCTAAGCCCCTGACTAGGATAAGATGATTGACAACCAGAGCAAGGATTCATCACAGTGTTGTCTACTTCCAATGACTTTATATTAGATTGGTGAAAAAAGTTATTGCAGTTTTTGTCATTATTTTTAAATGGCAAAAACCGCAGTTACTTTTGCACCAACCTAATATATTCCTCCAGGCTCCTTTGCCTTCTTCCACTCCTGCAAGACATTTCTCTTCTCCACAATTCTTCAATCAGACTGGGATAAGATGATTGATCACTCATTCTATCTGGCTAGCAGAGAAAAGCCCTAAGAAAAGGATGAACACTTTCTGAAGGAAAAGAACACGATCAAGAGTCAGAGTCTCTACAATGTTTAGATACAACGTCCAGCATTTAATTAAAAATTACTAGGTATGTCACAAGAAATAAAACTATAGAAATGGACCCATAAGGAATCCAGAAAATTGAGTTAACAAAAACTTTAAAATAAAGATGATTGATGTATTGAAGAAAACAGAGAAAATTGATAAAATAGATAGTAAGATGGAGAATTTCACCACAGAATTGGAATCTATTAAAAAATAATCAAATAGCCAGGCACGGTGGCTCACGCCTGTAATCCCAGCACTTTGGGAGGCCGAGGTGGGCAGATCACCTGAGGTCAGGAGTTCAAGACCAGCCTGACCAACACGGAGAAACCCCGTCTCTACTAAAAATATGAAAAAAATTAGCCAGGCATGGTGGTGCATGCCTGTAATCCCAGCTACTCGGGAGGCTGAGGCAGGAGAATCGCTTGAACCCGGGAGGCAGAGGTTGCAGTGAGCCAAGATCATGCCATTGCACTCCAGCCTGGGCAACAAGAGTGAAACTCGGTCTCAAAAATAATAATAAAATAAAATTTTAGAACTGAAAGCCAGTATTTGAAATTAGGAACTAAATATAGGCATTTAACAACAACATACACCTGGGAGAAGACAGAATTGGTAACCTGGAAGACAGTTAAATGCATAGCGCCCAAGTCAAAGCAAAGCACAGAGAGAAAAAAGAATAAAATATTTAGAAAAGAACAAACATATGGGACACATTGTAAATGTCTAATATACATGTAATTTAAGGCCCAGAAGGAGAGGAAAGAGAACAAATGGGGCAGAAGTAATTTCGAAGAGAAAATGAACATTTTTCTAAACTGAGTAAAGATGTCCAAGAAATTCTGTGAACCACATACAGAACAAATACACACATACAAAAAGATACATATA
Organism: Pan troglodytes; assembly: GCF_028858775.2. Taxonomy (NCBI): domain Eukaryota; kingdom Metazoa; phylum Chordata; class Mammalia; order Primates; family Hominidae; genus Pan; species Pan troglodytes. Next base: position 131,815,235 of record NC_072421.2, read on the forward strand.
GGCAGGTCATCATAAAACTGTTGAAGAGCAAAGACAAAATCTCAAAAGAGGCCAAAAGAAAAAGAACAAATTACCTTCAATAAAGCAAAATAAGTTTTAAAACTGACTTCTCCATTCCACCTTTGAGCATTTTAAAATCAACTCACTTAAAATCAGGGATACATTTATGATTATGCCTTTAGTTCTTCTCATTACAACTCCAGCTTACTGTCAACACAGTCGCTTTCTTTCAATGCTATCAACACTTCCATATTATCAACAGGTTCTTCAGAGCGAGGCGCATACTCAGTGGGAGGCATTGCAGTATGACAGAAACAGCATGGTTCTGCCTCTAGTGAGCTGTGTGACCTTGAGCAAGTTGGTTATCTTCTCTAAACCTCGGTGATGCTTGTCATCTGTAAAATGTAGACAGAATCCACCTGTTAGTGTTAGCATAGCAATTATGTAAGAAATACTTTGAGCACAGTAGCCATTATGATATAAAAGGTCTATGAAGGTAGCCAATATCTTCTTTTTTGTTCTTTTTTAAAGACTTTTTTTTTTTTGAGACGGAGTTTGGTTCTTGTTGCCCAGGCTGGAGTGCAATGGTGCAGTCTCAGCTCACTGCAACCTCCACCTCCAGGGTTCAAGCAATTCTCCTGCCTCAGCCTCCCGAGTAGCTGGGATTACAGGCATGAGCCACCACGCCCGGCTGATTTTTTTTTTTCTAGTTTTAGTAGAGACAGGATTTCACCATGTTGGCCAGGCTGGTCTTGAACTCCTGACCTAAGGTGATCCACCCGCCTCGGCCTCCCAAAGTGCTGGGATTGCAGGCGTGAGCCACTCCACCCAGCCAGACTATTTTTTAAGAGCAGTTTTAGATTCACAGCAAAATTGAGGGGAAGGTAGAGAGATTTCCCATATATCCCCTGCCCCCACACATGCACCGCCTCCCAATATCTTCTTTTAAGATGTAAAATTTTCAGCAGAGTAAGTAAACAGTTTACCAGATGCTTCACTTTCTACAGAAAGAGAAGCAACTTCCACCATCTGATGATGAAGAGTATGATGGTGATCATGATGACTCTAACTACCATTTATTAGAGCAGTCACTATGTGCCAATTTACCTTTATTTACCCTGAACAGCAGCCCTATAAAACAAGAACTATTATCATTTCCACTCTACAACTGGGGAAACTGAGGCTTAAAGAAGTTAAGTGACATGCTTAGAGTGGCAGAGCCAAGATCCAATCCAATAGGTACCTGACCTTGAAGTTTGTGCTTAGTTAGATGACCCCCACCGCTTGCCTATGCCAGGCTGGCCATGGCCCTTGGCAAGTCTGTTCACACAGTCCACATGAAAGATCTGTGTTATACCCCACAGTGGCACCACTTCCATGCCTCCTTCCATTAGCCTGACTCAGTTTACTCCATGGTTTCTTCACTCTGATCTTTGTACTTGCATATGAATGCTTCTGGAGTCCCAAACTATGATATTTCCCTGTGATTTTGTCTTTTAATGTAGTTACCATTCCACTGTATTTTGAACTTTCCTTTCTTCTCCACCTTGCACTTGTCTCAATGGCATCTCAGTCCTTTCCCACAAGTTTTCAGTCTCCTTTAGTAAGTAGCATTGTTTCAGTTTAGTAACTAAGATTCAATCATGCCGATTTCTAAGCTTCACTCTTTGATTCCATTGAAAGCACTCTTTTCGTAGGGCAGGAAAGAGTTTCCAACAGGGGTCTAGACCAGAGTAGGGAGTTTCCTTCTCTCTTGCTTTCTCCGCCCTCTTCTCTGCACCAAGGACTTTAGAGTTGGGATAGGAAAAAGTGAACGGAAAGCAGACTGTCATTTTGTCTGACCATCTGTGGTGAGATTCCACTCCCCTATTTATGGGTCATCCTTACAGCAGAGTGGATAGTAATGATCCTCAAAATGTATAATACACCCAGAGGAGATACAAGGTGTTCCATTTGTGCTGTAAGAAAATATTAGAACTTCTACCTATAATTCTTCTAATTCAAATAAAATTATAAAAGTCAGCTTTACTAATGTTTAATGTGCATATTGACATCAGAAACTTCCCCAAATCCACATATCAGATGATCACACACAAGGCCTAGAGGATTCTTGAGTAAGAGGGAGAGTTCCACAAAGCAAATGGCTTGCCAATAGTACTCTACCACACGCCTTGGTTTTTGCAATTTACCTGTGGAGGATTGCTATGGTTTGAATGATGGCTTCCCCTCCAAAATTCATGTTGAAACTTAATTCTCAATGCAACAATAGTAAGAGGTGTGGCCTTTGGGAAGTGATTAAGTCATGAGGCTCTGCCCTTATGAATGAGATTAGCACCCTTATGAAAGGGCTTGACATTGAAGGGAGCATTCTTTTGCCCTTCCACCTTCCACCATGAGGACACAGAGTTCTTCACCTCCAGAGGATGCAACAACAAGGCACCACGTTGGAAATGCAGATCAGTTCTTCAACAGACACTGAACCTGCCCATACGTTGATCTAGGAGTCCCAGACTCAAGAACTGTGAAAAGACAAAGACAAGGGTTAAATGTATTCATGCATATTATCTAATTTTAGCTAAACCAATCCTAATATAATGTAAAAATGATTTGAACAGACCTTTAAAAAGAACCCATGGAAGGTGGGTGCAGTGGCTCATGCCTGTAATCCCAGCACTTTGGGAGGCCAAGTTGGGCTGATCACTTGAGGTCAGGAGTTCAAGACCAGCCTGGCCAACATGGCGAAACCCTTTCTCTACTACAAATACAAAAATAATCCAGGCGTGATGGTGTGGGCCTGTAGTCCCAGCTACTCTGGAGGCTGGGGCAGGAGAATCACTTGAACCCAGGAGGCAGAAGTTGCAGTGAGCTGAGATCGCACCACTGCACTCCAGCCTGGGCAACAGAGTGAGACTCCATCTCAAAACAAAGAGCCCATGAATTGAAATGAATGCCAATAATGTAAGCACAAACAAACGAGAAAATGGCAAAGCAAATGTTTCTCATTCTCCCAGTATAAGCGCTTCTTCATCTCTATGTCCTGGTGAAGACTGAAACACTGTACTTAGATATGAAAAAGTCAGTTAAAAGGTTTTTTTTGTTTTTTTTGTTTTTTGTTTTTTGTTTTGAGACAAGAGTCTCGCTCTGTTCCCCAGGCTGGAGTACAGTGGCACAATATAGGCTCACTGCAACCTCCACCTCCCAGGTTCAAGTAATTCTCCTGCCTCAGCCTCTCAAGTAGCTGGGATTACAGGCGGGCGCCACCATGCCTGGCTAATTTTTTTTATTTTTAGTAGAGACGAGGTTTCACCATGTTGGCCAGGCTGGTCTCGAACTCCTGGCCTCAAGCAATCCTCCTGCCTCAGCCTCCCAAAGTCCTGGGATTACAGGCATGAGCCACCGTGCCTGGCGCAAAATTATCAAGAAGACTATTAGAAATATGGAATTACATTCACATTTTATGTCTAGTTTGCTTCACTATGCAGTCTTATTCTATACACTTCAATATAAATAGTTAAAACATAAGCATCTCTCCTCATCCAATTCTGTTGTCTGTTCCCTTTATTCTTTGATACAATATAAAGAGATAGAGGGGCCAGGCATGATGATTCACCCCTATAATCCCAGCCCTTTGGGAGGCTGCGGTGGGAGAATTGCTTGAGCCCAGGAGTTTGACACCAGACTGGGCAATATAGTGAGACTTTGTCTCACTATATATTTATTATTATTATTATACTTTAAGTTCTGGGGTACATGTGCAGAACGTGCAGGTTTGTTGCATAGGTATACATGGGCCATGGTAGTTTGCTGCACCGATCAGCCCGTCATCTACATTAGGTATCTCTCCCAATGCTATCCCTCCCCTACTCCCCTACCTTCCAACAGGCCCCGGTGTGTGATCTTCCCCTCCCTGTGTCCATGTGTTCTCATTGTTCAACTCCCACTTATGAGTGAGAACATGTGGTGTTTGGTTTTCTGTTCTTGTGTTAGTTTGCTGAGAATGATGGTTTCCAGCCTCATCGATGTCCCTGCAAAGGACATGAGCTCATCCTTTTCATGGCTGCATAGTATTCCATGGTGTATATGTGCCACATTTTCTTTATCCAGTCTATCACTGATGGGCATTTGGGTTGGTTCCAAATCTTTGCTATTGTGAACAGTGCCACAATAAACATACATGTGCATGTGTCTTTATAGTAGAATGATTTATAATCCTTTGGGTGTATACCCAGTAATGGGGTTGCTGGGTCAAATGGTATTTCTGGTTCTAGATCCTTGAGGAATTGCCACTCTGTCTTCCACAATGGTTGAACTAATTTACACTCTCACCAACAGTGTAAAAGCATTCCTATTTCTCCACATCCTCTCCAGCATCTGTTGTTTCCTGACTTTTTAATGATCGCCATTCTAACTGGCGGTCTCACTATCTTTTTTAAAAATTAGCCAAGTGTGGTGGTGCATGCCTGTATTCCCAGTCACTTGGGAGGCTGAGGCGGGAGAATTACTTGAGCTCGGGAAATGGAGGTTGCAGTGAGCTGAGATTGCGCCACTGTACTTCAACCTGGGTGACAGAGCAAGGCCCTGTCTCAAAAAAATCAAAATCAAAATCAAATTCAAAATCAAAATAAATAGATGGAGAAAAAGAAGGATTCCAAAATAATTTCAAAGTTTTAATCCTGGATGATTGGAACAGTTATGATGTAGAAGGTTGAGAACAAAATGCTAGATAATGTTGCTTTTGGGTAAGTTAAGACTGAGGTCAAAAGAAGATGTCTCTAAAAAGCCTCAGTAATGCACACACACACACACATACAATAGTGCACACAGAGATATATACTTAAAGAGTTTCACTTTGAAGAACTTGAAAAAGTGGATTTGTAAATTCAAATTTCTATAAATGGAAGCGTATTGCCACAGAATGCCAAAGCAATGTACTATGTAAGACTTTTTTTAAAATATGGATATTAAATGTTGAGTGCATTTGTAACTAATAACACATTTGGAGTGAAAAGTGTCAGTTCTAAAGTGTTGGTACATAAAAAAGTGTAAGCACCATGCCATTTTAATCACGCGTTTTGCAAATAAAACTTTTTATTTTTATTTATTTATTTATTTTATTGTTTTTGAGACGGAGTTTCACTCTCGTTGCCCAGGCTAGAGTGCAATGGTGCAATCTCGGCTCACTGCAACCTCTGCCTCCCAGGTTCAAGCAATTCTCCTGCCTCAGCCTCCTGAGTAGCTGGGATTACAGGTGCCTGCCTCCACGCCCAGCTAATTTTTGTATTTCTAGTAGAGTCAGGATTTCACCATGTTGGCCAGGCTGGTCTCGAACTCCTGATCTCAGGCGATTCGCCCACCTCAGCCTCCCAAAGTGCTGGGATTACAGGTATGACCCACCGCGCCTGGCCAAAACATTAGTTTTAAAACATGATTTCTCAACAGAAACAATGGTAGAGGAAACACAAAGTAATGGCATTGTTATAGTGTGAAAAAATGACTGCAAAATCACAAATCCATAACCAGAGAAAATACTCTTAAAAAATAAAAGTACCATAAAGACATTTCAGGCAAACAAAATCTGAATGAATTTATAGTTAGCTGGCCTGAACTGAATGGAGTTCTTCAAGCAAAAGGGAACTAATCCCAGGTAGACAATAAAAAATGCAGGAAGGAATGAGGAGCAATGGACAGATAAATATGTGGGTAAAAAGAAATCAATTTGATTGTAGAAAGCAATAATAGTAAACTTTCATAGAATTAAAATGCATGACAACACCATGGAGTTTGGACCGGGTTCATCCCAATCCCTCATTTCAGAGTTGGGCATACAATACTGACCTGGCCAATAAAATACCATGATGACTGGTTAAGTGAGGGGTATATGACCAAAGATGAAGCCATAAGAACCAGCAAGTACCAGCCCTAAAACTAATCAAAAGTATCGTGATGTAAGCATTCTTTTTTCATTGGGGTTGCTAAACAGCAGGATGTAAGCCTCGAGATTCCAAGGGCCATCTTAATGTAACAGTGAGATGGCTTATCTGAAATGAATCCAGAACAGAAGGAAGCAGAGATGATAGCTGGAGAGAGATTGATATTGGATTTAAGCTCCTTGATCCAGCCATATCTGAACCTAGTCCTACCTCTGAAATTTGTGTGTATGTGTCAACTTCTTTCTTTCTTTTTTAACAGTGAACACAATAATGGAAAATGAGAGTATAAATGAAGTTAAAGAGCTTTTGGATTATAACGTTATTGGGAAAGTGGGAAAATATGACATTATTGGGAAAGTGGGAAAAAATAATTTGTATTAGGCCCCAAGAAGTCAAAGATGCATGTGTAATCTCTAAGGTAAGCACTAAAAAGTCAAAAAAAAAATGTACAACCAATCAAGCTAATAGAAGAGAAAACTTGAATAACAACAATAAAAGATTAATCTAAAGGAAAATGAAAAAGAAAAGTGAAGGAAACATAAAACAGTATGATCAAACAGAAAAATATGTGAGAGTTGGCTGGGCGCAGTTACTCACGCCTGTAATCCCAGCACTTTGGGAGGCTGAGGCAGGTGGATCATGAGGTCAGGGGATCGAGACCATCCTGGCTAACATGGTGAAACCCCGTCTCTACTAAAAATACAAAAAAATTAGCCAGGCGTGGTGGCGGCTGCCTGTAGTCCCAGCTACTCAGGAGGCTGAGGCAGGAGAATGGTGTGAACTTGGGAGGCGGAGGTTGCAGTGAGCTGAGATCACGCCACTGCACTCCAGCCTGGGTGACAGAGCGAGACTCCGTCTCAAAAAAAAAAAAAAAAAGAAAAAGAAAAAAAGAAAAATATGTGGGAGTTAAAAACCCCAGATATATTGCTAATTAAAAGTAAATGGACTGGTGATGAAAACGTTCTAAAATTGATTGTGGTGATGCTTGCATAACTCGGTGACTATACTAAAAGCCATTGAATTATACACTTTAAATGGGTGAGTTGAGTGGCATATGAATTGTATCTCAATAAAGCTGTTTTAAAAGTTAATGAGGGCCAGGTGTGGTGGCTCACACCTATAAACCCAGGGCTTTGGGAGGTTGAGGTGGGAGGATCACTTGAAGTCAGGAGTTCAAGACCAGCCTGGGCAACATAGTGAGACCCTGTTTCTACACACACACACACACACACACACACACAACAACAACAACAACAACAACAACAACTAAAAAATTAGCCAGGGGTGGTGGTGCACACCTGTAGTCCCAGCTACTTGGGAGACTGAGGCAAGAGTATCACTTGATCCTAGGAGTTCGAGGTTACAGTGACCAGTGATGGCACCATTGCACTCCAGCGTGGGCAGCAGAGTAAGACCGTTTCTAAAAAATGAAAAACAAAAGGCCAGATGTGGAGGCTTATGCCTGTAATCTCAGCACTTTGGGAGGCCGAAGCGGGAGGATCACTTAATCCTAGCAGTTCAAGAACAGCCTGGGCAACACAGTGAGACCATGTCTCTGCAAAAAAAAAAAAAAAAAAAAAAAAAATGTAACCAGGCATAGTGACATGTGCCTGTGGTCTCAGCTACTCAGAAGGCTGAAGTGAGAGGATTGCTTGAGCATAGGAGGTCGAGGCTGCAGTGAGCTGTGTTCGCACCACTGTGTCACCCAACATGGATGACAGAAAGAGAATCTGTCTCAAAAAAACAATAAAAATAAAAAATAAAACTAATTTTAAGTGAATGGATTAAATATACCAAACAATCAAAATTATTAGACTGAATAAAGATAAAACCCAACTACATACAGCTTACAGAAGATACACCTTAAATATAAGGTTGAAAGTAAAAGAATGGAGAAAGATATATCCTGCAAGTACTAACCACAAGAAAGCTGACACTGCTGTACTATTTATAATATCAAACAAAACATGACTAGAGATAAAGAATAATATTTTATGATGATAAAAGAATCAATCCACCAGGGAAATACAACACATTTTAAAGCTACATGCACCCATAACAGACATAAAGCAAAAATTAATGGAACTAAAAGGAGAAATAGACAAATCCACAACCATCATAGAAAGTTTAAACAGATGCTTTCTAGTAGATGATAGAACAAGGAAACAAAAAATTATTAAGAAGATAAGGCCAGGCGCGGTGGCTCACGCCTGTAATCCCAGCACTTTGGGAGGCCGAGGTGGGCAGATCACAAGGTCAGGAGATCGAGACCATCCTGGCTAACACGGTGAAACCCCGTCTCTACCAAAAATACCAAAAATTAGCCAGGCGTGGTGGTGGGCGCCTGTAGTCCCAGCTACTCGGGAGGCTGAGGCAGGAGAATGGCGTGAACCCAGGAGGCGGAGCTTGCAGTGAGCCGAGATTGTGCCACTGCACTCCAGGCTGGGCGACAGAGCGAGACTCCATCTCAAAAAAAAAAAAAAAAGATATTTAAATAACAAAATTAACCATCTTCTCTCTCTCCCTCATTTTATATATATTATAAGTATATATAGAGACAGCCATGTGCCACATGACAACATTTTGATCAACAATGAACCACATATATGACAGTGATCCCATGAGGTTATAACGGACCTAGCTGAAAAATTCCTGTTGTCTAGTGACAGCATAGCCATCATAACATCACAGCACAATTACTTTTTAAAAATAAATTTAGTGAGGCCAGGCATGGTGGCTCACACCTGTAATCCCAACACTTTGGAAGGCTGAGGTGGGCGGATCACCTGAGGTCAGGAGTTCGAGACCAGCCTGACCAATATGATTAAACCCTGTCTCTACTAAAAATACAAGATTAGCCGGACGTGGTAGCACACGCCTATAATCCCAGCTACCTGGGAGGCTGAGGCTGGAGAAACACCTGAACCCAGGAGCCGGAGGTTGCAGTTAGCCGAGATCGCGCCATTGCACTCCAGCCTGGGCAAACTCCATCTCAATAAATAAATAAAATAAAATAAAATAAAATAAATTTAGTGTAGCCTCAATGTATAGTGTTTATAAAGCCTACAGTAGTGTACAGCAATGTCCTTGACCTTCACATTTACCCACCACTCACTCACTGAATCACCCAGAGCAACTTGCAATCCTGCAAACTCCATCCATGGTAAGTGCCATGGATGTTGTATCGTTTTTTATCTTTTAAACTTTTTTTTTTTCTGAGATGGAGTTTTGCTCTTGTCACCCAGGCTGGAGTGCAATGGTGCAATCTCGGCTCACCGCGACCTCCGCCTCCTGGGTTTAAGCGATTCTCCTGCCTCAGCCTCCCGAGTAGCTGGGATTATAGGCATGCGCCACCATGCCCAGCTAATTTTGTATTTTTAGTAGAGACGGGGTTTCTCCATGTTGGTCAGGCTGGTCTCGAACTGCCGACCTCAGGTGAGCTGCCCACCTCGGCCTCCCGGAGTGCTGGGATTACAGGCGTGAGCCTCTGCGCCTGGCCTAAACTGTTTTTTTTTTCCTGTACCTTTTCTATGTTTAGATATACAGATACTCACCATTGTGTTACAATTGCCTACAGTATTCAGTACAGTAAAATGCTGTACAGATTTGTAGCCTAGGAGCAATAGTTTATATCCTATAGCCTAGGTATACAGTAGGCTATACCATCTAGGTTTGTGTAAGTATACTCTATAATTTTCACACAATGACAAAATCACCTAATAGCACATGACTGTATATGGAATGAAAGACAGAGAGGGAGGTTTGTTAATTTTGTTACACACACACACAACACACACACACACACACACACGCACACGTAAACACTCTACCCAACAACAGAATATGCATTATTTTCAAATGCAAATGTAACGTTTACCAAAATTGACTGTATACTAGGTCCTAAAGCGAGTATCAACACATTTCAAAGGATTCAAATTATTCAGAGTATGTTCTCTCACCACAATAAAAGTAAGCCAGAAATCCATAACACAAAGGTGACTAGGAAATTATTGACCGGGCACGTTGGCTCACGCCTGTAATCCCAGCACTTTGGGAGGGCAAGGCAGGCAGATCGCTTGAGCTCAGGAGTTCGAGACCAGCCTGGGCAACATGGCAAAACCCCACCTCTACCCAAAATACAAAAATCAGCTAGATGTGGTGGTGCACATCTGTAGTGCCAGCTACTCGGGAGGCTGAGGTGGGAGGGTCACTTGAGCCCAGGAGGGAGAGGTTGCAGTGAGCAGAAATCACGCCACTGCACTCCAGCCTGAGGGACAGTGTGAGATCCTGTCTCAAAAAAAAAAAAAAAGAAAAGAAAGGAAGGAAGGCAGGAAGGAAGGTAGGAGAGAAGGAAGGAAGGAAGATTCTCAACTATGTGGAAAGTAAGCAACATATTTCTAAATAATGAATGGGTCAGACAGTAAATCACAATGAAAATTTGAGACCATTTTAACTGAATGATTATGAGCATACAACATTTCAAAACTTCCAGAATCAAGCAATGCTTAAAAGGATATTTATAGCCTCAAATGCATACATTAGAAAAGAAGAAAAGCTGAAAACCAGTAATCTAGTCTTCCATCTCAAGAAGCTAGAAAAAGAATGGCAAATAGATACCAAAAAAGAAGAAAGAATGAAATGATAAAAATAAGAAAAATAATTAACTAAAAAATGAACATGCAATCGAAAAAAATCAATAAACACAAAATTGGTTTTCTGAAAACGATAATAAATTTTATATCCCTCTAGAAAGATTAATCAAAGGACCGGGTACGGTGGCTCACGCTTGTAATCCCAGCACTTTGGGAGGCCGAGGTGGGCGGATCACAAGGTCAGGAGATCGAGACCATCCTGGCTAACACGGTGAAATCCCATCTCTACTAAAAATACAAAAAATTAGCCAGGCGTGGTGGCGGGCGCCTGTAGTCCCAGCTACTCGGGAGGCTGAGGTAGGAGAATGGCGTGAACCCGGGAGGCGGAGCTTGCAGTGAGCCGAGATTGAACCACTGCACTCCAGACTGGGCTACAGAGCAAGACTCTGCCTCAAAAAAAAAAAGATTAATCAAAGAAAAAGAGAGAAAAAACACCAATCACCAATATGAGAATAAAAAAGCTTGCATCACTATAGGTCCTATAAATATGAAAAAATAATATCAGAATATAACGAACAAAATTTAAGGCCAATAAATTTGACAATTTGTATGAAATAATGAATTGCTCAAGAAACACAACTTAAAGCTGGGCACGGTGGTGCACACCTGTAGTCCCAGCTACTCAGGAGGTTGAGGAAGGAGGATTGCTGAGTACAAGAGTTTAAGTCCAACCTGGGCAAGATAGCAAGACCTCATATAAAAAATAAAAAGTGACACAACTTACCACAAGTGACTGCTATAATCTGAATGTGTCCCCCAAAATTCATATGTTGAAACAATTGCCAATGTGATAGTATTAAGAGATGGGGCCTTTAGGATATGATTAACACATGAGGGCAGAGCCCACATTAATGAGATTAATGATTATATAAAAGAGGCTTCAGAGAGCTGTCTAGCCCTTTCATCTCTTCCATCATGTGAGGACACAGCAACAAGATCTTGCCATCTAGGAAGCAGAGAGCAAGCCTTCACCAGACGTCAAATCTGCTCTAACGGGTGATGTCTGTGAAAATAAATACATAAAAATGAAAAATGAAAAAACAAAAAGGAATTAAAAAATCTGCTGGTGCCTTGATCTTGGACTTCCCATCTTCCAGAACTGTGAAAAATAAGTTTCTGTTGTTTATAAATTATCCAGTCTAAGGTATTTTGTTATAGCAGCAGGAATGAACTAAGATATTGACACAAGAAAAAATAGGAAATCTAGTTATCCATTACATAAATTGAACCACCTTATTAAGCACCTTTCCAAAGAAAACCCCAGAACCTGGATGGCTGTACAAATGAATGCTTCTAGAAATCTAAGGAAAAAAAAGAAAGTTAACCTTCACAAACACTTTCAGAAAATAGAAAAAATGAACACATCTAAATTATTTTTGTGAGGCCAAAATGACATTTTCCTCAAAACCTGACAAGGATTATAAGAAAAGGAAATTACAGAAAATTATGAGCATAGATTCAAAATTCCTAAATACAATATTATCAAAGAAACCAAGCGCTACATACAAAGAATAATACATCAGAAACAAGATGAATTCATTCTGGGAAGGTAAAAGTTAACATTTTAAAATGAACAAATATATTTACAATATAAACAGAAAAAGGAACAAATCTTATGACCATCTTGATAGATGCCAAACAAATTTTAAATACAACATTCATTCATGATTAGAAAAAATACTCATAGCAAATTAGTAATAGAAAGGAATGCTTTTAATCTTATAAAGTATATCTACAAAAAATCAACATTAAACATCACTTAAGGATGAATTTTTATTTATTTTTTAATTTTTTAAATTTATATTTTAGGTTTGGGGGTACATGTGAAGGTTTATTACACAGGTAAATGTGTGTCATGGAGGTTTATTGTACATATTATTTAATCACCCAGGTATTAAGCCCAGTACCCAATAGTTATCTTTACTGTTCATCTCCCTCCTCCCGGCCTCCCTCCTCAAGTAGACCCCAGTGTCTGTTGTTTCCTTCTTTGTGTTCATAAGTTCTTATCATTTAGCTCCCACTTTAAGTAAGAACATGCAGTATTTGATTTTTCTGTTTCTGTATTAGTTTGCTAAGGATAATGGCCTCCAGCTCCATCCATGTTCCTGCAAAATACATGATCTCATTCTTTTTTATGGCTGCATAGTATTCCATGGTTTGGATGTACTGCATTTTCTTTAATGATGAATTATTCAAACATTGTTTCCTAAGATCTGGAATGAGAAACTGTTATTACCACTTCTGCTCAACGTTAAACTTGGTGTCCTAACCAGTGCAATAAGACAGGAAAAAGCAATAAATAAAGAGTACATGATAGGAAAGAAATAAAACTAGTATTTGTAGACAACATGATTGTACACAAAGAAAATCCAGAATAATCTACAGAAAATCTATTAAAATTAATGAGCAAATTTAGCAAGGCTGCTAGATAGGTTTATCTTTTTTAAAAAGATCAAGTATAGTTCTATATGTCAGCATTAAATAAATATAAAATGAAAAAAAATTTTTTTTGAGATGGAGTCTCACTCTGTCACCCACGCTGGAGTACAGTGGCACAATCTTGGCTCACTGCAACCTCTGCCTCCTGGGTTCAAGCAATTCTCCCTGCCTCAGCCTCCCAAGTAGCTGAGATTACAGGCACCTGCCACCATGCCCAGCTAATTTTTGTATTTTTAGTAGAGATGGGGTTTCGCCGTGTTGGCCAAGCTGGTCTTGAACTCCTGACCTCAGGTGATCCACCCACCTCAGCCTCCCAAAGTGCTGGGATTACAGGCGTGAGCCACCACACCCAGCCGAAATTTGTAAGATATCATTTACAATAGTATCAAAAAATCAAATAATTAGGGGAAAAAATCTAATAGGATATCCAAGGTCAGTAGTTGGAGACCAGCGTGGCCAACATGGTGAAACCATGTCTCTACTAAAAATACAAAAATTATCTGGGCGTAGTGGTGGACGCCTGTAATCCCGGCTACTTGCAAGGCTGAGGCAGGAGAATTGCTTGAACCCGGGAAGCGGAGGTTGCAGTGAGCCGAGATTGTACCACTGCACTCCAGCCTGGGTGACAGAGGGAGATTCCATCTCAAAAAAAAAAAAAAAAAAAAAAAACCAAACCAAAACAAGGCACTAACCATAAAAGAAGAGCTGATAAACTGGACTAAATTAAATTTAATACATTATTTTTATTACGGGATACTATGCAGATAATGAAAAGTAAGGCACAGAGTGGGAAACCATATTTGTAAATTAGCTGACAAAGGGCTTACTTCTGTTCAAAATATATATGGAATTTCTGTAAATTGGCTGGGCGCGGTGGCTCATGCCTGTAATTCCAGCACTTTGGCAGCCTGGGGCAGGAAGATTGTTTGAGGCCAGAAGTTCGAGACCAGCCTGGGCAACATACTGAGATCCTATCTCTAGAAAAAAATTTGAAAAATTAACTTGGCATGGTGGCGTGCACCTATAGTCCCAGCTACTTGAAAGGCAGTAGGATCCCCTGAGCCCAGTTTGAGGCTGCAGTGAATTATGATCACACCACTGCACTCCAGCCTTGGTGACAGAGTAAGACCCTGTCTCTAAAATAAATAAATAAATATATATATATAAATAAATAAAATTTTAAAAAAAGAATTCCTGCAGATAATTAAGAATAGGGCAATCATGTAGAAAAATGGGCAAACAACCTAAACAGGCATTTCCCTTTTAGCACTGCTTTAGCTACATCCCACAGAGTTTGATATGTTGTCTTTTTATTTTAATTCATTCAAAATAATTTCAAATTTACTTTCAAATTTCCACTTTGATTCATCGATTGTATAGAAATCTGCTGCTGAATTTTTAAGAGCTTGGAGAGTCTTTTGGGTTTGTTCGTATCTTTCTGGAATTGATTTCTACTTTAGTTCTTTATTACAGTCAACGAAAATCTCAATTCTACCAAATGTGTTTTGTTTTTTGACCCAAGATATGGTCTAGCAGGCTTACTTTACAACAAATACTAAAGGAAGTTCTTCAGGCTGAATGTAAGTGACCCCAGATGGTAATTTGAATCTACTTGAAAAAACAAAGAGCGCCAATAAAGGTAATTTTATAAATATGTAATTATAAGAGACAGTATCAATGTATATTTCATCTCATTTCTTCTCTTAATTAATTTAAAAATCATTTTATTAAACAATATGTGTATAATTATATTGTTGTACCTATAACAAAAAAATGGCATATATTTGACAATAAGGGCACAACACAGATGGGTGGGAGCAAGTTGTATTGGAGTAAAAAAATGATGCTAAGTGGTAACTCAAATCCACAGAATCCAGTGGAGAGAACCAGAAATGGTAAATAAGAAAGTAAACTCCATAAATATATACCTGTTTTCTTTTCTCAGCTTCATTAGTAGACATAAAATTGTGTGTGTGTATATATATATATATATTGAGATGGAGTCTCACTCTGTCTCCCAGGGTGTAATGCAGTGGCACGATCTTGACTCACTACAACCTCCATCTCCTGGGTTCAAGCGATTCTCCTACCTCATCCTCCTGAGTAACTGGGATTACAGGCGCCCTGCCACCACACCCAGCTAATTTTTGTATTTTTAGTAAAAACAGGGTTTCGCCATGTTGGCCAGGCTGGTCTCAAACTCCTGACCTCAGGTGATCCACCCGCCTCGGCCTCCCAAAGTGCTGGGATTACAGGCGTGAGCCACCACTCTTGGCCAAAATTACATATTCTAACAACTATAACATTGTATGTTTGGGTTTGGAACACACATACATGTAATATGTATAACAGCAGCAAAAAGGGGGAAGAGAGAATAGAGCTACATAGGAGTAATGCTTATTATATATGTCACTGGAATTAAGCCAGTATAAATGTGAAGTAAATTCTGATTAAGTTGAGATGTACACAAGAAGCCCTAGAGCAACCACTAAAAAAATAAATAAATAAAAATAAAAAACTCAAAAAATACGGTGAAAAAGATCATCAAAGGAATGAAATTGTTAAGCTAGAGAATATTCATGCTGTGCAAAAGAAAGCAGTAAAGAAGGAATACAGGGATGTAAAGGACATGGGATATATAGAAAACAAAATGTGAAATTGCAATGTAAATTCAACTATATCAATAATAAAATTTAGAATAGATGGACTAAACAATCTAATCTAAAGGCAGAGAATGTCAGACTGGACAAAATAAAACAAGATCCAACTATCTGCTGTCTACTGGAGGAGACACACTTTAGATTCAAAGATACAAATAGGTTAAAAGTCAAAGGATGAACAGAGATATATCATGCAAACAGCAACCGTAAGAAAGCTGGAGGGGGTATACTAATGTCAGACGAAAATCATTACTATTGACAAAGAAGGATATTTATATAAATAAAAGAGTTGACCCACCAAAAACATACACCAAGTGTAAACTTATATGCACTTACAACAGAGCCCCAAAATAATACAAGAAGCAAAAACAAGAAGTAAAGGGAGAAATTAAATAAATCAACAATAATAACTGGAGACTTCGGTACCCCCACTTTCAATAATAGATAGTCGGCCTGGCGAGGTGGCTCACTGCTGGTAATCCCAGCATTTTGGGAGGCCGAAGTGGGCGGATCACTTGAGATCAGGATTTCGAGACCAGCCTCGCCAACGTGGTGAAAATCTGTCTCTATTAAAAATACAAAAAGTAGCCAGGTGTTGTGGCACACACCAGTAGTCCCAGATACTCAGGAGGTTGAGGCATGAGAATCGCCTGAACGCGGGAGGCGGAGGTTGCAGTGAGCTGAAATCGTGCCACTGCACTCCAGCCTGGGTGACAGAGCAAGACTCCATCTCAAAAAATAATAATGATAATAAAGGATAGAAAAATTAGGCAAAAGATCAAAAGAAAATAAAAGTCTTGGAAAATGCTATAAACCAACTAGAACTAACAGATGTATATGGAGAGAACACACCAAACAACAAAAGCACACGCATTTTTTTCAAGCGCACATGGAACATTTTCCAGGATAGACTATATGTTAGGCAATAAAACAAGCCTTAATACATTTTAAAATATTAAAACCACAAAAAGTATGTTTTCTGATCAATATGCAGTAAAATTAGTAGACTTTAACAACATAAAGAAATTGGGAAGTTCACAAATTTGTGGGAATTAAACCACACATTCCTAAATAATGAACCAAATAAGAAATCACAAAGAAAATTACAAAATACTTTGAGGTAAATGAAAATGTAGATACAACATATTGAAATTTATGGAATGCAGCTAACATATTATTTGTAGCTATAACCACCTACATTAAAAAAGAAGATTCAGATCAATAGCCTAATCTTCCACTGTAAGAAACTAGAAAAGAAGAGTAAACTAAACTCAAAGCAAGTAGAAGAAAATAATAAAGATTAGGATGGAAATGAATGAAATGGAGAATAGAAAAAGAATAGAGAAAGTCAATGAAGCAAAAAATCAGTTATTTGAAAATAGTAAGAATATTGAAAACATTTAGCTAGACTGGCCAAGGGGAAAAAAAAAGAGAGAAAAGTCAATTCACTAAAAACAAGAATGAAAGAGAGGACATTACTACCAACTTTCCAATCTAAAAAGGATTATAAGGGAGTACTATGAACAACTGTATGCCAACAAATTAGATAACTTAGATGAAATGGACAAATTACTAAGAAGACACAAACTGTAACTGATGTAAGAGAAAATCTGAATAGACCTATAATTAGTAAACAGATTAAATTAGCAATTTTAAAAGTATTCACAAAAAAAAAGGCTGCACTGGGCCAGGTGCAGTGACTCACGCCTGTAATCCCAGCACTTTGGGAGGCCGAGGCAGGCAGATCACCTGAGGTCGGGAGTTTGAGACCAGCCTGACCAACATGGAGAAACCCCATCTCTACTAAAAATACAAAATTAGCCAGGCATGGTGATGCACGCCTGTAATTCCAGCTACTCGGGAGGCTGAGGCAGGAGAATCGCCTGAACCTGGGAGGAGGAGTTGCAGTGAGCCGAGATTGTGCCATTGCACTCCAGCCTGGGCAACAAGAGTGAAACTTGTCTCAAAAAAAAAAAAAAAAAAAAAAAGGCTGCACTGGTAAATTCTACCAAATACTTAAAGAATGAACAGCAGTCCTTCACAAATTCTTCCAAAAAATAAAAGAGGAGGGAATACTTCCTAACTGATTTTATAAGGCAATATTACTCTGACACCAAAACCAGACAAAGTCATAGCAAGTAAAGGAAACTAAAGACCAAAAATTCCTTATGAAAATAGGAACAAAAATCCTCAACAAAATACTAGGGAAGTAATCCAGCAACATTTAAAAAGGATTATACACCATGACCAAGTGGGATTCATCCCAGGATTACAAGACTGTTTTAATACCCAAAATCAATTAATGTAATGCACCATATCAATAGAATAAAGGACAAAAACCACATGATCATCTCAATAGATGTAGACAAAGTATTTGACAAAATTCACCACCTCAATGATAAAAGAACTAAACAAACTAAGAATTAAAGAAACTTTCTCAACCTCATAAAGGACAACTGTGAAAAACCCATAGCTATTGTAATATGACTCTTAATGGTGAAAGATTGAAAACTTTCCACCTAAGATGAGGAACAAAACATGCTTGTCTCATCTCAACACTTTTATTCAACATTATATTAGAGGTTTTAATGAGAGCTTTGGCAAAGGAGAAAAAGGCATCCGGATTGGAAATGAAGAAGTAAACCTGTCTCTATTTGCAGATAACATAATCTAGTATATAGAAAATCTTGAGGAATACACTACAAATGCTAGAACTTTTAAGTGAGTTCAGTGAGGTTGGGGATACAAGACCAACATACAAAACTCAACAGGATTTCTATATACTAGTCATGAACAAATTGAAAATAAAAATTTTAAAATTATTCAATTTACAATAGCATCAAGAAGAATAAAATACATAGGAGTAAATTTAACAAAAGAAGAGCAGACTTGTACACTGAAAACTACAAAAAAGTACCGAAAGAAATTAAGGCCAGATGCAGTGGTTCACACCTGTAATCCTAGCACTTTGAAAGGTCCAAGTGGGAGGATCACTTGAGCTCAGAAGTTTGAGACCAGCCTGGGCAACATAGTGAGACCTCGTCTTTATAAAAAATTTTAATCCGGGCATGGTGGCTCACGCCTGTAATCCTTTGGGAGGCCGAAATGGGTGGATCACTTGAGGTCAGGAGTTTGAGATCAGCCTGGCCAACATGGTGAAATCCTGTCTCTACTAAAAATACAAAAATTAGCTGGACGTGGTGGCACATGCCTGTAATCCCAGCTACTCAGGAGGCTGAGGCATGAGAATCTCTTGGACCCCAGAGGTGGAGGTTGCTGTGAGCCAAGATCATACCACTGCACTCTAGCCTGGGTGACAGAGCAACACTGTCTCAAAAATAAAAAAAATAATAATTAGCTGAGTGTAGTGGCACATATCTCTTTTACTACATTCCAAAAAAAAAACAAAAAAGAAATTAAAGACCTAAAAAATGAAAAAGCATACCATCATGGATCAGAAGACTTATTATTGTTAAGATGGCAATACTCCCCAAATTGATCTACAGATTCAATGCCATCTATTATAAAAATCCCAGCTTGCTTTGTTGCAGATTTTGATATGCTGATCCTAAAATTTATCTGTAAATTC
Source organism: Pan troglodytes (assembly GCF_028858775.2). Classification (NCBI taxonomy): domain Eukaryota; kingdom Metazoa; phylum Chordata; class Mammalia; order Primates; family Hominidae; genus Pan; species Pan troglodytes. The sequence continues at coordinate 131,834,505 of NC_072421.2, forward strand.
AAAGAACCCAGAATAGCCAAAACAATCTTGAAAAAGAACAAAGTTGGAGGATTCACACTTGCTTATTTCAAAACTAACTACACAACTATAGTAATGAAGATAGTGTGGTACTGGCATGAGGCTAAAGATATCAATCAATAGAATAGTACTGAGAGTCCAGAAATAAACTCTCACATTTATGGTCAACTGATTTCAACAAGGGTGCCAAGACAATTCAGCAGGGGAAAGAATGGTGTTTTCAACAAATGGTGCAAGGACAACTAGATATCCACATGCAAAAGAATAAAATTGAATCCCTACCTCCCAGTATATAAAAAAATTAACACAAATTTATCAAAGGCTTAAATGTAAAAGCTAAAATATCCTCTCAAAAGTGTTTGAGCATGGAATATATATATTTTATTAAGCAAAAACATCAGGTTTTTAGACTTTTAGGAATTAGTTCCCAGCTCTTGAAAAATATTCATTCGCTTTATAGTGTCAGGCTGCTTTTGGTAGACCAGCTGTTTGTCAATCAGGTTCTCAGCATCTATAAATTAATCATATAGATTCATTTGTGTCTGGAATGTCCGTCATTTTTAAACACTGCAAACCACATTGGATGCCATCATAAGTTAATCCTCTCTTTCTTAGAGAAAACGGCTTTAAAGTACAGAAATAACTTGTAATTGTGAAATCAAAATTGAATTCCAAATAAGTTAGTGGTTTAGTAAGGAAACTGAGAAAGTTCTATTTAATTTGACTGTCCTTTTCTGGTGACATTTTATTTGGCGTTCTAAAGCTGTCTGATTTCCAAAATTTACATTTGTACTGTCTGCTGAATATGCAAATAGATGAGCAAAGTTTACTTTGTTTTTAGACAAGATATCAACAATCTTTTTTGTTTTATATTTTCTGCAGTTTCATTTTGATCATCATAGAAATCAAGAAGGTGATTTGAAATTCTATTTTTCAAATCAAAGTACCTAAAAGGTAGGAGAAACAGTGATTTGACAAGTCGCTTGATATACTACTGTACAAAGCATGATATCTGGTAAAATCTGACAAAATCAGAGCTACACTGTATGAGGCAAACACATATCGTACCCAAATTTACCCTTTTGTTCACCCACAGGACATTTAAGTTGCAACCTCTTAAACAGGAAATGTAACTTTATTCAGTTTCATGTATGAATGATACAATGATACATGTTTCTGCATGTGGCATATTTAGGCTAAATCAGCGGCCATCAATTTCGAGTTAACATTAGTGTCTTTGGGGAAGATCAAAAGCTTTTCATTGGTTTATAGTACTTATCTGTCTCACCCTGGACTGTGAGATTCAGTTTCTGTATGTGCTTTCATATCTCTGTCTCTGTCATGCCTAGTCCCAACTTGTTTTCTGCTTATTGCCCAGTATGCTCTGTTTTGGTTGTTTACCTCCCTAATGCAAGTTGTATGTGTCCTTCTATCTATTATTAAAACAACATGGTCAATTAGCCTTATTTTTTGGTAATTTCTAGGTCAAGCTGGGGTTAGTATTATAATAATTCTCTTTTTATCTGAACACTTAGAACACATGGTTAGCATATTTATAATGTTAAAAATCAAAGTAGCCCTATCTCCATACAAATCACACCAGGTAATCCACAGGCAAAGTCAAAGATACAATGTTAACTGTTCACGACTGCAATGTCCAGAAATTGCACACTTAAGTTGCATCCCTTGGAGCAATGCAACAATGGATAATCCATTATTGTGAACTGCAAATCATGGTTGCCATCATGAGTGGTCAGGGTTAAAAACAGTAACAGGGCCTGGCGCAGTGGCTTATGCCTGTAATCCCAGCACTTTGGGAGGCTGAGGCAGGCGGATCATCTGAGGTCAGGAGGTCGAGACCAGCCTGGTCAACATGGTGAAACCCCATCTCTAGTAAAAATACAAAAATTAGCCAGGCATGGTGGTGCACACCTGTCATCTCAGCTACTCAGGAGGCTGAGGCAGGAGAATCGCTTGAAGCGGGGCGCCAGAGGTTGCAGTGAGCCGAGATCGCACCACTGCACTCCAGCCTGGGCAACAGAGTGAGACTCCATCTGAAAACAACAAAAAACAAAAACAGTGACAGTGACTACGGGTATCTATGCCATATCCACTTGACACTAAAAACAGTGTTGCTTTCAACCCTTATTTTGGGAGACAGGGTATGGGTTTGGTACCTTTGCCCTAAAACTTGAGCAACCATTGCTGAAAAATGAGACTTTTTTGCATCCTGGGGAGGGCTTTCCTGGAATACAGGGTTTTTAGCACTAAAACTGGGATAGTAACAAGGAAATTAGGATGATTGGTCACCCTACTATGCCTTTGGCAGCTTTCCAGAGCACCGAAAGAATTGTTTTTAACATTTTTGTCCAGCTTTATAGTAGTTGCTTTTGGAGCTCTGTTAACTTCCTTAATTCATCATGCTGGAAGTGAATCTCTGACACTATTACGTATTTTACATATTATTTTTAGTGTGTCTCTGACTCATTAAAATGTAAACCTGATGAAAATAGAGATTTTTGTCTGTTCTGTTCACTGCTGTATTCCATGTACTTGATACATAGTAGGCACTAAATAAATATTTTTTGATGACTAAATCAATTAATGACATTTGAAGGAATGTAGAGAATAGACTGGAGGAGAGAATAATCAAACTAGGATAAACTAGTTAGTAAGCTAGTAGAATGGTCCAGATTAGAGATGGTAGAGATGCTGGAGATAATGAAAAATACACTGACTCAAGATTTAGTTAAGAAGCAAAATTGCAAGCTGGGCGCGGTGGCTCAGCCTGTAATCCCAGCACTTTGGGAGGCCAAAGAGGGCAGATTACCTGAGGCCGGGAGTTCAAGACCAACCTGGCCAGCATGACGAAACCCCTCTACTAAAAATACACACACACAAAAATTAGCTAGGCGTGGTGGCAGGCGCCTGTAACTCCAACTACTCGGGAGGCTGAGGCGGGAGAATCACTTGAACTCGGGAGGCAGAGGCTGCAGTAAGCCAAGATAGCACCATTGCACTCCAGCCTGGGTGACAAGAGCGAAACTCCGTCTCAAAAAAAAAAAAAAGAAAAAAGAAAAAGAAAAATTGCCATGATTAATGATGAAGTGGAGATGAATGTGGGGAGTGAAGTAGAGGGCAGTGTCAAAAATAACTCCCTGGTCTTTGGCCTGCAGAACTGGGTGGATAGAGGTGTAGTCACTGAGTTAGGAAACAGTGGGCCAGTACCAGGGAGAAGATCATGAGTTCTCTTTTAGACATATTGAGCTTGAGATGCCTTTGAGATAACTAAGCAATTTCAAATAAGCAGTTGGATATATGATCCTAGCATTTAGGGGAGAAATGTTGGCTAGAGAGATATTGGCTGGAGAGATAAACAAGTGTGTCATCAGTCCCAGTGATAATGAACATGGTAAATAATGTGATGGGTGTGAATGATTACCAAGAAGAGAGAAGAGAGGGCCTAAGATTAAGCTGCAATTGTTACTCTGTATGCACTCAATTTTTACTTGGATTAATGAAATAATTTGATTGTAAACTGGAACCTAAGTTAGGATTTTAAATCACAAATATCTTAAAGATTTTGAAATGCAACAATTAGAAGAGATTTTCAGGTTTTCTCCTATTTTTCTCTTAGGGCTCATTTTTAGAGATAAGGTATGTTTCACAGTAGAGTTTAGTGTCCATTGGTTATTTTGTTTCATTTTTATGTTGGTTATAGGTGGCTATTGAGCGTGATGGTTCTAACTTTTTAGGTATTTATCAAATCCTCTTGTGTGCGCAGCACCGTGCTAGGTGCTATGAAGATGTACATAAGACATATATTTGTGCTTACTCGAGGAATTTTCAAACTATTTGGAGGAAGAATTGTATATTAAACTTGAAAGAGGGCCGGGCACGGTTGCTCACGCCTGGAATCCCAGCACTTTGGGAGGCCAAGGCTGGGGGATCACCTAAGGTCAGGAGTTCAAGACCAGCCTGGCCAACATGGTGAAACCCCATCTCTACTAAAAATACAAAAAATTAGCCGGGCGTGGTGGCAGGTGCCTGTAATCCCAGCTACTTGGGAGGCTGAGGCAGGAGAATGGCTTGAACCTGGGAGGCGGAGGTTGCAGTGAGATGAGATCGCACCATTGCACTCTAGCCTGGGCAACAAGAGCGAAACTCTGTCTCAAAAAATAAAATAAAATAAAAATAAAAATAGAAAATAAACTTGAAAGAGACTTTAAAGATCTTCTGGTCTTCCTTCATACTTTACAGAATATAAAAGCATGTCCCAGAAACAAGAAGTGACTTTCCAAGTTCAAAATGAAGTGATAGAAATCTGATTAGAAGCCAGGGCTCCCGATCTCTAGCCTAACCAAGTGCACTGCTCTTTTTACGAAATCATTTATTCATTCAACAAATATTTCTTGAGTGCCTACTGTGTGAACATACTGCTGCAGGCAGTAGTTTTAAATCATGCTACTTTTTCATCTGCATTCACCTCTGGTGACTAATAGTTGTATTCATAGTGCTGGGGCATTCAGTAAGCAGAGTTGAGTGACAGCTGGGTGTGGCTTACAGCTGGATCATCCACTTTCAATTTATAATCACTTCTTAGTGCCTGAAGGAAGAGGAAATAAGTGGTGGATTAACATATGAAGCAATTAGAGAATAATATATGTTATACGATATATAATTAAGTGCTAAATTGCATGGCATGACTGTAAGTGCAACAGGGAGGAACAGGAGCCAAGGCCCAGAGTATGGACAGCTATCTTAGGACAAAATCTTCCAACAGTAGTAACCATCGGATCTCTCACATGTTCATCTGAGAAAGCTCAGCAAATATTTATTGGGCAGGCACTGTGCTAGGTGCCTAGGGATATACAAAGAATAAGACATGGTCCCTTCTCCCAAAGATCTAGTGGGAGAGACAGACGAAATACTTTTAATTTAAATATAATACAGTAAATGATGAAATAGAAGTCTGGCCAGAGCGCTATGGAAGCAAAGAGGAGGGCAGCTTCACCTAATCAAAGGATAAGGTCAAGGCTTTTTGGACACTGACATGTGAACTGAATCTTCAAGGCCACTAGGTCTCAGCTAATCCAAGAAAGTTGCCAAGAGGAGTTCTAGGAAGCAAGAACAGCATGAATAAAAAACAAAGACCTAGGCCGGGCGCAGTGGCTCAAGCCTGTAATCCCAGAACTTTGGGAGGCTGAGGTGGGTGGATTACAAGGTCAGGAGTTCGAGACCAGCCTGATCAACATGGTGAAACCCTGTCTTTACTAAAAAATACAAAAATTATCTGGGCATGGTGGCAGGCACCTGTAATCCCAGCTACTCGGGAGGCTGAGGCAGGAGAATCACTTGAACCTGGGAGGCGGAGGTTGCAGTGAGCCGAGATTGAGTCATTGCACTCCAGCCTGGACATCAGGGCGAGACTCCATCTCAAAACAAACAAACAACAACAACAACAACAACAACAACAAAAACCCCCGAAAAGAAACAAAGACCTTTTGTCTCCTATTCCCCTTATCAGGAAAACTGGAGACAATTAACTTAGCTATTCCTAAGTGAAATAAGATAAAAACCACTCAGTATCACTGATTATAAACTAGCTCTTGTAGCTAACTTTTATTAAACTCTATGAGCCAGAAATTGTGCTAAGTTTTTCACACAATCCTCATAGAAATCCTTGAGAAAGGTACTCCTAGCATCCTTAGTTTACAGATGAGACAATGAAGACACTGAGAAATTAACCCGAAACCAGGATTTGTGTCCAGGCCATTTGGTTCTTTGCCTCCCTGTCAGGATTATGTCCTATTGTGAATATTAGCTTCCCACAAATCTTATCCATATGGAATTACTCTACCTTTTAGACTTATTATTATAATATTTGAGAGTAGTGTAGATCTGTCTGATCATGTTATTTAACCAACAACCAAAATAGGGCTGTTGGTTAAAGGAACAAAAGTTCTCAAGGTCACTGGAGACCCAGTGGCAAAGCTAGTTATTCCTGTGTGTCCTCACTAAAATATATGCCTAAAAACGATATTAATCAGAATGAAGTCTCTTGGACATTCCAATGTAACTGATGAGACAGCCATGTTATTTTTTTTTCTGTTTTCACTTTGATGGCTGCAGGTCAGCGGTTCTCATATATTTGTGTATATCATGATCTCACCTGGGGAGCTTGTTTTAAATATATAGTTTCTGGGCCCCATTTCACACATATGCCAGAGTTGCTGGGGTAGGAATTGGGCTGCTAAATTACAAACAAATTCGTGAAATGATTTCATTCCATTTCAGTTCCACTTCTCCCCATTCTTCATTAGATTCTCCTTCTCTCTCCAGGGCCTCACTTCAGTAGATATTTACTAAGAGCCTACTATGAACCAGGCACAGAGTTCTATGGGCTGAGGATAGAGCAGTGGACACGACAAAACAAAGCTCCTGCTCCGATAGAGCTTCATTCTAGTCGAGAGACAGATAATAAACACACGAACAAGTAAATAAAAGGCAGTACAGCACAGTGATTAAGAGCTTGTGCTCTGGAGCTAAAACAAATGTAGCCCTGAAACATGGTCCTTCCTCTTCCTGGTTGACTTTGAGCAAGTTACTTAATTGCTCAACACTTTCTTCCTCTGTGAAATGGGACTAATAATATTCCCTGCTTCTCAGTGCTATTGTAAGGATCTAATAAGATCATATACATAAAGTACTGAGTGCAGTGCCTGATACATTGTCTGCAGTCAGGGTTAACTCCTTTTGAAATGACTCATGATTGCACGAGTACTGTGAAGTTTAGTTACTTCTGCAATATTGCCATCAAAGTATTAAATTAAGTTCAGCTTCTGTGTTTATTCGGCACTCAATAAACAATGTTCTAGAGATGTTGCTGTGTCTCTAAAGCATTTCCCCTGCCACAGTTGCTAGTTTCCTGAGCTGTGTCTATACCATACCCAGCCTCAAATTGCTAAACAAGGAAGAGATATCAACAACAAAGTACATCAGAGTCCCCAGCTCCTCAATTAGGTAGCTGAGTAGTTCCATAGGCTGGATAGAATTAAGAATGTTGACAGGGCACAGTGGCTCATGCCTGTAATACCAGCACTTTGGGAGCCCGAGGTGGGTGGATCATCTGAGGTCAGGAGTTCGAGACCACCCTGGCCAACGTGGTAAAACCCCGTCTCTACTAAAAATAAAAAAATTAGCTAGGCATGGTGGTGGGCACCTGTAATCTCAGCTACTCAGGAGGCTGAGACAGGAGAATGGCTTGAACCTGGGAAGCAGAAGTTGCAGTGAGCCGAGATCGTGCCATTGCACTCCAGTCTGGGCAACAAGAGTGAAACTCCGTCTCAAAAAAGAAAAAAAAAAAAAAAGAATGTTATAAAGCCTCACCAATACAGTAAGTGAAAATTAAAAAATAAACAACAAAAACTAAATAGACGCTGGGAACCAACACACTAGTAGGTAGATCAATCAGATGATATGAGAGTTAAGGGATATATTTCAAAAAACCATCCTTCGTATTTGTTGGGACAAGAACATTCACAATCATCATTATCTCTCTTGTGTCTCATAACAACCTTGCAATTCTCATTTAATTGATGTGTAAATTAAAGCTAAGTGCAGCAAATGAATCACCCAAGTAACCTCTGCTAGTTAGTGGCAGGCCAGTGATTAATACTCAGGACATCTGAATCTTATACAGCATTTCATACAAATAAATAGCTTTTTTTCCCCCACAGAAACATTTAAAATGCTTAGTCCATCCACTTGAAAAATAAAGAATAAAAAATACAAAATGTATTCCATATACAAAATGCAAATACATAATACTTCATTTTCTTTTTGTATTTGTCATGTTTGCAAGTTTACATTTGCATATGTGATTACATGATTTAGGCCCATCTCCTCTACTACACCAAAATGAATCATATCAATTTTTATCTAACACATAGTAGGTGATCAACATGTATTTAATGAATACATGAGTGATCTATTGGTGTTGATTATAGCCAGGAGGCCACATGTCGGTGAATTTAGTTGTTGGTTTAAGCAGGAGCAGAAATGCTAGCGGTATCTTATACGGAAATACTGAAAATGGGCAAAGGAGTCACTTCCTAGTTGCTGAAGAGAATGATTTGCATGTACTGGAGTTGGTGATTTGAAGTCAAGAGCAGGGCTGATCTAAGCAGAGCAGATGCAGTTGCTAAGCATTGGTTTACAGGGTAGTGAAAGTCAAGAGGCTGTCTGAATCTAAAAAAAAAAAAAAAAAAAAAAAGGCGGGGGCAGTGACAAAAATTCTGCACGTATAACAAGCTCTCTAGGTAATTCTCACTTCCAAAGTTTAAGAACTACTGGGCCTGGAAGGTCTAAGACTGTATCTGGGGAAGAGTCAGACTTATATTAATATTATAAAGTAAGAAGAAGAGAAACCTATGAAAGAAAAAAAGAGCAGCCAGAGAGCCAGAGTCAGGGCATTGTTGTTATGAGTCAAGGGGGGTGAAAGTTTAAGAACAAGTAGATGGCCAAAAATGTCAAATGTAACAGAGATGTCAAGAATGAAGACAGACCAGCCTAGGCAACATGGCGAAACCCAGTCTCTACAAAAAAAAAAAAAGTACAAAACTTAGCTGGGCGTGGTGTTGTGCCCCTTAGTCCCAGCTATTCAGGAGGCTGAGGTGGGAGGATCACCCGAGCCCAGGAGGTCGAAACTTCAGTGAGCTGTGATTATGCCACTGCATTCCAACCTACAGAGCAAGACTTTGTCTCAATTTAAAAAAAATGAAGATAGAGAAAAGCTGTTGAATTTGGCAAAAAGATCAACTGTGGCCTTGGAGTATATTTTTTGTAAAGTTGTGATGATAAAATACAGATTTTTCTGGGCCCTGACCTGTCCTTCAAGACTCAACTAAAAACATTGCCTCCCAGTGATGTATTTCTTGGACTGAGTCCACCAATCCCTGTGGTAGATAATTCTATTATAGCAGTTCACCTATTATACTAAAATTCTGCTCACCTGTTTTTCTTCTTGATTAGACTGAGAATTTATTGAAGGCAGAAGCTGTGCCTTTTTTTTTCATCTCTTTCTCCATCCCCAACCAGCTTTATTGAGATCTAATGGACAAATAAGAATTGTACATATTTAATGTATACAATTTGGTGTTTTGATAAGAAGCCATATCTTGTTCCTTTTCAAATCTCCAGGGTCTGGCATAATACCTGGCATACAGAAGATGTCTGTAAATGCCTGCTGAATGAATGATTGGAGAGCAATTGGAGGCAAAGGAGCAACTGCAGTCTGGCAGTGAAAGAAGATGAATCCCATAGTTTGAAGGCAAATGAGAGCAGGGCAGTAGATGCTGCTGGAGCAGGTAATAAGCAGGGAATCAGATCCTCCAGAGCATGGAAAAGATGTAATTAAAAGCACAGCTTTGAAAAGCTTTAGAAAGCAAGAGGGACAGCTCTTTCTCTGAGTCTTGAAGGCAGCATGAGAGGGTAGGTGTATAAGATAGAGTAGCTTAGCTCAGATGGCCCTTTGCTAAATTAAGTCATAAAGTTAATGCCTTTGCTGAGAATGAGGTGGAAAAAGTGAGATCTGGAGCTTGAAGAAAAAAACTGGAAGAGTGTTGGTGAGAGTGTATTGGTGAATCAGTAAGAGATGACTAGATCTCATGCTATATCCCCAGGCATTAAGGGCATGTTATCACAATCCAATTCCTTTCTGTAGGCCTTGAAATAACAGGCTACATCTATCAGCCATGCTAATTGGGGCTGGCTACCAGACTTGGGGCCTGGAAGTAACTGGAGCCGCTGATATCTCCCTCTCCTGAACTCTCTCTGCACTTCCTTTCCACCTTTTAAGGCACTCAGTGCACTTTATCTCCTATTGTAACTATCTTTTTCTTGGTAGACTGTAAACAATTGAAGGCAAGGGCTGTGTCTTAGTTACTGTTGTGTCGTACCTCAGCATAGTGCTTTGTACATAATAGGCAGAAGATGTCTGTACCAGCCATAGTCTGTAATACAGCATTTATCACATCATACTGTGTATGTTTGCTTGCCGTCTCTTCTTTTTGACCATGAGCTCAAGGGCAGGGATTGAGTTGTATTGATCTAGGTCTCCATTGTGTTTGGAACTTAATAGTTTTGCAAGTGTTTATTGAATCAAAGTTTGTTGAAATGAATGCATGGATGAAATAATGAATAAAAGATAGCAAAATGTGGGGATTTGGGGGGAAACTTAAAAAGATGGCATACTGCATAGGCATTGCATTTTGTCAGTTACACAATCATCTGTCTCATCCTGGCATCAGTAAGTGTGTAAAGCTGGTAGAAAATGATGCTGGGGAACCTGTCTTCATATACACCATAAATGTTTGGAATACACATTCTGGATCTTCTTATGCAAATCTTTAGCCACTCCCTTTCACAGCATAGGGCCTTGGGTTAAAGGGCTAAGGGTTCCTTGCAGCTAAATGGCTGATTTGTCCACCCTTATTAGGTATCTATTTGAAGAGTTCAACGTCACACCACCATGGTCACTGTTTGCTTGGGAACTTACACTTTAAAGTTGACATTGCAGAGAAAAGTAAAAAGATTGACGAAACAGTATAGAAACAGCATTGGATCAAGACCGTGGAAATCCACCGCCACTACAGGAAAAATGGCTCTTGAAGAGCATCTTTAAATTTTCACTGGTTTAAGGCTTTTTTTTTTTGTTAAAGTCTGTGAAGCCCATAGAAAATAACAAAAGCTAACCCTTACATAGGGCATACTATGTGCCTAGGCATTATTCTGTGTGATTTACATATACTATCTCATTTCTCACAACTACCTTTTGAGACGAATACTATTATGATCTCCATTTTGGACAGGATGAAACTGAGGGACTGAGAGGTAATAGAAAGCGATCAAGGTCATAGAGCTAGAAGTGGCGGAGCTGGAGTTCAAACCCAAGCATGGCTCCAATACACCAAAGAGGAAAGCACTCGTCTAGGTGTCGGTTTACATGTATAGATTATAAAGAAAATCACCCTATCTTTTCTGATTGTGATAATCCCAGCATTTATGGAGAGTCTGTTATATGCCAGGGATGCTAATAACACGCTTTAGTTGCATTATTTCATTTCTTCCTTACCACAAACCCGTGAGGCACTATTTTTATCCCCATTTTAAAGACCAAAAAAAAAAAAGGTATAGAGGTTAAAACGATTCGCCCAAGGATTGAAATGCAGGCAGGGTGACTCCACTACAAGCTTCTCAGTCATTCCTGGCAATAAAACGAACGGAGGACCTCAAAGAGATGCCATGAGAGTACAATGAAATAATGGATGTGAAAAGGCCTCGGCGAACAAGTGCAAGGGATAAGGCCTGTCTACGTGAATCACTGTTGTGAACTGGTTACCCAGGGCCCCTGTCCAACGGTTTCCGTCCCAATCCTGCCCCTTCTCCGCCCAGCCCACAGCGATATCTTTGAATCTCTTTCTCTATCTCCTCTGATCCTGCCCCCAAACACTCGGCGGAGCGGCGGAGCGGAGAATAGAAGGTCCGCGCGCGAACAGGAGGCGGGGCCTGCCGCCTTCAGTCGTACAGGGGGTGGTTTCTGCACATGCGCTGTGGCTCTGCGGCTTCAGCTGCCCCCTCTCTGCGGCCAATCAGGGCCCGCGGCGCGCTCGGGACGTATCAACGCTCTGTGGGTCGTGTGCGTGCGAGGGGGGCGACGTAAGGGCGCTCCGCGAGCCCGTCTCTCCTCGAATGAAAGGAAACAACCTCCGGCGACAGAGCCCCGCTCTCAGGCACTGCTGGAGAACCGAGACCGACTTCTTTCTCTTTACCCTCATTGGCGCTTCTCTCCTGCAGTCCGCCTCTGGGCCCTGCCGGTGAGTCCCCACGGAACCCTGGGGCCCCCCATTCTCTCCCCGGCGGGAGAAGACAAGGAGGATGGCGGTGGCCAGGCCGCCGCCCCTGCCCGTTGTTAAAGGGGACTCTTGGTGGTCTCGCTTTATTGTCAGGGACCCCAGAAGCGCCGCTCATTGTAGGCGCTTGGCGGAGAGGCTGCTGAGAAAGTGCTTTGGAGGTGCAGAAGGAGAGGTTAGGCTTACGCCTAGACTTCGGGGGAGGGGGCGCAACATTTGAGGAGGGAAAAAACTGGGAATTTTTAGTTTTTGCCATTGCTTAGAACATATTTGGGAAGGAGGGAGACTCCCAGTTTGGGAAGAGTAAGAGGAAGAATTGTTAGGATGGCAAGAGAGAGAGCCTTACGGAATGAGGAAAAACTCCGGGGTGGGGGGAATTAGGGGTGAAACTGAGGTATAAGGGGAAGCTTACAACGAAGACTGTGAGAGGGCTAACTCTTGGGGGAGGGGGCATAAAGAAAGTGGTAGGATGATATTTTCCTAGATTCGGGAGGATTGGAAAAGGACGATTAGGGGACCCTGACTTTACGACGGAAAGGAACCTGCTGAAGTGTTTTAGAGGAAGATAGTTTTGTGACTTTAGCGCTTGATTAGAGGGAGATCTTGGGAGTCTAGTGTGTATTGGGGGAATAAATAACGGAGAGGATCCGGTACTTTATGTGTACCGTCTTTCATTATATGGATGAACACCACGGTATTCTTTTCCAATTTCCATTCGTTTTGATATTCTGCGTGGAAGTTAAAAAATCTTTTGTTTTTAGAAAATCTTTTATTTTCATCGCCTTACTACCTAATGTCAGGTCTTATTTATACTGTTCAAATTCTTCCTCTACCCTTGGGTTTGAAACAACTGGAAAATTCCTTTAGTTTCCTTTTGAATAACCGCAAAAAGCAGTGCGAAGCATGTAATAATATCGTGCAACCAAATTCAGGTGCCCTTCCGGTACATCTTATTCGTTTATTTCTGTCCACTGTAACTTTCCTGTTAGAAATACTGCTTCTTTGGGGAATCACGTTTGTTATCTATTTTGATTTGTATATTTCAGCTTGCTTTCGCGTGGAATGTTTTCATCTTCCGGAACTGCAGTTTTTGTTGTTTTGTTTGTTTTTCTGTGAAAATGCCTTTTCAGATACCAGGCATTGATGAGCTCTGGAGTTGGTTCTTGAATGCTCTCTCTGATGTTTCAGGTTATTTCTACCTTGGTGCTTCGCAGCATCTTGGAAAATCAGAAATGCATTGATTGCTTCAGCTTAACTAATCTAGCTTTTATTTTTTTTCCAGGCATTTAAATTATGTATTTCACGCTGTTATTGTTGCCTCTTTATTTCTGCTTTGTAGTATTTTCCATAATGCGATGTTTCTTTTAAAGAAAAGGCTTCATTGTTGCGTGAAAGCATCAAACTTTGATCTCCGCATGGCCTGAAAAACCTTTTAGACTAAAATTAAAATGCCATATAGCTGTGGATCATTATGAACCCCTTAGTATTGGTCCTTGGAATGCCCTTATTCTGCTTAAGTAGAGACCACAAATGTGACAACATTAGATAAAAATCTGTACTTTTATGATAAAGACATTTTTGCTAGGAGTCATTGTTTCCATGATGTTCTCCACTTCATGTTTTACAAGGAGACTAAAAAAATTACCAAGATATGCGCAGATGTATTATTTGAATTTTAGTGGAAAAATCCATTTAGTCATTGCACATTGGGGAAAGTTTTTAATTGGTTTGGTGCACTTTTTTTGTGGCTCTTCTTACTTTACAAATTAAATTTAAGCTGATTACAGAAAAAATACACTAGAATATTTTTTAATGCAAAATAAAGTGTACCTTTTTTCTCTTTTAGATTTTTGGGGTCTTTGATATCTAGAAAAGCAGGTTCTCAAAATTAGGATGAGAAATTAGCCTGTTTATAAATTGGAAGAGGCAGAATTAAATATAGACAGAATTTTGGGGATGCCATTTCGGAATTAATTTTAAGAATACGAAGTGATTTTTTCCATTCTAGAAATTTTCTTTATCTTAAGCCAGCTTTATAGCCAGTGCTAGGATTGTATGGAAATTACACATTAAAGATGTCTGTACGGGATTTGATTTATACTGTGCCATCCTTTCAACTGGCCAGGATGACCGGGAGTAATGCTGAATACATTATTATGGTGATTTCAGACTGCGTACTATTCATTGCATAGTAGTAAAGAAACTAATTTAGAACTCAAAATATAATAGCAAATTCTGATGCTATTTATGAATTTTGGTATTTTGCATAGTTAATTCTAAAAATTTGGGCAGGTATACTCTTGATAAAGCAACCGAACACAGATACTTGCCTGAGCAAATGCAAACACACTTCCCTTTTGTTTCTTTTGTTTCTCTGTTATGTCCTTTTTTTTTCTTTAATCCTAAAAGTATTTGCTGCCTGTTTTCAATCAGTTTCACGGTTTATAGCCAGTGCTATGAATACAGTACTATGGTAAAGTATCCGTTGTCATTTGGACGACTGAGATTTAAAATTATAGATAGCATTAAGAGTTTGTTAAACCTATCAAAGCAGAGACTGTCAGGGCCTTTGAAGTTGTGTTAAAAAGAAAATTCTAGACATAAATGGATGAGAAGACATGTTTTCTTTGTGGCTTCAGGTGAAATTTTGATTAAGTATCTGAATTTTGTATTGAAAAGCACTGAATAGTTTGTAGATATTACCTTCCTAGCATACAGCTGCTACTGTTCTTGTTGGTGAACGAATGCTTCTCAGCTGCAATGTAGTGTTAGACAATTTTTTTTCAACATAGTATTATGAAACTGTTCAAATGTATAGACAAATTGAAAGAATTTAGTAAATTAATTTTAAGACAAAAGTTTGAGATTTTTCTTGATTGTGACGTGTGTTGTGGCAACCTGGATCTTGAACTGCTTAGTCCTGTTGATTTGGGAAAACTGTACAAATCAAGTAACTGGTTTTAAATTTCTTCTGAAGAATCCATATTAAGATTGATGATCTAAATCTGAAACCTTTCATGTTAGAGCTTTCCTTCCCTTTTTTTGACTACACTGTACTACCTATAATTAAAATGTGACCAAATTTAAGGCTCATTCAGAAAAAAATTTCTTCCTTTACACAATATTACTAATTTAAGTACGGAAGTTACTACATTTAGAAGACCACTATCAGTTTGTGACTTTAATTGATAAGCAGGCTTGGAGTAAATCTTAGTCATATAATATGGTTGTTTTATAAATAATTGGGTCTTAAAGTCTGCATTTTTAAATAGACTGTCAGAAGCCTAACTTTTTATTTACTTGAAAATGGAATAGAATAGCAAAAATTAATTTATTAAAGACATATTCCTGATTTTTTTAAACTCAGAAATAATTTTTAAAGTGCACCAAAGTCATAGTTAGGTAAATTCGTTTTACTTTTATTGTTTTATCAATATGTGAACTTTAAGAAATTGTTCAATTACAGAATTCTGTTCCCACGGAGTATTCTGAAGTTTCCTTAGTAGCTTTTACCGTGTTCTTAAGAGGTATAATTCTTTATCGCCTTGAAAGGGCACCTAGTTACACATGAAAATATTTTACATTAATTATGCCAGCAGGGGATCATTTAATATTATACATTGTACATTTTTCTCCACACAGAACTAGTGTCAATTATTTCACATATCCTCCAATTTGGAAGCAGTTTGATTTTTCTCAATTACTCTAAACTTCATTTAGCTGTCTGTTATCTATCTATCTGTATTTATTACGGAGGCATCTTAGGTTTTAATGTTAATTTATGTATACTAAATAACCATTTAAAAATGTATATATTAAAACCTATGTCAAACAAACAACTTACATGAGTATGTATAAACTGATTTTAAAACAAAATGAACTTTGTTACCCTTCTTATTCTCTGTAGCATTTCTTGGGGCTTAGAGTGGTTTAATTTGTCTATACTAAATAAACATTTAAAAATGTGTATATTAAAACCTAGGTCAAATTTTTAACAACTTTCATGAATATGTATAAACTGATTTTAAAATAAAATTAACATTGTCGCCCTTCTTATTCTCTGTAGCATTTCTTGAGGCTTAAAGTGGCATTCTAAAGGCAATTTAAAAATCATGTCAAGCTCAGTTGAACAGAAAAAAGGGCCTACAAGACAGCGCAAATGTGGCTTTTGTAAGTCAAATAGAGACAAGGAATGTGGACAGTTACTAATATCTGAAAACCAGAAGGTGGCAGCGCACCATAAGTGCATGGTAAGTATACCGGCAGCAACAGAGACCTTGAAACGATTCATGAGACTCTTAATAACACATGAATGTTCCTGAATACTAAAAAAAAAACAAAAACCAAAAAAAACTCAGTTAAATTTTAAGAAATGGTTTATCACTAATGCTATGCCATTTTTACTAGAAAATTACCATTTAAATTTGACATCTTATTTACTGTTTTACTGTAATTAATTTATATATGAACCTTAATTTTTTTTAAATGTAATTTATAGCTCTTTTCATCTGCTTTGGTATCATCACACTCTGATAATGAAAGTCTTGGTGGATTTTCTATTGAAGATGTCCAAAAGGAAATTAAAAGAGGCACGAAGCTGGTAAGTTGGTATTTCTGCCTCTTGAGAATAAAAATTATTTAAACTCATTAAAGAGGAAATTGCTTATTTTAGAGTGTATTGCATTATTAACTGAGTATAATTTTAAATTGCAGCCTTTTTTTTTTTCTTTTCTTTTTTTTTTTCTGAGCCAGCAAAATCCAAGGCCGGGTTTATCTTATTTACCACTCAACAAAAAGGAATGAGTCAATATTTATACTATTCAATTTTTTTTGCTTTTCAAAGAGAATTAAAATCTTTTTGGAGGCTGTTTACTTAGAAAACAAACGGTTTGGTTAATTTGAGTATATATTGTGTTAAAGTCTTCATTCAAGTTTATTTTTCATAATTCTGATATGTTTTTATCTCCATCATAAAGTTATGGTCATTACAAATGAACATGACAGTAGCCTCTCAAAAGGAAAATGTTAGCACTTGCTGAACAAAGTATTTTACTGTAGTTCAGCTGTATAACACAACATTTATGACTTTGGATAACTTTCAGTGAATTTCACAGGAGCTTTTCTGAAGCTGCGTTAGAGTAATGTTCCTGTAGTTGTCTTCACTACCAATAACCATATTAGTAAGATATTACATTGCTCTGTTGGAATAGTAATGTCATCTCAGTTGGTACTTATGACACATTATGGTTTACTTTGAAACGATTATTTTTTGTCTTTTTTGTTTCCTTCCTTTTTGTGGAGAATGGGATCTCGCTATATTGCCCAGGCAGGTCTCGAACTCCTGGGCTCAAGCTGTCTTCCCGCCTCTGCCTCCCTGAGAGCTGGGATTACAGGCGTGAGCCACTGTGCCCGGCTACTTTGAAACAATTAATGGGAAGATTTATTTTTATTTTTCTCATTTGAACACTTTATTAAAATTACGTCCATAAATGCACCTTTAATAGCTTTGCTATCCAGTTTCATTTTTTAAAAGATGCGTTTTGCCAAACATATAACTGTGTTTGTAGTTACTAAATAACCTCTTATTTCACAAAGACTCTGAGATGGTAGTTTTTGGATGAAATGGTAATGGGAAGAGGGGGGCTATCATTTTGATGATCAGGAATAATATGTTTTGAAAAGTAGTCTTCTATTAATCGTTTTACATAAAAAGCAATATGAAGAAATATGGGCTCAAAAATGACATTTGGGATTTGCTTTAGGATAGTCTCAAATCCTAGTATCAGTGTTAGTACAAATGAGAATTCAGAGGTCAAACCATTTCTGTTGTAGTGAGACCTTAACTGTGAAAATGTTTATCTTCCCCATCCCCAAAACTGTAGATATTAATAGAAAGCTCTGGGGTTTTTTTTTCCTTTTTCTTTTCTTTTTTTTTTTTTTTTTGAGACAGAGTTTCACTCTCGTTGCCCAGGCTGGAGTGCAGTGGCGCAGTCTCAGCTCACGGTAACCTCTCTCTACTGGGTTCAAGTGATTCTTCTGCCTCAGCCTCCCAAGTAGCTGGGATTACAGGCATGCGCCACCATGTCTGGCGAATTTTGTATTTTTAGTAGAGACGGTGTTTCACCATGTTGGTCAGGCTGGTCTTGAACTCCAGACCTCAGGTGATTTGCCCAGTTTGGCCTCCCAAAGTGCTGGGATTACAGGTGTGAGCCACCACGCCCAGCCTAGAAAGCCCTGTTTTTCAAATGTGAATTTTATTTGGTGGTTTTAGGTTTCTTCACGTTACTGTGCTGATTTCTGAGAACCATAGCACTATGTTTTTATTTCCTAGTCCTTAAAATAAATGCAGATATAAAAAAGAATGATACTTACTTGAAAGTGATTGTGCTGTAAACCTTATTACCCCTTTATTTATTGCTTGACATTATGACTATCCCTGGAAAATATTTCTGTATCCTGACTTGTTAGCATTTTGTCACTTGACACAGCTTGTATAGTCAGAACAAAAGCAGTTTTGGTCCCTAATGTTGAAACATTATTAACAAATGCAATGCCTAGTGTTACACTACGTGAAGCAACAGCATACATCTGTCAATATTGCCAAGTTCAGTGGAGATTCAATTTATTTGGACCTTTTTTTTTTTTTTTTGACAGAGTCTCGCTCTGTCGCCCAGGCTGGAGTGCAGTGGCATGATCTCGGCTCACTGCAAGCTCCACCTCCCAGGTTCACACCATTCTCCTGCCTCAGCCTCCCAAGTAGCTGGGACTACAGGCGCCCACCACTGTGCCCGGCTAATTTTTTTTATTTTTAGTAGAGACGGGGTTTCACCTTGGTCTCAATCTCCTGACCTCGTGATCTACCTGCCTCGGCCTCCCAAAGTTCTGGGATTACAGGTGTGAGCCACCGCGCCCGGCCTTGGACCTATTTGTTAAAGCATCAGAGCTTTGTATGAGTTTTACTATTATAAATTGTTTTGATTAATTTTTAGTGTTATAGTGTAGGGAGATAATTTTTTCCCCAAATGTAGTGTGTTACAAATAACGAAATTTGTTCTCCCTTGATCTAGGGAATGGAACAATACTGGGAATTGAGAACACAAGCTTTAGTAACAGACTTGAGTTTGAATCCCAGCTCTGTCATTTACTAGCTAGGTGATCCTGATTAAGTTATTTACTTCTCCAGGCCATGTTTTCCTCACCTGCAAAAGGGGATAGATAATGACAGTACTTGCCTCCCAGAATTATTGCCAGAATTAAAAGAGGAAGTATATAGGATTTAAGGTGGTGCTGGGCACATGGTTAGGACTTGATAAATAGTAGCCACCACTTATTGTTTTTGTTTGTTTTTGTTTTTGAGATGGAGTCTTGCTCTGTTGCCCAGGCTGGAGTGCAGTGGTGCGATCTCGGCTCACTGCAGCCTCCACTGGGTTCAAGCAATTCTCCTGCCTCAGCCTCCCGAGTAGCTGGGACTACAGGTGTGTGCCACCATGCCTGGCTAATTTTTAATTTTTTTTTTTATTTTTAGTAGAGACAGGGTTTTGCCACATTGGCCAGGCTGGTCTTGAATTCCTCACTTGAGACCATCTGTCCGCCTCGGCCTCCCAAAGTGCGGGGATTCCAGGTGTGAGCACTGAGGAATAGTGGCAGAAGGGAAGAACTTTTGCTCCGTTTCCTTCCCTTAGAATGTCAGTTTAAACAACTTATATAGGGGATAGGAATGTAACGTACGTTTAGGTTTGAAATAATTTTTGAAACTCCTTTTAGCCTTCAGTTTTGCTTCTTTCATTATATCATTTTTACATGATGTGCTATCAGGTAACCAAAATTCTAGATTTAAGTTTGATTCTCTACTATTCCCTGTGTCAATTTGTCTAAGCAATAAAAGGGCTATGAATCAAATAGGAGGGGGGAAAAAAGAGTGAAGAGCTTAATGTAACTAGATAAACTGCATATAAACTAGGTAATCAGCTTCCCTAATTGACATTTTTTTTTTTTGAGATGGAGTTTCGCTCTTGTTGCCCAGGCTGGAGTGCAATGGCGCGATCTCGGCTCACTGCAACCTCCGCCTCCTAGGTACAAGCGATTTTCCTGTCTCAGCCTCCGAAGTAGCTCAGATTACAGGCATGCGCCACCATGCCCAGCTAATTTTTTTGTATTTAGTAGAGACGGGGTTTCACCATGTTAGGCTGGTCGCAAACTCCTGACCTCAGGTGATCTACCAGCCTCGGCCTCCCAAAGTGCTGGGATTACAGGCGTGCGCCACCATGCCTGGCCCCTAATTGACTTTTTAAGGCATTTTATCCCGTGAGCCTGTTTGCTTTGGCTCCTGTTCATCTGGATTTCTAGGTGAAAAGTAGGTCATGAACACTCATTCAAAATCATCGAAAACTGGAGTACTGAACCCTGAGTGCTTTCAAGACAAATTTCAATCTGTACCTGGTGTTGACTCCAAAGTTGCTCGCTTGCCCCAAAGAAAAGAACAGAGAGATAAGGAGGCTAGGGCTTGAGGTTAAAGTGTACGTATCAACAGCCAGGTGGGTCAGAGTTGAGGATGAGAGGGCTCAGTAGAGCAGGAGGTGTGAGTGTTTGGTTTTTATGTTCTTGCTGCCACAGGCAATTTTCCAAGGTTCATGTCAGCCACAAGGATCAAAGGAGGAAAGCCATTCTGCATGAACATTTTCATCTCCTTTACACGGTCTTTAATTATATAGCACCAAGATGGACCAGGAAAAATTTGCCAGAGTACTAAGGCTTTTATGATTTGATGCCCTGTTTTTGCAGTTTAGACAGATATATATTTTTCCAGTATGATTTCCAGTTTCTACTGAAGCCATATGGAGATACCACATCTGTACCATCTATTCTTACTTAACTCCAGTCATCTAGCCAAGAAATGCAAATTTCCAAGTAAAATTATGAGTTAGCACTGCTTTTTTGAATTTAAGGAGATACTTGAAAGAAGGATATTTGAAGAATTTACCGTTTCTGGATGAAGCTAGCTGGTGAGATTACTAAGGGTATCTACTATCTACATTGGATAGCTATTCTTCTTCTTTTTTTTTTTTAAGATGGAGTTTCCCTCTTGTTGCCCAGGCTGGAGTGCAGTGACGTGATCTCGGCTCACTGCAACTCCGCCTCCCAGGTTCAAGCAATTCCCCTGCCTCAGCCTCCCCATTGGCTGCGATTATAGGCGCCCACCACCACGCCCAGCTAATTTTTTGTATTTTTAGTAGAGACAGGGTTTCACCACGTTGGCCAGGCTGGTCTCAAACTCCTGACCTCAGGTGATCCGCCTGCCTCTGCAGATAGCTATTATTCTAATTGGTACCGGTGTCAGATTATATCACAGATTACAAGAAGAGAAAGAGTTCAGAAGGCCATTTAGTTCACCTGTCTTACCCCTATGCAAGATTTCCTACAAGCCACTCAAGATAAGATTTTTGGCCTAAGGATTGGCTGACACGTGTAATCCTAGTGCTTTGGGAGGCCGACTGGGAGGATTGCTTGAGGCCAGGAGTTGAAGACCAGCCTGGACAACAAAGTGAGACCCCTATCTCTACAAAAAAATTTAAAAATTTTGAAATGTGGCGTGTTCCTGTAGACCTAGCTACTCAAGAGGCTGAGGTGGGAGGATTGTGTAAGCTCAGGAGTTCGAGGCTGTGGTGAGCTATGATTGTGCCACTGTATCCATCTAGCCTGGGTGATAAAGTGAGGTCCTGTCTCAAAAAAAAAAATTTTTTTTTGCCCTGTTCTTAAATATATCAAGAAATTGTAATTCTACCCAAGTAACCTGAAACAAGACCAGTAATATATAACACTCTTCAGAGTTGAGAAATTCATCCTTCTGTATAAATTAAGTATTTCTCTTAATTTAAAGCCATTTTAGATCTGTCTCCTTCCATTAAATAAATATTTAAGTTTTTTTTTTATTATTAAAAAACCCTTCATATACTTGATGACTGTCCTCAGGTCACTCCTAAACGTTCCCTTTTTTCACACTAAATTTTACTCGTGTCTTATGAAATGCTCTGAACAGTTTTCCTGCTTTTTCTAGTAGTAGAAATAGAAATAGCTAACATTTGTTAGACACTTAACATGTGCTAGGGACTATGCTAAGTTTTTTAATTATATGATCCTTTTTAATGCTGATAATCATGTTGTGAGATAGAGAAGTATTCTCACCTTACATGTGAGGAAATTGAGGCTCAGATGAGTTAAGTAACCTGACTGTAGCTAGTAAGTGGCAGAGCTGGGATTTGAATCCAGGGTCAGTTGACTCCCAAGCCAGAACTCCTAATCACCAGGTTATGCTAGACTATCTTTTAAGCTACCCACTCCAAAATCACATTTAAAGAAACATAAGGATTACAGCTTAGCAGTTTTCTAATAAAGATGGAAATAGTACTGAATTTAGGACATAATCAGACTCCTATTAATATGTTCTGTTAAATAGTAATATCTTGTTAATTTTTAGGACAAAAACCCTATACACATCCTATGTAAGAATATTGTGATTATTACCCTCCAGATACTTTTTAGCCTCTGAAAATAAAAAGACCATTTCCACATAGTCTTCACTTTGTTATTTACTCAGTACCACTGGAGTACTTAGCATTTTAAAGAAACAGGGTGTCTTCTGTCTGGGAGGAGTCTTACCTATTGAGATAGTTCAGACTGCTTCCTAGAGCTGGTAAGGTTAAAAAAATGGAATGAGTCTAGGAAATATTAATAGGTTAGCCATACCAGAATAGGTCTTTGAGACCCATTCCAGTTGAGTAAGGTGGGATGATTGCAGGGTCTTCCAACATTAGAGAAGAATTTCAACTCAGATAGGAAGGGATGGGGAAGGGTAAAAGCAGGATTTTTCAGGAGACAGGTGATATACAATAGTCACTGTGGAGAATGAAGTATAATAATGGCAGCATATTTGTCTACTCTACATAGATGTCCTGCAGGCATCTTAAACTCAACCTGTCTTAAACCAGTATTCATCACCACCCCGCCCACCACGCCCACTCCCTGAAACCTGATTCTTCTTCTGAATCCTTTACCATCAACTCGTCCTTCTTCCATATCAGTCACGTCAATTCTATTTGTGGGATATCTCTGCCTTTTCTTTCTTTCTTTCTTTCTTTCTTTTTCTTTTTCTTTTTTTTTTTTCTTTTTTTTTTTTTTGAGACGGAGTCTTGCTCTGTCGCCCAGGCTGGAGTACAGTGGCACGATCTCGGCTCACTTCAAGCTCCGCCTCCTGGGTTCACACCATTCTCCTGCCTCAGCCTCCCGAGTAGCTGGGACTACAGGCGCCCACCACCACTCCTGGCTAATTTTTTGTATTTTTAGTAGAGACGCGGTTTCACCGTGTTAGCCAGGATGGTCTTGATCTCCTGACCTCATGATCCGCCCGCCTCGGCCTCCCAAAGTGCTGGGATTACAGGCGTGAGCCACTGCGCCCAGCCTGCCTTTTCTTTCTTAATGCTACCCTGTGTCCAGTCTTGCTCCTCCCACCCTTCCAACATACTACTGGTAGTTACTTGATCTCTGCTTTTAAAAGCTAATGCCACTCCCTAACTGGAAACCTTTCATGATTTCTTACTGCATACAATATAATGTCCAGAGGCCTCAGCCTGCCATTCAGAAGTCTTGTCTTAACCCACTTTTTCCATCCTTATCTCATTCTCTCTCCTCTAGGTTTTCCAAGCATCCTGTCTCTGTCCCCGCTGCGGTGCCTGTACTGATGTTCACCTCTGCTTGCGGCTCTTTTTTCCTCCTAGCTGCCTCTCAAAAGTTCTGTCTGTTTTTGAGATCCAGCTCAAACTTCACACTTCATTTCTGTCATATAGCATAACACAATATGCGTTGTATTTGATACACATGTGCAAGCCTTTTTTCTCCACTGTATTGTTGACTCTGGGAGAGTAAGACTGTATTCTCTTTGCCCAGCCTAGCATGATGTGGGGATAATGCATAGAAAACTCTTAATATGGTGCTTGATGTCTTCTTTGTGCTCAATAGTGTTCTAATAAATAAGTGGGTGCTCATTGTTGGTGGACTTTGAAGATGGAAAGGGCTTCAGCTGGATAATAGTGTGAAGCCTTAATAACAGGCTAGGTATAAATTGAACAGGGAAGTCATGGCGTAGCACAAAATTCCTCTCTTTTGGTTAATTAGTATTTTAGTGTTGTTTACAACTTGAGCAGTTTGAAAAGGGAGGAGAGTAATTTAGAGGGAAAAATGAGGTTGGTTATTTTTTTCCAGAGAGTAGAGAGCTGTGTATGCCTCAAACATGAGAGTTTTCATGTTTCTTCAGCCTTCACTCCCTCAGTATGGTTTTGTGTTTGTTGTTTCCTTAGGTATTATATTTCTCAAGGCCCCATATAGTATAGAGTTTAGAATTCAACTGTTTATCAAATACTTTAGTGCCCATTTTCTACCAGCACAATGCTAGGTACTTTGAATGTAAACATGAATAAATATGGTTTAACCTTAGAAGTATTTAAAGAATGGCACAGGAGAGCTGGGAAAGAGGATCACAATTAATTATGAGAAGTCAGAAGGCTCCATAGAAAACGAGAGTTGAAATGTGTTCCACCAGGAGAGTGATGCTATGGAAGTCAAAGACAAACAATTTCAAGGAGGAAGAAGCGGTCAAAAAATATTAAATAAGTATTAAATGCCAGTGCTATTTATAGTAGATTGTGTGACTTACTTGGCGTTCAGTAGGGGCAAAATGGAATACCCACATTGTATAGAATGCTGCCACTTTGCTTTCTGCAATCACAGAAGCTGAAGATTCTGGATGACTATTGGTGCTACTAAATCGTTAGAGCAGAGGTACCTAACCAACTCTACTAAATCAGAAAAGGGGCAGGGGTGAGGGTTGGGTTGCAGACACAATCTTTTGAAAAAGGTTCCCAGATGATTTTTTTTTTTTTTTTTTTTTTAGACGGAGTCTCACTCTGTCGCCAGGCTGGAGTGCAGTTGTGTGATCTTGGCTCACTGCAACCTCCGTCTCCCTGGTTCAAGCGATTCTCCTGCCTCAGCCTCCCGAGTAGCTGGGATTACAGGCACATGCCACCACGCCCAGCTAATTTTTGTATTTTTAGTACAGACGGGGTTGGGAGTTTCACCATGTTGGCCAGGATGGTCTCGATCTCCTGACCTTGTGATCCACCCGCCTCGGCCTCCCAAAGTGCTGGGATTACAGGCGTGAGCCACCGTGCCTGGCCTCCCAGGTGATTTTTGATGAACAACCCTGGTTATGGACCATTGCCTTGTGTCAGGGGTTGGCAAACTTTCTGTGAAGGACCAGACAATATTTAAGGTTTTGTAAGCTATGTTGTCTCAGTTGAAATCACAGACAATACACAAAGAAATGAGCATGGCTGTGTTTTAATTAAACTTTTTATTTACAAAAAGTTTTTTTGTAAATAAAACAAAGTTTGTAAATCCCGTGGATTAGGCCCACAGGATGCCTTCTGTAGGGAGGAAAAGAGGTAAATTTTCTTCCTGAAGATTTATTCAGTGGCCTCATTGTCATCTGTGTAGCTAAGCGTACATGCATTGTGAATGTATTCATATAAATGTGATTTTTTTTAAAAGCTCCAGTTATGGCATGCAGATTAATTTTAATGTATGCAGATATTTTACCAGTCATTTATATTAAAATGAACTTTACTTTTGAGGTGATAAAGGAGAATGAATGTAAGGTCAAAGAGAAACTTGGAAGTGTAATAATGATGGAGGAAATTGGGTCTTTGGCTATTACTGAATACATTTTTTTAATGCATAATTTTTTTATTTGCCTCCATTTAATACTTTTTGGTAACTGGGAATACTGTCAATTAATTTCATTATAAAATCCTCATTTATTTTTGCTAATGGAGGAGATCCAAAACCAATAATATAAACAAAATGTATTCTTGGTGTTGGGGGCTGTCTTGGTACTTATTTGAGCATAGGTGTGGACGAGGTGTTCTTCACAGACTAAATATAGCAAGCGGCATAGCAGTTTAGAGTACCCTCAGCTGGAAAAACCCATACACGAGAAAAGCTTGGACATAAAAATCTGAGCTCAGAAAATGTCTGTCTGAATCTTTCAGATACACAAAAAGAAACTTCAGAAACTCCAATAAGATAATTTATATTCCTCATCAATCATGATGCAGAAAGTCAGATAGAGTTGGAGTATGTGATATTCTGAGCAAGGTCAGGAGATGAGGTTAAGGCTTAGTTCATTTCCCTCCAATTTCCAAGACATCTGAAATAATCTATTCAGTAACTACTTAGATTTAGTCTGTTAAATCTAGTAAAAATTTAATGAGTACTTTTCAGTGGCCCTATTTTTTAGAAGCACCTGGAATTTAAGGTCCTAATCTGTTTTTCAAGCAACTTGTCACTTTTCAGTGACTGACAGCTTTCAGATTTCACTGTTTTCTGGCTTTCCATTTAAACCTTAAAAGTAGTGTTTAGTTTGTGTTCTTATGAGACCTCCTTCAAAATGCTGTATTTTAAAAAAATAGTAACTAAAGGATCAAGCAGAAACAGTTATGAGTTCGTATTCCACCCTCCCATGAAGTGGCACTTTTTAAGGAATTTTTAACACATAAATTTAACAAATAAAAACTAAAACAGCAGTTAACCAGATAATTCAGAGCCACTCTGTTGTCTAGTTATTTGGATATGTGAGGTATTACTATAAATAAAGCAATGAAGCTGGAGTTAAGGAGCATTTTTGGGGCATCTCTGAAAACTTGCCCCTAACTGTACTGTCACTTTCTAGTTTTTATTGGAGGTAGTATTACCTGTTATTAAAACAAAAAGCCAAGCACCTGCGTAAAGTAAGCTGCTTTCACTTTGTTTTTGGCTCGTATCTCCTGTGCAAATATCCTCAGTACAGCGTTCCCTACTCCAAGAGCTTTTGGCATTTTTTTTTTCTTTGCCTACAGGCTCAAGAACGTGACCTCTTTTTGTACCCTCCTTTGCCTTGTCTGTGCATTTGTAGCAGTTTTCTGGGAGCAGGTTTCTTCAGAACAGTTAACTGCTTGGCTGTGAGAATGTGTATCTATACACTGATAGTCAGTTACTGACAGACATATTAGATATAGGACGATGAAGCTGGACAAAGCTAAGTTGCAGACAGCCTTTCCATCATCAGTTCCTTATGGCTCTATCTGACCATTAGGTTCCAGCTTTTCCCCCAAGAGCCTTGTCGTAGAAGTTGGCAATCTCATTTTCATTTTACTTCCCTATAGTTACTGAGAAAGTAATATTTTTCCTTTTGCTCTTTAAGACTTCTTTTTGCAAACTGAATTTCTGTCCTGTCCTAGTTAAGTTGACTGAGGAGCAGGTATGCCCCAGCCTCTGGCTCCTACCCGACATTAGCTAAGTCTCAGTCCGTTTAGTTCCTTGTGTCTCCTCTCATGCATGACTTAGTTCCTCTTTCATCAGTGGGTCAGCTCCTTGAGACTCTGCTTATGTTGCACAATTTAACCTTAAGTTAGTGTAGCTTCTAACAATACGATAGAGACGCCATGCAAATATCTGTAATAAGACAGGACCTCTTTTTCCAGTATCCCTAATTTGAAGCTGGTAATTAATTATTAAGGTTTACTAGGTCGACTAGGTAGCAAACTGAATAGGGGAGTAAGAGAAAAATTATTATTAAGGTTTACTAGGTCGACTAGGTAGCAAACTGAATAGGGGAGTAAGAGAAAAATTATTATTAATGAAGAAGTTTTCACCTCTATCTAAATCAAGAACTTGAAATCAGGATACAAGCAGGATAAGCTGAGAATTAACATGTATGCCTATGTTGGAGGCAGGAAATTAGCCCTCAACAGAATATCTGATACATGGGGCAGGCCTTTTTTGCGGGGAGTTGGGGAGAGGTCTTCCATTGTTTTTGAAAAACATGTTTCTGTCAGGTTAACTTTCATTTTCCCACGTTTGAGGGAGCCATGGATACTGTGCAAGCATGATGGTACATGGCAGCTGACAGTCATTCTGCTGAAGGCCCAGTAGGGACTGTGGTAAATTGGAGAGCAAATGTTTTGTGTAAAGGGAGATACTGGAGCCATTATTAGGGTATAACCAACCAGGTGCCTTGTGGTAGAGGGGTCCCCATTTTCCAGTTACTTCACCTTTTTCTAGGGAAGGCCTTTTTGTTTTATTTTTATTTCCTATAACATTTTTTAAGCTGGACTAGCCACCTATCTGGTTTCTCAGCTTCTTTAATTTTTCTTTTTATCTCATCTTAGTTTTCAACCTTGTTTCTAGCGGGGCTAATCTTTTCCCTGAAACATTCTTGCCACGTTCATTCTGTGCTCCTCCAACTGGATTGATCTCCCCAATTTCACCATTCCCAGTCATAGATCAGAATGTTTAAATATTTTTAGAAGTAGCTGAAGATAATTATGTTAAATCTGCAGATATTAGAAACATGAATGAGAAAAAATATGCCATAAGATTAAGATCTTCAATAATAGAGTATGTTTGCGATGACATACTTACTGAACACTACTTTTTAAGGCACAGTGTTACTCTTCAAAAAAAAATTCTGTCTAGAATG
Organism: Pan troglodytes; assembly: GCF_028858775.2. Taxonomy (NCBI): domain Eukaryota; kingdom Metazoa; phylum Chordata; class Mammalia; order Primates; family Hominidae; genus Pan; species Pan troglodytes. Next base: position 131,863,002 of record NC_072421.2, read on the forward strand.
AATTGATTGATAAAATTTATGTATTTATAAAGATAATCAGCCATATAATGGAGTAAAATGATAAGAGCCAAAATGAACAGTATATATCTTGAGTCCCATAGGAGTTTAGAGAAAAAGGATTATTTTAGAGGTTGGAATATAGCATCGTAGACTAAGATAATTTTCCCTTTTTGTATTCATAGGTAAGCAAGCAAATGTAAACATTGTATTTTGGCTTTATTATGGATAATTTTTGCTATTTTGTTAGTACCTTGCCAGAAATTTGACTGCTTGTATGTGAATGCTGCATAAAATAGGTCCTGGGAATTCTAATTTAGCAAAATTCCAACTCCTAACCTTGTAAAGAAGTTTCCACTCCGAAAATATTTTTTATTGGTATGTCTTCCTCTTTCTTGTCTTTCTTGAGTGAAACTGACTATAAAAATAAAGTAAGCTTTAAAAAAATTATCTGTCCTGAGTTGCTGTAGTTAACTGGTTATTTGCAAAATGCATGTATTTCACCATAGCAGCTTAAAACCAGTTACTTTGGGCAGATTTAAATTTATAACCAGCCAAAAACTATTTTGGTATATTTGGGTTTTTGGTTCCCACCTTATTCTCACCAGACTGAGAGACGGGTATTGAAAGCATTTACTAGAGTTTTCCTAATTTGTTTTTTAAATAATATTTTTGCATATAAAAGTACTTTTGCCCATTGTAGAAAAATCAAAATACAGGGCATTATGAAGAAAACCAGCCACCCCGAGATAGCCACTTAGCATTTTGCTGTTTTTACTTGTACCTGTTTTAAAGAATCTATGTTATAAACATAGTTGGGTTCATAATTCACATAGTTTTGTATCCTGCCTCATTTTTTTTAACTTAACATTACACATAGATCTTCCTGAGCCATTCCAATTTCTTTGAAAAGAGTGGCTGTAGAACATTCTCTCATATGTGTATACTATAATTTATTTAAACATTTTTCTTTTTCTTTTTTTCTTTTTTTTTTTTTTTGTGATGGAGTTTCACTCTTTTTGCCCAGGCTGGAGTGCAATGGTACAATCTCAGCTCACCGCAACCTTTACCTCCCAGGTTCAAGTGATTCTCCTGCCTCAGCCTCCCGAGTAGCTGGGATTACAGGCATGTGCCGCCACACCTGGCTAGTTTTGTATTTTTAGTTGAGATGGTGTTTCTCCATGTTGGTCAGGCTGGTCTTGAACTCCTGACCTCAGGTGATGCGCCCGTCTCAGCCTCCCAAAGTGCTGGGATTACAGGCGTGAGCTGCTGTACCCGGACCTAAATATTTTTCAATTGTTGATAGGTGGTTTTACATTTTAGACTGTTCTAAATAATTCTACAATGAATGTGCTTGTGCATTAATTGCTTGAGTGTGATTATTTTTTAGACTAGGTTTATAGAGTAAAATTACTGGCTTAGAGAATACAAATTTTTTAAAAACCTTGTTGAATAAGGCAAATTGCATTCTAGAGAGTATGTACCAATTTCCAACTGTATACAACAGTGCCCATCTTAACTGTATCTTGTCAATGTTGAGCTCAATATAGTATTTTAAATGGCACCTCTCTTTTCAGTTTTGCTCGCTAATTGAATTTAATATATTTTTTTCAAAATGTACCCATCTAAACCTGTTTTGGATGTAAGTTTCAAGATAAACTACTTTCCCTAAAGTTCTTAGTGAAGTGGGATAATGTTTGATGCGTTAAAAAAATAGATTGCAAAATAGTATGTGTAGAATTACGTTTCACTAAGCATTGTAACACTGTGAGGCATCTCTGCTTGGTGAGTATGAGTGATTTAAAATTTTTCTTTGTGCTTTTTTTGTTTTCCAGAATTTCTTTAATATAATAGAACTTTGTAATTAAGCTACAGTTCAAATGCTGTACCTTCTTAAGAATTTATAAGCCATCCAAAAGCTTTGCCCTCTTGATAATTTGGCATAGTATTTCTTTTTACAGTAATACTTTGAAGTTTCTGTATTTATTTAAGGAAGAAAGGGGTATTTCTTGTGTCAATAATGGGCACTGGCCCTCATGTTTTCTGGGAAACAGCTGTAGTGAGACTGTTTCTGTTTCTGACATATGAATATTTTTTAAATGATAGCCTGAATGAGAGTTTTACTGTTTGACTTGCTTAGAGAAATGTAAGAAATTTTATTGGAATTTATATTAGCCTCTTGGTACACCAATATTGCTTAGAGGCCGAGTAATCCAAAAGTTAGGAATGCTAAGTGTTCTTTATGTTCAAATTAATAAAAAGAGGGATGAGAACACTTTAGAACAAGGTGTCCAGCAACCAAGAAGCAAATGAACAGTTTTTTAGATTTAGCTTGTTGTGAATCTATTTTGGCATGTCATGTACAGTTAAATGGCCTCATTATAAAAGTTCACTTGGTACAGTACATTATGTTAATCAAAACCACTGAAAGTCATTGTTATGTAACTTTTTAAAGATAACTTTTTTCCTAAATGTAGAGCATGAGCTAGTTAATCAATATGAATTATCCGTTAAATTCAAAAGGTAAGGTATAATAAAATACATTGAAAGAATCTGTTCTTTTATTTGTTTGCCTGAATTCGTAGTGCAAGAGGTAAGTGACATAGATTAAATTGAAATACTGTGCATATTTTCACAATATAATCAACTTGACATCACAAAATAGTCTCAGAGCTCAAGGTATTAAAAAAACTACCTAATTCTTTCACCTTGTCTCCTTCCCTCACTTTAAATGGATTTTACCAGGTTCTCAAATAGTAAGTTATGTGAGATATTTTTCCCACAGAGTCTCATTAATTAAGTGGATTTTTTTTTTTTTTTAAGACGGAGTCTCGATCTGTTGCCCAGGCTGGAGTGCAGTGGCACGATCTTGGCTCACTGCAGCCTCCACCTCCTGGGTTCAAGCAGTTATGCTTCAGCCTCCCAAGTAGCTGGGATTAGAGGCATGCGCCACCACACCCAGCTAATTTTTTTGTATTTTTAGTAGAGATGGGGTTTCACCATATTGGCCAGGCTGGTCTCAAACTCCTGACCTTGTGATCTGCCTGCCTCTGCCTCCTAAAGTGCTGGGATTACAGGCATGAGCCACCGCACCTAGCAATTAAGTGGAAATTTTAAGGAAAACTTTTTTTTTCTGGTATGAGACATTTTCTCCAGTTACTTGTACCTAGGAAGATCTGGATTACATAAAAAGTCTCTTTTATAATGTTATATACAGCTCACATTCCTGAATTACAGTATTTCAAATTTTCTCTTGACCATAATGAAACAATAGACATTAATAACATTCTGTTAATTTTGTCAGTGTTTAACATGGGAAAAAAATACCCCAGAAGAATTTTATTCGGTTATTCTAAGGAGAGAAAACAAGAAAAGTAGCATTAATTACAAAACTTTTCAATAACCAATTTGTTTTCCTTGACAGAAATTGATATGCCTCTAATCTGATATACAGCCTTAGAAAGTCACATACTAATAATATTATTTTGTCGTTTTGCTGTAGATGTGTTCTTTGTGCCATTGTCCTGGAGCAACAATTGGTTGTGATGTGAAAACATGTCACAGGACATACCACTACCACTGTGCATTGCATGATAAAGCTCAAATACGAGAGAAACCTTCACAAGGAATTTACATGTAATTATTTAACTTCTCTTTAAGTTTTTTTTTTTAACAATAATACTTTCTTTGGGCTTTTGTAAAAATTTTTCCCATTTCAAAGCATTTCATCATCATCATAAAGGGTGTTTTTGATAAGAAATTTAATACTTAGAGAAATAGTACAGGAAGTTTAATAATATATTTTGAATCCAGCTAGTGAATTGGGTGAAGTGTACTGCTCGTTTTCTTAATTTGAAAAGTGAGTTTAATTTAGTTTGCTTACTAATTTTTGATTTCTTCATTTTTTATAGGGTCTATTGCCGAAAACACAAGAAAACTGCACATAACTCCGAAGGTACATCATTTAGCCACGTTTCAGCCACTTTTCAGTTTCAAGAAGAAATTTGAGTACAGATTAGTGAATTATACTATATTAATTTTAACCATAAGACATATCTCAACATTCAGTACATTTAGAAGAATTGAGAAAAGTGTTAGGATAAACTAATGTGCATAGTGAAAAAGATCTGAACTTCTTTTTTTTTTTTTTCCTGAAACGAAGTCTTGCTCTGTCGCCCAGGCTGGAGTGCAGTGGTGTGATCACAGCTTACTGCAACCTCTGCCTTTCAGGTTCGAGCAATTCTCCTGCCTCAGCCTCCTGAGTAGCTGGGATTACAGACGTGCACTGCAATGCCCAGCTAATTTTTGTATTTTTAATAGAGACGGGGTTTCACTGTGTTGGCCAGGCTGGTCTTGAACTCTTGACCTCGTGATCCACCTGCCTCAGCCTCCCAAAGTGCTGGGATTACAGGCGTGAGCCATCGTGCCCGACCAAGATCTGAACTTTTAAGAAAACTTTTACCCCAAAGTCCTTGTAAAGTATATGCTGAAAATCTATCTTTAGTAAGAAATTATGCTGGTGGCTGCGTGTTTCATTTCTTTGTGTTTTTTTTTTTTTTTGTGAGACAGAGTCTCGCTGTGTTGCCCAGGCTGGAGTGCAGTGGCGCGATCTTGGCTCACTGCAAGCTCCGCCTCCCGGGTTCACATCATTCTCTGCCTCAGCCTCCCGAGTAGCTGGGACTACAGGTGCCCGCCACCACGCCTGGCTAATTTTTTGTATTTTTAGTAGAGATGGGGTTTCACCGTGTTAGCCAGGATGGTCTTGATCTCTTGACCTCGTGATCCGCCTGCCTTGGCCTCCCAAAGTGCTGGGATTACAGGCGTGAGCCACTGCGCCCGGCCTCGTTTCTTTTCTGTTTTCTTTTTCTTTTTCTTTTTTTTTTTTTGAGACGGAATCTCGCTCTGTTGCCCAGAGTGCAGTGGTGCAATCTCGGCTCACTGCAACCTCTGCCTCCTGGGTTCAAGCGATTCTCCTGCCTCGGCCTCCTGAGTAGCTGGGATTACAAGCACCCGCCACTACGCTTGGTTAATTTTTGTATTTTTAGTAGAGATGGGATTTCACCATGTTGGCCAGGCTGGTCTGGAACTCCTGACCTCAGGTGATCCACTCACCTCGGCCTCCCAAAGTGCTGGGATTATAGGCGTGAGCCACTGTGCTCGGCTAGCTGCGTGTTTCTTTAAGGATGATAAATGGGATCCTTGATACTGTCATATTATAAATGATGTGAGCTTGGTAATAGTAATACATTTTGTGATCACCAGGCTTTCTGTTATATTTTTATTCACATCTGTAGTACTTTAAAAAATGCCAATGTGTTAATAAGTAACCAAATTTAAAATACAAACTTTAAAAATTACTTAATAGTTTGTTTCTACTTAAATTTATATAAAACCAGGTTAGTCATGTTTATATATAGTTAGCCAAGTTGAACTTGGTCTGTAAAAAGTATGGGAAAACTCTGATACTGAGTTCTGACTTGTTTCAAACCTTTTCAAAGAGATGGTTTTGATACTTTTACTAGCAATATAAAATGGCTTAGATGTAATCTGCGATTGTTCTATCCCTTCATTTAGATTAGAGATCTTTAAAATTTTTGTTAGCTTTTGAGAATATGTTGCTTAGAATTATAATGGTTTGAGCACTGTTGTTTTAGGAAGCTGTTTCTTTTATGAAGATTTACCTAATTATTGGTATTCGCATGTTAAAATTGGTGGCCCTTTTTGATCTCTAGATCTTGGCTTTTATAATACAAAACAATATTGTTTCCACTTCTGGACTCGAGATTAGTCCAGATACTTTAAAGTGTTGGTTAAAAATACAGTCGTTAGCAAAATCTAGTCTTTAAGGTAAACATGCTGGATAAATAATAATTTTTTTTGAGGTGATAAAATATGACGGAAAAAACCTTAGTAGTGCTTTTCTTCTGTTTTCTCCTCACTGAATTCTAGAATTGAATTGGAAAATCCTTTGTGAAAGATTGAGTACGCTTTTCCACCTTTCATTATTTCAGATTTTAACAGTGCATTTATTTCATTCTCTTTAAGACTGTAGTGGCCCTATATGGTTTTTTTCTTAATCTATTTTTAATTTTTGTGAGTACAGAGTAGGTGTGTATTTATGGGGTACATGAGATATTTTGATACAGGCACACAATGTGAAATAAGCACATCATGGAGAATGGGGTATCCATCCCTATTTCAAACAATCCAAGTTAAGCTGAGGATTGAGACTATGTTATGCTGTATGTTAAGCTGAGGATTGAGACTCATGATCTGATGAATACAAGTATGAGCACACTGAGACAGGATATTTGAGATAATTAAGAAGGATGATTAATATATACTGATTATGTAGATAGCTCCCATTTTATTCCCTGGATTTCTGAAGCTGACAGTACCATCTAGTGGTAGGGAGAAGTCACTGCAAACTATATAAAGTAGAATAATTTTGGCCATGTTTTAGCACTGTGACACTTAATAGAGATCTAAATTCATACTTTTCAACACAACTTTTCTTTTAATGTAACTGGCAGCATTATTATAACTTCAGACTTGTGCTACAATTAATTTGAATTTGGGATTCGATGTGTACGTCTATAGAACAATGGGCGGGGGGACTTGTATCGTTTTTATATATAGTGTGTTTATACTCATTGTGGACCTTGAAAGAATAATTTTATAATTTAAAGTATTAAAGCTTTATATTTATTGATTTCTGGCTTTTATCACATTGATCTAGCTCAAATTTAGTTGATTTTGAGTGCTTTGTCAGAAACAGAACTTCCAATTATTCCATTGTTCTAATGGGAAACATATGTTCTCCTTTACGATCATGGTTTATGATGGGAGGTTATAGGATTGTATTTCAGGGACTGTCTTTTAAGAATTGTACTGCACTAAAAAAAAAAAAAAAGAATTGTACTGCACTAGTCTCCAGAACAAAGATGAATTAATATCTATGGTAATGTCTTGGTCATTTGCCATCTGTGGCTCAATACTTACTTTGCTAATACTTAATATGATAAATGCTATTAATATATAATTCATTCTGCCATGTTAGCTTTATATAAAATGAGCTGTTTTGAAATATTAAATTTGAGAATAATTGCATAATATAGCAATTCAATTTTCCCATCACAAATAAAATATTATTGAATATTAAATACCTAAAACCTATGTCATCAGTTTTGCTTCAGGAAAAAATGGACTGTGAATTTGAAAAGCAATTTTAAAAATCTATATGGAGTTTATAACTATCATTATGTCACTAGGTTATTAGAATGCCCATCCCAGGAACTGTATGTATTTACCTGTTAGTGGTGATGGGCTTAGATAAGTTGCCTATAAAATGATTCGAAACATATAAGAAAGCATTTCTGGGCTGGCGTGGTGGCTCACTCCTGTAATCCCAGCACTTTGGGAGGCCAAGGCTGGTGGATCACCTGAGGTCAGGAGTTGGAGACCAGCCTGGCCAACATGGTGAAACCCCGTCTCTACTAAAAATACAAAAATTAGCTGGGTATGGTGGCACACATCTGTAATCCCAGCTACTCAGGAGGCTGAAGCGGGAGAATTGCTTGAACCCAGGAGGCGGAGGTTGCAGTGAACTGAGATTACGCCATTTGCACTCCAGCCTGGGTGACAGAGCAAGACTTGGTCTCCAAAATAAAAAGAAAGCATTTCTGATAAAAAAAAAAATCTCCCCTATCAATGGTGACAGTTAACTGAGGACAGAGTCCTTCCAGAATTATATACAAGCTGGTAAATATATTTCAGCTACTATTTGCCAGGCCTGTTAGGTAATTGGGGATATAGGGATAAATTAGATGGGTCTCTGCCCCAAAGAGCTTGAAGTCTAATATGAGAGATGTACATTAAATAAATAGTTGCACAATTAATAGGTTACAATTGTAATAAATGCCATGAATGAGAAATTAGAGTGCCATGAGCAAATGTTTGGGGGGACCTATGAGGAAATTTCATTTAAATTAAGTCTTAAAAGACTAAAGAGGATTGGAGGCACATTCTATGCAGAAGGAACAGGATCTTTGAAGACTTAGACAGGAAGGAACTTGATGCTTCCAAGGAATTGATAGAAAGCTATGTAAGTAAAAGATAGATAGAGGCAGGCATGGTGGTTCATGCCTGTAATCCCAGCATTTTGGGAGGCTCCAGTGAGGAGATGGCTTGAGGCCAGGAGTTTAAGACCAGCCTGGACAACATAGCAAGACCCTCTCTCTATAAAAAATTTAAAAATTAGCTGAGTATGGTGTGCACCTGTAGTCCCAGCTACTCGGGAGGCTGAGGCAGGAGGATTACTTGAGCCCAGAATTTCAAGGCTGCAGGGAGCTACAATCATGCCACTGCACTCCAGCCTAGGCAACAGAGTGAGACCCTGTCTCTTATTCAAACAAACAAAAATGATAGGTAGAGTGGCATATGAGGTTGGGAGAAGAATACATGGGCCACAATGGTAGGGATTTTGAATATTATCCTAAGAACAGCAAGAGGTAATTGAGGGTTTTAAGCAAAGAGAATGGCTTGTTGCAGGAATCCTGGTTAGTAGTGATAGAAGGCTTGGACTAGAGTTGTAACTACGGAGATGAGCAGAGGTAGACAAATTTGAGAGGGTGTTTGAAGATAGAATTGATGGGACTTAGTAGGTGCATCCAATATAGGGATAAGGGAAAAGAGATATTGGAGATGACTCCAAGGTTTCTGGCGTATGCAAATGGGTGACGGAGGGTGCCACTTGCTTAGATAACAGGAGAGGTAAAGTAAGCTTATGGGGAAAGTTGATGAGTTAAGTTTGAAAGATCAAGTTTGAGGTACCTATGAGCTAGCTAAGTGGGGATATCAGAGAAGCAGATGGATTGATTATATGGTTCTTGTTCTCAGAATAGAGATCTTGGCTAGAGATAGAAATTTGCCAAGTGTGAGTATAGATAATTGCATCCTTGTGAGTGGAGGAAAAATCCCCTAAGGAGAGCGTTCAGAAGAGGAAAGGGCCTAGGACTGAGCCTTGAGGAACTTTAACAATTAAAGGCTTGGTATAGAAGGATGGGCCTGCAAAGGGAGAGAAAAAGAATGGCTAGAGAGGTAAGAGGAAAGTCAGATTAGTGTTACATCCTGGAAACCAAAGGAAGGAAGAGAGTAGTTCCTGAAGGAACCAAATGGTCAACTTCATGGGCTGTTGAAAAAGTATCCATTGGATTCAGTGACAACGGAGCCATGGGTGACCTTAGAAAATAGATTGGGTAGAGTAATAGGGGCAAAAGCCGTATTGATATGCACCTCGATAAATGGGAAGTGAGAAATTGGAGATTTGTGACATGGCATGTTACATACATGTCAAAATCCATAGAATGTACCACACTAAGAGTACCCTAATGTAAACTGTGGACTTCGGGTGATAATGATATGCCTATATTTGTTCATCCATTGTAACAAATGTACCACTCTGGTGTAGGATGTTAATAGTAACACGGGTAAGCCTCCTAATACGTTTGCTTGTAAAGGGGCAGGGAATAGTTAGAAGGAAGTTAAAGGGTGGCTTTTTTCCCTTAATTAATAGACTTTATTTTTAGAACAGTTTTAGGTTTATAGCAAAATTGAGCACAAAGTACAGAGTTCCTGTGTATCTCCTGTTCCCCAACCCCTAACATACACACACACACACACACACAGCCTATCCACTATTAACATCCCACACCAGAGTGGTACGCTTATTACAATGGATGAAGCAATATTGGCACATCATTATCACCCAAAGTCCATAGTTTAAATTAGTGCACTCTTGGTGTGGTACATGCTATGGGTTTTGACATGTGTATAATGACACATACCTACCATTACAGTATCATACAGAATCATTTCACTGCCCTGAAAATCCCCTGTGCTCCACCTTTTCCCTCCCAAACCTCTGGCAACCACTGATACTGATACCACTGATACTTTTACTGTCTCCATAGCTTTGCCTTTTCCAGAATGTCATAGTTGGAATCATACAGTGTATAGCTTTTTTCAGATTGGCCTCTTTCACTTAATTGCCTTTTATTTTTATTTATTATTTTGAGACAGGGTCTCACTCTATCACGCAGGCTGAAATCCAGTGGCTCAATCACGGCTTACTGCAGCCTCAACCTCCCAGGCTCAAGTGATCCTCCCACCTCAGCCTCCTGAGTAGCTAGAACCACAGGCATGTGCCACCACACCCGGCTAATTTTTTTTACATTTTTTATTTGTAAAAACGGGGTCTTGCCACATTGCCCAGGCTGGTCTCGAACTCCTGGGTTCAAGTAGTCCTCCACCTCAGCCTCTCAAAGTACTGGGATTACAAGCGTTGAGCCACCCTCCCAGCCTTTGCTTTTTTTTTTTTTTTTTTTAAAGGAGGAGAATTAATTGATACATAGACCCTTAAGAGAAGGGATGCTATGGGCAGGAAGAGATTGAAGGTAAAGGAAAAAGGATTCAGCACCCAAGCAAAACAATTGGCCTGTGATAGAAGGGCATTTCCACTGTAATAAGAGGGAACGAAGAGGATAAGTGGCTCCTTTCTGGTCTGCCTTCTCTGTGAAGGAGAATGTAGCAAAAGGTGTGAGAGTTGGAAGCTGAAGGAAAGAGAACCGTTTGAAAGAATAGCTCTGAAGACTGGGAGAGGAAGTTTGCCTGGAGAAATGTAAGGTTTCCAGAATAGGTTGAGGGCCCTGTTGAGGTTAGTACCCATGAGTTTATGTAGTGGTTCCCAACAGTCAAGTGATGTGACTTTTCCACCAGTAATTCAGGATCCTGTATGTGCATAGAGAAAGTGGCTAGTTGGGTAAATAAAAATTGGGATCTTGCCAAGTGAGTTTAACGAAGTAAAGGGATATGGGAGTTTAGGATATTTGCAAGAGAGCAGTTTGAGCAAGATAGGGAGGGAAGTGACAGCAGGAGAACAAGAAACAAGAAGGTATCAGTGGACTGGAGGTCCTAATAGGGTTGAAGAACAATGAGAATGAAAGTACTTAGGAAAACAAGCATTTGTGGTCCCAGAGTGTGACATAGGGATGTCAGAAATAGAACCATTTTATGTGATTATAAGGTTTTTGAGTGTGGTAAATTGGAGAGAGTAATGCCCAACTTACCAGTACACCAACGCTCCTCCTAGTATTCTAAAGCCCTGTCTGTCCCTTTTCTGATTGTCTTCTCTTCTTAACCACTGTTTTCCTCATCTTACATCTTCCTAGTTTATGCTCCATCTTCCTCCTCCTAAGTTCTCACATCATTTAACAGTGTGAAGTAGAAAGGGTATCTGGACAGAAAGTCTGAAACTGCCACCCACTAGGTCTTAACTTGGTTAACTTATTCACAAGGCAAAGTGTCCTCATGTATCAAATGAGACTAATATATATATAATTTTTGTTTAGGGGGAGTGGGGGAGGACATAATTAAGTGACAGATATGTGACAAACATTAAAATACAGTGGTGACATCATGGCTGCATCTTACTCTTAAACCTTTCAGGAAAAAATGTGTATGGATATTGAGAGAGAATGAATGATAAAGCAAGTGTGGTAAAATATTATTTTTAGAATCTGGGTGAAGGGTATACAGGAATTTTTATGACAACTTTTTCTATAAGTCTGAAATTACTTAAAAAGATAAAGTGGTGATAAGTGTTAGAATTACAGTGACCACAAAATCCCATGCTTTCTGAGATGGTGTAAAGGAATCTTTTGTGCCTAACCTTGGAGGCTATAGTCTGTATTTTATTCAAGGACCTGGTGGATTCCCTAATGAACAGTTCTGAAACTTTATATTAGAAATTGCTTGTCAAATGATATAACTCAGTTTATGTTTCAGGAAATAGGGTCACCATAATTATATTAAAAGTATCTTAAAAATGTTATAATTTATGTAGATTTGAAGCCTTTACCTGCTTTAATATTCATTTATTGGTTGTTTTTGTTTGTTTGTTTGTTTGTTTTTTTGGTTGAGACAGAGTCTCATTCTGTTGCCCGGGCTGGAGTGCAGTGGCACGATCTCAGCTCACTGCAACCTCTGCCTCCCTGGTTCAAGTGATTTTCCTGCCTCAGCCTCCCGAGTAGCTGGGATTATAGGCAAGCGCCACCACGCCCAGCTAATTTTTGTGTTTTTAGTAGAGACAGCATTTCACCATGTTGGCCAAGATGGTCTCCATCTCCTGACCTCGTGATCCGCCCACCTTGGCCTCCCAAAGTGCTGGGATTACAGGCGTGAGCCACCGCACCTGGCCACAGTTTGCATTACTTTTATTAAATGGAAATATAGGGAGATTCTGATGTTGGTATTAAGCTCTTTAAAAACCTTTAAGTTGAGTAGCATTGAATAGACTTATGAAGTACTGGGAAGGCAGTATTATACACTGGTTAAGAGTATGGGCTTTGAAATAAGGTCTGTATTTGAATCTTAGCTCTGCCACATCCTAGGCACATGATCTGGGGCAAATTATTTGATCGCTCTCAGAGGAGAGCCTTAGATATTGCATCTGTAAAATTTGGGGGATTTTTTTAAAAACCTACCTCATAGGATTATTCTAAGGATTAAATGAAAAATAATGCGTGTACAACTCTAAACAATGGCTCAGTACAGGCATACCTTATTTTATTGCACTTCAGTTTATTGTGCTTCACAGATAACTGCATTTTTTACAAATTGAAGGTTTGTGGCAACCTTGCATTGAGCAAGTCTTTCAGCATCATTTTTTCCGACAGGATATGCTCACTTTGTTTCTGTCACATTTTGGTAATTCTCACAATATTTCAAACCTTTTCATTTTTTTATCCGTTATGGTGATCTGTGATCAATGATCTTTGATATTACTATTGCAGATTGTTTAGGGACATCATGAACCGTGCCCATGTAAGACAGTGAACTTAATTGATAAATGTGGTGTGTGTTCTGGCTGCTTCCCCAACCAGCCATTCTCCATCTGTCTCCCTCTTTTTGGGCTTCCCTATTCTCTAAGACATAACAGTATTGAAATTAGACCAATTAATAACCCTCTAATGGCCTCTTAAGTGTTTAAGTAAAAGGAAGAGTTGTACCTTTCTCACTTTAAATCCAAAGCTGAAATTATTAAGCTTAGTGAGGAAGGCATGTCGAAAGCTGAGACAGGCCAAAAGCTAGGCCTCTTGTACCAAACAGCCAAGTTGTGAATGCAAAAGAAAAGTTCTTGGAGGAAGTTAAAAGTGCTATTCCAGGGAACACACAAATGATAAGAAAGTGAAACAGCCCTATTGCTGATATGGGGAAAGTTTTAGTAGTCTGGATAGAAGATCAAACCAGCCACAACATTCCCTTAAGCCAAAGCCTAATCCAGAGCAAGCCTCTAATTCTTCAATTCTATGAAGGCTGAGAGAGGTGAGGAATCTACAGAAGAAAAGTTTGAAGCTAGCAGAGGTTGGTTCATTAGATTTAAGGAAAGAAGTCTCCATAACAATAAAGGTGCAAGGTGAAAGCAGCAAGTGCTGATGTAGAAACTATACTGAGTTATACAGAGGATCTAGCTAAGATCATTGATGAAGTTGCCTACACAAAACAACAGATTTTTAATATCAATGAAACAGCCTTGTATTGGAAGAAGATGCCATTTAGGACATTCATAGCTAGAGAGATGTCAATGCCTGGCCTCAAAGCTTCAAAAGACAGTCTGAGTCTTGTTAGGGGCTAGTGCAGCTGGTGACTTTAAAACCAATCCTCATTTACCATTTTAAAAATCCTAGGGCCCTTAAGAATTACAATAAATCTACTCTGTTTATGCTCTATAAATGAATGATAGCACATCTGTTTATAGCATGGTTTACTGAATATTTTAAGCCCACTCTTGACACCTACTGCTCAGAGAAAAAGATTCCTTTCAAAATATTACTGCTTATTGACAATGCATCTGGTCACCCAAGAGCTCTGATGGAGATCTAGAAGGAGATGAATGTTGTCTTCATGCATGCTAGTACAGCATTCATTCCGCAGTTCGTAGAGCCCATGGATCAAGGAGTACTTTGGACTTTCAAGTCTTATTATTTAAGAAATACATTTCATGAGGCTGTAGCTGCCATACATAGTGATTTCTGTGATGAATCTGGGCAAGGTAATTAAAAACCTTCTGGAACGGATTCATAATTCTGGATGCCATTGAGAACATCTGTGATTCAAGGGCAGAGGTCAACATATCGATGTTAACGGGAATTTGGAAGAAGTTTATTCCAACCCTCACGGATTACTTTGAGAGGTTCAAGACTTCGGTGGAGGAAGTCACTGCAGATGTGGTAGAAATAGCAAGAGAACTAGAATTAGAAGTGGAGCCTGAAGATGGGACTGGATTGCTGCAATCTCATGATCAAACTTTAACAGATGAGGAGTTGCTTCTTATGGATGAACAAAGAAAGTAGTTTCTTGAGATAGAGTGTACTTCTGGTGAAGATGCTGTGAACATTGTTGAAACGACAACAAAGGATTTAGAATATTCCGTAAACATGGTTGATAAAGCAGTGGCAGGGTTTGAGAGGATTCATTCTAATTTTGAAAGAAGTTTTCCTGTGGGTAAAATGCTATCAAACAGCATCTCATTCTATAGAGAAATCTTTCACAAAAGAAAGAGTCCATCAATGCGGCAAACTTCAGTGTTGTCTTAATTTAAGAAATTGTCATGCCACCCCATCCTTCAGCCATCCACCACCTTGATCAGTTAGCAGCCAACAGCATCAAGGCAAGACCCTTCACCAGTGAAAAGATTACAGCTTACTGGAAAGCCCAGATGATTGTTAGCATTTTTTAGCAATAAAGTATTTTTAATGAAGGTACATACCCTTTTTTTATACATAATGCTATTATACACTTAGTAGACTACAATATAGTGTAAACATAACTTTTAAATGCACTGGGAAATGAAAAGATTCATGTGATTTGCTTTATTGCGATAACTTGCTTTACTGTGGTAGTCCGGAACCAAACCCACGATATCTTGAAGATGTCTGTAAATACTGTGTTCTATATCATTATTATTCCTTTAAACTTCCACCTGCATTTATCACCATTTTTTCATGTGCACTTCCTTAGATGACAATGGAATTTAAATTCTTTGTACTTTAACTTGGAAAATTTTAGTAGTGTATTCATATTGTGGTCTTCGCACCATGTAAAACTGACTCCATATTCTTTTTTTGTTTGTCTGTCTCGTTCTGTCGCCCAGACTGGAGTGCAGTGGTGCGATCTCGGCTCACTGCAGCCTCCACCTCCCGGGTTCAAGCGATCCTCCCACCTCAGCCAAGTAGCTGGGATTACAGGTGCCTGCCACCACGCCCAGATAATTTTTGTATTTTTAGTAGAGACAGGGATTTGCCACGTTGGCCAGGCTGGTCTCGAACTCCTGACCTCAGGTGATCTACCCACCTCAGCCTCTCAAAGTACTGGGATTACAGGCATGAGCCACCGCGCCCGGCCGACTCCATATTCTTTCTGATTCACCCATGTGCAGAGTACTGTGTTAGGCATTGTGTATGCTCATCTGTGATTTAGCACACTGTACAAGCTTTCATTATAGGAAATTTCAAACTTAGGCAAAAGTAGAAATAACAGCATAATGTTTCATCTTTACCCCCCACTCACTTTCTTCATTTGGATTATTTCGAAGTAATCCCAGACATCAGATTTCATTTTAGCACACTTTAGTAATAATATATTTTGGGTGTATGTTACAAATTTGTATATTCATGTGTATGTATATATGCATGTTTGTATGTGCATGTGTATGTATATATATATATATCAAGTATATCAAGTAAATGATTTATATATATAAATGATTTATATATATATAAATCATTTATATATATAAATGATTTATATATATATAAATGATTTATATATATATAAATCATTTACTTGATACCTTTCCTGAAAAAGCAGGAAGCTGAGTTCACAAATGACTCCGCACATACAGAGTAAATGCACATCACATTTACACTGGAAAAGGCAGGGCGAATATCCTCCAGTTTTCCTTTTGCAGCAACCATGAAGATTCAAAGCAGAGGTGGTGATGCTTGCCTCAATCTTAATGCCTGTCCTCTTTCTTTCTTTCTTTCTTTCTTTCTTTCTTTCTTTCTTTCTTTCTTTTTTTTTTTTAACTCTGACAAACATTTATTGAGTACCTACAAGGTGTGAGCACCTTGGAGAATTAAAGTCCCCATGTGGACAAAGAGCTTACAGTCTACACAAGATATGCCAAGAGTATTAACTAACAATTAAATAGAATTTTATAGTTTACAAAGCATTTTTCACAAGTAATTTCTTAAAGCAGCCTTGTAAGAAAGGTATTAACATTAGTCCCATTTGACACATGAAGACACTTGTGAATGGTAAGTAACTTAACCAAGTTAAGACCTAGTAAGTGGCAATTTCAGATGTTCTGTCCAGATATCCTTTCTACTTCACACTGTTAACTGATGTGAGAACTTAGGAGGAGGAAGGTGGAGCATAAACCAGGAAGTTGTAAGATGAGGAAAACATTGGTTACTAAGAGAAGAGAATCAGGAAAGGGACAGACAGGGCTTTACAATACTAGGAAGAGAGTTGGTGTCCTGGTACGTTGGGCATTCCCCTCCCCATAGAGGCCATACCAGAGGAGAACAGAAGGGTAATAGAAAGGGGCCTGGCCATTCTAACGTGACACAGACATCTGCAAGCTGTGCTGATAAGAGGCTGGGAATGTTTGGTGGCTCGGGAAGGAGGACAACCCTATTTTGTCGCCTGCCTTATCAGCCTGGATTTTTAGAAATTGCAGCTGTGAATATAAGTGTAAAGTTTTACTTTTTATCGTATTTATTTTGAATAGATACATGAACATTGTACAAAAATCAGGCTTTCCTGTCACCCGTGCCCTTGTATCTGTTTCTGAATTCTTTTGCTAAAAGCAAACACTACTATCTGTGAGTTTCTTGTGTATCCTTCCAGACCAATTATGTGCATACATAAGCATAACTGTTCTTTTTCTAACATCCAGGAGCATATGGAAATGTGTATTTCCATGACAATGAATATTACTATTTTAAGAGCATACTTGTAGTTATTCACTGACATATATATTTGTCCCAGCTCTGCCATTCTCTAGCTTTGTGACCTTGGGCAAAATTACTTAACCTTTCTAAACTTCCTTATCTGTAAAACAGGGTGGTGGTGGGTGGAGGGGGTGTTGGGAAGATGACCGTTACAACTTTGTGGAATGATTGTGAGGCTCAAATGAGATAATGCATATAAACCACATAGCATATCTGGTATAGTGAAAACTTAAAAGCTCAAATGTTAGCTCTTACTATTCTATTTCCAACTTATACACACATATTTACAAATGAAAGCTGTTAAGATACTGTACAAGTGAGCAAAGATAAATGGAGAAAGTGTTCATCACATTTGTAACAGCAAAAACACTGAAAACTTACAAGTCATAACCATAGGGGGCTGGTTAAATACGATGGATTACTATTAGCTCTTATATGGAAGGAGGTAAATTCCTATATACTGACATGGAAAGTTGTCAAGCTATATTAAGTGGAAAAAGCAAGATGCAGAATAGTGTGCTTAGAATGCCATTTGTGTGTATATCATTTTAAAAAACGTGCATATGCAGAGAAAATAATAGCATTTATTGAAAGCATCTTATGTGCCAGGCACTGTTTTAAGTATTTTACATGCACTAATTCATGTAATTCATTTAAGAACCCCCTGACGTAGGTTTCAGGTCCAAAGATACACAGTATGTGGAAGATCCAAGATTCAAACTGAGGCTCTTATACACTGAGGTTGAGAAAAGAAGCAGTTAACAGTGCTTTTCTGGGTGGGAGGTCAGGAGGTCAGGGAGGGAGGCAGGTTAGGGAGACTGAGGAGCCAACCAGGAGCACAGAGCAGGTGGAAGTAGAAGGTGAAAGGAAGATTTTCACTTTTTTTAAATTTTTATTTTGAGACTCGCTCTGTCTCCCAGGCTGGAGTGCTGTGGCGTGATCTCGGCTCACTGTAACCTCCGCCTCCCGGGTTCAAGTGATTCTCCTGCCTCACCCTCCCGAGTAGCTGGGATTGCAGGCATGTACCACCACACCCGGCTAATTTTTGTATTTTTAGTAGAGACGGGGTTTCACCATGTTGGTCAGGCTGGTCTTGAACTCCTGACCTCAAACAATCCACCCGCCTTGGCCTCCCAAAGTGCTGGGATTACAGGCGTGAGCCACTGTGTCCAGGCCTAAGGATTTATCTATTAATAAAATTGGTTATATCTGCTTTTTCATCATTACAAATAATACTGCAACAATTTCCCTTGTACATAATATACTTATGTACTTATACGAGTGACTCTGTAAGATAAAAGTCTTAGAAATGGGGTTGCCAAGTCAAAGGGTCTATGCATTTAACACAGGGAATGAGTACTGTCACGTGGCTTCTGAAACTGTTTACCCAGTTTACGTTCCCACCAACAGTGTCTAATTCCCATACCTGTGCTAGGTATTATGTCTTTAATTTTTGTCTGATTATTTCATTTAATTTTAATTTCCATTATCACTGGTGAGGTTGGGCCTCTGTTCATGTTTTTTTGTCATTTATACTTCTTTTGTGAATTGCCTTTTCCTTTGCTTTGTGCATTTTTCTCTTGGGGTTTGTCTTTTTAAAATTGATATACAGGTGTTCTCTATAATGTAGATATTCTGCCACTATATGCAAATGATCTTCCAATTTATTTATTTATTTATTTTGAAACAGAGTTTCACTCTTGTCACCAGGTTGGAGTGCAGAGGTGCGATCTTGGCTCACTGCAACCTCCACCTCCCAAGTTCAAGCGATTTTCCTGCCTCAGCCTCCCTAGTAACTGGGATTACAGGCGCCCTGCCACCATGCCCGGCTAATTTTTGTATTTTTGGTAGAGACGGGGTTTTGCCATGTTGGCCAGCCTGGCCTCGAACTCCTGACTTCAGGTGATCTGCCCGCCTCGGCCTCCCAAAGTGCTGGGATTACAGGCCTGAGCTACCGCACCGGGCCCAATTTATTTCTTTTAACTTAGTTTATGGTGCCTTTAGCTGTACAAAAGTTACTAATTTTTAGTCAAATCTCCCAGTCTTTTCCTTTAGGGCTTCTTATATGTCCTGATCCAAGATTATTTTTTAAAATTCTCCGCTATTTTCTCCTATTATATTCATAGTTTACTTTACAATTAGATTTTTAATACATCTCCTAACTTTTTCATATAGTATGAGGTATCCATTTTTAAAAAATGGATATCCAGTTGTGCCATTATGTCTTTTCCACTCATCTGAAATGCCACCATTATCATATTTTCAATTTTCATGTGCACGTGGGTCTGTTTTCAAACTTGGAGATTCTCTTCCACTGATATATGTCTATTCTTGTGCCAGTGGTTTAACTGCTATTGCTTTATAGTATATTTTGATATCTTCTTTTCAAAAGGATACTCTTGTGTATTCTTTTTTTCATCTTGTGTATTCTCGTCCATTTTCCAGAAAACCACAGAATCAACTTTAAATTTCATTTCATTAAGTCAGATTAGTGAGAGCTGATTTTCTGTGTATCATGTTCATTCAGAAACATAGTCTATCTCTCCATTTAGGGGCACTTGTTTTATATTTTCTTTCTAACACATATTTTGTTGGGTTTATTGTACCTTTTTTTTTTTAACTTCAGATTCAGGGGGGTGCACGTGCAGGTTTGTTACCTGAGTATACGATATGATACTGAGGTTGGAGTATGAATGATGCCATTACCCAGGTACTGGGCATAATACCCAATAGTTAGTTTTTCAACCCTTGCCCTTCTCCCTCTCTCCTCCCTCTAGTAGTCCCCAGTTTCTATTACTGCCATCTCCATGTTCATGAGAACCCAGTGTTTAGCTCCCACTTATAAGTGAGAGCATGTTGTATTTGGTTTTCTGTTCCTGCCATATCCTTATTGCCACAAAGGACATGATTTCATTCTTTTTTATGGCTACAGGATATTCCATGTAGCAGGGTATTCCACACCAAACCACATTTTCTTTATCCAGTCCACCGTTGACGCACACCTAGGTTGATTCCTTGTCTTTGCTATAATGAATAGTGCTGCAGTGAACATAACAGTGCATGTGTCTTTTTGGTGGAACGATTTGTTTCCTTTTGAATATATACCCAGTAATGGTATTGCTGGGTCAAATAGTAGTTCCGTTTTATGTTGTTTGAGAAATTTCCAAACTGCTTTCCACAGTGGCTGAGCTAATTTACATTCCCACCAACAGTGTATAAACATTCCCTTTTCTCCACAGCCTCACTAGCATCTATTGTTTTTTGACTCTTTAATAATAGCCATTCTGACTGATGTGAGATGGTATCTCATTGTGGTTTTTATTTTAGCTTTTAATAACTATTTAAAGTCTGCTGTTTTGATAGGTGAAAATGATATATCACTTAATTTGCACTTTGATGCTGGAGAAGTTAAATATTTTTAAACTATACTTATTAACTACTTATATTCTGAGAATTATCTGATTATATCCTTGATCTATTTTTCCATTTGGGTCTTAATCTTGCATGAGCTTATCATATCATAATGATACTAATTCTTTGTCAGAGGTACAGCAGAAGCAGATATTTTTCCAGTTTATTTTATTTTGTTTTATTTTATTTTATTTTATTTTTGAGACAGAGTCTTGCTCTGTCACCCAGGCTGGAGTACAGTGGCATGATCTCGGCTCACTGCAACCTCTGCCTCCCGAGTTCAAGTGATTCTCCTGCCTCAGCCTCCCTAGTAGCTGGGTTAACAGGCATGCGACACCATACCCAGCTAATTTTTTTTGAAGTTTTAGTAGAGACAGGTTTTCATCTTGTTGGCCAGGCTGGTCTCGAACTTGTGACCTCAAGTGATCCAACTGCCTCAGCCACTGCGCCCGGCCTTTTTCCAGTTTATTGTTCGCCTTTTAACTTACCACTTTTTTTTTTTTTTTTTTTTTTGAGATGGAGTCTTGCTCTGTCGCCCAGGCTGGAGTGCAGTGGCGCGATCTGGGCTTACTGCAAGCTCCGCCTCCTGGGTTCACACCATTCTCCTGCCTCAGCCTCCCGAGTAGCTGGGATTACAGGCATGCGCCACCACGCCCAGCTAGTTTTGTATTTTTAGTAGAGATGGGGTTTTTCCATGTTAGTCAGGTTGGTCTCGAATTCCCGACCTCAGGTGATCTGCCCATGTTGGCCTCCCAAAGTACTGGGATTACAGGTGTGAGCCACCACACCCAGCTCAAATTTACCACTTTTTAATTTGTACTTTTCAGTTTGAAAGTCTAATATAGTTAAATATATGAATCTTTCGTGACTTTTACTATTGATGTTAAAGTTGTTAAAAATTTTTGTGGAATGATTTCATATTTAGAACAAATATGCCATGTGGGAAACTAATCATGTTGGCTTGATAATGGAATCAGTTCTTAAGTAATTTTTATAGATGTTTAATAAATAACATTATTAAATGTTATAGATGTTTAATAATGTTATTTATTAAACATCTTATTTGTTTATTATTTATTAAACAACTATTAAATGTTATTTAATAGTGTTATGTATGGTGTTAGTGATGCTTATTTTCATAATAGATAACTGAATATATTATGTGTATACATACGTATAAAACAATGTTTTATATATACATACACATAGATGTCTTAGAATGATTGAAACAGTTATGATTTTTCATTTTGAGAATTTTTAATATTTGGCAAGTGCAAGTAATTCTTTTTTGAGATGGAATCTTGCTCTGTCACCCAGGCTGGAGTGCAGTGGCACAATCTCGGCTCTCTGCAACCTCCGCCTCCCGGGTTCAAGCAATTCTTCTGCCTCAGCCTCCCGATTAGCTGGGACTACAGGTGTGCGCCACCACACCCGGCTAATTTTTTGTATTTTTAGTAGAGATGGGGTTTCACCATATTGGCCAGACTGGTCTCGAACTCCTGACCTCATGATCTGTTCACCTCGGCCTCCCAAAGTGCTGGGATTACAGGCGTGAGCCACCACGCCCAGCCAAGTGCAAGTAATTCTAACAGCTTTTAGTGAAATTCCATGTCTTAAAAATTGTCAGTTTGAATATTTAAATTAAGTAGTATATTCTGACATGAAGTTTGCTATCGTGTTAAGGAGAGACAACATCTTTAATTGACTTCTCTGTCTTCACAGGAAGTTATTCACGTGAATTTATTTTGTTGCCTATAAAACACTATGCAATAACTTTTACCTTTTCCCTTTAACTCCCTCAAGTCCCACCAGAGCTATGTGAAGTTGCACTCATGTAAATTGTTATTAACTGTTTTGCAAACAACCTAATACTTGTAGTTCCCTTAATTTATGTATATATTCAAGTATACCAACTGAATTGCCCTTTTCTTGTAATAAATGTGCTTTCATTTCTAATAAACAACCTTCAAAGTAGTAGGAAAGATATTAACATCTGAGCATAGGAGTTGATATGCTTTCTCATTGAGAAATTAGTCTCTAGAATTATAATCAATAACATGGTAAAGGAAAAAATGGCAAAAATATTAGAGCTGTGCCTAAAACTTTCCATAGTTTGAGCCTATGGCAAGTGAACATTTGGTTTTTATTACCCTTTTAAACACTAAATATTAATACATTATCTTATACAGAGGCCTTCAATAAATAAAATATTTATAGTAAACTACTGATGAAACACCTTTCATTATGGTAGAAATTCTTTTCAGATTACTGAGAAATGCAGTTCTCAAATTTCTGTAAGTTTTGCTTAATTCATTAAAGCATATGCAACTAACTTGCAACATACTTTTTTTACTGCTTGTATTAGAAATTCTTTTTGTACTTAATATTTGTTTAATTACTTGATCCATTAGTTCAATTGTAAATGACTTCCTTGTTGAATTTGTTCATTCAGTTTTCATGATCGTTTGAAGAGTAATCTAGACCAGTGTTATCCAATAAAACTTTCCTGTGACAGTGGCAACAGTCCTGTATATGTGCTGTCTAATACAGTTGCAACTAGCCACATGTAGCCAATAAGCTCTTGCAGTGCGGTCAGTGTGACTAAGAAACTGAAGTTTTAATTTTATTTAATTATAACTGACTTAAAGTTTTTAAAGCCACATGTTGCTAGTGGCTACTACATTGAATAGCACAGATATATCTACTTTATTTTCATTTAGTTTTCCAAGTTACAGTAAGTGTATTTTCTAGGTAAGTGTTCTAATTTTACAAACTCTTTGAAACCTATGGTAAAAAAAAATAATAATGCAAAAGCAAACTCTAAAAATTAATTTACTAAACTATTTGTATTTGATTTTTATTGCATTTATCTGAAACATTGGGTGGCTTTATTGAACATACCACAGACCATTTCTCCTCATTTCTGGAGACAGTTTCATTCTAAGGAGAAACATATGTCCTAAAGACCCATGAACTAATACTTATTTTGAGATTGGTCCATAAAAAGTTTTTGTTCATTTTTAAGCAGCTGATTTAGAAGAAAGTTTTAATGAACATGAACTGGAGCCCTCATCACCTAAAAGTAAAAAGAAAAGTCGCAAAGGAAGGCCAAGAAAAACTAATTTTAAAGGGCTGTCAGAAGATACCAGGTCCACATCCTCCCATGGAACAGATGAAATGGAAAGTAGTTCCTATGTAAGTAAAAAAAACTGTTGGATTCTTACTTTTGTTGCACCATGAATATTTCATTTAAACTATCTATAGGTAAAGTTCATCATTTGAAATGTTAAGTAAGCTTGAAATACCGATAGCATATTTTCATGATTTTTTTTAAGTTCGTTTTTTCTTTTACATTTGCAGAGAGATAGGTCTCCACACAGAAGCAGCCCTAGTGACACCAGGCCTAAATGTGGATTTTGCCATGTAGGGGAGGAAGAAAATGAAGCACGAGGAAAACTGCATATATTTAATGCCAAGAAGGCAGCTGCCCATTATAAGTGCATGGTAAGCATGGTTCTTTTAAGCCCAATTTTGTTTTTTTGTTGTTTGTTTTTCTTTGTTTCCCCTGTGATCTAAAGCCCAAATGATTTTTTTTTAAATCATTTAGCTAGTAACCAAAAAATTTCCCCCCACCAGCATTAGTATTTTAGAGTTATAAACAGTATATCTTATAATCCCAAATCTTAAGTTTAGATTTTGTTAAATTATAGCCTTTATGTTTTAGTAGGATTTGAAGTAATTCTGATTATAGTTACTGTAGTTAGGATAATCTGTAATTAATTATTTCATAACTATAAAAATTTTGTCTTTATAAGCATGTCATGAAATATATTTTAGACTTTCACTATAACCTAATAATTATCTCTGTTGTACTTAACACTCTATATTACAATTATTCATTTATGAACTTATCTTCCCTAACAGACTCTTAAATTCCTTGAAGATAAGAATAAGTTTTTATCTTGACATCCTTAGGTCCATGCCTGACTTACAGTACACATAAATATCTTTGACTTAGATTGTATTGAATGACTCATCCCATTGATAAGGTTTTTAAAATTACATTATTTATGTCAGAGATTCTTAACCAGAGTGCATGTCAGATTTACCTGGTGAGCTTTTTCCAAAATATGTGCATCTAGGCACCCTGTGGAATAGATCTCGTATATGTCTAGTTTGAAAAAAAAAAATCCGCGAGTGATTCTAATCTGCATCTATGGTTGAAATTTGCCAATTTAAACTATTTTTTAAAACTTTGTGGAAATGTAAAATAGTTGAGAATAGAGTGACATTGTTGAAATTTTCATTGCTTAAAGCAGGCTATTTAATCTTGGCTCCACACTGGCAGTCCTCATTTTATTTCAATGTCCATAATTTTGGTTATATTTTAATCAGACATGTAAATATATTAAAAATATTTGAGCAGATACTTGATTATTAAGGAAAGATTATCTTTCTTTGGAAATTAAATATAACACACTTGTTATCACATTTAATGTTTCTCTCATAAGGATTCTGAATGTTAATGTTCCTGCATTTTTCTTCTCTAGTTGTTTTCTTCTGGCACAGTCCAGCTCACAACAACATCAAGAGCAGAATTTGGAGACTTTGATATTAAAACTGTACTTCAGGAGATTAAACGAGGAAAAAGAATGGTCTGTAGTTTTTATATTTGTTATGCAACATTACACTTGATTTGCTGCTTTAAATTTAGAGTACATCCCAAATTTATCCAGTCATCAGAAAATTTAAAGTAGTTCGTATGTTAAAGCAAAGTATATATTTGACTTATTTGTAATATAATAAAGGATGCTGATGTTACTGAAACTTATTTCTCTATGTAACTTCATTACTTTAAGAGAATTATACTGAGAAGATTTATATACATTTCAAGGCATTTGCAAGCCGTTTAATAAAATAAATGAAGATATGAATGTGACAAACTTCATTAAGTTTAAAATGTTACATTGTGTAAGCTTGCTTAAAGGAAATTTTTTTCAGGGCTTTCTGTTTAAAGTACACATACACAGGGCTGCCTCTTAAAATGTTTGTCATAGCTTTAAGGTTTTTTAAATAAAATAATATAAAATACGCCTTAGTCTCATGTTGTTAAACATACTGAATTACCAACAAGTAGCTCTAAGAAATGTTGGCATCTTTATTGATCGCTTACTCCTTTAACACTTAATGAATGCTATGTCAGTTATTTCTAGAAATTAATTTTTAAATTTTTTTGTTGGGAAAATTTTCAAACATACCGCAATTGGAAAGCCTAGTAACATGTATCTATCCATCATCTTGCTTCATCAGTTACCTAAATTTGTGGCGCTTGTTTCATATAGGCCTTTTATTCTTGTTGCTTGAAGTATTTTAAAGCAGACCTCAGACTTCATATCACCATACCTCCATGTAGTTGAGTATGTATCTCTTAATAATTGGACATTTTCTTACCTAACCACAATGTCATTATACCTTACAATTTTTTTGTTTATTTTTTATTTTTTTATTTTTTTGAGACAGAGTCTCACTCTGTCGCCCAGGCTGGGGTGCAGTGGCGCAATCTCGGCTCACTGTAACCTCTGCCTCCCGGGTTCAAGTGATTCCCGTGCCTCAGTTTCCAAAGTAGCTGGGATTACAGACATGCACCAACACGCCTGGATAATTTTTGTATTTTTAGTAGAGACAGGGTTTCATTATGTTGGCCAGGCTTGTCATGAACTCCTGACCTCATGTGATCCACCCACCTCGGCTTCCCAAAGTGCTGGGATTACAGGCGTGAGCACCCGGCTAAAAATGAAACTTTCGTAACAGAGCCTGTAGTACTGAAAAAAGGAAAAACCACTTCATCATATTATTCAGAGCAGTGTTGTATAATACAGCTAAAGTCCAAACAGGTGACTAAGATAACAATTCAATTATCTTGCCAACTTATTGTTTACCTCTGTACCATTGAGGATTGGGGTAAACACTAACCTAGCATTTCCCCCAAGTGTGCTCCAAAGGAAGTTAGTCCATCAAGATGTTCCCCCACCCCTCCAGAGATAAAAGGGCATCTAGATTTCAATAAACTTGAAAACTGTTTACTCTGTGCCCCCTCCCTTGGAGAAAAGGCTGTGAGAAGTCCTGCAATAAAGTGATCTGCTTAACCTATCCTTTTTCAAACTTATTTGACTTGAAACCCCCTTTTCAACAGGTACCTTTTAATCTCCGAACATTCTTCAGGCAAGGTTTATCTAGGCCAAACTGAGAAGTCTTGAAAAGATTTCAGCCCCTTTAGTCTCCCTCTGTACTTTTGTCTACTGGTAGCGATTCCTCTGTGGGAGGATTGCTTTTCTGGTTTCTTATTCTTTCCCCTAATCATAATAGGAAAGGATCTGATCTTAGGGAAGAAAAGAAGCCAACCACTAAGATATACAACATCATTCTTTTTGTGTATTTGGCAGCATTGAGGAGAATCTTATCTACATTTAGATGTCAGACCTGGGATGGTCAGTAGTTTTTCTAATAAGCCGGCAGTTTATAAATGTTAAATAAGGGAAACATCAGGGGATGACAATATTAGAGGGCTTATCAAAGTATGGTTTAAGTTGCAGCATTATTTCAGTTATATGCTATGTGATAATTTCAGTGTACTCTTTTTCAATAGAAAATAGCTGCTGTTTTCTTGAAATACTGCTTACGATTATTTCTCTTTCCTTATACAGAAATGTACACTTTGCAGTCAGCCTGGTGCTACTATTGGATGTGAAATAAAAGCCTGTGTTAAGACTTACCATTACCACTGTGGAGTACAAGACAAAGCTAAATACATTGAAAATATGTCACGAGGAATTTACAAGTAAGAAAACAACAGTTGTCTATTTCCCTAAAGATGTTAGTAACCGTCCTTAAATAGATGACATTAGTTTACTCAATCTCTGTTCTTAAGTGGTGTTTAGTTAAGTATAGAATACTGAGCACATTATGTAAGGAATGAGTACTACAATTGGCATTTTCCTCTGACTACATATCCCTGGATTAGCATTCATCCATCCAATATTAGTTAGGCTTCCTATGTGCCAGCCATTGTGCTTGAAGCTGGGCATATGCCAGTGATCAAAACTACATACACTGGGCCGGGTGCGGTGGCTCACATCTGTAATCCCAGCACTTTGGGAGGCTGAGGCGGGTGAATCACCTGAGGTCAGA
Source organism: Pan troglodytes (assembly GCF_028858775.2). NCBI lineage: Eukaryota > Metazoa > Chordata > Mammalia > Primates > Hominidae > Pan > Pan troglodytes. The sequence continues at coordinate 131,890,673 of NC_072421.2, forward strand.
AGTTCGAGACCAGCCTGACCAACATGGTGAAACCCCGTCTCTACTAAAATACAAAAATTACCCAGGCGTGGTGGCAGGCACCTGTAATCCCAGCTACTCGGGAGGCTGAGGCAGGAGAATCGCTTGAACCCAGGAGGCAGAGGTTGCAGTGAGCCAAGATTGTGCCATTGAACTCCAGCCTGAGCAACAAGAGTGAAATTCCATCTCAAACAAACAAAAAAAAACCACTACATATACTCTCCTCATGAAGCTTACAGTCTATTGGGAGAGACCTATTATTTAAGTGGCCAAATATGCAATTACAACATAGCAGCGTAAGTGTTCTAAAGAAGTTACAAAGTGTTATGAGAGCGTATAAGAAGGAAGAGCTAACCTAGTCTGTAGTGGGGAGTATTTAAGAATGTTCTGAAGGAAATAGTGCTCAGCTTTAAGCTGAGATGTTAAGGACAAAGGTGAGCCTTGGTGGGGGGAGGTATTCTGGGCAGAGAGAAGAGCATATGCAAGAGCCCCGGGTGAGACAGAAGCAGAGGTGGACATGGGGAGATGTGTTAGGAGGCTAGTGCTGGTGGTCCAGGTGAGAATTATTGGTAGCTTAGAATAGGATATGGTAGACAGAAGGCAAAAGATTCTCTTGAGAAGATGGTGAAAAAGGAAAGTATGAAGATTTGGGATTGGGGGTCACCCTCTTTTTTATGGGTCTTCCACTTACCTGTGCTGCCTTGGGCTAGGTGGTGTTAATGTATATCTGTAATGGTTCCATGTGTTTAATCGACTGGAGTATAAGTTGGTAGGGACTCTTGAAGTTTTGATTTGCCATCCAGAGTTGTAAAGCACTTCCTTACTCTCACATGCCTAGAATGCAATAAACCAATGACTTCCGGGTCTAGTATTCTGTGTAAAAGACAATGTACACAAGCAGTCACCAAGTCATTTGGGTGCCTACATAAGGCGCTATGCTGTATAATAAAATTTGCCAAATTCTGTTTAATAATAAAGGCACAAATGTTTTCAAGTGAGTTCTATAAAGCCTTTAAGGAACAAATAATCCCAATGTTATTTAAGAGGTCCAGCACATAGCAAGAGATGGAAAACTTATTGATTCATTCTGTAAAGCTTACATAACTGTGGTACCAAACCTAACAAAGATACGTTAAAAGAAAAACAAACAAACTGTAGACCAATCTCCCTTTTTTTTTTTTTTTTTTTGCTTTGAGACAGGATCTGACTCTGTTGTCCAGGCTGGAGTGCAGTAGTGTGATCATGACTCACTGCAGCCTTGACCTTCTGCCTTCACGTGATCCTCCCAACTCAGCCTCCCGAGTAGCTGGGACTATAGGCACATGCCATCATGCCCAGCTAATTTTTTTTGTTTTGTTTTTTGAGGAGGAGGAGGGGTTTTGTTATGTTGCCCAGACTGGTCTCAAACTCCTGGGCTCAAGCCTTCTCCCTGCCTCAGTCTTCTAAAGTGCTAGGATTACAGGCATGAGCCATGCCCAGCCACTATCTCACTTTTATAAATATAAAAATTCTAAATAAAATATTAGTAAATCAAATCCAGCTCTGTATTCTAAGAATTGAAAGACTGTTCAGGCTGGGCACAGTGGCTCACACTTATAATCTCAACACTTTGGGAGGCTTAGGTGGGAGGATTGCTTGAGGCCAGGAGTTCCAGATCAGTGTGGGCAACAAAGCGAGACTCTCATCTCTATATAATTTTAAAAATAGAAAGAAAAAAGACTGTTCAAAATTAGGAAATATATTAATATAATTTATTAGAATTAGTAGAGTAAATAATCTTATCACCTTCCTTATAGATGGTGAAAAGACATTTGATAACATTCAACATCAATTTCTGAATTTTAAAGTAACAAGTGCTCTTGGTAAGCTAGGAATCTTAATAGGTGTTTATGAGAAAAACAACAGCAAATAACTTATTTATTATTAAAGTGAAGGAGCAATGGTTCTTAACCAGGAGTGAGCCTCAGAATCACTGTGGGGTGGATAAGGCCCTCTTTTAAAATGTTCATGTCTAAGCCCTACCTGTAGAGATTTAAATTTAGTAGGTCTGGGTTGGGGCCCAAACCATGCACTTTTCTGACTCCCCAGGTGATTCTTACGTTCCCCTCTAATTGAGAACCATTAGACTATACTTTAATTCAGATTAGGAAGAAGACAAGGATGCCAACTACTAGCATGACTTTTAACATTCTTCTAGAGGGTTAAGCTGATGCAAGACAAAAAGAAAGAGGCCCAGTGCATTGACTCACGTCTATAATCCCACACTTGGGAGGCCAAAGCAAGAGGATTGCTTGAGGCCAGGAATTCGAGACCAACCTGGGCAACATAGTGAGACCCCATCTCTACACAACATTTAAAAATTAGCCAGGCAAAGTGGCACACGCCTGTAGCCCCAGCTATACAGGAGGCCCAGACTGGAGGATTGCCTGAGCCCTGGAAGTAGAGACCAGCCTGGGCAACATAGTGAGACCCTGTCTCAATTTAAAAATAAAAGAAGGCCGGGCGCAGTGACTCACGCCTGTAATCTCAACACTTTGGGAGGCCGAGGCTGGCAGATCACGAGGTCAGGAGTTTGAGACCAGCTTCGAGATCGCCCCACTGCACTCCAGCCTGGGCGACAGAGCGAAACTCTGTCTCAAAAAAAAAAAAAAAAAAGAAAGAAAGAAATAAAAGTGTATAATAAAATGATCAATATTTGTTATTCATATCATTGTCTACCAAGAAAATTCAAAGGAATCAACTTTGAATTTATTAAAATTAGTAAGAGCTCAGTAAGATTGCTGAATATGAGATGACTTTTAAAAAACAATTCCAGTAATAACTAGTTAGAAAATGTAAAGGAAAACCACCTGCCATACCCTGCCAAACACACATACACTAAAGATGAATTTTTTCCATTTAAAAAAAACACACACAAAGCTTTGTTTTGGGGTGTGGTTGGGGAGACAGGGTCTCACTCTGTCACCCAGGCTGGAGTGCAGCGGCATGATCACGGCTCACTGCAGCCTCGACCTCCTGGGCTCAGGTGATCTTCCCACTTCAGCTTCCCAAGTAGCTGGGACTACAGGCACACGTGACCATGCCTGGCTAATTTTTGCTTTTTTTTGTAGAGACAAGATTTCACCTTGTTGTCCAGGCTGGTCTCAAACTCCTGGACACAAGTGATCCACCCACCTGAGCCTCCCAAAGTGCTGGGATTACAGCTGTGAGCCACCATGCCTGGCCAAAAATTACATTTTACAAAGGACTGAAATGAGTGGTGAAATATATTATGTTCCTTGATAGAAAACTCAGCATCAAAAGACACCTATTCTCACCAAATGTATAAATTTAGTATAATTTTGATCAAATCCAAATTTTTTGGCAGTTTTATTTAGAAGGCTAAATGTGATATAATTTTCACTTTTAATGGTTGTGTTTACCTTATATAACAGAAAAAAAAATAGCAGCTTAACAGGATAGAGGGTTGCTTTCTCACCTAAAAGACATGCAGAGGAAAGCAATACAGATGTGGTAGGCAATTTTTCAGTGTCATCAAAGACCCACATCACCATCCTTCTGCTCACCCCTCCTTAAGGTCTCCTTCCACATATGTGTGTGTATGTTTTTGTGTATGCAGAAAAATCTCTAGAAACATATTCAACAAGCTTAATGGTTATATTACTTCTCGTTAGTTGCATAAGGATGGAGGAGAAGAGGCAAGTTTATATTCTCCATGATAGGATTCTGTGGTGTTTGAATATCTTCATGAGAAGTATATTATTATTAAAGTAGCCCTTAACATTTTAAAATAACAGGCTGATTTTAAATATCCAAAATCAGATTGTATGGAGAATTATTGTATTTAAAAATGTAACTTTTAGATGATTTTATTATAATAGTTTTAAATGGAAAACATTTAAATATTTCCATTTTCATTTTGGAAGAAAAATGGAAATATAGATGAGAAAAAATACTTAATGTCAACTTTAACTCTACCATGCAGAGGTAATAATTTTAAATCTTTTGGAATGTTTTCTCTTAGACGTTTATGTGATTATGTGTGTGTATTTATAAAAACAAGATTTTCTGCTGCTCTGTCTATGGGGTAGCCATTCTTTTATTCGTTTGCTTTCTTTAAAAAAAAAAAAGATTTTCTTATCTATGCTGTTTTATAATCTCTTTTCCACTTACTATATCAGAGACATTTTTGTGTGACATTAAACAATTTTACATCTTGTTTTTTGTTTGTTTGTTTGTTTGTTTTTGAGACAGTCTCACTCTGTTGCCTAGGCTGGAGTGCAATGGTGCGATCACAACCCATTGCAGCCTCAACCTCCCAGGCTCATGTGATCCTCTCACCTCAGCCTCCCAAGTAGCTGGGACCTCAGGGGCACCCCATTATACCCGGCTAATTTTTTTTGTGCAGACGAGATTTCACCATGTTGCCCAGTCTGGTCTCAAATTCCTGGGCTCAAGCGATCCACCCGCCCCAGCCTCCCAAAATGCTGGGATTACAGCATGAGCCATTGTGCCCAGCCTACATCCATTTTAATGATTGCATAATATTCCATCATATAGGTATATCAGTTTATTCTGTTGGTTCCTTTTTCAGACATCTAGGTTGTTTTTGCTTTTTAGCTATTAGACAACCATATTTCAGTGACAAAACAAAAATATTTGTACTTGGATCCGTAATGATTTGAATTGCTCTTTTTCTTTTCTCCCATTGAGATGTGTTTCTGCAATCCATTTGTAATGTGGATTCCAGATAGACACAACTGAGTTCAAATGAGAGCCCATAGGTGGGTAGTTTGGGGAGAGAAGAAGGGACAAATAAGAGGAAATGCAGGGAGGAATATTTCTGAATGAAGTGGCTTCCCTGTCTCCTAACTATGGCTTTTCTTCCTTACCAGCCCTTTCTGGGTCCTGACTGTATTCCTATTCGAAAGACTAGGGAGGGATAGATAATAATTTTTATTTATATTTATCCTGTTTTATTGTCTTTATTGTATTTTTAACTATTTCAATATGGATTTTTTTAAAATGTCAGCCTCCCACCATAAAAAATGGAGTTCTGTGACAGCAGGGACCTTGTTTGACCAGTTGACACCTGTAACCTTAGCACCTAGACTAGTGAAGGCCATATAAGGGCCTATGGGAAATATTCTGCAAGTAAAAAATAATCCCATAAAATAATTAAAAGTTGCTCCAACAACAAAGCACTTGTCCTGTTAGAGGGAACTTCCTATTAAAAAGACGATTTTCAAATGTAAGCAAAAACAGAATAGTATAACAAGTCCTCATATCAGCAGTTAGCAAGTTATTGCCACACTTGCTTTATCTATTGTTTATTTTCCTAAAGTATATTGTTTATTTTCCTGAAGTATATATATTAAAGCAAAATCCCAGATGTCTTGTCATTATATAATTATTATTCCATTATCACACTTTGTAAAATTAACAATTATTTCTTAGCATCATCTTATACCCAATCCATTTTCACATTTGCCCAGTTGTATAAAAAAAATCTCATTTTAGACTTAATTTGTTGAAATGTGGATACATGCAAGGTCCATCCATTGCATTTGATATGTCTCTTAAGTCTAAATACGGACATACTTGTCCCCTTACTTATTGAAGAGCCTCGATAAATTGTCCTAAGTCCCACATTCTAGATTTGTCTCTTTGCCATTTCATGATGCCATTTAACTTGTGTGTCTATCCCTCTCTCCCATTTCTTGTAAACTAGAGGTTGGTTCAGAAGTTTAATTAGATTCAGGTTATATTTTATGGGAAGATTCTTCGTAGGTGCCATTGTGTAGGAATCTCACTCTTGATATTTAAACTCATGATTTAAAAATTTAAAAAGAGGTAGTTCCCAATGTGTAGTATTTGAAGTGTACAAATTCTCCCTAGCTTTTTGAAAGTTATTGAAAATGTTTTAAGACTAAAAAGAGAAATAATGAACAAAACTAGATTAAAGTCAGTTGTTATTGTTGTCCACTGTGTCCTGAACCCCACCCCTGCCTTTTATTCTACTCAAATAATAGACCTAGTTTAGTTAATCTATTTGTAACATGTGAATTCCTAGATGATTTTTTTCATCTATTGCTGACCACAAGAGGGCATCCAGTGAACATGTTCTAAGCATTCTTTCATTGTCGTCTTATGTATAATAGACATAAAACTGAGGAATCGCCTTACACTCATAGGTGGGAATTGAACAATGAGAACACTTGGACACAGGGTGGGGAACATCACATACCAGGGCCGGTCGTGGGATGGGGGGACGGGGGAGGGATAGCATTAGGAGATATACCTAATATAAATGATGAGTTAACGGGTGCAGCACACCAACATGGCACATGTATACATATGTAACAGACCTGCACGTTGTGCACATGTACCCTAGAACTTAAAAGTATAATAAAAAAAAAAAGAAAAAAAAAACTGAGCTCAAATCAGCCTGCCCTTGTTTGATTGTCCAAATCACCTATATTACGATTTTTATTTAAAACCTAATGAATTTTAAATATACAATCTGTATACCCAAATAAAAGGTTAGAACCAAGCATGATATCAAATTAGCACTCCAGAGATAACTTTCCAGATTTAAAGGGGAAAACCTCCCTTTACAATGGAGATAGCTGGTCATCACCACTACTTTAACCAAATGATCAAACATAGTGTCACCCAGTAGCAGGACATTTTGAAATTGGATGCCTCCTGAAATATGCAGGATTACCTACAGAGTGTCTTGACTGAAAAAGAAAAGCTGAACCTGAAGCTAACCAAGCCTTTAGACCTTATTCCCAGTGTATAGGAAATACAGGGCGAGAGAGAACCAAATAAAACAGTACCACAATTAGACAAGTCCAGAATTTGCTACAGTTGACAGACTGTCTGGTCTAATCTCATCCTAAAAAGTCAGTGTTGTGTAAAAACAAGAAGTTGGAAGGACCAGTCTAGATTAAAAGAGACATAGCCAAATGCAGTGCCGGAAAACTGTTGGATGGCTCATGTAGGTATTCCAGTGAAGGCTAGGATGCTAATAATGAAAAACCATTTGAAGAGTTTGAGTAAAATTGTTTCATCAAATGTGAGCAGAAGGCAGCAGTATAGATAGAATATATATTTCCTGAAATGTGATTTTAAATTAAATATATGAAACAAATTTATAGAATTTGATTATTTCATCAATATACCTGAAGGTTGGTATTTTTAAGTTGGCCAAAACTTTGCTTTTAATCTCATTGGGCAAAATGAGGAATTGCTTTATGATAACTGTCATCCTAAACCAGAGATTTTGTTTCAGATGAACTTGTATTACCTCAATAATAGTGTGTTTTCCTATCTGTTAGATAAAAATGGGTCTGTAACTAATTGGGGAGTATTTTTTAAAGTGTGGATGAGGAAACCCATGTTTTAAATGGGCACTAGCCTCATCCACTAATGTTGGCAGGAATGTTCATCAGCAGTGACAAAGCATTTTGAGATTTTTGTCTTTCATCATTGTAGACTATACTGTAAAAATCATAGTGGAAATGATGAGAGAGATGAAGAAGATGAGGAACGAGAGAGTAAAAGCCGAGGAAAAGTAGAAATTGATCAGCAACAACTAACTCAGCAGCAACTTAATGGAAACTAGGTATGAAAGTTAATTATATGGGATCTGTTGTCAGGATACAATACACACTGATATATACATGTTGAAGTAATGGTATGCAGTAAGATTTTTTTTAATCCTATTATGTTTAGTTAAGAGCATGTTACTAAAATGCTGAGGATTTTGTAGGCTTGCATAGTAGTTGTTTTTTAACTAGCTGATTTTGTAACCATAAAAACAAGCTATCTGCTTTATCAATAAGTGTAGTTGTAATGTCAAATCAATAAGATATTCACACTCCTCAATAACATTATATTGATTGTGTTCCCCTCAAGCATCGTATTTTACATTTTTTTATCATCTTTTAAACAGGTTCATGGGACAGAGTTAGAAAACTGGGAATGAATAAGACATCCATAACTACTATTCTTTTTTCACTGTTTTCTAAAATCAAAAAGGGTTTGTAACTTTTTACTGCCCAACTCTTAGATCCTTCATTGAACTGCCTAAAAATGTCTTGTTTGTTTTATGAGCCCTCACTAGAAGGCTGAGTTTGACATGTTGGTATTACGTAGCTATAGTTTGCAGTTTCTGGGAAGCAATTGAAACACTATTAACCCTGTGTATAGTGTCAACAGTTAAAGCAGACGAAACGAAGTAAGCTATATTTCTGGACTGAACAAAGCTCTGCTGTTTAGAGCATTTAAGTTTGTTTAGTGGATCCATACTCAAAGGAAAGCATAAGCAAATTTTCCTTTACAATGCAAACATGCCACTGGTGGCAGCACATGGTAATTTGTGGATTTTTTTTTTCATACTCAAGTAATGGAGGCTAGAAATGAAGAGAACCTTCTTTTTCTCTTGACTTTGACAGCACATGCTAAAAATCTCTTCCAAGAAGTATGCTAAAGCTTTTCATTTGGTTCCTGTTAAAGTTGTTATCACTGACCAGCATGGACTCAGGCAACTGGTAATGATAAGCTATGAGCTCCAGTGCTTTTGCCAAAATTCTCTTGACAGCACACCTCCTCTCTTTCCATGTTATACAAAGGACTTCTGGCAAAATGATTGAGTCCTTCAAGTTTAAACTAACATTTGGCAACAGCAAATTAAACGTTTTTAAGATGTAAAGAAAGGGTTACCGCTTGCTAAGGACTTCAGACACCATGTCCGAAACCTGTTCCTCTCAAGTGCCCTGTTGTGTGGAACACTTCACATATTGGCGCAAAGTACGTAAGGAGGTCTCATGTGCTGTAGGAGTAAAAAAGTCTTTGCATAAAACAGTATTTATTTTTACTTTTGTGACCACTATTTTAGAAACTTTATTTAATATTTTAATGTTTTCAGTCATTGCTTTGGTTATCTATAAAATAGGCTTTTGTGCCCTACTTTTCTTCTTGTAGGGCTTGGTGGTGTTTTATCGATTGTCAGAATTGTTTTTGAAAGCCTAAGAACCCAGCTTTTTAGAAAGGATTTTCACACTGGCATTTCTAGGTAGTGATATTTTCTTCCACTTACCTGCTGAAGCACATTTATGCATTTCTTTATGGCAAAACCAAATAACTTTAGTTGTGGTCTGCCTGATACTACCATAGCACCTCAGTACCAAGGGGAGGGATTTTGACTAGTTGAATTATTAAGCCACCACAATAAAGCAGATTTTTAAATAAGAAATAATAATGTTAACTTGACTGTACATTGAGATATTCTGCAGCTGATAGAGCAGCATTTAAAAAATGTAACAGGTGGAAAATTACACTGTGCTTAATGACTGATTTTTTTTTAAACTGCGAGTCCCTTAAGATCACGTTTGTCAAGTGTGTATTCACACATTTACTTAAATCAAGGGACTCAATGCTTGCTTTTATTTTAACCATCTTTTACTATTTTTAGAAGGAAACTAGCTTTAGTAGTGGGTTGCCCTATATGTTTTCTCTTTTTGCTCTTAATATGCCATTGGGTTTTTGTGTGTACGTGATTTTCAAAATTCATGACTTGAAGTGCAAGGACAGATCTAGATGTTTGTTTACCAAGCTATGTGACTTCTCCCAAAGGATCTGTACTTTCTTTCCTTACAACAGCTTGAAAATCATTATTTTAAAATCCTTAAATCACTGTGTCTAGATCATTTTTTACATTGTGTGCCATAGACTTACCCATGGGACAACAGAGCTCCTTCATTTTTGGACAACTACTGTAATCATTTTTTTTTTTTTAGGAAAAATGGAAGGTGCCGGGGGGTAATCATGGCCAGTCAATAATTATATAAAGTAGTTCAAATACTATAGCTGTCAGTTGATAAATTTGTTATGTAGTAAAATGTATGACTTTGTATGGGTTTCTTCAGCCCTTTTTCTGCCACTAGCAACCAGAATAGCACTTTACCTTTTGGTTGGCTAGATAAGTGGCTAACTACCTGTTTTTCTCACTGTGGTGTGATTGGCTAAACAATCTTGCATTAAAAATTCAAATGTAAATTGAATTCACATGAAAAATCATGTTTGGTTGTAAACCTCCAATGTTTTGATTCTCTAATCATGTTTTCGTCACATGCTGAGTAAAAGTGCCTTACAATGTAAAAATTGTACAGTACTTATGTTCCCAAGTAGCATCATCATCTTCTGGGTAGTAATTACATTGTGGTATTAATATTTAGAAAAATGGACCTCAGCAGTGTATTTACTGTACATCTCTTAAGTCCTTAACTGTAGTTTTAATAAGCATGACATTATTTGATAAGTATATAACATTTACATCATTTCAAAAAATACTGCCGTTACTGTCTTTTATGCATATTTTAGCCTGAAATTTTGAAGCGTCTTTTTTCTTTCTTTTTTCTTTTTTTGTTTTGTTTTTTGTTATTGATATTAAACAGTGTAATCTTTGCAAGCGTATATTGAAGATTATTCTGGAGCATTTATTGCCTTACCAGAAATGTTAGTAGGAAATGTTCTTTAGAGTAGAAAGATAGACTTGAGTTTCTATACTTTTAAGAAGAGCTCTTTGTTCCTGGGGGAGGGGGGCAGGGGGTGAATTTCACTTTCATCTCAAGTTATTAAAAACCCACAACTGAAGTAAATTTTATTTCAAGAATCAGCAGTTTTAGAATTTCAGATAGTACTTGCTCAGAAGTACATGCTACTCAAGATATTAAGAGATAACAAGATCTGTAGATCTGCTATTGAATCAGAATCTGTGTACTTGAACAAATGTGTGAATCTCAAATATCTCAAAGCAAAAGAAAAAGTGTTCTAGAGTGTTGTTGCTTTTTTTAAAAAAAGCGCTGAAGTTAGACCAAGGTATACAGTTTTGTTCTAACAGACATTTAGGTTAATTGTAAAGATAAGGAATGCATTATGGGTCAAAAATCAAACATTCCTCTCATGTTATGTATATTTTGTTCCTGTTATATTGGCTTTATTTTCAAAATTGTAGTTTGTAGTATTAGTTTCCTTTTATTGGTATTCTTGCATATACTATTCATTCAATAAATGACTTATGACTTTCATATTTGTTTGTCTTTTTTGTGAAAGTGTATACTGAAGCTTATTTGATAACAGCAATAGTATTGTGTTCCTTTTAGTCTTGCTTTATTTCAGAGTAAAATGCCTTAATAACTTTTCATTAAACAAGTATGGGAGGAAAAAAAGTGTGAATTTGAATTCAGTTCAAAGTTTCACAATATAAAAGTTTTATCATGGAGAGAAACTGCAATCTTGTAAGTACAATCGAACTGCATTACATCTTGGTTTTTTTATTACATGGTTCAGATGCCCATCGTTTAAATCAGATCCTCTGAAACCTAGTTAGAAGGTTATTTTGAAAATAAACCAAAACTCCTAGTACTATTTATCAGATTGGTAATATGGGTGCAGGATTAATATCCTTGTCATAAAGGGATTTTACCTTATATCTTTAAATGTACTCCCATTACCATGGACAGTGTGCTTCTAGTACAGTGCTCATATATTGAGGTTTGTCACATCCAGGGCAGAAATCAAGTTGTAATTAGTAGGATATGCTGATTCCATACACACAATTCCTAACCTGCAGAGTGGGGGAAAAAATCAAGTAACATGTTCTAATTAACTCAGGAACATAGGATAGTGTACTTCACTGCAAATGTTAGCTAGTAGTGCCTGGCACATATGTGCCTGTGTGTGTTTAAAATCCATTATTAAGTCTCATTTTAATTGCCACCAATTTTTAAAGTCTCATTTTAATTGCCATAAAAATATGGAGATGGGGAGTTATGTGCTATTCTTTAGCTAATTGAAACTATTTAAGCTGGGTTTTGTTTTTGTTTTTGTTTTTTTTTCCAGCTGCAGTCACCAGCAATTGCTAAGGTTACTCCAAAGGATGGACCTGGTAGAATTTCTTAGGAAAATTCTATGGCCAGCAGATGGCTAGTTTATCTTTTTAAGAGAAAAACCCAATCCCTTTTACATTTACATATTAGACTAAGTCCTCAGTTGTGTAGGCAAAATGGTGCTTTATACATCAACCAATGTTACATAATACTGCCTTGTTCAGATAGTGAGGTAACTGAATATTAATGATGTAAAGCAAAAATGTATTTGTGATTTTTATTCAGAAGATGAAAACTATAAAATAACCAATTACTGTACAAGTTAATGGTGGCATTTGGAAAGTGTTACACGATAGCAGACATGCTCTACATACGGTCAGTGTACTGAAGTCAGTCAGCCAGACCTGCATCCTTGTCAAAAGACAGCAGATCCGTAAACATCCAAATTATACCTTTGCCTATACCTCTCAGTGGCTGTAAGTGGGTTTTTATGCTGGTTGTGGGGCAGTGGTGGGGAGATAGGGAAAATAAAATGTAGCTGGGCAAAGAGCTAGCTAGCTCTACTGTGTGAACGATAATATTCCAATGAAAACAAGAGTACTGTTTGAGAGGGTAGCCTTTTAAATGGAACCTGAGAAACCAGATATTGAAGACAGTATTAGGAATTGGGAGACAGAAACTATGCTTTTATATGAGACTGGATTTAGAGTTGTTGTTGAGTTTCTATAAAGTAATTGGTACAGAAGGGTAAGTTGTTTCTGAGTGTTTTAAAAATCAGACCTGTTTACAGATTTTGTATTAAAGTAATATATGGTCATAAAAAGGAATGAATTACTGATACATATGCCAGTGTGTATGAGCCTTGAAAACATTATGCTAAGAAGCCAGGCACAGAGGTCACATATTGTATGATTCCATTTATACGAATTGTTCAGAGAGGCAAATCCATAGAAATGGAATACAGATTAATGGTTCCCAGGGACTGCAAACATGGGGGAATGAGAAATGACTTTTATTGGTTATACTGTTTCTTTTTGGGGGTGGTGAAATGTCTGGAATTAGGTACTGGTTGATGGTTGCACGACTTTGTGAATATACTAAAAATCATAAATTATACCCTTTAAAAGAGTGGATTTATTTATTTATTTATTTATTTATTTATTTTTGAGATGGAGTTTCGCTCTTGTTGCCCAGGCTGGAGTGCAATGGCCCGATCTCCGCTCACCACAACCTCCGCCTCCCGGGTTCAAGCGATTCTCCTACCTCAGCCTCCCAGGTAGCTGGGATTACAGGCAGCTGGGATTACGTGCCCGGCGAATTTTCTTTTTTTTTTAGTAGAGACGGGGGTTTCTCCATGTTGGTCAGGCTGGTCTCGAACTCCCGACCTCAGGTGATCCACCTGCCTCGGCCTCCCAAAGTGGTGGGATTACAGTCGTGAGCCACCACATCCGGCAAGAGTGGATTTTATATTAATTTTATCTCAATTTTTAAAGTGCTATGTAGCCATTTTACAAAATTAAAATACAAAGGTATATAAAGCAAAATGTGAAAACCCCCCCTTCTGTACAAGTCTACTCCCTAGAAGTATTTGATACATATTCTTCTAAATGCTTCTGTACATATATAACATAAACACTTTTTTTACATAAACAGAATCATGCATAACATAAATAGAATCATGCATAAAAAATAGAATATTTTTACCATAAATAGAATCATACATACAGTTCTGCACCTCGTCTTTTTTACTTGAACAACATTACAAGGTGTCAGTACCTCTAGATTTCTCAATTTTTTTTTTAAATAGCTCCATGGTATTTCAGTGTATGGATGAACTGAAATTGTTCTCTCCAGCCTTACATATATCCTTTATGCAAGTAATTTCTTAGGATAAACTTCCAGAAGTAGAACTGCTAAGTCAAGGGTATGTACATTTAAAGTTTTGATAAAAATTGCCAGCCGTCCATTTTTGGCTCACATCTGTAATCCCAGCACTTTGGGAGGCTGAGGCAGGAGGATTGCCCAGGAGTTCAAGACCAGCCTGGGCAACATAGTGAGAACCCCATCTCTACAAAAAAAAAAAAAAAAAACCAGAAAAAATAGCCACACGTGGTGGCATGCGCTTGTAGTCCCAGCTGTTCAGGAGGCTGAGGTGGGAGGATCGCTTAAGCCTGGGAAGTCACAGTTGCAGTGAGCCGTGTTGGCTCCACGGCATTCCAGCCTGGGCAACAGAGCAAGACTCTACCTCAAAAAAAAAAAAAATTACCCATCCATTCCAGGGATTAAGCTTGCCCACTTCTCCATTCCAGAAGAGTGCTTTTAAGTGTGGTGCCTTTAGGAAAAAACACACACACTCCAGAAAATTCTATGGGGTTTGATTGTATTGTAAAACCCATATAGACTATATCTGAAAGTGACATATGAATCATCATTGAGAAATGGGGCACTACATTTCATTTGTGAAAAGGCTAAATTGAAAGGTTTATTTCGTATGTATTAACAGCAGTAGCTGGTGAATCACTTCCCTTCCTGCTTTCTGAAAAGTAACAGATTGCTCATCACTGTCTGTTGTTTCCAGATGGACCTGCCCGGTGTCCAGAGTCATATGTAGCTCAGTTCAGGACACCTGAAGGGGCTGTGTACTGTTTTGTTGAAGAACTCCTATGACCTTTATCTGTCATATGATGGTTCTTATTCCCAAAATTATGACTGTGCCTAACAAATGGTCAGTTACATGAAACAAGATGAAATCATCTGAAGTTTTCACTTCAAGTAGTTGTTTTGTCCTTTTATGAATAAAATCTAAGCCTAATCAGAAAAATTGTCAAGATACTTTCAGCTCATTTGCCAAAAATGAGCTATTATTTTTGTCATTTAGCAATTTCAAGCAACAGTCACCTGCATGTCTGAAAATAAATTGGTAAAAATAACATGGGTACTGAATTATGCTGGTCAGTCAGCATGGAAGTTTTAAAATAAAGAATAAATTGAATGTAGTGAAGGATGAATTAATGCTACATGAAAATTAGTTTTAAAATTCTCAAAATCACATTTGGCGCTAATTAGTATTTATAACATTAGCCAAGCAACAATTTTATTGAAAAAGGTTTGTAACTTAGAACTGTAGCAGTCATGGAGACTGCTGTTATTTTTATTTCAGAGGCTAGCCAGACAATTTAACACAAAGGCTTATTTTCAAACGTTCCTGATCCTTAAGCCCAATAGGCTTATGTTCTATATTTAGTATTGATTTAGTATTACCAGGAAGCAATAATTATTTGGACCCTGTTCTCATATGTTCCTGGTTAGAGAGCAAGCACAAAAGATAAGCAGTTTCTGAAAGTTCCAGATCAAAGAGCTGGTATTTTGGCATTATCCTTAAATACAACATTCTTTCTGGACGTCCCTTAGAAGAATTGTTATTAAGCGCTTCAACCTATTCCATGTGCCCAAACAGCTTAGGGCAGCTAGCCAGTGTGCTGGGGATGCAGGGGGGGAAAAAAGCATTAAAGAAAACGTATGTTGCTTAGCAAAGAGGCAGGGTAGGAGAGAAAAACTTTAGGCAGCTTTTACTGTGGTCTTTGGAGCATTTAATAACTGGGGACACACCATTGCATGGAACTTGGAAATGCACCCTACAGTTTATAGGCCACTTCCTAGAAAGATTGATGCAAAACTTCAGTCACAACTTTATTCTTTTTTTCCTTTGATGCCTTCCGGGAAACTCTCTTTCCTTAGTTCCCGTATCTGTACCACCCCTTCAAGACCACTCCTTTTCTGACTCTTCTCCCTACCCCTAACATAAGTGTCACCTGGTTCTGGTCTTTGCCATCTTGGATTATTCTTCCCTATCACCACGATCTGCTTACAGTTGCCACCTGTGTGTTCCACATGATTATCTTCCACTCACTGCAGCTTCAGGCTAAGTCTCAACACTTCTTCTGGACATGTCTACCCAATCTGGTGGCTACCCAAATGTGAGTCCCAAACTAAGTTGTCCTGAGCTGAATTTTATCTATTTGTTAATGACACCATCAGTCAGTAGGGTTACAATTGGTCTACTTGGATTTCCACATCCACTTGCTAAGTTCCACAAAATCTACCACTCTGCCTTTTGGATCCATCCTCTCCATTCTTATTGCTGATAAGCTAGTGTGGTTTCTACTTTTTTTTTTTTTTTTTTTTTTTTTGAGACGGCGTCTCACTCTTGTTGCCGAGGCTGCAGTGCAATGGTGCCATCTCAGCTCACTGCAACCTCCACCTCCCAGGTTCAAGCCATTCTCCTCCCTCAGCCTCCCGAGTAGCTGAGATTACAGGCGTGCACCACCACGCCCAGCTAATTTTTTATTTTTAGTCGAGGCAGGATTTCACCATGTTGGCCAGGCTGGTCTCAAACTCCTGACCTCAGGTGATCCACCCGCCTCGGCCTCCCAAAGTGCTGGGATTACAGACGTGAGCCACCGCACCCAGCCGTCCATTAATTACTTCTTGATACTACTGACCTCAGCTTCCCCACTTCTCTCATTTTACCTCCCCATGCCTAGAATTCACCCCACTCTTATATCTGGGGAAGATGACCTGCTAAAGAAAACCACAACAATGCAGACTGATGCCACCGCAGACATTTGGCATTTGGTCTCAGGTTCTCCACATCAGTCTTCTGTCCTTTTTACCTAGTTGTCTTTCCCATTATAGTACCTAGAAACTATTACAAACATAAGCGTGCAGACTCTAGATTTTGGTGGCCCGGATTCAAATTCCATGGAAGCTTGCTTAATTTATTAAGCCTCTCTCCACTTCCATGATCTCATCTTTAAAATGCAGATAGAGGCAAGGCACGGTGGCTCACACATGTAGTCGTAGTAATAACTGATTTGGGCAAGAGTCATCAATGGGTGCTAAAAGTAGTGGGTGAAGGCTCGATGAGGAATAGGATACTTACCCCCAAACTAAGCCACAAATTGTTAATTACAAAGTGAAAAGTAGTAATTTTACAATGGCAAGACACCACTGTAAATGGATAATGAAAGAACATCAACAATAATGGGAAAAAAATGATGCTATTTACCTCCTGCTATGCTGCTCTGAGAACAAATATAATTTCTGTGGTAGTCCTCCAAAAATGCATAACCTGAGTCTGTTCGTGGGGAAGCATCAGACAAACCCAAATTGAGGGACATTCTACAAAACAACTGGCCTATATGCGTCAAAAATGCCAATGTCATGAAAGGCAAAGTCTGGGGAACTCTTCCTGATTCAGGAGACAATTTAATGTGTGATCCTGGACTGTGAAAAAAGTAACTATAAAGGATGGTATTGAAACAGTTGTCAAGATTGGAGTACAGTAGTAACATCAAGGCTAAATTTTCTGATTGTTCTCTGGTGTGTAAAAGAATGTCTTTGTTAGAAAATACACACTGAAATACTCACAGGTCAAGGAGAACAATAGCTCCAATTTACAAACGGTTCTGAAAATATATATATACAGACACATACCGGTAGAGAGACAGAGCGAGAAGGCAAATGATAAAGCAAGTGGGACAAGATTTTTTAAAACTGGTGAATCTGAGCAAAGGGTATTCAGGAATTCTTTGTACTATTGTTGCAACATTTCTGTAAGTTTGACCTTACATCAAAATTTAAAGTTTAAAAAGGAAATAAGAGAAGGCATAAACAATATTAAAAATAAAACAGAACATTACTATAGATGTAGTAGAGATTTTAAAGATCATGAGGAAAACACTAGAAATAAGAGTGTATCTTTTAGATATACATACTGAAATACTTATTGTAAAGTGGTGGGATAGCTGAGATTTCCTTAAATAATTCAGGGGGCCAGGTGCGGTGGCTCACGCCTGTAATCGAAGCACTTTGGGAGGCTGAGGTGGGCGGATCACTTGAGGTCAGGAGTTTGAGACTAGCCAGGGCCACGTGGTGAAACCCTGTCTCTACTAAAAATACAAAAATTAGCCAGGCGTGGTGGTGAGTGCCTGTTATCCCAGCTACTCGGGAGGCGGAGGCAGAGGCAGGAGAATTGCTTGAACCAGGGAGGCGGACGCTGCAACACTGCACTCCAACCTGGGCGACAGAGCTCAAAATAATAAATAAATAACTCTAAATAAATAAAATGCAGATAGAAATCATATTTCACTCATAGACTTGTGAGGATTAACGGAGTGAGCATAGACCCAAGACTCTCCCATCCCCCAATACATTGGCCTTTGTACCTGTGTTCCCAAGTCTAGCTTTTCTCCTCTTATATAATTCCCATTTCTCTCCTCATATAATTTTCTTGAAAGTCAAGTTACCACTTGATATCTCCATTTCTCTATTTTTATTATTTGTTCATCAACCCACTGCACTCACTTCTGTCTCCCCACCTTCACTTCTCTCAACTACACAAAAACTGCCCCAGCAAAGTTTACCAATGACTGTTGCGAAAACCAATAGGTGTTTTTCCAGTTCTTTTTTTTTTTTTTTTTTTTTTGAGACAGGGTTTTGCTTTGTCACCCAGGCTGGAGTGCAGTGTACAATCACAGCTCACTGCAGTCTTAACTTCCTGGGCTCAAGCAATCCTCCTGATTCAGCCTCCCAAGTAGCTAGGACTACAGGCATGTACCACCACGCCTAGCCCTTTTTTTTTTCAAGACAGAGTCTCGCTCTTGTCGTCCAGGCTGGAGTGTAATGGTGTGATCTTGGCTCACTGCAACCTCTACGTCCTGGGTTCAAGTGATTCTCCTGCCTCAGCCTCCTGAGTAGCTGGGATTACAGGCGCGTGCCACCACACCTGGCTAATTTTTGTATTTTTAGTAGAGGCGAGGTTTCACCATATTGGCCAGGCTAGTCTTGAACCCCTGACCTTGTGATCCTCCCACCTCAGCCTCCCAAAGTGCTGAGATTACAGGCGTGAACCACCGCGCCCAGCCTGCTTTTTTTTTTTTTTTTTAAATTTTTGTAGAGATGAGGTTCTGGTATGTTGCCCCGACTGGTCTCAAACTCTTGAGCTCAAGCAATCCTCTCACCTCAGCCTCCCAAAGTGCTGGGTTTACAGGCATGAGCTACTGCGCCCAGCCAGTTATCTTACATCTTGACTCTACTTGATGTCGCTGACAATCCAAGTGCTGTCGTTTGGTCCTCTGCTAATCTGCTCTTGCAGATGACCCAAGAATAGAAGTAACACATTTAATAATAAAACCAACGTTGCAAAGTTCACTGGCTGGGACCCTCCCTGAACTATCTACCCACCCGCTTCCCTGCTTGCAGAAATTTAATAGGACTCTACATAAATTCTGCTATTTCCTTGGCAAAGGTAAAATGTCTAGATGAAGGGTGGGGTGAACTATACAGGGAGGTGAAAGGGTAGAAGAGAATTGAGAAAAGTGGGAGGTTGGGGCCAGTAATATCCAGGGGTAATGGAGGTGATTAACCAATTTGCTTATGAAAAATGCCACATGGCAGAGACAACTCAAAGCTCGAGGTGCATTGGGAAACCAAAATGCATTTGTGTACATATGTAGACATATGTAATTCTTGTCTAGTCAAGAAAAGAACCGTTGAAACACATACCTTCTTATGAAACTGTGAAAATCACCAGATGAAAGGTTGTGAGACCAAAATATGGAGAATTTTAGTCAAGATTCCAAGCCCCATATCCAGATGGAGTCAGGCAGCAGACAGCTGAAAAATGGTGCTGCCATTCTTCTCCAGGAGCCCTTTCTGCCACATCCCTCAATGACATCTGCCTTCTACTGCAACATTTCTAGGTACAGAGAGTTCAGCCCATTTCACAATTCTTCAATTCTGCTGTTCAAAAAATCGCCTCCTTATGCCTGTCATCCCAGCACTTTGGGAGGCTGAGGCAGGAGGATCATTTGAGCCCAGGAATTTGAGACCAACATGGGCAACATAGTGAGGCCTCATCTCTACAAAAAATTTAAAAATTAGCCTGGGCAACATGGCAAAACCATGTCTCTACAAGGAATACAAAAATTAGCAAGGCATGGTGGCATGCACCTGCGGCCCCAGCTACTCGGGAGGCTGAGGTGGGAGGATTGTTTAAGCCCAGGAGTGAGGCTGCAGTAAGCTGAGACCATGCCACTGCATTCCAGCCTGGAAAACAAAGCGAGACCCTATCTCAAAAAAAGAAAAAATTAGTCGAGAATGGCAGCACGTGCCTGTAGTCTCATCTACTGGGGAGGCTGAGGCGGGACAATCGCTTAAGCCCAGGAGGTCAAGGCTGCAATAAGCCATGATCACGCCACTGCACTCCAGCCTGGACAACAGAGCAAGACCCTGTCTCAAAAAAAAAATCAACTTCTTGCAACTTCCACCTGTTGATTCTCCTAGCCCTGCCTTTCAGGAGGCTACACAGGAGCAATGTGAGGTGGAGAAAAATAAGGGTTTTATGGTCTGAAAGACCTGGGTTTGAAAACTAGATTGGCCACTCATAACTGATAACTCTAAGCAAGGTACCATTCCCCTTCTCTCAGCCTCAGCCACCACCCCGTCTGTCAAAATGGGGGTGATATCCCTTAAACCACTGCATTGTCTTAAGGAATATAGAAGATAAAGTGATTGTAAGTGAAATTAGCTGGTTCGTAATAGTAAGTCGTTTTTATTCTTTTTTTAACAGAAAAGTAATTTGTATTCCCTTTTCCACACCGTGATCCTTCACATATAAAATCAAGAAGCTAGCCTCATTTTAAGTGTATTTTTTTTTACTATTAACAGGTGAATTGATGTTTATTACACATAAATTATACAGATAAGTAAAAATAAAAAATTTAAATATCCCGTAATTCTAGTACCCGTAGGCCACAATTGTATGTTTTGTAAAATCTTTCAGACATTTCTACAAAAAATAGGTTCATACCTATTAAGTTATAATCTTTTTTCACTTAAAAATTGGAAGTATCTTACCAGGTCAGTATACTCTGTCATTCTTATTGGCTGCATAATAGTCCATTTTGTGGACGTATCATAGTTTACTTAACCATTTCCCTATCATTGGACAGTTGTTTCCAGGTTTTATGGTTGCCATTTTGTTGTTGCAAATAGTGCTGATCTAATCACCAAGAAATAGCCGAGACTCCCAGATTGAAAGATGTTCCACAGAACGACTGGCCTGTACTCCTCAAAAAAAAAAAAAAAAAAAAAAGTCCTGAGAAACAAAGGCTGAGGAACTGTTCCAGACTAAAGGTGACTAAAGACACATGACAACTAAAAGTAATGCTTCATCCTGAATTGGATGCCAATTCGGGATTGGGGGAACCCTTGCTCTGAAGGACATTTTGGGGACTATTGGCTAAATGTAAATATGAATTGAATATTACATAATATTGTGTCAATGTTAGTTTCCTGATTCTAATCATTGTACTGTAGTTATATAAGAGAATATCCTTATTCTTAGAAAATGCATACTGAAGTATTTAGGAGTAATGAAGTGTCATGTCTACAATTTAACTGGTTCAGGAAAAAAATGTGTGTGTATATACGAAAAGATAAAGCAAATGGGGCAAAATGTCACAAGTTGGTGAACCTTCGTGAAGGATATACAGGAATTATTTGTGCTTTTCTTGCAACTTTTCTATAATTTTCTTTTTAAAATTTTATTTTATTGATTGATTGATTGATTGAGACAGTGTCTTGCACTGTCACCCAGCCTGGAGTGCAGTGGCATGATTGTGGCTCACTACAGCCTCAACTACCTGGGCTCAAGCCATCCTTCCACCTCAGCCTCCCGAGTAGCTGGAACCACAGGCACGCACCACCACACCCCGCTAATTTTTGTATTATTTGTAGAGATGGGGTTTTACCATGTTGCCAAGGCTGGTCTCGAACTCCTGAGCTCAAGCAATCCTCCTCCCTCAGCCTCCAGAAGTGCTCAGATTACAGGCATGAGCCACCACGCCCAGCACCTTTTCTATAATTTTTCAATTTTGCTTAAAAGTTAAACACACCAGCAGAAACAGCAGCTCTTTCCAAGGGAGTCTGAAGAAGTTCAAAACTAGGGTCAGCAAACTCAAGGAACAGGAATAAGCCTTGAGGAGGTCATCAGGATATTTAACTAAAGAGCCATCTGAAGGAAAGAGTACAAACTATTTGGTTCAGATGAGCTAGAGGGAACATTCTTCTTCCCCAGTACTCAGAATGATTCTCAACCTTTTCCACTGAAGTGCACTCAAAATAGAGGAAATTGACCTTCTGCACTGTTTTCACCCTTAACTTGTGACTGTTTTGTTTTGTTTGTATCTCCTGTCCTCATCTATCTTAGATTCCTTTTTCATTTTGCTGAAGTAACACTTCTTTTTTCCTTATAGGACACATGGGTAATAAACATCTAAAAATAAACAATGCCGAGATGAACATTCTTGTACATAGAGCTTTCTGCCCTTGTCTGATTTTTCCCTTAAGATAAATTTCTAGAACAGAAATTCCCAAGTCAAAGAGTTTTTGTTGTTGTTGTTGTTTTGAGATGGAGTCTCACTCTGTCACCCAGGCTGGAGTGCAGTGTCATGATCTCGGCTCACTGCAGCCTCCGCCTCCTGGGTCGAAGCGATTCTCCTGCCTCAGCCTCCTGAGTAGTTGGGACTACAGGCATGCACCACCAAGCCCGGCTAATTTTTGTATTTTTAGTAGAGACGGGGTTTCACCATGTTGGTCAGGCTGGTCTCGAACTCCTGACTTCAAATGATCCACCCGCCTCAGCCTCCCAAAGTGCTGGGATTACAGGCCTGAGCCACTGCGGCTGGCCACCAAAGTTTTATACATATTTTTTAAAGTCCATTGATTCATATCACTAAATGCCCTGCAGAAAGTTTTTGCCATGAACACATTACCCAGCTTCAACAATTATGAACTAATTTCCCATCTGGTTTCATATATATTCCTCCCAATTCCCTGTCCCCACACACCATGGTTTATTTTGAAGCAAATTCCAAAGACATCATTTCATCCTCATATATATCATTATATGTCTCTAAGATGCATACTTTTAAAAAATGCAATCACAATACTATTATTGAACACCCCTTCCCCACCAATTTTTAACAATCATCTCTGGTTGTCTTCAAACATCCGGTGTTTAAATTTCTCCAATGGTGAATGCTATTAAGTGTTTGCCATTGTTATGGAAATCCCTGCAGATGGTGGGAGGAGCAAATGCATGTTCTTGGAGTTTTCTTTGAAATCGAGGTGAAAATTCACATTATATTTACTATCTACATATTATTTGTCATATATATTACAATTTATATATGTAAAGATATGTATGAATATAGGCATATACTACAGGCAATTCTGGTAGACTGTATCAAATCAAATGCTCATTATTCTAGTTTTATACTAATTTAAACTTCCCAAAGACACTTAAGAATATTAGGAGATGCAATCAAAATAACAGATAAAAGACAATTGCTAAATAATTATTAGAAAAAGGTGTCAGGAGGCCGGGTGGAGTGGCTCATGGCTGTAATCCCAGCACTTTGGGAGGCCAAGGCAGGTGGATCACTTGAGGTCAGGAGTTCGTGACCAGCCTGGCCACCATGGTGAAACCCCATCTCTACTAAAAATACAAAAATTAGCCAGGCATGGTGGCGCATGCCTGTAGTCCCAGCTACTCAGGAGGCTGAGGCAGGAGAATCGCTTGAACCCAGGAGGCGGAGGTTGCAGTGAGCTGAGGTTGTGCTACTGCACTCCAGCCTGGGCAACAGAGTGAGACTCCATCTCCAAAAAAGAAAAAGAAAAAGATGTCAGGTATTAAGTCTTTAAAAGTCCACCCACAAAGTGGAAGTAGAAACATTTCTATATCATGTAGTTTTTATAGTTTTATCTAGATTCACCTATTAAAATAAGCTATTTTAAAAGGCTTTTTAAATTCCCTTTTTTTTTTTTTTTGAGATGGAGTCTTGCTCTGTTGCCCATGCTAGAGTGCAGTGGCGTGATCTTGGCTCATTGAAACCTCTGCCTCCCAGATTCAAGTGATTCTTCTGCCTCAGCCTCCCAAGTAGCTGGGATAACAGGTGCCCACCACCATGCCTGGCAAATTTTTGTATTTCTAGTGGAGACGGGGTTTCACCATGGTGGCCAGGCTGGTGTCGAACTCCTGACCTCAAATGATCCACCAGCCTCAGCCTTCCAAAGTGCTGAGATTACAGGCATGAGCCACTGAGCCCAGCCAAGGCTTTTAAAATTTCTAACAAATGGGCCAGGCGCTGTGGCTCACGCCTGTAATCCCAGCACTTTGGGAGGCCAAGGTGGGCAGATCAACTGAGGTCAGGAGTTCGAGACCAGCCTGGCCAACATGGTGAAACCCCGTCTCTACTAAAAATACAAAAATTAGCTGGCCATGGTGGTGCACACTTGTAATCCCAGCTACTTGAGAGGCTGAGGCAGGAGAATCACTTGAACCCAGGACGCATAGGTTGCAGCAAGCCGAATTTGCGCCACTGCACTCCAGCCTGGGTGACAAGAGTGAAACTCCATCTCAAAATAAATAAATAAATAAATTTCTAACAAATGGTGGAAAATAGGCGTAGTCTTAATTATACAGTACACATAGTCTTTATTAGCATTATATTCATGCAGATATTATTCCTTTAAACTGGTTTCTTATATTATGAAGGTATTTCCAAATATATCCATGGTGACTTATGTTCAGTAGTATCCATTTGATGTAGCCTGTGGACCTGGGTGTAGTAGATGCTATTGGTGCCCTGCCCGGCTCTCTTCACCAGCTAGCACCCCATCCCACATCTGTTTCAAGTGCAGCTTACTTCTGCGACCTCTGATTATCTGCCCTTGCCTGATGGGAACCTAGGAAGCTATACTCCCCTTATAGCCAATGAATGATTCTGGGATACAAAATCCCTGGCCCCTGCCTCAAGCAGGACTACTGCAAATGTTTCCCGCTGTGGACGCCAAGGCTAAACTGTATCTAAGACCATGTCCTTTCTCAGTTCTCTACCGTTCCCTATCCCACTTCGCGTCCTCCCTCATAAGTTTTCTTTAAGTGCACCCCTTCCAAAAATCAGATAACCGAAATATCATACCAACCAAGGAAGGAATTGTGCTTTTAGTTTAGAAGTTTAAGTTTTGGTTGGAGGTCTACTGGTAATGAACTTTTGAGAGAATGTGTTCGTCCCAATGGCATTGTTACAGACTATAAAACTGAGCGTTAGAAATTGAGAAAGAACAGCCTGGGTAACGTGGTGAAACTCTGTCTCTACAAAAATTAGAAAAATTAGCTGGGCATAGTGGTGCACACCTGTAGTCCCAGCTACTTGGGGGGCTGAGGTGGGAGGATTGCTTGAGCCCAGGAGGTAGAGACTGCAGTGAACCATGATTGTACAGCTGCACTCCAGCCTGGGTGACAGAATGAGACCCTCTCAAAACAACAACAACAACAACAACAAAGAAGCGGAGCAAGAAAGAAAGGGGCTTTGTCTATGCCTGTCAGAAAATAGAACATAAAAACCAATTCCCAGGCAACCACAACTAGATTTCTGTTACTGATTTACTCAGCCCTACTTCGTCTTCCAATTTTAGTAGCAGTCTACCTTCATGAAGCCATCTGCCTCTAGGCTAAAATAGTTCTGGAAATCCTGAGTCTTAGGTGCACTGGAGCAGTCTGTCAGTTTTATGCACCTGGTAGCAGTATCAGCTTACACTGAGAAGCCTGTTTCTAGTATAGTCCTTCCTCCTGAGGTTCTGAGACTATTCTTTGTCATTCTTTCCAGAAGACTGACTCTCTGGCCCAGGGCTGCTGCACAGGATTTTCCACAATGATGAAAATGCTCTATGTCTGCACTGTCCGATGCAGTAACCACTAGCTATAAGTGGCTATTGAACATTTGAAATGTGGCCAGTAGGATTGAGGAACCAAATGTAACATTTTAATTTTAATTAATTTAAACCTAGATTTAAATAGCCATGTGTGTGGCTAGTGGCTGCTATATTGGGCAGCACAGCTCTAATTTTCTAGCAAGGACATTTAGGCCATTGTGAAGGGAAAGCAGAGACCGCCTACTGAAAGGCCAGATTGTTCTGGCTTCTTGCTTATAGTAACCAAAAGTATCCAAATGGAAGCAATGAATGGGCCTACCTGTAACTATTTAGTCTGTGATAACCATGGGGGCAAGAACACGGGAACAGAGAAGGCCTAGTGAAATCTTCAGGGTGTTAGAATCTGTCCTGTACAGAGTGTACTATGATTAGTAGCAAACAATAGAAGTATTTTAAACTTAGCAATCACATGTTTACAAGTTGATTTGTTAAGTTACTTTGTTAGCCCTGACATGTGAACGTGAGTTTGTCCTACCCTGCTTGAAAAGATATAATTTCATTATAATATTTTACCTACACAAAATTAACCTAAAGAAAGTTGAACCTTTTTTTTAATTTGATGGCTTTCCCTATATTGTGAGCCTGAAATATAAAAGTTTACTATAGAGTTCATAAAGAAAATGAAGCGGCCAGGCGAGGTGGCTCACACCTGTAATCCTAACAATTTGGGAGGCCAAGGCAGGAGGATTGCTTGAGTCCAGGAGCTTGAGACCAGCCTGGGCAACAAAGCAAGACCCTGTCTCTACAAAAAAAAAATCTTTTTAAAAGTACCTGGGTGTGGTAGGGCATGCCTTTAGTCCTAGCTACCCAGAAGGCTGAGGTGGGAGGATCACCTGAGCCCAGGAGGTGGAGGCTGCAGTGAGCCATGATCACGCGACTGCATCCCAGCCTGGGTGACAGAGCAAGACCCTGTCTCTCTCTCTCTGTCTCTCTCTATCTATCTATCTATATATATATGCGGACCTATCATACCTATTTATTTACTTATTTATTTTGAGATGGAGTCTCACTCTGTCACTCAGGCTGGAGTGCAGTGGCACAATCTCAGTTCACTGCAACCTCCGCCTCCTGGGTTCAAGCAATTATTCTGCCTTAGTCCGCCAAGTAGCTGCGATTACAGGCGCGTGCGACCATGCCCAGCTAATTTTTGTATTTTTAGTAGAGACGGGGTTTCACCGTGTTAGCCAGGCTGGTCTCAAACTCCTGCCCTCAAGTGATCTGCCCAC
This sequence comes from Pan troglodytes, assembly GCF_028858775.2. Classification (NCBI taxonomy): domain Eukaryota; kingdom Metazoa; phylum Chordata; class Mammalia; order Primates; family Hominidae; genus Pan; species Pan troglodytes. The sequence goes on from NC_072421.2 coordinate 131,917,656, forward strand.
CTCGCCCTCCCAAAGTGCTGGGATTACAGGCGTGAGCCACTGACCTGGCCCCTAATTATTTCTAATACATGTCCTACCCCCATTTTTGCTTGTGATGCCATTGTGGGTCACAGGATGAGGAAGCAAGCAGCCGTCTAGGAGAATGCAAAAGATGGTTTGGGCGTAAGATACTGTAATAGGAAAAAACAAAAAAACAAAAAAACCTGTTTTCCTACTCTCTACTCTTACTCAGCACAGAACACATCTGTGACAAGATGTGTTGGGGTTTTCCCCACACACCAAGCTATTCTCCAGCAAACACCAGATAGATGCCCTATAATTCAGTTCAGTTCAATTCTAACACTACCTGGAGATAGCATCAGATGCCACAAGGTAAGGGCTCAGTCCCACAAGACTGCCCCCACCCCACTTCAGACGCCAATTGCAAGTCCCAGGTTGTGACCTTTACTTCTGACCAACCAGCTGTAAACTGGGGGTTCCCATTCAATTAATTTGCTAGGACAGCTTACAGAACTCAGGGAAGCATTACTTAACATTTACCAGGATATTTCAAAGGATACAAATGAACAGCCAGATGGAAGAGTGTCAGGGCAAGGTGTCGGGGAAGGGCATGGAAGCCCCATGCCTTCAACTGGTGCTATCCTCCAGTACCTCCACATGTTCAGCAACCCAGAAGCTTATCAAATCTTTCAGTTTTTGTAGAGCTTGATCTCTAGCCCACCCCTCTGCACCTGCCAGGGGTGGGGCTGAAAATTCCAACCCTCTAATCACTTGGTCTTTCAGGTGACCAGCCTCATCCTGAGATTATCTAGGAGCTCTATCCAAAGTCATCTTTTAGCCTAAACTCAGGTATGATCAAAAGGGGCTCATGAGGCCAGGCACAGTGGCTCAAGCCTGTAATCTCAGCACTTTGGGAGGCCAAGGCTGGCAGATCACCTGAGGTCAGGAGTTCGAGACCAGCCTGGACAACATGATGAAACCCTGTCTCCACTAGAAATACAAAAATTAGCCCAGCATGCTGGCGCACGCCTGTAGTCCCATAGTTGGGAGGCTGAGGCAGGAGAATCGCATGAGTCCAGGAAGCGGAGGTTGCAGTGAGCCAAGATCGCACCACTGCACTCCAGCCTGGGTGACAGAGGGAGACTGTCTCAAAAAAGGGGTGCGGGGAGGGGGCGGGGCTCATGAATAACAAAAGTCATTCCTATCACTAGGAAATCCTAAGGGTTTTGGGTACTCTGTCAGGAACCAGGGACAAAGACCAAATATATTTATCATACTACAGATACCTTGTCAGTTTTATTCTGAATTTGGGGCCTGATCCTGAAAAAGAGCAACATTCTAAAGAGATGTCTGGTCAGAATACAGATACCTGAAAACTCCAAGTAGCCACAGCCTTATCTATATTAATAACCAAAGTGACGATGCTTTCTGAAAACCACAAGAGAAGGTAACATAACCTTAAGGATTTTAGCTCCTCTAGAAGTTAGGAACCCTTACTATTGTTTTGTTTGCTGATTTTTGTATAGTTTTCTATAGCAGAAGCATTCAAATGCAGCATGTAAACATGAAAACTAGCAGATATATATATATTTTTTTATTTTTATTTTTTATTTTTTAAGGTTTTAGATTTTTCTTTTTCCCTAGACTTCTCAGCAGAATGCAGACCTTTTAAAGAGTACACGTTTAAGTTAGGGGAGGTAAAACCTCTTTGCTTTCTATGTGGAAAGTGAATTCTGTTGGGGGTGGGTGGTGTGCCCCTGTAGTCCAAGCTACTTAGAAGGCTGAGGTGGGAGGATGGCTTGAGCCAAGGAGTTTGAGACCAGCATGGGCAACACAGCGAGGCCCTGCCTCCAAAGGAAAAAAAAAAAAAAGACAGTAATTGATTGCCTGATTGACGGAGTCCCACTCTGTCACCGAGGCTGGAGTGCAGTGGCGTAGTCATAACTCACTGCAGCCTCGACATCCTGGACTCAAGCGATTTTCCTGACTCAGCCTACCAAGTAACTGGGACTATAGGCGTGCACCACCATGCTCCACTAATTTAAAAAAAAATTGTTTTGTAAAGACAGGGTCTCTCTATGTTGCCCAGGCTGGTCTGGAACTCCTGACCTCAAGCAATCTTCTGTCCTCAGCCTCCCAAAGTCCAAAAAGGATTACAAGCGCGAGCCACTGCACCTGACCAGGAATTTTAAAAATTGATACATAATAGAGGTACATATTTTCAGGATACATGTCATAATTTTTTTTTTCTTTTTGAGATAGGATCTCACTCTGTTGCCCAGGCTGGAGTACAGTGGCAGGATCATAGCTCACTGCAGCCTCAGCCTCTTGAGTTCAAGTGATCTTTATGCCTGAGCCACCCAAGCAGCTAGGACCACAGGTGCCCACCACCACGCCTGGCTAATTTGTTATTTTCTGCAGAGATGATGTCTTGCTATGTTTCCCAGGCTGGTCTCAAACTCCTGGGCTCAAGCAATCCTCCCACCTCAGCCTTCCAAAGTGCTGGGATTACAGGTGTGAGCCACTGTGCCTGGCCTTCATGTGATAATTTAATATATTCATATAATTTGTTTTCTTTGGAGTGTTTTTTTTTTTGTTTTTTGTTTTTTGTTTGTTTGTTTTGTTTTGATTGATGGAGTTTTCGCTCTTGTTGCCCAGGCTGGAGTGCAATGGCGCAATCTCGGCTCTCTGCAACCTCTGCCTCCCAGGTTCAAGCGATTCTCGTGCCTCAGCTTCCCGAGTAGCTGGGATTACAGGTGCCCGCCACCACGCCCAGCTAATTTTTTGTATTTTGAGACGGGGTTTCACCATGTTCGCCAAGCTGGTCTCGAACTCCTGACCTCAGGTGATCCACCCGCCTCAGCCTCCCAAAGTGCTGGGATTACAGGCGTGAGCCACGGTGCCCAGCCCATTCATATAATTTGTAAAGATCAAATCAGTGTAATTGGTATATCCACCACCTTAGAAAGTAAATTCTTTATTGTCTTACATTGAGAAAAAACTGTGTATTCAATGCAGTCTCAATATTTTTATTGATGAGCTACTAGTTTTCTTTATTGTACATATGTTTCTCTTTTTCTAAATGAATTTAATATACCTCAATATATACATATTTAAATATACGAATTTCAACATACATATACTAAATAATGATAGGGTGCATTATTTAAGCTTTAAACCTTAGTTTTAAAATACAGTTACTCTTAAAAAGCTTATTATAAGACACTGTTAATTTTTACATCATAGCTGGGCGCGGTGGCTGAGGCAGGTGGATCACGAGGTCAGGAGATGGAGACCATCCTGGCTAACACGGTGAAACCCCGTCTCTACTAAAAATACAAAAAACGATTAGCCGGGCGTGGTGGCTGGCGCCTGTAGTCCCAGCTACTCAGGAGGCTGAGGCAGGAGAATGGCGTGAACCCGGGAGGCGGAGCTTGCAGTGAGCCGAGATCGCGCCACTGCACTCCAGACTGGGCGACTGAGCAAGACTCCATCTCAAAAAAAAATTTTTTTTTACATCATAATTTAAATGTTATAACTACTGCCCAGAGCTTGGTTTCTAATAATACCATTTTCCAATATAAGAAACCAGAGCTCCTGGTGCAGCATCTGCTCTGGCCCCTGGTCCCCTCACTCCCCACCCACCCAGGCCCCTTCCTCCGGAGCTCACCTGGGGCCTCCATCCCAGAAGCTCAGGGCTTATTTTTCTGATTAAAGAAAATAAAAAGTGCCGTGCCACCATTTTTTATAATAGCATCAGCGTTTATAATTTAAACAAAAACAACAACAACAACAACAACAAAAACAGAAAAAAAAAAAAACAGAGCTCTTTGTAAAAATGGCTGACTCCAAGGCTAAGGCAGGAAAAGTAAAAGATGAGACTGGAATATCTTGTGGTGCCAGAAATTAAGTAAGTGCTCAAAGAGTGATGAGGACATATTGAAAGGACACAGGAGCCAACATGGAGGGACGCCCAGTAGCCAAATCTTGGACAACCTGGGCAACAAAGTATTAAGTACTACTAATGGATCATTCCCTATAGGATAAAATCAGAATCCCTGAGTTCATGATGATGTAAATAATTTCATTTAAAAAAATGAGGCCTGTTGGCCGGGCGCGGTGGCTCACGCATGTAATCCCAGCACTTTGGGAGGCCGAGGCAGGTGGATCACGAGGTAAGGAGATCGAGACCATCCTGGCTAACATGGTGAAACCCTGTCTCTACTAAAACTAAAAAAAAAAAAAAAAAAAAAAGGCCTGTAATACCAGCACTTTGGGAGGCCGAGGTGGGGCAGATCACGAGGTCAGGAGTTCGAGACCAGCCTGGCCAACATGGTGAGACCCTATCTCTGCTAAAAATATAAAAATTAGCCAGGCATGGTGGTGCGTGCCTGTAATCGCAGCTACTCGGGAGGCTGAGGCAGAAGAATTGCTTGAACCCAGGAGGCAGAGATTGCAGTGAGCCGAGATTGCACCACTGCACTCGAGCCTGGACAACAAGAACGAGACTCCATCTGAAAAATGAATAAATAAATAAATACACGGGGAGAAGGGAATTTGCTTCATTGCAGTAACATTCCATCTAATAAATGAAGAAAGAATGATGATAATGGAAAAATCAACATTCAACACTTTGGTAATAGTTATTTCAGGCAAGAATCATCAATGGAAATGTTAAGTATGTGAGTTGATGGATTTGTTAGACTGGTTTAATCATTCCACAACATATACCAAAACATCACATTGCACCCCATAAATATATATACAATTATTTGTCAAAATAAAATTGAAAAAAATGAATTTTCATGGAAAATAACAGTGAGCATAGATATAAAGATTAGGGGATAACTTCTGGCTTCAAATATTAAAAATACAAGTGCAAAAGACTTATGGGAAAATAAAAAATAAAAGTAAAAATAAAATATTTAAAATACTTTCTAGTAAACTACCTGGTACACAGTAGAGTTCTAAATGCAGAAAGGATTCTACATGTAATTGGGATTACAGGTGTGTGATCCCAAAGGATTCTAAATGTAATGATTAAGGGTGCGTTCCAAAAAAACAAAACAACAAAAACAAAAAAGGTCCATTCCATTGTTTCTCAATTTCTCCTCTCAAATGCATGACCACAGCTTCAGAATTCAACTTTCTTATAATTCACTTCTTCTTTTTTTTTTAGACAGAGTCTCACTCTGTTGCCCAGGCTGGAGTGCAGTGGTGCAGTGGCGCAAGATCAGCTCACTGCAACCTCTGCCTCCCGGGTTCAAGCGATTCTCCTGCCTCAGCCTCCCGAGTAGCTGGGATTACAGACATGTGCCACAATGCCTGGCTAATTTTTTGTATTTTTAGTAGAGACGGGGCCTTATCATGTTGGCCAGGCTGATCTCAAACTCCTGACCTCAGATGATCTGCCTGCCTTGGCCTCCCAAAGTGCTAGGATTACAGGAATGAGCCACTGTGCCCGGCCTATAATTCACTTCCTAAATTGAAAAGTACACACACAAGAAGAATCATCAATGGATGCTAAAATTAGTGGGTCAAAGTTTGATGAGGAACAGAATATTTACACAGTCTCAAACTATCATTCCTCATATTAATTACAAAGGGAAAAATAGTATGTTTATACTGAAGATATCTGGCAGAGGCTGCCTTGACAAAGTAATCCAGATTAACATCATCGTTAATGAAACAAATTGACATCTCGGGCCTCCTAATATGAAGCACTGTGAAGGACAGGCACACTATTACTACTGTTGTATTTCTGGCCCAAAATGGAACACATGAAATTTTGTTGTTTTATTTGTTTTGTTTTGTTTTTTAGATGGAGTATCTCTCTGTCGCCCAGGCTGGAGTGCAGTCGCACAATCTTGGCTCACTGCAGCCTCTGTCTCCTGGGTTCAAGCAATTCTCCTGCCTCAGCCTCCCGAGTAGCTGGGATTACAGACATGTGCCACCATGCCTGGCTAATTTTTTGTATTTTTAGTAGAGATGGGGCTTTACCATGTTGGCCAGGCTGGTCTCGAACTCCTGACCTCAGATTATCTTCCTGCCTCGGCCTCCCAAAGTGCTGGGATTACAGGTGTGAGCCACTGCACCCGGCCCGTTTACACTGGATGTTAACAACACTGAAGAAGGATAAACTGAAAAGTCTGAGAGCGAGTGAGCGTGAGAACTCATGAGCAGGAAGAAATAGGGAAGTACAGAAGGAGGATCAGGAAGGTGGCATTCCAGAAGCCAAAGAAACAGATTCAAGATCAAAGTGGTAAATTTTATCAAATGCAATAGAAAGGACAGTTATATAAGGCCAAAAAAGTGTCCACTGGATTTGGCAAGAAAGCAGTCACGCAGTCAATGATGTCTTTTGCCAACAGTTTTTGTACAATGGTGGGTGCAGAAGACAGATCACAAAGAGTTTGAGGAGAAAATGGAAAATGAGGAATTGGATAGAGCAAGTAAGGACAACTCAAAAAGCCAGCTGTAACCAGAGGAAGATGCATCGTCAAGAGAGGGCTTTAAACATGTTCATTCATTCAATTATTTGTTTACTTACCTTATTTTTAGGATAGGAAAAACTTGAGTGTTTACAAACCTAAGGGGAAAAACTAGAAGGAAGGATAAACAAAAGCTATGGGAGAATAAAATCAGCATTTGATAGAGGCAAGTACCAAAGGTGATGGAATGCAGGGCACAGATGGATCTGCTGGCCAGAGAAGGGACACCTCACCCCTGGGCCTGGAGGAAAGCGGGGAAGAAGCAGTGTAGATGTGGATGGAAAGAAATGGATGTGGTTCACACTTGAATCCTTCAATCTCTTCATAAACTAATGGGTTGAGTCTATTTTTCTACAGTGAGGATGGTGGAGGTTGAATGGGGATGCATGTTTACATTACTTTTTAAAAAGTCTTCACACCTGTAATGCCAGCACTTTGGGAGGCTGAGGCAGGAGGATCACTTGAGCCCAGGAGTTCAAGACCAGCTTGGGCAACACAGTGAGATTCCGTCTCTATAATTTTTTTTTTTTTTTGAGACGGAATTTCCCTCTTGTTGCCCAGGCTGGAGTGCAATGGTGCAATCTCGGCTCACTGCAACCTCCGCCTCCCGGGTTCAAGCAATTCTCCTGCCTCAGCCTCCCGAGTAGCTGGGATTACAGGCATATGCCATCACACCCGGCTAATTTTGTATTTTTAGTAGAGACAGGGTTTCTCCATGCTTGGCCTCCCAAAGTGCTGGGATTACAGGCATGAGCCACTGCGCCTGGCCCTCTATAAAATTTTTTTAAAAAATTAGCCAGGCATGGTGGCACACGCCTATAGTTTCAGCCACTCAGGAGGCTGAGGTGGGAGGCACCTGAGCCCAGGAGGTCGAGGCTGCAGTGAGCTATGATTGTGCCACTGTACTCCAGCCTGGGCGACAGAGCAAGACCATGTCTTGAAAGAAAGAGAAAGGGGGGAGAGAGAGAGAGAGAGAAGAGGGGGAGGGAGGGAGGAAGAGGAAAAAGGGAGGGAGAGAGGGAAGAAAGGAAAGAGGGAGGGAGGGAGGAAAGAAGGAAGGAAGGAAGGCAAGAAGGGAGGGAGGGAGGGAAGGTCATGGTTTGGTCCAGGCATGGTGATTCACACCTGGTAATCCCAACACACTGGGAGGCCAAGGTGGGAGGATCCATTGAGGCCAGGAGTACAAGACCAGCCTGGGCAACATAGCAAGACCCTGTCTCTAAAAAAAAAAAAATAGCCAGGCTAAGCAGGATCACTTGAGCCCAGGATGTCAAGGCTGCAGTGAAGTGAGCTATCATTATGCCCACTGCACTCCAGCCTAGGTAACAGAGCAAGACCCTGTCTCAAAACATTTTTGCCTTTTTTAATCTTTTTTTTTTCCTTCAGGGAGGTATGGCCTTAGACTATTCAGAACGTTACTGGTGGGAATAACAAAGGGAGCTGACCGAGGATTTATACAGGACCGTGGAGGGGTGTTTAGAGCCAAGTTGAGATCTGAGCCCATGAATCTGTACCAGTCTCCATGGTTGTGGGGTTTTCTCCAGCAGTACTCAGCAGCCTAGTATATGGACAGAGAAAATGGGGTGTGTTTTGAGCCAGGGTGTGGCTTAGCCATCTTGGCAGAGCTGAATCATAGGGTACAAAGGGCTTCCAGGAGTCAGGGAGAGTGATTCAGGTGGGATCCAAACAGAACTGGTAAGTAAAGGAAGTCAGGAACAGGGTGGGAGACCGTAGAATTGGAGATCTCCATGAATCTGAAGCACAATTAGGGTGGCTAGAGAGAACCGGAGAGGAAGCAATTCGCAGTCAGAGATTAGGATACTACAGTTTAAGGGCTGCCATGAGCAGCACTGGAAAGCGTCCCCATACCTTATACCACTGTAGGAGGCTATACATTCTAGTTTCCCTGAGACAGTCCCAGTTTACATGTTATTCTAACATTTTGTCTAATTTAGCATTTGTCCCAAACTTCATTTTCTAACAAAGTTTAAGTATTAATAGTTGCATTTAAATAAGCCAGGATGAGTCTATTGGGCCACCATATTTTTATTTTTAGAGACAGCGTCTCGCTCTATCACCCAAGCTAGAGTGCAGTGGTGCAATCACTGTAACCTAGAATTCCTGGGCTCAAGCGATCCTCCCACCTCAACCTCCCAAGCAGCTAAGACTACAGGCGCGCACCACCATGCATGGCTATTTTTTAAATTTTTTGTAGAGACAAGGTCTCGCCATGTTGCCCACTCTGGTCTGGAATTCCTGGCCTCAAACGATCCTCTCACCACAGCCTCCCAAAGTGTTGGGATTACAGGGGTGAGCCACCTTGCCCAGCCTAGGACCACAACTTTTTAATTCCAACTTCTGCCTTGGTCTCATCTACTAGTTTGTGAGATGCATATACAGAGAACCAAGTTCTCACTTTAACACAGGGTTAAACCTAAAAGACAACCAGTGATAACCCTTCTCCCTTTCTCTAATCTTTTCCAAATACAATATAACTAACACCTCCCGCTCAAGGATAGCATGTAGGGGGTTCACTGATAACAAAGCAAGTGCAATCAGGCACTAGGGGTTAGGGACAACGAACTCATTTTATTCCCAGGTGGGAGTGAGAGGAGTATTCACCATTGTGCGCCTTGCTGAATATGTGGTGTACCAGCCAGCTGTCCCCATGCCAAAGCCTGCAAGATACAGGAAGCTGCCAGGCCACCAGTTGGTAAGTCAGTGGATGCAGGAAATTATAGATTTACATGTATGTAAAATATATTCAGGAAATAAAGGCAGAGGAGTCCTGCCATAGAACATATATCGAGTAGTCTGAATACTTTTGGTATAACAGTTATTCATTATACAATGTGTATCTACAACTCATGTTTTTATTTTTTTATTTTTATTTTTTTTTTCTGAGATGGGATTTCACTCTCCACCCAGGCTGGAGTGCAGTGGTATCATCTCGACTCACTGCAACCTCTGCCTCCTGGGTTCAAGTTATTCTCCTGTCTCAGCCTCCCGAGTAGCTGAGATTACAGGTGCCCGCCACCACGCCCAGTTAATTTTCATATTTTTAGTAGAGATGGGGTTTCACCATGTTGGCCAGGCTGGTCTCAAACTCCTGACCTCAGATGATCCACCCACCTCGGCCTCCCAAAGTGCTGGGATTATAGGAGTGAGCCACCACACCTGGCCCAACTCACGTTTATAATAATTTTTTTTTCTAGAAACAGAGTATCACATTGTTGCCCAGGCTGGTCTTGAACTCCTGGCCTCAAGCGATCCTACTGCCTTGGCCTCCCAACACTGGGATTACAGGTGTGAGCCACTGTGCCTGGCCTATTTTATTGTTTGATAATGCTTTTTTAAATTTTGGAAACAACTTTTCCAGCATATAAGTTCAAAAACTAAAGTGCATAATTAATGAAAAAGTAAATACTGAATCTCTTTCTCAAGAAAGTTGATGATAAATGTATAACATGCATAAATCATTTGTCCGCATTTATCACAGGGCACAATGATGTCACTGACCACATGAAAATCAGAAGACATAAATCTGCAGAGAAAGCATCAGCATCTACCTCAAAAGTTTGTCGTTTTTTTTTGTTTTGTTTTGTTTTTTTGAGACAGAGTCTCGCACTGTCGCCCAGGCTGGAGTGCAATGGCGCAATCCCGGCTCACTGCAACCTCTGCCTCCCGGGTTCAAGCAATTCTCCTGCCCCAGCTTCCCAAGTACCTGGGATTACAGGCGCCCGCCACCACGCCCAGCTAATTTTTTGTATTTTTAGTTAGAGACAGGGTTTCGCCATGTTGGCCAGGCTGGTCTCGAACTCCTGACCTCGTGATTCACCCGCCTTGGCCTCCCAAAGTGCTGGGATTTCAGGCGTGAGCCACCGCGCCAGGCCGGTTTGTAGTTATTTTAAGACTGTGGCCAAAGAGGTACAGCTGCAGAGAGGTATTTACATACTGCTCTGTGAAGGACTTTTGTTTAGATCAAATGACTTATTTAGATCAAAATTCATTGGCTCATTTTCCATTTTATGTTGCCTTGTACATGATGAAAAGTGAAGCACTACTTGTAATGCGTAGCTCTATTAGCAGAACTTCACAGTTAAATGATGCCAGTTTAATGTTGATATCTTTAGATGGTTCCAATAGAAAATCAGTTGTATTAGTCGGGGTTCTCCACAAAAACAGAAGCAACAGGATGTACCTGGATCTATCTCGATCTATCTATATGTCTATATGCGAGGTTGGGAGAGATTCATTTATTTTAAGGAATTGGCTCACGCAATTGTGGAGGCTTGTTGAGTCCAAAATCTGAAGGTGTAGGCCTGCGGTCTGAAGACTCAGGGAGGAGTTGCAGTTCCAATCCAAAGGCAATGTGCTGGAGAATGCCTTCTTGATCAGGGGAGGTCAGTGTTTGTTCTATTAAGGCCTTTAGCTGATGAGGCCCACTCACATTATGGAGGGTAATATGCTTTACTCAAAACCCACCGATTTAAATGTTAATCTCATACAAAAAACACCTTCACAGAAACATCCAGAAGAATGTTTGACCAAATATATGGGCCAAGTTGACACATAAAACTAACCATCATGGCCAGGCACGGTGGCTCACGCCTGTAATCCCAGCGCTTTGGGAGACTGAGGCAGGCAGATCACGAGGTCAGGAGTTTCAGACCGGCCTGGCCAACATGGTGAAACCCCATCTCTACTAAAAATACAAAAATGAGCCCGACGTGGTGGCACGCACCTGTAATTCCAGCTACTCAGGAGGCTAAGGCAGGAGAATTGCTTGAACCCGGGAGGTGGAGGTTGCAGTGAGCCCAGATCGCGCCATTGCACTCCAGCCTGGGTCACAGGGCAAGACTTTGTCTCAAAAAAAAAGAAAAAGAAAGAAATTAACCATCATGTTAGTTAATTCCAATTATGGCTCAATTTTACACCCCATTTATGGAATAAAAGTAAAGTTTATGGAGGCCGGGCACGGTGGCTCATGTCTGTAATCCCAGCATTTTGGGAGGCCGAGGTGGGCAGATCACCTAAGGTCAGGAGATCGAGACCATTCTGGCTAACACGGTGAAACCCCGTCTCTACTAAAAAATACAAAAAAAATTAGCCAGGCGTGGTGGCAGGTGCCTGTAGTCCCAGCTACTCGGGAGGCTGAGGTAGGAGAATGGCGTGAACCCGGGAGGCAGAGCTTGCAGTGAGCTGAGATCGCGCCACTGCACTCCAGCCTGGGTGACAGAGCGAGACTCCGTATCAAAAAAAAAAAAAAAAGTAAAGCTTATGGAAAGTTATTCTGATGAAAGTGAAACATCTGGCATTATTGAGAAAACCATTATCAACTCATTGAAAAAGTAAACATTTAGTATAAATATTTTTGTGATGATTGTTTTTCATAGAAATACAAATTTTGGCGGAGCACAGCACCATGGTTAAAAACAGACTTCTTAATAAAGAAATTTCTAGAGAAGAAATACAGTTGGACTTGGTTGTGGCGCACAAATAATTCATAATTGTGTTCAAACAAGTCGATTACAAAATTGTTTCTGGCCAGGTGCAGTGGTTCATGCCTGTAATCCCACCACTTTGGGAGGCCGAGGCAGGCGGATCACCTGAGGTCAGGAGTTCGAGACCAGCCTGATCAATATGGTGAAACCCTGTCTCTATTAAAGATACAAAAATTAGCCGGGTGTGGTGGCGTGCAACTGTAGTCCCAGCTATTCGGGAGGCTGAGAAAGGAGAATTGCTTGAACCCGGAAGGCAGAGGTTGCAGTGAGCTGAGATCACACCGCTGGACTCCAGCCTGGGTGACAGAGCAAGACTCCATCTCAAAAAAAAAAAAAAATTGTTTCTGGAAAGGCATCGGGAAGAGGAATCTTAGGTTACACTCATGCTTTCCTTATTTCTTCCTGCATGCAGATATTCCAGTAAAGAACAGTGACATACCTAGCATATAGGATGTCCAGAGTAGATAATTTTTTAACATTTTTCACCTCTATGACAAAATCATTTTCAGTAATAATCATATAATAATTAGGAATAATTATTTTCTTGCTTTTGTCTGTAGTGGGAAAACAATATTTTAGAAGAATACATTTCCACTTTAAATATAATGTGGAAATTCAGTAAACCATTTCATATGTGAACCAGATTTTCACTTACCAAGAAAAAGTCTTACATCTTGCAGATTGCAGTGTTTGCTGTTTTCCATTTTAAATACAAATAAAAAGTCCAAATTGTCACACAGAATGACAAGATTGAAAGAACAGTACTGTTTCTTTGTTTTTACAATCATCTGGCTATCATTATTTGTTTCAAATCCACTATTAAAATACAGGAGTATCTGGTACTGCAGGATTTGGAGAAAGGAACTGCAAGCCAGAGGCAAGCTGGAAGGATTCTGAATTGTTGGGTACCTAATTTAGAAACAAATTTGAGTAGCTGAGACCACATGTGTCAGGGGACGAATATATAACCGGAAGTTCTCTGAATTAACTTCCTGATAGAACACAATGTTTGTTAAAAGGATAAGTAATGAAAATGTTCTAATATGAATTTCAAGTTCTATGCCAAATAGAAATGCATTCATATATTCACCAAAAGATATGTACAAAATGTTCATAGTAGCATTATTTCTAATAGCCCAAACCTGGAAACTGCCCAAATGTCCATCAACAGGGGAATGGATAAGAAGTCTTAGAGGCAGGCTGGGCGTGGTGGCTCACATCTGTAATCTCACCACTTTGGGAAGCCAAAATGGGCGGATCACCTGGGGTCAGGAGTTCAAGACCAGCCTGGCCAACATGGTGAAACCCCATTTTCTACTAAAAATACAAACATTAGCCAGGTCTGGTGGCACACGCCTGTAGTCCCAGCTACTCGGGAAGCTGAGGCAGGAGAATTGCTTGAACCCGGGAGGCAGAGGTTGCAGTGAGCTGAGATCATTCAACTGCACTCCAGCAGAGCAGCAGAGCGAGACTCTGTCTCAAAAAAAAAAAAAAAAAAAAAAAAAAAAAAAAAAGTCTTAGAGGCTAGAAGAAAGTGAACTGTTTAAGGCAAAATTATTATGGAACATGTAACATTGGTATCATCATGTACTGAGCCAAGCTCTATGCTAGGCACTTTTGCATATATTATTTTGTTTAATCTTCACCACACTCTGTGACAGAGATATTAACCTCATTTGACGTATAAGAAACCAAGCACGCAGCGACCAAGGATCTTGCCCAAAGTCAAAATGCTATAATAGTGGGGAACCCAGGATTTGAACTCAGTCCAAAGCCCATACATCCCTTTTCCATTACAGCCTGCTGCCTCTCCAGGATAAAGAGGGAAGACAGGGAAAGTAGGGAAGTATGGACTTCACAAATTCATACATGCTAAAATTATAACAGCTACTGTTTCTTGAGCACCTATTATGTGGCAAATACTATATGAGGTACTTTACATAAATGATTTTTAGAATTCTCGTAAAACTCTTCATGGCAGTAGTTATTATTCTCTCTCTCTCTCTTTTTCTTTTTTCTTGAGACAGGATATTTCTCTGTTGCCCAGGCTGGAGTGCAGTGGCACGATCTTGGCTCACTGCAGCCTCGACCTCCTGGGCTCAAGCCATCCTCCCACCTCAGCCTCCCAAGTAGCTGGGGCTACAGGCACATGGCCACCAGGCCCAGCTAATTTTTCATTTTTGTAGAGACTGAGTCTCACCATGTTACCCAGGTTTATTATTCTCATTTTTTAGATGAAGAGACTGAGGTCCAGAGAAGCTCAATGACTTGCCTAGTTTTACAAATCTCCTGCCATCACATACCCCTCAGCGTCCTTAATAAGAGGGAGGCCACCAACTATGTGCTGGGCACTGTGGTGGATGCTGGAGCTATAGGGTTGAGTATATAAGAAATGGTGTTGCTGGAGCAACTGTTGCTTGCTTACCTGACCTATCTGAGAATTAATTAGCAGGGGAACATATTTTTGTTTTCAGATTCAATATAAGAACTTGTGTAGGCAAAAATAAAGATCAGTAGTAATAACAGTAGTTCCCATTTGCTGACTGTACTGTCCTAAGTGCATATATATATACATACACGCATACCTATACTCCTCTAATACTCAAAATGATCCTGTTTATGTATTGTTAATATGCTCATTTTATTTTTAAATTTTTATTTATTTTTATTTATTTTTGAGACGGAGTCTCATTCTGTCGCGGAGGCTGAAGTGCAGTGGTGCGATCTCAGCTCAGTGCGACCTCCGCCTCCCAGGTTCAAGTGATTCTCCTGCCTCAGCCTCCGGACTAGCTGGGATTACAGGCGCCCGCCTCCACGCCCAGCTAATTTTTGTATTTTTAGTAGAGATGGGGTTTCGCCATGTTGGCCAGGCTGGTCTCGTACTCCTGACCTTGGGTGATCCACCTGCCTCGGCCTCCCAAAGTGCTGGGATTACAGGCGTGAGCCACCGCGCCGGGCTAATATGCTCATTTTAGTGAGTCAAAAATAGAGGCTCAGAGTCTGATTTGTACAAAACTACAGAGCAGTTAAGTGTCCTCTCAGATGTGTACCCTGATCTGGGTGACTCTAGGACTCTAGGTCTCAACTGTTACAACCAGTTAAGGGTTTGGGGAAGCACTGGGCCAAGAGTCAGGAAAATGGAAGCCACAGGTAGTGCAAGGTCTTGGGAATGGGACGTCTGGTCCAAGGATTCACGCGATGACTGGAACCCGAAGAGCCGGGGCCCGGTTTACGGCCGCCATGAAGCAACGCGGACGCCGGTAGGTTTGGGAATCAGGGAGCCCTCTGAATAGGAGACTGAGTGGGGAGGGAAAGGGGCTTCGCTGGGGGAGCCTCGGCTTCTTCTGGGAGAAAATTCCCACGGCTACCTAGTGAGCCTGCAAACTGGTAGGCGCCGGCGTAGGCGCGCGGGCGGGGCCGGGGGCGGGGCCTGCGGGGCGTGGCGGGGCGGGCAGAGGGCGGGGCCTGCTTCTCCTCAGCTTCAGGCGGCTGCGACGAGCCCTCAGGCGAACCTCTCGGCTTTCCCGCGCGGCGCCGCCTCTTGCTGCGCCTCCGCCTCCTCCTCTGCTCCGCCACCGGCTTCCTCCTCCTGAGCAGTCAGCCCGCGCGCCGGCCGGCTCCGTTATGGCGACCCGCAGCCCTGGCGTCGTGGTGAGCAGCTCGGCCTGCCGGCCCTGGCCGGTTCAGGCCCACGCGGCAGGTGGCGGCCGGGCCCTGAGGCGCGGGGTCCGCAGTGCGGGCTCGGGCGGCCGGGCCCAGGGAACCCCGCAGGCGGGGGCGGCCAGTTTCCCGGGTTCGGCTTTACGTCACGCGAGGGCGGCAGGGAGGACGGAATGGCGGGGTTTGGGGTGGGTCCCTCCTCGGGGGAGCCCTGGGAAAAGAGGACTGCGTGTGGGAAGAGAAGGTGGAAATGGCGTTTTGGTTGACATGTGCCGCCTGCGAGCGTGCTGCGGGGAGGGGCCGAGGGCAGATTCGGGAATGATGGCGCGGGGTGGGGGCGTGGGGGCTTTCTCGGGAGAGGCCCTTCCCTGGAAGTTTGGGGTGCGATGGTGAGGTTCTCGGGGCACCTCTGGAGGGGCCTCGGCACGGAAAGCGACCACCTGGGAGGGCGTGTGGGGACCAGGTTTTGCCTTTAGTTTTGCACACACTGTAGTTCATCTTTATGGAGATGCGCATGGCCTCATTGAAGCCTCACTACAGCTCTGGTAGCGGTAACCATGCGTATTTGACACACGAAGGAACTAGGGAAAAGGCATTAGGTCATTTCAAGCCGAAATTCACATGTGCTAGAATCCGGATTCCATGCTGACCGATGCCCCAGGATATAGAAAATGAGAATCTGGTCCTTACCTTCAAGAACATTCTTAACCGTAATCAGCCTCTGGTATCTTAGCTCCACCCTCATTGGTTTTTTCTTGTTTGTTGAACCGGCCAAGCTGCTGGCCTCCCTCCTCAACCGTTCTGATCATGCTTGCTAAAATAGTCAAAACCCCGGCCAGTTAAATATGCTTTAGCCTGCTTTATTATGATTATTTTTGTTGTTTTGGCAATGGCCTGGTTACCTGTTGTTTCTCCCACTAAAACTTTTTAAGGGCAGGAATCACCGCCGTGACTCTAGCACTTAGCACAGTACTTGGCTTGTAAGAGGTCCTCGATGATGGTTTGTTGAATGAATACATTAAATAATTAACCATTTGAACCCTAAGAAAGAAGCGATTCTATTTCATATTAGGCATTGTAATGACTTAAGGTAAAGAGCAGTGCTATTAACGGAGTCTAACTGGGAATCCAGCTTGTTTGGGCTATTTACTAGTTGTGTGGCTGTGGGCAACTTACTTCACCTCTCTGGGCTTAAGTCATTTTATGTATATCTGAGGTGCTGGCTACCTCTTGGAGTTATTGAGAGGATTATAAGACAGTCTATGTGAATCAGCAACCCTTGCATGGCCCCTGGCGGGGAACAGTAATAATAGCCATCATCATGTTTACTTACATAGTCCTAATTAGTCTTCAAAACAGTCCTGTAGCAATGGTATGATTATTACCATTTTACAGATGAGGAACCTTTGAAGCCTCAGAGAGGCTAACAGACATACCCTAGGTCATACAGTTATTAAGAGAAGGAGCTCTGTCTCGAACCTAGCTCTCTCTCGAGTAATACCAGTTAAAAAATAGGCTACTAATAGGTACTCAAAAAAATGGTAGTGGCTGTTGTTTTTATTCAGTTGCTGAGGAAAAAATGTTGATTTTTCATCTCTAAACATCAACTTACTTAATTCTGCCAATTTCTTTTTTTTGAGACAGGGTCTCACTCTGTCACCTAGGATGGAGTGCAGTGGCGCAATCACTGCTCACTGCAGCCTCGACTTCCCGGGCTCAGGTGATTCTCCCCAGGCTCAGGGGATTCTCCCACTTCAGCCTCCCGAGTAGCTGGGACTACAGGTGCGCACCACCATCCCTGGCTAATATTTGTATTTTATTTAATTTATTTATTTATTTATTTTTTGAGACAGAGTTTCGCTCTTGTTGCCCGGGCTGGAGTACAGTGGCATGATCTCGGCTCAGTGCAACCTCTGCCTCCCGGGTTCAAGCGATTCTCCTACCTCATCCTCCTGAGTAGCTGGGATTACAGGCGCCCGCCACCATGCCTGGCTAATTTTTTGTATTTTTAATAGAGACGAGGTTTCACCATGTTGGCCAGGCTAGTCTCGAACTCCTGATCTCAGGTGATCCACCCGCCTTGGCCTCCCAAAGTGCTGGGATTACAGGCGTGAGCCACTGCGCCCGGCCTAATATTTGTATTTTTTGTAGAGATGGTGTTTTGCCATGTTGTCCAGGCTGGTCTTGAACTCCTGAGCTCAAGCGATCTGCCCGCCTCTCCTTCCCAAAGTGCTGGGATTACAGGCATGAGCCACCGTGCCTGGCCTAGGTAGATGCTTTTAGCTTTGGGGTGTGATGCCTGCCCCAGTATATAGTGAATTTAATTATTGCTAGAGCTGGCTGTTTGTTAGTTTTCTTTGAACATAAGATACTCATTGTTTTTAGTTTGCAAATCCCTCTTCCTTTTTAAAAAATTTCCTTCCCTTAAATTGTTTGCATGTTAGCAATAACAAATGCTTAAATGGTGCTATGTGCTAGATACTCTTCTAAGCCCTGTTATGTATATTAACTAATTTTTTAAATTACACAAATCAGAGAGGTTAAGTAACTTGCCCAAGATTACCCAACAATACTAGGATTTGAACCTAAGTTTGTCTCACCCCAGATTCTGCTCTTAATCTCTAAACTTTTAAGTTAGTAGTGACAATAGTAGATATTTATTGAATACTTAACTATGTTTTAGGCGTTGAAGTAAATATTTTGCAGGCATTATCTAATGTAAACACCCTAAAGTTACATAACAGGTACCCTTTAGGTAAATAAACACTAGTATGACCTTGGAGGCACAGATAGTTGAAGTAACTTGCCCAATATCACTTACATGAAATTGGCCCTCAAATGTGTCTGATACAACCCATGCTGCTTGTAACTATCGTTTTAAACTGCCAGGGTAAACTTGGACACACTTGAGCTAAGAAAAAGCTTTTAGATTTTTGCAAATTAATGTGAAAGATATGCTTTATGTGGATATAATATCTTCTAAATTTCGGGGATGGTAGTCCTAGAAATGTAATCCTGCCCTAGCCGAGCTTACCCTGCCAATAATTTTTTACAGAATTGGTAAAACGGAGCACCTTTTTTTTGTCCTTGGCCACACTGTTATCAACAGGGTGTAGATTGACATCAGTCTGTAGGTGTAAACAAGAATTACTCTTTGTGACCACCAGGAAATAGAGCAGTTCAGTTCAGGGGTTTCTTTCTGTGAATTTAGCACTGTGACCTGCATACTACAAGTCTACTTTGTTTTCTATCCATTGTTTGTATCTGGGTATTGCAAAAGGTAGGAAAAGGACCAACCAGATCAGCAGAGAAGAGTTGGCTTGGAGTTTTCTTTTAGTTTTCTGCAGTTCATTAGATAGTAACTAGGCCATGTCATTTTACTCCCTTGTAGTGAAGATATGTTGAAGTTGTACTGGTATACTCTTCTACCTTTCTGTAATTTTATATTGTGTAGACTTGATAAAATTTATGTGTCAATCACCACCATTAATATCAATATTGAGCCTCAATTCTTATTTTCCTGCCCAGTGGCTGCCAAATTACTAACATTTACAATAATTCACTACTACTAAGATAATCTACTAGTTCGATCACATACTTCAAATTGTTATGGAACTACTGTCTTCAGCATTGTGCTTCTGATAACTGATAAGTATAATTTTTTTTTTGTCCAGAGTGAACATGTCTATTCTTCCACTGTACACACTAATAAAAGGAAAAATTGTAATATTGGGTAAATTCATGTCCTTACACATGTAGTAGTTATGAGCCCATGTCCCTAGAATGAGTAATAATTTATCCCTCCCTTGGTTGAATAGTCAAGAATGCTGATTTTAATTCTTCTAACAGCTTTATCCCTCAGAAGGGAAGGCAAGCAAGTTATATATGTAGTTTATTTGTAAGACTGATATGAAATTGGAAGATGAATCTACTATTAGCTTTAATTATTTTTACATTTAGGAATATTGCATCAGTAACTCATAATTTTGGTTTTCTGTTATCCTGAGTTAACACAAATTATCCAAGGAGATGGCGGATCATCTGCTTTGAGGTTTTTTTTTTTTGAGAATTTTAATGTATCTGAATATAAAAGGTAAAAATATGCCAACTAGCAATTTCTGCCCATTCCAGAAGTTTGGAAATATTACTCATTACTAGGAATTAAATAAAATATGGTTTATCTGTTGTTATACCTCTTTTAATTCACATAGCTCATTTTTATCTTTTTGTTTGTTTGTCTTTTTTGAGACGGAGTCTTGCTCTGTCACCAGGCAGGAGTGCAGTGGTGCAATCTCGGCTCACTCCAGCCACCGACTCCCTGGTTCAAGCGATTCTCCTGCCTGAGCCTTCTGAGTAGCTGGGATTACAGGCAGGCACCACCACGCCCAGCTAATTTTTGTAGAGACAGGATTTCACCGTGTTGGCCAGGATGGTCTCCATCTCCTGACCTCATGATCTGCCTGCTTCGGCCTCCCAAAGTGCTGGGATTACAGGTGGGAGCCACTACGCCTGGCCCACATAGCTCATTTTTAGACTCACTTCCATTAGGTCTTGTTTGGACCCACGAACATTGTCCTTTTTTTTTTAAGATGGAGTTTCACTTTTGTTGCCCAGACTGTAGTGCAATGGTGCAATCTCAGCTCACTGCAATCTCTGCCTCCTGGGTTCTAGCAATTCTCCTGCCTCAGCCTCCCGAGTAGCTGGAATTACAGGCGCCCGCCACCACACCCAGCTAATTTTTGTGTTTTTAGTAGAGACGGGGTTTCACCATGTTGGGCAGGCCAGGGGTGATCCGCCCACCTCAGCCTCCCAAAGTGCTGGGATTACAGGTGTGAGCCACCGCATCTGGCCAACATGTCTTTTTTTTTTTTTTCCTTTTTAACCACAAAGAGACTTAAGCAGTCCTTGTCACAGATGATGAATTGATGTTGCAAGTATTGTCTTAGCTTGGATTAATTTTCTTGCTTACTGTAATTTTAGATAATATAGCTTTGTAATTAGAGATTTTATGTGTAAACCACAAAAATGTTTACGTGAAGGCCATTATTACAGATGTGACGTGCATAATTATTAGTAATTTGTATGTTTACATGGGTCAGTCTGGCAAAAAATTATGAAGTTTTAAAAATTAAAAAAAATTATAATGCCAGTTTTACTGGAAAGTAAAATTATTTCAGTAATCGATTATAGCAAAAGTATTGATTTTCATTCCAGACAAAAGTCAGAATGAAAGGTAATTTCTCAATACTCTTTCAGATTAATAAAAGTACCTGTAGCGATTTTTATCATTCACAAGTATATCACAAGTAAGTTAGAATTTGAGAACTGTGTTCTAGATCTCTGAGGAGATGCAGTCAGATTTCTGAACTGTCTCAGCAAATGGTAAGTAACTTAGAGCTAGTAATTAATAACCTGTCCTTTGATTTCTGATTCAGCCAAGAATGGCCATATTTGGGAAAGGCAGATCTGGAGAGTAACCACGTTTTCATTCATTCACCACTTCTAGGCCCCTCCAGAGCTCTCAGATATTTTGGGGTTGAGCCCTTCCCCAAAGCCATACAGGACCTTTTTTTTGTGATCTGTTCTAGCCATTTTTATGTTGGGTGCTTGTTATGGACTGAGCATTTATGTCCTCCCACACCCCCCCCGCATACCTTTTTTGAAGTCCTAACCCCCAGTGTGATGGTATTTGGAGACAGGGCCTTTGGAAGGTAATTACAGTTAGAAGAAGTCGGGAGGGTTGGGCCCAGGTCTGATTGGATTAGTGCCCTTATAAGAAAAGACACCAGGACGGGCGCAGTGGCTCACACCTGTAATCCCAGCACTTTGGGAGGCCAAGGTGGGTGGATCATGAGGTCAGGAGTTTGAGACCAGCCTGGCCAATGTAGTGAAACACCATCTCTACTAAAAATACAAAAATTAGCTGGGTGTGGTAGCGGGCTCCTGTAATCCAAGCTACTCGGGAGGGTGAGGCATGAGAATCACTTGAACCCGGGAGTTGGAGGTTGCAGTGAGCCCAGATTGTGCCACTGTACTCCAGCCTGGGTGACAGAGTGAGACTCTGTCTCAAAAAAGAAAAAAAAAAAAAAGAGAGACACCAGAGAGCTTGTTAGAAGAGGTCATGTGAGCACACAGTTAGAAGACCTTCAAGCCAAAGAAGAGGCCTGAGATTGAAACTTACCTTGCAGGTACCTTAATTTTGGACTTCCCAGCCTCCAAAACTGTGAGAAATAAGTTTCTGTTAAGTCACTCAGTCTGTGGTATTTTGTTATGGCAGCCTGAGCAGGTAGTTGTTCTTTCAGAAGGTGTTGATAATAACCACATGCAACACCAAGTCACAAATAATAAAACAGATGTGACTTATATTCATACAGAAAGTTGGGCACTGCCATTGCCTTGTTGGTTTACACGGCTGTGCTAGTTCAGTAGCAGAAAGGTGCTGGTCTCCTTTACTCAGTTTACAATCTAGGCAGTAGAATGTAATCACTGCTTTAAACTTGATACTGCTTAGGGAGAGAATCATTGGTGCTGGGTAACTTTGGGTTCTAGGTTTACTTTTTGTGTATATATAACTGTTTTTGGTAAATCACAAGTTTCTGGGCTTGTCGAATTAGATTTTGTTACAGATTATAAGCTTTATTATGCTATACAGTTAGTTGTATGTATATATGCCTTTCCCACTAGATTTTAAGCTCTTTTTTTTTTTTTTTTTTTTTTTTGTGACGGAGTCTTGCTCTTGTCGCCCAGGCTGAAGTGGAGTGCAGTGGCACAATCTCGGCTCACTGCAGCCTCCACCTCCTAGGTTCAAGCAATTCTCCTGCCTCAGCCTCCCAAGTAACTGGGACTACAGGCACGTGCCACCACACCCGGCTAATTTTTGTATTTTTTGTAGAGACAGGGTTTCGCCATGTTGGCTAGGCTGGTCTTGAACTTCTGGCCTCAGGTGATCCACCCGCCTCAGCCTCCCAAAGTGCTGAGATTTACAGGCATGAGCCACCACGCCCAGCTATAAGCTCTTTAAGGGTTGTAAATTTATAATCATTCTTTCGCTCTCCTGCAAATTCTGTTGCACACTGCCTTAATCAAGGTAGATGCTGAATGCATTTTTGTATAATTGAATATGTTGCAATCCCCAACTCTCTCCAACTGTTCCTGTCAAAGCAGCCACTGGATTGTTAACTAATCCATATTAGATGGGGTTAATTAATATCAGATGGGACAAGTAAGGGCTAATAAGATTATAGGCCACCAAGTAGATTTCTGTCTAGCTCTTATAGAGATTGAGTTTATTGGACCTGTTTGATAGGAAGTTTTGGTGTTTGGGATGATTAAAACTGAAGTTCCTATTTATTGAATTATACCTATTTATATTATTTCATATCAGTGGTCCACATGCAAGTGAGGCTTCTGAGACAGTTTGAGTTCTCTCTTAAACTACCATAACACTTAACCTGTATCTTTTTTTTTTTTTTTTTAGACAGAGTCTCGCTCTGTCACTCAGGCTGGAGTGTAGTGGTATGATCTTGGCTCACTGTAACCTCTGCCTCCTGGATTCAAGCAGTTATCCATGTCTCAGCCTCCCTAGTAGCTGGGATTACAGGCCTGTGCCACCATGCCTGGCTAATTTTTTTTTTTGTATTTTTAGTAGAGACGGGGTTTTACCACGTTGGCCAGGCTGGTCTCGAACTCTTGACCTCGAGCGATCAACTTGCCTTGGCCTCCCAAAGTGCTGGGATTACAGGCATGAACCACAGCGCCCAGCCGTCTTTTTTTTTTTAAATAGCAATTTAACACTGTTCACAGTTACTCATGTACATGTCATGCCATCTATTACACTGTAAGTTCTGTGAGGGTAGCTGTATCAAATTTATCTAACTCTCTCTAGTATGCATGACATAGTAAGTATTCAATAAATATTTGCATATTAGTGATAAGGATACAGGTTCTGAATAGTGGGTCCTTACCATTTAAGAATTAGTATTTGATGGCCGGGCGGGGTGGCTCACGCCTGTAATCCCAGCACTTTGGGAGGGTGAGGCGGGCGGATCATGAGATCAGGAGATCGAGACCATCCTGGCTAACATGGTGAAATCCCGTCTTTACAAAAAAAATACTAAAGAATTAACCAAGTGTGGTGGTGGGTGCCTGTAGTCCCAGCTACTACTTTGTGAGGCTGAGGCAGGCAGATCACCTGAGGTGGGAAATTCAAGACCAGCCTGACCAACATGGAGAAACCCCATCTCTACTAAAAATACAAAATTAGCCGGGCGTGGTGGCGCATGTCTGTAATCCCAGCTACTCGGGAGGCTGAGGCAGGAGAATGGCGTGAACCCGGGAGACGGAGCTTGCAGTGAGCCAGGATCGCGCCACTGCACTCCAGCCTGGGCGACAGAGCGAGACTCCGTCTCAAAAAAAAAAAAAAAAAAAAAAAAAAAGAATTAGTATTTGATATTTGATCATTAAATATGAATTAAGAGGACTTAGACTTTTTGTTAAATGTCAAGCTGGGAAAAGTTGTCATTTAAATGAATTGCCTCTTATTTAATTTCGTCTGATGATACATTTTGTTTTTATTTTGTAAAAAATTATTTTTTTTCTTTTTAGAGACAGGGTCTTGCTCTGTTGCCCAGGCTGGTCACGAACTCCTGACCTCAAGCAATCCTCCTGCCTTAGCCTCCCAAAATGCTGGGATTACAGGCGTGAGCCACCTCGCCCGGCCTTGTATTATGATACATTTTGAACATCTACAAGTAGACTTGGTATAATGAACCTGCACGTACCCATTGCCAAGTTCTGACAACTGTCTGTCTATAGCCAATTATGCATTTCTTAAATTAGAACCCCCCCAATATACCCAAATATATATATATGTGTGCATATATATATAGTAAGTTGTAACAAAGTTGTGAATTCATACCTGAAGTATCTCAAGTGATGCAAGTTTTATGAATTTTTGTTTATGCCTTTTGGGAAGAGTTGTATTGACAAATTTTTTATGCTTAAAGTAAACCATAAATAAATCAAAAAAATAAAATCTAGGATGCAATAAAACAAACAAAACAACTTCTTGACATAAGTATGGTATGTAAATCTGTTTTGATTGGAAATCAATTTGTTATATTGCCAGAATTCCTGTTTTAGAATACATCTCTGCTGATCTGTCTGTATTCTTAGACTGCATATCTGGGATGAACTCTGGGCAGAATTCACATGGGCTTCCTTTGAAATAAACAAGACTTTTCAAATTCTTAGTCGATCTGCAGAACCTGTAGCCAGGCACTGAACCATTTTGATAGATGCAGTAATCGTTGTAAGTGTATGTTTCAAGGAGTTCTGGCTGGGTCCTAGTTTATGCTTGTGGCAGAAGCAGTGAGTAACTGGGAGGAAGTTGGTGAGTAAGCTTCAAGGAAGAAGTCATTTTTAGTACTCTGGATCTTCCTGATTTTAAAGCACTACAAAATGGTGCATTTTCATTCTTGTCAAGTGATAACAGATATATTCTGATGAGCCTGAAATGAATATATATTGTATCATTTTTATAATATCTAGCAAGGTTTGTATTTTCCTAGAACTTGAACTAAATTTCAGTTCATAAAATTTATGAAATACTTAGTTGTTGTAAAATATTTTTGGAATGTTCACATAGGTGACACACAAATGTCCCATTTTCATTCTTTCTATAGTAAATATGTTCTGATATGATGTGAAGGTTTAGCAGATGCATCAGCATTTAATCCTAGAGGATCTGGCATAATCTTTTCCCCCAAGAATAGAAATTTTTTCTGCTTATGAAAGTAGTACATGTTTCTTTAAAAACAAATCAATATTGACTTCTGCCTGCTGTATAGCACTATGCCTCCACCTGGCCATGACCAGGGGCATGTCCTGGTCCACCTACATGAAAATGTTTGCAACCAGCCTCCTGGCCATGTGCACAGGGGCTGAAGTTGTCCCACAGGTATTACGGGCCAACCTGACAATACATGAAGTTCCACCAAAGTCTGAGAACTCAGAACTGAGCTTTGGGGACTGAAAGACAACACAAACCTCAAATTTCTCAGCACTGGAAACCTCAAAATATAACTGAATTCCATAAATAAGATTTTAAGTCTTAAATATGTATTTTTAAATGTATTAAAAGTCAAGCTGCTTGTATTTAAGCACCTAATACAATGCTTAGGTTGTAAAAGGAGATGCTCAATAGGTACTAACTGATATATTGAGATTTAATTATGGTTTGACCAATATTTATTGGAAACCACCAAAGCTTAAATCATCAGCTTCTTGAATGTGATTTGAAAGGTAATTTAGTATTGAATACCATGTGAGCTAGAGTATTTCATTCTTTCTGGTTTATTTCTTCAAATAGACTTTGAATATAATGGTGAATGGGTATTATAAATTAACTAATAAAAATGACATTGAAAATGAAAAAAAAATATATATTAAAGTGTAGAAAGTGACCAGGCGTGGTGGCTGACACCTGTAATCCAAGCACCTTGGGAGGCTGAGGCAGGAGGATCTCTTGATCCCAGGAGTTCAAGACCAGCCTGGGCAACATAGCGAGACTTCGTCTCTAAAAAAAAAAAAAGAGAGAGAAAAAAATTTTTTTTATTTAAAAAAAAGTGTAGAAAGTGTCAAGACCCCACTTCTTACCATTATTTGGTATATTACTCTATACCCACCTACCCTTCCTCCTTACTCCCTTCCTCCCTTCCCAATCTTTTTATCTTTTTGTATTCTGATTTTTTGTTTGTATATTTTGCTTTAATGTATCCTTTAAAAATTTCCCATACATTTTATATGTATATATAAAAACGCATGCTGCCAAAGATAATTTATAAGAAAGACCATTGAATTTTTTTTAAAAAGTGATATATATTCATTGAAAAAAATTTAGAATATATAGCAAAGCAATAAAGAACTAAATAAAATTGCTGTAACTCCTCTTTCAAAGATAATTGCTTTTATGATTTTGTTGTATTTTTTTTCTGTATATAGGTACATATATAGTATTTATAAAGCTGTACTCATAGTACATTTTCACATCACAGGTACCATATCAGTGTTATTAAATATTTTGTATGCCAGGGGCTAGACATACCAAGACAACCAATATGTGGTTCTACTTAAATAATATTAGAGTATCTTTTATGATGACACTTCATGAGTTGACTATAATAATCTTAGACTTCTAAGAGTTTGGGTTTTCAAAAGATCACTTAGCTTTTTTGGGTGATTTTTTCCCCCTTACTGTGAGATGAGAGAGGCTGTTTGGATTTGGGATTGGGGTAGCGGGAACAGCAACTTTTCTTTTCTTTTTCTTTTTTATTTTGAGGTAGGGTATTGCTGTGTCACCCAGGCTGGAGTGCAGTGGTGTGATCTCGGCTCACTGCAACCTCCACCTCCCGGGCTCAGGTGATCCTCCTGCTTCAGCCTCCCCAGTAACTGGGACTACAGGCGTGTGCCACATGCCTGGCTAATTTTGTATTTTTAGTAGAGATGGGGTTTCACCATGTTGGCCAGGCTGGTCTCTAACTCCTGACCTCAGGTGATACGCCCACCTGGGCCTCCCAAAATACTGGGATTACAGGCATGAGCCGCTGCATCAGCCAGCAGTTTTTCTTGTGGTTTTTTTTGTTTGTTTGTTTTGTTTTGTTTTGTTTTGTTTTGTTTTTGAGATAGGGTCTTACTCTGTTGTCCACGCTGGAGTGCTGTGGTATGATCGTAGCTCACTGCAGCCTCAAACTCCTGGGCTCAAGTGATTCCTTCTGCTTCCGCCTCCCGAGTAGCTGGGACTACAGGTATGCACCACCATACCTGGCAAATTTTTACAAAGTTTTTTGTAGGGACGGGGTCTTGCTACATTCCCCATGTCGGTCTTGAACTCCTGGCCTCAAGCAACTCTCCTGTCTCAGCCTCCCAAAGCACTGGGATTACAAGTGTGAGCCACCACACCATGCCAGTTTTTCCTGTTCAGTGTGATATTTTATCTTGTTAGACTACAGTGTGTTAAAATTTGTTATACTAAATTTTCAAACATACTCAAAAGTGGAGAGAATAGTATAATGAATACCCGTATGTTCATCACCCATGTTTAGAATATTATTAAATATAAAGATTTTGCTGCGTTTGTCTTAGCTCTTAAAAATTTTTCTTTTTCTCTTTGTGACCTAAAGGAAATTCCATATCTTATCACTTTACTTCTACATTCTTGACTAAGATGACTAAGACATATAGTTACATGGTTTTTTGTTTTGTTTTTTGTTTTTTAAAGACGAAATCTCGCTCTTGTCCCCCAGGCTGGAGTGCAATGGTGCCATCTCAGCTCAGTGCAACCTCTGCCTTCTGGGTACAAGCGATTCTCCTGCCTCAGCCTCCCAAGTAGCTGGGATTACAGGCTCCTGCCACCACGCCTGGCTAATTTTTGTATTTTTAGTAGAGACGGTGGGGGGAGGTTTCACCATGTTGACAAGGCTGGTCTGGAACTCCTGACCTCAGGTGATCCACCCGCCTCGGCCTCCCAGAGTGCTGGGATTATAGGCGTGAGCCACCGCGCGCAGCCTGTTTTTTTGTTTGTTTGTTTTGTTGTTTTTTTTGAGACAGAGTCTTGCGCCGTTTCCCAGGCTGGAGTGAAGTGGCGCATTCTTGGCTCACTGCAACCTTCACCTCCCAGGTTCAAGTGATTCTCCTGCCTCAGCCTCCCAAGTAGCTGGGACTACAGGCATGTGTCACCACACCCGGCTAATTTTTTTGTATTTTTAGTAGAGACGGGATTTCACCGTGTTGCCCAGGCTGGTGTCGAACTCCTGAGCTCAGGCAGTCTGCCTGCCTCAGCCTCCCAAAGTGCTGGGATTACACGTGTGAACCAACCCGCCCGGCCTGTTGTTTTCTTACATAATTCATTATCATACCTACAAAGTTAACAGTTACTAATATCATCTTACACCTAAATTTCTCTGATAGACTAAGGTTATTTTTTAACATCTTAATCCAATCAAATGTTTGTATCCTGTAATGCTCTCATTGAAACAGCTATATTTCTTTTTCAGATTAGTGATGATGAACCAGGTTATGACCTTGATTTATTTTGCATACCTAATCATTATGCTGAGGATTTGGAAAGGGTGTTTATTCCTCATGGACTAATTATGGACAGGTAAGTAAGATCTTAAAATGAGGTTTTTTACTTTTTCTTGTGTTAATTTCAAACAGCAGCAGCTGTTCTGAGTACTTGCTATTTGAACATAAACTAGGCCAACTTATTAAATAACTGATGCTTTCTAAAATCTTCTTTATTAAAAATAAAAGAGGAGGGCCTTACTAATTAATTACTTAGTATCAGTTGTGGTATAGTGGGACTCTGTAGGGACCAGAACAAAGTAAACATTGAAGGGAGATGGAAGAAGGAACTCTAGCCAGAGTCTTGCATTTCTCAGTCCTAAACAGGGTAATGGGCTGGGGCTGAATCACATGAAGGCAAGGTCAGATTTTTATTATTATGCACATCTAGCTTGAAAATTTTCCGTTAAGTCAATTACAGTGAAAAACCTTACCTGGTATTGAATGCTTGCATTGTATGTCTGGCTATTCTGTGTTTTTATTTTAAAATTATAATATCAAAATATTTGTGTTATAAAATATTCTAACTATGGAGGCCATAAACAAGAAGACTGAAGTTCTCTCCTTTCAGCCTTCTGTACACATTTCTTCTCAAGCACTGGCTATGCATGTATACTATATGCAAAAGTGCATATATACATTTATATTTTAACGTATGAGTATAGTTTTAAATGTTATTGGACACTTTTAATATTAGTGTGTCTAGAGCTATCTAATATATTTTAAAGGTTGCATAGCATTCTGTCTTATGGAGATACCATAACTGATTTAACCAGTCCACTATTGATAGACACTATTTTGTTCTTACAGACTGTGCTAGAAGAAACATTCTTTTACATGTTTGGTACTTGTTCAGCTTTATTCAAGTGGAATTTCTGGGTCAAGGGGAAAGAGTTTATTGAATATTTTGGTATTGCCAAATTTTCCTCTAAGAAGTTGAATCATTTTATACTCCTGATGTTATATGAGAGTACCTTTCTCTTCACAATTTGTCTCTTTTTTTTTTTTTTTTTTTGAGACAAGGTCTCTGTTGCCCAGGCTGGGGTGCAGTGCAGCAGAATGATCACAGTTCACTGCAGTCTCAACCTCCTGGGTTCAAGCGATCCTTCCACCTCAGCCTCCTGAGTAGCTGGGACTATAGGTGTGTGCCACCACTCCCAGCTAATATTTTTATTTTGTAGAAACAGGGTTCGCCATGTTACCCAGCCTCCCAAAGTGCTGGGATTACAGGCATGAGCCACTGGCCCAGTTTCTACAGTCTCTTTTAATGTTGTATATTATCCAAGAAATTTCATTTAATCAGAACCTGCCAGTCTGATAGGTGAAAATGGTATCTTGTTTTTATTTGCATTTAAAAAAAATTATGATAGTGGTATGCTTGGTTTTTTTGAAGGTATCAAATTTTTTACCTTATGAAACATGAGGGCAAAGGATGTGTTACGTGGAAGATTTTAAAAAAATTTTTAATGCATTTTTTTGAGACAAGGTCTTGCTCTATTGTCCAGGCTGGAGTGCAGTGGCACAATCACAGTTCACTCCAGCCTCAACATCCTGCACTAAAGTGATTTTCCCACCTCACCTCTCAAGTAGCTGGGACTACAAGTACATGCTACCATGCCTGGCTAATTTTTTTTTTTTTTTGGCAGGCATGGGGTCTCACTATATTGCCCAGGTTGGTGTGGAAGTTTAATGACTAAGAGGTGTTTGTTATAAAGTTTAATGTATGAAACTTTCTATTAAATTCCTGATTTTATTTCTGTAGGACTGAACGTCTTGCTCGAGATGTGATGAAGGAGATGGGAGGCCATCACATTGTAGCCCTCTGTGTGCTCAAGGGGGGCTATAAATTCTTTGCTGACCTGCTGGATTACATCAAAGCACTGAATAGAAATAGTGATAGATCCATTCCTATGACTGTAGATTTTATCAGACTGAAGAGCTATTGTGTGAGTATATTTAATATATGATTCTTTTTAGTGGCAACAGTAGGTTTTCTTATATTTTCTTTGAATCTCTGCAAACCATACTTGCTTTCATTTCACTTGGTTACAGTGAGATTTTTCTAACATATTCACTAGTACTTTACATCAAAGCCAATACTGTTTTTTTAAAACTAGTCACCTTGGAGGATATATACTTATTTTACAGGTGTGTGTGGTTTTTTAAATAAACTCCTCTTAGGAATTGCTGTTGGGACTTGGGATACTTTTTTCACTATACATACTGGTGACAGATACCCTCCCTTGAGCTACATCGGTTTGTGGGGAGTCAAAAGTCCTTTGGAGCTAGGTTTGACAAATAAGGTGGGTTAACACTTGTTTCCTAGAAAGCACATGGAGAGCTAGAGTATTGGCGAATTGAAGAAACCCCCTTTTTTTTTTAACACACTTAAGAAAGGGGACTGCAGGTATACTCAAGAGAGCAAGTCGCACCAGAAACCACTTTTGATCCACAGTCTGCCTGTGTCACACAATTGAAATGTATCACAACATTGACACTGTGGATGAAACAAAATCAGTGTGAATTTTAGTAGTGAATTTCATTCATAATTTGATCGTGCAAACGTTTGATTTTTATTACTTTAGACTATTGTTTCTGATTTTATGTTGGGTTGGTATTTCCTGTGAGTTACTGTTTTCCTTTAAAATAGGAATTTTTCATACTCTTCAAAGATTAGAACAAATGTCCAGTTTTTGCTGTTTCATGAATGAGTCCTGTCCATCTTTGTAGAAACTCGCCTTATGTTCACATTTTTATTGAGAATAAGACCACTTATCTACATTTAACTATCAACCTCATCCTCTCCATTAATCATCTATTTGAGTGACCCAAGTTTTTGACCTTTTCCATGTTTACATCAATCCTGTAGGTGATTGGGCAGCCATTTAAGTATTATTATAGACATTTTCACTATCCCATTAAAACCCTTTATGCCCATACATCATAACATTACTTCCTACCCATAAGCTCCTTTTAACTTGTTAAAGTCTTGCTTGAATTAAAGACTTGTTTAAACACAAAATTTAGACTTTTACTCAACAAAAGTGATTGATTGATTGATTGATTGATGGTTTACAGTAGGACTTCATTCTAGTCATTATAGCTGCTGGCAGTATAACTGGCCAGCCTTTAATACATTGCTGCTTAGAGTCAAAGCATGTACTTAGAGTTGGTATGATTTATCTTTTTGGTCTTCTATAGCCTCCTTCCCCATCCCCATCAGTCTTAATCAGTCTTGTTACGTTATGACTAATCTTTGGGGATTTGTGCAGAATGTTATTTTAGATAAGCAAAAACGAGCAAAATAGGGGAGTTTAACTTTAATATTTTCTTTTAAAAAGCATTTTATGTTATAAGATCAATTTTGAGTGGTAGAAATGCTTTGACATTTTATTTCCATTTTCTACTTTTAGTTTTTTTCCTATTTGTTTTAGATCTTAGAGGATTATTAAGCTGAACTCCTCAACTGATAAAAAACATGACATCTTAAACATAAGCAAAGCATATTTTTAGGTTAATTTTCACATAGAAAACAATTTATTTTATGTGAAATTCTATGTAGATATACTATTTTTTTGGTATTTATTGATATGTTTATTTTATTTTATTTTATTTTATTTTATTTTATTTATTTATTTATTTATTTTGAGACAGAGTCTCGCTCTGTTGCCCAGGCTGGAGTGCGGTGGCACGATCGTAGCTCACTGCAACCTCCATCTCCCGGGTTCAAGCAATTCTTCTGTCTCAGCCTCCCGAGTAGCTGGGACTACAGGTGCCTGCCACTATGCCCGGCTAATTTTTGTATTTTTAGTAGAGATGGGGTTTCACCTTGTTGGTCAGGCTGGTCTCGAACCCCTGACCTCAGGTGATCCACCCACCTCAGCCTCCCAAAGTGCTGGGATTATAGGCATGAGCCACCGTGCCCGGCCGACATGTTAATTTTTTAAAAAAGGCTTTACTGGGGTATATTTTATATAATATAATAATCACATGTTTTAACTATACAATTCCAAGCTTTTTAGTATATTTATAGGGCTATGCAAGGAAGATATACTGTTAAACAGTAGAAATTGAGAAAGCTCTTCTGATAATATCTCTTGATTTGATGATGGCTCATGCCTGTAATCTCAGTGCTTTGGAAGGCCAAGACAGCAGAATCACTTGAGGCCAGGGGTTCGAGACCAGCCTGTGCAACACAGCAATACCCTATCTTTACAAATAATAAAAATAAAAATATCTGTTGATTTGAAGTAAAGTTTTTTTTTAAAGACAAGGTCTCATTCTGTCACCCAGGCTGGAATGCAGTAGCAAGATCACAGCTCACTGTGGCCTTGACCTTCTGGGCTCAAGTGATTCTCCCACTTCGGCCTCCCGAGTAGCTGGGACTACAGGTGTGCACCACCATGGCTGGCTAATTTTTTTTATGTTTGTAGAGATTGGGTCTTACTGTGTTGCCCAGGCTGATCCCAAACTCCTGGGCTCAAGCAGTCTTCCTGCCTCAGCCTCTAAAATTGCTGGGATTACAGGCTTGAGTCACCATGCCCAGCCTGAAGTAGCATTTCTACCCTGTTTAATAATTCAGCAGCTTGTCATGTAAGATATTCATATATGCATATAAAACATTAGGCAGCTTAATTTGGTAAAACTGTAAAATGGAAATTTTAAATTGTTTGCAGCATCAATAACATTGATGTCAGTATGATTTTTACATGCTGATCTTGACCAATTTGAAACAGTGAGTTAAAATCTGGCTGATCCGTACTAATCCTAAAGAAATATTCTATGAACTATTAAATGTTTCCAGAATATATAAAGAAACATTATGATGTCAACACACCCATCTATTTTTTTTTGGAAATAAAAACTCCATTTTTCTTATTAAAGAAAACATGCTTATTAGAAAACATACGGCTGGGTGCAGTGGCACACATGTAATTCCAGTGCTTTGGGAGATCGAGGTGGGAGAATCACTTGAGGCCAGGAGTTTGAGACCAGCCTAGACAACATAATGAGACCCCATCTCTACACAAAAAGAATTAGTTGTGCATGGTGGCGTGCACCTGTAGTCCCAGCTACTTGGGAGGCAGAGGCAGGAGCATCCCTTGAGCCCAGGAGTTTGAGACTGCAGGAGTTCGAGACTGAGTGGAATGCAGTGGAACTGCATTCCAGCCTGAGTGACAGAGGGAGACCCTGTCTTAAAAAAAATAAGAAAGAAAACACAACTGCAGAAAATTATAAAGGATTTAAGTCATTCCAAATATCACTGCCACTTTTTATTTAGAATATTCTAAAGAATTCTCTCTCTGTGTACACACACACATATGCGTACTCTTAATCCAAGTAGCTTGGTAGGATTTTATTTACCTAGTGCCTAGATGGGAAATTGCCTGGGGATTCCAAATACCTATTTCATTAAATTAAAGATGTCACTGATTTTAAGACTTAACACTATTTTTCATACTGCCAAGAAAGAAAACACTACCAGTTATAAATGTAAATTGCCATCAATTGTAATACATCAATTTTAGAGCTATTATTAATAAAATGTGAATGTGCATCTTAGAGCAATGAAATATAGTACTAAATATTTGATGACCTTTTCTGCCCTGTGATATTCAGAAAGTGAAAGTTAAATATGGGCTGAGCATGGTGGCTCACACCTGTAATCCCAGTACTTTGGGAAGTCAAGACGGGAGGCTGGCTTGAACCCAGGAGTTCAAGACCAGCCTAGGCAATGTAGCGAGACGCCATCTCAAAATATTAAAAATAAGTAAATAAGTAAATAAAAAGAAGGTTAAGTATGCAAATGTACTTCCTTTGTTGTGAATTTATTTCAATTTTATAGTGATTTTTTTTTTTTTGAGACGAAGTCTCACTCTTGTCCCCCAGGCTGGAGTGCGATGGCGTGATCTCAGCTCACTGCAACCTCTGCCTCCCAGGTTCAAGCTATACTCCTGCCTTGGCCCCCTGAGTAGCTGGGATTACAGGCGCCTGCTACCATGCCTGGCTAATTTTTGTATTTTTAGTTGAGATGGGGTTTCACCATGTTGGCCAGGCTGGTCTAGAACTCTTGACCTCTGGTGATCCACCCGCCTCGGACTCCCAAAATGCTGGGATTACAGGCGTGAGCCACCGTGCCTGGCCAGTGGTTTTTTGTTGTTGTTGTTGGTTTTTTGTTTTGTTTTGTTTTTTTTTTTGAGACAGGATCTTGCTCTGTCACCCAGGCTGGAGTGCAGTGGTGCCATCTTGGTTCACTGCAACCTCTGCGTGGGCTCAAGCAATCCTCCCACCTCACTCTCCAGAGTAGCGGGGACCACAGGTGTGTGCCACCACACCTGACTAATTTTTGCATTTTTTTTGTAGAAACAGGGTTTTGCCATGTTGCCCAGGTTGGTCTGAAACTCCTGGGCTCAAACAATCCAACTGCCTTGGCTTCCCTAAGTGAAATTACAGGCATGGGCCACTGTACCCAGTCTAGTGATTTTTTTATTTTTATTTTTATTTTATTTTATTTTTTTTTTTACCAAAAAAACAAAGCCTCAGGAGGAAAAGTTGATACACAAGTAAATTTTATTGGAAATGTTTTTGTGTGGACCTTAAGCAGAGGGAAAATTAGTCTGCATTATGGTGTATCCAGACTAAATGACAGATATTAAAATGAAATTATTCTTAGGATTTGCAATCTTAGAGAAAACTTTTTCATTTTTATTTTTTTGAGTTACAAATTATCTTCATTTACATTTGAGAACAGTGAGTCACAGAGGGATTAAGTAATTTACTCAAGATCATACAAGTCTTTGATTTGAACCCAGTCTTTTAACTCTGCAGAACTCAGAGTCACTCTTATTTGGAAAAACTTTTTAACTGACGTGGATCCTCTAATATGGGCTTCCTATTATTCATTCTCTATTAGTCAGAAGTTTTGCAAGCAGACAGAATTCATTTTGCCAATTACGGGATTTTCCCTCAGTTGCAGTCAAGGTTCATAAAACTATAACTCTTTATCTTTAATTAGAAATGTTTTTTTTTTTTGAGACAAGGTCTTGCTCTGTTGCCCAGACTGGAATGCAGTGGCATAGTGGCCCATTGCAGCTTTGAACTCCTGGGCCTAAGGGATCCTCTGCCTCAGCCTCCCAAGTATCTGAGACTACAAGTGCGTGCCATCACCCATGGCTATTTTTAAAAAAAAAAAATTTGTAGAGATAGGGTCTTGCTGTGTTGCCCAGGCTGGTCTCAAACTCCTGGTCTCAAGCAATCCTTCTGCCTTGGTCTCCCAAAGTGCTGAGATTACAGGTGTCAGCCATTGCACCTGGCCAAAACGATAACTTAAAATACACACACACACACACACACACACACACACAAACACATATGTGTATTTGTGTGTGTGTGTGTGTGTCTCAAAAGGTATCAAAAGAGAATAGCTATAACTTTAGTGTTGATCTTGATAGTGACTTGATTAGGCTCTGTTTAACATCAAAGATGCAAATTAATACTTTCTTTGAGCATATTAAAAATGCAGAAAATATTAGGGTATTTTATTTTAAATAAATTGTATTCTGTATATTTAAGGTATACAACATGATGTTATGGGATACATATAGATGGTTAAAAGATTACTGCAGTGAAGCAAATTAACGTATCCCTCAACTCACATAGTTACCCATTTTTTTTTTGTTTTGGTGGCAAGAGGAGCTTAAAATCTCATTTAGTGTGAATCCCAAATACAGCACAATTTTATTACCTATATACTTCATGTTGTACATTATATTTCTAGACTTGTTCATCCTACATATCTGCTACTTTGTATCCTCTGAGCTACATCTCCCCATTTTCTCACTTGCCCCCCAAGTAGTTTCTTAAAGTGTCTCATGTAAGAGGGCAGTAGCTTTCAGCTTAAACTTTTTCTCTGTATGTAGTCGATTTCTTTGAGGTATACTTTTCTCTCCAGAATAGTTAGATGTAGGTATACCACTTTGATGTTGACACTAGTTTACCTAGAACTTATCTTCTGTAAATCTGTCTCTATTTCCATCTCTGTCTCCATCTTTGTCTCTATCTCTATCTGTCTATCTCTATCTATCTATCTATCTATCTATCTATCTATCTATCTATCTATCTATCTATCTAAAGCAAATTCATGCCCTTCTCCTATTTATTGAATCGAGACCATAGACAGGGGTGAGAGAAAGAATTTGGCAGGAATGGGGATGTGTATTATCTGTGGCATAAGGAAACTTTCCAGAACTAGGTTCAAAAGTATACTTTCTAGTTCTTTCCCATGGCTTTTCACTTTGATGTAGTCCTTATCAGGTAACTGAGGTTTTATATAAGTCCCCTGATTCTTAGAACATGAAGGTGTAGTAGTCAAGGTTGGTCCCTTGAAACCACAAATTTTGTGAAAAAAAATTAAGAAAATTGAATAATTTCCTCAGCAAATACATATTGATCATCTGTTATACAGCCATGAGAAGTGGTTCTGTTGCACACGTTTATTTTATCAGATCCTAATCCCAAACCAGGCATAAAATGGAAACCATGAAGATAGGATGAAATAACTTCTGAATGTTTGAATGTTTGAAAATAGTGTATTTAAAAATACCAGGTGGTTTTTGTTTGTTTCTTGTTTTTTTCTTTTTTTGAGACAGGGTCTCACTCTGTCACCCAGGCTGGAGTGTAGTGGTGCAATCTCATCTCATTGCAGTCTTGACCTCCCAGGCTCAGGTTATCTCCCACCTCAGCCTCCCAAGTAGCTGGGACTACAGGCACATGCCACCACGCCCGGCTAATTTTTTGTATTTTTTGTAGAGACGGGGTTTCACCCTGTTGCCCAGGCTGGTCTAGAACTCCTGGGCTTAAGCGATCCTCCCACCTCAGCCTCCCAAAGTGCTAGGATTACAGGCATGAGCCACCATGCCTGGCAGAAAATACCAGGTTTTTAAGTATCAGCACTTACTCTTCAATCTTTTCTATTACTATGTTGTGCTAAATGGTATTTTTTATTTAATTAGAGCAATGCTGTTCAATAGAACTTTCTTTGAGGATGGAAATATTTTATATTTCTGCTATGTGGTACAGAGCCACTAGTGACATGTGGCTTTTGAGCACTTGACACATCTTGTGCAACACAGGAACTGAATTTTAAAGTAATTTATATTGCCACATGTGGCTACCATATGGGACGGTGTAATACTAGATGATCTGTAAGGGCTGTGCTTCATCAGTGTCATTTTTTAACTGACAAAAACCTTTAGTTTTTTTTTTAGTAATGTGTTTATTTAAAAGAATTCATAAAATACAAGTAAACAAATTAACTTATTACCTGAGCATATGTCCTTTCATACTTATTTTTCCTGCGTACATATTTTGGAAAATGGAATATCTGCCCTTTTTTTTTTTTATCTGAGATACAGTCTACCTCTAAAAATATATGATTCTAACATTCTCACTTTTGTTGGCATTTGATCAGGGTATAGAAAAACAGTTAAAAGGACAGAGAATGGTTGAGAGATTATGATATGAAGAGAAAATGTGATTGAGTGTGGTAGACTTGGGGCCTGCTTGAATGTTGAGAGAATGACTGTTTTCCGATAAAAAAAAAAAAGTCCATTCTAGGATCCTAAAAGAAAGGTCTGAAGTTCACTGCAGAAAGCAAGCTACATAGTACTAAGCCACTAAGGGGACATGGAGCCCTTAGTAATTCCTACCTTAGTAATAGTCTCATCATGCCCTCTTGGGAACCCAGCCTTGTTGATTAGCCTCTCTGCTTTCTCTCCTTATAGTTCAACCTCCCTGTTTGTTCCAAGCAGTTCTTTTCCTGCCCATTTATTATGCATTTCTATACAGCTTTCCTCCTCTTTTTCTATACCATGCTGCAGTTCTTATTGCTACCTAGAGGTTTTCAAAATTCCTAGGGGCGGACAAGTAGGCATAAACAAAGTTCTTCCCTATTATCCTTCCTATTTTTTCGCCTAGACTGAAGAGGTAGACAAAATAGAAATAAAGACATTAAGGGTATGTGTTTGTAGTCCCAAAGAGCTTCTCTGGCAATTTTATGTAGTTGACAGTGACGCTCTGAGTTCAGGACAGATTGGACTCCTTGGCTGAGAGGAGTGAGGAGATAGGACAGTAGAGGAGAGGGTAGAGCAACTCTGGAGGAAGCTTTCCCCTCACTTTTGCCAGTCCTGTTATCCTAGACTTAACCATAATTAAAGATGAGGGAGGCACTCAGTAAAGGGATCTAGTGGGAAGCTTGTTCCAGACAGCCAAGGAGGGAGGTTCGCGCAGTTCCTTTGGCCACCCAGGTGGGGTAATTGATCCATGTATGCCATTCGTGTACAATGTAGGCACTTATACCTGTATTCCAATGTAGTGAACTATACCATTACTCTTAAATTAATATTCTTTATTAGCTTCCATGGTGGCTATAGGCCAGGCAAGAGAGTTAAGAAAAAATAAATAGCCAGGTATGGTGACTCAAGCCTGTAATCTCGGCACTTTAGGAGGCCG
Source organism: Pan troglodytes (assembly GCF_028858775.2). Lineage (NCBI taxonomy): Eukaryota > Metazoa > Chordata > Mammalia > Primates > Hominidae > Pan > Pan troglodytes. Next base: position 131,956,942 of record NC_072421.2, read on the forward strand.
AGGCAGTAGGATCGCTTGAGTCCAGGAGTTCAAGACCAGCCTGAGCAAAATAGTGAGATCCTGTCTCTATTTTTTAAAAAAGCCTTGGGGCAAACAGGAGTATGGAGGTTTGGATGCTAATAGAACAGCAGTGTCTTACTGCTTGGAGTTCTCGTTTCTTGTCCTATCACCGTAGCCTTTGGATCACAGCAATTTTTCCATGACTCCATACTTTTCAGTTCTTGAATATTTTTTCCTTTATTCCTCTTGTCTCTGTAAAGACATCAACTGGAGTCGGACTGTAATACCAGGTATCTCCAGAAGATGGCACTATTTAACAGACTTTATAAATAATTTGATGTGAGTCACTGTTATCTGAAGCTTGTTGCCTTTTCTTTCTTTCTTCTTTCTTTTTTTCCCCCATCAATTCTGTATGTTTGAAATGCTGGGTTTTAAGTTAGAATAAGGGATGTCTGTAATTTCCCTAAATTGAGAAGTAATACGCAAAGGTTGATATCAGAAGTCATGCTCACCTTGCAACACCAAATAATACTGGCCCATTTGTGATTTTTGAAAGTAACACTCCATAATAAATGGATGTATATATAGAAGCATAACAAAAATAGAAGCACATAAAAGTGAAAAGTCTCATAAACCCCATTGTCACTACTCATGTAATTGCTGTTACAAATTTGTTTAAATGTTGAATAAAAATGGTGTCATAGGCAATACAGTGTTCCACTACTTGGTGTTTTTAATAGCATTATTCTGTCTCAGTGTGCATTGGATTATCAGGTGCTTTTTAATAGTTGCATGGTATTACATTGTGTAGATGAACTTGATTAATTTAAATGGTTCCCTGTTAATGGACATGTTGGTTCGTTTTTGTGAACAACTGATACAGTGAACATTTATTTTTTAAATAAAAAAAAGAGAGACAGGGTCTTGCTGTGTTTCTCGGGCTGGCCTTGAACTCCTGGGGTCAAGCGATCGTCTCGCCTCTGCCTCCCTGGGATTACAGGCATGAAGCCACTGCACCCGGCCCAGTGAACACTCTTGAATGTATCTTTGTATACTTGTCAGTGTTTTTGTAGCATTGATTCCCAGAAGTGGGATTACTGGATTAAGTGACATGCATGTTTGCAATTTTAACAGGTATTGCTATGTCATTTTCAAAAGAAGCTATGCCAATTAATACTCTCACCAACAAGAGTGCTTATTTCCCCTCAGCATATTATCAGGCTTAAGTTTTGCCAGTATGGGTGGGAGAACAGTAGAATCACATTGTTTTAGTGTTTGTTTCTCAGATAGATATAATTTTACACCTTATAACCTTCTCTTCTATAAATTGTCTATTTGTGTTCATTCTCCATTTTCCTATGGGTTCTTATTGTTGGAGCCCAATATATAAAAGGGGGTATTTGTTACAGAACCTCTTCAGTTTTGGTTCATGTCATGCCTGGGTTTTTACCCTTTCTACGGATGTTAAAAAAATTCTCTATTTTCTTCCAGTCCACTTATGGCTTTATTTTTTACATTTAGATTTTAATCCGTCTGGAATTTATTTTTGTGTATGCTGTGAGGTAGGGACCATACTTTTATTTTTTCCCAAATGGGTTACTAGTTGGCCAAACATCATTTATTGAATAATTCATCTTTTCCCTACTGACTCGAAATACCATCTTTATTGTATACTAAATCCTCATATAGTTCTGGGTCTGTTTCTGGGCTCTACTTTGTTCATTTACTGTGCTGGTACTGCACCGTTGTAATTGCTGTGGCTTTGTGGTATGGTATGGCTTGCTCTCTGCTAGGGCAAGTCGAAGCTCTTTTGTTCACCTGCTCTTTCACCCAAATTTTCTGTCCTGAATCCAGCACAGCCAAATTATGGTCATTGTCACCACCAACTACAGTGGGTGTTGAGCATTTCCCATTGAATCTCCTGTAAGGGTTTTATTGGATTCTGTGATAGCAGTAAAATGGGAGCCTAAGAGGTATTCCTTAAAGGACTACTAATCAGACCTGGTTTCCCAGATGATGCTGAAGATGACGGGGCCTGGGCTAGACTTTTGAGGGACATATCCTTGGGGTTGGGTGTGATATAGACCAGCCCTTACAATTTGCTTGACTCATGGGAATCGTACAGGGCCAGAACCAGACACCTGTCATGCTAATAACTTCCCTCACAATTCAGAAATCACTGTGATTGAAGATGGGTGGCTGTTATAATACTACCCACTTAAAAATGGATGTAACCCATTTTTTAGGACTCTTAAAAACATCAAATCAGTAATGGCCGATTAGGACTTTTTAATTTTTACTAATCTCTACTTGAAAGTTTTCTAGTCATTCATTTCAGGAAACCTAATTCTTATAATTCATATCATTTAGAATATCATAATGCTATGGACATTAGATAGCTAACTTCTCAAATCTTCTAGTTCTCATTTAATTTGAAGTTTGTGTGTGTACATAAGGATATACATATACATATGTGTGTGTAGATATATATATATAGTTTTTTTTTTAACTAGAATGACCAGTCAACAGGGGACATAAAAGTAATTGGTGGAGATGATCTCTCAACTTTAACTGGAAAGGTATGTATCTTGAAAGGGAAGAAAAAAAAGCACTTCATACCGAGTCAATTAGTAACAGTGTGCTTTCAATCAATCACTAAGAGATAATTTACATAGTATAACTAAATGGGTTATTTAACCCTTGGAAGCAGTCTAGGTTAATTATCGTTCCCTAGGTCATGTAGTAAAAAGACAGTAGAATCCAACATTAACCTTAAATGTCCATATTGTCAAGTACTGCTGTCTGCCTCTGTGGGACTCTAATTTGGGATCCTTCAAAAAACATTGATGGGGGAAAAGATAGCCTTTAAAAAAAAAAAAAAAAACCTATGTGAGTCTATGTGAGGTAGACTCACATAGTTTCCTAAAAGAGAGCAAAGCAGTATTATGTAGTGGCTGAAAGTGTGAGTTCCGGAGCCTGACAACTGATTCAAAGCATGGCTTAGTAATTCCTACCTCTGACCTTGGGCAAGTTACTTAACCTCTCTGTGTCCCATATGTGATTAGGGTGAGGTTGATAATAGCAGCCATAGAGTTAAGAGGATTAAGTGCTATAATGCAAGTAGAGCTCTTACAACAGTTTCTGGTAAATCACTCAATAAATTCAGAATACTATTATTTTAAGAAATCTCAAAGAGTTTTCTTGTACCTTAAAATTCTCCTAGTGTGAACCATTGGTTTTGGTATATTGTGCTTCCATGTAGTTTAATATCAAGGTGTTTTTAGATTTCCCTTTTAATTTATTTGTTGACCCATTGGTTGTTCAGGAGCATGCTGTTTACCTGAAAATAATGGAGATATTAAGGTATTTGAATATTTATCTTCTAGTACATTGAAAAGCTTTTTGAGAGTAACCAATAATAAATGATGGAATGCTACTGCTTTTTTTTTTTGAAGCTGCCAGTTATTGTTTACTTACACCATGCCAAATATAAAGGCATTAATCTCATAAAAGTTTCACAACAATCCTGTGAGGGAGACGATATCCCCATTTTACAAATCAGGAAATTAAGACTTAATAAGGTTAAAAGACTTGCCCGAAGTCACAGAACCAGTAAGTGGTAGAGCTTGAATTTGAATACAGACCTGACTCTAAAGCTCTTTTCTTTCTTTAGATTTTAGTGTTCATTGCTTACTTGAATGAGTATCTATAAGAAAACTTTAACATGTAAAACTTCTGTGAAATTATCTTGTCCCATATCAGGGTCATGTCAAACTAATGTCCTCCTCAGCATCTTTGGAAAACTTCAGAGGAGAAATGAGCTTTGCCCCTCCTGTTCATTTCCTATACCACTGTTAGACCTGTCCTTCCCTTTCAGCATGCTTTGTCCATATTTAGAAGCTGTTGAAGCCATTGCTTGTCTGGTCAGTTTTTAGTGCTGGAATGGACCTAGCCTTTTAGGCCTTCTAAGATTTAGTTTGATCTTGTCTTTCCCACCTAATGGCTCTGTTCTACTACATAGATTTGATCTGAAACAGTTCTCTGTTTCTAAAATAACTTTCTTTTCATGATAGTCACAGTAAAGTACATTTATTATGGAAAAATCAATAAGTATAACTTGAGTGAAAGTTATTTCTTGGTGGTAAGATTATGGGATTATTTGAACTTTCTGTTTCATTTTATTTTATTTATTTATTTATTTATTTTTGTGATGGAGTCTCACTCTGCTGCCCAGGCTGGAGTGCAGTAGTACGATCTTGGCTCACTGCAACCTCCCCTTCCCAGTTCAAGTGATTCTCCTGCCTCAGACTCCCAAGTAGCTGGGATTACAGGCGCACGCCACCATGCCTGGCTAATTTTTTTATCTTTAGTAGAGACAGGGTTTCACCATGTTGACCAGGCTGATCTCCAACTCCTGATCTCAGGTATCCACCTGCCTCAGCCTCCCAAAGTACCGGGATTACGGGTGTGAGCCACCCTGCCTGGCCTCATTTTGTCTTTTGGGGGTATTTTTGTGTGCAGATATATATGTATATAAATATTTTTCCCTCTTTTCCCCAGTTAGTATTTGAGCAGATGAACTTTGGACCCGAATACCTGTATTCAAGTCTCTAATACCACTTCTTGGCTATTTTCATTTTATCAAATGGCCTCTTATCCTCGTTTTTCTCATTTATTAAGTAGAGATGTAACTACTTGATATAATTCAAAAACTCAATAATGGCATTCTTTTGTTTTTTAGACTCTAGTGTCTGTACTCCTTGTACCATGCTGGGATTCATTTGAACAATTGCATGGCTTTTTTAGTGTATTATTACATTTGCAATTTACTTAGAATTTACTGGGACCTCGTACAAATGGGAAAAAAACTTAACTGTGTTACTCATTTGCTGTGTGCCTTTGGATTGACCCTATTTTTTGTATTCATTTTCTCCCCATGTCCTGAGTTCCACTTTGAATAAAAAGTAATTTTTTTCCTGCCTGTAAAATAGGCTACCAATAGGCTGCAGTTGTCTATAGTAGCTGCTTCACTGAGGAGAGCTCAGCATGAGAGAAATAGTATGAATTGCTTGCCACAAGTTATGGGCTAGCCTTACTTCATTCTGTACTTGGACCTGTTTAGGCTTCTAAGAGATCTTACCTCCAACAATAAACTGCTTTGAGACATGAAAAGGTGGAAGCTTTACTTGGTTATAACTTTACTTTTAATACCTAGAACAGTGAGTCTTCAAACTTGTATTTGCATGCCCAATTTATAAAAAGTTTCCTGAGCATTTACCCCTAATATATGCATTTTAAATTATATATGATTTATGGTAATAATAATATATATGTTACAAAATACATACAAAAATATAGATTAAACAAGGTGAGGTAAAAAATTTAGAAGTTCTAATCTTTCTTGCAAACCAGTGGATCTTTTGTGCCTTACTCTGGTAAACACTGTCTTAGAAGAATATATAGAACATTAAAATCTTAATGCTATAGTTATATGACAGAGTATGATGAGAACAGATAAACAATACATCATGAATCTTCTTGTGGCAGTGTTTATGACCATTATGTGAAATGCTGCCTCATTCTTATAACTAGCATAAGAACAGATAGGACTTTCTCGATTTTGAGGGTTAATTATTAGATGGTATTTTCTGTTAAGGACTCTTCCAGCTATAAAATTCTTAAATGTAGAAAGCAAAGTGAGGGTTTATGGTGAGAGGAAGCATTGGTATCATGTTTTAGTGTAGTCCAAGAATATGGACACATCCAGAAAATGCAGATCAAGTTTAGCCTAATGAGAAAATATATTTTGGAGTCCATATGGTAAATTAAATTATGTGATTTTTGAGTTATTGTACAAATATAATTCTTAGAATGTTAGAGTCAGGAGACTATAAGAGACCAACTGCTTCAAGTTTCATTTAACACATGGGAAACTAAGGCCAGAGAAATTTCAAGACTTGCCCAAGATTAGACCTCTTGTTAAGTAATGAAAGTGTTTTAAAAACAGGTGGGTCAAATTCTGTTTTTAAAATTTCCATTATGATGAAAATTTCAGTATTACAGGCTTCCAAATCCCAGCAGATGGGCCACTTGTTTAAAGGAGAGTTTGATATAATAAAGCATCTAAAAACAAGAGTTTGGATAATTCCTTAGGGTTGTTATGATGTGATTTGACTTATAATTGGAAATACCGTTTTATTCATTGTACTGATTTTCATTTCTCTTTTTCTTCTAGAATGTCTTGATTGTGGAAGTAAGTTCACATTTACTTTTAATATAACATTTATGACTTTTCTAACTTAGTATGCACTATCCTAAAGGTAAGCCAGGGAGAGAAATTCCTCTGCATCAGTTTTAATGGTGGGCTTGTGTTCTAAAGGAGTGAGATTGGTTTTTTGTAAAGACTACTTAGTAATTTGTTTTTACCAATAATGGAATGGTATACTTCCTACCTCTCTTTTTTTGTTTGAAGTATTTTCTTTCTAAACATAACTCTCTCTCTCTATTTATCTATATATAATATATACATATATATCTTATATTTTATGTATATATATATCTTGCTTAGATTTTGTCTTATGTAATATTTGGTACATAAAAAATAATATTTATAATTTGTAGACTATTTTCCATGTGTTATTATGTGCTAAAGTATTTTGTATCTTAGCACCGAGAGGCTAAGCAGTTTCCTAGGGTTACCAGCTAGTAAACTAAGGGAAACCTTTACTTCCTTTAGCTCAGTGGTTCTCAAAATGTGGTTCCCTAGACCAAAAGTGTTAATATCAGACAAGAACCTACCGAATCAAAATATCTGTGATGAGGCCCAGCAAGCTATGCTTTAACAAGTTTCCAAGTGATTCTGATGCATGCCAAGGTTTAGGATCCCTTGTTTTTACTCATAAGTCACTTTCTCATTAAGGCCTTCCCTGGCCATCCTATATAAAATCTCACGTTTTCACACCGTCAACTTCCTATTCCTCCTCAATACTTTTATTTTCCTGATCACTTATCACTGTCTAACAGCCTCTCTCTCTCTCTCTCTCTATATATATATATATATCACTTATCACTGTCTAACAGCCTCTCTCTCTATATATAATCTATAGATTATATATATATGCAGCATTGTGCAATCATTATCACGCTCAATTTTAAAACATTTTCATTGCCCCACAAAGAAACCCAATCCCCTTAGCCATCACTCCCCATTTCCCCTTCCCCCAGCACCTAGCAAACTGATCATCTACCTACTTGCTGTCTATAAGATTTGCCTATTCTGGACATTTTGTATAAATAGAATCATACAATATGTGGCCTTTTGTATCTGGCTTCTCTCACTTAATGTTTTCAAGGTTCATTCATGTTGTGGAGTATATCTGCACTCATTTCCTTTTTATTGCCAAATTGTATGGATAGACAGGTGTTCCTCAACTGTGTCCTGATAAACCCATCTGAAGTTGAAAGTATCATAAGTTGAAAATGGATTTACTACTTTGATAAATCTATCCTAAAGTCAGAAAAATCTCATGTTGAACCATCGTAAGTTGGATACCATCTGAATTACATTTTTGTTATCCATTCATTGGTTGACAGACGTTAGGTTGTTTCCACTGTTTGCTCCTTATTTCTCGTACCTGAAATGTCCTTATTCCCTCCCTTCTTATCCCATGTTTAAGTCATTTAAGACCCAGCTCAAACGTCACCTCCACAAAACCTTCCTTGATACCCCTTTCCTCTTCAATTCACTTGGACCTTTTGCATTTAATTTTAATTTTTATTTTTTTTTAAGACAGAGTCTCACTCTGTCACCAGGCTGGAGTGCAGTGGTATGATCTCAGCTCACTAACTACTCTGCCTCCCAGGTTCAAGCAATTCTCATGCCTCAGCCTCCCAAGTAGCTGGGACTACAGGTGTGCGCCACCATGCCTGGCTAATTGTGTGTGTGTGTGTGTGTGTGTGTGTGTGTGTATGTATGTATGTATATGTGTGTGTGTGTGTATATATATACACACATATATAAATATATATACATATATATACACACACATATATAAATATATATATATACACACACACACATATATATATATATATATATTTTTTTTTTTTTTAAGTAGAGATGGGGTTTTGCCATGTTGGCCAGGCTGGTCTGGCCTCAAGCCATCCTCCCACCTCGGCCTTGCAAAGTGCTGGTATTATAGGCATGAGCCACTGTGCCTGGCCTGCATTTCATTTTAATTATAAAATATTTTGAACTCAGAAAAAAGGGTATGCTGAATACCTACGTACCCACCACAAAGTATTAACATTTTGCCATATTTGCTTCTGATCTTATTTTTTTTTAAGAAATTAAAGATCATAATACAACTAAAGCCCCATTTCTTTCCCTTCATTCCCAGAAGTATGACAATTATCCTTAAAGTTGATACATATCGTTCCCATGCATGTTTTTTATACTTCCCTAGTACAAGTTAGCTGTATCCTTTGCTCAGGGGCTCATCAAGCTGAATCAAGGGACTCATGATCCTCTTCAAAGTTCCTTCAGGTTGTTGGCAGAATTTAGTTCCTTGTGATTGTAGAACTGAGGGCCCGTTTTCTCACTGGCTGCTGGCCAGGGGTTGCTCTCAGATATTTAAAGGCTCATGCCCTAGCCCATGACAGTCTCACAACATGGCAGCTGACTTCTTAAAAACCAGCAGGAGAATCTTGCTCTAGTCTACCACATAACCTAATCACAGGAGCGGCTATCCCGTTATTTTCACAGATCCTGGTCACATTCAAGGGGAGGGAACCCTTCTGGGTGTGTACACCAGGAGGCAGGACTTTTTTTTTTTCTTTTTCTTTTTTGTTAAAAAGTCTTAAAGTCTTTTATCCCTAAAGGAGGCAGGAATTTTGAGAGCCATCAGAATTCTGCCTACCACAGCCCAGAAATCTGCATTTTTCACAAGTCTCCAGCCATGATGTTTCTGATGGCTCACACTGCTTTATTCCATTTTTAAAGAGTATTTTTATTGAAAAGCATTAGGGTTATGGTTTAAAAAATATTTTCCCTAACAAAGATGGGTTTGTTTAGAGTCCTACTTTTGACTAAATAGCTGAGATTCACTTTTATGTAAAGTCATTTTATAGCGTTATTAATTTGGGTGCCTTTAAAAATAGTATAAAGCATGTTTCTCGAGTGTAGTCTGTTAGCCACCTATATTGGAGAGTTGGGAGGAGAGAGTCTCTATCTTGAATTTATGGGAAAAATTCTAAAATACTTTTTATAATGAAGGACAACATCATAACTCCCTAATAAAATGTGCATGTATATATTTAAATTTGCTGTCATTGATCCTGCACCTACAAAATCCAGTCCTGGGGGCTGGCATTCTTACTGCTTGCTGAGGGCCAGATGATTTATAGATTCCAGAATATCTCCATGTAGATTTTGGTGAGAATTACTGTGCTGAAAAGAATGACAGTATTGCAGTTATACATGGGGGTTTTGGTACTTTATATTGTGACTGAATTTAAAGCTATGCAATGTCTTCTTTTTTGAAAGGATATAATTGACACTGGCAAAACAATGCAGACTTTGCTTTCCTTGGTCAGGCAGTATAATCCAAAGATGGTCAAGGTCGCAAGGTATGTATGACATTTTGACACAGAATATTTTCCTCATTTGAAGGGGGATTAAGTGATTGCTTCTTTTTAAGGATAAATGTTTTCAACTGTCATTTTATCTTCAAAAAGTAATGTAATCTCATATAAGACTTAAGATATAATCCTTTTAAATAATTTTGTCATGTGTTAATAAAGCTCATAATTACAGTCACTTCCTTGCCTAATATTAACATTTGGTTTTTCAGCATGCTAATTATATCAGTTTGTCCTGAGTAGCATGGCAGAGGATTTTGGGCCCCCTTGCAAAATTAGGAATAAAGATTCCAAAGGGGGTGAGGAAGTGATAGGAAGGGGTGGGCCCTGAAGATCTGGACCTCCTGGAATTGAGTGATGTATGCTGCATCTTCTTTGTGTCTGTAGTGAAATTTTATAATGCCTGCTTCCTTTTTTATTAAGTCAGCCTCACCTCCTCACCTTACCTATGCTGTTTTACTTTTGCTTTTATAGTTCTACCTGTGTTTATTTCTCATTTTAGTTTCATCTCTCAACAACCCTGGGGTGGCATTATTATTCCCACTTTTCAGATAAGGTTACTGAGGCATAGGGAATTGCCCAAAGGTACCGAGCTAGTCCGCTATAGAGATGAGATTTGAACCCAGGGAACCTGGCTCACAGTTTATGCTTTTGCTACCTTAAGTTTTTAATAGAGTGACATCAAACAAACATTTAAGAATATGTTTTTCTTTTCCTTTTATAATTTCATTAAAAACATTAAGTCTCTGATCAGTCTGCAGTTTTTATGTAGGGGTCAGGTAATGTTCTAACTTCTGCTTTTTCCTAAGTGATTAACAGGTTTTTATAAGCCCTTTTGAAAAAATCACGGTATCTGTCGAGCATCTTTGAATCAGAGTAAGCCTTCTAGTGAGTCATATGTCAGCAGTTTGACTGTATGGGCTTTTCTAATATCCAGTTCAAGTGTTTATCAGTGAGTTTTTCTTTTAAATAGATTTGGGACAGGTACTATGAGAATATATAAGTGTTAGGTTATAGGACACTAACTAGTATCCTATGAAATGGCAAAAACTGCAATCACTTTTGCAGCAACCAAATAGAAACTATCAGTGCACTTGCTTATTTTTCTACATGCTCTTTAGGGTTTTAAATGTCAACCTACTGTGGCATAGACTTTAATCCTCTGGGTATTCTTTTGTTGTTCTTTCCTGGTATATGCTGTGGAATTGAGATAGACTGGTTCGTGAGCGAGAGATTTTGTGTTGCCACAGGTAGGACATGCTCAAAGAATACTTGGGTCATTTCTTGACCCAAGTCATCTATTCACCATAGTTTTGTAGCACTGATCTTGCATACATTTCATGTATCTTCTTTGAACTCCACGTCAGTGCTGCTTATATGATACTCAGAAATTAAACACTAAGGAATAAGATTTTCAGGTAGGATTGAGTTTTGGAGGGTCACAAGTCTTGTAATGTCTAATATTTCCACTCTCCCTGCTGAGAATTAGTTTTGGCTTCCTTGGAGGTGATATCGCCTCTGTTGAGAATAAGTGGCCTACTGTGATCACACCACTTTACTCCAGCCTGGGTGACAGAGTGAGACCCTGTCTCAAAAAAAAAAAAAAAGAATGCATGGCCTCGATGACTTCTAAGGTTTTTCCCACCCAGTTCCAGTTTTCATGTTCGAGGCAGAGCAGTAAAGTGAGAAACACATGGACTTGGGAGTTTAGTCTCGCATTTCACTGCCACTTAATCTGAGCGACTATTCCATATTTAATCTCTCTGAATGTATTTATTCATCTTTAAAGGGGAATGATTATTAACATCTTTTTCTCAGGGAAACTATATGAGTCAAGGAGATAATATATTTGAAAATCTTTTTAACTGCAAAGCACTGTTTCACTGTTGGTTATAATGTGATTGATCTCATTGTAGTGAGCAGCTGCTTAATTGCGTTTTAGAATGTAGGGAAGATAGTAATATTTTTCACATTATATATGTAGCTGGTTCTGGAACTGTAAACATACTCCTTTTCTATGGAGATCTGAGTCACGTACCATAAAATTCACTCTTTTAAAGTTGTACAATCCAGTGGTTTTTGATATATTCAGAGTTGTGCATCTGCTACCACTATTTCATTTTGGAACCCAAAGACACCTTGTACCCATTAGCAGTCATTCTCCCTTCTCCCAGCCCCTGGCAACTACTAATCTACTTTCTACAGAAAGTCCATACAGATTTGTGTATTATGGACATTCCATATAAATGGACTCATGCAATATCCTGTCTTCTTTCACTTAGCATAGTGTTTTCAAGGTTCATCTAGGTTGGGGCATGTATCAGTACTTCATCCCTTATTTTGGCTGAATAATATTTCATTGTACAAATATATCACATTTTGCTTCTCCATCTGTTGGTGAACATTTGAGTTTCTACCTGTTGGCTTTTATGAATAATGTTGATTTGAATGTTTGTGTACAAGTATGAATACCTGTTTTCAGGTCTCTTGAGTATATAATTGCTAGGTCATATAGTAACTCTGTGTTTAACATTTTGAGGAATTGCCCGACTATTTAACAAGGTATATGTACTGTTTTACACCAGTAACATATGAGGGTTCCAATATCTCCACATCCTTGACAACGCTTGTTACTGTCCTTTTTATTGTAGCCATCCTAGTGGCTATGATGTGGTATCTCATTGTGGTTTTGATTTGTGTTTCTCTGATGCTGATGATGTTGAACATGTTTTCATCTGCTTATTGGCCATTTACATATATCTTCTTAAGAGCGGTTACCCATTTACAGTATGGAAAATGCTTCAGATGCAACTCTAGTCATGCCTTAGAGATGGAGCTTTATTAAACATTCAGATCTCTAGGCATATGAAGTGCTGAGTTCTCTTGAACTCCTAATACAGATTGCACTGAGTTTAGTGATACCTTTTCTGGAGCATTCCTGAGTTCACGTAGGGAGAAGGGTTTTTGCTGTGATTGGCTTGTTATGTTCTTTCTAAATGGAAATAGAATTGAAGTGTCTCCTCTCTCCATTTATTGGAAGAGTCATGAGAGACATAATTAGATGATCCCTTGGAGTCTCCGGCTTAGGTCAGTGGTTATCTACTTAGGCTGCACATTGGAATCACCTGAGAGTTAAAAACCAGGATAACCTCTGCCTGTGTCTCATCTCCAGCAATTCTGATGTAATTGGTCAGGGCTGTGGCCCGAGTAGCTGAGTTCTGGTTTTTTAAAGCTCCCAGGTGATTCTGATGTGCAATCCAGGTTGAGATCACTTTGGGCCCTTTCCAGCTCTTTAAACATATATATTTATCTAGGAAGGTATGAAAGCATAAGTTTTCTTGAGACTTCCTTTAACATCTGTAAAGGCTTTCAAAGCAGCTTCTATAGTTTTTTTTAAATGGCTGAATATTTTTCAACAGGCAGCATTTGGGTTATAAAATTAGCTTTTGGTAGAGTTGACTTATACCACCTCCAGCTTTTGTTCCAAAAATAAATACTGGTTCTTTTGGCACACTAGTTGTTTTACCCTAAAGTTCCTCTTTGTAAGCCAGTTATTAAAAGTTGTGATGCAGCCAGGGCGAAGTGGTACACATCTGTAGTCCCAGCTACTCGGAAGGCTGAGGTGGGAGGATCGCTAGAGCCCAAGAAGTCAAGGCTGCAGTGAACTGTGATTACACCACTGCACTGCAGCCTGGGCCACAGAGCGAGACTCATCTCTTTAAAAAAAAGAATGTTGTGAGGCCGGGCGCAGTGGCTCACGCCTGTGATCCCAGCACTTCGGGAGGCCGAGGTGGACGGATCACCTGAGGTTGGGAGTTCGAGACCAGCCTGACCAACATGGAGAAACCCTATCTCTACTAAAAAAAATACAAAATTAGCCGGGCGTGGTGGCACATGCCTGTAATCCCAGCTACTCGGCAGGCTGAGGCAGGAGAATCGCTTGAACCTGGGAGGCAGAGGTTGTGGTGAGTTGGGCGAGCCATTGCACTCCAGCCTGGGCAACAAGAGCAAAACTCCATCTCAAAAAAAAAAAAAAAAGAAAAGAAAAGAATGTTGTGGCCAGGCGCGGTGGCTTACGCCTGTAATTTCAGCACTTTGGGAGACCGAGGTGGGCGGATCACGAGGTCAGGAGATCAAGACCATCCTGGCTAACACAGTAAAACCCCATCTCTACTAAATACAAAAAAAAATTAGCCGGGAGTGCTGGCGGGTGCCTGTAGTCCCAGCTACTCAGGAGGCTGAGGCGGGAGAATGGCGTGAACCCAGGAGGCGGAGCTTGCAGTGAGCGGAGATCGCGCCACTGCACTCCAGCCTGGGCAACAGAGCGAGATTCCGTCTAAAAAAAAAAAAAAGAATGTTGTGATAAAAGGTGATGCTCACCTCTCCCACACCCTTTTATAGTTTAGGGATTGTATTTCCAAGGTTTCTAGACTGAGAGCCCTTTTCATCTTTGCTCATTGACACTCTGTACCCATTAATCCTCCTTATTAGCTCCCCTTCAATGGACACATGGGTAGTCAGGGTGCAGGTCTCAGAACTGTCCTTCAGGTTCCAGGTGATCAACCAAGTGCCTTGTCTGTAGTGTCAACTCATTGCTGCCCCTTCCTAGTAATCCCCATAATTTAGCTCTCCATTTCATAGTCTTTCCTTGGGTGTGTTAAAAGTGACCATGGTACACTCAGCACGGATGAAATGAAACAGTGTTTAGAAACGTCAGTCTTCTCTTTTGTAATGCCCTGTAGTCTCTCTGTATGTTATATGTCATATTTTGTAATTAACAGCTTGCTGGTAAAAAGGACCCCACGAAGTGTTGGATATAAGCCAGACTGTAAGTGAATTACTTTTTTTGTCAATCATTTAACCATCTTTAACCTAAAAGAGTTTTATGTGAAATGGCTTATAATTGCTTAGAGAATATTTGTAGAGAGGCACATTTGCCAGTATTAGATTTAAAAGTGATGTTTTCTTTATCTAAATGATGAATTATGATTCTTTTTAGTTGTTGGATTTGAAATTCCAGACAAGTTTGTTGTAGGATATGCCCTTGACTATAATGAATACTTCAGGGATTTGAATGTAAGTAATTGCTTCTTTTTCTCACTCATTTTTCAAAACACGCATAAAAATTTAGGAAAGAGAATTGTTTTCTCCTTCCAGCACCTCATAATTTGAACAGACTGATGGTTCCCATTAGTCATATAAAGCTGTAGTCTAGTACAGACGTCCTTAGAACTGGAACCTGGCCAGGCTAGGGTGACACTTCTTGTTGGCTGAAATAGTTGAACAGCTTTAATATACAATAATTGTTGCATTATTATTTCAGATGATAAATGTGGTCATAAGTAAGAAATAAATGATCGAGTTTAGTCTTTTAATTCACTGTCCTTTGAATACCTGCCTCTTACTCTGGAGGCAGAAGTCCCATGGATGTGTTTATGAACATGGTTGAGGAAGATTTAGGAAGACTGCAACAGTACACTACCTAAAGCAGGTTTTTTACTCCATCTTTTTTTGCCACTTACACTGGCCTCCCACTTTGATATGCTTAAAATTCTCTCCTTGATTTGTCTTTCAAAACTACATATTGAGGCTGGTTGCGGTGGCTCACGCCTGTAATCCTAGCACTTTGGGACGCCAAGGCGGACAGATCACCTGAGGTCAGGAGTTCGAGACCAGCCTGGCAAACATGATGAAACCCCACCTTTACTAAAAATACAA
Source organism: Pan troglodytes (assembly GCF_028858775.2). Lineage (NCBI taxonomy): Eukaryota > Metazoa > Chordata > Mammalia > Primates > Hominidae > Pan > Pan troglodytes. The sequence goes on from NC_072421.2 coordinate 131,972,299, forward strand.
AAATTAGCCAGGCGTAGTGGTGTGTGCCTGTAACCCAGCTACCTGGGAGGCTAAGGCAGGAGAATCACTGGAACCCGGGAGGCAGAGGCTGCAGTGAGCCAAGATCACGCCACTGCACTCCAGCCTGGGTGACAGAGCAAGACTCTGTCTCAAAACAAAACAAAAAACAAAAAACTACGTATTAAGACAAGAAACAGACTGGGCGCGGTGGCTCACGCCTGTAATCCCAGCACTTTGGGAGGCTGAGGCGGGCAGATCACAAGGTCAGGAGATCGAGACCATCCTGGCTAACACAGTGAAACCCCGTCTCTACTAAAAAATAGAAAAAATTAGCTGGGCGTGGTGGCGGGCGCCTATAATCTCAGCTACTCGGGAGGCTGAGGCAGGAGAATGGCGTGAACCCGGGAGGCAGAGCTTGCAGTGAGCAGAGATCGTGCCACTGCACTCCAGTCTGGGTGACAGAGCAAGACTCCGTCTCAAAAAAAAAAAAAAACAAGAAACAAATTAAACTAATGTGATAGACTACTGCTTTGTTTTCAAAAGATACACTCCCCAAAAGTTACTCATCTAAAATACAGTAGTACTATCTCTGTTTGTTTAGTAAGAACCCTGACAACTAATAGTGTTCTTATATGTAAAATGCTATTCTTGCCTTTCATTTCAGAATATACTTTTTAAATGTGAATTTCTGGATTTTTTTTTTGTAGCATGTTTGTGTCATTAGTGAAACTGGAAAAGCAAAATACAAAGCCTAAGATGAGAGTTCAAGTTGAGTTTGGAAACATCTGGAGTCCTATTGACATCGCCAGTAAAATTATCAATGTTCTAGTTCTGTGGCCATCTGCTTAGTAGAGCTTTTTGCATGTATCTTCTAAGAATTTTATCTGTTTTGTACTTTAGAAATGTCAGTTGCTGCATTCCTAAACTGTTTATTTGCACTATGAGCCTATAGACTATCAGTTCCCTTTGGGCGGATTGTTGTTTAACTTGTAAATGAAAAAATTCTCTTAAACCACAGCACTATTGAGTGAAACATTGAACTCATATCTGTAAGAAATAAAGAGAAGATATATTAGTTTTTTAATTGGTATTTTAATTTTTATATATGCAGGGAAGAATAGAAGTGATTGAATATTGTTAATTATACCACCGTGTGTTAGAAAAGTAAGAAGCAGTCAATTTTCACATCAAAGACAGCATCTAAGAAGTTTTGTTCTGTCCTGGAATTATTTTAGTAGTGTTTCAGTAATGTTGACTGTATTTTCCAACTTGTTCAAATTATTACCAGTGAATCTTTGTCAGCAGTTCCCTTTTAAATGCAAATCAATAAATTCCCAAAAATTTAACTGCTTTATGAATTCTTCAATTTAAAAATCCTTAAAATAAGGGCGACTCTTTAAAAAAACCTATGCATAGTTATCATTTCTCTACAAATTAACCTAGTTTAGTTTTCTGTTGGTTCCATTTTCCTTGTTTGTTAATTTTAGTAGCTAGTTTAATTGTAATCTCAATGATTATGTGGTAGAATGGGTTGGTGGAGCTACAAAAATTCCTAGCTACTTCAGAGACATTAAATTTCAGACACATAGTACACTTTATATTACATTTTACTATGCTAAAATAACACGGCTTTCTTTTGGAATTCTGTTCAGTTTTTCAGATTGTAATCTCAGCTACATCTCAACAGATTGTTCTCAGATATGTCCTATTACCTTCTTTGTGTAGATAGTGCTTTATTGACTAAGAACAATGACAACAACACCTTTTGTTTTCTGGGAGTAGGAGAAAAGTTTTAAGCCAAAACTCTTAATTGCTTATCTGCTCCACGTGAGGTATGAACTATCAAACTTAGGAGCCATCTAGCTTACACGTGTTCCTTAAAAAGTTTGCTGTAGGCCGGGCACAGTGGCTCGTACCTGTAGTCCCAGCACTTTTGGGAGCCCAGGGTGGGGGATCACTTGAGCTCAGGAGTTCAAGACCAGCCTGGGCAACATGGCAAAACGCCATCTCTACAAAAATACAAAAAAAAAAAAAAGCTGGGTATGGTGGCGCACAACTGTAGTCCCAGCTACTTGGGAGGCTGAGGTGGGAGGATTGCTTGAGCTTGGGAGGTCAAGGCTGCAGTGAGCCTTGACAGTGCCCCTACACTCCAGCCTGGATGACAGAGTGAGACCCTGTCTCAAAAAAAAGAGTTTGCTGTAATTCCCAGCAACAAAGTAGGAGACTCAAACTAAATAATTTTCTATAGTCCTAGAACTTCTTAGTTTACAAAACATTTTTACTTCTGTTATCTCATTTGATCTTCATACCCATGTAAGGTTGAGGTAGATGTTACCACATGTGAGTGCAATATCCAGAACTCCTGAATCCCCTTCTTCCCCTAAAATGTCAGCCCGCTGAGGTCCACTTGGCTACCCTCTTGAATACTGCATCCAGCTTCCCACTGCTGAACCTCTTTACTCTTTTTTTTTCAGTTGCACTTACCACCTTCTAGTAAGTTGAACCATATGAAATTACCATTTTTGCAGGTAAAAAATGGCCGGTGATAGGCAGTTTGGCGTCGTATAACCTAATAACATGTTATATAATTTACCCACAAGTGGTGGGTTGCTATGTCCTGGAGGAGTCAGCTTCAGACTCTAGCTAAATGATTGTATAACCTTGCAGCTCTCCCCTAAGTGAGGAGGCAATGTTGAAAGTCCCATGTCTTATCAGAACCAGGGAGGCAGATGAGAAACTGCCTTATGGCAGCTCCCACAACATAGGGAGGTGGGTGACAAATGGCCTTGGGACAGCTTCTTCCCAAGACTGGTTATGTTACAGTGTTCCTGGGAGGATCACATGGCATTCCTCCAAGATGGGTCAGACTGCTGTTGGCCTTGTCTATGTGGCGTATGTGAAGACATTCATGGCAGAGCTGTTCCCTTAGAAACATCTACTAAATTGATCTTTTCCTTTCTTACTTACTGTCTGTCTCCCTTAGTAGGCTGTCAGCTCCGTGAGTGCAGGACCTTGCCAGTCCTGGTCACTGCTATATCCCCAGCACCTACAAGAGTGCCTGGAAAATTGTAGTGCTCAATAAATATTTGTTGGATAAATGATAGAATGATAGGAAGTTAAAAAGCAATTAAAATACTTGAAAATTATAATGTCTGTATTACCTAGAAAGAAGCAAAACATTTTTCATGTTAAGCAAAAAAAAAAAAAAAAAACAAAACTTATTAAGGATAGCTAACATGTATTGAATTCTATATGCAATGGAATGATACTTAGCGCCTTTGAATCCTTATGATAACCCTATAAGGTAGGTTGTTCGGGTTTTTTTAATTGTCCCAACTTTACAGATGAAGAAATGCAGGTCCAGAGAGGTCACATAATTTGCCCAGGATCACACAGCTAGTAAGTAGCAGATGAGGAATTTGAACCCAGGCAGTTGTATTCCACCATCTGCCCTCTTAGTTCATTGCCACTTAACCTATAATGCCCAGCTCTTGTGTAGAAATTAATACACTGATAACATAGAGGAAAACATTAAGCTCATTGAATGTAATAAGTCCAGATGACTTGTACATTAAACACAGCTTTTTGAGGTCACAGCTGATCTCTAAGAATGTAAACTGATTTCCTCTGGCACTAAAAAGCATTTTCAAAGACTGTTAAGAGAGTTTCTCCAACATTCTCTTCAGATTTTTCTGCTGGCTTATTTTATGATCCTGCGGACAGCTTCAGACAAAATAACTTTCTGGTATGAAGGATTGTGTTTACTCTGCTTTTTTTTGTTGTTGTTTTTTGGGTTTTTTGTTTTGTTTTGTTTTTGAGACAGTGCCTTGCTCTGCTGCTGCCCAGGCTGAGTGCAATGGCATGATCTCGGCTCACTGCAACCTCTGCCTCCCTGGGCTCAGGCCAGGTGTATGCTACCACTCTCAGCTAATTTTTAATTTATTTTTTTAGAGATACGGTCCCATTATGTTTCCCAGGCTGGTCTCAGAACTCCTGGGCTCAGGCAGTCCCCCGCCATGGCCTCCCACAGTGCTGGGATTACAGGCATCAGCCACCATGCTCAGCTTGTTCTGCCATTTTCAAATGTGAATTTTATAGACACTTTAAACCACTTGAAAGAGTGATGATGTTTTAATGGTTTTCATTATTATTTGCAACTTCAAGCATTAAACACTGCCAAATTAAGTTTCAAGTTTTCTCTTTACACAATATGGATGTACTTCATAATGGACTTCCTCATCATGATTAATGAGTGAAGTGACATTCAAACTTGGTAGCTTTTCAGTAGAACTTCCTTTCCCAACATTTTTTCTGTTCCTTTCCCAACATTTTTTCTGTTCCTTTAATTATGGCAATATCTGAGAGCTCTGAACATAAGTCAAAGGTTTGATTATTTTTCATGTGGCTTCCTCTGCTTGGAACTTTCTGCCCCGCATCTTCCCGTTGCCCCCTGTGTCCTCTTGTCATGCCCCTACCCTTTTTTGAGTGTGTCTATTTTCTGGCACTACAAGACATAACAGGCTCATCTTGTGTTTTCCCTACCCTGACCCAGAATCAGCCATTACTTCAAGGAGCCCTGGTTCCATTATTGGAGAATACTATTAGAAACCAGGATCTGGTGCTAGGCATGCTCATTTCTATTGGAGTGTCATACAAACAATTTGTAAATTGTTTGTAGGTCCTCCCAGTGGATAGGATTAGGAAATAAAACATGCATACTAACCATGTATACACACACATCTACGTCTATTTCTGTATCTGTCTGTATACATATTAAAATAAACATGGGTTGATAACTAATGTTTCTGCTGTAATCCACAGCCTTCATCCTAGCCTGCCACTCTTCTTCTTTTTAGCTTTTTCAACAGTGGGAAATGTGGCTCTTGTTATGTACACTTTATTCACTTATTTGTTTGACCCTAGTATCATAAAGTAGTTCCGTATGCCTGTAACAGATCGACTAACTAGAGTCCATTATTTGCGGAAAGATCTTTTTGTCCGAAGCGTTACCGCAGGGGTGTCCAATCTTTTGGCTTCCCTGGGCCACACTAGAAAAAGAAGAATTGTCTTGGGCCACACGTAAAATACACTAACACTAACGATAGCTGATAAGCTAAAAAAAAAATCAAAAAAATTTCATGATGTTTTAAGAAAGTTTACTAATTTGTGTTGGGCCACGTTTAAAGCCATCCCGGGTCGCAGGTTGGACAAGCTTGCCTTACAGTATCCAGTCAAAATAATGTTTTCCAAAATTACTTCTTTTCTTTTTCATCCCTTTCAGTGTGGCCGTTATTTATAATGCAGTTTGGTTCATTAGTGTTTTTATTACAAATACACCCTCAGCCTTCATATCCTAGTTTTAATGAATTATTACGGTGAAACATAATAAGAGTCAGAGCTATACAGAAAGGTCTACTCAGAGGTGCTTTGTTCCCTCCTCCTATTCTGTTCCCACTACTCCTACTTTCCACTGACCCTGTGAGCATCATATTTATTTTTAATGGCAGTTACATTTTTACCAAGTGCTTACTATCTGTAGGCACTTGGTGTGTATTGCTTCTTTTGGTGTTCACAGCAACCTCTTGAGGTAAGCACTATTATTATCCCCCCTTTTTCTTTTTTCTTTCTTTCTTTCTTTCTTTCTTTCTTTTTTTTTTTTTTTTTTTTTTGACAGTCTTACTCTGTTGCCCAGGCAGGAGTGCAGTGGCGCAATCTCGGCTCACTGCAACCTCTGCCTCCCAGGTTCAAGTGATTCTCCTGCCTCAGCCTCCTGAGTAGCTGCGAGTACAGGCACAAGCCACCACGCCCGGCTAATTTTTGTATTTTTAGTAGGGATGAGGTTTTGCCATGTTGGCCAGGGTGGTCTCGAACTCCTGACCTCAGGTGATCTGCCCGCCTCGACCTCTCAAAGTGCTGGGATTACAGGCATGAACCACTGCACCCGGCTATTATCCCCATTTTTTAGATGAGAAAGCTGAATCCCAGAGAGCATAAGAAGCTTGTCCAGAGTGACATCTCTGATGCATAACCAGTACTCAAACCTATTTTTCTGACACCAAGGCCTGTGTGTAAACTGTAAAGGGGCTACTTGGCACCTACTTTCCTAAAGTTGTGCGATCCCTTCTCTGTCTGGGTCTTCCTGAAGCTTGGCACTTCTGAAGTCACCTCTCTGAAAACATTCTGGTAACTGTTAAATCCCTTGTTCTAGCTATTCATGTGTTCTGTGTGGTTAAACAAGGTTCACAGTGGGCCACCTGGCCTTTGGAACTTGGGTGAAGAGGCTGCCTTCAGTTGATCCTCCCCACTCCCATTTTCAAAACATGGGTTTACATGAGTTATTTGTAAATTAGGAAACATAACCATGTTTTGAGCCTTCATAGAAAACAAACGTCTGGGGTCATACAGGTTAAAAGGAGTAACCAAATTCGGCACTATCATTGTTCTATTCAGTAGACAATTCTGGGGCCTTTCTGTGTCTCAGGTTCTGTACTAGTTGTTTCAGGACTTTGGGATAAATACAAACTATCCCTGCCCTCAAGGGGCTTAAGGTCAGGTGTACAAGTGACTCTAATGTGAGGCAAGGCTGGATTCTGTGCTGCATATCTAATGCTATGGGAATTCAAAGAGGAAGTGATCAGAATGAGAAGGGAGGGATGGATCATTCCAGGAGAAGCTTCAGGGAAAAGCAACATTTAAAATGAGACTTTGGAGAGTGAGGGAAATTTGGACAGGTGGATATAGAGGATGCAAGGCTAGAGGAAAGGTTTTAGCCAGAAAGTCTGCTTGGGCAAATGCCTAGGTAAAAAAAGAAAATCCACTTTGGGAGGACAAGGCGGGCAATCGCCTGAGGTCAGGAGTTCGAGACCAGCCTGGCCAACATGGTGAAACCCCGTCTCTACTAAAAATACAAAAATTAGCTGGGCGTGGTGGTGGGTGCCTGTAATCCCAGCTACTTGGAAGGCTGAGGCAGGAGAATCACTTGAACCCAGGAGGCAGAGGTTGCAGTGAGCCGAGATTGCGCCACTGCACTCCAGCCTGGGCAACAAGAGTGAAACTCCATCTAAAAAAAAAAAAAAAGAAAATCACAGGGCAGTGTGGGGAATGGTGAGTATTCTAATTTGGTTGTGGCAGAGAGGATGTAGAAGGAAGTGATAAGAGAGAAAGCCGGATAGGAGGGCCTTTGTGCCAGTTAGGATGTTCTAGACTTCCAGTCAGGTTGCCCAGCTCAAACTGGCTTAAACAATGAGGGGGTTTATTGGCTATGTAATTGGGAAGTGCAGAGGTAGCTCAGGCCAGATCAGTTTGATCCACTGCTCCATTATGATGTCAAAGACCCATGCGATTTCCACCTCATTATTCTGCTGTCCATAGAGCCAACTTCATCCTAAGGCCAGTCCTTGTGGTCAGACAAGGGCTGCCAATAGTAATCTGGGTGCAAGTTTCTTTGAGAAAATCTTTCTGTGTCAACTCTCTTAAAAGGGGTGAAAAATCTCTCCTTAAGTCCCGCCAGAATGGGTCCATGCACCCATTTCTTAACCAGTCACTGGCAACTGGGGGTGGGATTGCCGTTTGCCCAATCAGGTCCATTTCTGGAGCTAAGATTAGACTCCATTTCCCTTGGGACACATTGAACAGAATCAGGATTCGATGAAGAAGGAAGAAGCGGAGAATTGGTTTGGTGTTGGGTAGGCAACCAAAAATAACCTCTGTTGCCTCAAGTGCCAAGAAAGTGGCGTTTTGTGCTTGTTAGGGTAAAAATGGGGATCATGGAAAATATTTTAAGTTTCATAGACCAAAAAATATTCCAGTGTTTCATCAAATCTAAGAGGCTATCAATTATAAGATATACCATTATTTTACGTACCACCAAGGAAGAAAAAATGCTGCCAGTGAAGTTAGGATGTATTGCAGGTTGGGTTCGCTGGGAAGCAGGCTCAAAAGGAGGTGAGAATGCAGGACATTTATGGGAGAACACCCTTGGAATTAATACTGGAGGAGGAGAACCAAGCAGGGTTGGTGGGGCACAGGGAGAAGTTGGGATGCCATGCAGTCACAACAAAGGCCTCAGCCAACCCCACGGGGAGCTCGAGAAGCTGAGATGGCCCTTCAGTGTTGCCCTGCCTTGTGGTGAGTGAATTGGGTCTTCATATCCCCATGTTGACTGGTCATTGGATGTGGGCTTCCTTAGGAATGGGCATCTCTTCAGCAGAGGTAGCTTTCTTCAAAAGAGGTGATTCCAAAGAGTCACCCACTCACTGAGGGCTGTCTGCTGGCAGCATTCTCAGCCACTACTCAAAGATGACCTGTCCAGGAAGGGGAACCTAGGTGGCATGACACATTGTCTATTACAACATGCTACTGATTATAAGAGCCGGGAGGTGGGGGGCAACCCAATGTCTGAGATATTAAAATGGAAGTCTCTTAGAAGAAATGGATAATTCTATAATTATAGTTAATCAGAAAGGGGAAGAAGTGGGGAAATGGACCAAGGGCCTGAGAGAGAAAACAGACGCAACAGGCCACTAGAAAGATAGGACACTGGAGGGTGGGAAGCCCTAGCAGTTTCTTCCAGGGTGGGCTGGGCACGGTGGCTCATTCCTGTAATCCCAGCACTTTGGGAGGCCGAGGCGGGCAGATCATTTGAGGTCAGGAGTTGGAGACCAGCCTGGCCAACTCCTGTTTCACCCTGTCTCTGCCAAAAATATAAAAAATTAGCCGGGTGTGGTTGCATGCGCCTGTAATCCCAGCTACTTGGGAAGCTGAGGCAGGAGAATCGCTTGAACCCAGGAGGCAGAGGTTGCAGCGAGGCAAAATCGTGCCACTGCACTCTAGCCTGGGTGACAGAGTGAGACTGTCTCAAAAAAAAAAAAAAAAGTTTCTTCCAGGGTGGCTTCTGTGCCAGAGTCAGGTGCCCCAGCTACCTCTAATTTATGGTCCTCCTGCACTGGGAAACAGATTTTCTACTTTTGGTTTCATGATAAATAACATTTCCCCCTGATTTTAAAAGTTATGGATTTGGCTGGGCATGGTGGCTCATGCCTGTAATCCTAGCACTTTGGGAGGTCGAGGCAGGCAGATCACTTAAGGTCAGGAGTTCCAGACCAGACTGGGCAACATGGTGAAGACCCGTGTCTACCAAAAAAAAAAAAAATTAGCCAAGTGTGGTGGTACATGCCAGTAGTCCTAGCTACTCAGGAGACTGAGGTGGGAGGATTACCTGAGCCCAGGAGATCAGGCCTGCAGTGAACTATGATTGTGCCATTTTACTCCAGCCTGGGTGACAGAGTAAGACCCTGTCTCAAAAATAATAGTAATAGGCTGGGCGCGGTGGCTCAAGCCTGTAATCCCAACACTTTGGGAGGCCAAGGCGGGTGATCAATTGAGGTCAGGAACTCAAGACCAGCCTTGCCAAAATGGTGAAACTCCGTCTCTACTAAAAATACAAAAATCAGCTGGGCATGGTGGCGCATGCCTGCATTCTCAGCTACTCAGGAGGCTGAGGCAGGAGAATCGCTTGAACTCGGGAGGCAGAGGTTGCAGTGAGCTGAGATTGCACCACTGCACTCCCGCCTGGGTGACAGAGTGAGACTCCATCTTAATAATAATAAAATAATAAAAATTTTAAAAAGTTATGGATCTGGATGGAGGGAAATGGATTGTATAAAAGAAGTAAACATACACAAGAAGATACAAATACAGAATAAAAGTAAAATGCAACCATCATCCCACTACCCCGATACCAGGGTATCCGTTTTTACATCTTTTCTTTCATTCTTTCTGTCTTTATATAATTGTATAAATGCTGCATAAACCTCCTCTTGCCTGCTGCCTCCTCAAAGACCTCCCTCCCTCCTTCACTGCCCTTCTGCTCCTGGAGAGCCACCCTCTCTCCATTTATCCTTCCTATCAGCTTCAGGTTCTTACCATGTTAACAAAAAGAAAATCTTATAAGCCTGTCACTCTCTACATACGCCGCACCTCCTTTCATTCATAGCCTTTAAAACATATATATAGCAGTTATTGTGGTTATTTTTCTGATCACAAAATAAAAAAAACACTCTTTCTAGAAAACTGGAATATAGAGGCAAGATTTTTTTTTTTTCAGACGGAGTTTCGTTCTGTCGCCCAGGCTGGAGTGCAGTAACGAAATTACAGCTCACTGTAACCTCTGCCTCCTGGGTTCAAGATATTCTCTTGCCTCAGCCTCCTGAGTAGCTGGGATTATAGGTGCCTGCCACCACACCCGGCTAATTTTTGTATTTTTAGTAGAAATGGGGTTTCGCCATGTTGGTCAGGCTGGTCTCGAACTCCTGACTTTGTGATCTGCCCATCTCGGCCTTCCAAAGTGCTGGGATTACAGGTGCGAGCCACTGCACCCTGCCGAGGCAAGATTTTTTTTTTTTTTAAGAAAACCCAGTTATTCCATTACCCAATGAAACTCTAAACATGTTGATGTACATCCTTCCAAAATTTCTTTTTATGACAACATGCTTTTTATTTTTAATTATTTTTATTTTATTTTAAGGTCCGGGGTACATGTGAAGGATGTGCAGGTTTGTTACATAGGTAAACGTATGCCTTGGTGGTTTGCTGCACCTGTCAACCCATCACCTACGTATTAAGCCCCACATGCATTAGCTATTGATCCTGATGCTCTCTCTCCCTGCCGGTTCCCCAGCAGGCCCCGGTGTGTGTTGTTCCCCTCCCTGTTTATGAGAACACTTTCTTGACATAAAGATTTCATTTATTCCCATGGAATTCTAAAGGCTTTTCATACTTGTGAAGGAATAATAGTTTAGAAATAAACTGAACTTTAAAAGATACCATTTTGAAAAATAATATACAGCCATCAAAAATTATATTTATGGGAACTATGCAATAATATTAAACTCTATCATCTGTTGACTGCTTCCTATATTCCAGAAACTTTACATACACCAATTCTAATCCTTACAAGAACGCTGTGTAGGCTTTAGCATTAGATGGACCAGGTTTCACCAGCTGTATGGTCTTGGATAAGTACCCAGCCTCCTGTCCCTAAGTTTCCTCACCTGTGAAAACACGGTTTCTACCAGCTTTCAAATAAGATGATCAATATAAGGCACTTGGAACAGAACCTGACACATCATAAGCACTCTATAAATGTCTATTATCACCAAATAATTCCAGGTGCCTTGAAATTTTAAATGAAAAACAAAATCAAACCATGACAATACTAGAAGCAAATTTAGGTGAACACTTTTCTAATCCGGGGATGGGCGGGGGCTGGGGGGAGGCAGGGAGAAGACTTTTTTTTCTTTTTGAGATGGAGTCTTGCTCTGTCCCCAAGCTGGAGTGCAGAGGCGTGATCTCAGCTCACTGCAACCTCTGCCTCCTGGATTCAAGCGATTCTCCTGCCTCAGCCTCCCGAGTAGCTGGGACTACAGGTGCACACCACCAAGGCCAGCTAATTTTTGTATTTTTAGTAGAGATGGGGTTTCACCCTGTTGGCCAGGATGGTCTCGATTTCTTGACCTCGTGATCCCATCCGCCTTGGCCTTCCAAAGTGCTGGGATTACCGGCATGAGCCACCGTGCCCGGCTGGGAGAAGACCTTTCTAAGCATGATACCAAAGGCAGAGACAATAAAGGCAAAGAATTGACAGAATTCACTATCCGATAAAAATCACTTCTGTGGCTGGGCGCGGTGGCTCACACCTGTAATCCCAGCACTGGGAAGCCGAGGTGGGCGGATCACTTGAGGCCAGGAGTTCAAGACCAGCCTGGCCAACATGGCCAAACCTCTTGTCTCTACTAAAAATACAAAAAATTAGCTAGGCATGGTGGCATGCCTGTAGTCCCAGCTACTCAGGAAGCTGAGGCATGAGAATCACTTGAACCTGGGAGGTAGAGGTTGCAGTGAGCCAAGATCATGCCACTGCACTCCAACCTGGGTGACAAAGCGAGACTCTGTCTCAAAAAAAATAATAATTAAAATAAAATCACTTCTGAATGGTGGAAAGCACCACAAAGTTAGAGGTCAAGCAATAATTTGGAGAAAAGAATTAGTAATTTGTTGGACAGACAAAAGACTTTTTTAATATAACAAAAACTTTAAAAATTAAAAAAATACACATTCGAGGACATTTTCCTAAAAACACAGGCAAAGGACATAAACAGCAAAGCAAGAAGACAGCTTGATGTGGCCATTTTATCCAGGGGGACATTTTGGTGAGCCCTATGGACACAGCTGCCATGATGCCAACAGTGTGACAGCTGTCCCCTTCAAAATGCGTTAGCCCCAGCTCTTCCTCTCCCCCTAACCTCCAGTCCAAAGAACTTGCACTTTCTACTTTACTCCTTTCTGCATTAATTTTCTTTTACAAATATGTTACTTGTCATCAGAAAAAATAAAGAAATAAATAAACTGTTAGAGTGTTAGCCCCTTAAAGGGGAGCAAGAATCACCTTTCTAAAAGAAAGTTTATGTTAAATATAATATTTGCATATGTGAATCCTGAGAGAAAAGTTAACAGTTTAGTTGAGTTATTTCCTCTGTAGTCTGGAGCTAAAAATAGGGAATCTTATTCTGTCCTAAATCTTTTCCTTCCTCCACCCAGTGTCTGTCTGGATCGAATTCATTCATTCACTCAGTAGGCACTCACTCAGCCAGGCATGGTGCTAGGCCTCAGGACCTCGCTGTGAACCAGAAACTGTCCCTATCCCCATGGTGCAGGCATTCTGCTTGGGAGTTGGAGGAGGAACAGGTAAAAAATAATTAAATATTCAGGTTAACGATATATTGTCAGGTTTGAGGATTGAGGAAAGGGCACAGAGAGTGGCAAGGGCTGCTGTTTTAGATACAGTGGCCAGGAGGCCTCCGATGAGGTGACCTTTGAGGAGAGACATGCAGGAGATGAGGGGACAGTGAAGAGGATTTCTAAGAACACTCGAGGCAGACAGAACAGCGACAGCCAAGGCCCTGAAGCGGGTAGGGGCCTGGTGTGTGTGAGGAACCTCAGGATTGCCATCATGGCTGGAGCAGAGACATGAAGCAAGAAAGCCATGGAGATGAGGGCAGGGAGATCCCGGAGTGGGGAGATCAGATGGGGCTCTGTGTATCATGCAAAGGACTTTGCATTCTGTTCCAAGAGCTGGGAAGGTTGACATAATTAGGAAAAAAGCCCAGAAAAGCAGAGGTATCCATTTTTCATGGTAAAGATGATAATTTCAATTAAAACACGATTCCTGGATATATGTAATTTGTAGGCCAAATGGTGCCCAATCCCTACCTCCCTCACCCCCTCACTTCCCTATCCCTAAAACCTGTACCTCAACTCCCGTTTGTAAGTGATGGGAGTTAGGAATAGAGAAATCTCCCGGTTGGGTTTTCTGAGCAAAGAGGTAACATAGCAGCTCTGTTATTTCTTTCACGTCTCCAAGGGAACCATGACTCACCCTTAGCTATCCCCCGGGAATGTGGCCCTCAGAGTGTTCTTTTACTGATTCGTGATTTTGTTATGTACACCTGGAGTGATGGACCATACCATACCAGCTTGTCAGGGTTGCTTTGTGCAAAGATCGATGACGTGTGTGAACCCAGATCCATGCTTGGGGTCCTGAGTTTCAGGTGCCATGGCCAGTTGCTAGCAGGTTGTATGTGTGTGACCAGCCCCTATGTGAGTCTCTCAGACCCTGAAACTCCAAACAGGCTTCCCTGGGCAGAGACATTCTGTCCATGCTCTGTGGCTTGCTGCTCGAGAGGGATAGATCACATCCTGTGTGGCTTCTTCTCAAATGAAGAAGGACATTGGAAGCCTGTGCTGGGCTTCTCTGGACCCCCCGATGTATGTGTATGTATATTAAAGAGAGACTAGGGTCTCACTCTGTTGGCCAGGCTGGTCTTGAACTGCTAGCCTCAAGAAATCCTCCCACTTTGGCCTCCCAAAGTGCTGGGATTACAGGCATGAGTCACCATGCCTGATGTATATATTTTTCCAGCTCCCTTCTTTTCTGTATCATTTGCTATTACTACCTCTTAGCTATTAGTATAAACTGATCTTGAGTTGTGTAAATCTTTCTGGTGATTCACTGTGATGGGATGATTGTGTCCTCTCAAAATTCCTATGTTGGAGTCCTGACCCATGGTACCTCAGAAAGTGACTGTATTTGAAGATAGGTCTTTAAAGAGGTCATTGTAAATTAATTAATAAGGTCATTAGGGTGGACTCTAATCCGATATGACTGGTATCCTTATAAGAAAAGGAAATTAGCACACAGACACACAATCAGAGGGAGAAGACAGCCAGTCATCTACAAGCCGAGGAGACAGACCTCAGAAGAAACCAACCCTGCCTGCACCTTGATCTTGGACTTCTAGTCGCCAGAACTGTGAGAAAACAAATCTCATGTTTAAGCCAGAACCTAGCACGTGGTACTTGTTAAGGCATCCCTAGAAAACTAATACACTCACTGAATGAGGCAGGTAGCTGTTTCTTTTATTTTTTGAGACAGAGTCTCACTTTGTCTCCAAGGCCAGAGTGCAGTGGAGCGATCACAGCTCACTGCAGCCCCTGCCTTCCAGGCTCAAGCCATCCTCCCACCTCAGCTTCTCAAGTAGCTGGGACTACAGGCATGCACCACCACGCCCAGCTAATTTTTGTTTTTTTTTTTTTTTTTTTTGTAGAGACGGGGTTCACCGTGTTGCCTAGGCTGGTCTCAAACCCCTGAGCTCAAGCAATCTGCCCTCCTTGGCCTCCCAAAGTGTTGGGATTACAGGCGTGAGCCACTGTGCCTGGATATGGTAACTTTTTCATATGCTATTTGCTTGATGATTATTTTTCTGTTTCTGATATAATGCTTTTTATTACAGAGTTATCTGTTTGTTTTTATTTTTTAATGTTTGAATTTTAAAAATTAGTATAATTTTCATAATTGAAAAATTATATTTGAATAATTGAAATATATTTGTATAACCTTAAATTTAAAAACTATGATAGCGTATACAGTGAAATTTTCCTCTCATCCCTTTTTTCCATTTAACCAGTGCACTTCCCAACAGCCAACAGATAATTTTAGTTTCCTCACTCCCTGAGCTATTTTATGTATATGCAAGTAGATATGTACATACATATTTCTGCCTTGTAACACAAATAGTAGCATACTATACAACTGCTCTGCTTCTTCCTTTTTTTAGCTAAGAATATTAAAAGAGTGAAAAAGATGTACGCTAACAAAAATCAAAAGAAAACTAGAGTGACATTATAAGAACTGATGATGTAGATTTCAGAGCAATGATTACTGCTAGGAAAAAAAGGGTCATTTTACATTGATCAAAGAGGTCAACTCATCAGGAAGACATAATAATCCTAAACACTTATGTACTTAACAGAGCATCAAAATACATGAAGCATAAATGAAAGAACCGTGGGAGAAAGTAGACAAATTAATGACTGTAGTTGAAGATTTCAGTATCCCTCTATGAAAAACAGGGTAGTACAAGTACACAGAAAATTGGTAAAGATATATGACTTGAACAACATTATCAACCAAATTGACCTCATTTACATTTGTGGAATGTTCCAACTAAGAACGTCAGAAAACATACTCTTTTCAAGTGCACATGGAACATTTACCAAGATAGACAATATTTTGGGTCACTGCAAGTCTCAACACATTGAAAGGATTCAGATCATATAAAGTATGCTCCATGACCATGATGGAATTGAATTAGAAACCAATAATGTATCTCTGGAAAATACACAAATATTTGGAAATTAATATGCCTTCTAAAAAATTTATGCATCAAGAAGAAATCAAAAGGGATATTTGAAAGTACTATGAACTGATGGCCAGGCACGGTGGCTCACGCCTGTAATCCCAGCACTTTGGGAGGCCGAGAAAGATAGATGAAGTCAGGGGTTCAAGACCAGCCTGGGCAACATGGCAGAACCCCGTCTCTACTAAAAATACAAAAAATTAGCCGGGCGTGGTGGTGGGCGCCTGTAATCCCAGCTACTCAGGAGGCTGAGGCATGAGAATCGCTTGAAGCTGGGAGGCGGAGGTTGCAGTGAGCCAAGATCACGCCACTGCACTCCAGCCTGGGCAACAAGAGTGAAACTCCGACAAAGAAAGAAAGAAAAGAAAGAGAGAGAGAAGGAAGGAAGGAAGGAGGGAGGGAGGGAGGGAAGGAGGGAAGGAAGGAAGGAAAGAAGGAAGGAGGGAGGGAGGGAAGGAAGGAAGGAAAGAAGGAAGGAGGGAGGGAGGGAAACAAAAGAAAAAGAAAGAGAAAAAGGGAGGAAAGAAAGAAAAAGAAAGAAAGAAAAGAAAGAAACTAACTCAACATTTAGTAACCATAGTAGTAATAACTGATTTGGGCAAGAGTCATCAATGGGTGAAAGCTTGATGAGGAATAGGATACTTATATACCCCCAAACAAAGCCACAAATTATTAATAACAAAGGGGAAAGTAGTAATTTTACAATGGCAAGACACCACTATAAACGGATAATGAAAGAACATCAACAATAATGGGAAAAAAATGATGCAATTTACCTCCTGCTATGCTGCTCTGAGAACAAACATAATTTCTGTGGTAGTCCTCCAAAAATGCATAACCTGAGTCTGTTCGTGGGGAGGCATCAGATAAACCCAAATTGAGGGACATTGTACAAAACAACTGGCCTATATGCATCAAAAATGCCAATGTCACAAAGTCTGGGGAACTCTCCCCAGTTCAGGAGACAATTAAATGTAATGTGTGATCCTGGACTGTGAAAAAAGTAACTATAAAGGATGGTATTGAAACAGTTGTCAAGATTGGAGTATAGTAGTAACAAATCAAGGCTAAATTTTCTTATTGTACTGTCATGTGTAAAAGAATGTCTTTGTTAGAAAATACACACTGAAATATCCACAGGTGAAGGAGAACAATAGCTCCAATTTACAAATGCTTCTGAAAAAATATATATATACACACACATACAGAGTGAGAAGGCAAGTGATAAAGCAAGTGGGGCAAGTTTTTTTAAACTGGTGAATCTGGGTAAAGGATATTCAGGAATTATTTGTACTATTGTTGCAACATTTCTGTAAGTTTGAAATTTAAAGTTTAAAAAGAAAGAGAGGCCGGACGCAGTGGCTCACGCCTGTAATCCCAGCACTTTGGGAGGCCGAGGCGGGCGGATCACGAGGTCAGGAGATCGAGACCATCCTGGCTAACACGGTGAAACCCCGTCTCTACTAAAAATACAAAAAATTAGCCGGGCGTGGTGGCGGGCGCCTGTAGTCTCAGCTACTCGGGAGGCTGAAGCAGGAGAATGGCATGAACCCGGGAGGCGGAGCTTGCAGTGAGCCGAGATCGTGTCACTGCACTCCAGCCTGGGCAACAGAGTGAGACTCCATCTCAAAAAAAAAAAAAAAAAAAAGAAGGAGACAGAAGGCATAAACAATATTAAAAATAAAACAGAACATTACTATAGACGTAGTAGAGATTTTAAAGATCATGAAGAAAATACTAGAAATAAGTCTTTATGTTTTATTTTATTTTATTTATTATTATTATTTTTTGAGATGGAGTCTCATTCTGTAGCCCAGGATGGAGTGCAATGGCACGATCTCTGCTCACTACAACCTCTGCCTCCCAGGCTCAAGCTATTCTCCTGCCTCAGCCTCCCAAGTAGCTGAGATTACAGAAAAGCGCCACCACGCCCAACTAATTTTTGTATTTTTAGTAGAGATGGGGTTTCACCATGTTGGCCAGGCTTATCTTGAACTCCTGACTTCAGGTGATCCACCTGCCTTGGCCTCCCAAAGTGCTGGGATTACAGGCGTAAGACACCGCGCCCAGCCCTTTATCTTTTAGATATATATACTGAGATACTTATCATAAAATGGTGGGATATCTGGGATTCCCTTGAAGATAATCCAGGGCGCCAGGCATGGTGGCTCACACCTGTAATCCCAGCACTTTGGGAGGCCAAGGCCGGAGGATCACTTCAGCTCAGGAGTTCAAGATCAGCCTGGGCAACATGGGGAAACCCTGTCTCTATTAAAAATACAAAAAGTAGCTAGGTGCGGTGGTAGCACATGCCTGTAGTTCCAGCTACTTGGGAGGCTGAGTTGGGAGGATCACTTAAGCCTAGGAGGTAGAGATCAGCTTCAGCAACATGGCAAAACCCCATCTCTACAAAATATACAAAAATTAGCTGGACTTGGTGGTGCACACCTATAGTCCTAGCTACTTGGGAGGCTGAGGTGGGAGGATTACTTGAGCCCAGGAGGTAGAGGTTTCAGTGAACCGAGATCGTGTGACTGCACTCCATCCTGGATGACAGAGTGAGACCCTGTCTCAAAAAAAAAAAAAAAAAACTGCACTCTTTTATGTATTTTTGTACTTTTGAAATGTTCTATAATATTTTTGAAATGTTCTATAATAAGAGAATATTGTGAAGACTTTATAGAAATACATTTGAGAACCTAAATAGAGTAAATTACTAGAATCAAACTAAGGAAAAAATGGAAAATCTGAAAAAAATGCAATAATCATTAAAGAGATTGAATTGTCATTTGAAAGTCTGTCCTCAGAAAAGACCTCCTTCCTCTACTGTGGTCAGTATCTTTGGCATACATGAGATAAAATGTATGGTCCAGTCCAGCCTCTAAGCCTGTGCAATTCATTCAGTCATTCAGCAAATATCTATTGAATACTACGTATGGGCCAGGCACTCTTCTGGCTACCGGGGATACATAAGTGAACAACAACAACAACAACAACAAAGGAAAAATGTCTCTAATTTTGTGGCACTTAATATACAACAAATAATAATGAATAAGTGATATATAGTATGTTAGGAGGAGAACATTACTATGGAAAAATAGAGGAGGATAAAGGAGACTGAGAGGCAGAAGAATGGGCCAGTTTGTAATTTGAAAGGCAAGGTTGTAGGCAAGGTTCAGATTGGAACAGTGAAACACGATTTCCCACAGAAATGAACAGGTCTCCTTGGAGAGATGGCTAATTCAAGGTCTGGGTCAAGAAGTGTACAGGAAGAGCCTGGAACATTTTGTTGCACCAAAAAGATAAAACAGAACAAAACAAAACTCGGTTAATTAGCTACTGTTGGAAGATGCTAGCAAGCCAGTTCTTTAGTGATTTTTAAAAGACAGATAATTATAAGGAAACTTTTTAATAAACAAGCATTTATACTGTTTTCGACACAAACTACCACTGACTACTCAAATAATACATGAGGGGATATTTCTTTTTATGGAAGTATTCTGGCTAATAAGAAGAATAGAATTAATCACCAGTGGCTGCCAGCACCACAAAAAGAGATACAACTAGATCTTATGTGTTTTACAATTTTTTTATATTTGGGGGGCTGGTCTCTTATATGTCTCTTTTGGAGAAACAGCCCACCACCTGGATTCATCTCCTAGGGCTTCCATAACAAAGTACCATAAAATGAGTGTCTTAAAACAACACATGGCCGGGCACAGTGGCTCATGCCTATAATCCCAGCACTTTGGGAGGCCGAGGCGGGCAGATCACTTGAGGTTAGGAGTTTGAGACCAGCCTGGCCAACAAGGTGAAACCCCGTCTCTACTAAAAATACAAAAATTAGCCGGACGTGGTGGCAGGCACCTGTAATCCCAGCTACTCAGGAGGCTGAGGCAGGACAATCGCTTGAACCTGGGAGGCTGAGGTTGCAGTGAGGTGAGATCTCGCCATTGCACTCCGGCCTTGGCAACAGAGCGAGACTCCATCTCAAAAACAAACAAACAACAACAACAACAAAACACTCACGTTTATTCTCTCAAAGTTCTGGAGGCTAAAACTCTGAAATCAAGGTGTCAATAGAGCTGTGCTCCCTCCGAAGGCTTTAGGGGAGGATCCTTCCTTGCTTCCTCCTAGATTCTGGTGGTTTCTGGCAAGCTTTGATATTATTTGGCTTATGACTGCATAATTACAACCTCTACCTCCATATTCATGTGGCCATCTTCCCTCTATGGGTGTCTGTGTCCAAATTTCCCTCTTATGGACACCAGTCATATTGGATTAGGCTTCCCCTAATCCAGTATGACCTCATCTTAACTTGATTACATCTACAAAGGCCCTATTTCCAAATAAGGTCACATTCACAGATTCCAGGTAGACATGAAATTTGGGTAACACTATTTAACCCAGTATACCACCTATGAAGTATTCTTTTTATTTTTCTCCTCAGCTTTTATTTTAAGTTCTGGGGTACATGTGCAAGATGTGCAGTTTTGTTACATAGGTAAAGTGTGCCATGGTGGTTTGCTGCACAGATCAACCCATAACCTAGGTATTAAGCCCAGCATCCTTTAGCTATTTTTTTCTGATGCTCTCCCACCACCCGCCCCACCCCCGACAGGCCCCAGTGTGTGTTGTTCCCCTCCCTGTGTCCATGTGTTCTCATTGTTCAGCTCCCACCTATAAGTGAGAACATGCAGTGTTTGGTTTTCTGTTCCTGCATTCGTTTGCTGAGGATAACAGCTTCCAGCTCCATCTATGTCCCTGCAAAGGACATGATCTTCTTCTTCTTTTTTATGGCTGCATAGTATTCTGAAGTATTCTTGACAAAAAGAAAAAATCAACCTGAATCTATTCAAGCCTCTAGAGTCAACTAAAAATTTACAGGAAATACAGGACACTGAGTAACGTGTTAAATGACATCACAGGGATGCAATTAGCCGACTCCAGACTATGGGAAACTCTACAGGACAAACTACCTGGTATCTTCAACAAATAAATTGCAGGGAATAAAGACATGATGGAGGAACCTAGACTAAAAGAGACTTAAAGATGAACCAGTAGCTATGTTTGGACCTCATTTGGATCCCAATTCAAACAAACTTTAAAATACACACCCATTTATGACACTTATGAGACAATTGGAGATTTGAACACTGACTTGAATATCCATTGATATTAAGGAATTATTATTTTTGAAAATGTGGAATAATATTAAGGCTATGGTTTTTTTTAGAGAGTCCTTATCTTTTAGAAACATATACTAAATTTGCAGATAAAAATGACTTGATATTGGGGATTTGTTTCAAAATAATATGGGAGTTGGGGGATGTGGGTGCAGATATGGCTGTGACAAGATGGTTCATGGGCTGATAATTGTTGAAGCTGGGTGATGGGTACATGTGGGAGTTCATGATACTATATTTTTATGTGTTTCAATCTTTCCATAATAAAATTTTTTTTTAGAAAAAAGAAAGGAAAGAAGGAAAGAAAGAAAGAAAGAAAAAGAAAGAAAGAAAGAAAGAAAGAAAGAAAGAAAGAAAGAAAGAAAGAAAATACGGTATCAGGATAAGCCTAAATAAGAAGGTGACATTTGCTGTGGATCGTTCAGCATGTACAGGGCCCCTGTCACCATCTGGCTTTAAAAATACTAAAAAATAAATCTTGTGTAGGGGCTGTGAGAGATTAAAGACGGCCACAAATTCTTTTTTTAACCCAATTCTCCCATGCCATTTATTTTAAAATGTATGCATTTTTATTAATTAATTTATTTATGTATTTAGTTTTAGAGACACGGTCTCGCTATGTTGCCCAGACTGGCCTTGAACTACTGGGCTCAAGTGATCCTGCCTCAGCCTTCTGAGTAGCTGTGACTACAGGTGCCCACCACTGTGACTAGCCTCTGCCACAAATGCTTTTCTAATTCTCCCCTTAAGACCTGAAGCTAATTCCCCTCCCTTTGAATTTGGCCTGGCCTTAGAGACTGGCTTGACCAATAGATGGCAGCAGAAGTGAAGTTCCAGGGCTTCTGAGGCTAAGTCATAAGAAGCCTTCTAGCTTCTGTTTGGCTCTCTTGAAATATCTCTGGATGTCCTGGGCTACCATATGAGAAGTCGGCTTACCCCAAGTCAATCATTCTGGAGGCCATTCTCCAGTAAACAGTCCCAGCTGACTCAGTCTTCAACTCAACCCCACCAAGCCTCCAGACTTGGGATGAGAGGACTTCACTAGCACTTCCCAGACTGGCCCATCCGCTGTGTGAAAAGAACAGTCACCCAGCTGAAACCTGCCTGAATTCCTAACCCATAACATCAGGAGATACAATTCAATGGTGGATGCTCTAAGCTACTAGGTTTTGAGGTAGATTTTTTGTTTTGTTTTGTTTTTCAGAGTCTCGATCTTGTCACCCATGCTGGAGTACAGTGGCGTGATCTGGGCTCACTGCAACCTCCACCTCCTAGGTTCAAGCAATTCTCCTACCTCAGCCTCCTGAGTAGCTGGGATTACAGGTGTGCGCCACCACGCCCGGCTAATTTTTGTATTTTTAGTAGAGACGGGGTTTCCCCATGTTGGCCAGGCTGGTCTTGAACTCCTGACCTCATGATCCACCCGCCTCAGCCTCCCAAAGTGCTGGGATTATAGGCATGAGCCACTGCGCCAGGCTGGTTTTGAGGTAGTTTTTAAGGCAGCAATAGGTGGCCAGAACATAGGTTTATAATATGTGACAAACTATGTTTTGTAAGCAAAGGAATAATAAACACAAAAGCCAGGATAGTGTTTCTTGGGGGAGGTAGGTGCAGGTGGTAGAGGCAGGGGCAATGAGATGTGGAAGAACACAGGTTGAACTGAAGGTATTTCCTAAGAGCCTACTTTGGAGGTTGGGTGTTGTGGTAGATTTTTTTTCTCACTGTTGCCTAGGCTGGAGTGCAGTGGGACAATCACAGCTCACTGCAGCCTTGACCTCCCAGACTCAAGCAATCCTCCCATCTCAGCCTCCTGAGTGGCTGGGACCACAAGCAGGCACCATCATGCCTGGCTAATTTTTTTCTTTTTGTATTCTTTTGTAGAGACGGGGTTTTGCTATACTGCCCAGGCTGGTCTTCAACTCCTAGGCTCAAGTGATCCTCCTGCCTTGGCCTCCCAAAGTGCTGAAATTACAGGCATGAACTACCACACCCAGCTGGTTTTTATTTTTTTATTTTCATTTTTAGAGACAGGGTCTCACTCTGTCACCCAGGCTGGAGTGCAGTGGCACAATCACAATTCACTGTAGCCTCCAACTCCTGGGCTCAAGTGATCCTCTAGCCTCAGCCTCCCTTGCAGCTGGGACTACACTCATGAGCCACCAGGCTTGGCCGAAATTTCTACTTCTGTAACAAGGAGAGCAGGCAGTGAAGTGCTATTCAGCAATGTTTTAATTAGAAAGGAAATGGGCAGGGCAGAGATACAGATAAATTGCTGTTTTACCATCTTGCCCAACACGGTTGTAATCAAGCCTACACAAGTATAAAGGTCATTAGCCAGTAATTGACTGGCCTATTTCTTCCATCTACAAGAGACTAATTTTAAATATAAAGACGCAGAAAGATTAAAAGGATGAGCTTTTTATGCTGATAGCACTCTCGCAAACCTGGTGAACATTCCTAAAAGTCACCAGACTTTCTGTAAGAAGTTTAGCAATCACCAACACCACAAAGTGACACAGTACAAGAAGGGCAAGCATTCTCTTTATGCCTGGGGAAAGTGGCGTTATGACAGGAAGTAGAGTGGCTATGGTGGGCAGACTAAGTTGATTTTCCGGAAAAAGGCTGAAACTACTAAGATTATACCGAGACATGAGAGCATTGAGCCCAATTGCTTTTCTCAGAGAATGCAAACATTTTGAACTGGAAGGAGATAAGAAGAGAAAGGGCAAAGTGATCCAGTTCTAGCGTGATCTTTTTTATTGTGAAGAAAATACAATCTTGAGGTTATGTTCACTTCATTTGGTTACAGTTGCCATTTAAAAAACATATATATATATACAGAGTCTCACTCTGTCGCCCAGGCTGGAGTGCAGGGGTGCAATCTTGGTTCACTGCAACCTCCACCTCCTGGGTTCAAGTGATTCTCCTGCCTCAGCCTCCTGAGTAGCTGGGATTACAGGCGTGTGCTACCACACCTAGCTAATTTTTGTATTTTTTGTAGAGATGGGGTTTCTCCATGTTGCCCAGAATGGTCTCAAACTCCTGGCCTCAAGTGATCCGCCCTCGGCCTCCCAAAGTGCAAGGATTACAAATTTGAGCCACCATGCCCAGCCTACAGTTGGCCTTTGGGGAGGGAATAAGCTAGAGCAATCATTAAAATTCCCCTTGTGGAGAAATTTATGCTTCGTGAAAAAAAGAAAGTAAAAGGATGGAAAAAATGTGCAAAAAGTGTAAGAAAGCTTCATGGTTATATTAATATAAGACAAAGTAACTTCAAGACAAAGAGAATTACCCAAAGAAAGATGGCCATTAGATAATAATAAAATAAATGATTCACTAGGGACATGACAATCCTAAATATGTATGCACCTAACAACAGAGCAAAACAGTTCATGAGTAAAAACTGACAGCATTATATAGAGAAATAGACATATCCACAATCGTAGTCAGATATTTTAACACCAGTCTCTCAGCAACTGATAGAACAAATAGACAAAAAATATCGGCTGGCTCACGCCTGTAATCCCAGCACTTTGGGAGACCAAGGTGGGCGAATCATGAGGTCAGGAATTCAAGACCAGCCTGGCCAACATGGTGAAACCCTGCCTGTACTAAAAATACAAAAAAATTAGCTGAGCGTAGTGGCCGGCGCCTGTAATCCCACCTACTCAGGAGGCTGAGGCAGGAGAATCGCTTGAACCCGGGAGGTGGAGGTTGCAGTGAGCCAAGATCAACCCACTGCACTCCAGCCCAGGCGACAGAGTGAGACTCTATCTCAAAATAAATAAATAAATAAATAAATAAATCTATAAGGATATAATGGAGATCTGAAATTTACTGTCAACCAACTGCATCTAATTACAGAGCAGTATACCTAACAACAGAATAGACACATTCCTTTCAAGGGCACATAGAATGGTCACCAAGATAGAGCATATTCAGGGAGATACGGTAAGTCTTAAAAATTTTTTTCATCAACTTTTATTTTAAGTTCCAGGGTACATATGCAGGATGTGCAGGCTGGTTACAGAGGTCAACATGTGCCATGGTGATTTGCTGCACAGATCTTCCCATCACCTAGGTATTAAGCCCCGCATTAGCTGTTCTTCCTGATGCGCGCCCTTCCCAGCACCCCCGACAGGCCCCAGTGTGTGTTGTTCCCCTCCCTGGGTCAGTGTGTTCTCATTGTTCAACTCCCACTCATAAGTGAAAACATGCCATGTTTGGTTTTTTGTTCCTGCATTAGTTTGCTGAGGATAACGGCTTTGAAATCTTCTAAAGTATGCTCTCTGATCACGGTGAAATTAAATCATAAATCAACAAAATAGAAAAAAATTCCCACATTGTAGTAAGTCAACTAATACTTCCATGCAACTCATGGATCAAAGGAGAAATTAAATGATAAATTAGATTTACAAATAAATAAAATGCTGTACTTATGTTGCTATTTCCTGATTTTACATTTTATTTTTTTATTTATTTTTAATTTTTAATTTTTTTTTTTTGAGACAGGGTCTCACTCTGTCACCTAGGCTGGAGTACAGTGGCATGATCTTGCCTCAGTGGAACCTCTGTCTCCCGGGTTCAAGCAATTCTCCTACCTCAGCCTCCTGAGTGGCTGGGATTACAGGTGGGCATCACCATGCCTGGCTCATCTTTGTATTTTCAGTAGAGACAGGGTTTCACCATGTTGGCCAGGCTGGTCTCAAACTCCTGACCTCAGGTGATCTGCCTGCCTTGGCCTCCCAAAGTGCTGGGATTACAAGTGTGAGCCACCACACCTGGCCTGATGTTACATTTTAAATATTACCAATTGACTGGCAAATATTGAAGATGAGGATTTAACTGTCATATAGGCACACACACATTTATCCTCTTTCCATCCTCCCAACAAAGTTTTAGCAAGTTTTGCTTAATTTACATTTGGTGTTTTCATTAAAATGACTAAATAAACATTGTTCTCTGCTGAGTGAGGTACTGTACTATGATAACATATCCTTTGTTGTACAATGTTTTGCTTTTCTTGTCTCCGCCCACCGCTTCCCTCTCTCTGTCTCACTCTCTTTCCAAATACCAATGAAGGCAATGTAAGGATATAATCATGAAGAGGGCCTTCACCACGAACCATGCTTTGCTCTGATCTTGGCCCTCTAGCATCCAGAACTGTGAAAAATAAGTTGTTTAAGCCATTATGTCTACGGCATTCTATTATACCAGCCCCAAACCACTGACACGGTGTCTTAAATCTTTATGTGTTTGAGGCCGGGCGCGGTGGCTCATGCCTGTAATCCCAGCACTTTTGGAAGCTGAGACGGAAGATCATTTGAGGTCAGGAGTTCAAGACCAGCCTGACCAACACAGTGAAACCCCGTTTCTACCAAAACCACAAAAATTAGCTGGGTATGGTGGCAGGCGCCTGTAGTCCCAGCTACCTGGAGGCAGAGGTTACAGTGAACCGAGATTGTGCCACTGCACTCCAGCCTGGGCGACAGACCGTGTCTCAAAAACAACAACAACAACAACAACAACAACAACAACAACAAAAAACATTTATGATGTGAGGTATTTGATTATCTTTGATTATGTGTTGGATATTAAATTTTTTCTTTAAAATTTTCTTATTTTTAAAAATTTCTTGTTTCCAGCAGGGCGCAGTGGCTCACGCCCCAGCACTTTGGGAGGCCGAGGTGGGTGGATCACCTGAGGTCAGGAGTTTGAGACCAGCCTGGCCAACATGGCGAAACCCCGTCTCTACTAAAAATACAAAAATTAACCAGGTGTGCTACTAAAAATATAAAAATTAGCTGGGCGTGGTAGTGGGCACCTGTAGTCCCAGCTACTCGGGAGGCTGAGGCAGGAGAATTGCTTGAACCTGGGAGGCAGAGGTTGCAGTGAGCCGAGATCACTTCACTGCACTCCAGCCTGGGTGACAGAGTGAGCCTCTGTCTGAAATTAAATAAATAAATAAATAAATAAATAAATAAATAAATAAATATTCTTGTTTCTTATTGTTTCTTATTTTTCTTTCAATAATTTTTTTTTCTTACAAACCCTTGTGTCAAAGGCTGACTCTCCATAGATCACAGTGAGAGAACTGCCCCGCTGTGGATGAAACCCTCACACAGAAGCAGGTCATCTACAAATGCTTTAGCGCCAGGTTTTGCACAAACATGCATTGCATGACGTAGACATTAGATTTTAATTTAAATAAATAGTTTGAAGCCCAGGATATTGTTGTATTCCTCCAAAGAATACTTGTACTTTTATCCTCAGGTGTCTGGGGCTACTAGCTATCTGAAATCAACTGAATTTAATTTCAGGGTATGAGATTTTTCTGGGTTACTCAGATGAATGCAGGCTACAATGCATGTGAGAGCTAGTTTACTTCCAAGTCAAATTTACTCCTAGGGTAGAGTGTTTCAGGATACCACCCCAAAGCAGGGATGGTTTCCCAGAGTCTCCATTATTTATTTATTTATTTAGAGACGGGGGTCTCCGTATATTGCCCAGGCTGGTTTCGAACTCCTGAGCTCAAGCAATCCTCCTGCCTCGGCCTCCCCAAATATCTGGACTATGGGCATGAGCCACCACTCAGCCAGAGTCTCCATTTTTGACTGACCCTGGACCCTGGCTTTTGTTCCCTATCTCTGAGCAAAAGTGATGCCCAAGATTTGGATTCATCTCTCTGGGTTCTTGCCCTCTTTGGAGCTCGATGTACTACCTTCTCACTGTCTTGTTAAGTATTTTATACTTTTGAGGATATTTGTAAATGATTTTGTCCACCTTCTCTGATATTTTTAGCAGTAGTGTTAGCCCAAATTACCTAGCCTGCGATTTACAAAAGCTGGTGTCTCTCCCTCATTTTGCATTCACCCTCCAGTAGCTTCCTGAGAAAGAGTACAATAAAAGGAATTTCTGAGACTGTGCATGTTTGAAAGTGTTTATATTCAAGCTTCACACTTAATTGTTGGTTTGGCCAGGTATAGAATTCTCTGTTGGATGTTAATTTTCCTTCAGAATATTGAAGGCATTGCTTCCTTATCTTCTGTCTGCCAACACAGTATTTCTCTGGAAAAATCCAAAGCTATTCTGATTCCTGATCCTTTGTATATAACCTATTTTTCCTTCCGGAATCTCTTAGAATATTTTCTTTTTCTTTTCTTTTCTTCTTTCTTTCTTTTTTTTTTCTTTTTTTTTTTTTTGAGATGGAGTCTTGCTCTGTCGCCCAAGCTGGAGTGCAGTGGCACGATCTCGGCTCACTGCAACCTCCGCCTTCCAGGTTCAAGCGATTCTCCTGCCTTTAGCCTCACGAGTAGCTGGAATTACAGGTGCACACCACTACGCCCAGTTAATATTTGTAGTTTTGGTCGAGACGGGGTTTTGGAATCTTATTTAAATTCTTGTTTTTGAAATGTACACAAAAGGTGACTTGATGTGGGCTTTCTTCATTCACTCTGTTGGGCACGCAGTGTTTTTATTATTTGAAAACTGGAACTTTATGTCTTTCAGCTTTGGATATTTTAATGTATCATTTCTTTGATAATATTCTCTCACTTTTTTCTTACCCCCTTTCTGGCACTCTTACATCACATCTGGAACAATCCTCTAATGTCCTTTTCCTTTTCCGGTCTGTTTTACTGTTCTTTGCCTTTTTTGTTCTGCTCTCTGAGTGGTATCTTGAACCTTTAATTTCCTAGAGCTCTTTCTTGTTCTTTAAATGCCCCTTTTTTTTCTTCTTGGTGAATAAATAAATTATCTTATGCCTCTGAGAATATTGTGGATTTCTAAGAATTGCTCTTTGTTGTTTGCATTCTTTCTTTTTCATTTGAGTTTCTTTTTTTCTATTTGTTTGTTTCAACCTTACAGGCCTTTTATTAGTGTCTTGGCCAGAGCCAGGAGTAGGGTGAGGAAAGCAGAGAGCCCAGGGTGCAAAATGTCAGGGGTCCCTCAGGCTTGGGTCCTGCAAGTGCAGGGTTGGCAATTGAGAGTGAAAGCCTCCTTACGTTTTGCACTCAGAGTGCATTGCTTACCTCACTGATGTCCTAGCCCTGGGCCCTGATCTTGGCTGTCCATACTTAGGGTTGAGATATCCATAAGATGACTGGAAGTTCTGTGGCATGAATGGGGCCTGTCCGCCGGCTTCACTCTAAAATGATTGGACCATGCTGGGCGCGGTGGCTCACGCCTGTAATCCCAGCACTTTGGGAGACCGAGGTGAGTGGATTGCTTGAGCTCAGGAGTTCCATACCAGCCTGGGCAACGTAATGAGACCTCATCTCTACAAAAAACACAAAAATTAGCCTTGCATGGTGGCGCGTGCCTGTAGTCCCAGCTACTCAGGAAGCTGGGAGGGGAGGATCGCCTGAGCCCAGGAGTTTGAGGCTGCAGTGACCCCAGATTGCACCACTGCACTCTAGCCTGGGTGACAGAAGGGGACCCTGTCTCAAAAATAAAATAAAATAAAAATAAAATAAAATAATTGGACCAGAACACAGACATTTAATTATGGCATCTCCAAATGTAGACTATCTTAGTTTGGGTTCCTTTCAAAGCAGAGGCTGAGAAGAGGATTTGAGAACAGGTGGTTTATCTGGGAGTTGGTCCTGGGAAATTGGGGAGAGGGAGCCAAGAGAGTGAGACGGGGAAAGAGGAAAAGCCAGTAAAAAGGTGCATTATGAATGAGGTCATCCCTGTAGGAAACAGGAGGCTTCCTTGGAAACATCCACAAGGCTTTCAGAATTGTCCACTGAAGAACAGGAAGCCAGAGCCTTTAAACCAAAGCCCCCACCCCCATCATGGAGGCTTCTCCCTGGGATGAAGGGAGAATGGTTTAGTCTGCTGTTAAAAGTCAGCCAGTTAAGAGAAGGCCTTGAAACTGAAAGCAGAAAGAGACTTAATGCTCCCTCAAGGGCAAAAGCTGTGCTGCCTGCATGAGGTCAGGCTGATCTTGTAGAAGACAGTGCACTTCAGCAGCTGAAATCGGTGGGGCTCAAGGGGAAGGGACAAGAGGTACTAGAGACATCTGCTACGGAGAGTAAAAGCCAGCCTACTCCTCAGGGCAATAAGGTGGTTTCCAGGGAGCTCAATGGGGAAGGGCAGTAGGGGTGGGGATGGTGGGGTTGTCATGCGTTTAGACTTTTACTAATTGTCCCAGTTTTCATTTGACACGTCATTCCCATCCTCAGCTGTGTTAACTGTGACTAGGATCGGGTGTTCTAGAATTCATACTAGTCCCACCCACTCTGCATATTGATGGCCTTCTCAGCCCACTTGGGCCAAGATTTGGCCATGCCAGGCTGCCCTCCACATGTACGCCCGCCCTCTGAACCCTGCTTGGGCTCTGAAACAATGCTCCAGGCCACCCCATGGCATGGATACCCTATATGCCCCACCCACACTCTGACACCCTATGCCAGGCTGCCCCCGACCACATGGGTGAGCTACTGACACCTCAGGATCTGACATCAAACACTAGCCCACCCTCCTTCCCCGGTTTGAGCTCTGACACCCCAGGCCAGGCTACCCATTGGCAGTAGTGTCCTCAGCTGGCTTGGCCTTTGACAGCCACACTGAGCCCCACCCCTGACATGGCTGGCCTCACCTCGCTCACCATGCCGACCCCCAGTGCGTGCCTTTCCCCCCCCCACACACCCTTTTTTTTGAGACGGAGTTTCACTCTTGTCACCCAGGCTGGAGTGCAGTGGCGCAATCTCGGCTCACTGCAACCTCCACCTCTCAGATTCAAGTGATTCTCCTGCCTTAGCCTCCAGAGTAGCTGGGATTACAGGCATGCACCACAACGCCCAGCTAATTTTTGTATTTTTAGTAGAGACGGGGTTTTGCTATGTTGGCCAGGCTGGTCTCAAACTCCTGACCTCATCAGGTGATCCACCTGCCTCAGAGTGCTGGGATTACAGGCATGAGCCATTGCTCCCGGCCGCCTTCTCCTTTTATCTCAGGTTTGGAAACCTGCAGGAGGCCACCCCACACCCCTGGCAAACACCCTCCTTACTCCACTTGGGCTCTGGCTTTGCATGCCGAGCGGCCCCTGTGTAGATGCCCTCATGACCCGGCTCATGTCTGACACTGTCTTGCCAGGCTGCCTCTTCAGGGAGATGCTGACTCCCTAGCTCCGCCTCTGACTCTCCAGGACAAGCTGGTCCCCACGTGGACATCCTACTGGCTGCACTTGGACTCTGAGTCCCTCTGCCTGGCTGCCTCCGGCATGGATGTCTTCCTCACTCTGCTTGGGTTCTAGACCTCACATCAGGCTGCCCCTCCACACGGATGCCCTCTCCTCCCTGCTCAGACTCAGATAGTCCCCAGCAGACCATCCTGTGTGGATGCCCTATACACCCTGCTTGCAGACACCATTCTCGACCTTCTAGGGTCCTGTTTTTTTGAGATAGGATCTCGCTCTGTCGCCCAGGCTGGAGTGGAGTGGTGCCATCAAGGCTCACTGCAACGACCTTCCTGGCTCAAATGATCCTCCTACCTCAGCCTCCCAAGTAGCTGGGACCACAGGTGCAAGCCATCATGCCCGGCTTATTTATTTATTTTTGTTTAATTTATTTATATTTGTTTGCAGAGACGAGGTCTCATTATGTTGCCCAGGCTGACCTTCTAGGTTCTAACACCTGTGCCAGGCTAGCCCCATGCGTGGACGCCCTCCTCAGGCTCTGTATGCCACACTGGGTGGCCCCTCCACACGGATGATCTCTTCACCCTTCCTGGGCTCTTACTCCCTGCTCCAGGTCATCCCCCTGTAAGGCCATCATCTTCAACCCACTCAAGCACAGACTCCCGTGATGAGCAGACTCTCCCGACCCCCATGCACTTCAACTCCCTCCTCTTGGTTTTGTTTTGTTTGTTTGTTTGTTTGTTTTTTAGATGGAGTCTCACTCTGTTGCCCAGGCAGGAGTGCAGTGGCACGATCTCAGCTCACTGCAACCTCTGCCTCCCAGGTTCAAGCAATTCCCTTGCCTCAGCCTCCTGAGTAGCTGGGATTACAGGTGCCTGCCACCACACTCAGCTAATTTTTATATTTTTAGTAGAGATGGGGTTTCCCCATGTTGCCCAGGCTGGTCTTGAACGCCTGACCTAAGCAATCTGCCACCTTGGCCTCTCAAAGTGCTGGGATTACAGGCGTGAGCCACTGTGTCCAGCCATTTATTATTTTTATATAAGTATTTTAAAAATATTTAATATTTTAATTTAAATATTTAATTTCTTAAATTAATTATTTAAATTAATTGACCCTTCCAACATATATTTATTTTTCCCCATTTCTTCTTACTGTGGTTATATTTATATGGCATACAACTGACCATTTTAACCATTTTTAAGTATACAGTTCCCTGACATTAAGCGCATTAACATTATTGTGCAACCAGCACCACCATCCATCTCCAGAACCTTCCCATCATCCCAAATTAAAATTCTATACATATTAAACACTAACTCTATTCTCCCTCCTACCCCAGCCCCTGGCAAGAACCACTCTACTTTCTGTCTCTATGAGTTGTGCTACTCATATGGGGACATAACTCTTATAAGTTGAATCATGCAATATTTGTCCTTTTGGTTCTGGATTATTTTACTTAGCATAATGTCCTCAAGGTTCATCCACCTTGTAGCATGTCTCAGTTTCCTTCCTTTCCAAGGCTGAATAATATTCCATTGTATGGATATTTGGTTCATCCATTCACCCATCAATGGACATTTGGTTTGCTTCCACCTTTTGGCTAATGGGAATCGTGCTGCTATGAACACCGGCATACAAACATCTGTTATAGAGCTTAATATCGCATCAGATTTATGCTACAACAAATGATAAATCCACATTGGCAAAATGTCATCAAAATGTATACATTAAATATGTGCAATTTTGTATATCAATTATACCTCAATAAAGCTGAAAAAATTAATACGGGCAAGAGGGAGTGTTCTGCTTATCAATTGTGACATAACAAACCACACCCAAACTTAGTTTGTTAAAACAACAATGATCATTTCTTTTGCTCACAAATCGGCAGTTTGGGAGGGGTGACTTGCGATATCCGGGATCTTAACTGGAATGACCTTCACCACTGAGGGCTGAAACAGTTAGGGGCTGCCCAGCAGCTCCTTCTCTCCAAATCGTAGTCTCAGGACCTCTCCATGCCATTGCTTCATGTGGTTTCTCCAGCATGATGCCCGTTGAGTAGGTGGATGCCCACGTGGAAGCTCAAGGCTCCAAGAAGCCAGTGGAAGCTACTAGGCCACTTTGGCCACATTGGGCAGCGAGTCACTGAAGCCAGCCTAAATTTAAGAGGAGGGGATGTAGACCCCATGTCTCTATGGGAGGAATGTCAAAGAATTTGTGGCCATCTTTAATCCACCGGAGGGAGGTCTGTTTGTCTTGCAGGTGCTCCACTCTAAAGAATATGAGTATCTCAGGCAAACAGAGCTGCCCAGGTTGAGTGCCAGTAAAACTGCCTTTGCAAAATTATAACTGAGGAAATTATGACAGTGAAAGAAATCAGACCTAACCAACTGCATCTTGCTTCTAACCTTTAAGCTGTCCTTGTTCATTCCTAGGCATAGGCCAAACTAACTTTGGGAAGGAATTCAGTTCATGGTTTGACTCTGAAACAAAATTGATAATATCCCTTTCCCAAAAAGACCCCTTCTTGCCTGGAGACCAGTCTGCCTTTGCAAGACTAACAAATTAGCTACAAGATTAGAAATTACATTTGGGGGTCATGCAGCCTCTGGCTCCAAGAGTCTGAACCTCCCCAAATTGGTCCTGGGGATAACGTCACTATTGTAAAACCTAAGATGAGTGCTTGAGCTATTTTGCAGACCCTGCACTCAATGGATCAGCTGGCACCACCCAGACCAGTAATCTGGCTCAACCAGTTCTGCCATCACACCCAGGAACAGAAGACAGCAAGAAAAACACACCTCGACCCCCTATGATTCTATCTTCAACCTGACCAATCAGCACTCCCCACTTCCCAAGACCCTACCTGCCGAATTATCTTTAAAAACTCTGATCCTTGGCTGGGCATGGTGGCTCACGCCTGTAATCCCAGCAATTTGGGAAGCTGAGGCAGGCAGATCACCTGAGGTTAGGAGTTTGAGACCAGCCTGGTCAACATGGTGAAACCTCATCTCTACCAAAAATGTAAAAATTAGCTGGGCATGGTGGCAGGCGCCTGTAATCCCAGCTACTCAGAAGGTTGAGGCAGGAGAACTGCTTGAACCGGGAGGCGGAGGTTGCAGTGCCTGGGTGACAGAATGAGACTCCATCTCAAAAAACAAACAAATAAACAAAAACTCTGATCCCCGAGTGCTTGGGGAGACTGATTTGGGTAATAATAAAACTCCGGTCTCCCGCACAGCAGGCTCTGCGGGAATTGCTTTTTCTTCATTGCAATTCCTCTGTCTTGATAAATCGGCTCTGTCTAGGCAACGGGCATGGTGAACCCATTGGGTGGTTACACTAGGAGCAGGAGTAGGATGAAGCCACAACTCTGGGGAGACAGAGGTAGAAGAGGAAGATGGAAGGGTGATAGGATGAGGGTGTTTTCTCTTTTGGTTTCCCCTGTGAGGTAGACTTTCACAAACTAAAGCCACTCTGAAAAGAACCATGAAGCAACCCTTTGCTTCATCTGCTAGACCTGAGGTTTGTTCATGTTTGTCTTTGAATTCTTTCTGGTCCTGGACCAGGCCCGTGTGCCTTCCCAGTCCTGGAGGTGCATAACGGTGCTATTTTGCATACCCATGGTGTGAAATAAATGGAGATAATACCTGTGTCTTGTGACAGGCTGGACTGTGGCTTTAATGCTTCATGTGCCAGAGAGTGTGTGGGAGCCTGTTGCAGTTGAGTAGACAAGACTTTCTGGAGTTCTCTAAGGAATATGTTCAGTTCCAAGTGACAGAGCATGGAATTGCAACATAATACTGTTTTTTAAAAAATGGGTTTTTTGTTGTTGTTGTTTGTTTTGTCTGTTTTTTTTAATACAGATGAGATCTTACTTTTTGGCCAGACTGGTCTCAAGCTTCTGGCCTCAAGTTGTCCTCTCACTGTGACCTCCCAAAGTGCTGGAATTATAAATTGTGAGCCATCGCA
Source organism: Pan troglodytes (assembly GCF_028858775.2). Classification (NCBI taxonomy): domain Eukaryota; kingdom Metazoa; phylum Chordata; class Mammalia; order Primates; family Hominidae; genus Pan; species Pan troglodytes. The sequence goes on from NC_072421.2 coordinate 132,007,356, forward strand.
CCCTGCCACAATGCTGATTTTTTTTTTTTTTTTTTTGAAACAGAATTTCACTCTGTGCCCAGGCTGGAGTGCACGGGCACAATGTCGGCTCACTGCAACCTCCACTTCCTGGGTTCAGGTGATTCTCCTGCCTCAGCCTCCTGAGTAGCTGAGACTATGGGCATGAGCCACCATGCCAAGCTAATTTTTGTATTTTTAGTAGAGACAGGGTTCCACCATTTTGGCCAGGCAGGTCTTGAACTCCTGACCTCAAGTGATCTGCCCATTGCAGCCTCCCAAAGTGCTGGGATTACAAGCATGAGCCATCATTCTGGGCCATAATGTGGTTTTGATTGTATAAATACTTTGTCCTATATCAGGAATCTCTTCAACTGGGCTGTGACGACAGCCCCTTTAATATCCTCTAAACAAATATGGTTACAATATATTTTATCATGGGACACTTTTGAAAGTGAAATGAGATGCTACTAATAATTATGACAATAAAGTAGGCCTAAGCCAGGACTGTCCCAGGAAAAGGATTAAGATGGCCTTATCCCCAGGCCATCTATGTGCTCAATGTCATCAGTCAACCTGGATGGAGCACCCGCTCTGCTGTGCCGGGAACAGCGCTGGGCTCCATGACAGATTTGGGGGTGAAGAAGGACCTGGTTCTTGGTGCTTCCTGCGGATTTGCAGGAGGCACACCTGTAAAAATGGACATGAGCCAGTGTCTGGATACTGGGTATGGCAGGAGGTCAGACGAGGTTCAGTATGAGTGGGGTGGTCAAGGCAGTCCTCAAAAGAAGGAGGCACGTGGAATGGGTCTTGAAAGATAAGTGGAGGCCGGGCGTGGTGGCTCATCCTTGCACTTTGGGAGGCCGAGGTGGGTGGATCACCTGAGGTCCGGAGTTTGAGACCAACCTGGCCAACATGATGAAACCCTGTCTCTACTAAAAATACAAAAAATTAGCTGGGCGTGGTGGCAGGCACCTGTAATCCCAGCTACTCGAGGGGCTGAGGCAGGAGAATCACTTGAACCTGGGAGGCGGAGGTTGCAGTGAGCTGAGATCGCGCCACTTCACTCCAGCCTAGGCAACAAGGGTGAAACTCCATCTAAAAAAAAAAAAAAAAAAAAAAGGTAGGTGGATTGGGGCAGGGAGAGGGAAGCCTTCTCTGCAGCTCACATTGTTCCTATCAGTGGCATGTGGACTCCATGTGCAGACATGTGTGGGTTCGAGGGGAGAGGAATCCAGTGCTAGGTCGGCCTCAAAGCCAAGCAGCAGTGCAGCACACGGGCAGAAGGCAAGAGAGTGGAGCAAGCCGGGAAGGCTGAACCAAAGGACCCAGCCAGGGAAGGATGGGAGGGCAGGAAGAGCTGGGCCTGGAACACTTCCTGGAAGCACTTTATTTTCCTCCCAAATTGGGTTTCCTTCCAGAGTCCTTGATTCAGTAGGCCACCTTCTTCATGAGGGTATTTCAAAAATTGAACAAATCAGAGTGCCAGCCACTCTGGCCTTTTTGTAGTCACTGCTTCTAACTTAGCCCAGCCTCAAATCTAGACATTTGTGAAAGATCATGTGATTCCTCTCCTGAAAATATTCAAAGCTCACCCCCCAGCCCTTGTTTATAGTAGTCCTCGGGCTAACATGCAAAGTCTCCCTCTTGTTTATAGCATAGTCCTTAGGCCAACATGTCAAGCCTCCCATGGTCTGGTGGGCAGCACTGTTCCAGTTGCAAGTGACAGAGACAGAGGCACAACTCAATGTGGTAGGGAAACGCCACAAGAGCAGGGTCTTTGTCTCTTTTGTTCACCGCTCTTTTTCCATTCCTAGAATAGTGCCCAGCATTTAGAAAGTACTTGATAAGTTTTGCTGAATGAATAAATGAGACTAGCTTAAACAAAAGGAACAATATGTGCTCTGGTCACTGAGGGACAGGAGTGGAGCTGACGCGAGAACCACCTGGGTTCAAGGACTCAAGCAATGTCATTAGCTCTCTCTCTGTCTCTGTCTCTCTGTCTGTCGTCTCTCTCTTTTATGTGCATGTTTTACTTTTTTATGTGCATGCTGTTCTCATTCTCTCCTGCTAATATTCCTCGGGTGAGAGACATGGCAGAGCAGGGTCGGGGAGGGCATAGCCATATACAGCTTTAGGTTTAGAAGCCACAGAAGAAAGGGAGGCTCTCTCCATTTCAGCATTGAACATAAAAAACAAAAACAAAAAAACAGGCAAGGCTGAGTATGGTGGCTCACCACTGTAATCCCAACACTTTGGGAGGCTGAGGCTGGAGGATCACTTGAGCCCAGGAGTTCAAGACTAGCCTGGGCAACATAGTGAGATCCCATCTCTAAAAAAAATTAAAAACTTAGCCAGGTGTGGTGGTGTGCCTGTCGTCCCAGCTACTCAGGAGGCTTAGGCGGGAGGATTGCTCAAGCCCAGGAGTTCGAGGCTGAAGCGACCCACATTCACACCGTCACACTCCAGCCTGAGTGACAAACTGAAACCCTGTCTCAAAAAAAAAAAAAAAAAAAAAAATCCCAGGCAAGTACTTTGAGTGGTTAGGCTGGGGTCACGTGAACTTTCTTTACCACAATCATTGTGGAAGAGAGGATGGGATACTGTGGTTTGCCTGACCTAGGTCACGTGCCTGGTGAAAGGCTCAGCAGTTTACAGAGATGGGCAGCCCTTCCAGAATCCCATGATTGCAGTGGAGGAGGGGCAGTTCAGCAAAGGAAAGAGCCAGGGAACTGTTATCAGAAGACAAGGAGTGCTGGCAGGAAAAACAAACAGCCAAATGCCTAGAGACCAGTGCACAAATACTCCCTCAGAATGAGACTGGAGTGGGAGTCCTAGGACGGCCTGGAGGGGCCTGCAACAAACTGGAAATGATTTTGTGAGGTCTCAGTTTTATCTGTTTAAATTTGTGCTTGTTTTTACAGAAAAACAATGCTGTAAATTATTTATTATGGATACCAAGCTGTGCTCTAGGAAATTGTGCCATCTATATTCTGTGGCTTTTGGCAACCCATGGGACACTGTCTTATACCCTCAAGGGCTTGCATAGCCCACGTTGAGAAGGAAGACTTGACCTTAATTTCCTCCAGATTGCCCTGTGGTGACACCACATCCATTCCTCCAGTGCTTATGTCATTACCCCCTGCCTGGAATGTCCACCCCTGTCCTCTCTGCCTCTTCTGGCCCCACCTATCTTTTTTTTTTTTTTAAAGAGATAGGGTCTTGCTTTGTTGACTAGGCTGGAGTGCAGTGGCCATTCATAGGCATAATCATGGCGCACTGCAGCCTGGAACTCCTGGGCCCAAGTGATCCTCCTCCCTCAGCCTCTGGCGTAGCTGGGCCTACAGGTGAACACTACCATGCCCAGCCCCACCCACTTTTGCAGGTGCTCATCAAGTCCCATATCCTTCATAGAGTCTTCCCAAGTCACTCCCTGTGTCCTTTAGACACAGTATATTACAATGGAAAAAGCCCTGAAGCTCAAGGTTCAAGTTGTAACATTGCCCAATTCTCTGCATGACCTCTCTGCGACTTATTTTCTCTCTCTGCAACTTGGTTTTCTCTTCTGTAAAATGAGGGGCTGGACTTGTGTAAAATGAGGGTTTGTACCCTGTTAACAAAGGGAAGCCCTCGGCACCTTCTGCACCTGCCCCTCTTCAACCCCTCTTGGCTTATTTCCAACTCTGAGAAGCAATCTCTGTACTGGCCAAATTCTAGGACATTTCACTGGTTCAGAAATTCAGCCCGGCGCAGGGGCTCACACCTGTAATCCCAATACTTTGGGAGGCTGAGTTGGGAGTATCGCTTGAGCCCAGGAGTTCAAGACTAGCCTGGGCGATATAGTGAGACCCTGTCTCTCTGTCTTTCTCTATATATACATATATAGAAAGAAATTCAGGGGCTGAAGATTTTTTTTTCACTGGTCAACGAAAGGGGCTTAAGATCAATGCTCAATTTGGAATGATTGCTCTCTCGCTCTCTCTTTCTCAGCCCTAGAGGCGAGACCTCCCATTTAGAAAGGGGTCCCTCCCACACTCTGCCCCTATTCCATACATTTTGTCCAGCAGGGACTAGAGTGAGCCCTAGGGGAAAGGAGGCCACTTAGATGGTTGCTTAGCAAAGCAGATTCTCTGTGTGGTCTGACCTGGCTCAGACGAAGGTCAAAGCCTCAGCTGATCCCTGCTCTGTACCCAGTGGCAGACAAAGTATTCGTGTGTTCAAGGTCTCTCTGGCTCAGTATCACCTTAACCTCCGCTTCTCCCCTACCCTCTCCTCTATCCACAAGTAACTAGCACAGAGGTAGGCACCCAGTAAATATGCTCTGATTGACAGAGTGTGGCAGATAAAAATGCTTATGCTCCTTAAAGAGGAGTACACACATTTAAGCATGGGGACCAGTTTGGTTGTATGATTGTATGTTCTTAAGCAGAACAAGGGCAGGGCATCAGAAAATTGGAGGAATGGTCTCCTGTATCTTTGTAAATGGATATGTGTATATATATTTGCCTCACAACTCAGCTTCTCCTTTAAGGAATATGATGGATCTATTTTGAAAGTAATGTCGGCCGGGCACGATGGCTCACGCCTGTAATCCCAGCACTTTGGGAGGCCAAAGTGGGCGGATCACGAGATCAGGAGATCGAGACCATCCTGGCTAACACAGTGAAACCCCGTCTCTACTAAAAATACAAAAAAATTAGCCAGGCAAGGTGGCGGGCGCCTGTAGTCCCAGCTACTTGGGAGGCTGAGGCAGGAGAATCGCTTGAACCTGGGAGGCAGAGCTTGCAGTGAGCTGAGATCGCACCATTGCACTCCAGCCAGGGTGACAGAGCCAGCCAGACTCCGTCTCAAAAAAAAAAAAAAAAAAAAAAGAAAGTAATGTCTAGTCATATGGACTTGCTAGAGTGCCAAATATGTCCTTGGTGGGGGAACAGTTTCCCAAAATGCTACTAAAAAGATAGGAAGGAACTTAGATCCTCCTGTAATGTGTCTCTGTCCAAATCAGTGCCACTGAGGAATGCTAAAACCTTGGTAGGTGCCCTTCAGACCACGGGCCGGGTACGTGACCAAATGGTTCCATCTCTTACCAGAACAAGGATCGCCTAAATTGGGGTGTCACGTGTTCTGCAACACCAGAGTTACTATGGAGCTCAGCTGAATTTGCGGGAAAATGCAGGGGGGGCTTTACCCGCATCTGCAAGAAGTTGGCTGAGTGGAAATAACCTAAATAAGGTGTTTTCCTGATTTGGGCATGTCTCAAACTGGCCAATGCGTCTTGAGGCCCTGGGCGAGCATCCAAGTACCACCTTCCTGAATTGCTACTAGAGGAAAAGGAGCCTGTTTCAGCTTTCTATACTTCTTTAAATGTTACTTTGATTAGACATAGATAGCAGTTTGTTTACTAATATTACTATTATAACTCTGTCGTGGTTATATTTTTTAGTTATACTTTCTCTTTTCTTTGCCAAGAGCAAATGAAAACACATTTGCACTGCAGATCCAACTGAAGTTGTACAAAGGTTTCCCAGATATGTTTGAAAAAGTATTCTAGGCCCACTGCTGGCCAAATAGGAAGCCTTCCCCCACCCTTATGTCAGGGGTTCATGCTTTAAAAAAAATACAAACTCTTTTTAAAAATAAAATGTTTTATTATTGCTATAAAAGCAATGCATTTTATTGTTTATACAAATATTACTTGGAAAATACATAAAAGTATAAAGAGAAAAACAAACATTACCTATAATTTTATACTATAATACTGTTACAAGTTTTGGTATATTTCTTCCTAGACTTTTCTCCATATGTTGATACAAAACTATGGATGCAAAATGATCCCAATACACTTATATTACATATTCAGGAACATATTGCAAAAATAATTCTGCATCTTACATTTATCACAGAAGTAAACCACAGATAGCCGCTGTTAGATTTTTTGCTTATTCCCTCCATCTTTTCATCTGTATATTGATACAAAACTATACATGCAAAATGTTCCCAATATATTTATAGTGCATATTAGGAACACATCGCAAAAACAGTTTAGTATCGTTTTTGATTGCCTATAGTGACACAAGTCAGCAATAACCACCTCTAGACTTTTGGTATACTTCCTGATAGCCTCTTTTCCCCATATTATTGATACAAAACTATGAATGCAAAATGTCCCCAATACATTTATATTACATATTAGGAACACATCGCAAAAATAGTTTAGCATCTTTCTTTGGTCACCTTTATACCACAACTCAGAGATAATCACAATAAAGTTTTTATATGTTTCCTCCTAGCCTTTTATCTGTATGTTGATACAAAACTATTCATACAGAATGCTCCCTATATACCTATATTGCAGAGATGGGAAAATATTTTGCACCTTTTTTCAATCGCTAAATGTTTTATCAGGAGCACATTCTCATGACATGAAAATTACTTTCAGAAACATTATTTTACATGAAAGCATCCTATTCTATTGTACTAGCTAGCTATGCTGTATTTTATTTGTCTAATCCTTTGTTGTTGGTCATTTAGGATGTTCCTAACTTCCATCCTTAAAATATTGAAATGAACATCTTTATGCATTTTTTTAACTGGGGCTTTCTGTTCATGTAGTTTTTATGGTTTTTCTTGACCACTTGTGTGGACTCAACATACTAAAAATGACCCTGCATCTGTAATGCTTATAGCAAAGTGTTTTCCAGTTGTTTGCTGGAGCATAAATTCTTTATTTTAGCATTCTAGCACAAGTATAAAATCATATACCTTATGTAAGTTTCAATTCATTCAACAAACATTTAAAGCAATAAAGACACAAATAAAGACATTCCCATTACACTCCTATGAAAACACAACTCATCCCCCCACCCCATCCCATAGCAACCCCTTTCTTCTTTGCTTAGGGCCCACTTTCCTCCTGATCTTTTCATTGATTCGTCTTGTAATACTTACCACATGTTTTGCTATGAAGATGAGTGGCTCCCAGACCTTTCAGTTATCAATCTGTCACAAGTGCACACTGGTATCTCGTGACATGATGATCCCCGAGATGTCTGAGATCTGTGCATCCTTGACCGATCCCAAATTTCTGTATCACCCATGACCCCTAAAGACTTTTTAGAGAATTATATTTTGACAACATAACAAGAAAACGTGGCATCACACACACACACACACAACCATGAAAAAGTAGAGAAAGAAGAAACTTCAGCTCGAATCCCACCACCCTTAAGTAACAAGTATGTCTGTTTTGCAGGTTTCCTCCAGGTTCTGCTCCTATTTTTCAATCATGGTGTCCATGTGATTTTGTGGCCCTGATTTTTTTAAGTTGATATCATAAGCATTTTCCAGGTTTCTGTATATTCTCTATCATTATTATTTGCAATGGCTGAAAAAGGTTCCATTGAGTGAGTGACTAGATTAAGTCAACCCCTATAGCTTGACACTTCATTTGTTTCCTTAAGATAATTTGATTGAATCTACAGAAAATAACAAACATGGGACAGAGGTTTAAAATGAATTTAAATCATGCTTTTTTGGTTTGTGCAGATTGACTTGTACACGGCTGGGTAACTTATAGTCACTATTTAGTAATCCTGGGGCCAATCTTGGGCCTCACCCAGGAAGTGTCCAATGTATAGGCCAAAGCTCATCATAAGACTAGCCAGTTTCACCGGGAATTTTTGTAACCAAACACATTCACCTCCATTTCCTGCTCTGGTCACTACTGCATAGTCGGTTCTGATGAACAGGTAATGACATAAGGAACACAGTATGAGGCCTGGAGGAAGAGCCCCCAGAGAGTAGCCTCAGACAAATCCTTAACCTCCAGAGGCCCCAGTTTTCTTGTCTGTAATTATTTTTTGGACTGCCTTAACTCTGTTTGTCTTTCAAGGTTGTCACAAATTAAAAAAAGAAAAAAAAAGAAAAAACAAAGTATTTGGAAAAGTATGTAAACACACGATACAAAGGCAAGATGTTGGGATACTGATGATTCTGTGGCCACGCCTTTAGAAGGTCTGGTCTTAGGGTAATAGTCTTGTCTGGATGGCAGGTGGGGGTGGACATGGGGGAACAGGTGAGGGAGCTGCCTTGGGAGACTCAGGCTTCAAAGCAACCCAGACTCTCACTGGCAGGTTGCTGCAGTGTTCTGAGCTCCCTGACTCCAGCAGTGGAGCCAAGGCCATGTTTCCAAACACCCACCAACTGCTCAGATTATAGAGCTCAGTAGTGGAAGGGGGAGTGCTCAAAGGCCCAAGCAACCACAGGAAGTGGAAGTCTTTCGGGGCTCCTCCCTCTTGGCTCAATTTACTATCCCCACAGGGGTTTTAAGCCTGGCTGAACTTGCCAAAGAGATCAGCTGTGGAGCTGGGGAGGAGGGAAAAGGTGGCAGATAGGTGAAATATTATGAAAGAGCTAGCCGATCCTTGTTTATTCACTGAGGAGTAACTAATGGGTGGGCCTGAGTGGGATGTAGGGGGGCAGGGAGATACACGTTTGCTACACTTGATGTATATATACTCTTTTTTGCTTAAGAGTCATGTAATAACTCTAAATACAAATGCATATATAAAATTCTAGGGTTATGAGATTAAGTCATACTGCAGGCCAGTGGGAGAAAAGATCTCTAAAAACATATGCCAACTTGCATATAGCCCGACTCAAGTCTTTTAACTTCTATCGATAAACTCATTGATCTTCCCCAAACATATTTTTTGAACCTAGTTTTATTTTCATCTTACACAGCCTCAGGAAAGCTGCCTATAACTCCCATCTCATAGGCTCAGGTTTTCTGCAAATGTTGCCCTGAGCTCTATAGCAGTCCAGGATTCAGGGAACGAACCCAGTCCCCCGCTGCCCCATTTGCCTTGATGAGTTGATAGGTATGGTGTTTTAAAACAATCAGCAAAACAATTTGCACTGCAGAGTCCTTAGGAGTTTTTTTTTTAATTGGACAGTTGCCCATATTAACGGAAATCAAAAGCAGCATACAGTCATTCAATGTCCCAGCACTGGAGTACAGCCCACTGTTTTCCTGTGTGGGGTTCCACTTTAGTCCTTGTCTGTGTGCATGCATACATTTTTACAGAGTTGTGACCACTGCCTTTTTCTGTGACCCTGGTTATTGACATCTAGTTTTCCAAGTAACATTGACACACATCTGTTCAAATCAGTTGAGGTTCCCATCATGACTGACTCATTTGGCGGGAAAACCAAATTTACATGCCAATTGGAACAAAGAAGTGTGGGTATGGGGGAACAGCGGGGGGGAAAGAAATGGTGGGAGAGGATTCCTTGGACTTACAGATCATAAAACATTTCCCAATAACATTTTTAAAGGATGTATAATATTACACTGAGTGATTGATTATATATTACCCTTCTATTTGGGACACTTGGGTGGTTTTCAATGCCTAGAGTTTTAAAATGCATATAAATTACAGCCTTTGAGAGATGATTGTATTTTCTTGAAACAGGAGTCTTCTGTGTCCAGGTCCCCGCCAAGAGTGTTGATGTAGTGTTCCTTTGTTGGCGGGAAAAAAAATCAGTACTGCTAACTGGAGATGCTGGATGCCTTCAAGAAAAACATTCCTGTGATTTAAATTTTTAAAAAATTATGTTCAATTCTGGTTTATCAAACAACCTGGGTATCTTGTCTCACAACTTACCGAAATGTCGAATTTTAGATTTAGAGTTAGACTAAGCTCTTCCTAGTTTAAGGGCCACGTCTGTCTAATAAACTTTATACAATGCCACGTGCACGCAGCTTCCTCACTAACAAATAACATGTGTTGGGGAAAAAATGAGAAAATAGTGGAAAGGTGCCTCCTTGGAGGTGGTAACATCGGGTCAATTAATCAGCTGAGTATAAATTGATTCACTTTATACAAGTCTCCCACGCATTATGATGCACATTTAGCAACGTTGAAAAACAATTTAAAAGAATACCTTAGGGAGTTGTTAAAGAGAATTTATAGTCTGGAACGAATTGCAATCTTCTTAATTGACACGGAAATGTTTGGCTAAAATATTGCTTTATTCACATTTTTGTCCTTGGAGGAAAATCTAGGCACACTGCAACTTGGATCGTGTAAATAAAGGTACAAGGAATGTTTTAAGTCAGAAAAGGGCACCACGCAGTCAGGGGGCTGTGTGGACGAGCTCAATTTCGATGCATCTCGGGAGACCCGGGCAAAAGGCCGCTTGGATTCCGGGAGGCAACGCCCCCAAGTCAGGATCCCTTGCTCGCCGCCCCCAACCGGTCAGGATCCCTGGCTCGCGTCCCCAACCGGTTCCTTGTCTCACCTGGGTCCTGCAGGCGTCCACTGGAGGAAGCCGGATGGCGCGGGCTTGGTCTTTCAGGAAGGCTGGCTGGCACCGGGCTTCCTTCTGGCTCCAGGGGGAACCGTACAGAACGGGGAGAAAGGGGGAAGCTGGTGAGAGGCAGAAGGGGCGTCACAAGGTGGCTCCCCCACCCCCAAGTGCAAAGGCAGGCGGATGCGGGGACCTGTTCGCCGTTTGAGCCTGGAGATTGCGGGCCTGAGGGGCCCTGCGCTGGCCGGCCGGGGCGAGGCGGGAGCAGAATGGGAACTTCTAGGCCGCCGGGTCGGGCTGGTGGGCGGCGCCCCGGGAGCCTGAGGGTCCCCGCCGGCCCGGGAGGGACCCGAGCCGCCCCCGCGCACTGCCCAGGCGCAAGGGAGTCTGGGAGAGCCAGCGTCTCGGGCCGCTGAACCCGACTCCCAGCTCTAGACTTCGGAACCCCGGCCCCACCCCAAACTGGGAAACTTCTAGGGGCCCACTCCTGGCCCCGGGAAGCCCAGTTCCAGGCAGCCCATTCAGACCAGAGGAGTTTGGGTGTCTTTTTTTTTTTTTCTTTAAGGTGACAAAAAGTGTGGGAAAGATTCTACACCTCCCTCCCCACGCCCGCCAATGGTCCTTTACCTGCCCATGTTTCAGATTAAATAATTAGCTCAAGAGATTTGCACAGAAAGCGAATTAGCCCTTTTCTAGTCAGACTGTTAAGCTCTCAGGCGGGCAACTCGGAACCCCGTTTCCTCACCGAAGGCTCAGGAGGCCAGCCCAGTGAGGGATGGAGGTGGCTTTAGAGGGCGACAGTTGTGCAGCACTCATGAGCAACAGTGCCCAGGACTTTTGAAGTCACGAAGGGCTCCTGAAATCGACAGCTCAGGTCCCGCCCCTGGGGCGACAAAGGAGTCTTGGGGGCGTGCCGCCAGGGTGGAATTGTGGTAGCAGATTTTTGGGGGAGGAGGGCGCAAAGCAGCTAGAAACGCACATCCTCATTCTGGAACTATCCCAAGGCCCCCACGCTTCTCAGCAGGCCTCGGGCTCAGATTGGGCGGGTTGGAGCCTTCCACCCCACCTTGGGTTCACCCGCCCGCAAGGCCTCGCGCCTCACCCGATCCTTCTAGAGTGCTGGAGCTCCACGGAGCCTCCCTAACCCCCCAGCAGCGGGGAAGGGAGGGCGAGGGAGTGGGGAAGAGGCCCGTTATTTTGATCTTTCCTGAATTCTTAAGTCCCTTCCATACCCAGGACATGAGCGCGTTTAGCAGGAACCGCAGAGAGGTGTGAAGACTTCTTGCAGCTGCTCACCCTTCCTCTCCCCTTACTCCTTTTCCAGTCCTCCCCACCCCCCAGCATTTCGTGGGTGGGGACTGAAGATAGGTTTTCTTCGTTGTCCTGTGGGTGGTATTCTGATTGGGAAGGGATTTTTTTCAATTGTTTACATTCTACCTGAGCAGGGAAAGGGGGTGCCAAAATGAAGCATCATTCACGTCCAGTCACATATGCAGAGACGGGGCAAACGTTTGATGCAATCTTGGGTCTCGCTGCTCCCGGGGCCGACACCGCAGGCGATGGCCTAAGACTTACCTGCTGGGTAGGCCCGAACGGCAGTCCCAGACTTACCCTGGCAGCGGAAACAATACTCCAGAGCACCGATCGCTCACTGCAGAACTGTTCCCGCTGCTAGGGCACGGCTGAGCGCGGGCACCGCGTCCCTCCTCGACTCGCACCGCCTATGCGCCCCAGCCTAGCCAGGAATACTGCCCTCCCCGGACTACAGCCCTGCTGCGTGGACAAGGGCGAGGACCCGCCGGAAACAGAGACGCGAGCCCCCGCCCACCTACCTGCTCCTGAGCCGGCCTCGCGGGGAGCGGGCACCTGGTGGCAGGAACACGCGTCCGGCAGACCCCACCTTCTACCTTCCCCACGAGGGGGTATAGCAGCGCCTCACGTTTTGAACCATTTAGAACACTTCAAAACATGAATTGCTGCTGTATCCCCTCGGAGTCAATGAAGGGGGATCGATCTGGGGGTACCTGCGGGTGAATAAAGACTGGATGACTGAAGGAAGCCCCGCCCCACCCCATGGCAAGGAATAGGGCAAAACTTATGACTAGGCCACTTCACTCCAAGTTAAGGTACTTCTTATAACTTCACCATTTGATTTCCAGGAGCTGCAGGTGGAGCCGAAAGTGTGGCTCTCAATTTTTTCCCCTAAGGATGAATCTTGGAACAACGTAGTGGTGAAAAGCAGAGCGATGGGAGATACGAATTAGTGTGGAAGAGAATCTAATTACTTCTGAAGGTAGACGAATAAGGTTAAGTAGAGGCAATTGGACATCTGGATCATTCTTGTCAGTTTCAAAGTCTTGGTGAAACTTCTTCCTGCTGCATATTACAAGTCTCATTCATTGTCCCCATTAAAAAAAACAAAAAACGAAACAAAAAAACAACCTTTATTGGAAATGGACTCAGATGACTGAAAGAAAATAACCAAAACCTCACCGGTAGCTTCAGCTGATTCTTACACTATCGTTGCGACATATACATCTATCTTTAAAAGCATTAGATGTCCTAACTCACTGCTAGTGTTTTTATTCTTAAACACCCCAGCTGAGTTATTTTTAAGAGCTCCAAACAATGACAGAGAACTTTCTGTAGATGAAATACCAGTTTACATATTAAACTGGTTACTCAAACTTATTTATAATTTATACCTATCAATGTCATCTATCAAAACATAAATCAAAAAGTTTAAATACTTGATGTCAAGTCGCTCCTTCCTGTTTCAAGCAGCTCCACAGAAACTTTCATGTCCTGAAATGGCCGGCACTGCGCATACTCCTTAATGATTAACTCATTAGATACCACTTTTTCCTTTTTAAAATGGACACATATTAGCAACAAGTCACATGCATGCCCTCTTTTTGTTTGAATACAATATTCAATTAAGCATTAAAAAAAAACCCACTCTGAAATCCTCAATCACAAACCTAAAAGTTAAAACAACAAAATCAGCACTAACTGTAATGGTTTTGAAAGTTAAATACATTTCAGCACAAGTAATAGACATTTAAATTATCCAACTGTAAGTATCTTGTTACACTTACAAATTAAGTCGGTTTTTCAAAACCAGTACAATGAATGTTAAGTGTCCTATTTATTAGTTAATAAAATGTGCAGAGTGTTTAATAAGATTAAGTATCGAATTTATAACATCCAGACTGAGATCCAGTGGTAACAAATACACTATGTCATGGTAAAAAAAAAAAAAAGTCATTAGTAACAATAACCCCATTCCCTAAATTGCGACAATCAAGTATCTCTACATTCCATCTTGTTTTGGCAATGATATTTACAAACAACTTTTACACTGACTTTGGGATTAATGGAGAAAAATGTCGTTGACTGCCCTTAAAAAGAAAAAAAAAAAAACATGTTTAGCAAATGTACAATTATCATGTAAAACTCCACAACTTTCTCCCAACATTTTGTTCCACGCAAATATACGAGCCATCATGTCAGAAGTTAAAGTCATGCCTAATTTAACATTTCCTTAGTTGACTACTTAGAAAAACAAAAGTTCATTCGAAACAGCATCGGTGTCAAAGGCGAAGGTCCCTTCCAGATTGCTCTTGGAATCAAATTCATTTATACCTTTCACCCTAACCCCTTTCATCTCTCCCAGTGATAGTACAACGAGTTACACCCCTAAAAAGCCACCTCGATCCCCTAGTTTACATATTTCCCCTTAGACTGAAATTTACTTACGAAAAGAGATTACAAAGGGGCGTCTTGTCACTTCAGGAGAGGGTCATTCACTGATACAATAGACAAAGAATCGATACTTTCGAGTTGCCATAGCCCCACCCCCTTCTGAACTGCAATGTGTTTGGCTAAATGATTTAAGAGCCAAAGAATACGCCTCTTCCTCTGTTCATACTCTACAACGTTTTGTCTTTTAATTTTGCATATGCCTTCGTCCCCCACACCCCAAACACACGATGTACCTTCTCTCGGCGCATTCTAGCCAAACTTTCACAATGTCAAATCCCTACGGGGAAAACTAAACAACCTTTAAAGTTTTAATTCGGGAGAGACAATGTGAAATTAATCACACATTTCTTTCCAAGACATAACTAACTTCTTGCAAATAAGAGGAAAAGTTCATTTACATTCTGTCAAAACCAGTCGCTCCCGACCCTAGCGAGGCTGACAGTCGGTCACTGCCCCTTACTCAGTTTTCTCTCCCCGCCCCTCCATGTTAGTTGTTGTTGTTTTTTTCCCAGTCCGTTTCCTGAGAATTTCCCGGCCGCACTCATTTGTTAAACACTTTAAATGTCAGATTTGCCCCCATCCCGCCCGCAAAACGTGCTTTACAACCCCCAAACGCCACAGCACTTTTTTCAGAATTATCACCAGATGTTTTTCTGCCTGCCGTAACCCACGTTACAGTCGGGAAAGACGCCAGCCACCAAGTCCCTTTTTAAAAAATCGCATGTCACCTCTGGCTCCACTCGAAAATGGCGCCGAAATCGAAGAACTTCTTAAATTTCATTGCAAGCTTTTTGCAAAGGTTTCTGGGATTTGCCTGCGAAGCTGTTTCGCCGCGTCCGAGAGCGAGCGAACGTGCAAGCCAGCGAGGGAGACAGGGAGGAAGGAAGGGCTGGGGAGGCGGAGAGACAGACCGAGCGAGCGACACACGGACAGCGACGGACAGCGACAGAAGCGGGGCCCGGGACTTGGGAGACGGCGAGGTTGCGGGGCGCGAGGTGCTGGGCACGGAGCTACAGGGACGGAGAGCCGAGAGCCGGGGTCGTAGCGCGGAGGGGGCGCTGGCTGCTGCCGAAGCTCGGAGAGCGGCGTGGCGGAGGCGGAGCGGAGCCGAGCGAGGGGCCAGAACGGAACGCTCCCTTGGAGGCGAGCGGCGCAGCCGGCGGAGAGGCTCCCGGAGCCGCCCTAGAAAAAGCCGGCTCGGGGGGCGTGGCCACGCGCTGTGGCGCTCCCCGCCCCCCGGTGGCCCCGCTCGGCTCCGGGGCCCGGGGGCGGAAGGGGGGAGGGGAGGAGAGGAGCTGTAGGGAAGGGGGTTGTGCAGGCGCTCGACGCCGCAGCCTTGGCCCGCTGCGGGGGAGGGCCGAGAAGGGCACTGGGCGCCCAGAGTAACCAACACCGAGACGAATAGCGAGGGCTCGGGGAGAAAAAACGGAGGATGGCAAACGGCAAAGCCAAGGGCACGAGGTAGCGCAGCGCGCACCCAGAGGCTCCTGGGACGGACACCACCCCACGCTCACGGGTCCTCTGGCGGTGTCCTTTGAGCTGCCGGGACGGCGCAAGGTGGCTGAGCGAGGCTTTTTGCTCGGTGCTTACAGGGAGTACCTGAGATGGTTTGGGAAAGGAAACAGGGGGTCTCAGACCGCTTGGGTGCAGCGCTCTCCCCATGCGTTTGAGTGCAGATCTGTCGAGACGCCCCAGCCTTCGCCACCCCACCAAGCTCTCAGGTAGAGAGGCCCCGGGACAGGGTGAGCCCCATAGTCCTTTGGTGGGCATAACACAGAGGGAGGAGCAATTGTTTACACATGTGCCCAGTACAAGAAGGGAAACTGATATTTAAGACTGAAGTGGGGAAACGGGAGGGAAAGGAGCCCTTATCCTGGATGTTAGACGCTATTAAGGACCATGCTATTTTGTATTTGTGAGAATGATATTGAAGGTAAGGAGGTCCTTATCCTTGAAGATGCATGCTGAAGTGTACAGAAGTGAAATGTCACGATGTCTGCAGTTTTCAAATGATGCAGCTAACATACGCACACATTATGAGAGAGAGAACAGAAAGGAAGCAAGTATTGCAATATGTTAACAGTTGTTGCATCCTGTTGGGGGTGGGGGGTAAACAGACGTTCGTTGTACCGTTCTTTCAACTTGCCTAAATATTTGCAAAATGCCATAATGAAAATTTTGGAAGAGTTCCCTTATAAAATAGTGCCTGAATGCTAAGAAAATGAACGCGGCTTCTTTTCCTTTCCCTGTCCCGGGTGGGACAAATCTGCGAGCAAGCAGGGCTCAAGGCCAGCGGGGTCTGGACGGGAAGAGCAATGGGTAGAGCCGGCCTGCAGCTGCCATGGCCCTGGGCAGGCCAGGAGGGGCCATCGGAGCCTCGGGGCAGATAGGCTGCCGGGCGCAAAACTATGCGGAGGAGCAGCCGAGCGCGTTGGCCCCGGGGGCGGTGCGGGGTGGGGACTTCCTGGCGGCTCTCCGCAACCCCTGGTCCGACCAGCCTTGGTGGGCTCGGCTGCACCACGGATGAGCAAAGAAACCGGCGGGCCGCGGGAACTGAGCCGCGCGCCTGCAGCCGTCGCCACGGCGGCCCGCGGCCTTCCCCCGCATTCCCCGAGGGAGGCCGTAGTTGTCGCGGCCTGCAGACAGCGCGCGGGGTAGCCCAGAACCGCGTGCGGGCGCTGGGGGAAAAAAATTAGGTGCCGAAAGAAAGCAGCAACACACGCGCGCGCGCACACACACGAAATCAGTTTACAAAAATAAAACCGCGGAATCTGCCGTGCTCGGCGCCCGAGTTTGAGCTACTTAACTCTCGCATGCATTTTACTGTGATATTTCTGTAGAGCTGATGGAAAAGAAATGTTTTTGCAAGGGCGATCTCGCAGACCCAAGGCGTTGCAAGCGTTGCGCAGCCTTTCGCTGGCGTCTGCGGCTCTTTTCCGGGGCGCGAGGAGGGAAAAGAGTAGTGTCTTTCAGGGTCTGCAAAGCTGTTTTGAAAAGTTAACCAAAAAGGTTTTAAAGAGCAAGATTTTCTTTTCAGGAAAGGTTTTTAAAACGGCTGATACTCGTCCAGTTTTGGTGGGCGCTAAAAAGTCTTAATACTAAGCTACAAGTTTCCCTGTTAAGATTTTCAAAACCCCTCGTGGACAGGGCTGAAAGTTTGCCGGGCTGTGAGACGTGACTGAACACGCTCCTAAATCCTCAGATAGATCATTTATAAAGCTCTGGTGCCCTTGGGATGAAAGGCTTCGCTGGGTTTTTAAGACTTGCCTTCGTGGGTAAATTTGCTTGGGTTGCTACACGTAAGCATTCATTTCCCCACCTAAATTAGTAAAAGGGCAGAAGATTCCAACGACGTAAGATAAAAGTTGAGTTTATGGCATGTTCTCTAAAGACAAATTGCAACAGCTTTCTTTATTAAACTCCTTTTGCTACCTCAGCAAATTGGAGAGCCAGTTGAATATTGATGAATTCTTTGAGGGTGAGTAATATTGCTACAGGCCGGAGAAAGTAAGGGAGGACAAGCTTAAGCATTTACTCAAGTGAACAACCTTCAAATGTTTTTCAACTATGATGTCTCAAGGATTTTCTTAGGACCTTTGAAGCAAACCCTGATTGTGCAAATGGCTTCTTATTTGGTAGGCCCTTCCCAACCTGACAAAACTCACAGGATATAAATTGCCCTAAGAAGTGGTGAGAAACTTACCCTAGCATTGGAAACAGGCACAGCCCACCACCTGGGGTGTTAGGGGGGCCTCCAACTGGTAGTCAGGCAACTTCTCACGGGGCAACTAGGAACCTGAAATGAAAATTGCACACCATCTATTGTTTTTTTTTGGTCCCTTCTGAAATATTGTTTCAAGGCAGCTGTTTTCAGGAAAATAGCACATATTTTCCTTTCTCTTTTTGTTCCGTGAAACGTTCGGAAATTATATTGATAAGGAATAACCATAGTCCGCCGAGGGAGCAATAGCTTTGAAGGCTCTGAAGGCACAGCTGAGAAAAATAAATTAGCTCTAGACTAGAGATATTCAGCAAGGAAGTTATGCATAACATGGTATTTGGCATAAATTTTGGAAAATGTTTTCTGGAAAGCAACTGTGAATGAATCTTGGGAAATAGATACTGGAGAATCAAGTTGCATTAAAACTTATTTTTTTGTAAATTACAAAGAAGATTTCTAGAACTTTCCATTTTTAACTACAAATGCTGTTTAAGATTGTGTTTTTAATGAAGGCCTTGAGTTAGGGAAACAAGATTTTCCTTATGTTGTAAATATCCAGAAGTCTTTAGAGAGATAAAATCAGGATAGAGTTACAAATTTAACAGAAAGAAAACAACTGGAATTGTGTTATGAAGCTTCTATTGTGTTTTTTTGTAAAGGCTTTTTTTCATGGTTCAAGCAGTGGCTAGCAGTGAGTAGTAACTGTATACTATAATATATAATGTAAGAATGCTTGTCCTACTCTCAGATTAAACAAAAAAGACAGTGTCCTTTGGTAATTTTTATTTTATTTTATGAAATTAGTTATAAAAATAGTTATTTGCAAAACTCAGAACTTTGGGAGAAAAACTCTAATCTTAACTTCTCCTACCCCCGTGATCCCATCAGGAAAAAGTAGAATGAATTAGTAAATTTTTCCTTTCTGCCAAAGAGAAGCTTAGTAAGTCATTAGTAGCTGTTGCTTTTGATTTCTAGATCTCTTTTCCCTCCTCAAAGACGCAGAATCACTGCCTTCAGTGCTGCCTAGATTTCTTCTTTAAACCAGGCTTTTTTTTTTTTCTGGGTGTGTACTATTATTGTCTTAATTATTCCTGGATTTTTGCCCATTAAATCAAAGATTGTCTCAGATGATGGCAATGATTGGAACTTTTTGCTAAGGAGGGCGAGAATGAAGGGGTGTAGGACAGTCTCAGCGTCTCTTTACACCGTGCTGGCCCTATAGTGCAACCTGTAAGTGGGCAGGACTTGCTGTCCTTTGCACAGAGCGTGAACTGACAGAGCAAAATGTAATGACAGGAGCATGGAGACCAAAAACCCATCTCTTGTAGGTGTGGTGGCCATAATGGCGGTTCAAGTATAGTACTAGGCTAGATTTAGTCACTTGCTTTCACCATAAAATTATGGTAATCAGTTTCACCTCACACTTCTAGCACTTTCCTCGAACTTCAGCTAATTACGAAAAAGAGAAAAGAAAAACCCCAATATATCAGTGTCAACCTGTCAAATGCAATCTTGTTGAGGGAAACTGAAGTGCCTTTGGAAGGCACTTCATTGATATCAAAAAAATTGAAACAAACAAACAAAAACACCAACCAAAAGTGATCAGCACCAAGGATATCCTGTAAAAAGCACAGAGCTCTGCTTTGTGATGTCTGAATGACATCGCTTTTGGGATCTTGTTATGTGAAAAGAAAACACTCCTCGGGTCAAATAATATCTTGCTGGGTAGAAAGAATAGGAGGGAACAACAAATTGAAGAGTGCTAAGGGATGCTATCCTTGTTCAAAACCAAGATGCAGCTGGAGTGTTTTCCAAAGCATGAAATACATTGTTGAAATAGCAGAGAGAAAGTGAATGTGCATATCTGAATGTTCACATGAGAGATGGTAACACGGCATCATCCAGAACTGAACTCACTCGTGGTTGCCATTCTTTCCCCTGAAGCTCCGTTTGCATTTTTAAAAATAAAACTTAAGAGATAGAGTGTCAATTCGCCGGGCATGGTGGTGGATGCCTGTAATCCCAGCTACTCGGGAGGCTGAGGCAGGAGAATCGCTTGAACCTGGGAGGTGGAGGTTGTAGTGAACCGAGATCGCACCACTGCACTCCAGCTTGGATACGACTCTGTCAAACAAACAAAAAAACAGCGATAGAGTGTCTAGGACTGATGGATAATGTCATTTCTTTTGCTTCCTGTTTCTTAAAATTATTCTTGGGCTTACGATCGGGTGGGATTTTGCAGTTCATGACCAGAGTAAGTCCCAGCCCTCCGTGTAGAAGAGGAAGTAGAAATCCAGATCCTGTTTTTAATTTTAGCATTTCTCCTAAACCCAGGGCTTGACAGCTTCTTTAGTCCAGAGTCCCCAGGAATGCCTACGCCATAGGCAGGGAAGAGTGAAAATGAGAGTAGGGTGGAGAGCAAGGGCCAGGGCAGAAGACAGAAAGAAAGAAGTGAAAGAAGAGAGAAAAAAAAAAAAAAACAAGTCCTTCTCCTCTGTCCCTACTATCTGTCCTCAAGTTCAGAGTCTCCACTTGCCACCATGATGTCATCAAGGTGTCCTTCTCAGGCCCCCCACTGATCTCTCAGTTGAGTTCTGCTCCTCTCCCAGTGGTCCACGGAGTTCTGCTGGGAAAACACAATTCTGGTCATATTAATCCTCGGCACAAAAGGCAGATGACTAAAAAGCTTAACTCCTTAATGTGGCATTCAGGGCATTCTACAATCTGGCTCCAATCTGCGCTTCTGCTTGCATCTCCTACCCTCCAGCCACACCTTCTTTATGTGTTTATGCTGGATACCCCTGTTCCTCCCATTTCCGCATCCTTCTTAGGCCCAGCTCAAATGCCACCTCTTCCTTGAAGCCTTCTCAGATGGCCTCAGAGTTGGAGTTAACTGCCTCTGTCCTGTCCTGTCACGGCACTTTAATTAACTTAGTTGTTCTGAAATTCTCTTCCTAGCAGACAGTAAGCTCCTAGAGGGTAGGGACATGTCTGTCTATAGGTATCTTCTCAGCGCTTTGCACAATAATTTGCATCCGTTGATGTCCAATACATATTTGTTTTTTTGTTTTGTTTTTTTGTTTGTTTTTTGAGATAGAATCTCACTCTGTCGCCCAGCCTGGAGTACAGTGGTGCCATCTCGGCTCACTACAAACTCCGCCTCCCAGGTTCAAGCAATTATCATGCCTCCCAAATAGCTGTGATTACAGGCACACACCACCATGCTCGGCTAATTTTTGTATTTTTAGTAGAAACGGGGTTTCACCATGTTGACCAGGCTGGTCTCAAACTCCTGACCTCAAGTGATTCGCCTGCCTTGGCCTCCCAAAGTGCTGGAATTACAGGCATGAGCCACTGTGCCCAGCCAAGTTAGAAAGAAATCCAATACATATTTGTTAAGTGAACGTATACCTGAGAAGGGAAAAAAGGAACCAGAAGAAGTGAGAACAAGGTGCTGTGCTGGTGGTAAAGATGATGGCTAACATCCTCAAGAGTTGGCTTAGGCACCATTTGGTGTTGTTGGTGCTGACCAAGGGTTGTTGAGCTCATATCTAACATGTTGGCTTCACAAACATCCATCTGGGACTGACACTTGGAACACATCCTCTGGAATAATATAGAATTAATTTGCTTTTAAATTAGCTGCTCAGTACTATAAACTCTCTCCTGAAAATCTATCACCATCATTTTATACTTTTAAGCTTCAAGCTGATCCTTGAAGGGAAGGTGGAATTTGGATGGAATGGGCAAAACAGCATTTTCAGAGGCCAGGAGGCAGAGAAGAACTGAAAGGAGATGGACCTAGTTGGACAGAGCCTTTCTACTGGGGAATTAGAGACTGGGCTGGACAAGTAGGGTGATGTCAGATTATTGGGGGGTGGGGAGGCAGGCGCGGTGGCTCACGCCTGTAATCCCAGCACTTTGGGAGGCCGAGACGGGTGGATTGCTTGAGGCCAAGAGTTCAAGACCAGCCTGGCCAACATGGTGAAAACCCATCTCTACTAAAAAATACAAAAACTAGCCGGGCATGGTGGCGTGTGCCTGTAATCCCAGCTACTCGGGAGGCTGAGGCAGGAGAATGGAGAGTAGCTTAAACCCAGGGGGCAGAGGTTGCAGTGAGTGGAGATCGTGCCACTGCACTCCAGCCTGGGTGACTGAGACTCTGTCTCAAAAAAAAAAAAAAAAAAAAAAAAAAGAGGCTGGGCATGGTGGCTCACGCCTGTAATCCCAGCACTTTGGGAGGCCAAGGCAGGTGGATCACGAGGTCAGGAGTTCAAGACCATCCTGACCAAGATGATGAAACCCCGTCTGTACTAAAAATACAAAAATTAGCCAAGTATGGTGGCAGGCGCCTGTAATCCCAGCTACTCAGGAGGCTGAGACAGGAGAACTGTTTGAACCCGGGCAGCAGAGGTTGCAGTGAGCCGAGATTGCATCACTGTGCTCTAGCCTGGGCAACAGACTGAGACTCTGTCTCAAAAAAAAAAACAAAAAACATTATGGGGGGTCTGGAAGTAGGCAGAGGAGTTGTGACTTTAGTTGCAGGATGGTATAGAGCCTTTTTTTTTTTTTTTTTTTTGGTGTGATGCTTTTAAAGGGGCAGGGGCGTGATGTAATGAAAGCCGTGTTTTTTAACAGATTCACCTGGCTTATATGGTATAACCCTATGAACTACAAACTATGGTAAACCTAGGACTATTTGAATAATTAGAATATCCCATTCTCCATGCCACACTGGACTGAACTTTCTTATTTGAGAAGATAAAGAGTGGAAAAATACTATTTATCATATAACTATTATGTATCAGGAGATGTACTGGATTCTTCCCCCACCCCAGGTATTCCCTCCCTCTCTCCCCCTTCCCTCCCTCCCTCTCTCACACACCTGCACTTGCACACACCAGAAATCCCAACTAGGACTTGATTTTAATTGACCTTTAAAGTAATCAATTTTTTGTTAAATTACTCATACAAAGCATGCTATGAAATACCAGTAAATATCGGGTTAAAAATTAACTGAAAGACAGAAACTTACTATTGTGTGCTGATTTGATGGAACAGAGGAGTGAAAATATAGTACGCACCTTCTGGATTGAGACTGTGGTTTTCGTTTTTGTTTTTTGGTAGTGGCAGAGCT
This sequence comes from Pan troglodytes, assembly GCF_028858775.2. Classification (NCBI taxonomy): domain Eukaryota; kingdom Metazoa; phylum Chordata; class Mammalia; order Primates; family Hominidae; genus Pan; species Pan troglodytes. Next base: position 132,030,287 of record NC_072421.2, read on the forward strand.
TCAAACTGGAGAATGTTCTTTTTCATGTGCAGTTTTTAAAAATTGTCATTAAATATTTTCACAAAGTTAAAACAACATTGAAAGTAACTTGGGCAACTTAGATATTCCCTGTACTTGCTGTAACTCAAATACCAAAACATATTTAGAGTTTAGGTGCATCTATCATTCAAGGCATGTGATTTCTTTACCTGGGTGAAGCGAAAGAAAGTTAAATCGATGAAATATGAAATGAAAATGAGAATCAATTTGTAGAATGAACCATAAAAGAACGAGATTTTTGAAGAGATTATTTTATTTTGATTGCAGACTGTAAATTATCACAGGGAGTTGCTGTAGGAATGACATTGAGGCTTACTTTTGGGTCAATTTGTTCCTGTCCTGACCCACCCTTGGCAGTGGAGACAGCTAGAATTTCTCTAACTCCATAGAAACCAGTCTCACTGTTGCTTTAGGACTTGATTCTCTCCCTACACTGGGCTTCCTTTAGTGCTTTGTTATGTAAATACAGCTTCAAAAATAGAATAAATATTCTGTAGGCATTACTTGGAAAATGAGCTTTTATTTTAAAGATGTGTGCTTATTTAAGCTGCAGACAGAGCTTTAAAGAGCTCTTGATAGAAAGAAATATATTTGGCGAAGAGTCAAAAATTTTAAAGTAACTTTAAAAGGTGAATAATTTACATTCATATAGTGTTTACATAATAGAGTGTGTATGACAAAGCCAAAACAACATTGAAAATAACCTGAGCAATTTAAATATTCTTCCTAGTAACTGTAAAATAAAAGTGCCTTCGAATGGTACATTCGCTGGCAGGAAATTTTTTTCATGTTCCCAGGTGGCAAGGATTCTTTCATGTTCCCTTATATTTGAAAACTGGTATTAGCATTTACTTCTCGGACTCAGACCAATTCCCCCTTACCTGTCAGAGAACATCTAGCAATAAATGCTGACAAAGCTACATAGCAAAGGGCAAACCTGTCACTTCCCTTTCAGAAACCTGTTTATGCACCCTGCTGCAATCCCACCACCTGCCCAGGCCAAGTGAGCCCCTCTCCGCTACTGGTGTTTCATAATGCTGGGAGCTACTTTGATTTCATGCATTGCCCTTCAGGTAAGCCACAGGAACCTCACCACTGGCCATGCCAGATGGTTGTGAATTGGATAAGAACAAAGAAAAATGGAAGTAGCAAGTGGTGGGGAGTTTAGTGTACTATATGACTTACTCATATGCAAGTCAATAAGCAAAGTCCCCTGCCTCTTGTCGTTGGATGCTGGATAATAATAAATATAAATATACATAATATATATGCATACATATATACATGCGTGCACACACACACAGACACACATTACCTGGATCCCCCACCTCCTCACCCCACTTTGAAAAACTTTAGAGTATTGTTGGCCTGATCAGAATTACATTACATTAGAGGATTGTTGAAAGATTTCATATTACTGCTAATGTGGGGAACATAATTAGAACCAACGTTAGCGCCTCTACTCAGTATCATCATTGCTATTATTTTATTTACATCTTATGCTTTTTTCCTTTGGCTTTAACTGTCTTCATCAATCTCCTGTTATAAAAATAAATAAAAGCTTCCTATGGAATTATTTTCACCAGTCAAGTCCTGTAACTTGTTTTCCTTGAAGAGGGAAAATATAACTGATGGACACAAGGAAACAGCAGTGGCATAGCATGTCCTTTTCCACCCAGTCTGTGTTTTGACATCAGTTGTATTTACACACATAAACTGAAGAACGTTGCATTTGTGGAGTTTGCCAGTGTGGTAAGATAGAAGGGGTGGTAGGCAGCCTCTACGCTGGTCCCCACTGATCCCTGCCTCCTGGTGTTCCCACTGTTCTGTAATCCCTCCTAGTACGTGCGCTGGACCTAGAGACTCTTCTAACAAGTAGAATATGGCAGAAGCCATGGGATGTCACTTCTGTGGCTTCTAACTTGGGCCTTTTGTCATCCCCTTCCCCTTCTCTCTATCAGCTGCCATGTTATGAGGACACTTGGAGAAAGCTACAGGAGAGGAACTGAGGTCTCCTGCCATCAGCCACTTGAGTGAGCATGGGAGTGGATTCTCCAAACTCCAGTTAAGACTTGAGATGTCCACAGTGGCAGCCACTAGCTTGACTGCAACTTACGAGAGACACTGAGCCAGAGGCACTCAGCTAAGTCATACACAGTTTCCTGACCCGTAAAACCTGTGACACAATGAAGGTTTGTTGTTTTGGGGGTAATCCGTTATTCAGCAATAGATAACGAATACAGAAGGCTTGTAATTGTATAACCAACGTGAGTTTATAAGCGGATATCTGACCTCATTTGTTTTCTCCTGAAAAAGTTATAGAAAAATCACAAGACTGCAAGTCACTCTCTCTCTTTCTTTTGTGGGGAATAAACAAGTATAATTACAATTTCTAAACCTATTGTTTTATTCTCAAATATAATTACAATTTAAACAGGATATTGTAGAGCTCCATCATAGGGATTAACACTAATTAGAATTAAAGAACGTTTTTGTGAAAGTCAGCTTTTTTTTTTTAAATAAACACTCGTCCCTTGATAATGTATTTCTTTTTCATAAAATTAAAAAAAAATTGTGGGTTGTAGTAGGTGTATATATTTATGTGGTACATGAGATGTTTTGATACAGGCATGACGTGTAATAATCACATCATGGAAGATGGCGTGTCCATCCCCTCAAGCATTTATCCTTTGTGTTACAAACAATCCAGTTACACTCTTTTTGTTATTTAAAAATGTACAATTAAATTATTATTGGCTATAGTCACCCTGTTGTGCTATCAAATATTAGGTCTTATTCATTCATTTAACTATTTTTTTGTACCTATTTATCATCCCCATCCCCGGTTCCCTCCCACCACCCACCCCACTACCCTTCCCGGCCTCTGGTAACCATCCTTCTACTCTCTAGCTCCATGAGCTCAATTGTTTTGATTTTTAGCTCCCACAAATAAATGAGAACATGTAATGTTTGCCTTTCTGTGCCTGACTTATTTCACTTAACATAATGACCTCTAGTTCCCTCTATGTTGTTGCAAATGACAGGATCTGATAATGTATTTCTTATAAACGTGTGTATGTGTGTGTGTGTGCTTAATTTAATGCTTGACTAAGCCTTCGTTACTGGTGAAGGAGGGACGGGTGTCTTTCTGTGCATCTCCAAAGTGGGCTATAGGTTCAAAGTAGTGAGAAAAGACTTTTTGCCCTTAACATTTACATATACTTTACACAGTTTTCTAAAAAACCTGGTTGGCTACTTTCAGGCTACAAGAATAAAAATTTAAACGTTACTTTGAGTTTCCTTTTATGGGTCAAAAATCTCACTATGGCCCTAAGTTTTAAATATTTGACAAGCAATTATCATAACAAACGGTTTCAGACATTTTTGGCTTTCCCAGAGATTGAAAGGTGAAAATGTTCATTTCTTTTGTTCGCAATGAAGCATTTCATCTTATTATCACAAATATGATTAACACTGTTATGGATTTTTATAAATCATGTCATCTTAAAAATTAAAGAACATTACCACAATAAAGGAGAAAAACACTCTTTTGAAGTGGCATTTCAAAAGGCAAATGAATTAGTCAATTTGAAATGCAGTTTTTTCACAAGGTGTTATCTTCCCATCTTTAGAATGGTTCCTTTAGCTTATGGACTCCCACGCCCTTTCTCATTACCAGTCAGTCAGTCAGTCACCTGGATTGACCATCTATTGGGTACCTTCACCAAGTAATGGAAAAGCAAGGCAAAACAAACAAACAGGCTGGGTGTGGTGGCTCACGCCTGTAATCCCAGCACTTTGGGAGGCCAAGGCAGGTGGATCACGAAGTCAGGAGATTGAGACCATCCTGGCTAACACAGTGAAACCCCGTCTCTACTAAAAATACAAAAAATTAGCTGGGCATGGTGGCATGCGCTTGTAGTTCCAGCTACTCGGGAGGCTAAGGCAGGAGAATCACTTGAACCCGCGAGGCGGAGGCTGCAGTGAGCCGAGATCGTGCCACTGCACTCTAGCCTGGGTGACAGACAAAAAAAAAAAAAAAAGCAAGGCAAAACAAACAGGAAACAGCCCCCACACTGCCCCACTCAAGACATACACAATCGAATTGAGAAGATCAAACATGCACCTGAAATGTTTGAAGAACACTTTTTTCTGAGTAATGATATGCCAAGCCAACAAGTGCAGATTACTATTGAATTTTGAAAAATTATGCCTAATTATCCTGAGACATTAACCCATGCAAAATATGATCCTTGACCACAATGTTTCTTTGCATCTTTTTTTTTTTTTTCTTGAGACGGGGTCTCTCTGTGTCACCCAGGTTGAAGTGCAGTGGCACAATCTTGGCTCACTGCAACCTCCACCTCCTGGGCTCAAGCAATCCTCCCACCTCAGCCTCCCAAGTATCTGGGACTACAGGCATGCAATGCACCACCACGCTCGGCTGATTTTTTTTTTTCCGTATTTTTGGTACAAAAATGTAAACATACAGGCTGGTCTTGAACTCCTGAGCTCAAGTGATCTTCCCGCCTCGGCCTCCCAAAGTGCTGGGATTACAGGCATGAGCCACCATGCCTGGCCTGCATCTTTGTTCTTACTGCTTCCTTTGCCTAGGATGCCCTCCCCCTACATCTTCACCTGATTCAATTCTACCTCTCACTTCAGGTCCAATTCAAAGGCTCCCAATTCTGTGAAGCCTGTGCTTACTCCCTCTTGGCTTATCTGTTGTACTAGAGGCTATAGTCTACCCAACTCTCCTCCCTAGAATTTCATGAGTCATATTTCTTCCGTATCTCTGATCACTTCTCGTCTATCTATTTTGATGACTGTTCTTCTCCTGTCCTTTTCCTAACAATGCCATGAGGATTGACTATGAAAAAATTCTCTTTCCTGCACTCATGTAATTTCCCCCAAGGCTTTATCTCCCAGTAATTACATTTCTCGAGCTGATTCCTGGATATATCTACTTGGATGTCACTGTCATCTCAAACTCAACATGTCCAACCTAGATTCATCTTCCCGCCATCCTCTACCATCACCCCAATTTCCTTACTTAAATCCAGGGCTTACCATGTCTTCTGAGCTTCTAGGGCTCTTGATGGTGACATCTTCTTTGAGTCAACATCTTCTTTTTCACATATATCCAGTCAGACAAATCAGAGCATAGCTTAAGTCTTGTCCTCCATGAAATCTGTCTCTCTGCTCTAAGGCCAGGAGCTTTCTATGCTCCAAATTCAATTTCTCTCTTAATCGTGAATGAGGCTTATATAGACATTTAACTGTTTCCTGTAGGCTAGAATGAATGAAGTCCTGTTGTTCTTCACTTGAAATGGGTCTCATTTTCTTCTCTTCCTATCCTTCAACTCCTCCCATCTGCTGTCCTTATCTCCTCTCACCTAGGTTAGAGCAATAGCCCCCTAAGCGGCCTCCCTCCAACACAGTGCCCTTGTCCACCCTGTTCCAGGGGTTATGCCCACAAAGAATACTCTTCATCCTCTTCTCTGCTTAGCCAGGTCCTCCTCATCTTCTAACAGTGGGGTCATTGCCTACCTCTACCAAGAAACCTTCCTGGATCTTCTAGTCCACATGGAAGTCTCTCTTCTCTGGGAGTGAGTGTTGAGCATAGAGGAGAAAGTGGACTTTGGCGCTAGACAAACCTGGGTTTGAGTTCCAGTGATGTCATTTCCTAATGGTACAATCTCCACTTCTCTGAGCCTCAGTTTCCTCATCTATAAAACAGAGAAAATAATTTTCATTTTGTAGAGCTGTTGTGAGGATAAAATGAGATCATATATAATGTGTCTGAAACATAGTAACTCCTGTTATTACCATGGAGGTCTTGAGTCTTTTCTAAGGCTGATACATTATGCAACTTCAGGGCAAGGCTCTGTGAATATCACCCTTGCAGTTGTGAAATGCTCAACTTGCACCTCGTAGCCCAAGTCTAATGTATCTAGATCTAGTATTGGTTGTTTGCAAAGTTGCTTGCCTGTGTTTTGGTATTAAACAATTTGTTAGCTTCAGAAGAGAGGATGGGGGAGGGATGTGCTAGCTTTCTTGTACACAGTCTCATATACCACTCATGCTCTAGCCCCATCACTCACCACCATCACTGCCCCGCTACACTGCCTCCATTGTATTGGACCAGACCACTTGCACTTTCTCTGATGACCTCAGCCCAGGTCCTCACGTCTATGCACAGGCACATTCTCTGGACTGGAGTAGCCTCTATAGCCTCTATCTCTGTAGGCCTCTTTACTTGTCTCCCTCACCCAAATTAGACTGTGTCAGTCTTGTTCCCCATTGCATCCCCAGCATCTAACATAGTGCTTGGCACATAAGACAGGCCCAATAAACATTTGTTGCATGAATACACTGTTTTCAGGGATTATTACTTAGTTTTCCTCAAGAAGAGGCAAGGGATTTTTAAATCTAACCGCTCTGTTTCTTCAACTACCATGACTGAATTTCTAAATCCACTCACCTACTGAAGCACTTTGCCTATATTAAATGTGCAAACATTGTGTCAACATTGCGTAATTTTAATTAATTTATCTTCCAGACAGGGTTTCTGTCATCCAGGCTGGAGTGCAATGGCACGATCATGGCTCACTGCAGCCTTGACCTCCCAAGCTTAAGTGATCCTCCTGCCTCAGCCTCCCGAGTAGCTAGGACTTCAGGCACACATCACCATGCCCGGCTAATTTTAAAAATTTTTTGTAGAGATGAGGTCTCACTATGTTCCTCAGGCTGGGCTCAAACTCCTTGGCTCAATCAATCCTCCGGCTTTGGTCTCACAATATGTTGAGATTACAGCTGTGAACCACTGTGCCTGGCCAAATTAATTTATTTTTAATGACAAATAAAAATTATATATATATGTATATATGGTGTACAATATGATGTTTTGAAATAGTCTACTTCTTAATAGGTATGTGGCCTTGGGCAAGTATCTTAATCACTCTGTGCTTCAGTTTCCTTATTTATAAAATAGATATGAGAGGAGTAGTTCTCTCACAGGTTGTAGTGAAGATTAAATGAGATGCTTTTACTATCTGGAATGTGTTCTCTCCAGATCATCCCAGGACTGGCTCCTTCTTCACATTCAAGACTTAGTTGAAATGACAAGTCTTCAGAGGCCTTTCCTAAATACTCTGGTCCCTTCTCCAGTTTATCTCATATCACTTTATTTTAGTTCTCCATAGCATTTGTTGCAGTCTGAATATTTATTTATTTTCTGTGTGACCTCAATTTTTCTGAGTCCCTTTTTTTTTTCTTGAGATGGAGTCTCACTCTGTCACCCAGGCTGCCGTGCAATGGCGTGGTCTTGGCTCACTGCAACCTCCACCTCCTGGGTGCAAGCGATTCTTCTGCCTCAGCCTCCCGAGTAGCTGGGGCTATAGGTGCCCACCACCATGCCCGGCTAATTTTTATATTTTTAGTAGAGATGGGGTTTTACCATATTGGCCAGGCTGGTCTCGAACTCCTGACCTCAGGTGATCTGTCCACCTCGGCCTCCCAAAGTGCTGGGATTACAGACGTGAGCCACCATGCCCGGACTTTTTTTTTCAGACGGAGTTTTGTTCTGTCGCCCAGGCTGGAGTGCAATGGCATGATCTTGTCTCATGGCAGCCTCCGTCTCCCGGGTTCAAGCAATTCTCCTGCCTCAGCCTCCCAAGTAGCTGGGATTACAGGCGACCGCCACCACACCCAGCTAATTTTCATATTTTTAGTAGAGACAGGGTTTCACCATGTTAGACAGGCTTGTCACGAACTCCTGACCTCAGGTGATCCACCTGCCTCGGCCTCCCAAAGTGCTAGGATTACAGGCATGAGCCACCACTCCTGGCCTCAATAATAAATTTCTGTTGAACAATTCACTTACTCTTACTCCTCCCTTTCTCTCTTACTCCTCCACTTTCTCTCTTACCCCTTTGAGAAAGCTAATAGACAGCCAAACTTTAGCAAAAATTTTCTGATCATAGATGTTGGGGGAGAAAAACTCCTTTCAAAGCACTATCAGTCTGTGGCTAAAGCATAAGCTCTGGCTCTCGGCATCAGGAATTTGCCGTCTAGCTGGTGGGTAGTGACGTGAGTGCTTCTTAGAACCATTGATGGTTTATAAATCACCAGTGCAACCTATGCTTTTTGTGGATAAAAAGTGACACAGTTGTAGATTGAACTAAGAAACGATGTGGCTGAGTACTAAGTTAGTGGTGCAGAGTGTAAGGGAAATGGGGATATAGACAGAGGGTCAATTGCAGAAGGCTTTCTTAGAGGAACTTGACAGAGAGGGAAGTCATCCTAGAGAGAAGGGACCAGGCACCAATGTTTGCAAACCACTTAGAACAATGCCTGGCCCATACTAAAAATGAGGTATGTGTCTATTAAATAAAAATGCCCAACATATTTTTATGCGATCAGAATTTTATTTTATTTTTTGTTTACACATGAATATAAAAATATAGAAAAAGGCTTAATTCATGAAGTTGCTATAGGTTGCTCTTTCTCAAAAGTGCTCACATGAGGGTCACAAGAGCACTTATTTGTCAGACATTTGTACACTATATACTAATTCTAGAAATAGCATCTTCAGCAGACCCCAAACCTGAGGATCACATGGACCCAATCATATCATCTGTGTGAAGAGACCAATCCTCAGAAATATCAAGAAAGTGAGATGGCTGCAGAGGTTGAGCCTCCTGAGCCCCTGCTTGGTGACAAGGGACCTGGGCATGCTCTTCTTCACTGAAGACACAAGGTGGACAATCGCAGTTGGGCCTTTGACTGGACTGTGACAAGCTGAACACCTCGTAGCATTTCTCATCCTTCTGGGCTGTGGCCCTGCTCTTGCTGGCTACTCTCATGGAGCAGGGCTTGGTGAGCCATGGGGACTTTTGGGGGGCAGCACATGACACTGGGATCACAAACTTAGATGGCGTGCCCTTAGAAGAGTAGTGTATCTCAGTGCTGTAGATAACCATGTCCTGAGAGACAGCTTTGGCCCTGATGCCACATTCAGTAACACGGTAGGTGAACTGGTAGGCGTGTGGCTGAACATGGTTTGGGGGGCAACCCAGGCCCAAGTGTAGCTCATGAAAGTGTACACACACATCGTTGTTTAGCATGAAGGGGTGCACTGTGACCATGAACCAGTCTATGGAGCACAGCACAGTCATTGGACTTTGTCCTGAACTGGCTGAAAACGCAGAGGTGAGGAGGATCATCACTCCTATGAACTTAAAAACTTTCATCCCTGCAGCCAATCAGATAATGAACCACAGGAAACAGGAAGCCGTCCAGTGAGGATTTCTAGAGCACAAAAAAACACAAGAGGCAAGTCATCTTATTTTCTATTGAAAGTTCAAACATGATATATTTTTTAAGCAAAGGGCTGTTCCTAAAGCATTAAGAAGAGGAAAACACTCATTTGAGAGAGAACTGAACTTTAATTTCATTGTTGGAACTCACGTGTTTATGGACGATTACAATGGCTTTTTAAAGTGACTTTCCCATGCTGTTCTAGCATAAAACACATATCCCTAATATGTAGAACAACAGTTTACACTGATCAGGAGTGGCATCCTTTTGTGTTTAACCTCAAGATGAACCCAAAACAGAACAGTTTTTGTGTCAAACGTTGAATAAAGAGATAGGAGATAGAGTTTAATTCAAGATGGCAATACTTGCCTCTTTAGGGGCCTCCATGTCCTCTCATAGGCCATACTAATGAACCCTTCCCTATTGCTTTTTTGTTGTTGTTACAACAGATTTGATCAAATAAAAACCTATGAAGGAATTGTGGTTTATTCTTAACAACCAGATATTGAAATTTTGCCGAGTGGCTTACTTAAAGTGATCAAACGAATGCTTCATAAACTCTGGCAGCAGCATCATAAGTCATTATGACCAATAGAGTCCCTGATAAATTCTTTGGGACACCTTGTAAAATACTAAAATTGTGGAAACATAAAAACATGCTGGTTTTTAATTTTACATTTTTCAATGCATATTACACATGAAAACTACCGTAAAAGTCTTATATTAAAGAAAGGGGTGGCTTATGCCCATAATCCCAGCATTCTAGGAAGCCAGGGTGGAAGGACTGCTTGAGCCCAGAAGTTCAAGAGCAGCCCGGGCAATATAGTGAGAGCCTGTCTCTATAAAACAATACAAAAAACTAGCTGAGTGTGGTGGTGCACGCCTGTAGTATGAGCTACTCGGGAGGCTGAGGTGGGAGGATCGCTTGAGCCTTGGAGGTTGAGGCTATAGTGAGCCAAGAGTGTGCCACTGCACTCCAGCCTGGGCAACACAGAGAGAGAGACTCTGTCTCAAAAAAAAAAAAGGGGGAGGGAAGAAAGAAAAGAAAGGAAAGAAAGAGAGAGAGAGGGACGGAGGGAGGGAGGGAGAGAGGGAGGATTGAGTTTGTACTTTACACATTGATTGACAAGATATCTCCTAAAATCTTTGCATTACATCTTTTATTTTCTCTAGCTTTTTATTGTTTTCTTTTTCCATAGGAAGCTGCGTGGCCACTTCCTAGTCCTATTGCTTCTAGCTCTCAAAGAGTGACAGGCAGACCAGTGAGGAGAAAAAGCAGTGCTAGAAATAAGTATCTAAAACATGCTATCAGAAGGAGGTAACAGATGAAGAAAGAAGAAAGCAAGAGCAACATCATCCAATGTTTTCCAACTCAACTTTCATTTTACAAGTGAAAATGACATAAATCACATAGTAAAGTACCTAAAGTTTGGAAGGAAATGTACATGCATATAGGGATTCACTTTTGTTCCCTGCTGAGATAAGTAACCCCTGCACAAATTCATTCTTTGACTAATATTTGTTGAATGCCTACTATGTGCATAGCAATGGGCCAAAAAACGTCCCAAGACATTTCTCTCCTCTCTTTTTCCCCAGTTGCAAAAATACAGCTCTTTCTCTTCCCTTGATAGTGACGAATTTGCTGCATTGTTTAATGGAAACCATGGCACAGGAGCCCGCTAGAAAAACGCACTGGCCTGGATGAAATGTTTTGTTTCTGATTGGTACAGATTGGTCTCACTGTCTTTCACTCTGCCGTTAATGATTCCTCATTCTCTCAGGGGTGTTGTGGGTGTAAAAGAGAAGCCCCACAGGTCTGCCAGGCTCCTTCCTCTTTGTTCCTTCTGAAATGTCTCTTCTGGGACAACTTTTTTGGGTTTTTTTCACAAAGCAAAAGTAGAAGCAGCAGCAACAAACAAAAACCTACTCCCTTTCTCTCCCCCGCACCAAAAATCCCCAAAACAAACAAAAAGGAAACAATAATAACAACACAAATAAGTAAATTCTGATGTGAGCTGGTCCTGGATGACTCAACAGTTAAGTAAAGAAACCACCTGCTCTGGAATACTGCATAACATTTGCTGAGGTGCCTTTTGGAAGCTGAGATAATCACCCCATCACTACTGCACTATTGTCTTGATCTATAGAAGACCACCTTGTCTTAAATGTGCTTTAGGTGGGTTTTCTTTCCCTTCCTGCCTCTCTCTTTTTCTCTCTCTCCTTCTTTCCTTCTTTCTTTAACATCATCCCACAACCTGGGCCTAATTGCCCTGAATGAAAACCTCCTCCTTAAGTAGTTCTGGACTAGGCCAAGGAAACAACTGTTTTTGTTCAAACCCCAAAATTAACACCCAAGTTTAAGGCTACTCTTTTCCAGAGAGCTAAGCCATCCATTTCCTCCCCCTCCCTCAAGCATCTTTCCTGTACTCCTTCTCCTCCTTCCCCAAAGATAATCCAAATATAATTATAAAATGTCTAGAATTTCTGAGAAATGAGACTGTTGTCCCTCAAGCAATCATTTTAGACTACCTCACTTCCCACCCCCACACGTTCACTTCTTGTATTATGTTGCACTGAGTCAGTCTCAAAGGAAGGGGCTCAATAATGTCATTGAGTTTAGGGGTTCATTTAGTACAACTCTCCAAATGTGAACACGGCAGAATCTCTTTCCTCTGACTTTCATAAAGCCAAGAACAGCTCACCATGTGATAGGAGAAATAAACGAAGATGACTAGGCATGTGACAGCATACCCTTGAGCTCAGATAAAGCTTAAAGAGGAGGTCACTGAGACCCAGGTTTAAAGTTGCTCATCTCTAAGGGGAGAGAAAGGAGATTAGGGGGAAAGCAGAATGTACTTTCTAATGAGCTTGCGAATGCCCAGCTCATTGGCACACTTTGAGACTTACTCCTTCTTGCTGAGAACAGATCCTCAAAGCAGGGCAGCCTCCCTTCTCCTGCTACCTGCAATTCCTAGGGAAGGGTAGAGTAGTGTGTGTGTGTGTGTGTGTGTGTGTGTGTGTGTGTGTGTTGGGGGACGGTTATTATTATTATTGTTATTATTTGAGACGGAGTCTTGCTCTGTTGTCCAGGCTGGAGTGCAGTGGCACGACCTCGGCTCACTGCAACCTCCGCCTCCTGGGTTCAAGTGATTCTTCTGCCTCAGCCTCCCGAGTAGCTGGGACTACAGGCAGGCACCCACCACCATGCCCTGCTAATTTTTGTATTTTTAGTAGATATAGGGTTTCACCATGTTGGCCAGGCTGCTCTCGAACTCCTGACCTCAGGTGATCCGCCTGCCTTGGCCTCCCAAAGTGCTCGGATTACAGGATTACAGGCGTGAGCCACCACATCCGGCAGGGGGGATGGTTATAAGTCATTCACAACACAGTGTGAATTCATCAGCTGACTTTTCTAACACCTTGCTGAGATGTGCTGGAAGAATGGGATCCCGAACAAGGGAGGGAGAAAGTGGGCTCTAGTTATTGGGGGCAGAGGGAAAAGAAGGCTGAGGGGTTAGAGATGGGAAGGAGATGCCAGAAGAGAGGGCTGTGTGGGGGTGCCCAGCTGAAGGTATTTTTAGCCATCATGCGGGCCATGCACAGTATCCCAGGAGCTGTGGGCAGAATTCTATTTAAAGTCTTTAGAACTCTTTAGAGCTGACGTGGAGTTGGGGACTGGGGAAGAAATAAATGCAAAGAAGGGAGCACTCATTTTGGGACTACTGTCCAGCTTCTTGGGGAGGCCTCTGTGCTGAGAAAAAAAGCAGTCTCAGGGTCTGTATCACTGTAGCCCCATTTTGACTCGATTGCAAATTAGCCTTGCAACATGCCCGAAGCAATGAGCCTAGATGCATTTGTATAGCCAAGTAGGGCTCAGCTGTTGGTACACAGCGTCCTGAACTGAGCTATAGAGAGGTCAGGCAAACCCAGAGCTTCTAATAACACCTGGATGCAAAATGTTTGCTTTCCTTGAAGCTACAGAGTACAAGTAGCTTTCTGTTTTTTTGTAAATGGAGTTTATGCATATACATTTCCCACTGGCTCCTTTAACAGAGTTTTCCTCTTTCCCTTTTTTTCAAGAACTCCCTAATAAGCCTTAATAAATTTTCTACATTAAAAAATCATAAAATGTTTCATTTTGGGAATATAAACTGTATTTCCTTTCTTCCCTCATAAACACATATGCTCTTTTAATTAAGTTCAGAAAAATGCCAGTGTTTATGTTTAAGAGCTATCTATATCAGTCACTGACAGTGATACAATCTGATTAGCAAAGCCAGACTGAGATCTCATAGTACTTGTGAAACCAAGACAGCCCTTTCCTTCTTATAGACAGGAAGAGAATGGATTGGCCAAAACAAAAAAAGGAAAGAGGAAGAAGAGCTGCCACTTAACTCCCCCATCGTTAAATTTTTTATGCTGAAAATGCTGCTTATAAAGTTCAGCAGTTGTTTTGTTTTTAAATTGACAAATAAAAATTGTATATATTTATGGGATACAGTGTTCTATGTATACATGTAACAATGATCTATGTTTACATTGTGGAATGATTATTTTAGATCAAGCTGGTTAACATGACCATTGCCTTACTTTAAGAAGTAGAGAGTAGAATGGTGGTTATTGGGGTGGAGTGGAAGGGGTAAGGGGAGATACTGGTCAAAAAGTAAAAAGTTGCAGTTAGACAGGAGGAATAAGTTCTAGTGATCTATTGCACAGCATGGTGAGTTCAGCTAATAATAATGTATTGTATATTTCAAAATGGCTAAGAGGGTAGATTTTAAATGTTCTTACCATGAGCTCTATTTCTTAATGTTTTATAATGAAGAGATTGAATATTGGTCTAAGCACAGAGCATTTTTAATCTCAGGACCCCAAAAAAATCCTTTTAAAAAGAGACAAAAGCTGAAGTCCAAATTAGTTTTGTGACGTTAGAGAGTGAATTGAGAAGTGTAAGAGAAATCGCTTTGAAAGCAGACAGGATTTTTTGCCTCCCCATCTCCTCTGATGTCGTTAGAGACACGTATGAACTCTTTGCATGAAGAATGGGAAGGGGAATTAGCTAAACATTTCCACATCTGGTTTTGGAACGGTTTGGAAAAAGAATTCACTCCATAGGCTCCTGGAAGCTTTTTGGGTCGACAGTTATTTATTTTTAAAATTCAGTATACTCGTGACAGCATAGTTATCATTTGTATATTGTTTTCCCAGAAACTTGTTGTCAAAACAAAAGGAAACAGCAGGGAAAAGGAAACTCCAAAGCAGCATGCAATTATCTCAGGGAAATGTAACTGTCAGGGCTTTGATTTGCAGCAAAGTTTGTTCACTCTCTTGCAGTTGATTTAAAGAAAAATGAATCTGAGTCAGAATAAAGATTCTTTTACAAGACAAGAACGGAAAAAAAGGAATCCTAACACTTTGTGGGCGCTTTAGTTTAAACATTCAAGCAGTCACATTCTGACTGTGCCCTGCAAACTATCTCAAGGTTTGAGAGCCTTTTAAAATGGAGGTTCTTTTTAAAGCCCAGTTTTAAGGAATTAGTTGGTTCACTGCTCTCAAAGAAAGTGACAATTGTGATTAATACTAATGATGTTGAAAGTACATTAAAGTGAGTTAGAAAATTAAATAACTGCTTTTGTAGAATTTACATTAATTTTAAAGACGCTGAGACCGGTTTAGTTTTCCAACCTCATGAAGCACAGTGTTAAAGTAACCGCACATTATTCGTCATTTTGTGTGGAAGAAGAATTATGAACTGCTAATGCTTAACAATGTCCATTTTCTCAGCAGAGAAAAACACCTTGACCGAACCCTTAAAAAGGCTTCATTAAAATTAAACTAAAAAGCAGCCATTAAAAATTTATTTCTGATTCTAAAACTAACTGCAGAAAAATTGGGTGCTGTCGAAAAGAAAAAAGAAGGAAACACCCTTCTCAACCCCCAAATAACCATTGTTAAATTTTTTATATATTTCTAATTTGGGGGGAAAGTATATGTCCACATATATGATTCAAAGTTATCTCGGGGGAAAAAAAGTCAAGGCTTTTTGAAAGCTGTTTTTAATTTTTGACATTGAATTTTAAAGCAATCAAAGCATTATTTTTGTTTGGGCCATCTGGTTTTGTTCTTATAATCTGTTAAGCTATCAAGCATAGTTTAAATGTCATGGTTCATCTCATACACAAATAAAGGTTGCGAAATAAATAAGAATCCAAGCTCCTTGTAAGAGAGAAATTTCCGCTGGGTCGCAAATTTGGTTACTAAAAGGTGAGTAGTCCAATGTGAAATCAAACCATAATAAGACTACACAACAAGGGCAAACCATGCCCTGACTGAACATAAATATTCCTAAATAAATACAGAAAGCCATACTTTAGAGGAAATTGCAAAGATCAGGTCATGGGAACTCCTCCCCTTTTGTGCAGAGAAGCTGAGTTGGTTGAATTTTAAACTTGAACAAAGAGATGTATTTCATAATTTCCATGAAGTGTGAGGGACATCCCAAATGTATGCCCCTAATTCAGTTTATGTTTTAACTTAACAATTTATTTGAGTTTGATTTTTTTCAGAAAACTACACCCTTTTCCACAAAGCCCCAGAGTCCCTTCTCATTTTAAAAGACAAGGTAGGTTTGTGTCTGTGCAGACCTCTCAACTCCAAGGCAGCCACGGCCACATTTTTAACCCATTAGTAGTCTCTGGGAGTCTGCCAAAACCAGATAAAGGCCCATTTGCCTGAGGTGATCTGAAATCATCAGAAGGCAGAGGATTGAATCAGATGTTCCTTCAAGTGCTTCACCACCTCTTTGATACACCTGTGTCAATAAATGAGGGCTCTAGATGGCTTCCAAAAATGGTCAGGCACATTCCCGTCTCCCTTTCAAAATTGGGATTTTTGAGTACAGGTTTTCTTAAAGTGAGGTGCACGCATATGGCCCCTTAGGTGTGGCCTAAGTCCAAAATAAACCACAGTTGACTTTATAGGCTACTTGGCTGATTTTTCACTGACTTGACCAGAATGCATCTCTCCAAAACCCAAAGCTACCTTTTGCATGCCCCACCCAGATTGTGGTCACTTGGTGCATGTGTATAACACCCTGACTGAGGCCATTCACCATCATTTGGCTCCTGAGACGTAGAGAAGGTTTTAGAAAAGGTTCCTTTGATAGGAAGGCTGTTGGTCATTATTAGCGAGCCTACAATTTGGGAGGCATGCGTGCATATCGGAGTAGGTAAAGATGCATTGCTTTGTGATGAGGACATTGTAGGAAGATAAATTTTCTCTCTCTCTCTGTCTCTCTCTCTCTCTCTCTCTCACACACACACACACACACAGTGATGGAGAGACAGACACACACACACATACTGAGGAGAAGAAAATCCCCAAATCTGTTTCTTACTATTGCCCTGATCCCTACTATTTCTCCCCATTCCTTAATTATTGTACCATAAATTCCTTTAAAAATGGGGTCTTGATCTACTATAGTATCTGGTACACAGTAAGTACTTAGTAAATATTTTTTAAATGAAAGAAGGAAGAAATTAATGAATGACCACCAGAAATCACCACCTGCCCCTGTGCCTCCTTGTCCAGCCCCTAAGAGCCTGAATCTGGTTACTGGCTAACCCCTTCCCCCACTCCTTCTCCAGTCTACCAGTTGAAGGCCTGGGGTAGCAGTAGAGCCTTTCTATAATAGTTAGAGAGTACAGAGTCCTAACAAGCGTCCTGGCCTGTCCACTTGCACACCTGCTTATCTTCTAGGATCATTGATGCCAAGGGCTCTATGTCTGTCCCACCCAACGGTACCCAATGTCCTGTCAATTAGCTCTTAGTCAGTGACTCCAAGTGCAGCCAGCACTCTTTGTACCCCTTTTCCTCCATCCCTGTGATAAGTCGTCCTCTGGAAAGAAGACAAAGTGGAACTCTCCCCTAGTCTGGCCTTTACATGGGAGGAAAGAAGAAATTATCAAGCCGTATCTAGACCAAGTCCAGGCAATTGAGAGACAGCATAATCAGAAGCAGAAGCCTCAGGTTCACGAGGTACTGAAGAATGGTGGGGTGCCTCGAAGGGGCTTGCTAGAGTCCCCAAGTTTATCCAGGCAAATGGACTTAGCCCTGAGGTTGTCCAAGGATTCCCTTAGCTAGAAAAAGGAAGCTAAACCACAGGCTGGATATCTGTTCCTCCTGAGAGCAGACCTACACATCCACTCCCAGTTCCAAGCACAGACACAGAAATCAGAAAATGCTAAAGGTTCCTGGGAAATCAAGGCAAGATGGGTGAATTCTCCCCTACCCCAACTTGACCCTTGGCTCCCTCTGGGCTGGGCTTTTCACTCTGCCAACTCTGGACTAAAAGAGAGATCCAGGCTAACTTCACGTCTGTTTGAGTGTCCCCGAGCCTGAATGTTCCCAAAAGTGCTTTGCAGTTGACCCCATATCCACATATGATAGAGTATTGTACTGGTAAATATCACTATACACTTCTCTGATCTGGACTTTCTATATAACAAAGATTTGACTTTGGGTGTGATAGCTCCTTATACTAGCAATATCAAAAAACATAACAATTTTTCAAAAACTAGCTGGATGTGGTGGTGCGCACCTGTTGTCCCAGCTACTTGGCAGGAGGATTGCTTGAGCCCAGAGTGAGACCCTGTCTCCAAAAAAAAAAAAAAAAGAGCAAGAACAGGGTGTTGAGCTGGGCGCAGTGGCTCACGCCTGTAATCCCAGCACTTTAGGAGGCCAAGGCGGGTAGATCATGAGGTCAGGAGATTGAGACCATCCTGGCTAACACAGTGAAACCCCATCTCTACTAAAAATACAAAAAATTAGCCAGGCGTGGTGGCACGTGCCTGTAGTCCCAGCTACTTGGGAAGCTGAGGCAGGAGAATCGCTTGAACCCAGGAGGCAGAGGTTGCAGTGAGCTGAGATGGCGCCACTGCACTCCAGCGTGGGCGACAGAATAAGACCCCGTCTCAAAAAAAAAAAAAAAAAAAAGTAGAACAGGGTGTTGGTTTGGTGCCTTTTTCCTGAAATTAATTACTTGTTTAAAAAAAAGCAATTGGTTAAACTTGTGTTCATCATTTGCATATTATAATATATAATATTTTAAAATACACCATATATAATGTTAAAAATAAATATAAAAGTCTTATCATATCTAATAATATATACATATATGATATTAATATAATTATTAACAACAAAAAGGAAGTTTCCCCCCACTGGTAATCTATCTTCCCTTAACAAAGAATGAAGGACTTTCTTTCTGAAATTTTTCTCCAGGACTGAGACTTGAACGTACATCACTGGACTACAAATGTTTAGGAATATCTATCTATGTATTCTATATCTATGTATCTAATATTCTATATATACATTATATATCTATATCTATTCTATATCTATATATTCTATATAGCTAGATAATTATATATACATATATATGTATAAAATTGTGTCCTCCCAGCTGGGTGTGGTGGCTCACGCCTGTAATCCCAGCATTTTGGGAAGCTGAGGTGGGTGGATCACAAGGTCAGGAGTTCGAGACCAGCCTGGCCAATATGGTAAAACCCTGTCTCTACTAAAAATACAAAAATTAGCTAGACATGGTGGCACATGCCTGTAGTCCCAGCTACTCAGAGGCTGAGGCAGAAGAATCGCTTGAACCCAGGAGGCAGAGGTTGCAGTGAGCCAAGATCGTGCCACTGCACTCCAGCCTGGGCGACAGAGTGAGACTCTGTCTCAAAAAAAAAAAAAAAAAATTGTGTCCTCCCAAAAAGATATATTGAAGTCTTAACCCCTAGTGTTCAGAATGTGACTTTATTTGGAAATATGCTCTTTACAGAGGTAATCAATATAAAATGAAATCATTATGGTGGGCTCCAATCCAATGACTTATGTCTTTACAAAAGGGGAAAATGTGGACACAGAGACAGACACACACAGAGGTAAGACAATGTGAGACATGTAGGAAGAAGGCGGCCATGTGCATCACTCCAGTGATGTGCCTGCAACCCCAGGAACGTCAAGAATTGTCAGCAAATACCAGAACTAGAAGAGGCTTCTCTAGAGCCGTCACACAATATGGCCCTGCTGACACCTTGATTTTGAACTTCTGGCCCCCAGAGCTGTAAGACAATACATTTTTTGTTGTTTTAAGCCACCCAGTTTGTGTACAGCAGCCCTAGCAAACTAACAATTATATCTTCCCAACAAATGGAACAGACACACATGCCTCCTTTCTGAGATAGGAGCCTGCAATTATTAATGTTCTGACTCTGTGTTTTGTTACAATCTTAAATTCCATTTAGAATTAGAAATATGATGAAGCAACAAGGAATAGAGACAAAAACTTAGAAAGAAAGGGGCCAGTTAAAAGTGGTATTGGTGCTGATATTTGATGCCTACAGGAGAAACTGAACTAGAATTGCAGTGTAATATCAGGGAGACGTTCCCAACTATAAAAGTTGTCCAAAAATGGATGGAGAAACCTAGAGTGAAACTAAGATCTCTTTGTTCCCTGTAGGCATTCAGTTAGAGGCTGGCTGTCCACTTGTTGGGGTCACTGGAGAGGGAGATCCTGTCCTATATCAGAGGCTAGAGTAGATGATCTTTGGCCGGGTGCAGTGGCTCACGCCTGTAATCTCAGCACTTTGGGAGGCCAAGGCGGGTGGATCACCTGAGGTCAGGAGCTCAAGACCAGCCTGGCCAACATGGTGAAGCCCCGTCTCCACTAAAAATGCAAAAATTAGCTGGGCATGGTGGCGCATGCCTGTAGTCCCAGCTACTCTGGAGACTGAGGCAGGAGAATCGCTTGAACTGGGGGGCAGAGGTTGCAGTGAGCTGAGGTCGCGCCACTGCACTCCAGCCTGGGCAACAGAGAGAGAGACTCCACCAAAGAAAAAAAAAAGATGGTGTTTAAGGTTCTATCACAGAATGCCTCATGTGTGCATGCATGCGTGTGTGTGTGTGTGTGTGTGTGTGTAGTGGAGGGATAGATTAGCACATGTATTATGAACACATGCATGCATGGGAACACACACACATACATACATCATGCACACATACAGAGGTTATTTATGTAGGTCTTCTCTTGAAAGTCTTACAATGTCATTGATGCCTGAAGCCTCTAATCCTGAGATACGGAAGATTATATAACATTTTCTAACAGGGACTTGACCTCTCAGCCAGGTTTTTGTTGTGACTGGAT
Organism: Pan troglodytes; assembly: GCF_028858775.2. Lineage (NCBI taxonomy): Eukaryota > Metazoa > Chordata > Mammalia > Primates > Hominidae > Pan > Pan troglodytes. The sequence goes on from NC_072421.2 coordinate 132,050,856, forward strand.
GTGACTGTGTATTGGTGGCAATTACAAGGGGAAGGTGGCAGGGGAGAAGGGAGGGCAGGTCATGATATAGAGGAAAATACTCAGAATGATTCTAAGTATTAGTCATTAAGAAAACAAACCAGCTGGGCACAGTGGCTCACGCCTGTAATCCCAGCACTTTGGGAGGCCCAGGTGGGCGGATCACAAGGTCAGGAGATGGAGACCATCCTGGCTAACACGGTGAAACCCCGTCTCTACTAAAAATACAAAAAATTAGCCAGGCGTGGTGGCGGGCGCCTGTAGTCCCAGCTACTTGGGAGGCTGAGGCAGGAGAATGGCGTGAACCCGGGAGGCGGAACTTGCAGTGAGCCGAGATCGCACCACTGCACTCCAGCCTGAGTGACAGAGCAAGACTCTGTCTCAAAAAAAAAAAAAAAAGAAAAAAAAAAAAACTTAGAATGGAGCTTACTGCCCAGCCCTAAAGCCTAGGGGTGGGGCAGTGGAAATGGTCTTTCTTTCTTTCTTTCTTTCTTTCTTTTTTTTTTGACATAGGGGTTTGCTCTTTGCCCAGGCTGGAGTGTAGTCGTGCAATCACAGTTTACTGCAGCCTCATCTCCTGGGCTCAAGCGATCCTCCTGCCTCAGCCTCCTGAGTAGCTGGGATCGCCTGGCTATTTTTTTTTTTGAGGAAATGGTCTTTCTAAGCAGCATGGTCTCTGAAAGCCTGAACTGGGGGTTCATGTGATGCCTGTCTTTGGGGAATTTACAGGAGAGCTGATCAAGAGAGATAACAGGAGGGAGTTATCTACTGGGGTGGGGCTGGGGAAATCTCTAGACAAAAGATATCCAAATTAAAGCAAATTTCTTGCACCGAATTTAAAAGGTTGGGGCTCTGATCCTTGGAACTGCAGTCTATGGAGGCCCTGTCACAGTTATAGGGCAAATGTTCAAAGTAGAAATACTTTCTATTTCACCTAGAAAGTAGTAGTAGTGATGACTTTAAAAATATATATTTATGCTTCTTTGCAATGTCTCAAGTGATTACAGAAACCAGGGGTTCTAAAAAGCTTGTTTAAACGTGTATGGATTACATATGGCAACATATCTCAAAATACGGCACTTTTGCTTTAATTTGGATATCTTTTGTCTAGAGATTCCCCAGCCCTACCCCAATAGAATGCACTCCCTCCTGTTATCCCTCTTGATCCTTGCAGCTCTCCTGTAAGGGCCCCAAAGACAGGCATCACATGTTAAAACTGTGGAAACGGGGGTCCCAGAAGGGCAGAGAGCCTTGGCCAAGATCAAGGTTAGATAAGTTAATCGGGGCCTCAGGCCTTTCCACCAGCCCGCCTTGCTTCTCTGCCTTACAACTCAGAGAAAAATGGCCAGACATTACAATGAATTTAATCACCATGAAAGAAAAGGAAAGTCCTGAGGTGGCTTGGCTTCCGGACTATGGCTCTAAAACACTTGGGTGATTCTGCTTCAGTGTCTGATGGCTGAGTTTTTAGGAGAGGGGGCAGAATCAACTTTAAAACTGAGCAAACCAAAGCATAGAGGGGCTGTGGGAGCAATTTCCCATGCATGACTCGGGGAAGCTGAGAGAGGCTCTAAGATGGTATGTGGCAGTGAGAGACAGGGACAAATCTTTCCTGAAAACAACAAGAGGAAGAATGGAGTGTTCTCAGGCTTTCACACAAGACTTGACCCAGATAGACTCCAGCTGAGCGGTGGTTTGTGCTTTCCCGGAAAGCTGAGGCCTCTAGAACTTAGGACAGTGAGGGCAGATGCTCATCCCTAGGAGGACACCCACATCCAAGAAGAGCAGATAATTCCTGTATTCCAAGAGCTCTGTGCACTTCTTTATGAACCTGCCCTGCTTCCACCAAACATAGCTATTTCTCAGGCCAAGCCACCAGTTCTAAAATTGATCGCTCTGCATTTATGCTGGGTATAAATAGATATAGATGGGCCGTTTAATTTCCCACGTGGCTACCTTCCGCCAATTGGAGCACCCTTGGGAGTAGAAGAACAGAAAGAGGTTCAAGGTAGGCAGGCCACTGGGATTTTTGAAACTTGGATATTTTGTCTTATACAAAGAGCAACAACTTTTCTATATGCCCTCAAAAATAATCCTACTTTTTAAAGCTTTCTTTTTACACCTAAGTGATGAGAACAAAGACAGAAACTGGGTCCACCCACTAGACAAAACCTTTCATCATAGGCAGTTGCTTAAACGTAGCGACTGAGATTCCCGCAGAAAGAAGAAAGGAAGGAAAACAGGAAGGAGGGAAATGGATATATATTGAGACACTGTATTACTGTGTTTAGGGCTGTACGTGCAGTATCTCACTTAACCCTCATAGCAACTCTGTGTGGTATTATTATTAGCTTCCTTTTATGGAAGAAGAATTGAGGATCAGAAAGGTTAGGAAATTCATTAAAGACACAAAGGTCATAAGTGGCAAAGCCAGAACGAGAAGCTTCTATAGTTCTCTGTCTAGTCTATGCCAGTGCCAAGAAAGTAAACACAGTGAAGGTGTTCAAAACAGAGGACATAAAAGAGTGGCAACGGTTGTTTATGGGTATCAGAGTCTAGGGTGGTGGAGAGGTGGGGAAGTTAATAGCTTTTCAAGCAGGGGAAATTGAGAAAAATAGAGGCAATAAATGGGAGACAGAAATTCAAGGGCATTTAGAGTAGATAATTCTGGACCACTGTTTCTATTTTATCACTCTCTATATTTTGGACTTCTTGTCAGCACACAGCCATTCCTTATTTCAATGTAACACATTTATTCCGTGGGTTGCGTGCATACCCAGAACACAGTGAACCTCGAGACACACTGTATATTCAGGCCTTCTCAATCTGTTTTGACGAGGGAAATGTGTATGGCTTCTGTACAAAGCCACCAGATATGGCAACCCCAAACTAAGAAGAATGGCCTGTAGACTCACCCAATAAATCTTCCTGAATGGAAAAAGGGTACCACACATTCTCCAACTCTTGCATTTGTTATGGAAGTGGAGAATCACATATTCCTGATTCCACTCTGAGGACAGGGATTGTGTGTCTTTCTGATTTCATCATGTCTTTAAAAAGAATGGGCTTCTCTTGCCAAGCCTGAATGTTTGTGACACTCCAGACTTGGATGTCAGGGCTTGGATGGGAGGGAGGGAAAGAGTACAGACAGTCAAATGACTGAATCAATGGGCAATGTCTCATTAGTGCCATGTTGGAAACAACCAGAGCTAGGCAGCCCTAGTTCCCTGGCATAAGTTGGGTTTTTACAAACATTTTAATTTGTAAAAACTGGAAAAAGGGTGGGGGGCACTTACTGAGTTTGAAGAAAGCAGCAGGGTGAAAGCGCCCTTCATTCCTGATTAAAACCACTAGCTTGGGTTGCTGAAGAAAGGAACTGAGTTTATTTCCCCCCAATAATACCATCTGGTGGTTTCTCAGACTCTTTTTTTTTTTTTTTTTTTTTTTTTGAGTTGGAGTCTCACTCTGTCACCCAGGCTGGAGTACAGTAGTGGGATCTTGGCTCACTGCAACCTCCACCTCCTGGGTTCAAGTGATTCTCCTGCCTCAGCCCCCCGAGTAGCTGGGATTACAGGCACCCGCCACCATGCCTGGCTAATTTTTGTATTTTTACTAAAGACGGAGTTTCACCATGTTGGCCAGGCTGGTCTCAAACTCCTGACCTCAAGTGATCCACCCGCCTCGGCCTCCCAAAGTGCTGGGATTACAGGCGTGAGCCACCGAGCCCGGCCCAGTTTCTCAGACTCTTTATGAAGAATCCTATATTGTTCGAGCTATGAACCAGCTCATAATAAGAGCTGAACAACTGTGGCACCCACCTGTTAGAAATCAAGACTGGGGTATTAAAACCAGAAGTGCTGGCCTATTAGAGGGGCCTGACCATTTTGTGTGGAAAGCAAACCTCGCCTAAACCCAGGGATTAGCATTTTCACATTGGGACAATAACTGAAGCAGGTGCTCATTCTATGGGTTGTTCGGAATCATTTTTCTGACTGCATAGAGGTAGAAGCTGAAATAGAATAAGTTCTCAGAGGGCATGACTCCAAACAGGGAATGGGGAGGGAAGTGAGGCATTCCTTATTCTTTGCTTCCTTGGAAAATGGAAAAAGAAACTCTGGCACAAAATGGCAGCTGCCCTGGCTCATTGGCAGTTCTGCTAAGAAACTAGGGAGCAAAGAGCTGATTAAAGAAGGTCATGTTTATCTAGGGATATGGTAATTGGAACACACCCTCACTAGTGATCTAAGTTTAAATCCCCAGCCTCTAAATAAGCAATACTTTCAAAAGGGCCACCTTATCATTATTTATAAAATAGTCTGATTTTCAGGGAGGAGTACTTCTCTTTTAAGCCTCTCCTTTAGAGATTTTGTATGTGGGAGATTACAGACCTCGGGGAGTATTTTTTTTTTAACTAAGTTTTAAAGTCACCATAGTGTTTGTAAATAAAATAAGATAAAATAAAATAAATACCAAGTTTTAAGTAGTATTGATTATTTTTAAGTATAAGGGCTTATGGTTTTGCTGACTTCTTAAGATTCTGTGAACCTAGAAGGGTGACTGAAAACTTGGTGTTAGTAGTATTCTTGTTCTGATTTCCCTATATGGACACATCCTTGGAACTTCCAGATCTGTCTAATTGGATATTGGAGATAAGAAGTGATTTGGGTGAGGAGAAAAGGCAAGGTTATGGAGAAGACAATGACTTAGCTCACTCATAGGACAGAAATGAGTGCAATGTATTTGGACAGACTTATAAGGACAGAAAAAAAGGTGAGAAGAAAGTCTAGGGAAAGAAGTTTGGAAGCAATGAGGTCCTGGAGGGTTTGAGGCAGGATAGTCTAGTAGTTGAGTGGCTTTGATGTACCAAGAGAGACTTGGAATAAGACGGCGCTAACTAACTTTGGGAATTACTTTCTAAGCATTGTTTTCATCATTTGTAAATGAGGATAATAATAATAACGATAACACTGCATCGGGTCGTTATGATTATTAAATGACACCATGAGTGTAAAACTGTTTAGTGTAGCTCCTGTCATGCAAGTGCTCAATAAGTGTTAGTTATTATTAAAATTATTATTGTTGAATATAGAAATTAGACTAAACCACACATGGAAACAGAGTTCATAGCACCTTTTAGAAGCTCCTAAGCTCTCTGTTTTTAAAATGTCTGGACTTTTGATATAATGATAAGGAGGGTTTTCTTGTTTTGTTTTGTTTTAATTTTTTTGTAGAGACAAGGTCTTGATATGTTGCCCATGCTAGACTCAAACTCCTGGCCTCAAGCGATGCTTCTCCTCCGCCTCCCAAAGGATAGGATCACAGGCGTGAGCCACTATGCCTGGCTTTTTTTTTTTTTTTTTGGCTTACGTCTAAACCACATCTGAGTTTTTTTGTTTTTTTTTTTTAATGCCCAGGGAATTGGAGATATACAGACCTAAGTTTGAATTGAGGCTCTGTCACTTCCTAGCTGTGTGACCTTGGGTAAGTCCCTTCCCTCTCCTGGCCTCAGTTTCCTCATATAAAATAGGGACAGTTATAATAGCAACCTCAATGGGATTGGAGGAGTGAATGAGGTCTGGAAAACTGCACGTACAGGGCCTGGCACAGAGCAAGTGTCCAATCAATGGGAGCTATAGAATAGGCTCAGGCAGACAGCCTGGCTGCAGGGCTCTTTCCGCCCCCACCTCCCTCCACCCCCTGGTTAGTCCCAACTAGAGTCCCATCAATCTGCCACTCTCCTCAGGGGTTGCTGGAAATTCCTGGCGCAGATGTCTCCTACAGAGACGAGTTTTGGATATTCCTTCATCCACCCCTGTTACCACTGAATTATGGGGAGAGAAAGAAGGAGAGAAGACCCATTGAGAGGGAGAGGAGAAAACAAACGACTTCTGTATACTACTGCCCTGGCTAGCCCAGGCCCATGCCTGAAATAGGTGTTTGGTAAATACTTGAGGAATGTATGTACAAGTGAATGAAAAAAAAAAAAAAAAAAAGAGGTTGCAGGCAGGCATCTGGGCAGGCAGAGAAAGAAATCCGAGTCATGGCAAACTTTTCCTGACTATGCCTCCATGACATCTGTCTATACAGGGGCCTCCCCTGGCTATCGGTTCACTCAATAACTCCAGTTTGCTCCTTCCTTTTGCACAGATCACATGCAACACCCTACACACTTCCTTCAAGAGATCCAGATAGAAGCTTGGGGGCTCACCACTTTGGGGTCAGAGCACTTGAATTGCTTAGCTGTGGGCAGAAATGCTGATCGCAGGCAGCCCAGCAAGGGGTATCCAGATATAACCCCATTCATCATTCTGAGATTCCCTTCTTGTCCTGAGACCAAGTAGTAGGGTGCTAGACAACAGGACCCACCAGTTGACTTCCATTTTCCATTTAACACAGGTAAGCAATATGACTACCAGATTTTGACGTGAAGGATTTGCAAGTGAGTGGACACCTGTGCACACAGGTGGATAAACACGAGCATTGAACGTGCACACTGACCATCCAAGGGACTGACACTGAAGATTATGCTTTTTCTGGGCAACATTTTAAAACCTTGTGTGAGGGTTTCTCGGTGCCCTTCATAAGCTCAACTTCTGTTCCAACATTTGTTTCAAATAAGATTTCCTTCCATAAAAATACCACTTAAGGACACACATGCAGAATATGCATTTGGCTTTTCCTGGGTGTTAAATATTTTATTTGATGTGCTGATTTTGTTACTACATCACTGGAAAATTAATCCACAATGAATTGCCTGTGTGACAAGCTCTCACCACAGAAGCAACAGCGATTTTAATCTTGAATCCTGGATTATTTATCTCTTGCTCCCTGTGAGCTCCTAGCCTCAATTTCATACCTGATTTCCTGTTACCCACAAATTCTGCAACTGACACATAAACACAGGCAGAACGTCTTTCTCCCTAAATAAATAAAAACAACAAGGAATCAGAAAAACGGGGCAAGGATTCCACCTTTCATGATGCCACTTAAAATTTAAAAAGTATTTTAGGCCGGGCGCAGTGGCTCACGCCTGTAATCCCAGCACTTTGGGAGGCTGAGGCGGGCGGATCACGAGGTCAGGAGATCAAGACCATCCTGGCTAACATGGTGAAACCCTGTCTCCACTAAAAGTACAAAAAAAAAAAAAAAAAAAAGCCGGGCATGGTGGCACATGCCTGTAGCCCCAGCTACTCGGGAGGCTGAGGCAGGAGAATCGCTTGAACCCCAGGAGGTGGAGGTTGCAGTGAGCTGAGATTGTGCCACTGCACTCCAGCCTGGGTGACAGAGTGAGACTCTGTCTCAAAAAAAAATTTTTTTTTAAAAAGAGAACCATTAAGCCAGCTCTTGCTAACACGTGTAACTTCTTGATTAGTTCCACATTCACATCATCTCTGCCTTGAGTTGGTTCTGGGGTCTGACTTAGCAAGCTTTTGTTTTTATCTCATTCCACATGTGCTGAGAGTGAGGGATATCTGTGAGTTGCTCTTTATTGTTTAAGTTAAAAAAAATAGTGAAGACCACAGCTGACTTCCAAAGTGGGCAACTCCAGCTCATGGGTTAATGAATGAGCCCCAGAGAGTGTGTTTATGATGTCCTGAGGTGGGGACCCTGAGGTGGGGGTAATTTTGGCCCAATGGCAGCTGGTTAGGCAGCTGGTAGAGAGCAGCTGCAGGAATGGGACTATTTCTATGGGGGGTAGAATTTAAAGTTGGACTTCTGGATAGAACTGTTCAAGTTGAGCTGCCCCTGGGTTGAATTCTCCCTCTCGGTATAGGTTACCAGCTTATGCTTTGACATCAGATGTACAAGGAGTTGGGGGAGGGAACTAGGGGTGAAAAGAAGGACCCCTGCTGACTTCCTGAGTCACAGCATTGCTGGGGAGAAGTTGGGACCCAAAGGTGCCCATTGCCATGTGCCCTTCTTCCCCTCAACATGCTGTTTTGATGGAACTTAGCATTTGAGAATGTACCGCCAACAGGGCTCTCATTTAAAATGTAAAATGTCCTTTCATAACTGTTGGAAAGGAGGTTTGTATACATAGAGAGCATCTAGGATTTGCCCATTTCTGTGAAAAAAAAAATTCTTCCTGACTGTAAATCCTGTGCTCTGTAAATAATTGTTGGGTCCAAGAAGACCAACAACTGGCATTTTCCTGCCCCACCGCCTGCCCTGCTTTTGAAGCCCACAGCGAGGGGAGGAGGAGAGGGCATCTGGAGGGAGGAGAAGGCAAATGGTCCAAACACACATATTTATTTAGTAAACAAGCTCATCATCTCCTCAATTTTAAAATTCCCTGTGAGCAAATACAAGCACAGACTTCATTTGAAAAAAAAATGTACAGCATTCCCCTTAAAGCGATTTAGTAATTGCAGGAAACAGAGAGCAACATTCCACCCAGGTGCTCACTACAGCACACCTGTGAGTTTGGAAACAAAGTCTCAGCTGTTAAACCTGAGGGGCCATGAAGCCACCTTTGGATTAGGCTGTGAAAGGAAGAGTGGTAGGGGAAGGACGCAGAGGGCAGCTAGGCCCCTTCTTTCCAGGGGACTCCAAGGTCATCTTGCCGCCTTCTCCCTCTCCTCCTCTTCCTTCTCCTCGCTAACATTTTTTTTTCTTTTTCTTTTCTTTTCTTTTTTTTTTTTTTTGAGATGGAGCCTTACTCTGTCGCCCAGGCTGGAGTGCAATGGCATGATCTTGGCTCACTGCAGCCTCTGCTTCCCATGTTCAGGTGATTCTCCTGCCTCAGCCTCCCGAGTAGCTGGGACTACAGGTGTGCACTACCACGCCCAGCTAATTTGTGTGTGTGTGTGTGTGTGTGTGTGTGCTTTTGGTAGAGATGGGGTTTCACCATGTTAGCCAGGCTGGCCTCGAACTCCTGACCTCAAGTGACCTGCCCGCCTTAAGCCTCCCAAAGTGCTGGGATTACAGGCATGAGACACCGCGTCCAGCCCTCATTAACATTTAGGGAGTACTAACAACATGCCAGGCACTGCACTTAGGGCTTTGTGAGCCTTGCTTCATGTAGGCTTCACAGTGTTCTGAGGTAGGGACTGTTATTATTCCCATGTGAGAGAGGAGGAAACTGAGGCCTAGAGACTTTGGATGACTTGCTCATGCAGGTCACATCCTAGTAAGTGACCAGGAGTCAAGGCCAGGCTGAGCTCACTCCACAGCTGGTTCTCTCCCCACAGAAGTCAGACATTTCCTTAAGCCTCCCTTTATGGGCTGGGTGCGGTGGCTGGGGCCTATAATGCCAGCACTTTGTGAAGCCGAGGAAGAAGGATGGATCACTAGAGGCCAGGAGTTTGAGACCAGCTTGGGCAACAAAATGAGACCCCAGTCTTTACAAAAAATAAATAAATAAATAAATAAATAAATAAATAAATAAATTTAAAAAAATAGCCGGTCATGGTTGTTGGCACCTATAATCCCAGCTACTTGGGAGGCTGAGCTGGGAGGATCACTTGAGCCTGGGATTTCGAGGCTGCAGTGAGCTATGATTGTGCCACTGCACTCCAGCCTGGGTGACAGAGCGAGACCCTGTTTCAAAAAAAAAAGCCTCCACTTGTGGATCCTGTTAAGATGCAGACTGCTCTAGGGAGGCGTAGCCCTTTAAATCCCTCAGTTCTCCAGAACAATTTCATGAAGAGAGGGCCCAGGTACATCACAGAAAATGGTAAGTAGGGGAGATGGCACCAGTAAGATGCTTCCCAATTTTCCTTTTTCTCTCACTTCATTCAAGTGCTATTCATGGTGGCCTCTGCCGTGGCTCGCAGGCATCTTAAGGTTGTTCATAAGACCCACTAGCTTTCAATGAGGCAGGCAGTGCGGGAAGGGGACAGGGATTAAAATCGATGTTGTTCTGTTGCCTCCCTTCATAACCTCCAAACTGTAAGAAAAAGGGCACGTTTCATGCAGAATAAAACAACTGTCAAGATATTTCTTATTTCTATGAACTGGTACAGTTTTACCCCCACTTAAAAAATGTGATTGACCCTAGAAAAGCCCAATTTATAAGGTTCTGGTACTTGTTGTATTCTTTCTGAGAGCATTTTGAAGAAGGTTTATATACAAAGAGGATGCATATAGGAAAGTGATATAAAAACACCCTTGAATAGATTTTAACTATGATTTGATTAGCTTACCCCCTCTTTAGGGGGAAAGCTAGCGATTTTCTAGCTGTTTTGCTGAAAAATACTCTCATCTTCAAACTCAATAATATCTGAATCTTGCACCCTTTTTTTCTAGAACCCTTTATTTTATTTATTTATTTATTTATTTATTTATTTATTTATTGTGAGACGGAGTCTTGCTCTGTTGCCCAGGCTGGAGTGCAGTGGCATGATCTTGGCTCACTGCAACCTCTGCCTCCCGTAGAACCCTCTTTTCTGTTCTGTGTGTGCTGGAGTTAGACCCTCCTTGTGTGGGGAACTCACAGGAACCTGTGGTTGTTTGGTGATTGCAAAATGCTGGTGAATAAATGACCGCATCTACAGCTGGGGAGCAGGCCCAGGATGGATGTGGGGTGAGGGTGCTGTGAAGAAAATGATCTCACCAGAGCACCATTGGCCAGGAGAGAGAGGAGCCTGGAGAATACTGAAGGATGGAGAAAACACAAGCTGGAGGAAGTGAGAAGGAGACATTTGAGAGAAGGGATGAATTCAATCAAGAGTAGCAGAGAGCAGAAGAGCAGCTGGGGAAAAATTTGACTGATTTAGGGGCCCAGGGAGAAAAATGAGTTCAAGCAATACAGGGCATCCGATCAAGGGAGGGGTTGAGCAACAGCTCCGGTGTCAGGTGGCCATGAGGACAGCACTGGATACTGAACATGGAACTCAGCCAGAAAGGACCCTGTTTCCCTGAAGGGACTGGGTGGAGGAGATGCGGGGAACCTAGGAGGCCTGGCACTAAATCATGGTATGTTGAGAAGAAAAGGCAAGCTTATGTGTGAGAGGCTAAACAGGTTGGACTTGTCCCTGAAGTGTTCCGACTTCGAGCATGTTCCCCCCACCCCTCCAGTTTCTCCCACTGGTGGAATCTCTATTTCCTAACTGGCTGGCAGGGAGGGCTCCAATGTGAGTGACAGGGAATTGGAAACCTGGAGAAGCCTGAGGAAGAATATTGGGGCCCTAAAGTCAAAGTCTAAAGTGCAGCCTCCTCTCAAATTCTTTGTGCTTGCCTAATTCGCTTGTTCCCTTGGGGAAAATAAGTATGGGGGATGGAAATCGTAATTTTTAGCTTGAGTAGCAAATGGTTCCATCAACCCCTGGGCTCTACTGGATGATTTCAAGGGATATTTTGTGGGTGGAAAGAAACCCCTCCAGTGATGGATACATGAGTACTGATGTCTGCATTTTCATGTGCAGAAGATTCAGGGCTTGGGATTCTGTACCTCAAAGAACATACAATGGGGCCAGGCGCAGTGGCTCATGCCTGTAATCCCAGCACTTTGGGAGTGGATCACTTGAGGTCACGAGTTCGAGACCAGCCTGGCCAACATGGTGAAACCCCATCTTTACTAAAAATACAAAAATTAGCCGGGCGTGGTGGGGCATGCCTCTACTCCCAGATACTTGGGAGGCTGAGGCAGGAGAATTGCTTGAACCGGGGAGGCAGAGGTTTCAGTGAGCCGAGATCACACCACTGCACTCCAGCCTGGGTGACAGAGCAAGACTCTGTCTCAAAAAAAAAAAAAAAAAAAAGTACAGTGGACCCCCAGACTCAAAGGGTAGGAAACCATTGCTTTCCTATCATTAGTCCATGTAGTCAAACAGTACTTTTTATTCCAGGGCATCCCTGTAGCTATTCAGTCTTATCCAATGTGGGATAGGGATGTTTTTCCTCTTTTGTAAGAGAGAAAATAAATACAAATGGGCCGGGCGCGGTGGCTCACGCCTGTAATCCCAGCACTTTGGGAGGCCAAGGTGGGCGGATCACAAGGTCAGGAGATCAAGACCATCCTGGCTAACATGGTGAAACCCCATCTGTACTAAAAAATACAAAAAATTAGCCGGGCGTGGTGGTACGTGCCTGTAGTCCCAGCTACTCGGGAGGCTGAGGCAGGAGAATTGCTTCAACCTGGGAGGCAGAAGTTGCAATGAGCCAAGATCACGCCACTGCACTCCAGCCTGGGCAACAGAGTGAGACTCCATCTCAAAAATTAATTAATTAATTAATTAAAAATGAAAGTTTATTTTTCCTTAACATGATTTTGAGTAACTGTGTTTAAGTCAATCAGGGTCTTATTACCTGGCTTCATTCATCCAACATATACGTACTGAGCACCTTCTTTGGACCAGTATTGTGTTAGGTGCTGGGAATATCAAAAAGGGAACTAACACAGGGTTTCTACATTAATGGAGTTTACAGTCCCAAATGGGAGACACGAAGTAAATAGATAAATTCAAACATCATTACTTAGTATTAGATAGTTGATCTCAAAAAGGTGTAATTACATTTGCGATAAATGATACAAGGGTTATATGCAAGTGTTATAATAAAGAATGCATAACAGAGGGATCTAACCTATTCTCGGGATCTGGCAAGGCCTCCCTGAAGAAGAGACTTTTTTGTTTTTTTGAGACAGAGTCCCACTCTGTCACCCAGGCTGGAGTGTGATCTTGGCTCACAGCAACCTCTGCCTCCCAGATTGAAGCGATTTTCCCACCAGCCTCCCAGGTAGCTGGGACTACAGGCTCAAGCCAGGACGCCCAGCTAATTTTTTGTATTTTTAGTAGAGACCGGGTTTCACCATGTTGGCCAGGCTGGTCTCGAACTCCTGACCTCAAGTGATCCACCCTCCCCCCCCCACCCCACCCCTTAGCTTTTCACAGTGCTGGGATTACAGGCATGAGCCACCACACCTGGCCAGAAGAGACATTTTAACATCAGTTGTCAGATACAGAGTTGGGGCTGCAGATGGGGAAGACAGCACATGTCGAGAGAATGGCCAAGACCAGCACTACAGAGCTGGAGCCCAGGTCAGCACAATCCTCTTCATGCAACTCTGTGTTATCTTCCTTTCTTCCCTGCTATTTTCCCTATGCCACTACCAACCATCACCCTTTCCCCTCATTCGAGCACAGCTCAGGTAGGTCTCTATCTTTCATCTTTGAAAATGAATCAATACAGGCAAAAATCTCATTGCATGAAAATCTGTCATCTTGGAAATGTGTGTGTGTGTGTGTACACATACACATGTGTGAATACGTGTGTCTTGCAGGTATGGGATAATAATATTTAAGAAACATTGCCTCAGAGATTGCCACTTCTCATACACTGCTACAAAATTGAAATCACCTGGGTGCTTCTTTTGCCAATTTGTCTTTTGAATCCCAATGAATCGAAGCTAGCATGTTTGCAATGGCAGAGGAGTGAGGAGTGGAGATCTTTGTGCAAACAATTTTGGCACTCAAGGTAATACCCTTAAGGTCCATCCAAGTTATTGTCCATTCTTTTTTATTGTAGCACGGTTTGTTTAACTATTCACTTATTGAAGGACATTTTGGTTGTTTCTAGTTTTTTGCTGTTAACAAATAACGCTGTTATAAACATTCATGTATGAGAATTTGTGTGGACATAAGTTTTCATTTCTCTGGGATAAATGCCCAGGAGTGTGATTGCTGGGTCCTATGGTAATTGCATGTTTAGTTTTATATGAAACTGCCAAAGAGTTTTCCAGAGTGGCTGTAGCATTTCACATTCCCACTAGCAATGTCTGAGAGATCCAGTTTCTCTACATTCTCACCAACATTTGGTATTGTCACTGTTTTTTTTATTTCAGCTGTTCTAATAGGTATGTAGTGACATCTCATTGAAGTATTAATTTGCATTTCCCTAATGATTAATGATGGTGAACATCTTGTCATGTCTTTACAATCCATGTTTCCTCTTTGGTTAAATGTATCTTTATGTCCTTTGCCCATTTTCTAATTGGATTTTGTTTTACTGTTGAGTTTTTTAAAGTTCTTAACGTATTCTAGATATGTGTCAGTTGTCAGATGTGTGGTTTGAAAGTATTTTCTCCCATTATGTTATATAACTTGTCTTTTCATCTTCTTTCACAGAGCAAATGTTTTATATTTCGGTCAGGTCCAATTTATTGATTTTTCCTTTCATGGATTGTGCTTTTGATCAAGTCTAAGACCTTTTTGCCTAAGCTCTAGATCCCAAACATTTTCTACTGTTTATTTAAACATTTTAAAATAGTTTTTATGTTTAACTCCATCATCCATTTTCAGATACTTTTTGTATAAAGTATGAGTCTTAGATTGAGCTTTGTGATGGTTAATTTTATGTGTCAACTTGGCTAGGCCACAGTACCCAGATATTTGGTGAAACACCTCTGAATGTTGCTGTGAGGGTATTTTGTTTTTTAGAGATTAACATGTAAATCAGTAGACTTTGAGTAAAGTAGATTAGATTACCTTCCATAATGGGGGTGGGCCTTATCCAATCAGTTGAAGGCCTTAAGGAAAAGACTGACCTCCCCTGAGGAAGAGGGAATTCTGTCAGCTGACTGCCTTTGAACTCAAGTTGCAACATTAACTCTTCCCTGAGTCTCCAGCCTGCTGGCCTGCCCTGCAAATTTTGGACTTGCCAACATCCACAGTTCCATGAGCCAATTCCTTAATCAATCAATCAATCAATCAATCAATTTCTCTCTCTGTGTCTCTTTTTTTTTTTTTTTTTTTGAGACAGAGTCTCGCTCTGTCGCCCAGGCTGGACTGCAGTGACGCGATCTCGGCTCACTGCAAGCTCCACCTCCCAGGTTCATGCCATTCTCCTGTCTCAGCCTCCAGAGTAGCTGGGACTACAGGTGCCCGCCACCACGCCCAGCTAATTTTTTGTATTTTTTAGTATAGACGGGGGTTTCACTGTGTTAGCCAGGATGGTCTCGATCTCCTGACCTTGTGATCCGCCCGCCTCAGCCTCCCAAAATGCTGGGATTACAGGCGTGAGCCACCGCGCCAGCGCTGTGTCTCTTTTTCTCTCTCTAAACAGGCCCCCCAACACACACACATCCTATTGGTTCTGTTTCTCTGGAGAACCGTGACTACTACAAGGTTCTTTTTTCTCTACCATGGATGTGCAATTTCTCCATCATCATTTGTTTAAAAGGCTATCTTTCCTCCATTGAATTGTGTGTGTATCTTTTAAAAAGTCAGTTGGCCATATTTATATGGGACTATTTCTGGGTTCTGTTCTGTTCTGTTGATTTATGTGTCTGTCCTTCTACCAATACCACACAGTCTTGATTACTGTAGATACATGATAGGGTCAACTGATTCCTCCCACTTTATTCTTCTTTTTCAAACTTGCTTTAGCTATTTGTGTTCCTTTGACTTTTCTGTATAAATTTGACATAAAATTGTACAAAAATCTTGTTGCTGTTTTGATGGGAATTATGTCAAACATGTATATCAATTTGGAAAAAATTGACACCTTTATGCTTAATCTTTAAAATGGATTTAAAGCATTTAAAGTACATGGTATGCTTCTCCATTGAGTTAGATATTTGATTTCTTTCCTCAGCATTTTGTAGTTTTCAACATACAAGTCTTATTCATGTTTTGTTAGATATACACCTAAGTCTTTTCTGAGCAATTATAAATGGTGTTGTATTTTTAACTTTGGTGTTTATGTATTCATTATTAATATATAGAAATACAATTGTATGCTTATCTTTTGTTTATGCATGTATCTCCTGACCTTGCTGAACTCATTTATTTGTTTTAGGAGTTTTAAAAAAAATAGTTTTCTTGGTATTCTCTATACAGACCATCATGTCATCTGAAAATAAGAAAATGTTCTTTCTTCCTTTCTAATCTGTATGCCTTTTATTTCCTTTTCTGGACTTTCTGTACTAGCTAGAATGTCCAGCACTATGATGAATAAGAGTAGTGAAAGTGCACATCCTTGCCTTTTTCCTGATCTAAGGGTGAAAACAATCAGTTTTTCACCATTAAGTAAAATGTTAGTTGTAGGGTTTTTTTTGCAGATGCTGTTTATCAAGTTGAGGAAATTCCTCTCTATTCCCTGTTTGCTGAGAGATTTTATCATGAATGGATGCTGAATTTTGTCATTTTTTTGGCATCAAATGATATAATCATGTGATTTTTCTTCTTTAGCTGTTAATATGGTGGTTCACACTGATTGATTTTTAAATATTGAACCAGACTTGCATACACGGAATAAACCTCTCTTGGTCATGGTGTATAATTCCTTCATATTGCTGAAGTCTGTTTGCTAATATTTTGTTATTAATTTTTGCATTTACATTCATGAGTGATATTGGTCTGCAGTTTTTACTGTTTTTGTCTGATTTTAGTATCAGGGTAATATGAGCTTAATAAAATGAATTGGGAAATATTTCCTCTACTTCTATTTTCTGGAAGACATTATGTACAATTGGCATTACTTTTTCTTTAAATGTTTATTCTCCAGTGAAACCATCTGAGCCTAGAGATCTCTGGGGAGTTTTTAAATTATGAATTTAATTTCCTTAATAGTTATGGAGCTACTACCTGTATTTATATTGGGTGAATTGTGGTAGTTTGTGTTTTTCAAGGAATTGGTTCATTGTTATATTTGTGTGTATAAAGTTGTTAACCTTTTGATGTCTGCAGGGTTTGTAGTAGTATCCCCTGTTCTGTTTCTGATGCTGGTAATTTGTTTCTTCTCTCTCTCTCTCTTTTTTTGATCAGTCTTGCTAGAGGTCTGTCAATTTCATTAAATTTTTTATTTTTTACAAAGGAACAGGTTTTTGTTTCATTAATTTTCTCTATTGTTTTCCTTTTTTTCAACTCTTATCTTTATTATTTCCTTCCTTCTGCTTGCCTTATGTTTATTTGTTCTTTTTCTAGGTTCTTGAGGTGGAAGCTTAGATTACTGACTTGAGACCTTTCCTCTTTTCTAATGTATAATTTAGTGATACAAATTTCCCTTTCAACGTGGCTTTTACTGTGTCCCACAAATTTTGAAATATTATAGTTTTATTTTCAATCCAGTTCAATGTATTTTAAACATTTCTCCTGAGACTTCCTCTTTGACCCATAGATTATTTAGAAGAATGTTGTTTATTTTCCAAGTGTTTGGATGTTTTCCTGTTATCTGTCTGTTATTAATTTCTAATTTGATTCCATTATTGTCAGAGAACACACTATGTACAATTGCAATTCTTCTAAATTTGTTGTGGTTTCTTTTATGGCTCAGAATATGGTCTATCTTGTTCTATGTTCTACAGAATGTGTATTCTGCTTGTGTTGGATGGAGTATTCTACACATGTTGATTAGATCCTGTTATTGTTGGTATTGTTGAGTTCTATATCTTTGCTAATTTTCTGTCTAGTTGTTCTATCAATTGTAAGAGAGGAGTGTTGAAATTTCCAACTATTGTGGCTTTGTGGATTTTCTTCTTTCAGTTCTATCAGTTTTTGCTTCACATATTTTGCTTCACAAACAGCTCTGTTGTTTGGTGCATGAATATTTAGGATGGCTACATCTTTTTGGTGGGTTGAGCCATTTATATATATAATATATATATAATGTATGTATATATATATATAATATATATATAATGTATGTGTGTATATATATATATATAAAATGTCCCTCTCTGTCTCTGATAATTTCTTTCTCTGAAGTCTATCTGATATTAATATAGACACTCATGCTTTGTTTTGACTAATGCTTGCATGATAAATATGTTTCCTTCCTTTTACTTTCAGTCATCTTATATCATTATATTTAAGGTGAGTTTCTTGTAGAGTACATACTGTCGGGTCATTTTTTCTTATCCACTCTGCCAGTCTCTGTCTTCTAATTGGTGTATTTAGACCTTATATACATTAAATGTAATTGTTGATATGTCAGGATCTAAGTCTGCCATTTTATTTTTAATTTTGTTTTCTTTTTCCTGCCTTCCTATGAGTATTTGAATATTTTGGGGAATATTGTAACATTTTGATTTATCTGTAGTGGTTTTGAGTGTATATCTTTGTATAGATTCTGAGTGGCTCTAGGTATTACATTGTATATACATAACTTATCACAGTCTGCTGGTAATGTTATTTTGCCAGTATGACTGAAGTATAAAAACCTTACTTCTGTTAATGTCTCTTTATCTCCCTAGTTTATGATATAACCAACTTAAATATTTCCTCTACATGCAATTAGAACTATATCAGACAGTATTATTATTTTTGCTTCAACCATCAAACAAAATTTTGAAGACTCAAAGAGGAAGGAAAGTCTATTGTGTTCATCATATTTTTGCTTATTGTATTATTTCTTGCTTCTTGATGTTCCAAGATTTATTTTATCATTGCTGTTCTGTTTAGATAACTTCCTTTAGCTATTATTTTAGAGTAGCTCTGATGGAGACAGGTTCTCTTAATTTTCCTTCATCTGAGAATGTCTTGATTCCCACTTCATTCCTGAAGGATATTTTTGTGGGATATAGGATTTAGTTCTTTTCTTTCAGCATTTGAAAAATGTGCCAATTCCTTCTGGTCACATGGTTTCTGATGAGAAATCAACTGCCATTTAAATAATTGTTTATCAGTTTCTCTGTCAAATTATTGTTTTTCTTTTCTTTTTTGAGACAGAGCCTCACTCTGTGACTCAGGTTGAAGTTCAGTGTGGCATGATCATGGCTCACTGCAGCCTCTACCTCCCTGGGCTCAGTGATCCTCCTACTTGAGCCTCTCGAGTAGCTGGGACTACAGGTGTGCACCACCACACCTGGCTAATTTTTGTACTTTTTGCAGAGATGGGGTTTCACCATGTTGTCCAGGCTGGTCTCAGACTCCTGGGCTCAAGCAATCCACCCGCCTTGGCCCCCAAAACTGCTGGGATTATAGGCACGAGCCACTCTGCTTGGCCAAATCATTGTTTTTCCTCTGTCTGCTTTCAAGATTGTTTTCTTTGTCTTTAGTTTTCAGAAGTTTGACTATGATATGTCTTAGTGTGGATTTCTTTGGGTTTAGCATGTTTGAGATTCTCTAAGCTTTTTGAATCTGTATGTCTTTTGCCAAATTTGGAAAATTTTCAGCCATTATTCCTTGAAATACTTTTCAGTCCTAGTCTCCTCCTCTCATCCCAGGACTCCAATGACATGAATGTTATATCTTTTGTAATAATTCTACAGGTCCCTGAGACTGTTATTTTTTTCCAGTCTATTTGATCTCTGCATAATTTCTGTTGTTATATACTCAAGTTCACTGATTTTTTTCCTTTGTCCCCTCCATTCTGTTGTTCACCCTATTCACTGAGATTTTCATTTTGGTTATTGTGTTTTTCAGTTCTAAAGTCTACATTTGGTTCTTTATGTATTCTTATTTGCTTACTGAGACTTTCCGTTCTTTTTATTTGTTCCAAGCATGTTTGTAATTGCTCATTGAAGCATTTTTATGATAGCTGTTTCAAAATCTTTGTCAGATAATTCTATCTCATCATCTTAGTGTTGGCATGAATTGACTGTCTTTTTCACTCAGTTTGAAATCTTCCTGGTTCTTGGTATGATGAATGATTTTCAACTAAATACTGTTCATTTTGGATATTATGTCATGAGACTCTGGATCTTATTTAAACCTTAGGTTTTAGTGGTTTTTTTCTGACATTGCTCTAGTAGAAAAAACTGGAAGGGTTGCCTTGTTACTGCCAAATTGGGGTAGAAGTTCAGGCTCGCCACTCAGCCTTTGCATGGACAGTTGGAGGTGAGGGTTGCAGTTTTTCCTGTGGTGTTTGGCTATAGTAGAGCAGTAATGGTCTAAAAGTTCTCTGTCTTTCTAGGATGCCCCTTTTCTGGTCCTTTGGCTAGAGAGAGTAGGCTTTTGTTGGGACTTTAGAAAAATCTGTTCCCACTGGTGTTTCTGAATTGCTAGCTTCTCTAGCAGCCAGTCTGGGATATTTGAGGCAAAAAGAAAGCTCAGGGAACTCACGAACTCATGTCACTCTTTGAGTCTCAAGGTCCTTAGTCAGTCTATCTTCTCTCCACCTTTCTTGGTTGTCTTATGTTTGTTGTATATATAATAACTAGGGTTTATAGTTGTACTTAGTGAAAGGAATAGGGAAAAGTACATCTACTCCATCTTTCTAAAAGCAGAAGTTGACTTTTAGGATCCCACGTCTCTGATTAGTTATTAAATCTCATTACTTATCTCTGAAGGTATGGTGTTAAAAACTCACATTTTAATACGTTGTCTTTGTTGAATGAGTGGATCATACTCGTGTAGCTTGTGAGATGTTGAAGCAGAACTATAGACTAAAGTGTCCCCTGAGCTGAGCTCGTCAGCTGCTGAACTGGTGACAGATTCCTTGAGTCTGTACTGCTCTTTAACTAACAGATCTTCAGTATGTGCCCAGAACTGCACTGGGTGTTTAAGAAACTATGAAGAAAGATGTGGCCTCGACTCTCAGGGTATTTGATGTCTATATGGGAAAACAAGAAAAGTGAATTCTCCATTTCAGGGTGTAGAATGTAGTAGACACTCAATACATGCTTGTTGCATGAGTGAATGCTGCTGAGCACATGCTAATTGCCCCTGAATGACAAGTGCTAAACTAAACTGTGTGATGCAGATTAAAAGTGCTGTATGAAGCCAGAAGAGAGGCAGCAGTATGGCTGAAGTGGTCGAGAGGGGTTGTTTTTTTAAGGAGGTAGAGGTTGAGTTGCCTTGACAATATGTTAGGACCTGGAGGTAGTTTTTGAAGGAAAAAATTGACAGGACTTGTTAACAGACTGTTTGTAGGGGATGAAATTCAGTAAAAAGCAAAACAGACTTTGGTTCAGATCTTGGGTGACAGGGAGATGAGGGAAACACCATGAGTTTGACTTTGTACCTGATTAGCTTGAGCTGTTAGCAAAACATCCAAGCACAAGTACACAGTAAGTATTTGGAATATTTGGAGCTGAAGGAAAGATTATACTAGAAAAACCCATCTTTTCACTTGAGAGTTTCCAGAAGATATGGTAACTATCACAACTTAGCAGCCAACAAATGATGTGAGCTAAGATAGTTAATAACCCCTCTCTGGGCTTTAGTTTCCTCATGTATAAAATGAGGTGCGATGGTAGGTGGTTTTTTATGAGATAACATTTGGATTAGCATAGTATCTGGTATTTGGAAGGAGCCCTATACTTGCTGGAATATTTTCCTTCCAGATCTAAAGGTCTAGGATTGTGTGATTTCTTTGAAATATGAACTGTCCTTAATACATCTGCTGATATGGTTTGGCTGTGTCACCACCCAAATCTCATCTTGAATTGTAGTTCTCATAATCTCCAAGTGTCGTGGGAGGGACCTGGTGGGAGGTAATTGAATCATGGGGGTGCCTACACTCATGCTGTTCTCGTGATAGTGAGTGAGTTCTTACAGGATCTGATGGTTTTATAAGAGGCTTTTCTCTCTTTTACTCAGCACTTCTCTCTCCTGCCACCACATGAAGAAAGACATGTTTGCTTCCCCTTCCGCCATGAGTGTAAGTTTCCTGAGGCCTCCCAAGCCATGTGGAACTGTGAGTCAATTAAACCTTTTTCCTTTATAAATTACCCAGGCTTGGGTATTTCTTCAGAGCAGCATGAGAACAGACTAATATATCTGCCTTCTATGATTGGGTTTTTCCCCCAGCAGAGCCCAACAGTTTATATCACATGAAGCTAAGAATCTAGGGGAGGGAGAGTTGTACATGTTGTGTCTCAATCTTTTCAGACTTCCTAAGTTTTTCTATCTTTTGAGCATTTGCATTTTTCATATTTGAATCAGAAAAGCCTCCATTTTGGCTGACTCTAGCCCTTCACTCTGGGGAGTAGAATGGGCAGGTAGCCATTAGTACACAGGAAGGGAGGGATTTGTGGTATCTTAAAGCCATTGGATTTTATTTATTTCCAGTTTGCTCAACATTTGTTCCACAGATCTGGAAAGTTTAAAAAGGGGTGGGGATGGAGAGAAAAGGGTGAAAATTAACTAGGCCTAGAGAAAAGGATAAACATATTTTCCTTTCAATATCAAACTAAGGCTCAGAGCATTAATATTATTATTTTTTTTGAAATAATAATAGGCTGGAGTGCAGTGGCATGATCACAGCTCACTGCAGCCTTGAACTCCTGGGCTCAAGCGATCCTCCTGCCTCAGCCTCCTGAGTAGCTCGGACTACAGGCATATACCACCATGTCTGACTTATTTTTCACATTTTTTTCTTTGTTGAAATGGGGTCTTCCTATGTTGCCCAGGCTGGTCTGGAACTTCTGACCTCAAGCAATCCTCCCACCTCAGCCTCCAGAGTAGCTGGGACTACATGTGCATGTCACCAGACCTGGCTAATTTTTTAAATTTTTTGTATAATGAGGTTTTGCCACGTTGCCCAGGCTGGTCTTGAACACCTAGGCTTAAGTGAGCCACCCACCTTGGCCTCCCAAAGTGGTAGGATTACAGGCATGAGCCACTGTACCTCACCCCTCAGAGCATTTAAATCTGAAATGACTTCTGGGCTTTATTTAATTTTTCTAAAAACTGACCACTGCCGTAACCATCCACATGTCATCTGAAGAGTTGACACTGAGTTCAAGAGTTTGAGGCTACAGTGAGCTATGATCAGCCCACCGCACTCTAGCATGGGCAACAGAGTGAGACCCGATCTCATTTTTTTTTTTTAAGGATGAAGATTTGACACTAGTTGGAGAAATGGTTCTACATCTCATTACTAGGATTTTATGAATGTCAGCCCTCTAGCATAAGTAGTAGTTACTTCTTTCAAATTAAAAAAATTTGGATTTTAAAGTATGATAAGCTCATTACAAAAATAAGAAAATGAAAATGACTCATAATCCCACAACATAGGGATAATTATAGTTTTGTGGTTTGTTGTTTAGGGACATGGTCACCCAGGCTGGAGCACGGTGGTGCAATCACAGCTCACTGCAGCCTCAAACTTCAAGGGATCCTCACATCTCAGCCTGCTGAGTAGGTAGGACCACAGGCATGTGCCACCATGGCTGGCTAATCATTGTTAATATTTCTATTATTTCTTTCTAGTCATTTTTTTTCTTCACACACACACACACACACACACACACAAACACACTTGGGATTTCACTGTATGTTTGTGTATCCTCCTTTCCCCCACTTAAGTTAGACCATGAGCATTTACTCATGTCATTAAATATTCTTCTAAACATGATTTTAAATAATTACAATGCATTTCATAGTATAAATGTTACTGCATAGGATTTCATAGTATGGACAACTTAAGTTTTTTCCACTTTTTCTCTATTTTAAATATTGCCACAATGAATTTCCATGTATTTGTATTTTTTTGTGCATCTCTATTTCCTTTTAGGATAAATCCTTAGAAGGAGAATTACTGGGTGAAAGGATAAGAACATTGTTAAGGCTTTCGAGCATTTTGCCAAGTTGCCCTGTGGGAGAGTTGTACCAATTTGCATTCCTATTAGTGTTTGAGAATGCCTGACTCACTGCATTAACACAGAATATTTTACCATCATATATACATGACACTCTTTTGGATCATTTCAATTCAAATGGCATTTAGTGAGCACCTACTATATGTAGTGTACTGTGCTAGGCATTAGACTCTCTCCTGTTATACAGCATAAGTGCTAGATGCATAACACATGTACAAAGATGGTTAAAAATGCAAATGAAATATAACAACACATAAATCTCTATGGCCAGGGCTGACATCATTCAGCCTTTAAATGGCTACTCATTGAGTAAAGACACTATGCTAGCTAATTTAAAAATTAATTTAGATCTTGTAAGCACTTAAAAAACCAGAATGCATTAATATGAATCTTGCAAACAATAGAGGTTCCATTGTGATCACTTACACTCTATTTCCTGGTATAAATTAGAGTAGGAATGGAGAGGAATATTACAAATCCACATCTTTAAAGAAATCAACAATCACAACTCATTTGGGTAAAAGGACAATTTCTGCTTTTGTCAGTTCCCTTTAGAAAGTTAACCTGTTGGTTATCAGAGAAGGGGGACACTGAACACACAGAAAACTAACCTTCTTCTGGCAGCTGGGGATAATTTGTCAGTTTCCTTTGAAATGTGGCTTTGTGCTCACTGGTGAAGGCAGCTGGAACAGAAAAAGCATGACAGACAAAAGCTGAAATCCACATGAAGAAAGGTCTTTTTCCCAAAAACTACTGCCTGAGTTAGCAACGGTCAGAACAGAAAGTACATGCGTATCTTCCCAGCAACAAGCATATCTGGTACTAGAGAAGGCCCCCTATGTGACAGGAGGCATTTAGAATGGCTGTAGCCTTGAATAGGGCTGCTGGACAGCATTTGAGCAAACCTTCCCAACCCCATGAAAAATCACACCCTCAAATTAAATCCGTCTAAAACTGTGACTAAAGAAATGAAAGTATTATGTTTTTCAATCAGTCCAAAGCATTTACTATTCTGAAAAAGAAGACCTACTTACTATATAGTGGATGATGGTGCAAGAAGTAGAGGTTTCAGTATATGATTTTCAGTTAAAAAGTAACCAATAGAATAACTAAAAATAATGCTATCAAACCGGAAACAACGAAATGGTCTGCAACTGGTGAATGGATAAGCTGTGGTACATCCATGCAGTGGAGTACTATTCAGCAATACAAAAGAATGAACAACACATACATGAATCTCAAAATAGTTATACTGAGTGAAAGAAGTCAGTATCAAAGGGTTATATAGTATATGATTCAATTTCTGGGCATTCTGGAAAAGACAAAATTGTAGCAACAAAACAGATCAGTGTAGGGGGTAAAGGGAGAAGCCAATTACAAAGGGCAGCATGAGGGGATTTGGGGGGTAATGGAACTGTTCTATATCATGATTGTGGTGGCAGTTACATGACTTTATGTATTTGCCTAAACTCATAGAGCTGTACACCAAAAAAGTAAATTTTTAAAATAGCATGCTATTTTAAAAAGTGAATTTTTAAAAATCTCATAAAATACTGCTATCAACCATGGGGAGGCAGAAGAAAGAGAGGCAGTTGGGAGTAATGTTAAGTGAGCTAAATCTTCCATTTTTATAACAGGAGTTAATAGATAATGTCCAAAATGGATAAATCAAGAATGGGAACAGAGTAATATTTAGAGATTCAGAAGTAACTATCAGATGAATTGCCAACAGAATCCGTTAAAAAATGGTTGCCTCTGAGGAGTGGGACTGGGGATGGGGAGGAGTGGGGCAGAGAACTGTTGTTTTTTATTATCAGCTCTCTGTATTTTTTATATATATATATATATTTTTTTTTTCTTTTTTGAGACAGAGTCTTGCTCTGTCACCCAGGCTGGAGTGCAGTGGCATGATCTCCACTCACCGCAAGCTCCACCTCCCAGGTTCACGCCATTCTCCTGCCTCAGCCTCCCGAGTAGCTGGGACTACAGGTGCCCGCCACCACGCCTGGGTAATTTTTTTTGTATTTTTAGTAGAGATGGGGTTTCACCGTGTTAGCCAGGATGGTCTCGATCCCCTGACCTTGTGATCCACCCGCCTCAGCCTCCCAAAGTGCTGGGATTACAGGTGTGAGCAACCGCACCCAGCTGCCTATTTGATATTTTTAAACCATGCTCATGTATTACTTGATTTAAAAATAAATGTAGTGGAAAATGCACTGGACTGGGAATCCAGAAACCTGATCTCTAACCCTAATTCTGCACTAATTGATCAAATCCCTTCCCCTTTCTGGACCTTGGTTTCTACATCTGTATGATAAAGGGGTTGGACTATACGATGTTTAAGGTCCCTTTCATACCTAAAGAAAATTATAAAATTAGATTACTTACATATCCACAATTCTTTGTTAAATGCCAAGCTATGAAACATGCATTTTTATTTTTAAAGCCGTAAGAGACTAACTCATCAAATTCAACTGTCTCTTTTCAACTGCTGAAGAAACCAAGACACAGATTCACTAAAAGATTCACTTGGAATGACAGTTAATTGGCAACAGAGCTAGGACTAGAGCTCAGGGCTCCTCATGGCTCTTTCTGTTGCACCACACAGCTTCTCCTAGGCCTAATGGAATCAGTCCTGGGCACCAGGGCTGACAAAAATTCCCTTGGACAACACCAGGGGTGTAATTCACATGCTGAAATGGTTTCATTGGCCTGGGAGATGAGTCAGAATTTTGGAAGTGGTCCCTGACATAAGCATGTATGATGCAATACCATAGGCATTCCAAAGTTGATCAAGGCTATGTTAAAATTCCAATTTTAGGATTCCGTTCCCTAATAATTGTCCAATAAGCTGCCCTTGGCAGCTACTGCCAGCCTACTGACTTCCCCTTTTGTGTGACAGGAATCCCACTACTCAGAAATATCACCATTCACATTCTGATGTGAAACAATGGGCTCATCCGTTTTTTCTCATCAGCCTTTCATCTCTAGGGCCTCTCAGCTTGTGGCATGATTCACTGAAATACATCAAACATGACAGAAGATGCGAGCATTTGGAAACTTACATCAGCCATCATCAAATTAAAAAGGTATCTTGATATGATTTAGCAATCATCCTTGGAATAGAGTTGAAACAGACCCCTGACTTTGACCACACCATCTTCCTAGGGAAGACCTTCCATGTTGACCAGTAAGCAAGCTAAAAGTATGTGTTTTGCCAACCATTTCCTCCCCCTTTGCTGGGGCCTGCAGGCTCACTTGCCCCTCATCGCACAAGGTCTGGGGTTTACAGAATAAGGACACCATTATGCAGGGCTATCATTCTTCCTTAGTGGAAACAACACTGCCCTTTGTAAGCTCCCAGCTAACTTCAAAGGGTGTGGCTATCTTTCTGTGCTCCAAGGGAAGCCTCCTCGGGAAACATTGCTCACAGTGCCTTTCCAGTTCTAGAATCTTCTTGAGCTGATAGTCAGTTAGAGCAGGCATTTTCAGGCAGCACCCCCACCCCTGCACCCCCCATTGGTGCTTTGTCTACTTTAGAGGCCAGATTGTGTTTTTTAAAACCTACTTGGAAAGCATTTGTTTGCCAACTTTTGTGCTCCCCTCCTATCAGTGCTCCCTCTCCAGCCTGGCTTTCTGCCCAGTTCTGAATCTTGCCTTACCTACTGCCTGGCGTTTACTTCACAACAGCTGGCCCAGGGATCTCAAGTACTTAGTCTCAGCTGCCAGCTTAGGGAAGGAGAGGCCCCTGTAGTTGAGCCTGTGACAAAGACAGCATTTGTTTCCACACCGGTATTTTCAATGTCAACAGCAGTGACAGGCTCCAAAGGGGATCATACCCAGTCACTGCCCACTTGGTGAGAACTCCACAAGCTCAGGGATGTCCATTCATCTAGTTTCAGCTCTCCCCGCAATGCTATGAGATGACTAGAGACCACTAATAAGATTCCCATTTTTATTTGCCCATGGGGAAAGGAGACAAATGGCTGGAGACTGGGGGACTCGTCCAAAGGAATTAATGATCATTTTGTTCACAAGAAGAATCAGGATAGCTGAGTCTGACAAATGTTGGTTTCTGTGATTTATCCATTTGTGTAGCTAAAAAGTGCTATCAGCTGGCTTGCTCATCATTGAGTGACCTGAAGTGATGGATGATGGAGAGGAGGTTGCTGTGAGGGTAGAGGTGGCTCAGTACCCTGCAGGAGCAATGCAAAGAGAGACTGTGCCCAAGACCATCTCCCCGGGGGGGATGGGTGGCATTCCTGCCTTCCTTCCACCAACAAATGTTGACTGTGCCATGCACTGGGATGACAGAGATGACTCAGATGTGCCCTTGTCCTCAATGTGTTCATGGTTGGATGAGGAGAACACCAGTCTTACTAGTGACTGAAGGCTAAGACAAAGGCTCCAGCCTCAAACTTGAGGAAGGAAGTTCATGTTTCTTCCTGGGTTGGCCAATAGAAAGTGGTATTTGTGGCCGGGCATGGTGGCTCATGCTTGTAATCCCAGCACTTTGGGAAGCCGAGGCGGGTGGATCACGAGGTCAAGAGATCAAGACCATCCTGGCCAATATGGTGAAACCCTGTCTCTACTAGAGATACAAAAAAATTAGCTGGGTGTGGTGGCATGCACCTGTAGTCCCAGCTACTCAGGAGGCTGAGGCAGGAGAATCGCTTGATCCTGGGAGGCGGAGGCTGCAGTGAGCCAAAATCGCACCACTGCACTCCAGCCTGGGTGACAGAGTGAGACTCCATCTCAAAAAAAAAAAAAGTTGTATTTGTGTAGTTTTTCTAACTGTAGTGATGTGCGTGTGCTGAATTACTCACTTGGATTCTCCTCCTTGAGAGTAGGGTTCATTTTGTCACTAATCTGGCTAGATTGCTTATCATAATGCTTAAAAATATAGCTTTAAACATACAAATGGCCAATAAACATGTGAAAAAAACACTCAACATCACTAATCAGAGAAACACAAATTAAAACCACAATGAGATACCATCTTACACCAGTCAGAATGGCTATAATTAAAAAGAAAAATAGATGTTGGTGAGGATGTGGAGAAAAGGGAATGCTTATGTACTGTTGGTTAGAATGTAAATTAGCACAACTTAAGGAAAACAGTAGGGATAGTTCTGAAAGAACAAAAAATAGAAATATCATTTGATCCATTCTCAAAGAACTAAAATTAGAAATATCATTTGATCCAGGAGTCCCACTACTGGGTATCTACCTACAGGGAAATAAATCATTATATGACAAAGATACTTGCACTCATGTTTATCACTGCACTATTCACAATAGCAAAGATAATGGAACCAACCTAAGTGTCCATCAGTGGTGGATTGGATAAAGAAAATATGGTAGCTATACATCATGGAACACTACCCAGCCATAAAAAAGAATGAAATCATGTGTTTTGCAGAAAATTGCCTATTGTGTACAATGTTCACTATTCGAGTGATGAGTACATCAAAAGCCCAAACTCCACCATGGTACAATATATGCATGTAGGAAGTCTGCACTTGTACCCTCTATATCTGTACAAAATATTTTAAAATATAGCTTCAAGATGTAATTAAAGTCACATATCAGCTGATTTTGAGTTAATAAAAAAGACAGATGATCACTTTTGGCCAGAACCACCATCTTCTAGTATTTTGCCAAAATAATGAACACAAAGGGAAAGAGAAGAGGCACCCAATATGTGTTCTCTAGGCCTTTTAGAGAACGTGGGTTCATTCCTTTGGCCACATACCTGTGAATCTACAAGAAAGGTGATATTGTAGACATCAAGGGAATGGGCACTGTTCAGAAAGGAATACCCCACAAATGTTTTCATGGCAAAACTGGAAGAGCCTACATTGTTACCCAGTGTGCTGTTGGCATTATTTTAAAAACATAAGGGTAAGATTCTTGCCAAGAGAATTAATGTGCATATTGAGCATATTAAGCACTTTATTAAGAGCCAAAAAATAGCATCCTGAATTGCATGAAGGAAACTGTTCAGAGAAAAAGGAAGCCAAAGAGAAAGGTACCTGGGTTCAACTGAAGCACCAGCCTGCTCCACCCAGAGAAGCACACTGTGCAAGAACCAGTGGGAAGGAACCGGAGCTGCTGGAACCTACTCCGCATGAATTCATGGCATAATAGGTATATATGTAAAAAAAAAAAGGCCTCTGGACTGTAACAAAACATAACAAAAAACATTATCTTGGGTGGGGCTGATGTAATCAAGTGAAAGCTATTAGCCCTCCCTGAAGAGAGACAGCATTTCCTGCTGGACATGAAGAAGCAAACAAGGTTGTGGAGAGAGGTGCAGCCTCCGGGAGGTGAGAGCCTCGGCACTAGAGCAGCAAGGAACTCAATTCTGTCAACAACCTGAACAACCTTGGATGCGGACCCCAAGCTCCAGATCTCCAGATGAGAATGCATCCTAGACAACACCTGGACTGCAGGCTCATGACACACTGAGCAGAGGACCCAGCTAAGCTGTGCCTGGACTGAACCATAAAAATGGAGACAACAAATGTGTATTCCTTCAAGCTGCAAAAGAAAAATACAAATATATCTCTCCATATGATTATGTTTTGGTTGTTGAGTTTTTCTTTACAACAATAAAAGTAGTGCTATTTTCTTGTTCCTCAGTAAGTTAAACACAGAATTACCATATGACCCAGCAAGTCTATTCCTAGATACATATCCAATTGAATTGGAAATAGGTGTTCAAACAAAAACTTGTATCCCAAATGTTTAGCAGCACTATTGATAATAGCCAAGAGGTTGAAACAATCCAAATGTTCATCAGCTGATGAATGGACAAGCAAAATGTAGTCTATCAGTACAATGGAATATTATTCAGCCATAAAAAGGAATGAAGTGCTGATACATGCTACAATTTGGATAAACCTTGAGAACATTATGCTAAGTGAAAGCAGCCAGACACAAAAAGACTGCTATATGATCCCAGTTACATGAAATATCCAGAATGTTCACATCCACAGATACAGAAAACAGATCAGTGGTTATGTAGGGCAAGGGGGAGGGAACAACAGGGAGTGAGTACTTAAAGGGGCATAGGATTTCCTTTGGGATGATGAAAATGTTCTGGAAATAGATAGTGGTGGTGGTTGGAGAACACTGTAAATGTGCTTTATTCTATCAAATTGTATCACTCTTCTTTTTCTTTTTTTCTTTTTTCTTTTTTTTTTGAGATGGAGTCTTGCTCTGTCGCCAGGCTGGAGTGCAGTGGCGCCATCTCCGCTCACTGCAATCTCCGCCTCCCAAGTTCAAGTGATTCCCCTGCCTCAGCCTCCCGAGTAGCTGGGACTACAGGCACCCGCCACCATGTCCGGCTAATTTTTTATATTTTAGTAGAGACGGGGTTTCACCATGTTGGTCAAGATGGTCTGTACCTCCTGACCTCATGATTCGCCCACCTCGGCCTCTTAAAATGCTGGGATTACAGGAGTGAGCCACCGTGCCCGGCCTCTTTTTCTTTTTTTAGAGACAGTGGTCTCACTCTCCCACCCAGGCTGGAGTGCAGTGGTGCAATCATAGCTCACTGTAGCCTTGACCTCCTGGGCTCAAATGATCCTCCTTCCTCGGCCTCTCAAAGTGTTAGGATTATAGGCATGAGCCACCACACCTG
Organism: Pan troglodytes; assembly: GCF_028858775.2. NCBI lineage: Eukaryota > Metazoa > Chordata > Mammalia > Primates > Hominidae > Pan > Pan troglodytes. Next base: position 132,081,947 of record NC_072421.2, read on the forward strand.
GCCTGTGGTGCCATTCTTTCTGCTAGTAATGTCATTGTCATCTCCCACCATGCCCTGGAAAGTGCATGTACACATACAGGGAAGCCATCTCATCCTCCCTCTTCAGGTCATGGTCCCCTCTTATATCTGTTCATAGCTCCTTCACTTCTTCATTAGCACCACATAACAACTGGAAATAACATCACTATTTATAAGATTATTTGTTCAATATCTGCCTTTTCCATTAGATTGTAAGCTACATGAAGGCAGGGATCATGTCTGCCTTGGTCACTGCTTAGAAGAGTGCCTGGCACATAGCAGGTACTCGGTAATTGTTTGCGGGTTTTCTTAAAGAATGAATAAAATATATTTTCTAACGTAATTCTGAGAGCCATCTGAGAAGCATAAACCATTCTTCTCTAACACTTTCAAAATGTAGGCAATCAGTTGAAGTAAATGACCAGTGTCTTAGTCTGCTCAGGCCACCATAGCAAAAATATATACAACAGACATTGATTTCTCCCAGTTTTGGAAGCTGGAAAGTCCAAGATCAAGGTGTTGTCCAATTCAGTTCCTGGTGAAGGCCCTCTTCCTGCCTCACGTGGCCTTTCCTTGGTGCATCTGGGTGAAGAGAAAGTGAGGGAGTTCCAAGCTCTGGTCTTTTCCTCTTCTATAAGGGCACAAATCCCAACATGGGGAACCCACCTTCATGACCTCATCTAAATCTAAGTACCTCCCTGAAGCCCCACCTCCAAATGCCATCACATTTCGGGTTAGAGTTTCAGTATGTGAATTTTGAGGAGACACAGTTCAGTTCATAGTATAAGCATAGCAGCATTAAATAGACATTGTGCATCAGTGGAAGAAATTTTTTTTTTTTTTGAGACAGTCTCGCTCTGTCACCCAGGCTGGAGTGCAATGGCGCAATCTCAGCTCACTGCAACCTCTGCCTCCCAGGTTCAAGCGATCCTCATGCCTCAGCCTCCTGAGTAGCTGGGATTACAGGCGTGCGCCACCACACCCGGATAATTTTTATATTTTTAGTAGAGATGGGGTTTCACCATGTTGGCCAGGCTGGTCTTGAACTCCTGACCTCGTGATCTACCTGCCTTGGCCTCCCAAAGTGCTGGGATTATAGGCGTGAGCCACCGCACCTGGCTGGAAGGGATCTTATTTGTGGGCAAGGTGTTAGTGTTGATGCTTTCACTATACCTGGTCCCCCTCAACCCACCAATGGTGTCTGTTCACCTTTGGCTCCTGTACCTCCTAAAATCTCTTCTCAGTCATGGTTTTCCTAGGGTTCCAGTATCATTGCAAAGCTTCCAGGAAACTAGATGAGAACAGTTTTCCTTGGTCCCTAATTTAGACTAGTAATGTTAAATCCTCCCAGGAATCCCTGTCAATGTGGAGGGTCACTCTGGCTGCCTTTGCCATGCCCTGTGCTCAGTCCAGATACTTGCTGCTTGCTCCTTACCCATATGAATAAAACAAGGGCATTTTGCATTGGATAGCATAACAATCCATGCAGATCCCACAGCTCCAAAGCTGGTCGAGGGTGACAGGCTGGGGTGCCAGCAAGTAGGAGAGTGACAAGCTGGAGTTTCTGAACTGATATGACTACAACAACCAGTAATCCTGCCTCATGTAAACAAATTTATTTGAAATAATCCATGTTAAGATGTCTCATCCATCTTAAGCACTCAATAAATGTTAATTATTTTACTTTTGTTGAGGCAGGGTCTCACTCTGTTGCCCCGGCTAGAGTGCAGTGGTATGATCAAGGCTCATGCAAACCTCCACCTCCAAGGCTCAAGTATTCCTCCTACCCCAGCCTTCTGAGTAGCTTATAGGCTTATAGGTGTGCATCCTCCTACCTCAGCCTTCTGAGTAGCTTATAGGATTATAGGTATGCACCACCATGGCTGGCTAATTTTTGTGTTTTTTTGTAGAGATGGGGTTTTGCCATGTTGCCCAGGGTGGTCTCGAACTCCTGGGCTCAAGTGATTTGCCCACCTTGACCTCCCAAAGTGCTGGGATTACAGGCATCAGCCACCACGCTTGGCCTATACTTTTATGATAAAGGTATTTTATACATCCTTAAAATTATGTTATTGAATACATCTAGGCATATAAGAAAGTTATTAAGTGAAAGGACATTACAAAGAATGTATACAGTATCATCTCATTTTTATAAAAATGTAATTTATGTACGAGAGATATTGTATAGTACTTTACAGCTCAGGATCTGAAGGTAGGCCTATTTTTAAATCTGTGCACTATCACTTATTAGCTGTCTGACCTAGAGTAATTTCTAAACCTCTCTGAGTGCCTTAGTTTCTTTATCTGTAAAGTGGATATAGATATATAGATTATATATATAGATATATATATATACACACACACATACATATACATATACATATGTATATATGCATATACACATATGTATATATATGCATATATACATATGTATATATATATGCATATATATTTGCAATGATATGCTTGCATATCTGGAAACCCAAGAGGTGTAACTGAATTAAAATTTCGCAAAAGAATGAATAAGAGTTCAATGCGGTAGTTAGATGCACAGTGGACAACCCAAAAATGAAAACTTTCCAGTGTGCCAGAAATAACGAGTTAAAAACTACCATGATAAAAAGGCACGAGACACAAGGCAGGTGTAGGTTTAGTGCAACGAGCTGGTTGTCTGCTCTGCCCAACTCTAGGTCACACTTGAATTCCTGGGCTTAGAAGCAGCTCCATGGGTGCTATGGTTTCTCAGGCCTGTCAGCCTCTGGCTCTTGGCCTTCTTGCACTCAAGGGACTCAAAGTCAAACTCCACTCCATCACCTCACCGTTCTTGTTCTCTCTTCAGCCGAGATGTAATTGCTCCAATAGCAAACTAGTTTGCAGAAATGCTACTCTGCCTCCCTGGTAGATGACTTTGTATATCTTCCTCCTTGCAAAGCCATTTTTGCTTCTTGTACCACATCTGATTTCATTAGAAAGTATTTGCTTTAAATTTGCAGGGAGAAGAAACTTAAGTAGTTCTCACAAGGATGTTTTGCACAGTCATTAAGACTATAGATCAAACCCCAGCTTTCCACCTATTAGCCACCTTGCCTTAATCAAGTCCCTCAACCTCTCTTCCCATCACTTTCCTTCTCTGTAAAATGGAGGACAACAATAGTACCTCACTTTTAAGGACACTGTGAAGATTAAATGAGATTATGTATGTAAAGCGTTTAGCACAGTGCCGGACACATAGGAAGCTCTCAATACATAGGAGATGCTATCATTAAAACAGGAAGAGTTTTTCCTAAATGAATATCAAATGTTTCATCTCTTATAAGCTAAAAACTACTTGCAGCAATTAAGCAGGATTTCTCCACCCCTAGTTTCTATCCAACAAAGTTTCAAACATGTCAGGGTCTTAGTTTTAGCCTGGGGCTCCCAAACACAATTGTGCAGATGTTTGTATATAAGGAAATATATCTATATAGAAACATACATAAGGAAATACACAGTCTCCATACAAGCCTCTCTAAGCCCTGGAGCCACAGGGCACTTCATCCAGCAAGGCAATTCAATCACAACAAAGTCATTTTTATATTCCTTTAAAGTTCGTAAAAACAAAATCCTCCTTTTCCAGCCAGATGAATGTATTGGTACCTTTGCTTTGCCCTGCCCCTGAGCCGGAGTAGCTGAATCTGTGCTGAATCCAGCCTCTAAGAGCAACCTTGGTCAAGTGCATGGACCCCCAGGGGGTCCTATTATCCCATTTGTACTTGAGGGTATATGGGGATTGGGCCAGGCATGGGTTTCTCAGGCACACATAGCAGGTAGAAATGATGCTTCAGAGCCTCAGAGGGGTCTCCACATGAAACCACCTCACTCATATTTCTGAAAGAAATGCTCAAATCTGAGATGGGTTGGGTGGCTAACACTGGTAACCCCAGCAACTTGGGAGGCTGAGTTGGGAGGATCACTTGAGCCTGGGAGTTCCAGATCAGCCTGAACAACATAGTGAGGCCCCATCTCCAAAATAAAAGGAAAAACCTCAAATCTGAGAAAGAAATGCACAGGACGATCCAGGGAACTGAATCCTGAGACCCCTTTGCAGATTTCCCTTTTGTACCTTTCATGCTAAAATGTCAACAGAATTGTGTCCATGTGGGACCAGGTTCATGACTGACCTGTGAAGGCTGAGAGAGCATTTTCCCACCTGAAAAGACTCACAAGACCTGTTACATCAAGTAGAACTATAGGCAGAGGCGGAGGAAGGGGACTGTGGAGGTACTTTGTCATCCCACACCCCAAAGCCTCCCTAGGATGCAGGGCAGTAACTTGCACATAAGTTAGGGCAGTGTCTATGTCAAAAGACCCTCTGTGACTCCTTTGGTGAAGAACCATTGTGCAACATGAAAAGTCATCTCCCAGGCTCTCTCCTTTGCAAGCTGTCTTGCCTGGTTTTCTTCAAGCAGGGCACGTGCTCCTGGATGAAAGAGGCATTTCTCATGCTGTAGAAATATAAAGACCAAAAATGGACTTGCTCCTTACAGAGAGAAAGGTCTTTGTGTTACTCCAGGCAAAGGCTCTAGAGACCAGTGAGCGCTTTCATCCTTCCCCTTTCTCTGTTTCTATGGCTTCGTCCTAGCCCAGACTCTGATCATTGATGGCTAGATTCTTACTCCTGGCTCCCAGCTGGACTCTCCAACTCCACTGCCTTTTCTTGCCGCTCTGTTGCCATACCTCACAGCCCCTCACCACCTACGAAATCAAGTCCAGTCCCCTTCCCTTGTTTGAGCAATCGATGCCTTCCATAACCTCTTTAATCAAAATTACCACTATTTCCCAAAGCGACTCCCCGGCTGACCACTGTGTGAGCCCCTCCATTCCCCCAGCCTGCTCATCCCAGCCTCTATGCTCCTGCTTATCTGCCTGCCACACTGCTTCCCTCCACCTCCCTAGCAGCCCAGGGCCCACCTCCTCCAGGAAGCCTTCCCTGGATCCTGCAACCGACCTACATCTTCCCTTTGCTACAGTCTCACAGCTCTTAGCTGTACCAGACCACCCAGTGTCTAGTTATACTTTCTTACGATTTTACTTTCACATATTCTTTTAAAATGTTTATTGCATATATATTTGAGGTGTATAACATGATGTGTATATATATATATATACAGTAAAATAATACAATCAAGCAAATTAATATATCCATCACTTCACATAAGTACTTTTTTGTGTGGTAAGAGCACCTAAACTCCACTCTCTTAGGAAATTACATATAATGTCATTAACTATAGTCCTTATGCTGTACATCATCAGCTCTTTTTAAAAATTCTACATTCTACATATAAGTGAGATCATTCAGTATTTTCTTTCTGTGCCTGGTTTATTTCACTTAGCCTAATGTCTTCCAGGTTCAGCCATGTTGTCACAAATGGCAGGATCACCCTCTCTTCTAGGCTGAATAGTATTCTGTATATATGATACACACACACACACACACACAATATACATACATACCACAATTTCATTTTTTATATAGAGATAGAGTCTCACTTTGTTGCCCAGGCTGGAGTGCAGTGGTGCCATCATAGCTCATTGTAGCTTCAAACTCTTGGGCTCAAGCTATCCTCCTACCTCCACCTCCTGAGTAGCTGGCACTACAGATGTGCATTATCATGCCCAGCTAATTTTTTTTCTTTTTCTTTTTTTTTACTTTTGTAAAGATAGGGTGTCACTATATTGCACAGGCTGGTCTCGAACTCCTGGCTTCAAACTATCCTCCTGCCTCAGCCTCCCAAAGCATTGGGATTACAGGCATGTACCACTGTGCCCGGCCACCACAATTTCTTTATCCATGCATCCATCCATGGACACAAATTGTTTCTGAATTTTGGCTATTGTGATTAATGCTGCAATGAACATGGGAGGACAGATATCTCTATGAGGTGTTGATTTCATTTCCTTTGGGTATATATCCAGAAGGGGAATTGATAGGCCATATGGTAATTCCACTTTTAATTTTTTCAGGAACCTCTATCCTGTTTTCCACAATGGCTTTACTCATTTACATTCCCACCAGCAGTGTACAGGTGGGTCCCTTTTTCTCCACATCTTTGCCAACACTTGTTATCTTTTGACTTGTTGACAATAGCCAACCTAACAGATGTAGGGGATATCTCATTGTGATTTTGATTTGCATCTCCTTAATGATTAGTGATATTGTGCACCTTTTCATATACTTGTTGGCTATTTGTATGTTTTCTTTAGATAAATGTCTATTCAGATCCTTTGCCCATTTTTAAATCAGGTTATTTATTGATTTATTTTACCATTGAGTTGTGTGTGTTCCTTACATATTTTGGATATTAGCCCCTTATTAGATATATTATTTGCAAATATTTTCCCCCAATCTGTAGGCTGCCTTTTCATTTTGTTGATTATTTTCCTTGCTGTACAGAAGCTTTTAGCTTGATGTAGTCTCGCTTCTTTATTTTTGCTTTTGTAATCTGAGCTTTTGGTGTGATATCTGAAATATCATTGCCAAAGCTAATGTCAAGGTGCTTTTCTGCTAGGTTTTCTTCTAGCTTTATGGTTTCAGGTCTTATATGTAGGCCTTTAACCAATTTTGAGTTGATTTTTATGTATGGTATAAAAGTCTAATCTCATTCTTTTGAATGTGGATATCCAGTTTTCCCAACACCATTTGTTGAAGAGATGCCCTTTCCCCATGGTGTCTTCTTGGCACCCTTGTTAAAAATTAGTTGACTGTGTATGCTTGGGTTTATTTATGGGCTCTGTATTCTATTCTATTGGTCTATGTGTTTTTTTAATGCCAGAGTTATACTGTTTTGATTACTATAGATTTTTAATATAATTTTTTTTTAAGAGACAGGGTCTTGCTCATCGCTCAGGCTAGAGAGCAGTGGCAAAATCATAGCGCACTGTAACCTTGAACTCCTGGGCTCAAGTAATCCTCCTACCTCAGCTTCCCTGGTAGCTAGAACTACAGGCATGCACCACCATGCCCAGCTAATTAAAAAAATTATTTCGTAGAGACAGGATCTTGCTGTGTTTCTGAGGCTGGTTTCAAACTTCTGGACTCAAGCTATCCTCCCACCTTGGCTTCCCAAAGCGCTGGAGTTACAGGCATGAGCCACTGGACCACCTGCCTGTAATATAATTTGAAATCAGGAAGTGCCCCCAACTTTCTCTCTTTTTCCCTCTCAAGATTGCTTCACCTTAGCTGGGCGCAGTGGCTCACGCCTGTAATCCCAGCACTTTGGGAGGCCGAGGCAGGCAGATCACGAGGTCAGGAGATGGAGACCATCCTGGCTAACATGGTGAAACCCCGTCCCTACTAAAAATACAAAAAATTAGCTGGGCATGGTGGCGGGCGCCTGTAGTCCCAGCTACTCAGGAGGCTGAGGCAGGAGAATGGCGTGAACCCGGGAGGCAGAGCTTGCAGTGAGCCGAGATCGCGCCACTGCACTCCAGCCTGGGCGACAGAGCAAGACTCTGTCTCAAAACAAAAAAAAACTAAAACAAAAAAAATTACTTCAGCTATCTGGGGTCTTTTGTGGTTCCACACAAATTTTAGAATTGTTTTTCTCTTTCTGTGAAAAATGCTGCTGGAATTTTGATAGGGATTACATCAAATCTGAATATCACTTTTTTTTTTAGACAGAGTCTCGCTCTGTCACCCAGGCTGGAGTGCAGTGGTGCGATCTCGACTCACTGCAGCCTTCGCCTCCTTAGTTCAAGCTATTCTCCTGCCTCAGCCTCCCAAGTAGCTGGGATTATAGGCAGCCGCCATCACGTCATCTACAAAGGGATAATTTTACTTCTTCCTTTCTTTTCTTTCTTTCTTTTTTTTGGGGGGGGGTGTGAGGAGACTGGGTCTGGCTCTTTTGCCCAGTCAGGAGTGCACTGGCACGTTCTTGGCTCACTGCAACCTCCACCTCCCGGGTTCAAGCGATTCTCGTGCCTCAGCCTCCCAAGCAGCTGGGACTACAGGTACAAGCCACCATGCCCAGCTTATTTTTGTATTTTTAGTACAGGCAGGGTTTCGTCATGTTGGCCAGGCTGGTCTCGAACTCCTGAACTCAAGTGATCTGCCTGCCTCGGCCTCCCAAAGTGCTGGGATTACAGGCATGAGCCACCATGCCCGGCCTACTTCTTCCTTTCTTATTTGGATGCCTTTCAAAAAAGGTGTGTGGTTGCTCTGGCTAGTACTTCCAATACTATGTTGAATAGAAGTGGCGAGATTGGGATCCTTGCCTAGTACTGGATCTTAGAGGAGGAAAAGCTTCCAGTTTTTCCCCATTGATTATGATGTTAGCTGCAGGCTTTTCACAAATGGTCTTTACTGTGTTGAGGTAAGTTCCTTCTATACTTAATTTGTTGAGAGTTTGTATCAACAAAGGATGTTGAACCTTGTCAAATATTTTGTCTGCATCTATTAAGATGATCAGGTGGTTTTTAGCCTCATTTTGTTAATGAGGTGTATCACATTGACTGATGTGTGTATGTTAAACTCACCTTGCATCCCAGGGATAAATCCCACTTGGTCATGATATATAATCTTTTTGATGCATTGTCATGGAATTCTTGCCACATCAATCTGACTATATAAGCCTTTCCATGTGCCCAGCTCTGTGCTATATTCAGTTATACTCAATAAACTCAATATGCAAAAACGAATACCCAATAAACATTTCTTGCTAACACACGAATTTTACTTATTTACAAACCACTGCATTTTCACAAAGTCCTTAAAACTTCTGGACCTGCTTGTATCATTGCTGCAATAAGTGGCTTCTCCAGCACCTGCTCTGCTTACCTCATATGGCTGTTTTGAGGATAAAATGAGAACAGGGATGGGAAGGCCCTTTGGACACTATTATTGCTGCTGGGTCAAAGCACCGACTGGAACTTTTGAGCTGATGTGACTGCACCAATTGTTCCTCCCTTTTCCCTACATAGAACTTCTGGGTTTAATAGTCAAACATGGTTTCAGGGCTCCTCAACAGTTTCTAGCAGAGTACAAGTGTTGAACAGGCCAAACCCTATGTTTTGAATAAAGTGACAAAGGTCCGACTGGTTTTGTTCCCATGCCAATGGATGGACCACTGAGCATGGCCCCGGGCAGCAAGGTAGCTCCCAGACAGAGCTATCCATATCCTCAGGAAAGAGCTTTGGATCTTCTTAAGAACTTGCTTATCAGCACAGGTACCATTGGCATTGCTATTTATTAAGCACTTACTATGTTTCCAGCACATTATATACATCATCTCACTTTTTTTTTTTGAGACAGGTTCTCACTCTGTTGCCCAGGATGGAGTGCAGTGGTGCGATCATGGCTCACTGTAGCCTCAACCTCCCAGGCTCAAGCAATCCTCCCACCTTAGCTTCCTCAGTTGCTGGGACTACAGGTGTGCACCACCATGCCTGGCTAATCTTTTATTTTTATTTTTATTTTAGTAGAGACGTGTTTTCGTTATGTTGCCTAGGCTGGTCTTGAATTCCTGGGCTCCAGCGATCTGCCCACCTCAGCCTCCCAAAGGGCTGTGATTACAGGCGTGAGCCACCATGCCCAGCCTCATCATCTCACTTACAATCCTCACAACAACCCTGTTATTATTCCCATCTGCCAGATGAAAACTGAGGCTCAGAGAGATTAAGTGACTTTCCCAAGGTCACAGAGCTCTCTGATTCTAAAGCTGAAGTCATGCAACAAAGACGTCTGCCTTATAGGCTGTACTCTGGGGTTGACAACTGAGGACAAGGAATTAGAAATGTTATCAAATAATACCTTATTTTAGTCTACAACAATTGCCATTCAACTCCTATTAGCATGGTTAATACCCTGCAAATACGACAGAGAAAAAGTCAAAGCTTGGCACTATGTCCCATGGGTACCTATCGTTCAGAGGCAGCAGAAGGAAGAGAACCAGACCATGCAACTGACAGAGACAAAGCCACCTTCTTAAAAAATTGCAGTTGAAGCTGCATACTTTAGGACTCACAAACACAATTATAGTTCCACCATTTTTTTCACCCAGTTTTTCTTCACCTTTTTGGGTGTTAACCCTTTTGAGAATTTGAGGAAAGCTGTAGATCCTCTCAGAAAAGTATGTAAAAGCAAAAACACAATTCTGCACATAGTTTCAGAAAAATTCACCCAGCTTCCCATAGCTAGTCCAAGAGCAACAGACCCCATGTTTAAAACTCCTGCATTAAGAAAACCTAATTCTGGCTGGACGCGGTGGCTCATGCCTGTAATCCCAGCACTTTGGGAGGGCGAGGCGAGCAGATCACGAGGTCAGGAGTTCAAGACCAGCCTGGCCAACATGGTGAAACCCCATCTCCACTGAAAATACAAAAATTAGCCAGGCATGGTGGCATGCACCTGTAATCCCAGCTACTCAGGAGGCTGAGGCAGGAGAATCGTTTGAACCTGGGAGGCGGAGGTTGCAGTGAGCTGAGATTGCGCCACTGCCCTCGAGCCTGGGTGACAAAGCAAGACTCCATCTCAAAAAAAAAAAAAAAAGAAAAAAGAAAAGAAAAAGAAAACCTAATGCTGTGTTTTAGAAAATGATAAACTGGAGATCAATGATTTCTTTAAATAACAAGCCGATCTAGGGCACAAAAATAAGGATTTGCTTTATGAAAATTTTGTTTTCAATGTCTAATTGCCTGCATGAGGTACACTTACAATGAACATATCTCTATTTCCCTAGTGCCCCATGCAATTAGAAATGATGATGGCACAGACGACCATCATCAGAACTGTCCAGAACAGAAAGCTGGAAACTACAGGTACAGTAGGCAGTAAGTTTTTTGTTTGTTTGTTCATTTGTTTTGTCACTGGAGGGTGGACAGTAACTCATCAGATAGGAATAGCTTTACTGGATGGGGACTAGACTATATGACTTTATTAAACAGCACCATTCAGTATCATGAGTCAAAGGTTCTAAGACCCATGTAAACCTGGAGAAGACTCAGACCACAAGTCTGTTCCTGCTAAACAGCTTATGGCTTCATGAAAGGCCAGACACCTGATGGGACAAACTAAGTAGATATTGGCTGACTTACTTGAGTCTACAGTCAACCTTCTTATAGTGGCCTATGTTATTTCAAATAGCAACTGTTAGTTCCTTGCCAACTAGAGGTCCCATTGTTCTTTTACAAAAATATTAGATAATCCAAACCCAAGTCATTCCAACACCATTTCCCCCTGGCCTCTTGTATTTTGAGTTGACAAGTTCTTACCATAATCTTCAATAGCATTGTTAGTCCTAGCCTGATATTTCTTCTTCTAAGCCCACTTCCAGTGTTTAAGCCCTCATATAAAAGGTGCTTAGTTGTAAGTCATAGATCCTATGTGGTGGTCCTATAGAACTTTCTTCTTTAAAAACCTTTTTCATCTGAAAGTAAGAGGTTATGTGGTACGTTAGAAGGAGCACTGGATGTGGAGCCCCTAGTTCCATCATCTATTGCCTCTCCACCTCTCCGATACTCAATTCCCTCTATCAGACAGGTGACAGTCCTTACCCTGCTTATCTCACAGGAGCCTCGAAAGATTCAAATAAGATACTGAGTATACAGATAATGTATTAAGCGTAGTGTTAGAAAATGAGAACTCATAACCATTATTTCATTTAAGCTTCAAACCAACTCCATGAACTACGCAAATCCTTACCATTCTGTCATATATTAATTCACTTTCTTGACATATTCATTCATATATTCATTGCTTTCTTTTTCTCTCTCACTCTCACTTATTCAGAAAACATTATTACTAGGCACTATGTGTAGCTAAAGTATTTACTGAATCAGAAACAGGCTTAGAAAAGTAAAATAACACTTCAAAGCTTACACTTCTTGGGTCACCCTTCACACCCAAGGGAACTGGGACACTCCCTCCTTCCTTCTCCCCTCTCCTCTTGCCAGACCAGTTTGTTTTCCATTACTCCACATTGCCTGTTCCAGAACATTTCCCCTATTAGATGAAGAAATTTTTACTTGCTTATGAAAAATAGATCCTTGGCCAGGCGCGGTGGCTCATGCCTGTAATCCCAGCACTTTGGGAGGCTGAGTCTGGCGGATCACTTAAGGTCTGGAGTTCAAGACCAGCCTGGCCAACATGGTGAAATCCCATCTCTACTAAAACTACAAAAATTAGCCAGGTGTGGTGGTGCGCAATTGTGATCCCAGCTACTTGAGAGGCTGAGGCAGGAGAATCGCTTGAACCCGGGAGGTGGAGGTTGCCGCGAGCCGAGATCGTGCCACTGCACTCCAGCCCGGGCAACAGAGCAGGCTCTGTCTCAAAAAAAAAGAAAAAAAAAGAAAAAAAAATCCTCGGTCTTATTTGAGACCTCGGAGGCAGTTAGTCCTGTTTTCTCCTTGTGAGCATGAGGGTGAGGCAGGCCCCTTGGACTTGAATCCTCAATGACTGAACTGTTTGAGTTGTATATGGCTTTCAGAATATGGCTGAGTATGTTCACTCTCTCTTTTTCCCTGCTGCCCTTTTCTATTTTGCAAGTTGTAAATAAAATCTGTCACCCCCAAATGCACCAGGTGTCTTCCACTTTCTAATTGAGCAAGGCAGACTCTTTTCCAGCCAACAGTCTTAAAATATTTACCCAAATTTTGGGTTCACTGGATTACTGCTTTAAGCTGGTGAGCAACCCAACTGAAGGTCAATGTTTGTTTCCTGAAGTTGTCCAATGGCCATGTGGTACTCAGACCTGAAAATGATAACGTTACTCCAGATTGCAAACTCCCCAGGGTGCATCCTGGAGATGGAAGCCAGCCCACAATATTTTCTGATCGGTCAGCATAAGTGATCCTCTCTTTTGAGTTCAAGGTGGGCTCAGAATTGAAACTGTCTTGAGATAAAGCAGATCAGCCCCAATTCACCCCTGGGGGAAGGGCTCTGAGCAGAGGAATGTGAAAGGCCCCTCCAGTCAGGGAAGGCATCTGCTCCGCTTGGCTTTGGGCTGTATCAGTTGGCAGATGAAGCTCTGTGCAAATGCTGGCCAGACCAAAATGGTGCCGAGACAGCCACAATGTTGTTTAGAAAAAAGAAAGGAAACATCTGCAAATCCTGCCTTGGTGCTGAGCGGGGACAGCCTGCTGCTTTTCCTCGTGGGCCCACGGTGAGCTACCTCCTGACTGATCAGAAGGGTTCCCTGAAACAAATGCATTTGAAAGATATTTTCCATCCCCCTCCTCCCCCCTCCACAGGAAATTCTTGTGTTTAGTCATCCTTACTACATGGGCTGAGTCAGCAAGCTCTGCTTTAACCACAGCTGCTTTCAAATGGTAAGTTAAGACCAGTTAGTTGAATGAGGAGGCTTGGCTGAAACACTTTGACAGCTGGAGCTCCAAAATCGGATGGGTAAACTAGAGGAATTGCAATTTGGATACTGCTCAACACCTTCGAGTCCTTCTGGGTGGGCCTCAGTTACTTTTTTAGTACATTGATACCATGGAGCATTCCAGAACTAGAAGGGACAGCACTTTGAGTGCCTTAAGAGATAACTAAGGTGCAGTGGCAAGCTGTGTTGGCCTAAGATTTAAATCCTGGTCCTGCTAATAATTTGCTATATGACTATAGGGCAATTATCTCCTCCCTCTGTGTATTAGCATTCTCAATCCTTAAAATAGAGGTTTGGATATGATGACCTCTAAGGGTTCTTCCTGCTCTGGTGGTCTATGAAACAATCTAGGACAGATGGCCAGCCACTCTTTTCCCAATTTACCAGGGGAAGACACTACATAACCTGTTTTGGGAATGTGGCCCAGCATTTTATCTGTGTGTGGTAAAAATGTCTTCCCTGGGTCTAACCACAATCTGTTTTCTCTTGTTTGGGCCTCTGTAGACATGGAGCACCCTCAGGGAACATTCTTTTCTAAAGATCCTTTGTCAACTACAAGAGCCTTCACGTCTGAGCTCTGTTAAATCCTCTGCAATGGCAGACAATTGCTTATTGCTGGGGTCTCAATGAGCACACTTTCCCTCTCGTCAGATAGTTTTTCATATTTTTGGTCATTACCACTGACTTGTGAACCCAGGGACACTAAGGCTGGGCTAGTTGGACAGTAGCTCTATAGAAAAGGGAAAGTCATCTATTCCAGAGCAGATACAAGTTGTTCTCACAAAAGTTGTCCTAGACCACAAAGAGTCTTGGACACAAGAGGGAGGATGGCCCTGTGGAATCCAACCTTTCAACTCCTGGATCCATACTTGGACATTTGAGCCCAATGGACAAATAGTTAACATTTGCCGAGCACTTAATATGTGTGTGCTACACGTTGTTCTAAGCACTTTACATGCCCACGTGATCTTATCTAATCCTTGCAACTGTACTCTGCAGTAGTGTGATTATTATTCGTATTTTACAGATTAGGAACCTGAGGCACAGAAAGGTTAATTAACTCACTGGAGGTAAACAGCTAGTAAGCACTCTAATCCAGGAATGCTAGCTCAGGGATCTCTGCTCCACACCATTATGCTTCTGAGTGGGGCCAGCTGCATGGGAGGACTGAGGCTAGTACTGATGATTCTGGCTCCTGTGAGGGACAGCCCGCCCCACATGCCGCATGTGCCTGCATCTCTTGTCAGGTGTTGGTTCCTGCCCTGGTTCCCATGGCATTCTGTGCCCCTTCTACATAGAAAGAAGCTTCCTCGTGCAGAGCTGCAAAGTGTTGACTTTACAACACCGGAAATGGGTCATGTTTTCCTTTTAAAAGGGAAACACAGGGAAAGAACATTATATAAAATTAGTTTCCCCAAACTAAAGAAAGTGTTGGAAAATAGCCACATTCCTCTCTGCTGATAAGTGCATTAGATTTATCAAGTGTCAGAGTTTGGGGAGAACTTGTAGCTTGTGTAGTCCAAGTCCTTCGTGTTACATATTAGGAAACTGAGGCTGAGAAAGTGGTATTAGATACATGCAGATCGAGGGCCAGGAGAGCTCTTAAAAGGTTGGGAAATGGACAGAAATGACACAGACTAATTTATAATTGCCCTTTAAGCCAACCCTACAAAGGAATCTGAAGGACGGATTCATCCACAGTGGAGCCACTTTTTCCAGTGGGCTTCCCCAACCCCTTGCATAACAGGGATTCCATAAGCATGAGCTTCAAATGCACTGAGATAACACCCAGCTACCACATTCAGATGATCAAGGTCCATGGCTAAACGGTAATGTTCCTATAACCTTCCTTAACAGCAAACCTGCTTTCAGAATAGATCCCACATCAACAATCACAAAGGACTTTGGAAAAAGCCACTTCTGTTGAAAAAGAAGCTGATCAACCACTGGACTAATGACTGTGATACAAAGAAAAGATACCTCTCAAAGCCTACTATAATGAGAGCAGAATGGAGCCATCTTACTTTTCAGTATTGAATGTGCAGATGTTACTGAAATATTTTCAAGCCAAAGGCTTGTAAAGTATTACTTTAAAATAAATTATATGATAGTATAAATTTTCACTGATCTTAACACAGGAGTCAATATAGAAAAGCTAGAAGAAGAACCTGGGGCTTTGTATGTGGTTAAAACTGCCCAGGAATTGGCCCAGGGGAACAGTATCTTAATGGCTGTTTTCAAAGAAAGATCCTCTTGCATTCCCCAGTGTCAACCCACAATGTATTTTCCAGTATCTTCCTCCTAAACTCAGAAAAAAGGCGTCAGCGTTTAAAAATACAAAGTACACAATGGGAGATCTTGCATAATTTGCCTGCTAATGAAGCAGATAGATAGATGACAGATAAATGATAGATAGATAGATAGATAGATAGATAGGAGAAACCTTATTAAGTATCATGTCTCCTAGGTGCAACTACAGCTAGACTCAAACAGATCTTTAAAAGACCCACATCATATTTTGGGTCATGATCTGTTACAGCCTACTGACTTTCCCACATAGAAAGTCAGCCACATACCATCTTACAAATAACCAAATGAACTCCCCTTCATTTTATATGATAGCTGAAGCCTGATTACCTTTCATAATCAGCCAATATCTTAATTCATCCCAGGTTGCAGCTGGGCTCCAGGAACATGGAAGAAGCTTGGTTTAGGAGGGAAGGCAGAGGGTGAGAGAAATGGGGTATATGTGTACATGTGCATGGCACACAGAATCACTTTCGAAGATTTTTATAGGTAGTCAGTACTTCTAAGCTAGAAAAAACCTGCCTTTGTAGTGTTAGGGGATGACATTTCATTGCAAAAATAAATGATTTGGTCATTACCATTTCATGGTTGCTGGCAACCACCCTCCTCTGCTTTCTAACAATTTCCATTTTAGGCACTGACAAGCCCTTCAAAGTGATTCAGCCAAATATCCACCCAAAGTTGCGTATTTGGCAGTTTCAAACTGAGAAATCTGGGGCCTCTGGGCAAAAATGTCAGAAAGGGCTCCCTCCTTCTTTGTCAATTGTGAAACAAACAGATCACCATGAACAGTCACTGGGGGCTCCTTGGGCAGCCATGCCGAAGGAAAGGGAAAGAACGGAAGTTGTTGGCAGGGGCTGCTTCCTTGGCTTCAGTTTTTGCTCTCTCTCCATTGCTGCTTGCACTTTTCCTGAAGGCCAGCACTGCCTCAATCTTTAACCCTAACCAAGGCGAGGCACTGCTTTTCCACAGGCAAGTGTCCCCTGCAGAAAGAAAGTGATGACCAGGAATGGAAATCACTGGGAAATGGGTCTCGGAGGCTGTAGGGTTTAAGAATATTTTGGAAGCTCACCTCATCCAACTGGCTGAAACTCGCAGGCTATCACCATGCATCCTCACTGGGGAACTTTCAGGCTGGTCTCTGGAACCCATCTGGCCCTCTGTGCCCTAAGCAACCACAAAGCCTAGAGCACTTTGGTTTGCACAGTGAGGAGCAAAAAGTGGAGCAGATTTCAGGGAGCCTCCTGCCTGACCAGCGACTTCAAGAGCCTGAATCCCAAAAGTGCTTTCACACACGTTCCCTTCAGCCTGAAAGGTGGCTCCCTTCTCTTTATTCAGAACTCACTCTAAATGCCAGGCCACCATGGCGACACCATCCTGACCCTTAGTCCATGCCCCACCTGTATTTTTTCTTTTGCCATCTGTAATTCTATATTTGTGTGTTTACTTGCTTTTCACTCACCTTGCCTATGAAACAGTAAGCTCCCTGAGGGCAGGGGACACTTCTGTTTTGTTCAACAGTTTACTCCCAGTGTTTATCAAAGTACCTGGCACATAGTAGATGCTCAGTAAATATTTGTCAAGTGAATGAATGAAATAGTGGTATTCTGTACCTAGTTCATTTTGTGGAAATTTAAAAAGTAGGCCTATTGTCTCCACACATAGGTCTCTCCAATAAAAGCTTGCATTGGATTCTGTTGTAACCCATCTCTCTGGGAGAGACAGCTTGCCTCAGCTATCTTCTCTCCCCATCTACTCCCTTCTTCTTACTTGGCTCATGACACCCAGGATCTGGCACCAGGGCCTGGTAGCTTTTTGGCCAGAGGCAGTTAGTACTGGGGAGGTGCCAAGCAGAACTGGCTCTGCTAGCAGTGAATCAAACTTATCACTTGGAGGGACAGACCATTATACTTCATAATAACACTTGAGTTTACCTTCCCTTCCCTTTGGGAGCTGTTTTAAAGAAGTTATTTAAATTCCCTAACTAAAAACAATAGCCAACCTTCTCAACTACAAACAAAATCAAGTTGTTATTATTATATCTGAAAATTGCCCTGTATTCAGTTTGCCAATCTTCCTCCTAGAAGCCTCTCAATAGGCTGTCTATTAAATGACAGCCACACAGGAGGATCACTTGAGCACAGGAATTGGAGGCTACAGTGAGATATGATCACACCACTGCACTCCAGCTTGGGTGACAGAGTGAGACCCTTTCCCTTAAAAAAAAAAATGACAGCCATAGCTATCCAGCTGCTCAACACTTCAGCATAGTTCCCCTTCCCTCAAAATTAAGTAATGAAGAGAGATGAGTTCCCAGTTCTCCATTTGAAAATGGTTCCCAAAAGGGTTACTGTGTCTTCTGTTCCCTTTCTTCCTGTAATTAGCTTCGACAACATTGATGTTGTTTGGTAGAAATGGTATGAAAGGCCTTGTGCTTTTTGATTACACTTTTGAATGATGACCAACTAATTTATTTCTGCTATAGTATATCTACCAAGGAAGGTTCCCTCCCACACCCCTAATTTAAAATAATAATCACTCAACTATGAAAATCTTCCCGAAAAAGTCTATTAAAATTTAAAATATGTTTCTTTCAGGCCAGAAATTCCACTGATTGGAATTGATCTTATATACATACCAGTATACAAAGATATACGTATATCCAGCATGCTCACTAGAACAGTGTTTGTCGTAGTAGTACTCCCACAGATTGAATGCCTAAGCAGTCACAAAAGGTACAAGGCAGATTTATATGTCTTATCATAGGAAGATCTCCACGATATCCTAAATGGCAAAAGCAGATCCTGACACAGTAAGATCCTATTCGTCTTTGGAGTCTGTCAGTTTCTCCTTCCAGTTCTATTTCACAGAATTCTTTATTTTCATTCCCTTTCATTGGTTCTGCCTCCTAACTGGTTCCTTGGTCCCGGGGCCTATCTTTCCAGTTCACTTTTTCCACCAGCCAGAATGAACATTCTAAAATACCACTTTTGTCAGAGGGAGAGTCTCAAGCAACCAAGCTGTCTCAATTACGGAGGCAGGATGGGGGAGTGTTTCTGTGCTCTGGAATTAAGGGAGACCTGGATTTGAGGGGAGGTTCCACCACTGACTAGCTGTCTGACTTAGGGAAGATGAGTTAACCTCTCTGAGCCTTGGTTTCCTCATCTGAAAAATGGAGGTAGTGCCTACATCACAACTGTAGGATGAAATAAAAAAGGATGAAATAAAGGTAAAAGGAGGAAATAAGAAAACCATGTAAAGAGCTCAGCATGGTGCCTGGCACATCGTAAGTGCTCAATAAATGGTAGCTATTATTAATGTTATTATTAAACCAAGAATTGGTTTACTGGAAGCATTAAAATGCTTTTTAACTTCACAACACCTTCAGAATAAGGTTTGCACACTTCCTTCACATTTACTGGGCATCCCATATCCACTGTGTATAGTAAAGCTGCTTTTTTCAGTCTGTTTTTCCTGATAATCACTGCAAAGGCTGTGCATCTCTCTTGTACTCCAGAATCTGGTGAATGTGTCTAACTCCCCTGGATCCACGACCTTCAGGAGTTTCTCTATATACTTTGATTATATGACATCCCTTCTATGCCTTCATCTTCCCCAACTATTTTGCTTTAATCTTTCCTGCCTGGCCTTGTAAGGCAGCTTCCCAATGCCCTTGACCCTTTCCTGGTTTCGTCAAGACCTTCTTTGTGGCTGCCTGTTTGGTGTTTCTCTTTTTTGGATTGGGTGACTGTTTTACTCCACTAATTCTTTAAAATGAACAGGGCTGTTAGCTGGTACTGTGGAATGAAAGGGCATGCCAGTTTGGTGTTTCTTGTAGAATCCTAATGTTATGCCTGTATTGTGAAAGGGCAACAATGTTTTCTATATTCCATTTTGATTCTGCCTCTTTCTTTTAGTGGGTTCCCTGAATTCTGCCTGGAGATGAATTTCCTCTATGACCCTGGGCATGTGTAAGAGACTCCTGTGCCTGTTTCCTTATCAGTGAAGTGAGAACGTTGGATCATAGTTTCTAGTATGTCTTCCAGCTCTGATGTTAGGTGTGGATGGAGTACTGATGGCAGACTAAAGTACTAAAGTCCTCTCGTTATATCCACCCCCATACTGGGGCTGGGCTGGTTCAAGTTGAAATTAGCTATTCTGTGGGACAGTTTCATTTATTTCTAAGAGCCCATCTTTTGAAAATTCCTCTAATGTCCACTAAATATCAAAATAATTGATTTTTCCATTTTTCCATGGCTCACCACAGCTTCAACTTCCAAGTCCCACTTACATTGAGAAAACCCCTGCATGCTGAGCTCCGGTTAGATGTGATGGCAAATAACTTTCTATCACCACCTCTATCTCAGTAATTCTCATCCTCACACATGTACATCCCTTGGTCTCTTACAGGCAAATGCTGACTGGTTGATTATTTGCACTGATGATTGCAGCATGCCCTCACTTGGATTTTGCCTCCAAAGTATTTTTATTGAGAGTTTTTATATTAAACATACAGTAAGTCCCAAGCTTGATTTTTAACTGATCCCACATGAAGGAATGATTTTCTACTCAGAACACATGAGGAACATCTGTTCCATTTATTTGAATTCAGGCGGTCCCATTATTATTATTATTATTATTATTATTATTATTATTATTGAAGCTGACTGTTGAGTATCAATATTTGTCTCTTTCAGTTCCATTGAACTTTCCTGAGTGCCGCTCCCATTTGTGAATTTTTAAAACATATATCCTGAAGTCTTTAAAACAGTGGAACAACTCACATTTTCCTTTTCCTTTTTCTTGAGTTTTATTGCAGAACTTGGGTCAAGCCCTTGTGATTTCTTGTACATGTGGTTGGGACATGAGAGTCCCTGTCAGATGCAGCCAGAGTCACTGCTCAAAAGTCCAGACATGAGGTGCACAGCCTTTGAGGCTGCTTCATGAAGGCCACCCCAGACCTTTGTTTGACACAATCCGATCTTCAATCTTCAGGGAGAACTTCACTGATCTGGGAATTCACCTGCAAACTGGAGGTAACTGAGCTGAGTTGTAGCTCTTTGCAGCCTCTAGATGTGTTTGGACCAAAAATTCTCACCTTTGATGTCAGGACACGTTGGTGTTTGATAATCAGTTATTATTTCTTTCTTTCTTCTTCTTCTTCCCTTTTTTTTTTTTTTTTTTTTTTTTTTGAGACAGAGTTTCACTCTTGTTGCCCAGGCTGGAGTGCAATGGTGCGATCTAAGCTCACTGCAACCTCCGCCTCCCAGGTTCAAGCCATTCTCCTGCCTCAGACTCCTGAGTAGCTGGGATTACGGGCATGCGCCACCATACCCGGCTAATTTTGTATTTTTAGTAGAGACGCGGTTTCTCCATGTTGGTCAGGCTGGTCTCAAACTCCCGACCTCGGGTGATCTGCCCCCCTCGGCCTCCCAAAGTGCTGGGATTACAGGCGTGAGCCACCACGCCTAGCCTCACTTATTATTTATTTCTAATAATCAAATACCAAAGCTTGCATATGATTTACTTAAAAATAAATTTGAGCAGATTCAAAGATTTCTCTATAAATAACTCTCACTAACATACCCATATGCTTTCATGAGTGGGAGAGAAGGAGGTGGGGTTATATTCAGCTCTCTGGGAACTAAAGAAAACTCTGGGTGTGCCCAAGGGCATATGAATACTAGGGGCACTCATACCAGGCTACTAGCCCTGCCAACACATGGGTATTTTCACAAGGGGCTCATGAGATTATTCCCTTGCCTATGGGGTCTGTCACAGTGGGGATTTAAGGGCGGGCAAGATGGGGCAGGCAGCACATACCACAAAGAGAGTATGTTGCTTCTAAGCAAGTAGACTGGCTCTAAGTAGGGCTGAATACATGATAAATAATGGAAGGACTTGAGTTGGAATCTTAACTACCAGTGCGATCTTGGCCAAGCTACTCAATTTCTCTTAGTCTTGGACTACTCATCTTTGAAATGGGAACATTATTATTATCTACTTTAGAGAGTTGTTGTGAAGATTAAACAGAATGGTGCAAATCAATCACCCAGCATGTGCCTTGATTAAGCTAAGTATTCTAAAAAGCAGTAGCTGCTGCACCTGAGGAGGAATCCTCATGTCTATTACAGTGGGTACTCAAAGAATGCTGGCTTGACAACAAAGACCACATACTGTATGATTCCGTTTGTATGAAACGTCCAGAATAGGCAAATCCACAGAGACAGATAGCAAATTAGTGGTTTCCGGGAGCCGGTACAGGGAGGGGATGGGAAATGAGTGCTTAACAGGTATGGGGATCTTCTTTGGCGATGATAAAAATGTTCCAGAACTAAACAAAGGTCATGATGGTATAACATTGTGAACGTACAAAATGCCACTGAATCATGCATGTAAAGGCCTGGGCCCTAGCCCCTGTCTCAATGCAGCTGGTGGTTTGTTGGCCCTCTTGGCCTTGCCCCTGACCTGAGCCCATGTAGGAGGAGAAAGAATAGTAGGAGTGGAAAGGTGCCAGCAAAACCCAGAGCTTTAAGCCAAGGCCCAGCAGAAACAGTGGTGTCCAACTCAAAGCCACCATTCCTTAGGCTGCTCCAAGCTGACCAGCCCTAGTGGAAGCCACGGATGGCCCTACTATTGAAAAAGGTCACTCTCCACACTTCTGCAGGGAGCACAAGGAGGCTGATGTTATTAAGCCCTTACCGAATCCTCCTTGAGCAATCACCCAACACTCCAAACACCAAGATTCTTGAGCTGCAATCAGGAATGTCCCTGGAGTGAATTAGTTTTGGCTGGGGGGTGGGGGTTGGATTGAGCAACGAGCTCCAGTCTGGGGTCTAGGGGTAACTGGAGCATTTGAAATTTGTTACCCAATAAAAATCTCTGCTAAGGCTCAAGACTGAAATAACTCAGCTGGGCTCTGGACTCAGCAGGGACCATTCATTAACTAACACTTCTCATCTGTGATAGTTACAGACAGGTTTTTTCATGCCCCCCAAAACGGGCTTTAACGTTGCAGCTGGCAGACAGCTGTGGCCTCACAGTGTTTACATTACCCAGACTAATGCAGTCTGCGCAGGAGACACAGAATGAATCTGATTTAGCTTTTGGAAAATGGGATTTTGAAAAGTTCCGTGGTTTTCTCTCACCCCTCCCTTCCTGAGCTGCAGAAAGACTGAAGGTGGAACGAAATAGGCATGGCTAGGAAAAGGAGACTCTTGTTTCTTGGGCTGACACTCTTCTTTATTTTGGACTTCTTTGTGTGACACCTCCAGGTGGTGAGAGCTGAGTTGAGGCCTTAGGATTAAGACAGCCAAACGGTGGTTCATCACTCCTGAGCTTTGCCTTATTGGTCAGCATGAGCTCCCTGGGGACTTAGCACAGCCGGCACAGAGACAGCTGGGCAAAGTCCCCTCAGCAATGGTCTAGTCCCTTTCACCTCTAGACATGAAAAGTACAGCTGTGCTCATAACCAATTGTCCACAAAGTGCAAATGGAAGCTGGTTAATCCTATTGGGGTCTGTAGGACCTACCACACTGCCTCATGGGGAACCTACTTTGGTTCCACAGTCCTTTTGCATTGTTTCCTCAGGTCAGTGTTAACTAAGGTTCCCAAGTCCTGTCTATTCTTCTTTCAAAATACATCAGACATCCTCCCTTCTTCTCTGTCACCATTGCTACTGCTTTGGGTCAGGGCCATATTTCCTCATATCTCCCAGGGCAACATCCTTCTAACTGATCTCCTCTTCCTGCCTTCTCTTCCAGATGGCTCCTCCACAGATCTAACCTTCTATCAAGTCCCATCCCGTCCTGTCCCATCCCATCAACACACATTTCCTGAGTGCTGACCACGTGTTAAACCCTTTGTTAGGCATTAGGGATATATGCATCAACCAGATGTAAGCTGTTCCCACAAGGAAATCAGTTTGAGGGAAGAAGTACAAGGAAGCAGTGAATTACAGGAAAATGTGTAAAGTGCTAGGATAAGGCCCAGGGGGTTGTGGGAGCCCAGAGAATACCAAAACCAGTGTTGAGGGGAGGCTGAAGAGAAGGCTCCCCTGATGTGGTTTTCATCTGGCCACTCACCTCTTCAAAATGCTCCATTTTGCCTCCACAATCTGTCTCCAACCTTCTTTTTCAATCAAACATCCCATTAACTCCCTCGAAAGAAATCTCTATTCCAGAAAGACTAGTCCCCTCAATGTTATTCAACATACATCTACTCTCCTAGCCCTTCAGCTTTGCTCTTGCCCCATGCTCTTGCCCTACACCATGCCTGGTTCACCCTATTTTGGGGGTGTATGGCTCCTGTTGGTAGGCATCATTTCTTCCCCGTCTTGTCTCCCCCTAGCACTGGCATTGTACCTGGCACACAGGGTCTGTTGACTGATGGCCTACTAAGCACATTTTCTTTTCACTGTGGTACTAATAGGACTCCAACAAGCATGATCAATGGTTTTGCTGCTCTTAGGGTTATCAGGAAAATCTGTGAATGCAGATGAAGGAGTTTGGAAAATTGCTGATACATTTCGGTCAGACTGTCCCCAGCTTTGTCCTGACCTCCTGCAAAGGTCAGGTTGTGAATAATCAAGTAGAGATTAGCAGTTTCAAGGGTTCCAGTAGGCGTATAGTTGGATATATTTTCCATTCTGATTTAAATATTAAGCTTAATTTGTTTTTGGCTTTATTATTTTTTGTTTTGTTTCATTTTGGTCCTGAGCCTGTTGGTCAGGGCTAATTTGTACAGCTGCTTTTTCGTTTGATTTCTTCCAAGAAAGCAAGAGGAAATAAGGTTGCCAGCAAATTTGCAGTTACCAAGGTTTTCCTAAGATGAATATTATTTTTCTCTTCTAATACTGCCAAATACAGTATAAAAAGAAGCATGTGATTATTCCACAAATTTAGTTGTACCAGGGGTCAAATCCTGTACTCCATCCACATCCTGATGTTGGAAGACCTATAATACAGATCTTCTGATCTACTACTTAGGAAAATTGTACCATATTTCCAAAATTGTAAATTCACCCTGATTTTGTGCTTGGATTCTCAGACTTGACTCCTAGATTTTAGCAAGAAGGGCCAAAGGGGCTGATTTGGGCAAGGCAGGGGAAAGGGAAGTAGTGGAGAAGCCAGGACAGGAGAAAGAGCACTGGAGTGGGAGTTAGGAGCATCAGGTTCTGGTCCATGTCCTGCCACTGACTAGCTGTGTGACTTGAGCAAGTCACTTCCTCTTTCTGAGCATCTACACAGAGGGATTGGAGTAGGCAAGCTCTAAGGTTCTTGTCTGTCAATTATTATTGGACTCTGTGGCTCTGGGTTGGATATTTCTATAAAGGGGGGAAAAAAACCCCAAAGGCTTATGGGTATTAACAAGGCTTCTTCCCACTGGTTTGCACTTATGAGGCATTTGCCCAAGTTCATGCTTGCCCATTTTGAAGCCTGAGAAGAGCTCTCTGGAAGAGAGTGCCCATGTCCTTGCTAAAGGAGTGCAAGCCTAACTGGGTAGCTGGTACTGAGTCTGAGTTATGCCTGGAGGCCACACGTTTAATGGCTTTATTGAGATCTAAATTACATTCCATACAATTCACCCATTTAAATGGCACAATTCAGTGGTTTTTAGTATGTTCGTGGAGTTCTGCAACCATCACCACAATCAATTTTAGAACATTTTAATCACCCCCAAAAGAAACTCTGTACCATTAAGCTGTCACTTTTCCATCCCTGAATCCCCACCCTGCTCAGTCCTAGGGAACCAGTAATCTAATTTCTATTTGTATGGATTTGCCTGTTTTGACATTTCCTAGAAATGGAATAATATGATGCAGTCTTTTGTGATGGCATCTTTCACTTAGCATTATGTTTGCAAAGTTCATCCGTGTTGTGGCATATATCAGTTCTCTACTCCTTTTCATGGTTAAATAATATTCCCTTATATGGATATACTACATTTTGTTTATCCATTCATCAGTTGATAGACGTTTGAGTTGTTTCCTCTTCTTGGCTATTATGAATAATACCGCCATGAACATTCATGTACAAGCTATTGTGTAGACATATGTTTTCACTTCTCTTGGGTATATGTGTAGGAGTGGAACTGCTGAGTCATATGGTAACTCTATGTTGAATTGTTTGAGAATTTCCAAACAGTTTTGCAAAGTGTCTGCACCATTTTACAGTCCTGCCAGCAGTGTCTGAGAGCTCCAATTCCTGGAGGTGACGTTTTGATCCTGTCCGATTGGTAGAGGATACTTTCTAGGGTTGGTGGCTTGGAGAAGCCCTTTCCCTGGGATAGTCTGACCATGCAATCTTAAGTTGTTAAGGGAACAACTTTCATAAGCAAGTATTTTTTACACTTGCTTATAAAATATATAATTATAAAACATATTGCTGCCAAACAAGCTGGGAGGTCATGTGAATTGTCTGCCCAAGCAAAAGGGAGTGTGGTGTTTTTTAATTAGAATAAGGATGAAGGATATTCAGAACCTTGGTCTGTCAGAGAACTTGGAACACCCAAATGCTATATTTCATTCACATTTCTCTCTCTCTCTCTCTCTGGAGACAGGGTCTCACTCTGTTGCCCAGACTGGAGTGTAGTGGTATGATCATGACTCACTGCAGCCTCAGTCTCCTGGGGTCAAGCAAACCTCCCACCTCAGCCTCCCGAGTAGTTGGGACCACAGTTGTGATCCACTACACCTGGCTAGCTAATTAAAAAAATCATACAGACAGGGTCTCACTATGTTGCCCAGGCTGGTCTTGAACTCCTGGACCCAAGCAATTCCCCTGCCTCGGCCTCCCAAAGTGTAGGGATTACAGGCATGAGCCACCTCACCCAGCCAAGTTTCTCTCCAAACTTCACCTTATCCGTGGAAGCTTTTCTGCAAAAACTTCCATCCCCTCACTGCACCTCACCCCTCCTCCGAAATGCACTTCCCTGCACTTTGAATCTCATCAGGATTTTGTTTCCACTGTGTGCAATCCTGGCTCCCACAGCCATTTTGAAGCTGTCCTTCAGCAGATTTGAAAGGCCGTTCTTTATCCCAGTGAGATAGAAGCTCATCAACTGCAAAACTCTGTAGTCTTTCTAGCTCTGAGTGTGATTCTGTACATTACATATTTGCTGCCTAAAGCTAAGGTGCTGCCTAAAGCTAAGTTTATTGTACAAACTGGAACACTTTTGTGGGTGAAGGGCACAAATGTGCCTTCGATAATGACACTAGGACAGCAGGTGTAACACAGGACTATCCTGAGCAAACCAGTACCTACGTTCCCCCTACCTAAAACACAAAGTTCCTTTTTAACTTCTATTGTTCCTACCCCAAATCCTAGGAAGTACTGGTTGACACCAAGGCTGAGTAGGCAGATATACCAAAAAACCCTCAACTCCCTCTACCCCAGAAATGATACAATGCTTACAGAAAGTAGCCTTGAAAAGGGTTAAAACTTACATGAGCCCACGACAAACCCTTGGCATCTTAACACAAGTCATTTGACAAAGCATCCTGAAAGTGTTTCTACTGAATTCCTATAGGTCTCAAAGGCCAATGATGGCTTCCTCCAAGTCACCTTTTCCCAGGATCCAATTGCCATATAACAAAATGAGCTATAAAGGCTACAGAGTTTCACATCTTGATAAGGTTCTATCTCACAGGATAAAGAATGGGTCTCAAATCTGCTGAAGGGCAGCTTCAAAATGGCTGTGGGAGCCAAGATTGTATACAGTTGAAGCCAAATGCTGATGAGATTCAAAGCGCAGGGAAGTGCATTTCGGAGGAGGGATGGGATGCAGTGTGGGGATGGAAGTTTATGCAGAAAAGCTTCCATGGATAAGGTGAAACTTAAAGAGAAACTTGAATGAAGTATAGCATTTGGGTGTTCCAAGTTCTCTGACAGACCAAGGTCCCTAATATCCTTCATCCTTACTCTAATTAAAAGATATCACGCTCCCTTGTGCTTGGGCAGACAATTCGCATGACCTCCCAGCTCATTTGGCAATGCTTGGGAGAAATCTGGCCTTGCAATCAGACTAAATGATGTGTTACCCTACACTTAATCTCCACCATCCATCAAAATCCAGGGGCCTTGGCCTCAGCCCCTCGACAAGAGGCCCACAGTACCTGGGTAGGATTTCATTCAGCGAATGAATGCAAAGCCCCTAATTCTCCATCCACCTCAGTCCTCTGTAAACAGTTAAAGACTGCAGCCAACAGCAAAAGAACTGCCAACCCAAATGAAAGCAGTGAGTCAGCAAAATAAAGACAGATGGATTAACTGTAGCATAGGCAACAAGAAGCAGGCCCTACTTAGTTCTTACCAGATTGCTTTCCCTCAATTTCAGGCAACCCAGTGCTCACATGGAGTCCCTCATGAGCTATGCTGGAGATAGGGGAAAGCAGCCGCTGCACCCAGGGGTGTGTGTAGCCATAGGGGTGCAAGAGAATACTGCTTTAATCCATAGTTTCCAGGTGGTCCAGGCATGGGGAAGGGGACAGGATAGAAGGAAGAAGACATTGACCAGGCTTTCCCCCAACTGTTCCACCTCCCTTGTCAAAGGGCCATTTCCTTCAATAGCCCTATTTGCAAGTATTCTTCTCTGTTTTCCATTAACCATACTTATTGGATCACATATTCCAGTTTGTGGACACACCACTATCGTCACCATAACTTGCCCTGTTCTTGCCCATCAGCTTACTCAAGCTCAAAGTTTAGAGATAGTAAAGGGTTGAAATTATGCTTACAAAGAATTTGGGGGATTGTAGGCTGGGCGCAGTGGCTCATACCTGTAATCCCAGCACTTTGGGAAGCCAAGGCAGCTGGATCACTTGAAGTCATGAGTTCAAGACCAGCCTGGCCAACATGGTCTAACCCTGTTTCTACTAAAAATACAAAAATTAGCCGGGCATGGTGACACATGCCTGTAATCCCAGCTACTTGGGAGGTTGAGGCAGGAGAATCGCTTGAACCTGGGAGGCAGAGGTTGCAGTGAGCTGAGATCATACCACTGCACTCCAGCCTGGGCAACAGAGTGACACTCCATCTCAAAAGAAAAAAAAATTGGGGGGATTGTATGTGAATTTCCTTTATCCATGCCTATGATGGCGCATCCCTATTACTGTATTTCCTGGAACACAGCAGGTGCTCAATAAATTTTTGTGGAATGAAAGAAAAAATGGATGACTGAAAGCTCTTACACAAAATGTGGTCTGAAGCCCATAAACGAGAGTCTACTGGAGGGGAATCCTTTGTTTAAATGTCCTTTTTTGGTTGTTTTTAAAGTAATGCATTTTTATTTCTCAGAAAGAGGATGATGAACATTTAACTTGCACAAAATATTCACTGGCACGTATCGTTTACTCTGGGAGCAGTAGCCATGTCATTGACCACACAAATAGCAGAAGACACAAAGCATCAGCTTCTACTTCAAAATTCATTGTTACTTTTACAAAGACTGCTTAAAAATGACCATTTTTCACATGCAGCTATGTTGAGATATTATTTTATAAAACAAGACTTGCCATTTAGACTAAAGAGTTGTTCTCCTTAAGTTTTCTAAGATAATTTTTTGTGAATGAGCAAAAAGTGAGTTGACAGTTGTTGAGGTGTTGACTATTAGCAGAAAAATCTTATAAATAGTTCCATGATGCAAGTATTCTATGAATGTCATATGATGATTCAAATAGAAAATCAGTTAATTATATTTCAGCACTAATTCTATTTTTTTCAGATTTTGTTGCCTTGATATTTGTATTTTTCATTAATCATCACTACTTTCCCAAAAGATCTCAGTAGCAGAGTTAGGTAAAGAAAGATTCCCATCCTCTATTTCTCCTGAAGCTCTCTGCTGTGTCAACATCTGCAGCATAATTCCGGGTGGTATAATTCTTTGGTCCTGCTCTTACTCTTGCCATTCCCTCTGCTGGGTGTGCCTTCCTGGCTATTGCCATTGCTGGCTCTTTAAAAAAAAAAAAAAAAAAAAAAAAGCAAACAAACAAAACCTTTTATTTTAGGTTCAGGAGTACATGTGTAGGTTTGTTATATAAGTAAACTTTGTGTCACGGGAGTTTGGTGTACAGATTATTTCACCACCCAGGTAATAAGCACAGTACCCAATATGTACTTTTTTGATCCTCACCCTCCTCCCACCCTCCACCCTCAGTTAGGCCCCAGTGTCTGCTGTTCCCTTCTTTGTGTCCATGTGTACTCAAAGTTTAGCTCCTACTTATCAGTGAGAACATGCAGTATTTGGTTTCCTGTGCCTGTGTTAGTTCACTTAGGATAATGCAAATGTCTTTTTTTACTCAATCAAGGAATCAGTCAATCAACAAGCATTTCCTAGCATCCCCCAGGTACCCAGCATTTTGTATGCACCCATCACCTTGGCTACATCAACATTTTCTGACGACTCTCCTCAAAAGGCCATCTTCTTAAGCTGACATATGTCTACATGATGGTTTCCATATTCCTAAAATCTTTGATATTTGGGGTTTCTTAGAAGGGCTCCCAATAAATTACAACTGCCTTTTTCTGATGAACAGTCCTTAGAGAAGTAGAATATTCTTAAGAATAATTCCAGATGATTCTTGGATATGAACAGGAATGGAGATAGGAATAAACACTTGACTTAGCTGAAGAAAGGAACAAGCATTGGGGAGTGGTGGGGTGGTGGGTAGGGAAGGAAATAGTTCCCACTCTACACCCAGCTAGTCTACCCTTCCCACAACTACCCAGTTTGTCCACAGAATTGAGGCTGTTCTACTTTGACTTTTTCCAAAGTAAAATAATTAACTGAGGTGAAATTCACATAAAATTAAACATTTTAAACTGAATAATTAAGTGGCATTTAGTATATTCACATGTTGCATAACCATCACCTCTATCTAGTTCCAAAACATTTCCATCATTCCAAAGTAAAACCTCTTACCCATTAAGCAGATTCTTCTCATTTCTCCCAGACTCTGGAAATCATCAGTGCCCCAACTCTACAAATTTACCTATCCTGGATATTTCATGTAAATAAAATCATACAATATGAGGCCTCAGTGTCTGGCTTCTGTCCTTTAGCATAATGTTTTCAAGGTTCATCCACATTGTAATCCATATCAGTAAGTTCATTCCTTTTTATAGCCGAATAATATTCCACTGTATAGATACACAATATTTTTTGTTTATCTATTCATCATGTGATGGATGCTTGGGTTGTTTTCACCTTTTGGCTATTGTGAGTAGTGCTGTTGTGAACACACATGTGCTTGTACTCATTTGAGTCCCTGTTTTCGATTTTTGGGGAGTATATACCTAGAAGTGGAATTGTGGGGTCATATGGTAATTCCATGTTTAACTTTTTGAGGAACCATCAAACTATTTTTCTACCCTATTATTTTAATACCTTCAAGGATGAATAAACACTACAATAAAAGTGACCAATTCAAAGTCACTAGCATCTGTGAAGCTGACCTAGGTATGCCTGAGCTTTTGTCCCATGACTTTGGGAACTGCTTCAGGATTCTAGTTGCTTCAGAGACATCTTGACTGGGAGGGTTGTTTCTAGGGGGTCCAATCAGTGATATCAGGGACTCAAGCATTTCCCTGAGATTGGCTCCTATGAAAGTTACTCAACATCATCTCCAGTCAATATGAAACATTTCTGGGACACCTCATCTAGCCCTTTTTCCTTCCGTCCTTCCCTTCTCCTTTCTTCCCTTCCTTTATTCATCTAACAAATGTTTATTGGGTACCTACCATATTTTAAGTAGTGTGCTAGATGTTGGGGGTACAGATAAATGAGATGCAGTTTCTGTCTCTGGGGCCACTGAAAATGCTGAAGAGATGGTACATATTCAAGTCAAGGTGCCAGATAGCATAGTAGCCAGGAAAGTTCCAAATGTGGACACTGTGTCCCACACAGATACCACACTATAAGCTCCTCAAGGCAGTAACTGTGTCCTGTTCTTTGCTATATCCCTAGAGCCCAGCACAGTGCCTGGAGCACATTTGCTGTCAACAAAGCAACCTTAGAAAGGTCTGAGTTATGGGGCCAGGTGCAGTGGCTCGCACTTGTAATCCTAAAGGTTTGGGACGCTGAGGTGGGAGGATCACTTGAGCCCAGAAGTTTCAGACCAGCTTGGGCAACGTAGTGAGACCCTGTCTCTACAAAGAAGTACAAAATTAGCTGTCGATGGTGGCATGTGCCTGTAGTCCTAGCTACTCTGGAAACTGAGGCGAGAGGATTGATTGAGGCCAAGAGTTTGCCTAGCCTGGGCAACATAGTGAGACCCCATCTCTCCAAAATAAAAAAATAAAAACCTAATTAGCTGGACATGGTGGCACATGCCTGTAATCCCAGATACTCAGAAAGTTGAGGTGGGAAGATCACTGAACTCAGGAGTTCGAGGCTCCAGTGAGCTATGATCACACCACTGTACTCCAGCCTGGGCAACATAGTGAGATCCCATCTCTACAAAAAAGAAGAAGAAGAAGAAAGAAGAAAGAAAAGACTGAGATAGGCTGCCTGGCAGCATCAGCCCATTACCTTTTCCTAGCACCACCATGAGCCTGCATGGTTCCCTGTAGCCATCTCTCTTTCCTTAGTTCTGTCTTAGGCAGGTAGCACAGAGTGGGTATCCTTTGGGTCCTGTATTCTCTGACCTCCCTACAATTTCAGAATGAGTTTTCTTTCAGAAGTGTTTTTATATTTCAGTTTCATGATGCCTTCCTCAAAGAGGAACCCAGATGATGTGAGGAAGTGAGACCATCTTTCCCAGGAAGTAAATTCACAGTGAGCAGGAAAACCCTCAGTCACCAGCTTGATGTTTGTCTCTAGAAATAGTCTTCTATCAGCCTGTAGCTTAGGGTGGAGGTGGGAGCTGAGACGTGGGCAGGAGCCAGCCCTGATGCTGATGGTGTTCCATGATTTGGG
Organism: Pan troglodytes; assembly: GCF_028858775.2. Taxonomy (NCBI): domain Eukaryota; kingdom Metazoa; phylum Chordata; class Mammalia; order Primates; family Hominidae; genus Pan; species Pan troglodytes. The sequence continues at coordinate 132,114,545 of NC_072421.2, forward strand.
TATGCCTCTCTTTCAGTTCGTTCTGTGTTCTGCTTTCCTTGGACCTGAGTGCTAACCACAGAAGTTTCCAGAAGAAAACTGAGGGCAGCAGAGCACAGATGTTGCCAATTTCATAAACTACTACTTCAGTTCACATTCTCGAAACACCTCCTGGACACAAGTAATAAAAAACTACAGAGTCAATGGCAAATAAGGGGAGGGAATTGAGAGGAAAGATGAATATAGAGGGAAAGGTGTTTCAGATGAGATTGGAAACAAGAGGAGTGGAAGTGGGGGTGAGGTACCCCAACCTTCACTACAGAGAAGGAAAAGGCTTTCATGCAGGAAGCTGCTTTGAAATAAAGAAGCCCTGGGGCAGCCTGCAGACTCTAACTCTAGTCAGTCTCAGCTCCTTTAGGGCCAACTCTTGGCCTTGTGCCCTTTGGGGTTGAACCCTCTAGATCCATGCTGGAGTGCAGAGGTAGAATGTGCAGAACACGTCCCCAAAGGGTAGACAGACCATGGAATGACACATTTGAAGGGATTTGATTATGTTAAAAATCAAGAAACTAAAGCTACCAAGGGTATTTTTTTCCTTTTTAAAAAAAGACCCCAAACTTCAGGCAACAGACTGTACTAGGAGCTCCTTTGTGAGATCTACCTACCAGCTTATGGGTGGGTTGCTACCTCCAATAAAATTTCCATTTGAACTCCTATTGGGGATGGCAAATATTAATACTATGTTAGGAGCTTGGGGGTACAATTATGAACCAGACACGGTCCCTGCCCTCAAGGAATTTGCAGTCTAATAGGGAAGAGAGATAAAGCAGACAGCTAATTATAACATGGAATGATGAGGTCTGGAAGTTGTTGGGGGAGGACAGAGGATGAGCATTTAAATCACTCTGAAGTGTCAGGGAAGGCTTCCTGAAAGACATGATGCATAAACTGAAGAATGAGTAGGAGTCAGCCAAGTGAAAGGGAAGGGGGAAAGGATATTCTAGACAGATGAGCTTTGCAGGAGTAAGGTTTGCTAAGAAAGATTAAAGCAAAAACTTACAAAATACACAATCATCAAAAATGAAATGTTGATCAATACAAGCAAAAGCTAGCTCTTTGGGAAGACCATGAAAATAGGCAAAGATTAGCAAGTTTGCTAAAAACGAAACAAAACAAACAAACAAAACACATCAACAACCACTCAAGAGTAAAAAGAGGCAGAGGAAGGGAGAGGAAGAAGGATAGGGAGAGGGAGAAGAAGAAGAAAAAGAGAGAGAGAGGACAGAACTGTATTTAGAATATATTAAAAATCAGATATGAAGGGTGGGACTAAACAAAAAATAAAAATAAAAAAGACTATATTAAAAAGTATAAGAGAATATTATTCTTAGTAATTGTGTAAGTCCTGGTACAGGTATAAAATTATAAATAATTGGTATTTTGTATTAATATTTATACCAGTAAATTTGGAACGTAGATGAAATAGACAATTTTCTGGGATACTTTACCAAAATTGGCTTGAGAGCAAGATGAAAATCTGACTGTATCAACAAAACTAGAGAAGAAATGGAAATAGAATCAAAGATGTGTACACCTCAGCCCCCTTAACACACACAAGTAGTCTTTAAAGGTAAAGTGTACAACAGCTTTAAGGAACAGATAATCCCTTTACCAAACAAACTATTTCAGAGCATTAAAAAAGATGAGAAACTTCCAACTTATTTTCCAAAGCTATCATAACACCAATGCCAAATTATATGAGGACAGAAAACTAACTCTATACAAAACCCCTGAATAAATTATTACCAAATCAAATCTCGCACTTTGGAAAAAGAAGACTATACCATAACCAAGTAGGGTTTATCTCAGAAATTCAAGGCTGGTTCACCATTAGAAAATATACCAATGTAATTCATTATATTTGCATAATAAAGGAAAAGATAATATGATCATTTCAATAGATGCAGCAAAAATGTTTGATAACACTGAGTTGAGTACTCATTTGCTCTTAGAAAGCTCTAAGAAAATTAGAAATACAAGGAAACTTTAACTTGATAAAAAGTACTTTCCAGAAAGGTACAGAAAACTTCATACTTAAAAAGAGGCAGCAAGTGTAGCAGGGTAGTTAAGAACACAGTCTCCAAAGCTAAGCAGTGGAGCTTTGAACACTTGTTGGCTGTGTGACCTTGGGCAAGTTACTTAGCTTTTCTATGCCTCAGTTTTCTTATCTGTAAAAGAGGAATAATAATAATAATAATAATAATAATAATAATAATATCTATTTCATAACATTGCAGGAGGATTAAATAGCCTAATATTTGTAAAGTGTTCATAATAACATTTCACACACAGAAGCAATACACAAGTGTTTGTTAACAAATTTGGAAATATTAGATGTTTTCACCCTTAAAGTCAAGAACAAGACAGGAATGTCTATTTCTACTGCTACTCTGCTATTCAACATTTTACTAGAGCTCCAAGCCAATGCCATAGAATAAAAAATAGAATTAATAGCATCAGAAAGGAAGAAACAAAATTGTCAATATTTGCAGATAATATAATCATCTAACAAAAAATGAGGTCTGTGTCTGTCAGAAAAGAAGTAAAAGAAGGAAATTCTTCTCTCTAGGGTATTCCAGTATCAACTTTTTTTCTAGACATTTCTATAAATTGAACATTGAGTCCATCATCTTCCTTCCATGTCTACTGCTCTTCTTGACTTCCATTTTTCTGTCAATGGCACCACCACTTTCTTTTTTAAAATTTAATTTAAAGTTCTGGGATACATGTGCAGGATGTGCAGGTTTGTTACATAGGTAAACGTGTGCCATGGTGGTTTGCTGCACCTATTAACCTATCACCTAGGTATTAAGCCCTGCATGCATTAGCTGTTTATCCTGATGCTCTCCTCCCCCTGCCCCCGAGACAGGCCCCAGTGTACGTTGTTCCTCTCCGTGTGTCCATGTGTTTTCATTGTTCAGGTCCCACTTATAAGCAAGAACAATGGCACCACCACTTTTGAAGTCACCAAAAACTTTGGAAGACTCTTGGACTCTTCCTTCTTGTTCATCTCCCATATCCAATTACCTACTCTATCTGGTTAGTTTTTCCTACAAAATACTTTTCAAATGTTTTCTATTCTCACTCTCATGTCTCTAGTCCAGGCGCATGTCAACTCATGCCTCAAACAATGGATATCCTCCAGTCCCTCTCCAAGTCATGAAGTGCTCCATAGGCCAATTCTATTCGAAGACTACTATCGTCAAGTCACTCTCTTGCTTAAAAATCTCTGGTGGCTTCTCCCTTCCTATCATATCCAGTCTAAACTCCTCCAGTTGGTAGCCTTTTACCATCTTGCTGCACCCAATCTAACACAGTTTATTGTCTCCTACTCCCTTTATATGTATGTACTCTCTGCTTTAGCAATACCAGTATTCTCAATATCCTCATCCACCTCCTTTCCTTTTTAATTCAGTACCTTTGTTTAATTCAGTGCCTCGTATTGTCCTGTCTCTCCCCCTGAGTGTCTCCAAATCTTCCCCATTTTTAATGGTTAGCTTAAACAGCACCAAATTTTATTTTCTCAAGTGAGATAATGGATACCATACTGTGCTCATTTAATCTTCTCAGCAACTTTTAAAGTACTTATTCATTTTCACCCCATTTTATGGATCACGTATAGTGATTTGCTCAAGGTTCACATTGCTGATAATGGTAGATCTGGAATTCAAAGCCATGTTTACTGCCCAACCTCAGAGGTCATGCTCCTAACCACCCCTCTGTTCTGACTTTCTGGGATGTCTCCCCTGGCTGCCTCAACCCTCTCTGACCTTCTCTTCCTTTTGTTTGGCTGCTACGCATTGTTGTGTAGTGTGTACAAGTTTAGCTCCCAGCAAAACTGTAAGCTTTTGGAGGTCAGGATCCACTGACTCTGATCTCCTACTTCTCTGTCTCTTCCTCCCTGCAAGAGCTGGGCCCACGATGTACAGTTGATTAATTGGTAAGGTTGATCAAATATAGCTAAATATATAGGAATTTGGCCTTGGTATCCAGTCTTCAAGAAACTTTTTGAGTAGCTTGAGGATAATGCAAGCCCTTCCCATTCAAGCGTGAGTTTTTAGGCCCAGGAAGGGAAAGGAGGAGTAGAATTATTACATTTCCCAAGAAATTTCCCCTAGTCCCCTTCCCCGATGATCAGGCTTCTCTCTGCATAGCTTAGGTCAATGTTGCATGACAAATCTTCCCTTTACATACGGTTGGACCAGGCCAGATTTTGTTAGCATGTGCAAATAGAGCCAAACCTGTCAACTTACAATTGTGCAAAATCTGACTCCTGGGAATCTTCCAGAAGTGAGCCGGGGAAAACTAATATCTGTCCTACCTACCTCACAGGGTCATGGTGAGAATCAAATGAGATAATGGATATGAGCACATTTTGAAGAGTAGCAATGAAAAGCAGCTTGCTTCTCGAGCCTGGAGTGGAGCAGTAGGAGCTCTTTGGTGATTTCAAGGCCAGGTGAAGGGTGGAGGCTCTTCTGAAATTCTTGGACTCATCATTTCCCAGTGGTTGTAAGACTTGCTTTCCGGCAATTCTTGGGAAATTTTACTTTATTGTGAGACTTCTCCAACTACATGGGAGTTTGTCCTTGACTTCCCTTTTCCTTTTTCTAATTACCCTTACTCAGCTAGTTCACAGTACTTTGAAGGATTCTACAAGATAAGCTAACTTTCCCTCCTTTTGGTGCGTTGAAAAGACAGTATTTTGCTGGTGACTTACATTTAGATTTTGAACCTCTCCAACATCAGGAGCAAGTGATATGGGAAAAGCAACTCTGAGATTGATGACTTCCACGATGGTCTATAAATGATAATTAGCCACTGAATGTTATTGGATAAATAAGGAGTGCCTCTCTGCTTCCCCTGGAGAGACCAAATTCCCTCAGAATTCAAGTGTTAGAAGGCACAAGAGAACCTAGAAATCTAGAATGGAAGGCTAGAGGTGAGAGTTAGAGAAGATATTTTTGTAAGAAAGAAAGTTTTGGTTCAAAAGATTCCAATTCTGAAAGTGAAGGACTTTGGGGAAAGCCAGGGGAGAGTGAGCTCAGCTTGGACAGGGAAGAGGAAAGAGTGCCGACTGTGCAGGGACCTTGGCCAAACGGCCCTGGATCAAGACTAGACCGGGCTTGCAGAGGTAGCCAGAGGTATTCTGACCAGGGAATTGAGCAAGATTTATTGCCTAAGCTGGCCTCAACTGGACAGAGTTTGGCTTTGGGTCTGTTTTGTGTGTTGGGCATGCATACGTACCTCCTTACAGTTGAAGCTTTCAGATAGTGAGCCATGTCCTCAGCAAAATGGGGCCAAAGGGAGGTTGCTGCTGGTGTCAGAAGTGGGGACAGAACCTGAGAAGCAAAGCTATGGAAAGTACCCCAGGCCTCCGAAGGTAGCCGTGTAGGCAGGAAATAGCAGCCCTCTTGTCCCCCACAGCTCCTGGGCCACTGGCTATCCTATCTACATTTGAACAGTATGCACCCAGCAGACTGGGCAGCTGGCCGAGAAGCTCATTATTGTGACCCATCCCGTGGCCTTCTGGGCCACCAGGTTCCATGCATCTTATTCCACTGCTCTGCTCTACTTTTGCTTCCATAATACTGACTCTCATGAGCTGCTGTGTTGAACTGAGGGAATGTTGTGGTCTTCTATGTGTGTGCATGCATGCATCTGTGTATGTGTGTGTGTGTGTGTGTGTGTGTGTTGGAGGGGTCCCGAGTGTCCCCCAGCCTCAGCCTCTCTGACTCCAGGCTTCAGAGGGTGCCTGTGCCTATGAACTTTGCTTGGCTAGCCTGCTGGATGGAGAGAGATGAGAGTAAACCCCTGCTGGTTCCATCCCACACTCCCCGTTATGATAGGCAGTGAAGCAAATCATTTGGGCAATTGCCTGACCTTAATGGGATAGAAAGGGCTCCTCTCTTGCTTGAAAGGAACATCCAAGCATGTGCTTAGTGTTTAGTTTTCCTGGAAAAATAATTTTTCTGGCATGCTAAAGAGGGTGAATTTGCCTTCAGAAAGGATTGTGTCATATCCATAACCTTTGCAGCCTCTCTATCATTTCCATGGATGAAAACTTTGCATTCAGGGGAAGACGAACCAAACATCTGCTAGAATAAGGTTTCAGTTTTCACTGCAAGAAAACTGTGTTGTGTAAAGAAAAATAGAGATACACCCTTGGGCAGTTCTTTGGGGGTAACCTAGCAACCCATCGAAATCAAGAGATTTTTGAAGGATACTGCAAAGTAGAATCAGGTCTGACTGTTCAGTGTTATGATTTTAAGGGCACTGAGTACAGATAGCATGCCACCCCTCACCCCCAGCACCCTGCCTGGAATTTCAGCTTTTAGAAATTCATTCCTTTTATTTGAAAGACCTTATGTGTCTTCTGGAGTCACGTGTTGAAGAGTAAAATACGCCTGGGAGGAATATCACCTAAAACCCTATCAGCTGATAACAGCTATCTCTTCAGTGAAGATGGAGAGCCTGGGATGGGACAAAATGATCTCTGGGAATAGCAGGAATAGGATGCCTGAGTGACAAGAGGGGATAAGGGAATGAAAGGGAAAATGGAAGACATGGCTAACGTAAGATACCATAAATGGAAGGAACCTCATAGACCATCTATACCAATGCCTTTTAAAAAAACATTTAAAAAACGTGGAGGCTGGGTGCTCACACCTGTAATCTCAGCACTTGGGGAGGCCGAGGTGGGTGGATCACTTGAGGTCAGGAGTTCAAGACCAGCCTGGCCAACATGGCGAAACCCCGTCTCTACTAAAAATACAAAAATCAGCCTAGCATGGTGGCACATGTCTGTAGTCCCAGCTACTCAGGAGGCTGAGGCATGAGAATCGCTTGAACCCAGGAGGCAGAGGTTGCAGTGAGCCGAGATTGTGCCATGGCACTCCAGCCCGGGTGACAGAGCGAGACTCCATCTAAAAAAAAAAAAGGTTAAAAAATAAAAAACATTGGAACCCTCTCCTCAAACACAGAACCCCATTATGTACGAAATGAATACAAGTGGGGCTGCTCTGGTTAAAGTGGGGGCAAGAGCCTTGGGACCCAGTTTACTCAGACTCTCTACTGCTTAAGCTAAGAGAAAAGTGAGGCAGGACCACACTCACCCAGATAGTGAGAATCGATGGTTCAACATGAATTTTGTGGGCCAGTTTGTTAAATATAGCCATTGTTAAAAGTGAAATGATCTAAACTTACAATTAGGTTATATTAAAGACAAAGCAGGCTGGGCGCAGTGGCTCACGTCTGTAATCCCAGAACTTTGGGAGGCCAAGGTAGGCGGATCATGAGGTCAGGAGTTTGAGACCAGCCTGGCCAACATAGTGAAGCCCCATCTCTACTAAAAATACAAAAAATTAGCAGGGCGTGGTGGCGGGTGCCTGTAATCCCAGCTACTCAGGAGGTTGAGGCAGGAGAATCACTTGAACCTGGGAGGTGGAGGTTGCAGTGAGCAGAGATAGTGCCACTGCACTCCAGCCCAGGTGACAGTGGGAGACTCCATCTCAAAAAAAAAAAAAAAGACAAAGCTAATGAATACTCAAAACTCATCACTTCCTAATTATTTTACTACACTTACTGTTACCTATGCTTTTGAGGTTATTTACATCTATTGTATCTGTATGGTGGAAATACGCTATGATGCCTTGCTGTTGCACATGTATTCCGGACTCCTTGTTCAGTGATGTCATGTCGGGAGCTTGAAATTGGCCATGGTGGGAGCATTTACACCATGGAAATCAGCAAACACTATAAACCAGCATTCCCCTCCCTGCTCAACTGAGGGAGGCCAGCACGCCACTGACTATACTATAATGTAAGTCACCACTTCCTTGGAAGCTATACTTCCAGCAACCTCAACCATGTGGAATGAAGAGGAAATACATCCAAATGGCCAACCATTATCACAAAACACATCCACTTTATACTCCGTGGGAGAGAAAAGCCACTGTAAGGCCCTAGCCTAGGCAAACATGTGTTAAATAACATGGCAGATAAGAAGTGCTGGGCCTCAGAAAATGGTAACCCAAACGATGGCGCTTTGGCATGCTGAGTACTTTGAACAAAAGGAGACTGGAAGGTCTCAGAAGCCACCTCAGAAGCAAAGTCTCTCTCTGACCTTCTCCTACCCTCCTGTCTCCCGCCCCGGGGGGAATCACAGAAACTAGAACCTCTCTCCCCCAAGGCAACCCATACAATCTAGAAAGGTCACTTCTCCCTTGTAGACCCTCATGCCAGAGAGTTCCTGCCCTATACCCTGGAGGAAGGAATGCTACACAGAAAAGCCAAGAAGAATCTAAACAGACAGGCCTTACTGGGTACCCTCTGCCTTCAGTCTATTACCATTAGATCATACCCTTTATCCAATCACATTTCTAAACATTCTTTATAGAACCTAAGCATAAAAATACTCAATTTTCCCTGGGTCTTTGGGTCTTCATTTCTGAAATTTCCCATGTCATGTAAAACTTTGATTAAATAAATTTGTTAAATGCTTTTCTCTTGTTAACTGTCTTTTGTTATAGGAGTGTCGGCCATGACCCTTATGATGGGTTAGGAAAGAGATCACATCTTTCTGCTCCTACAGAAACAACACGGTGACAGCAGCACGGAGAGACAGCTGACACTGGGAAGTCTCGGCACCACAATCTGGAGCCTTTTATTACAAGGGTAAACAACCCGACTTATTCCCGAGACCCTCAAAGACCTCACTGCATCACAGCCCAGCACAGTTTAGGAAGTGGAAGTGTTCATTCTCTGATCCCCTCAAAATGGGCCAAATTATAGGCAGAACAAGTTCCATAAGAAGGCTCCAGGTCTGTCGTGTCCACAGCACCCAACACAGTGCTTAGTGCACAGAAGGCCCTGAATAAACAAATATCTATTTAAATAATGAAACCAATATTCACAAGCAAACTCCTTGCCTCTTTTACCACTGTTTCCAGAAAAAAGACTCAGGATGTTTAGTTTCAGAAAGCAGTGGAGTGTGAATACATTTCAAAAGCTATCTATCCCAAACTGTGAGACTTGGGCTTCTTCCTAAGCCAGCACTCAGCAAGGAGAAGGCCACGTTCAGTTTGAACACTAGGATCACGAAGCCCAACGGCAAGAAGCCAGACAAGTTCAAGTTCGGCATCTCCCAGGCTCTCCTGGAGCCAAAGATGAACGTGGACCTCAAGGCTCAGCTCAGGGAGCTGAATATCACAGCAGCCAAGGAAACTGAAGTTGGTGGTAGTCAGAAAGCTGTCATAATCTTTGTTCCTGTTTCTCGACTGAAATCTTCCCAGAAAATCCAAGTCTGGCTAGTACGTGAATTGGAGAAAAAGTTCAGTGAGAAGCATGTTGTCTTTATTGCTCAGAGGAGAATTCTGCCTAAGCCAACTTGAAAAAGCCATACAAAAAATAAGCAAAAGCATCACAGGAGCTGTACTCTGATAGCTGCGTACCATGCGATCTTGAGGACTTGGTCTTTCCAAGTGAAATTGTGGGCAAGAGAATCCACTTGAAACTGGATGGCAGCTGCCTTGCAAAGGTTCATTTGGACAAAGCACAGCAGAACAATGTGGCACACAAGGTTGAAACTTTTCTGGTGTCTTTAAGAAGCTCATAGGTAACGAAGTTAATTTTGAATTCCCAGAGTTTCACTTGTAAACAAAAATGACTAAATAAGGTAATATTCACAGTAAAAACAAACAAATAAACAAATAAAAACAACAAAAAATGAAACTGAGTTCCAAAAGGATTGATACCCAAAGGGGCCAAATGTCTACTCTTGGATAAATCTTTGGTATGAGAACTCTAATGCCCTAATGATGTCTGATAAACAGGAAATGACTTTATCAAGATGCGGAGCTGACTGTCAGCGCCATGGGTTCTCCCAACTGTCCCTACTCCAAACATCTCTGGCGTCCCTCTTCTCTCCCTTCTGTGCCTGTTCCCTTCACTTTCTAGTCTCTCACCCCCTCACCTTTTTCCCCCCTTTCTTCCTCTGTCCTCCTCATGCCCTTGGCCTGCCAGTCATCCCCCACCTGGCCCCAATCACCCACCAGGCCAAGTCCTGCCTGAGACCCTCAGGCTGGAGAGATTGCTTCCCCCATACCCAGACAAAATGTGTTCAGTAGACAAATGCGTTGTCTCCAGCCTTTACAAAGGAAGCTCACCTAGAGCCAAATACTTTCCTTTTCTCATTTCTTAATTTCTACGGGGGGAGGAGGGTATCGTGTGGGTGTGTGTATGAGTATCCCAGACGACTGTGCTGTATCCAAAGTACCTTTTATCCCTGTGTGTCCTTGCAGCCTACTTTGGCCTATCTAAAGTTTATAGTATTGCAGCAGAGGAACGTGAGCCTATTTCCTGATTTTAATTAAGCCTTTTTGGGTTACAGTGACCCAGAGGCAAATATCTAGTTAGTTCAGGCAGACTCGGAAAAGAGCTTAGGCTGGAATTGCTGGGTGAACTGAAGGTTTTCCCCAGAAAACACCCACGTTGGCAAGTCACGTGGCTCAAATAGGATGGATAGTTGGTAGGCTGCCCTTTTCTTCTCTGGCGGCATGGTCAGTAATCTGACTATTGGTCTTCACGGACATTTTGGGGTCCTTCTAGAGGATCTTGTGATTTGCGGCCAACCCTAGTGAAGTTTGTTATTTCTGTTCTCTGGTTCTACAGGCAACTGCTCCCAGGTGAGTGGTGCGGCTGGCCCTTGGTCAGGTTGACTCCATAGCAGGGCTATCCTAGGAAACCTCATTTGAAGATAAACCTGTCACCACAGGGGTTGAATCAATAGGGAGAGAAAATTCAGAAGTGGGCTTGGGTGAGGAAAAGTAATCTGAAAGAGTCTAGCTGGCCAGCTGACTTCCAGAAACTCTGCTGGAGCAGAGCAGTGCTGGCCAAGTTACTTAATCTCTCTGTGCCTCAGTTTCCACATCTGTAAAATTGGTTAACAATAACATCTACCTCACAGTGCTGTGGTGAGGATTAAATAAATGATATATCCAATATGCTTACTCTAGCATCTGGCACATAATATGTGTTTTTAAAAGCATGGGCGGGGGTGGGGGCAGTTACAGAAAATCAAAACTGTGGATTTCTTAAGAGACATGGCAGAGCTGGAATAAACTGTCATGCAAAATCCTTGAGGCCTGATCCCCCAGATGTGAGGTCCGCGGCTGCTCTCTGCTACTGTGGTCCATCAGTCTGTGTCACTGCATAACAGCGCAGGTGGAAGTGTCCTTGGGCTAGCAGGCTCACTGAAAATTCAAAGCACATGCACTCAGCACAGTCATGGTAATAATAGTGGTAAGGAATTGGAAACTGTGGTGATGGCTTCCCGATTCCACAATCATTACAGTCCAGGTGTGCCTGTGGGGCCACATATGAGAAGAGTCCTGGCCCAGGCCCCTCATACACTCTCCCCAGGCCCTCTCCTCAGGCCTGATGGCTCATCTCTCTCATTCCTGAAGGTTCTACCAGTGGCTCAGGGGCCATGTTGGCAGGCCTGGGTCTTCTTGACACCCTTCCCTCTCCTAACCACCTGCTCACCCTCCAGGCTTACAACAAAAACCAGACACATCACTACCCACCCTTCTCCATTTGGTTTTTAACCTTAAGTGAAAAGCTGCTTGTCTTAAAAAAATTAGAGATCCTGTCTTTACCTCTGAGACACTTTGATTTAGAGAAGACAGGGGACGTCAGTGCTTCACACTGAAATGCGAACATTTCAGGCAGTGTGACAAGCCAATGCAGTCCTCTGCCATTGTGGGTCCCTAAAATGACATTGGGCCTTGCTCTACCTTGTCCCAATGCAGAGGGTGAGTTAGATGCAGAGCTGGGTTTTCTAGGACACCTGAAGAGACCAATATGAGGTCAGCATATGGCTTCATGGGTCTGTGGGCACACAAGGCCCCTCAGAGCTCCTGCTCTTGTCTCAGGATTGTTCTTAAAACATTGTGACTGGGAGTCCTAGGGCCACTTCTAGTAGGAGTTCAATTCCACAGACCATTAAAAAAGTCATTTCTTAGAAATTCAAGTCCATATCAGGAATGATAAAAGGATGGCTGTCTCCCAAGGTCTGCAAGCTGTGTAGGATTTAGCTGCAAATAAATAAAATAAATAAAGGAATCCAGTCCCTTTTTGTTAATTGTGCCAGTGCTTTCATTTTTCAGGCAATTTCAGTTCAGTCCAGATCTGGTTTCTGGAGTCACATTTTTCCAATCATCCTTCCCATTTTCAAGGAGGAGTCTTATGTCCAAGTATGTGATTTGAATTTGCCCAGGTGCTGCCAGTTAGGGAGGGTTTTCATATTCAAAGCTGCACATGCTTTGGAAATGTGACCCCAATGATTGCAAGAGGAGGCAATCATCTCTGGAGGGGAGGGGTTGGGGGAGGAAGCTTGTATGGGAATTAGTGGGCTCCATCCTTGGACTTCAGCATTTCTCAGGCATCTTGCCTGCTCTGTCTATTCTCAGGCCTTTAACTAGCACCATTAGTGGAGCTTCCATCCCTCAGTGCAGTCCTGTCGCTGGAGCCCTAGACCTGGTTCTCCAACTGCGTATGGCAGCACTGCCCTAGCTGGAAAGCTTGTTAGACAAATACCCAAATGATTCTTACGATCAGGCAAGTTCAGGAAGCCTAGGCAATGTTTTTTCTACCCAGATGTTCCACCATCTCCCAAAGCACAATATGATTAAAACCATACTCATCCTAAAAGCAATTCATCCTAAAAACTGTATGAAAGAATGAGACATAACTGTACTGAAAGAATGAGACAGATCTACATGTGGTTATATGGAACAGTCAGGGTGTGCCTGTGGGGTTCAGATGAGAAGAGTCCTAGCCCAGGCCCCTCATGCACTTGCTGACTTCACCTCTCCCCAAGCCCAATGGCTCACCTCTCTCATTCCTGAAGGTTCCACCAGTGGCTCAGAGGCCATATTGGCAGACCTAGGCCTTCTTAACACCTCCAAGAAGGCTCCTGAAGTGAAACAAAAAAGCAGGCTGCTGCCATTACAGTGGAAGCTCGCTTAGCTGACGTCTGTGGGGCCAACTCTCACAATTAAAGGATGCTCTCCATTTCCTGTGTAAAATGCACTGATTGCTACCCACAGTATTCTGGATGCACTTGGTCACCACTCCCTAGTGGGTCCAAGCACTTCCACTTTTACTGATTTTTAATTAACTAACTACTCTCCCAGTTGAATAGATAAGAGAGTCTACTTGTAGCTAACAAAAAGATGCATAGCATGAACCTATCTATTTATTAACAGAATTTACAAACACATACATAGGCTTGTAAAATGCAGATAAAATTTCAAGAAATGTGACCAGTGGTTACTTCTGGGAAGGAGTATTGGGTGTCTGGGGCAGAAAGGTTCCCCCCATACCCTTTTTCACTGTTGTTGTTGTTGTTTTTTACAATGTTCATGCATTATTTTTTCCTGAATTTTATTTTGAAAAAATTCAAACGTACAAATAGATCAAAGAAGTAGAACAATGAACATACATATAACCACCAAGATTCCACAATTAACATTTCAACATAGTTGCTGTGTAGTTCTGTTTCTATCAGTCAATCTATTTACACACACACACACACACACACACACACACATATTTGAAGGTCACAGGCATCATAACACATTCCCACTAAATTCTTCAGAATGACTCTTTAAAGAATAAGAAGATTCTCCCTCCTAACCACAATATATTATCACAGCTAAGAAAATAAACAATAATTCCTAATATAATCTAATTTCCAATCCATATTCAAATTGCCCCAATATTCCCCAAATGTCTTTCATAGCTTTGTAAAATCCAGAATCCAAAACCAAGGTTTGTGTATTGCATCTACTTATGTCCCTTTAGTGTCGTTTAATCTAGAACAGTGCATGCTCCTAATTTTTGTGTGTGACACTGAATTTTTGAAGAGTTCAGGCTAGTTGTCTTGTAGAATATCTCATATTCTGAATTTGTCTGTTTTCTTATGGTATGTGTGTTTTTTAAAAAATAAAAAGATTTAATAGCAATAATAATAAAAGAAACCAGGCTCTGTTTTATATAAACAGCAACCTTAAAATGAGTATGCTATCCCAATATGCCTAGTAGCAGCATTGCCCAGTCTTCTGGTTCCCATATCAGATTCTTTAATCATCCCGCTGTCCTTCTTTCTCCTTATTCAGCCAGTTCCCAAGTCTGTGAATTTGCCCTTTGACATGCCTAATGGCTTAATGCCTTCTCTAGTCCCACCATGCCCCTACCCTGGATCAGGCCTTCAATACCTCAGCCCTAAAGTATTGCAACTGCCTCCTAATTGACCCCTCTAGTGCCAGAATCGTCCCCTGAACACCTGCTGCACTGTGAATATAGAAAACACACTGCCTTTTCTACGTCACTCCTATCTGGAAAACCATCAATGGCTATTTCCTATTTCTTATCTTTCTTCAGTCAGAGCCAGCTTTGAACGTAGCCTTCAACACCAGACAGACACCGATCTCTACCTAAATCCTAGTGCTGCCATTACTTGCTGAGTGGCCTTAGAGAAGTCACTAGGCTTATCTGGCCTTCCATTTTCTTATCTGTAAATTGGAAATAACAGTTGTGCCTACCTCTCAAGTTTGACCAGCATTTGCCCACAGAGCTCCCACCTTTTCTAGGGGTCACTCCAAGCCTCATCCTTTCTTTAAGTCTCAGCTGAAGCCTTGCCTCCTCCAGGAGGACTTCTTATTCACAGCAGCACCCCCTCTCTGAATTTCCATAGCACTTGTGGTCTATAGGGAATAATTTAGCAGATACTAGTCTTATTGCCCACTCATATTTACATTTTCCTCTTTTTTTCTTTTCTTTTTTGAGATGCGGTTGTGCTCTGTCCCCCAGGCTGGAGTGCAGTGGAGTGATGATGGCTCACTGCAGCTTCGATCTCCTGGGCTCAAGTGATCCTCCCATCTCAGCCTCCTGAGTAGCTAGGACCACAGGTGTGCCCCACCAAGCCTGGATATTTTATTTTTAGTTTTTGTAGAGACGGTGTCTCCCTACATTGCTCAGGCTGGTCTTGAACTCCTGGGCTTAAGTAATCCTCCTGCCTCGGCTTCCCGAAGTGTTGGGATTACAGAAATGAACCACCATGCCCAGCCTTTTTTTTTTTTTTCTTTTTTAACATTTGTAGACATTTTCAACTTATCTGCTCATTTGGATGGCCAGGGCCCCTTGAGAGCAGGAGTAGATCTACCCATTGTTTCTCCTAGAGCCTCTTAGAGAGCTAGTGCTATGCTGAGCATCCAGCAGCTCCAAGCTGTCACTTGACCGTGAGAAGATGCTTTGTTCATCTTTAGAGTCCTCCTTTAACTCTGATTGTCTCTAACTCCAGTGAGACAGGAAGGACCAAGGGTTGCGACCATCATCCAAATAATCATAGTAATTCCACCTATTTATAGAGCACCAATTATGTATCCAGCACCTGGAATATACGGATGCTCCTTGACTTATGATGGGGCTATGTCCCAATAAAACCATCACAAATCAAAAATATCATAAATCAAAAATGCATTCAGTACCCTAATAAGCCCGTCATAATGTCAAAAAATTGCAAGCCAAACCATTGCAAGTTGGGGACTGTCTGTATATTCTATTTGATGCCAATTAAGCAGATAAAGAAACAGAAGATCAGAGAGGATAAGCAACTTGCCCAGGGTCACTCAGCTATTAACTGCTGAAGCTGGAACTTGAACCCAAGTTTGTTTAAATACAGAGCCCATATTTGTTCCCTGCTGCCTCTGTAGTAACAGTGATCAGTATATTGATAGAAAGAAGGACAAGTTATTAGAGCTGCTGGGATTAGAATGCAATTTATTCTAGTACTCTTTTTATAAATGAGAATGTCCACCCTGAGAGTAACATTGTGCTACCAGTGGTGGTGTAGTTTCTGTGAATCTGTTTCCTCTGAGAATCAAGGTCCAGAGACATGCCTCTCTGTGGTCATGGGAGAGAATGAGACAAAGCAGCTCACAATGGATTTAGGGTCCCTGTCTCTTTCTCAAAGAATCTGAAACTGACATCTGGGTTAATAGGAACACACAGCTAAAAGCAATGATAAAGATAAGTAGGAGAGTAAAGGAAGAGAGAATGATGAGATGGCAAGTAAACAGGGGAAAGAACAGGCAGTTAGACTGGGAAATATGTGTAGGGGAATCCCACATGAATCCCTAAAAAATACCCTGTGCAGTTGGGGAGTGGTGCATGTGTGAGTGTGTGTGTGTGTGAATGTATGATATTGATTTTAGATCTATGTGTGTGTGTGTTCAATCTTTAGATTTAAATAAAGAACAGACCAAATTCAGAGTCTAACTGCCTCCTTCTCAGCAGCCACTTCATCACCCCCATGTCACATTTCCCAGCTGGAGGGCAATAATTGCATGGCCAGATCTGGCCCCATCTGGGAAACACCAGGGTCTTCCTGAATCGTCATACACCATGCTGGCTGCCAAGGCATAAGGTGACCTAAGCGAAGCTTTCACACAGGCCATGTGCACAGTCATAAAATCTCGAGAGAATGTGGCAACAGAGACAGACTTGACTTACCTGCCAAATTTCCAAAGGGAAGAAGGAACTGGCTGTGTCTGTATTTGCCCCCAGGATTGGAAAAATGTATCTCAGTCACTGGAACTGAAGAGGGGTGGCCTTTACCTTCATAGGAGAGTCACTCTTTATACAAATCCTTCTGATGGCCTGATATATGTGTGTGTCTTTATATAAATAGAGCTATATACTGACTTTGCCAGATTGCATCAGCTACCTGCTTAACATTTTACTCTGGTGCTTTCGAAACAACACTCTGAAAGTCAGAATAATATGTGGCCTCTGCAGCATTTCCCAGTTTGGCATTTTGTTTACAGAGTAAAAGAAAGCTACTCACCCTTGAGATCATCAGTGATTAAATGATACCTACTGTCATGTGTTAGAAGCCATGTCACCTTGACAGAACTCATTCACAGGAAGAAGGGCGGGGAGGAGGGTTACAACATGGTCGTGGTAATTCTTAGAGAAATCAAGCAGTGAGCTGGCCACTTGTGGTGCTTGCTGTTGCCAAGGCAGTCTTTCATGTCTTTATTCAGTAAACACATATCAGGCATAGGGAATACAAAAACAAATAATATATGTCCCTTCCCACCAGGAATCCAGCCTTTGTCCCCAGTTCTCTCAAGGAGCCCACTGCCAAATGAGAGGTAAGCCTCTTCAGGAAGAATGCTCAGGGAGAATGAGAACACATGGACCCAGGGAGGGGAAAACACACACTGTGGCCTCTTGGGGGGCTGTGGCAGGTGGAAAGCATCAGGAAAAATAGCTGATGCATGCTGGGCTTAATATGTAGGTGATGGGTTGATCGATGCAGCAAACCACCATGGCACATGTTTACTTACATAACAAACCTGCACATCCTGCACATGTACCCCGGAACTTAAAATTTAAAAAAAAAAGAAAGAATTTTTAGGGATTACTGGTCAGTATGGTTGCCTGAGCTGTTGCAGGAAGCTCCTCCCCTGCTCAAAACACATTGTTTTTTGAAAAATTTAAATATGTTGTAGAGAGCAAAAGCAAAAATAAACATATTCTAGTGCCAGAAATGAGGAGGGAGCTCAAAGCCACAGCAGCAACTACACAGCCCACAGAAGAACCAAAGGTGGTCACATATCCTGGGTGAAGGGTTTGAATGGCAGGGTGGGAACGGGAGTGGAATCTGAGCTCCTATGGAAAGTCAGCAGTGGTAAGTGCTGGCCCATAAGTGGGGATGGGGGAAAAAACACAGTTCAGAAGTGTACTGGCCACTTTGAGCTGAGAGTAGGCAGTCACATAACCAAAAGTACATAAGACTCCAAGGTAAAACAATTCCTGCCAAATAACAGTAATAACACTAGCCAAGTGCTTAATTATGTGCCAGATGCTGTCCTAAGTGCTTGGCTTATATTATTTAGGTTGATGCAAAAGTAATTGCGGTTTTTGCCGTTGAAATTAGTGGCAAAAACTGCAATCATTTTCCACCAACCTAATAACTCATTTGTAGAACAGCCCTGATTTCCAGATACTGAAACTGAAGAACAGAGAGATTAAATAGCTTACCTAAGGTCACACAGGTACTAAGTGGCAGAGCCAGAATTCAAACCCAGGTGGCATATAGCACATGAATCTGTGTTTGTATCTATGACTCAGGATGAATGCATAGCTAGAACTTACTAAGTCCGTGAGGAAATAAACCACCATAAGACCAGTGCAACCAATGGAAGAATTCATACCTTAAGAACCACAGCTAATAGGAAAATCTAAAAGGGATTTTAAAATAAGTATGCTGAAAATGTTCAAAGATTTTTTTTTTTTTTTGAGACAGAGTATTGCTCTATCACCCAGGCTGGAGTGCAATGGTGCGATCTCAGCTCACTGCAACCTCCGCCTCCTGGGTTCAAGCAATTCTTCTGCCTCAGCCTCCTGAGTAGCTGGGATTACAGGTGCCTGCCATCATGCCCGGCTAATTTTTGTATTTTTTAGTAGAGATAGGATTTCATCATGTTGGCCAGGCTGGTCTTGAACTCCTGACCTCAGGTGATCCACCCGCCTCAGCCTCCCAAAGTGCTGGGATTACAGGCGTGAGCCACCGTGCCTGGCCGAAAGAGGTTTTAAAAAGGAATAGAAACTAGAAGGCAAGAATAGAATAGTTTGAAAAATACAGGTGAATGCAAAAAAGAACCGAAATATAGGCATTGCAATGGAAAAAAGAACACTCAACAGAGGGATTAAACAACAAACTAAACACAGTTGATGAGAGAATGAGTGAACCAGAAGATAGAGCTGAGGAAATTATCCAGATGCAGAGCAGAGGAATAAAGAGATGAAAAATAAGAAAGGAAAGCTAAGCTACATGGAGGACAGAATGAGAAGTTCCAGTAAGTGTCCAGTTGGAGTTCCAGAAGGAGGGAAGAGAGAGAATGAGAAGAGGCAGTATTTGAAAGATAACAGAGGATATTTTCTGGAGTTGTGGGAAACCATGAGTCCTCTAACTTCCTGTCTTAGTATCAGCCTCTGGAGCCTGCAGGTCTGTAGCTAGTCCTCATGAGAGGAGTCAGCCTCTTAGCTCTGCCACTGCTGTGATAATAGCTCAAGAGCACCAAGTTGTTTATATAAACCAATGTTTCTCAATGTTGTTTTAAAAAAATTATCATCCCCTTCATCCCAGGAGCCTTTTTAGACGTCTTTTTTTTTCTAATTTCTCCCCCCATTAAATTTTAATACCAAAGAGATGCTGTGTATCTGTGTATGTATTGTATGTGTACCTGTGCTTTGGGCAAGCATCCTATAGGATGTCCCCATCACCTGGAAGGAAGGGTGTTCTACTTCTTTTTGCCTCTTCCTTGGCATGGCTTTCTACTCATTCTTCAGGTGTCAGGTTAAATGCCACATCCTGAACCTCCCAGAATAGATCAGGCCGCTATGTTATATGCTCTCCTTTAAGGTACTAATGTAAAGTATAAGTAAATAATGATCTGCGTAATTACTTATTCATCAGGGGCCATGTCTCTCTTGCGTTCTGCTGTGTCCCTGGGGCTCAGCACACTGGCGGGCAGTTGGTAGATGCTCAAATAGCTGAATAAATGAATGAGCACCATGAGTGGCATTACCTGAGCAGATGAGAGGAAAATCACAGCCCTGGGAGGAGCCTTGGAAAGCTATTTTAACTCTTCCCCAGTTTATGGGCAGAAGTATTGTGTAACTACTTCTGAAAGAGCAAAGTATGTGCTTTTCTTAAAACCACACTACAGTAGTTCCTTTTTCCTTTAAATAGTTTTCATTATTTGGAAGCAAAAGGTGGTCAGGAAGCAGTTGAGAATAGAGACAGACCTCTTTTTGAAAATACGTAAAAATAACATCTAAAATCATTTCCTATTTTAGAAGAGCCAGGGAAACTCCCAGCTTCAAAGAAACCCTGTAGTAAATTCTTTTGTTACAAGGAATAATGGACCAAATTGAGTGAAGATTCTCTTTTTACCTACTCCCCAACAAAAAAAGACAGGTTGAAATTTGTTACGGTCACAATGGTGTGCTCATACCAACTTACAAGAGACAAATTAATTTTGAGAGCTGAGTTGTTAAATTCAGCCATTATTAGAAATTAAATTATATAACCTTGCAATAAAATAAATTATATGAAAAACAAAGCTTGGCTAGGTGTGGTGGCTCATGCCTGTAATCCCAACACTTTAGGAGGCTGAGGTGGGAGGATCACTCAAGCTGAGGAGTTCCAGACCAGCCTGGGCAACATAGGGAGACCCTATCTCTACAAAACATAATTTTTAAAAAATTAGCTGGGTGTGGTGCCACACACCTGTGGTCCCAGCTGAGGCAGGAGGATCGTTTGAGCCCAGGAGGTCAAGGCTGCAGTGAGCTATGATCATGCCACTGCACTCCAGCCTGGGTGACAGAATGAGACCCTGTCTCAAAAAACAAAACCAAAAAAACCCACAAAGCTAATACATATGCGAAACTCATCCCTTTCTAATTATTTTACTACACTTTGCTATTATCCATGCTCTTGAGGTTACTTATATCTTTTATATCAGTATACTGGAAATACTATATAATGTTCTGCCACTGGACATCTCTTCCCAACTCCACATTCTGTGACATCAAGTTGTGTAGCCTGAAGTTGGCCATGGTAGGACTATTTATGTCAGGGAAACTAGCAAATGCTACAAAGCAGTGCTTAATCTATTGTTGTGTTGATTGTCTTGACCAAGAGTTGAGAACTTTCCCCACAGTCTGTTTTTGTGTAGCCCACAAGCAAAGGATGATTTTTACATTTTTAAAGGGTTGTAAAAAAAATGACTATGTGGCTACAAAGCCTGAAATGCTTAGCCAGGCGCAGTGGCTCATGCCTGTAATCCCAGCACTTTGGGAAGCTGAAGCAGGTGGATTGCTCGAGCCCAGGAGTTCGAGACTAGCCTGCTCAACATGATAAAACCTCATCTCTACAAAATAATAAAAAGTATCCACGCATAGTGGTGCACGACTGTAGTCCCAACTACTTGGGAGGCTGAGGCAGGAGAATTGCTTGAACTTGGGAGGCAGAGTTTGCAATGAGCCGAGATCATGCCACTACACTCCAGCCTTGGTGACAGAGCGAGATCCTGTCTCAAACAAACAAACAAAAAGCCTAAAATATTTACTATCTGGCTCTTTAACAAAATATGTTTGACGACCCCTGATCTAGGCTTAAGAAAGATGGAGGAAATGTTAATAGTGCAGCTGAAACTTAAAAATTGTGTTGTCTCAGTAGCTGTTACATTGTAAACAGCACAAAAAATTTGAGGAAATATCCTTCCAGTATTTAAAGATGAT
This sequence comes from Pan troglodytes, assembly GCF_028858775.2. Taxonomy (NCBI): domain Eukaryota; kingdom Metazoa; phylum Chordata; class Mammalia; order Primates; family Hominidae; genus Pan; species Pan troglodytes. The sequence goes on from NC_072421.2 coordinate 132,135,959, forward strand.
TATCTGATTTAGTAAAGAAGTCATTTATGTCACTATGTGAATCAGAGAAATTTTGACATGCATTTTGTTGTTTTGCTTTTGTCTTAATCATAAATGTAAACCAATGTATCAACCAATACTTATGTCAGAACCATGCTTGTTTGTTAATTGCCACCTTAGGTTGGATATGGATACAAGAGTTAGGTAAAAATCAACTAAGGCATGAGTATGAATGTTAATTAGCTGTATGAAATTTACAAGAATGAATATTGTATATTTTATTATTTTTGGATCACGTGCCACACATTTAAAATAAAGATGTGTGTGTGTGTGCGCGCGCGCGTGCACGTGTGCACACGCGCAGATTGTTAAGCATTTACCAGGACACACTGGTAAGAAGGGGCATAGGTCTGAGAGGATTCTTTGAGTCTTTGAATAGGTTCATGGTTCCTTTTCTTCAGGGGTTCTGAGCAAAGTTCCTAACCTGAAAACAAACACACATCTGAGCCATCTTAAGGCATTTGAGTTACGGCTGCAAGTTCTAACCCTCTTCATTTGATCATGGTGATGGGGGAGGCTGTCTAGTCCTTGAGGCCTTCAGCTGCCTGGGAAAGTCTTCAGGAAAAGATAACATTTCACTTTGGTGACAAATTTGTTGATTTTACAGATAACATCCACATTTTGCCATCAAGGAGCATTCAACAAGGACATTGGTTTTTATGTTTTTCTCTAAACAGTCATTAGTACAAATTAATAAATCTTTTTGTTGAGGGAACATTGGGCTATATTTCATCTTTGCTCTGCTAACAGAAAAAAAAAAAAGAAAAGAAATGTGTTTCCTTGGGTTCAGGATATAAAGAACAAGAGACTTTGAAGTTATATGGACCTGGCGTGTGCCTGTAAGTCATACCAAGGACACAGGACACTGGTTATGCGCATGAGCAGAGCACATGTGAATGCATCCTTGCTTTCTCTGGCAGTGGAATTTAGAAACCTCTAGAACAGAGGCTCTCAAACTTAAGGGTGCCTCAGAATCACCTGGAGGGCCTGTTAAAACACAGATGACTGGGTCCCACTCCCAGAGTTTCTTTCACTAGGTCCCTGGTGGGGGCCCCAATTTGCATTTCTAATCAGTTCCCCGGAGATGCTAATGCTGATGCTGTTGGTCTGGGAGCCACACTTTGAGAACCAGCAGTCTAGAAAGAAAGCCCCAGTTTTTTACATGCCTGGTTTTGATTATATTCTGCCTTGAGACATTTCCTACAGGGTCACTTTGACAGCTTGTGGTCATCTAAGCAAGCTGGAAGATACCTTTCTCTCATAATTCACACAACTGCCAGGCAAAAAGCTTGGCTGCTCTGACTGCTCTGAGCCTGCACCACTTCAGCTTTGGGGAGCATCAGGTACATTCCCATCAGAAAGTCCTTTGGGGCCTGAGTTAGCATGTCAACTCCTGCAAAAGCAGAAGACACAGTGAACCTGGCTTCCTGACCTGGCTGTCCAGAAAGGGAGCCAGAGGCCCAGAAGATGCAGTGCAAGGTGATGTGCAGATGAGGACGTTGACATTTTGGCACTATTAAGCTTCAGGTTTTATCTGAGGGAAGGAGTGAAAGAGAGGTGAGAAGCACTATTTCCAAGAAGGTGGAAATGGTGGTGGAACTTCCTTTCTCCATGAGCCAGAGCAGGACCATAGAGAAGTAGAGCCAAGAGGGCTAGAGAATGCAATGCAATATCTAAAATGTCTCTACTGGGTATCTTTGGGAGGTGGGGCCATAGGAGATTTTTTTCTTTCTATTTTTCTGGATTTTCTAAATTTAAAAAACTTAACTTGTACATATGCTAATTAAAAATAAAAAACTCCCCGCTATATTTCCATTTGTAAAAATGCAGCCATAACATACATAGGTAGGTGCATAAAGTGTATTAACCTTAATTGCAAGCTTTGTGATTTTGGAGTGTGTGTGTCTGTGTGTGTGTGTGTGTGTGTGTATGTGAGTGTGTTTGTGTGTGTGTGTTTGTGTGTATGTTTGTGTATGTGTGTTTGTGTGTGTGTGTGTGAGTGATATAACCAGAATCTAGATCAAGATAGAGAACATTTCCAGCTTCTTAGAAGGTTCCCTCATGCCCCTGGTCATTATCCCCTAAGGGTCACCACTGAGTCACTGGCCTTTATCATCACTCATTAGTTCTGTCTATTCTTGCACTTCAGAGAAATGGCATCATACAACATGTATTTTTTGTGTGTCTGGTTTCTTTAGCTCAATCTAATGCTGATGAGATTTACCCATTTTATTGCTGATTAGAATTCCATTGTATGGACCCAGCACAATGTATTTATCCATTCTTCTGTTGGTGGGCATTGAGACTATTTCTAGGTTTGGATTATAATGGGTACCTCTATTTCATTTAAAAGTTAGGATATAGCCATGGAAATGATAGATTCCCTAGTAGTAACAGCTCCCTTTGATGGAATGCCTCCTTTGTGGCAGGTATTTTACTTAGTTCTAATCTTTTTACCAACCCTGTGGGATGATGCCATTATTCCCCTGTCACAGGGGAGAAGACACAAGCTGAGAGACGACAGGTTGAGTTCTCTGTGAAGCAGATGCTCTGACAGGTGGGAGTGCAAGAGGTTTAGCGGGAAATACCTGTGAAAGAAAAGGGGAGAAAGCAGGACCAGGCAAGAGGAGCCCAGAGCATGATGCAGACCTGTTAAAGTCTGTGCCCAACAGGGAGCTCTGGAGCAAATACTGCCTTTTAGAGGAGTCTTCTGGGTGGTGGAAATGGGCCTTGTATCACCTCCTTCATCAGTCATTGGCTAGGGGCCACCTCAAGGACAGCATGACCTTGGCTCAAAAGCTGAGGCAGACCCTGAAGGAGCTAACAGCTGGAGACTGTCAAGTAACCACACTCCTTTCAGCTGGTCAGCGGGTTCTTTCTTGACAGGGGATCTAAGCAGTGCATCTCTGTGTCTGCCATAGCAAGCAAACGCAGAATCGGGGACTCAAACCCAGGCTGTCTGGTATCAAAGCTTGTCTCCTTTGCACTCTGCCATTCTGCCTTCCCTAACTCAGGAAACCTTATAGTCAAGAGGTCAAGAATCTCCTGAAGGCATGAGTCAGGATCGTCAGTTGCTAGGTAGGGCCAAAGCTAGTGGGAGGTCATGTTCCCTTTCTGTCCTGGGCAGTCTGCTGCAACTGTGAGGTGCTCACTTCCCAGCAAAAGCAGGAAGGACGTGTCCAGAATAAGTCCATTGCCAACTTGCTGGGGGACTGCCCAAAGTGTGAAGCTGTGTGACCGGCAAAGAAGATGCAAGCAAGAGCATTTTTCCTTCGAGAAAAAAAAAAAATGAAACCAAACCTCTCTGATTTCTGAAATTCTGGGCTCTAACTATAGCTTAAACCGAGAGTGGGCAGTCTTAGGAGGGTGAACATGGGATGAACTTCCCAGCTAAGGGCAAAGGAGAAAAGACTTTTCTTAAACTCACGACGGCATGCTCAGAAAGAGGAATGGAGGTCTACACTGAAGCCTAACTTTCCAGAGAAAGGAAGGTTGGTTCTGCAAACACGTGTAACTTTTCCACATGATCTCCTTCCAGGTTGAGTCATTAGACCTAATGTTGGTGACCACCATTTCCCTGGGCAATGATCCTTTCTCTACTGAGTGGATGGAGGGATAAGAGGCTTCGGGGTGTGCTAGGCTGAGACATTGGGACTATTGTAGGCCCTCCATATCTGATCATTCTTTTCTGTCAGTTAAAAATGTTGTGGACCAGAAATAAATCCTCACGTTTATGGTCAATTTACTTTCAACAAGGGCATCAAGACAATTCAATACGGGAAAGGATAGTCTTTTAAACAAATGGTGCTGGGACAACTGGATATCCACATGCAAAAGAATGGAACTGGACCTTTACCTTACACCATGTGCAAAAATTAAATAAAAGTATATCAAAGGTCAAAATGCAAGAGCCCAAACTGTAAAACTCTTAGAAATAAACATACGTGTAAATCTTAGATTTGACACCAAAAGTACAAGCAACCATGGAAAAAGTACATCTATTTTTTCTTTGATGAAATGGAGACTTCATGAAAATTAAAAGGCTTTCTGCTTCAAAGCACACAACCAAAAAAGTGAAGAGACCACCCATGGAATGAGAGAAAAATTTTGGAAATTATATATCTCATAAGAGACTTGTATCTAGATTACATGCAAAACACTTAAAACTCCGTAAAGCAAAAAGACAAATAACCCAATTAAAAATGATCAAAGGATCTGAACAGACTGTCTTCCAAAGAAGATACATGAATGGCCAATGGAGCACATAAAAATATGCTCGACATCAATAATTAGGGTAGTGCAATTCCAAGCTACAGTGAGGTACTACCTCACACCTATTAGGATGGCTGTAATAAAAAATACAATGCAAAATAACAACTGACGGTGAGAATGTGGAGAAATCAGAACCCTTATGCATTGCTGATGGGGTTGTAATATGCAGCTGCTTTGAAAAACAGTTTGGCAGTTCCTCAAAAAGTTAAACATGGACCAGGCACAGTGGCTCACACCTGTAATCCCAGCACTTTGAGAGGTCAAGGCAGTAAGATTACTTGAAGGCAGGAGTTTGAGATCCACCTGGGCTATGCAGGGAGACCCCCATCTCTATAAAAAAAAAATTTTTTTAAATAGCTGGGTGTGGTGGTGCATGCCTGTAGTCCCAGCTACTCAGGAGGCTGAGGCAGAAGGACTCTGGAGACTAGGAGTTTGAGGCTGCAGTGAGCCAAGGCCCCACCACTGCACTCTAGCCTAAGTGACAGAACAAGACCTTGTCTCAAAAAAAAAAAAAAAGTTAACTGTGGAGTTACCCTATGATCCAGCAATTCCACTCCTAGGTACATACACATCCAGGAGAATTGAACATAGATCCACATAAACACTTGTACACGAATGTTCATAGCAGCAGTATTCACAATAGCCAAAAAGTGGAAACAACCCAAATGCCCATCAACAGACAAATGGATAAACAAAATGTGGTATAGTCATATTATTCAGCCATAAACAGGAATGAAGGACTAATGCATACTACAACATGGATGAACCTTGAAAACATGATGCTAAGTGAAAGAAGCCAGACACAAAGATCACATATACACGATTCCATTTATATGAGATATCCAGAATAGGCAAATCCATACAGACAGAAAGAGATTAGGAACTGCCAGAGGATGGAGTGGGGAGAGAATGGGAAGGACTGTTTAATGGGTACAGTTTCTTTCTGGAGTAATGACAATATTCTGGAACTAGTGATGATGGTTGCACAACTCTAAACCTAAAGTCACACATCTATGAAATGGTAGGGCTAAGATGTCAGTCCACTCAGTCTTACTCCAGCACCCACACCCAGAGTCACTCTGTCTAGAGTTGGATGCTCAGACTTATAATTCAGTATTCTGGATCCTGGGCATCATGTTCTAGTTTTATTTTTTTAAGGGATGTCTGCTTTTTTCCTCAAAAGGGCCTCTAAGGGCCCTGGGAAGGACTAGTGATGGGTCTAAATCCGGCCATAATGGCCAGCTCACACTTGTCTATAGGAATTCCACACAGGTGAAGCTTTCACACAAAGGTTTCAAGGCTGAAGACAGAAAATTCTAGGACCGGGAAAGACTTCCTTCTGGCCTCCCCAAATTTCCCTGAGATTGGGGCAGGATGGGCTAAGTGTGAACACTCCACACAAAGAGGAGCCAAGCCCTCTCCCACCCTACCCACCTCCCCCAGTGAGCAAGTACATTGTGGTCTTTAACCAAAACCAAATGAGAAGTAGTGGCTACACTGGGTGGCAACAGAGCAGGCAGGCCCAGCGAAAATGGGTCTGGCCTTTGAAAACGGCCTCCCAGAGGCTGCCTCCCAACGTGGGGCCTTTGGCATTGTTCTGGCCTTTGTGGTTCCTGGAAATCACCCACAGCAGGATCTGTTAGGCCTGAATACCCATCCACAAGGGCAGGAGGGAGAGGTGTGTGAGTTATTAGGGGTTACGTCTTTTTCTGGCCCATCCCATCTTTCCAGGATCTTCCCTATGGTCTTCCTAGTTTCATGTGGTTCAATTAAGTCCACCCACATCTCTGGAGTGCCCACTCTGAGAATTCAGGGATGATTTGACTCACCTGCCCTCAAAGAGTTCACTTTCCAGTGGGATATATTTTGGAGCCAGACAGCTTGGGTTCAAATCCTGATTTCATCATTCCCTAGCCGTGTGATGTTGGGCAAGTTACTTAACCTCTGAATTTCCCAGGGCCCTCATCAATAAAATCAAGATACTGATGTTAATATGTGTAAAGAAGGTAGAACAGTGACTTGCGCATTGTAAGCTGGAGATGAGTGTGAGCTCTTATTCTCTAGAGTGAGAAATGCTGTGGTTGGAGAAAACACAACACTTGGTGGGGGAGCACAGAGGAGAAGGCCAAACTCAGACAGAGGGAATACAGGAAGGCTTTCCAAATGAGGTGATCCCGGAGGGGAGCCTTGCAGAATGGGTAGGAGTTAGGAGAGGGAAGCAGTGGGGAAACAGCACTTAGGATGGGGAAAGGGGCATGAGCAGTGGTAGAGTGGCTGAGAACTGCCTGGTGTGAGCGGGATGCTGGGGCAGCTTGGTGTTTCTGGAGCTGGAGGTCCACAGTAGCGGAAGACAAGGCTGAAGCGGGTGGTGGGCTTGGCGGTGGAGGGGCCTTACACAGCCCGGCTACTCTCCCCGAAGTTTCCTGTTTCTCCCTCTGAGTCAGGCCAGTCTGCTCTTGGCCATGGGGCTTGCCCTGGATCTCGAAAGAACCTTGGCTGGGGTTCACAGGAGGCTGCAACCATCTCCAGGAAATGCCGAGGTGATGAGGATGGCCCCGCATACGGCTAATGTAACTGTCACTCCAGTCTCCCCACCCCACCCCCACCCTGAGAAACACATTTTTGTCTCTGTCTCTGGAAAACATGTGTGCAAGCAAAGTTTGGCTGGGTGGCAGCTGAAACTTTTTTTTTTGACAACAGAAAGGCACCAACAATCTGGCTCTTGCTACCTGGGAGCTCCCAGCCCAGCCTTCTATGTTCACCTGAAAAGCCCAACACCCCTGGGTGGTCCCATGCCACCCTGGGGACTATCCTCCATGCATCTGTTTCCTGCTGACCTTACAGCAGAAATCCAGCAGGCAAAGGGACCCAACTGCCTCATGCCTGAGGAATGCCTCCCAAGCCCCCTCCCACCTCCTGCCTCCTAGCTTCCAGAACTCAACAGCTTGCCTCTTGTGGGTCAATGTTTGCAGAAAATGTTTGCAGACTTCATATCATGCCATTTCCAGGAATAATTAGCAGTCAGGCAGTCAGTCTCTCATTCAGGTCTGGTGAACTAAAACCTCAAGAATGTGGAGCTGGGTGGGGGTGGGAATGGGAGTGGGTGAGGTTTGGGGTGCTTGCCCATCTTGCCAGCCTGCCTAGCTGGCTGAGTTCACAAGCCACTGGATCCCAGTCCCTGAGCACACCACCAAGGAACCTGCTCTGACTGGCCTCCATGGAACACAGAATGACTGGTCATTTTGTTGTCCCATGAATGCCAAGTCACAGTGTAGCCTCCAGCCCTGCCATGCAAATAAGACAAGGAGATGCCTTAGCTCATGCAACTCATACCAAGAGCAAGCAGTCACGGGCACCTTTGCCAATCATGACCCATTGCCTTGAGGATTTGGTCTCTGCAAACTCCCTTCCCCCATTCTAACCTAACGAAGACCCTGCAGGTTTCAAGTTCCCAGCCCCAATTCAACCACATGGTGAGCAGTTGGGGATCTTTCTGAGAAGGCTGTTATCTGTAACATGCTTGGGAGTTCCTTGCATTATTTTACTGAGCCAAAGCATAATGTGATTGCCTTGCTTCTTCATTTGTTAAAAAAAATTTTAACCCCATGAGGTGAAACTCCTATGACATCTTGGGTGTCAGGCCTTCAACTTTTGGCTAAGACCAAGTTTCTCTCTGTGATAGCCCAGTGTTATAAGTTTTATAAACAGACCCCTGAGTAAATGCAAAGGACTTTCTGTCCTCCTAAATCACAAACTAGATCAATAGACTGGCATGACAGAGTATTTTTAGCAAAATAATATTTAACAGAAATAAATGTAAAATGTTATAATTTTGTCCAAAAAAATCAATTGCACTAATATAAAACAGGAGAAAACTGACCTAATGGTAAAACATGTTTAAAAGTGGGGAACAGGGGGGAAGGCTTAGGAGTGTCTGTTGACAGTCAGGTCACTGTAAGTCAATGTATGATGCGACCAGTTGTATTAGTCCGTTTTCACACTGCTATAAACAACTACCTAAGACTGGGTAATTTATGAAGAAAAGGGGTTTAATTGACTCATAGTTCCACAGGCTTAACAGGAAGCATGACTGGGAGGCCTCAGGAAACGTACAATCATGGCGGAAGGTGAAGAGGAAGCAAGCACGTCTTACCATGGTAGAACAGGAGAGAGAGAGAGAGAGCAACAGGGAAAGTGCCACACACTTTTAAACCATCAGACCTCGTGAGAACTCACTCAGTATCAGGACAACAGCAAGGGAGAAATCCACCTCGTGATCCAATCACCTCCAACTGACCTCCTCTTCCAATCTGACACGAGATTTGGACAGAGACACAAATCCAAACCATATCACCAGTGAAACAAAAAGCAAAAATTGTTGTAAGTTGCATTCATAAGAGTCTAGACTTCGGAATAAAGGAGTTCTGCCCTGACCTCATAAATCAAGCAAAACCCTCCCAAGTCATTGGGTTACATTTTGGGCACCACAAACCCATGGGCAAAGGCATACAGAGTGATAGAGCTGGATGGAGAAAGTTCTGTTCCTTTATTATCTATCTCCTCACTAGAATGGAAACCCCAGGAGGGCAGGGAACCCATTTGTTTCATCCACTGCTGTATCCCCAGTACAAAGTACACTGCCTGTCATATAGTATAAGCTCAGTAAATTAAACTGAGAGCCTGAATAAATGAAAAAAAAATCCTTTTCAGAGCCATTCAAGAGTGTGAAACCATCTCTGGTGGTGACGACCCTACTATTGGAATAGTCCAAGGAGAGGAAGGATAGCTATTTGGTGTGGGAACTGTACAGGGGATTCCAGGATCATTAGATAACCTTGCAGGGTCCCCTGACAAATTTCAAGGGCTTATCATAACATCCTTTGTGGGGAATGCAGGGGCTGACGGGGTATCTCTGGGTGGTCCCAATACCCTAGCTAGCTGTGTGCTCAGAAGCCCATGAAGCCTGAGTTCTCTTGTGTACTTCCTTGTATACTCTCTCTTGCTCTCTCTTCCCTTCTATTTTGATGTTAAGTAGTGTCTCTGGAGCATCCTGTGGTAGCTGTACTAAAATCAGGCAATACTCAGTTATCTTCCTCTTTGATGGTAATGTTGGTGCTACTAATCTAATTAGCTGCTTGGAGGTACATCCCCACTCTCTGAAGAAAAATACCCTTGATCAATATGAACCTCAATAAGAACTGATGATTCTGATGAAACAGAGCAAAGGATTATTTCATAAGTCATAAATGTTACCCCAAAAGGGGGCTCCATTTGAAAAAAAATCCACAATATACTAATGAACAAGTTAGGGGCTGATTATTTACTATACATAAGTTGCTGCACTAACAATGCCCTGTAATAGGCAACCGGCTGGTGGGTGAGAAGATTTCAGAATGGATCTGGTGTTTTTCCTCCTTATTGAATGTACTTCTAGGCACCTCCATAAATCCTGTCATTTCAGAGACTCCTTCAGCTATATACTATTAGAGGCAAACTCAAGACTTACTGATTATTTTGTCAAGGCTCAAACTCCTTATGTAAGTCATAAAAATATGGATTTTCCCCCTCTGTGTCTGCTTAAACTGTAATAGCCATTTTGGAGAATCCAGTAAGTGCTAACAGGGGAAAAGGTGAGAAAGAGAGAAACATCTCAGGCTTGTGAACTTGCTGAAATTAAATTGGGTGAGCCTCTGCAGGCTAAAGTATTTTGAAAATGAAAGAAAAAGAGAAAGGAAAGAAGGAAGACAGGGGAGGAGAGAAGGAAGAAGAGGAAAGAGGGAGGGAGGAGAAGGAAAGGACAGAATGGAGGAAAGGAGAGAGGGAGGGAAGGAGGGAGGGAGGAATGGAGGAAGGGAAGAAGGAAGGAAGGAAGGAGGGAGAGAAGGAAGGAAGGAGGGAAGGGGAAGGGAAGGGAAGGAGGGAGGGAGGGAGGAAGGAAGGAAGAGACAGAAGGGAGAGAGAGGGGAGACAGGGAAAAGGGAAATTTGAGTGTATTTGTGTGACAGGATGTGAGGAAGAAAATGGCCCATCATTCTGTGGCCATTTCTTTTCAGCCTAGAAACTCTATCATGTGAAAGTCTCATCATAGTCTCAATTTTTTTTTTTTTTAATAAACGGAGAGGTTTAGTCGACCAAATGATTCCAAATGAAAAGTGGCCATAGGATGCAGAGACCACCCTGGTCCCCAAGCCCTGTGGCCTAATAAGGCTGTTTCAGATTGCTGCCTCCCTCACAGAGAGATGGAATTTGTTGATAGTGAGTGTCAAACGCTGGAGAGATTTGTGGATGGTTAGGCTGACACTGTCTTTTGATCTCCATCTGTTGAGGGAGGAAAGGGGCTGGCCTTGCTTTCCAACATAACTTAATCCCAGAATGAGAGCCCAAAAAGCTTCCAACAACCTGACCTAGGTACTGCCAGCCATTTTTCAAATGTCCCTCACTTGCCTTCACTCTTCTGTTCATGAGAAGAAATGTGGCTATAATCTTGTGTGGGGCTGGGTAGGACCGTTCACACGGTCTTTATCTATCCTGCAGATGAAAGGAAAAATGTTCAACAGATGGATATTTCTAAAGCCTACCACCCTTTGCTTTTTTGAAGCTACACATCTGTTGGGTATGATCACAATTCCCTACGGAGTGAAACACAAGACGGCCTACTTGAACACCAAAATCTTGGCCCAACAGCCCACTTGGGAGCCATTTAGGATATGGCCCTTTTATGACACTTCACAAGTTGAATGGTAAAGGAAGATACCAAGGTTGCCCAAATTAGCTGATATCATGGATCTTCTTCAGAAATTCTAGATTCAGGATGACATGTTGAGGAAAAATATTCCAAGCACTGAATCTTAAAACTCATTTTCTCAGCCTTATGCCTCAAATTCTCTTGGGAATCCTGAAACAGACCTGTGGAGACACTCTTAATCTTTGCAATGCCAAGAGAGCCTCCAGCCAAAAGGCCACTCAGGAATGAAATGGAAGGGTTGGGGTAAGGGCAGGGATGTTTCTATGTCTTCAGTAGATCCAAATAAGAAAAGTTCACACAGGCAATAAAAGAAGGCCAAAGTGAGAAAGGACCCAGGACAAAATAAACCTGGTTCCTACAGCATTCAGCCCATACATAACCTCAATCACATGCACTGTGACCCACAAGCATCTGTGGTGCACAGACATAGGTAATTTAGAACTGTAGAAAACAAACATCAACAGCCTCTCAAACAGTGGTTGGCTGGGTCCTCCACTTTCCTATGGGCTATGTTGGTTTCATGTAGATGTGGCCCAAGATAGACCACACTAACTGCTTTGGTACTTCCAGGATGTGGAAGAAACTATTTTGGAGTATTCAAGGAAAACTTGAAATGGGTTCTCATTGGTTTATCACTCCTTCCTCTTCCTGTCTTTACAGCTGGCAATACAGATCAGACCCAATCTTTCAGCAGAACAGGGAAGAAAGAACTCGGCCTAAGCTCTGCTTTCACAAAAAGAACACAGGACAGGAGTTTGGGAAGAGAAAATTCATTGAGAAAACACTCGTTCTTTATTCTCTTCAATTCTTAGCTGAGGCTCTTTGGACAAATGTAACCTTTGGAACCTCAGTTGTCCTAATCATAGTATGTGGTGAACAAGAACAGTGATCCATGTGAGGCAGGGGAGCTCAATCAGTCGTCACTTAATGCATCGAACTCTGGAGTCTAGGATCAGTGGGCTTTGTTCTGAGCCCATAGACAGCCTCATTGTCTCTGAACTCTGCTAAAGGCTGAGTTGGCTCATAATTAAGAAGAAAAAGTAAGCTATTACACCTGGGCAGAGCCTAAACCTGTCGTCAGGCCTCTTGCTCCTTTTCCGTGCTAGTATTCTAGACCAGGTAAGTCCAAGACAGAAGTTGGTGAGATTGCTTTGTCCCCCCACAGGCCTCCCCAAACATCTCTAACCACGTGACCTGGATAGAAATAAAGTGGCCTGGCCGGGCGTGGTGGCTCACGCCTGTAATCCCAGCATTTCGGGAGGCCGAGGCGGGTGGATCACCTGAGGTCGGGAGTTCAAGACCAGCCTGACCAACATGGAGAAATCCCGTCTCTGCTAAAAATACAAAATTAGCCGGGCCTGGTGGTGCATGCCTGTAATCCCAGCTACTCGGGAGGCTAAGGCAGGAGAATCGCTTGAACCCAGGAGGCAGAGTTTGTGGTGAGCCAAGATTGTGCCATTGCACTCCAGCCCGGGCAACAAGAGCGAAACTACATTTCAAAAAAAAAAAAAAGAAAGTGGCCTTTTTTTCCTCCTGCCATTTATGTCCCCAAAGGATGGAGGCAGAGTTAGAACTCATGGTGTGGGCAACCAATACAGAAAATCTGAGCTCTTGAGATCCATTTTGAAGCAGAGATGGAGAGTCTGAATTCCCAGATGGACCAGGTCACAACACCATTGCTCAACCCTCTGCTATTCTGAGCGAGGCTAGAGTAGCCCTCTTTCTGTCTCCCCAAGAGGTAGAATATGGGCTCGCAGAGGCAGGAGCAAGAGGGGAGGCTAGAACAAAGGAGTCTTTCTTTAGCAGAGTGACCTTCCATAAGTCACTTAACCCTTCCATGCCCCTTGCTGTCATGTGACTCAAGTCATAATTTATTGGTTAGAAACGTTCAGTTGCTCAATGAAAAGTAATGGAAAAAGGGTGAACTCGTACAGTCATTCTACTAAGGAAACTTTGTCTATTCAAAGTTAGGTTACAGAGTGGCCTTTATTTTAATTAAAAAGCATCTGGAAATTGAAAAGCCTGTTTGGCCCGGGGCCTCATTGGAGAGTAACTGAGGCATGTCATCTGGCTGGGCCATCCCCTGGTTCTCTCAGTGGGGGCTGGCGGGAATAGGGGAGTGGAGGCTGCCTGCCGAGGCCTGGTGCACTTTTTGTGACCGGAGCAGATAAGCTCCGCCGCACATACTGCTCCCTCCGCTGACATTATGGGTGCTTCTCTTACACCTCCACCTCAACTAGGCCAGCAGCAGCAGGCTTCGTCGCCCGTGGCTTTGCTAACTGTCTCCTGAGGGAAGAGGGTCTCCCACTTTAAGCTTGTATTGTCCCAGAGATGATAAGAGATCCCAATACCAGGATGTGTTCCTGCATTCCCTGACAACCAGTGCTGACAGCAAAAACATTTCTAGACAACTTCTTGTGACTTAATTTTTATGTAGGCAGCATGCTCCCCAGCCCTGCCCTTTACAGAGCACAGAATGACTGGACAGAATGGAATGCTCATCAGATGGAAAGACGCAAAACCTGTCTCATTTCTGATTGTGGCTTTAATCAGGTCCATTGTCTAGTCTGGGTCTCAGTGTCCTTATTGGAGCCAATTTTATGTATGGGTCCCAAACAGCACTGATTACAGAACTTCTTGTGCAGAGTCAGCACAGAGTAGTGGTTAAGAGGACAGACTGACTGCGTTCGAATTCTGACTCTACTACTTCCTGCCTGGGTGGCCTTGGGCAAAGTTACTAAATGTCCCTGTGCCTTCGTTTCCTTGGCAGTAAAATTGTAATACTAAAATTACTATTAAAAGGATAAAATGAGTTAATATATGTAAAATACTTAGAATAGTAGCAGTAAGTGCTACATAAGTGTTTGTTACAAACTGAACTTGTTCAAAATGTAGATTTGTGGGCCCGCCCCAGGAGATTTTGATGCAGTAGGCTTGGAAGGGGCCCTGGAAATATGGATTGTTTTAAAAGCCCTCTGGGTGATTCCGACGTCCACTCGCTGGATAGTCCTTAAGCTCCTGTCCAGTTGTGCACTGGGAGAGAGGTTCATTCACTCAACAAATATTAACTGAGGGGCTACTGTGTGCCAGGCACTGTACTAGCTGCTGAGGTCATAGCAGCAAACAACTCAGACATGAGCCCTGATTCAGGAAGCTTACCTTCTAGTAAGAAAAGACAAGTAGTAAATAAGCCACCATATAAACACATAATAAATCAAACAAATACCTGATATAATTTCAGAGAGTAATACATGCTCTGAAGAAAATAAAAGAAAACAGGGTGACAATCAGGATCCTACTTTCATGAGGGTAATCAGGGAGGCCTCCTGGAGGAGGTGACAGCCGCTGGAAAAAACCATATTACCACCTAGAGGAACAGCTGGTGCAAAGTCCTTGAGGTAGGAACAAACTGGAAGGGTTTAAGGAAAGAAGGCCAGAGTGGCTGGAACGTAGTGAGTAAGGAGAGTGGTAGGGAATGGGGCTGCAGGATAGGTGAGAGTCACATAATGGCGGCCATGGCAGAGTGTTTGGATTTTATTTTAAGTGCACTGGAAAACCATCGCAGGTTTTAAGCCCGGGGGGTGACATGTTCTGACTTATGCTTTAAAAAGTTCGATTTGGCTCTTGTGTCACAAATAGACTGAGGAGGCAAGGGTTGAAGCAGGGAGACCAGTTGGGAGGCTATCATAGTGGACCAGGCAAGAGATAACAGTGGCTAAGACTGAGGGGTAGTGATGGAGGTGATGAGAAATGGTCAAATTCTGGATATATTTTGAATATGAAGCTGAGAGGATTTTTCCAGTGGATTAGATGTGGGGGATAAGGGTAAGAGAGAAATCGGGAATGACTCCTTGAGCAAGGGGATGGATGGAGACAGTGCCTCTCCCTTTCCACAAGCTCGTCTCACTGCCTATACACTTGCCCTGCTGCTATGCCTCCTTCTCCACATCACAGCCAGGCTGATATTTTGAAAATGCAAATCAGGTCATGTCACTCCCCTCATCTGTAGCCTCGGTCTAATGGTTTCTTATCACACTTGGAATAAAACCAAAGTTCTTTCCATGGCCCACAACACCCTGTGTGCTCTGGTTCCTACGAACCTCTCCAAACTCATTTCCTGCCACTCTTCTGGTCACTGTCTGTGCAACACCCACTCTGGCCTCCTTGCTTTTTCTCAAACATGTCAAGAATAATCCTTTCTAAAGACCTTTGCACTTTCTGTTCCCTCTGCCTCTAACACCTTTCCCTGACCTTCCCATGTCTGGTTCCAGTGCTTCGGTTCTCTACCTGAACATCACCTCTTCCAAGAGGATTTCCCTGAGCGCCCTATCAAAAGTAGCATACCCCATCATTTTCTATCTTCTTACCCTGTTTTCTTTTTCTCTCTAGCACTTATCACTACCTGACATTCTATATTATATAGTTATCCATTTATTGTCTATCTCTCTTCTAACAGTATAATGTAATTTCCACGAGATCAAGGACTTTGTTTTGTTCCCCACTGTATCCCCAGCATCTATAACATTCCTGGTGCATAGTAGGAGTGGTGGGTTGAATGATGGCCCCTAAAAAGATACATCTGTGTCCTAACCGCAGGAACCTGTGAACATGACTTTTTGGAAGAAGGATTTTTGCAGATGTAATTAAGGATCTCAAGATGAAGTCATTGTGGATTATATAGGTGGCCTCTAAGTCAAATGATGAGTGTTCTTATAAAAGACATAGAGGAGAACCACAGGGAGAGAAGAGGAAAAGACCATGTGATGACCAACGCAGAGATCAGAGTGATGCAGCCACAAGCCAAGGAGTACCTGGAGCCAGCAGAAGTTGGAAGAGGCAAGGAAAGATTCTCCCCTAGAATCTTTGGAGGAGGCAAGGCCTTCCTGACACCTTGATTTGGGACTTCTGGCTTCCAGAACTATGAAAGAAAACATTTTCTGTAGTTTAGACCACACCAAGTTTGTGGTAGTTTGTAACAGCAGCCACAGGAAATGAATACACTAGGTGTGCAATATTGTCTAATGCAAGAATGAATGAATGAAGGCAAGAATGAGTTGGAGAAAGGGTAGGCTCAAGAATCAGGAGTTCGGTATTGTCTGAGATGCCTATAACATGTGCAAGAGGGATGTCGAGTAGGCCGTGGATGTATAAGACAGGAGTGGGCTGGAGAGGTCAAGTCTAGAGCTCCACATCTGGAAGCCATCAGCCACGGGGTTGGATGATATCACCATTGGAGACAATATAGTGGAGAAGAGTGCTGAAAAGAACTCTGAGGAGCAAGCTACATTTACAGTGCTGCTCCTATTCAGCTGTGCTCTCAACATGAAGTTCTGCCACCCCACCTTACCCCTAGAGCAGACATTTGGCAATGTCTGAAGACATTTTTCATTGTCACACAACTGAGCAAGCAGGCCAGGGATGCTGCTAAACATTCTACAGTGCAATGTGTGGTAATAATTTGTAATGATCTGGCTCAAAATGTCAATAGTGCTAAAGTTGAGAAACCCTGGTGTACAGAGACTAGCTTAAGTCTCCTAGATTCATGGAGTTTGTTTTTGAATCTGTTCTATACTGCACACATTTTGTTTCTCAACTCTTATTCATAAAAGAAGCAGTAAAAAGATCAAGAGGTAGAACTGTCCACCACTAGCTTATTGTGTGACCTTCAGAGATTCACTTCCTTTTTTGGAGTTTCTGGGTCCGTTTGGTGTTGGCGGGTGAAGGTGAGCAAGAGGGTGATTGAATTAGCTGCTCTCTGAGCTTAGAGTTTATGTCTCTGTTCTTTCCGCCATGGAGTGGTATATTCCCACTTGATCAAGCCACTGAGCAGAGTTTTCAGGCAAAGAGCAGAGTGCAAACTGCTTCCTAGGCAGAGACTGAATTTTGTAGGACAGCTCCAGTTTCAAACATGCTACCACCCTGAATCTTCAGAAGGACATGGGTACTCTTGTGTCCCAATATTGCAATTTGGACATTTTTCTCCTAACACTGACAGAGCACCAACTAAGAGCCAGGCACTGTTCTAAGCATCCCTTTGTTTAATTGTCACAACAACCCTAAGAAGTAGTACCATTATTATTCCCTTTTACAGATGAGGAAACTAAGGATCAGAGGTTAAGTGACCTGGCTAAAGTCATGCAGCCAGCGCATGACAGAGCTAAGACTAAGACCCAGGTATCCCTGATGCCAGAGCACACCATCATAGCTACTTTATCACATTGGCTGTCACATCACATGCCAGCGTGCCCTGGAGCTGTTAAGCAGTGAATAGAGGGAAAAGAAGAGGGTCCTGCCTGAAATACTGGCCATTTCTTTGCCTTTGAAAGGGCTTCTGTATGAGCAAGTATTCCCAAACTAAACTAAACTAAACTAAACTAAACTAAACTAAACTAAACTAAACACCTTCCTTCCCTGATCCTTTCGTCACTTGTGTGTAGCCTCTTGAGAACATTACCCAGCTAAGGGTTTGGAAAATCAGTTCTATATGTGGTGCATTCGCTGCAATTCTAGGCTTTTCATTTGGGTGCCTTAATTAAGGCCAATATTCAAGTGTCTGTGCACTGCACTTTTAATTAGAGCAGGGCAGACATGGTAGTGCTGGGGCCATTTGAGAAGGCACTGTACTTTCTCAAGCATCCTGGCCATATCCTCCCTTCCTGAAGTCAGGAAGAATGAAGCCTAATAGATAGAAAATTGCAAAGGACCCAAGTGCCCAGAGAACAACTGCTTCATTGTACAGGTGAGTCCAACGAATTTCAAGGGGCTAAGACTTGACCAGAATCATGGGGGCAGAATTGCAATCAGGCTCATGTGACCAGGCCAGGAAGATTCTGCATGCCCAAGGTGCTCATCAGAGAAGGGGCCTCATCTGTCTTCTCAGGGCCTAAAATTGTAATAGCTGCTCTTTTGTTAGGGCATCGTGGTTTTCACAGGGCCCCTGGGAAACTGGAAATCATTTTACCTACCCATATTAATTAGTGGCCCTTAACAGAGTTAAATGAATAAACTACAGTCCCCAAGCTGTCACATACTGTGTATGATGAGATTTAAATGAGTGGTAAACACTTTGGTCGTTAAGAGGAGGGGGTCCTCCTGGGAAGTCATCACTAAGGAAATGAGGCTGCCTTGAAGGATAATGTGAGAGAAGTGGAGATGCTATTTCAAGCAGTGGGGGATAGACTGAGCTACAGTGTAGAAGTGAAATGGCATTATATACACAGTCACGACATGCACACACACACAGATACATACATGTGCACACACACATTCCTTAATTGAAGATAACAACTATTTATTAAAAAGCTATGCTGTGCCAGGTCCTAGAGATATAGCTATTTAGGAGTCTTTGTGCAAAGGAGCACAAATTTTTAAAAAAGGTGAAATGGTAATGATGAGGATGAGGATGAAGAAGGTAAAGATGAAAAAGCATGAAAATAAATATAAGCCCCATGAAGGCAGAGATCTTTTGCTTAATTCACTGATGACTCTTGAGTGCCAAGCACACTATCTGGCACATAGTAGAAACTGAAAAAAAAAATTGATTGAAAAAACATGAAGGTATCATCATCACCAACATCATTATGGTTGGAACTAGATGGTGCAACAAGACACCATGGGAAAAATATTCTAATCCCAGTTTCAGACTCAGTTCCTTCTCCTTGTTGTGTATCAGTTTCCCAATTTGTGTGACAAGATGCTTTTTCTCCAGCTTTTTGTTTTAAAATGATGTTGTGTCCTCATATTGAGTCACATCAGAAGACACATTATGTAATTTTGCTCCATTGTAGGCTTATTTATTATTGTTGTTAGGGTTGTAATTTCAAAGGGGAAAAGATAGTTTTATAGTGGAAAAATTGAGCCGATACCACCATAACCAAGAAATCAAACTAACGTAGACTTGCACCCTATAGTTTCAGCATACGTTGATGATCATTGTCTAAATCCATTATTAAGATGATGGTTGCGAAATGGTGATATTTTAATTCTATGATTCCTTCTGTATTTATGCCTTGGCATTCTTCTGGGCAAAGTAATTTTTAAGGCCCTTTCTGACTCAGATGTTCTGTGCTTCTATAATTAAACCGGATTTAGTTTGTCTGGTAGCAGGAACTTTGAAGAATAGGAACTTTGACAAATTATGCTCTTCACAGGGCAGCTGGATGGGGCAAGGAGCCCTGGCTTCTGCTCCAGCCAGGGAGACAAGCAAGCTTAGGTGTGTTCTGAGGGGCTCAAGGGGAAAGGAAGGGCCCTTTGGCCAAATGACTCCTCCTCTTTTCTTCACAGTTATTGGATCCTGGTCTTGCCATGGGTGACTCAAGTACCTCTCTGCTTTTTTTTTTTTTTTCTTTTTTGACATGGAGTCTCGCTCTGTCACCCTGGCTGGAGTGCAGTGGCACGATCTCGGCTCACTGCAACCTCCCTCCGCCTCCTGAGTTCAAGTGATTCTCCTGTCTCAGCCTCCTTAGTAGATGTAATTACAGGCGCCCACCACCACGCCCAGCTAATTTTTGTATTTTTAGTGGAGATGAGGTTTCACCATTTTGGCCAGGGTGGTCTCAAACTCCTGAATTCAGGTGATCTGCCCCCCTCGGCCTCCCAAAGTGCTGAGATTACAGGCATGAGCCACCATGCCCGGCCTCTATCTGCTCTTGACTAGAGGATGTCAGCTAATCAGATGGCCTAGGAGAAGTGCCCCTTAAAAGCCAAATTCAGTAAGTGGAGATAAAGTAAAAGAGCATATGGACTCTTCAACTGTGAAACCAAGATGTCATTTCATCCCTGTTCACTTTATAAGTGGTAGAGACAAGCCCAGGAAATATGTGCAATATTATTTTGTGTGTGATTTATTTGTTCAATTTCAATACTTTCTTCATCCTTCCCTCCATCTGCAGAATTTTCTGTGAAGTCTCAGTACACAAAGAAAAATCAAGAAGTAGATAGCTTTAAAGTTTTCATTTTCTCCTGTGATTGAAGCTGCAATTGATTGATTTGGGGTGTGTGGGTTGAGCAATAAAATGAGATTTGGCTTAATCTAGTGGGCCTTGGAATCATCTCAGGCTTTCCACGGCCATTTCTGCCTCCATCTACAGAGATCCTAGAGATGTCAGTTAGGGTATCTTTTCTCTGTTATTGTGGGCCTACTCATCTCCAACATAAACAACAAAAATAGAGAGGTGAATTCCACAAACTGGTTCAGATGGCCCTACTCAGTGAAGACTAGAAGAGACTCTGGTCTGCTCTCACTGTGTGATGGCACAAAGATCTGAGTGTCACAAATCTTTTCCATCACAGATTGCCAGGGGTTTGCAAACAGTGGCCTTGAACCATTTATCTTTCTCTGCTTCCCATCACAGGCTAATTTGGCCCAGATTGAAAACAGATGATGGGGATGGCTTTTGGTAAAGTCAGGGATGTGGTTCTTCCAGAGTGTTGTCCCTGACACTGAGCCCAAACATGGAGTGTCTATGTGGCTTGAAAAATACTGTGAAACCATCCACACTAGCATTGTGACAAGAGACTTGGAATGATGTACACTTCCATGAAAGGCTGTCTGCTTCCGGAGCTGCCACAAAGTCAATACTGGCTCTGTGCCCAACCTCACTTTGTGCCAACATCAGTCTGTGTGGGTACCATGCATAAGGCCTGAAAATTGAGCTGGGCATCTGCAATCATGTTAGACTAGGTCTGAAAGAAAAAGTTAAATTGACATGTCCACTACAGGCAAGGTATCAGAAGTCCCTTGCACATTCTCTAGCTAGACTGGTCTGGCTTGGAACGCCCAGTCAGAAAGAGAGGGGGTGATCTTTTGTGGTCCTAATGGGAAGCTGGCCACATCAAGTGATGATCAATCTGGGACTACATTTTGGGAGGAGGGGTGAAATGGGAGAAGGAGACTGAGAATGGGACTCTTCTACAGGATGTGTAAGAGATTGGTAGGCTTACCAAAGTCTCAATCAAATTCCAAAGGAAGGGAGCCCACCTGGTGCTAAAAATTTCTCCATATAACCCTCAATAGAAAAACTACCTTTTGCATAGTTCAGCCTCTCCCCCAACTATATGAAGGCAAATGAATGTCCTTCTAAAACTCCTAGTAGAAACTCAGGAATTGGCATCATTCAGGAAGGAAGAGAGTTCTAGGGATTGAATCTTACCATCTCCTCAATATCCTGAATGTTACTGAGTGCTCTGCCACTTAAAAAAACAAAAATAAAAAAAAATAAAAAAAAACACTCTAGGTTTTTATTTAGTGTCTTTTCATTTACATTTCTGCTGCCCACAAACTGAAAATCTCAGTATTTTCATACTTACATCCTCGAAAGACAGGTCATCTGTCCTAGCTACTTCCCATTGTCCTACTAAGTACAGTTTTTTTTCTTGCTAGGCCACTTCATACAAAGGTCATCCATCAGCTTGGGTCAGGTACTCATCCATAATCTAAGAAGTTACCACTTCATTCTCAAGTAATAATTTAGGGCTATTTTCTTCAGCAAGGGACTGTGCAGTTTCCCTTAGAAGGAAATGGTAGAAATGGTAGTCTCCATGATTGACATGACTGGTCTAGGATTTCTGCCAGCATAATGGCTGGAGGGGGGAGATAATTAGAGCCTTATTGGACAGCCCTTGCATTAAAATGTGGACATGGTCATCTATTTCAGCTATGCCTAAAGCTGGCCCTAGGCATATCCCTCAAATCCCATAAAGTGTACACAAGGTTATCCCTGACTTGGACTATGCAGAAGAAAGACAGTCTTATCCCGATTTTCTCTATTCATGGCAAAAGGTGGTGAAGGAGAATAAATGGCTTTTCCCCGTCTTGGGAGACTGACTAGCTGCTCCAGAGGGCCTCAGCAGAGCAGCTGTCAGTTTCTACAGAGGAGTAGCTTTAGCCCTGCTGAGTGAGTGGCTGTGTGTCATGTTCCCTTCCTGAGGAACATGCTCCAACTTGTGTCCCCTGCTATATTTGAGTTGTTGAAAGTGGATCAAACAGGAACTAGACATCTGCAGCATTAGGTAGCAACACAAGATCATAACTTTTACTGGGCTGAGGCTTGCAGTGAAACAAGAGCTGAGCCTAGCACCAGATACATAGGAATCCCTTCTCAAATTCCTCATCCCAATGCCGCAGTTCTACTGCTTAGGTTAGCTCCAAAAATAGTGCCCACACTGGGTCACAGTCTGTTGAATAAGGGGAGGTAAAACATGGAAATATATGGAATACAGCAGGCTGGACAAAATGGAGTCCCTTTTTTTTTTTTTTTTTTTTTTTGGTTAGTACTTAGGAAATAGTGCTCACTTCATGTGAATGGAAAAAATGGTATCTAGAATCTAACGCCTCATGGAAGAACAGGTTAAGAGCTCCTCAGAGAAGCTCAAGCTTGGGTTTAAAAGCCAATTTTCTAAGAAACGCAAGGCTTAAAAGGCTATTCAAGTCGGGGACTCTATGTACATCTTCTTTAAAAAGGAAAATTCAATATTTTGTGCATTTGCTCTTGTCGGGGAGCAGGAACTAGGCAACAATAGCTTTTTCACACCCTAAAAGCTTGTGTTCCCTTATTGGGGCTTGTGTAACTGATATTTTTTCTTGTCCAGTATCTAAGGAGTCATTTTGAGACAGACATCTGCTCAGCAATCCGAAAGCCCCAGACAGAAGACAGAGACATTCATTTTCGTTTACTCACAGTGCAGAGGCCAGGGAGGATTGATTTTGTGGCACTGTTCCATCCTGGCCTGGATTGCAACTGATCTGGGGAGAACAATCCAGGATGACACTTAGGCACTATCCACACAGCCTTGGATTATCAAGTGAGTCCGAAAAGCCAATGAAGGAATACTTTAGAACCTGACACACACGTAAGCCAAGAAGTCCTTAATCGGATGTCAGCTATTGATGGAGTCACCTTGTGGTGGGGTGGAAGAGTACTCATCCAGGAATCAGGAAATCTGGGTTCTAGCCCATAACTAAGTCACTGCATGACTTTAAGAAAATCCGTCTCCTTCTCTAGGCCTCTCTGTTCCCCATCCATGCAACGAAGTGTGAGAAGAGATGCGTTTGGAATTCTCTTTCAGTTCTGTCATTCTATGGTTTGAAGATGAGAAAGTTGGTGATCAAGAGTATCTCTTGCAGGGTATAATGACAAACCCAGGGTATACTAAAGAGGGCAGAATTGCTGGTTTGACTCTTCTGTGGGATAGTTTCATGAAAAGTAAATAAACAAAGAAAATATGTTTCCCTGGCTAGAAACCCTCCTTCATCTCAGCTAGCCATCTTGTTTGGTACGGGCAATACTAGGTGAGAGAGTGTGACGTGCTCAGTCTGAGTCTTGTCCACCAATGGAAAAACCCCTTGAAACCCAGTCCTGCTTAGGGTAGGTCAGCAGTGATTAGCTTTGTTAAGGCAGGACAGCACTTATGTTATTGTAACTTTTTAAAGATCCTCCTTCAACCTCTTGTGAATCATAGCAGAAGGCAATGGGTCTTAGTTTAAGCCTCTGCATTGGCCACCTGTACAGACTGCCATGTGTTCAGGGCCAGCGCTGAGGCTTGATAAATTTGGGAATAAGCCCAGGCTTCTCTTGGTTGCTCCCTTCTAGAGCCCCAATTTCTGCTTGTCTCTTGTCCTGTTTCTTCTTCCAATATGACAAAGAATCATGGTTCTTAGCCTTCATCTTGGAAACCAATGGGATGAATTAATCCCGACACAGAATTGGGTGGTAATGCAAGAAGAGATGATAGTCTACTCTTTCAAGAGACTTGCAATCTAACAAGGGGTAAATGCAAATCATAAAGCTTCTCATTGCCCCTCAAATCCTGTGCCACTCTTAAGATCAATGTTTTAGTAGAAAGATATTATGAAAGGGATATTAGCATCATGGCTCTGTCACAGATCAGTCATGGCAGGGCTAGATAGAATCAAAGTGCAAATTCAAAATCATTGGAAATGCCCAAGAAAAAAATGTGTGTTACAATTTCTTAATTCAAAAGCATCTAAAGAGTAACTGTAAACTTCCTGCCAAAACAAAACTCTCTCCTTGCCCATGTTAAGGGTAGAAAACATCTTTTTAGTTTCCTTTAGGCCAAGCTTGTCCAACTCACAGTTCATGGGCCACATGTGGCCCAGGATGGCTTTGAATGGGGCCCAACACAATTCGTAAACTTTTTTAAAACCTTACGAGTTTTTGTGTGTGTGATTTTTTTTAAGCTCATCAGCTATCATTAGTGTTAGTGTATTTTATATGTGGCTCAAGACAATTCTTCCTCTTCCAATGTGGCCCAGGGAAGCCAAAAGATTGGACACCCCTGCTTTAGGCCATCAGTGGAGTCTGCCTTAGGGGGCAGATGTAAGGGCCTCTAGGAACTTCACTGCTCAAAAAAATGATGTGAGAGTCTGCTGGTTGCTAGGGTTGATCTGGGTGCTTTTGGCTAGCTAGGTTATACCCCTGTCTTTCCTATCACTTTATGATGAAGGTTGATGTGGTGGAAAGAGTGCCAGACTCGGGTTTGTGCCTTAGTGGAATCTACTTAACCTCTTTAAACGTCACTTTTCTAATCTGTACAATGAAGGGAATAATAGTACTTACCTCATAAGTTTGTTTTAGGACTGAGATAACATATATATATATATATATATATAGCACCTAGCACAACGTCTGACACATTGTCAATTCTCAATACACAATCGTTATTATGAGTCTTAGTGACGCCTCACAGTGGGGACCTGGAGCTGTGCTAGCTCTGGGAACTTAGAGCCTGTAGACTATCAAAAGTGCTGTGAGAAGAGAGAAGACAGGAAGAATGGTGGAAGGGCTAAAAGAGAAACTTCACAAGTTTTCCTGATGACCGGCTCAGACTCCAAGAAAGAATTAAAAGAAAAGGCTCCCACAGTCCTTCTCTCTGTAAAAATGTCCAGAACCTCTGTGAAACCTGCTGTTTTCGCCAACTCAGACAGTTTATTGTAGTTTGACTCATAGAAATCAGAGATGAATTTTTTGGGTTAGCAAGTCCAAGAGTTTTGTCAGTTATGCTTAAGGAGGTATAGCCTTTCATTCACTGAGCAAGTATGTAACAGACAACAGAGCAAATATTGTCCACTCTCCCGTTCTCACTTTGTCAAATTATGTGGTATTACATGATGTCCTGATATGAATCATTCAGGCAGCTGCCATCCTGCATTAATTGCAGAAGAGCTGGATTCCATACAAGGTGTTCCCAAAGGTTCATTACTAAATACTCATCCAGCAGTTCTTTGAAAGGTTGTATTGGGTGACAAGGACACTAAATCCTTCTATGCATTAAAGCTCCAAGAAAAGACAACTGGAAATTACACCATGGTTTTTCTCTTTTTTCTTTCCAGAAGAGAAAATTTATAATTACTCACTTGGGCCAATCCCACCCTTTCCTTGATGTTTTCTGGCTTTGAAGGCACTTAAATGCTTGTTCTCTTGCGTTCAAAGTCTTACACCACAATTTCTTTATGAAAACAATATGTCTTTCAAATTAATGCTAAACAAAAATGAATATGTCACTAGAACACCATCCTTGTGTAAAGTATCCATATTTAAAATGAGAGTTTAACGGCCTCTTTCCTGTAACCCAAGGGCCAATCTCATATTTCAAGCTGCTTGGAAACTACCTTTACTTGGATGTTTCTTTACCACCTCCAACTCCTTATGTCCAAAACCAAATGTTTCACCTTTGCCCCACATTATTTCTTCTTCCTTTGTTTTTCATTTCAGTTAAGGGCACTACTATGACTCTATCGTCCAGGCTTAAGAATCTTGAATCTGTCCTTTCATGAATGACTAAGTTCTGGCTGTTCTGCCTTTGACTTGCCTTTGAATGAGTCACTGATTTACCTTTGCCTCTTTGTTCTTATTCCCACCATCCCAGTTCTGGTCCCTGTCATACCATGGCTGGATTCCTAGAAGAGCCCACTCACTGGTCTGGTTTCATTATGTGCATCCTGTTGGTCACTGCTAGATTAACCTTTCTACAAGCCTGCTTTCACCATGTCACGCCTGTGCTCAAAATTCTACAAGGGCTGCCTATTGTTTACTATATCAAGTCCAAATTAATGTATTGTTCAAGAGGCTTCTATTACTTCAAAACATAACTGCTCCAGCTAGGGTTCCATTTTCACTATCTCCATACAAACCAGAAACCAAATTCATTTTTGCTGATAGAGTTTTGTGTTCATGCCCGTTTTCATCTCCTCTGACTTACAAATCCTTCCATCTTTAAGGGCCTTCATCAAGTCCTACTTCCTCCATCAAGCCCTCCCCAACTTCTCTAGCACCCACGGGTGTCTCCTGTGTCTGTTGCCGACACCGTGATATTTGAGCAATGAATCAGATGATATAAATTTGAAAATACTGACAGAGTTGGGAGACCTGAATATCAGTACTGGCCCTGCCACTGACTCAATGTGTGATGTTGGGCAAGTCCCTGCCCTTCTCTGAGCCTTGGTGCCCTCCTAAGTAAAATGAGGGAGTCAAACTACAATCGTTTCTCAAACACCAGTCACTTGCACAGCACTTTCCTGATTGCCATATCTGCAGTCCGTCTCTACTTTTACCAACTTTAAACTTCTCTATCTTGCTTTTTAAAGTACATTTTATTGTGGTAAAATATACATAACATAAAATTTACCATTTTAAACATTTTAAGTGTACAATTCAGTGGCATTTGGTACATCACAATGTTGTGCAACCATCACCACCATCTATCTCCAGAACTCTTTTTATTTTCCCCAACTGAAACTCTGTCTTCATAAACACTAACTCCCCATTTCTCCCTCCCTGCAGCCCCTGACAACCACCACTCTACTGTCTCTATAAATTTGACTACTCTAGGTATCTCATATGAGTGAGATCCTTCAGTATTTTGTGTCTGGTATATTTCACTTAGCATAATGTCCTCAAGGTTCATCCATGTTGTAGCATGTGTCAGAATTAAATACACTTTTAATGAAAGAAAAGTATCATATCTGGGAAATCATAGTTTTGTGGAATGGTTATGGTCTTTCTAATACACACTAAAATAAACATATAATTAAAATATGAAGTTTGTGTGTTCCCAGTCCCAAGAGTACTGTGCCTCCCACTCTTCCAGAAACACCTGACTTGTTCACATATATGAGAAGATATGGATCACTGGGGCAGTGGTTTTCAAACATGGCTGATTATTAGAATTCCTCAGGTGGCTTTGAGAAAATACCAAGACAATATCCCAGACCTGCTGAGTCAGAATCTCTGGGGATGACCTGGAAGTCTCTGTGTTAACAAGCTCCTGAGGTATTTTTGGTGATCAACCAGGTTTGGAAGTCACTGTTCCATGGCTGACTTGAAGACAGGGCTCCAGGTCTACACCTTGTTTATATTTCCAATAGTGCAGGGCACAGAGGTCACACTCAAAAATATCATATTGATGGCTCATACCTGTAATCCCAGCACTTTGGGAGGCTGAGGCGGGTGGATCACGAGGTCAGGAGATCGAAACCATCCTGGCTAACATGGTGAAACCCCGTCTCTACTAAAAATACAAAAAATTAGCTGGGCATGGTGGCAATGGTGGCACACGCCTTTAGTCCCAGCTATTCAGGAGGCTGAGGGAGGAGACTTGCTTGAATCCGGGAGGCGGAGACTGCAGTGAGCCGAAATCGTGCCACTGCACTCCAGCCTGGGCGACAGAGCAAGACTCCGTCTCAAAAAAAAAAAAAAAATATATATATATATATATGTATATATCATATTGACTGATATATTGAGAATCTCCAGAAATAGAAAGGAGACAAGACTTTAACTTCTTTCTTTTGAGCAGTGTTTCTTTTTTCTTTTTTTTTTTCACAAGTTCCTCTGTAAAATGGGGGTAATACCACCTACCTTACAGGGCTGCTGTGACTCAAATCTGATACATGTGGAGAAGCTATGGCTGTTACTATAAAAATTTCTTGTACGTATCCTCTGAGGCCAGCATCATGCCAGGAGTTGTGGAAGAGTGGCAAGAAGTTTAAAACATGATTCCTGCTCTCACAGAGCTCAGGATCTGTTCGAGGAAACCAAACTAACCCAGATGAAACAAATGAGGAGCAATGACTTCCGAGCAGGGCAGGAATTCAAGCCAGGTGTGCTCTGGGCAAGCTTCATGGGTAAGACTTGAGCTGAGCCTTGAAGGAAAAATAAGATTTGGAGAGAGAAGCAGGAGAGGCCAGAACATTCCAAGAGAAAGGAACAGCATCAGACGTGGCTGAGGCGGTTACCCATGTGGTATATTTGAGTTGGCCCAATAAGGCTTGTCTCATCACACAATGTGCCGAAATAACTCTGGAAATTTGACTGTTTAGAATTCTGTTCCTTAGGATGGCCCTTCTGGAAATGCAAACACACCTGGCTAGTTCGTGTATGACCTCACTTACACCTTAGTGTGCATTGGTTAAATAAGAATGCGTTCTCTCTAGCAGCTAGATGAGATGGGGGGCGCTGAGGGATGAGACTCTGATTGGTAGAGGCCTAAGAAGGGGTCATTTTGAGCCATGGAAACAGTTTCTTCTGGGAATTCAGAAAACAGCCTGGGAGCCTGGAGAAGGTGGCAAGTGGGAGAGTTCTGAATTGTCAGCAATGACATCACTTTGAACATGAGCAAGGGACAAGTCCTAACCAGAATCCATTTCAAGCAGCTTCTTTTGTTGATGTGCTTGGAGGCTTTTGCAAACCAGGATAACATGCAGATGTATATTAGAAAAGCTTTGCACTTCCACATTGGACAAATGAAGATTTGTCACAGATGGGTTATTTCATTTGATGAGCGTTTGGGAAGACGGATGGTGACAGGCATGGAGTTGTGGTTCTTCTGAACCAGGGTGTAATAGGCTCTTTCCATTCATTACATACCCAGGCTATCCTTCCCAGTCCCTTCAAAGTTTGACTCCTTGGTCTTGACCTCGGGTTAGAAAAAGTTTCCTTTGCAAAGACTGTCCTTTCCCCCGCTAGAGACTGCTGCTCTCAGCAGAGCCTGTTTCTTGAATAGCCGTGATTAAAGATAGAGGCTGTTTCTCTTCCTTCTCTGGGCTCTGAGGAAGCTGGTCTTCCCCACAGGGCTGCATTTGGGGCATCTCCTTCTGGACAGTCCTCCATTTCCTGCATTTCCTGGTAAGGACACTAGTTAGCCCAGCCAGCCAGCCAGCCAGCCTTTGTTTGGCTTGGCAGATTCCTGGTTAACAAATGTCTTTAGGCAAAGACATTTAGGAAAATGTTCAAAAAACTTGATTCTAGGGCTTCAGGAATGAGCCTATGACCTATAACCCTGTCCACCTTTCGTTTTACTACATTCCTCACAGAGCCAGTACTCATCCTGTCTAAGGGACACGTTGCTTTTGGTGCTCCAATTAGGCATGCCCATAATCAATCATTGAGTTAACTCATAAATTATTCCTTCAGAGTCCACAATGTGCTAAACTCTGTGTGGCAGACAGAGGAAGTGAAAGGCAGGACCCTATCTTTGGAGAAAAATATTTCTCTCTCTCTCCCCCCACACGCACAACTCAGAGAAAACATTTAGCCTTGAGATAAGGTGGTAGATTAAGGGCAAAATTATTAGGGGGAAGGGGAGCAATCGGTGTCAACAATGTTTGGAAAAGGAAGAGTGAGATGCAGTAAGGGGAAGTGGCTGTAAGCTGGATTTGACAGATGAGCTGAATTTGAAAGTATACTAACTGTTTTATCATCCCATCACCCTTGAGTAAAAAATCTCAAACAATTCTTCACTGCTTCCAGCACCACATCCTGGTATTCAAGGCCTTCAATCACATGGCCCTGCCTTCCTCCTCCAACAGCATATTTTATTATTCCCTTCCACAGGCTTTACTGCCCACCCCCATGTATTTCAGGTCTCTAGACATCCTGACTCATCCATGTCTTGGCTTTCTCCCTGCTTCCACCATCACTCCCTTCCTGCCTCCAACTCTCCAGTATTACCCATATCTCACCAAGTTCAAAAGTGATCTCACCCATGAACCCCTCCCTGCCAATACACTACTCAGTTATGTACGTTATAACACATAAGGCATGTCTCTTTCATTTGACACATCACATATAAACCACTTGCTGTAATAGTTAATATTGAGGCTTTTATGCTACCAGGCATTAGACTAAGCATTTTGCAAATATCATTGCATTTAATCCACAGAACAATCCTGCAAGGAAGATGCAATTATTATCCTTATTTTATTAGTGAGGAAATGAAGGCTCAGAGGGTTCACTGGGCCAACGTCATACAGTCAGTAAGTGGTGAAGCTCGCCTTCGCATAGCCTCTCCTGTCTTGTTACGTGGGTATGGAGAGGCACATCACAAGTACACCATTCTTATATGAGCTGGCTGATATACAGAAGAAATTGAGAGAGAGAGAGAGAGAGAGAGAGAGAGAGACAGAGAGCAAGATCATGTAAGCAATTGAAAATTATGTGGGCAATCCTAACTATTATTCTACTCAACAAGTTTTGCCCTGGAGTTAAATTGAGTTGAGAGATGTGAATCTGATGTTCCTTCAGATGGTGTCAGTTCCTGTGGGTTTCTCATGGTGAGATTCTCATGCTTAAATATGTGCGCTTTAAAAAATTCAACACAACCTCTAAGTGCAAGCCAATTGGCTTGGTTCTCAATTAAAGAAAAAGTGATCTGGTACAAGGTTGTAGGGGAAAAAAAACAACTGTGTTTGATTTATTGAAAAATGGTATGTCTGTCTCTAATATTGAACCTCTCAAAGGAATTTTCGAGGTGCGTTTTGTCTATAAATGATTTTTTTTTTCTCATCAGGAATCTAACCCCTTATAAGACAGGACTTTGCCATATGGGTCTTGTTTCCTCAACTGGTGTGAAAACTCTGTGTGAGTAGAGCCTGTGTCTAAACTTCTTTGTATCCCTGCCCCTAACAGTGCCTAGGAAAGTAACTTGAAACTAATAGGGGCTCAACAAGTCAATATCAAAAATTATTCATTAGACATGTTAATTTTTTTCAGCAAGTTTAAGGTTCCTAAGATACCCTCCAAGCTCCCTAGAAGATGGAAGGGAAGATTTGTGCAATAGCTTATATCCTATGACCTGTTGGCATCCTCTGTGCTATTTCTAGAAATGGAATCTGTCTGTTCCCATCCCTAGCTGGATCAGCTGAGCACCTGGCAATTTCCTATTGATGCCTGTTCAGCTGTCACCTTCAAACTCCTGGTTCTGTTTGCTCAATGCATCTCCTTGAGCAGGCCTGACTATTTTGGGTGTAAGCTACAGCTGTCAGCGTTTCAGGCGTACCTCACGTATTTCTAGAATTAGTCGGAAATATTTGAAGCTTGAAAAAGTAACTATAATGTTCTGAGTACGAAGGAAATATTTAGGCAAGTATCAACTGGCAGCATATAATGCCAGCTAAGAAGAATCAAGTCTCTGGTGATAAAGGGAGATGAGAACAACATAGCCAACCCATCTTGGGTTACTTGCATTTTAGTACCACAGGGTGAGTTACCAAACTATTTATATCATTTTTATTAGCACACGATTGAGGAATTGACCAAATGTGAGATTGTTTGCTATAAATCTGAAATGACAGACTGACTGAATACATTTGCTTTGTCCTATTAGAGATCATCATAATTCCTCAACTAAAAAAGTCATTCTGGCTATACATACATTCTAAGGATGTTTTGAAAGTCAGGTTGTACCTCTTGACCTCATTCTTTTTAATGTTTGATAATCATTTCTGTACTCCAGTCTGATAGGATACAATACTGACCTGGAGCAATTACACTGTGACTCTGTACCAAATTATTAAGATATGATTAGTTCTCTTGGAGTCAGGCCCAGGAAAAGTAGAGAATAAATTTTGTGGAATGGCAAGGCCCCAATGCAAGAGATATAGGTGATAGAGAATTCTTCAGATTCCAAGATCCAGTTAAATTTGGTGATTTAATAGAGGCCAGGTCAATCATTTTTTCTTTTACATCTAATGCTTATTTTGGATGCCTTTATTTGGCTGTGCTGGGGGGGGGATATCAAATCCCTCTTCAATTTTGCCTTTTAATAAATTACCTTTTATAATATGTAATGGCAGAAACAAAAACTAAAATAACCAGAAAGCTCTCTAGCATTGAGACCCTCCAGATACAAGCTGTTAGTGGAACTAAAGGCTGTGGAAATGGAGGAAGTGATTGCAGTGCCTACAAGACAAAGAGCAGGAACTCAAACTTTCAAAGGACCCATTACCTTCACTTTCTGTCTGTATCTACAGACTGCTTCCCAGATGATACTGATGCAGGTAGAATAAAGACTACACTGTGAAAAACACTTCTTTAGAGGCTAAGCCCAGTCATGACCATGGAGGAAAGTAAAACCTTAATGCTTGTCACCTTTAGAATCTTTTAAAAATTTACTTTTCATGGGAATATGTACCTTTGTGATCATTCTAATCCTGTTTCCTTACAGCCAATAAATTATTGATAAAAGTTTGCTGAATTAGATCATGTGCTGGAAAACTTGAAAACTTAAATTTTCAGCCCTAGCACTGATTCGCAGTCTAACCTTGACTTAATCAGTTAGTTATTTTCCCCTTTTGTAAATTGAAAGGCCATCTAAGAAACATCTGGTAAGTTTTAGATGAAAAGCACTGAGAAAACCCTTGTATCACAAGAGGGATTTTTTTTTTCTCTATCTAGGATTGCCAGATTTAGAAAAAAAAAAAGACATCCAGTTAAATTTTAATTTCAGATAAACAATGACTTTTTTTGGTATAAGTATGTCCCATGCAATATTTGGGATATACTTATACAAAAAAAATCCATTGGTTATCCAAAATTCAGATTTAACTGGCTTTCCTGTATTTTATCTGGCAACTCTATCTACCACCACCCTTTTCCTGGAGCCTGCAGTTTCCAAGACTTGGGCAATAGCAGAGGGACTTTTGTAACTCA
Organism: Pan troglodytes; assembly: GCF_028858775.2. Lineage (NCBI taxonomy): Eukaryota > Metazoa > Chordata > Mammalia > Primates > Hominidae > Pan > Pan troglodytes. The sequence goes on from NC_072421.2 coordinate 132,168,962, forward strand.
AGGCCAGGAAGGAAATGAGCACTCATTTTGCATGGTACAGTACAGGAGAAATGCTAGCAGGAGACTAACCTCCCATACTGGAGAAATCTAAGTCTTTTCTGTTGATGGGGAGTGGGTGGGTAATGAGGGGGAATGGAGGGGAGGATAGAGAGAGATTAGGCAAACACATACATGGAATCCCAAAGAATATCCAATCAGTTATTCAAAAAACATAATCCAACTTGTTTTTCTTACAGCCTCAGAGAAAAATAGAAAACCAGGGACTTCTTCATACAGAAGACTGCCTTCATTTTCCACTGCAACCACCAAAGGGAATTAGGCATTTCTATACCAAACAGCACAATCTGGGAGTCATAGCTTGGCTCCTTTATTAACTCCTGTATCAATACACAACTGAGAATCAAGAATTTAGATTGCAAAATTTACTGTGCTCTAAGTGTTCCACAGGCTCTTCTCCCCAAGGTCAGGCTTGCAAGGGGCCCTCAGCTTCTTGTTCTATGTTGTTCTGCTTTGAAAATGTCTGTTTGGCCGGGCGCGGTGGCTCACGCCTGTAATCCCAGCACTTTGGGAGGCCGAGGCGGGAGGATCACGAGGTCAGGAGATCGAGACCATCCTGGCTAACTCTGTGAAAACCCATCTCTACTAAAAATAGAAAAAAAAAATTAGCCGAGCGGAGTGGCGGGCGCCTGTAGTCCCAACCACTCGGGAGGCTGACGCAGGAAGAATGGCGTGAACCCGGGAGGCGGAGCTTGCAGGGAGCCGAGATCGCACCACTGCACTCCAGCCTGGGCGACAGAGCGAGACTCCATCTCAAAAAAAAAAAAAAAAAAAAGGAAAGAAAGAAAGAAAGAAAATCTCAGCTCAACTTTCTTCCAAGGCACAAGTCTTTCTTTCTCACAGTTGCTGTTGACCTTCACTCCTAGTTCACCTTTTCTGCCTCCAGCTCTCCAAGAGACAACATATCTCCCTGTTATCATTCTGATATACCTGCCTAAATATGGATTTTCAGTAGCAAAGCAATTGCTTTGCTCTGAATTCAGCCAAATAGGGGTACTTGGAAGTCATAGGTAACTGATAAAGGTGAGGATGGTTTCAAAAATTAAAAGAATGTTCTTCCTGATAAAAAGAATGTATGGTCATTGTAAAAAAAAATCTAACACAATACAGAAGAAAGGAAAATAGATGACCTTTTATCACAGGACCTAGAGATAACCACTCTTAATATTTTGGTTAAAGTTTTATATTCATTCATTCGTTCATTCATTCATTTATTCATTCCTTAAACAAATATTCATCTGTGTCTACTGGATACTTAACACTGTTTTAGGCTCAAGGGATACAACTATAAACAAAGTGGAAAAACAAAACACTAGCTGGGCACAGTGGCTCACACCTATAATCCCAGCAGTTTAGGAGGCCAAGGAGGGAGGATGACTTGAGGTCAGGAGTTCGAGACCAGCCTGGCCAACATGGTGAAGCCCCATCTCTACTAAAAATACAAAAATTAGCTGGGCATAGTGGCGCGTGCCTGTAGTCCCAGCTACTTGGGAGGCTGAGACAGGAGAATTGCTTGAACCGGGGCAGCAGAGGTTGCAGTGAGCAGAGATTGCACCACTGCACTCCAGCCTGGGCGACAGAGTGAGACTCTATCTAAAAAAAGAAAAAAAACAAAAACAAAAACTACCATCATGACCCTATTTACATACATGCTCTGACACATACACACATATAATTTTACACTGATGTCTTCATACTATATAGGCTACTTTGTAATCTGCTCTTGCATGTAAGAATGTATTATGGACTTATTTATATGTCAATAAATATTGATTGGTATCATCGTTTTAATGTTTGCCTAGCATATTCTGTTATATATATATATATGCATGCCATGATTTAACTATCTCTCTAGAGACATTTATTTCCAATTTTTACTATTATAAAAATACTGTGGGCCAGGTGCAGTGGCTCACACCTGTAATCCCTGCACTTTGGGAGGCTGAGGTGGGTGGATCACCTGAGGTCAGGAGTTTGAGACCAGCTTAGCCAAAATGATGAAACCTTATCTCTACTAAAAATACCAAAAATTAGCCGGGTGTGGTGGCGCACGCCTGTAATCCTAGCTACTCAGGAGGCTGAGGCAGGAGAATCTCTTGAACCTGGGAGGGGGAGGTTGCAGTGAGCCGAGATAGTGCCACTGCACTCCAGCGTGGGCAACAAGAGCAAAAACTCCGTCTCAAAAAAGAAAAAAATACTGTGATGAATACACTTCTGCATTTATATCTTTACATGCTTGTCCAGTCATCTTATTAGGATAAATTGCTGGTTCTATCCTGTCTTGCTTGCTGTTTCTTCTCAGTCTCTTTTGCTATCTTCCCCTTCTGTGCTTGATCTCTCCATGTTAAAGTATTCCAAGGCTAAGTCCTTAGCCTTCTTTTCTAGTGTCATTACACCCTAGATGATCTCATATAATTCTATGACTTGAGTCATTATCTATATGCTGATGACTACTAAATTGATATTTACAATCTTGACATCTCCCCTTGAGCTCTGGACTCACATATCCAACTGTCTTCTTAAAATATCTGCTTGGATAGCTGCTACAGAATTTCAAATATAATGTGACCAGAAGAGAACCCTTAATTCTGCCCCTAAAATATATTCCCATGCTGGTCTTCCATAATTCAGAAAATGGCATCACCATCCACCCACTTAGGCCCAAGATAAGGCACCAATCCGGTTTCTCCTCTTTTCCTTACCCTCAGCCTCCATATATTGAATCTATCAAGTCTTTTCAAGTCTACCTCCAAAATATACTTCAAATCTCTACCTTTCTGTCTACATTTACTATGATATTCACTTACTGTCATCTTAATCCAAGCCACTTCAATCTCTCATCCAGGCTACAACATTGGCCTCTGATATGGTTTGAATGGTTTTTGTCCCCTCCAAAATTCGTGCAGGAACTTAATCCCCAATCCAACAGTATTAAGAGGTGTGGCCTTTAGGAGGTGATTGAGTCATGAGGAGTCTTCCTTCATGAATGGGATTAAATACTTTCAAAAAAGGGCTTGATAGAGGGAGTTTGTCCCTTATTGCCTCCTCTGCCCTTCTGCCTAATGAGGACACAGCATTCCTCCCCTCCAGAGGATGCAGCAATAAGGCACCATCTTGGAAGTGGAAAAAAGGCCTTCACAGACACCAAGCCTGCCAGTGCCTTGATCTTGGACTTCCCAGTCTCCAGAACTGTGAGAATAAATGCCTATTGTTAAAAAGTAACTACGTGAGATGATGGATATGTTAATCTGCTTCATCACAATAACCATTTTACTATCTATATGTGTCCCATACATCATGCTGTAAACCTCAGATGTACACAATAAAATTTATTTTTTAAAATTTCTGTTGTTGATTAATTACCCAGTCTGCAGTACATTGTTATAGCAGTGCAAACTGACTAAGACAGCTTCTTAACTGGTCTTTTGGCTTCACCTGTTGCCCTTCTAGAGTCCTGACCCTACACATTAGCCAACGTTATCTTTTAAAAAGTATAAATCAGTTCTTGTTATCCCCATCCTGAAACCCCTTGATTTCAAATCACACTCAAGATCAAATAAAAAATCATTACAAGTCTACAAACCCCCTGTTTCTTCTAGCCCTGGTGTAACTAATCTACCCCATCTCATGTAAACTCTCTTCTGCTAATGAAACACCAGTCACAGAGTCCTTTCTATTTCTTCAGCACAGTAAGCTCATTCCTGCCTCAGACCAGAAATGTTTCCTCTGCCTAGAACACTCTCCTTCTGAATTTCCAGGTTCCTGCCTCCTAATTTTTCAGATTGTACCTCATATATCACTGCTCAGAAAGGTCTTTAGTGATTACCTCATATAGACTAGCCTCCACCCCTCAGTTACCCTCTATTTTATAGCTCTGTCTGATTGCCTTCATCATACTTATGATTATCTGAAATTAACTATCTGGTTCATTTATATATTTACTTGTTTCTTCTCCCCTAACTCCATGAGAGCAAAAGATTTGTCTATCTTATTTACTATTATAACTTAAATATACCATTTCAGTAATTGGCCCATAGAAGATGCTCAATACAGTAGAAGTTCTTTTATCTAACTTCTTCACTCATTACTCTCCTGAATAATCAACTCTTTCCATTCCTCCTGTAAAATACATTGTATGACACTATGAATGCTTGAGGAAGTCTTGGCCAGAGCAATCAGGCAAGAGAAAGAAATAAATGGCATCCAAATAGGAAAAGAAGTCAAACTATCTCTCTTCACTGACAATATGAGTCTATACCTAGAAAACCCTAAAGACTCCACTAAAAGTCTCCTGGAACTGATAAAAGACTTCAGTAAAGTTTCAGGATCCAAAATCAGTGTACAAAAATCAGTAGCATTTCTATACACCAATAATGTCCAAGCTAAGAGCCAATTCAATAATGCAATTTCATTTACAATAGCCACAAAAAATAAAATACCTAGGAATACATCTAACCAAAGACATGAAAGATCTCTACAATGAGAACTACAAAACACTGCTAAAAGAAATTATAGATGACTCAAACTAATAGAAAAACATATAATACTCAGGATTGGAAGAATCAATATCTTTAAAATTTCCATATTGCCCAAAGGAATCTACAGATTGAGCAGTATTCCTGTCAAATTAACAATGTCATATTTCACATAATTAGAAAAAAAATTCTAAAGTTCACATGGAACCAAAAAAGAGCCTGAATAGCCAAAGCAATCCTACACAAAAAGGATAAAGCCAGAGGCATCACATTACACGACTTCAAACTATACTATAAGGCTACAGTAATCAAAACAGTGTGGTACTGGTACAAAAACAGACACATAGATCAATGGAACAGAATAGAGAACCTAGAAATAAAGTCGCACAGGTACAGCCATCTAATCTTTGACAAAGTTAACAAAAATAAGCAACGGGGAAAGGAATCCCTATTCAATAAATGGTGCTGGGATAACTGTCTAACCATATGCAGAAGAATGAAACTGGACCCCTACCTTTTACCATATACAAAAATTAACTCAAGATGGATCAAAAATTTAAATGCAAGACCACATACTATAAAAATTCTAGAAGAAAATCTAGGAAACATCATTCTGGACATCTGCCTTGGGAAAGAATTTATGACTAAGTCCTCAAAAGCAATTGCAACAAAAACAGAAATTGACAAGTGGGACCCAATTAAACAAAAGAGCTTCTACACAGCAAAAGAAACTATCAACAGAGTAAACAGACAACATATAGAATGGGAGAAAATATTCACACACTATGCATCCAACAAAGGTCTAATACCCAAAATCTGTAAGGAATTTAAACAATTCAACAAGCAAAAAACAAATAACGCCATTAAAAAGTGGGCAAAAACATGAGCAGGCACATCTCAAAAGAAGACATACAAGCAGCCAACAAATATTCGAAAAAATACTCCATGTCAGTAATCACTGGAGAGATGCAAATCAAAACCACAATGAGACCAGGCGCAGTGGCTCACGCCTGTAATCCCAGAACTTTGGGAGCCCAAGAAAGGCAGATCTCTTGAGGTCAGGAGTTCGAGACCAGCCTGGCCAACACGGAGAAACACAGTCTCTACTGAAAATACAAAAATTAGCTGGGCGTGGTAGTACACACCTGTAATTCCAGCTACTTGCGGGGTCTAAGTCACGAGAATTGCTTGAGCCCGGGAGGCAGAGGTTGCATTGAGCCAAGATTGTGCCACTGCACTCCAGCCTGGGTGATGGAGTGAGACTCTATCTCAAAAACAAACGAACACAATGAAATACCATCTCACACCAGTCAGAATGGCTATTAATTAAAAAGTGAAAAAGTAACAGATGCTGGTGAGACTGTGGAGAAAAGGGAACATTTATACACTGTTGGTGGGAATGCAAATTAGTTCAGCCACTGTGGAAAGCAGTTTGGAGATTTCTCAGAGAACTTAAAACAGAACTACCATTTATTTGTCCAGCAATCCCATTAATGAGTACATATCCAAAAGTAAACTAAATGTTCTACCAAAATGACACACACACTTGCATGTTCATTGCAGCACTATTCACAATAGCAAATACATGCAATCAACCTAGGTGCCCATCAGTGGTGGACTGGATAAAGAAAATGTGGTGCATATACACCATGGAATACTATGCAGCCATAAGAAAGTAAAGAAATCAAGTCCTTTGCAGCAACATGGATGCAGCTCGAGGCCATTATCCTAAGTGAATGAATGCAGGGACAGAAAACCAAAAACCGCATGTTCTCACTTATAAGTAGGAGCTAAAACATTGAGTACATATAGACATAAAGATGGCAACAATGGACACTGCAGACTACTAGAGGGGGGAGTGAGAGAGGGGGGCAAGGGTTGAAAAATTGTTGGGTACTATGCTTACTACCTGGGTGATGGGATCATTTGTATCCCAAACCTCAGCATCATGCAATATACCCATGCAACAGACCTGCATATGTACCCCCTGAATCTAAAACAAGAGTTGAAATTATTTAGAAAACATTGTGAATGCTCGAAGCTAGTAGGCCATTCTCTAGTACATCCCATGCACTTTTGCTCACACCAGTTAAGTTGGATATTTACTAAGAGCCAATTTTATTTGTTCCTAATCTTGTTTATGATAGCTTTGCTATGTAATTTAAATAAATATTCTGTAAACAGATGATATATGGGTATGAAAATGAAGAGTTATTTCTAAGAAAGTTGAATACTTTAGAGAGGCATAATAGAAAAGAACACAACCAAAAAAGGTGTTAAATTGTGTATAGGCAAGATGGCCATAAAAGACTGAGGGAATAACAATGATGGGAAGGCTGCTATGGTTAGTGTCTTTAGATCTTGATCCACTATTTAAAAACAGAAACTGTAAATTGAAAGCAATGTATTATGAATGTAGTCTAATGTAAAACAATAGGAACTCAGATTGAAGAAGCCCAGATCTTAAGATGAATAAAAATAAATACAAACCTAGACAAATCATAGTGAAAACAAATAGAAAATTTTTAACCAGAGAGAAAAGACAGATGGCATTCAAAAACTAACATTAAAAAATAGACTGACAATAGATAATAAATAATACACTTCCCATCAGCAACAATAGAACTCAAAAAACAATGGAATAATATTTACAAAGTTGAGGGAAAATACCCATTAACTTAAAATTTTACATACAGAAGTTATCATTCACAACTGAGGGTCATTAAAATGAGATCTTTTAAACAAAGACTATGAGAGTTTGTCAGTGATAAGCCTTCACTAAAAAAATATTAAATGATGTACATCAAGAAGAAAATTGAACCTACAATAAAGGACTGGAGTTCAAGAAACAATGGAGCAAAAGACTTGGTAAACATAGAGATAAATTTAAATAAACCTCAACTGTAAAAAATAGGGTTTATTTTGAGATGATGATGTTCTAAAATGGTGATAATTGATATCTCAATAAAGCTGTTTTTTCTTAAAAAAAGAATCCCAATAATAATAAGGTTACAATGACCAATTCCGGGGGGTATTGAAGAGGAAAATGCCACCAAAATGTGGCCCAACAGTCCCACTTAAGATAGAGAGTAGAAGATTAGAGTTAAAACATATTTAGCTTATTTTATTACTCAAAGGATAAATCGAAATATATCTCTATCTCTATCTGTAAATGGAGATATATCTCTATGCAATCTGTTTTCTCTCTCTGGTTAATACCTTTAAAATTTTTACATACACCCACAGACTGCACAAAAATTCAAGTTAATATACACATTAACTTGAATTTTTGTGTGTGTGCAGTCCGTGGGTGTATGTAAAATTTTAAAGGTGACCACTAAATTAACAGAAATACAACTTCCAAAATTTCAGAAGAAGGCAGGGGAAATAAAAACATTAATCAACTCAATCAAGGCAGAAAAAAATAAAAAAGAAGCAATGTAAAACATAGTAATAGAAATATAGGCTGGGCGTGGTGGCTCACACCTGTAATCCCAGCACTTCAGGAGGCTGAGGTCGGCGGATCGCTTGAGGTCAGGAATTCGAGACCAGACTGGCCAAAATGGTGAAACCCTGTCTCTATAAAAATACAAAAATTAGCTGGGCGTGGTGTTGCCTGCCTGTAATCCCAGCTACACAGGAGGCTAAGGAAGGAGAATCACTTGAACCAGGGAGGCAGAGGTTACAGTGAGCTGAGATTGCAACATTGCACTCCAGCCTGGGCAACACAGTGAGACTCCATCTCAAAAAAAAAAAAAAAAAACAAAATAACAACAACAACAAAAAATAAAACATAGTAATAGAAATATAAAACAAAATGAAAAAATAAATCGAAGCATAACAGAAATCACAATAATTACAAACATATTAAAGTATTATACTTTAATATATATTTATATATTATATAATATTTATATATTATATGAAATATAATATAAAGTATTAAACATATTAAAATATATATATATGGCTGGGCGCAGTGGCTCACACCTGTAATCCCAGCACTTTGGGAAGCCAAGGTGGGCAGATCACGAGGTCAGGAGTTAGAGACCAGCCTGACCAACATGGTGAAACCCCATCTCTACCAAAAAAATACAAAAATTAGCCAGACGTGGTGGCGTGTGTCTGTAATCCCAGCTACTCAGGAGGCTGAGGCAGGAGAATTGCTTGAACCCAGGAGGCGGAGGTTGCAGTGAGCTGAGATCATGCCACTGCACTCCAGCCTGGGCAACAAAGCGAGACTCCAACTCAAAAAAATTATATATATATATATATATATATATATACACACACACACTAATATATAAAATATATAAATATATAATATATATATATATTAGAAAAAGGAAAAAATCATAATTGCAGATGATATGATTGCCTATGCAGAAAATGCAAGAGAATCGGCCAGGCACGGTGGCTCATGTCTGTAATCCCAGCACTTTGGGAGGCCGAGGCAGGTGGATCATGAGGTCAGGAGTTCAAGACCAGCCTGGCCAAGATGGTGAAACCCTGTCTCTACTAAAAATACAAAAAATTAGTCGGGTGTGGTGGCAGGCACCTATAATCCCAGCTACTCGGGAGGCTGAGGCAGAGAATTCCTTGAACACAGGAGGCGGAGGTTGCAGTGAGCCAAGATCGCATCACTGGACTCCAGCCTGGTGACAGAGTGAGACTCCGTCTCAAAAAAAAAAAAAAAAAAAAAAAAAAAAAAAAAAAAAAAGCAAGAGTATCTAGAAACTGTTAGAACTAATAAGAGCATTCAACAAAAGTGCTGGATATATTAATATGAAAAAAATCAGTATCATTTAAATATACCAGAAACAATAAATTAGAATATGTAATTCTTAAAGAGGAGTGATATTATCCAAAATACATATTATTAGCAAACAGCTAGGAGCGTGAGCAGTGTGTGAGTAGCATTCCAAGAAACAGCTTTTAAACAAGTATATGTAAGTGCTTTATTACATGCATTACAGAGTGGTAACCATTTCCATTCACTGAATTAACACTGTTAACAACATAGTATATATACACACACAACAGTTGTATAAGACCTTTATGGAGAAAATTATTAAAATTTTTGAACGTCATAAAAGATGATCTTATACTTCAGTTTCAAGACAAGATGAAATAAAAGTACTTTTCCCTACTCTTTCTGCCAAGTACGGCTAAAAGCCCTGAACATTATGTATAAGGCAGATATAAGATGACTCTGACAGGTAGAGAAAAAAGGGCAGACTGGCTAGGGACCTTGGGAACTGAGGCAACGTATTGGTGAGTTTCTTCTGTCCCCTTTTTGCCTCATATATCCCAGACTGGGTACTAGAGAAGCTAGCAACCCAGTAATACCAACAAGCACAGACAAAAAAAATCCCCAACATAAGCCTGCTTTCGCTAACCAGTGTATCAGAAAAAGAACAACCGTGTAGAACAGAACACCTTTAACAATAACTGCTCTCTACTCCCGGCAAATATCTACAGAAAAAAACACTCCTATTCATGCCAGCAAAGGCTGAGTGGGGAGGCTGACTTTTCCCCTCCCTAGGCTGTAAGGAAGTATCCCAATCACCTAGCCAGTGTGGTGTTGGAGAGGGCCAAGTGGGAAGCTGTGACTGTAATAAATCCCCTTTCTCCACAGTGACAGTAGCGACCACATAGGGAGCTGTACGTCCATCTCCAGCTGGCAGTAATGAGGTGGTGCCTCTTCTTCCACCACTGGAGCAGTGTCAGAGGAGGCCTGCTAAAACAGAAGATTTCAATAAGAACCAGTCTCATAATGTAATACCCAAAATGTCAAAGTTGAATAAAAAATCACTTATAATACCAAAAACCAGGAAAATCTCAATTTGAATGAGAAAAGACATTCAACAGATGCCAAGACTGAAATGACACAGATATTACAATTACCTGTCAACGATTTTAAAGCAGCCGTCATAAGAACCTTTGAACAAGTAATTATAAATGCACTTGAAACAAAGGGCAAAAAATCTCAACAAAGAAAATAGGAGATATAAAGAAGAACCAAATGGAAATTTTAGAATGAGAAAACAACCAAAATTTTAAAACTTCAATGGATGGGCCCAATAGCAAAATGGAGGAGATAGAGAAAAGAAGCAGTAAGCTCGAAGATACAAAAATAGAAATTACCAAGGACAAACAACAAAGAGAAAGTAGACTGAAAAATATGTATGAACAGAGCCTCAGGGATCCGTGGCACTATAACAAAGCATTTATGTCATCAAAGTCACAGAAGGAGAGGGAATAAAAGGTGAGGCTGAAGATGTATTCAAACAAACAGTGGCTGAAATTTACTCAAATTTGGCAAAAGACAAACCTACAGGTTCAAAAAGCTGAGTAAATCCCAAATACATTAAACCCAAAGAAATCCAGGCCAAAACCCAGTGACTGTAGATTTCTCATCAAAATCTGTGGAGGTTACAAGGAAATGACATGGTATTTTTTAAGTACTGAAAGAAAAGAACTGCCAGCACAGAATTCTACAACCAACAAAAATATCCTTCTTAATGAAGGGAAAATCAAGACATCCTTAGATGCAGGAACACTAACAGAATTTATCACTTGCAAACTAACATTTTTAAAAATTATACTTTAAGTTCTAGGGTACACGTGCACAACGTGCAGATTTGTTACATAGGTATACATGTGCCATGTTGGTTTGCTGCACCCATCAACCTGTCATTTACATTAGGTATTTCTCCTAATGCTATTGCTCCCCCAGCCCTCCATCCTCTGACAAGCCAAGAGAATAGGCCAGGCGCAGTGGCTCACGGGGTGTGATGTTCCCCGCCCTGTGTCGAAGTGTTCTCACTGTTCAATACCCACCTAAGAGTGAGAACATGGGGTGTTTGGTTTTCTGTCCTTATGATAGCAAACTAACATTTAAAGAATGGCTGAAGGAAGTTCTCCAAACAGAAATAAGTGATAGAAGGAATCTTTGAGCATCAGGAATGAGAAAGAACAAAGAAAGAACAAAAAATATGGATAAATACAATAGGCTGTCCTCTTCTATTGATTTTTTTAAAATTATGTTTGATGGTTAAAGCAAAAAGTAAAACATTGTTTGATAGTTTTCTCAATGTATGTAAACAAAATACTTAAGATAATTATAAACTGGAGAAAGTAAAGGAATAAAGTTGCTATACTTTAACTGGTAAAATGATGACACCAGTAGATTGTAATAAGTTATGTGTATGTCACGTTAGACCTAGAGAAACCACAAAAAAAGCTACACAAAGACATAACTCTAAAAATCCTGTAGGTGAACCAAAATAGAATTCTAAAAAATATTCAAGTAACACACAGGAAGGCAAGAAAATGAAAACAGAGAAATAAAAAACAGAGATAACAAACAGAAAACACTCAAACCAGAAACAACCAAAACGTCCCTCAACAAGTGAACGGGTTCGACCAACTATGGTACATCCATACCAGGAAAGAAGAGAACTGCCAGCACAGAATTCTACACCCAGCAAAAATATTCTTCAAAATGAAGGGGAAATCAAGACATCCTCAGATGAAGGAAAACTAACAGAATTCGTCACTAGCAGACTCGGCAATAGAAAGGAGTAACTATTGACATACACAGCAACTTGCATGAATCTCCAGGGAATGAAGAAAGGTAATCTCAAAAAGTCACATACTGTATTATTTCACTTATATAACATTCTTGAAATGACAAAATTGTAAAGATGAAGACTAGATTAGTGATTTCTGGGGGTTAGAGATAGGGTGGGGTGGGTGTAACCATAAAGGTAGCATGAGGGACATCTTTGTGGTGATGGAATCATTCTGTATCTTTTTTTTTTTTTTTTTTTTTTGAGACAGAGTTTTGCTCTTGTTGCCCAGGCTGGAGTGCAATATGGCACAATCTCGGCTCACCGCAACCCCGCCTCCCAGGTTCAAGCAATTCTCCTCCCTCAGCCTCCCAAGTAGCTGGGATTACAGGCATGTGCCACCACGCCTGACTAATTTTGTATTTTTAGTAAAGAAAGGGTTTCCCCATGTTGGTCAGGCTGGTCTCGAACTCCCAACCTCAGGTGATCCGCCCACGTCGGCCTCCCAAAGTGCTGGGATTACAGGTGCGAGCCACTGCGTCTGGCCTTCTGTATCTTACACAAATCTACACCTGTGATAAAAATGGCATAGAATTATATACACACATATTGTATCAATATCGAATTCTTAGTTTTGATACTGTACTCTAGTTATGTAAAATATAATCATGGGAGAAAGTCAGTGAATGGTACAGGGGGCCTCTCTGTACCATATTTGCATCTTCCCGTGAATCTATAATTATATTGAAATAAAAAGTTTAGAATAAAGTAACCTCAAAAAGGAGATATATGCCATGTTCATGTATGGGAAGGCTCAACACAAATATGGCAATTTTCTTTAAATTGGTCTGTAAATTCTATGCAAGTTCAACCAAAATCACAACAGGATTTTTCTGGATTTTTGACAAGGTAATTTACACAGAAGATTTACACAGAGAATAAGATTGTAACAGAATAGTAAGGCATCAAGAATATACAAGACAATTGTGAAGAAGAGTAGTGAAGGGCACATTGTTAAGGCTTATTATAATGTCATGGCATTAAAACAACGTAGGCCAGGCACAGTGGCTCACGCCTATAATCTGAGAACTGTGGGAGGCCAAGGCGGGCGGATCAGTTGAGGTCAAGAGTTTGAGACCAGCCTGGCCAAAATGGCGAAACCTGGTTTCTACTAAAAATATTAAAATTAGGTGGGTGTGGTGGCGTGCACCTGTAGTCCCAGCTACTTGGGAGCCTGAGGCAGGAGAATGGCTTGAACCCGGGATCGCGCCACTGCACTCCAGCCTGGGAGACAGAGCGAGACTCTATCTCAAAAAATAAAAAATAAAACTATATAGTATTGGCAGATGGATAAACAAATAGACCAGTGGAATATAAAAAGGGCCTACAAACAACTCAGGTAAGTCTACAAGAACTAGGTAAAGGACAGAGATTGATTATAAATCGTGGAGGATAAGATATAGATTATTTAATAAATGGCATTAAAATTATTCATATGATAAAAGATACAATTAGATAACTTATTCAAACCCTACATAAAAATCAATTCAAAATGAATTAAAGATCTAACTGTTAAAAGCAAAATTTTACAACACTTTGATGCAAATATAGAATACCTTTATGACCTCAGAATAGAAGAATTCATTAATCACACACACAAAACTTACAAATTTTAGTAGAAAAGACTGGTAAATGTGACCACATTAAACATTATAATGTCTATAAGAAAAAATGACAGTATAAAGTTAAAGATAAGCCATATAGTGGGAGAAGACACTTGCCACACATATAATTGAAAAAGAAACAGAGTCAAAAAAGACATAAAATAAATGCTATAAGTCAATTTTAAAAGGCAATCAACACAATGGAAAAAGGAGCAAAGAATATCAACAGACAACTGGCAGAAGACACTGGAATGGTCTAGAAATATATGCAAAGATACTTAACCTCACTAGTACTCAAGGAAATAAAAACAACAACAAAACAAGATACTGTCTTTACTCATCAGACAGGCAAAAATTAAAACTCAAAAGTTATCAATGGTATGGTGTCATGGGAGCTCATAAAAGACTTATGGGACTGTTACTCGGTAGAGCCACATTGGAGAGCAACCTGCCAGTGCCCAGAAAAACTAAAAGTGTATGTACTCTTTAACCCAGAAATCTTACTTTCTAGAAGGTACATACTCTAGAGAAATTCCAATCCAGTGTGCAAAGACACAGATATCTCAGTGTTTATTGCAAGTTGTTTGTTTCTAATACTAAAAATTTGGAAATAAATATCCACCAAAGGAGGAATGAATAAATTAAATGTGCTGTGGTGGTACTATAGGTTACTGTTCAGCAGTAAGAATGAACTAGACCAATAGGCACCCACATGGACTGATCTCAAGAACATAATGCTAAGTTTAAAAAAATACAAAAGTATATCATAGTTTGGAAGAAAACATACCAAATTAATAAAAATGAGTTGACTGGAGGCAGGAGATAAAGGGGGCCTCAACTTTTCATGTAGCACTTTTTTTTAATTTAAAAAGAATGGAAGACAAAGTAAATACAGTAGTGTATTTCTCCTCTGCATGGTGAGAACACAAGTGTTTGCTATATTCTTCTCTGCACTTTTCTGAATTTTAAAAGTTCTCAATATAAATGAAACGTGTGTTAAATACCCAGTTTGGGAAACCACTGTACTAAGATACTAATAACTCTATATGTTAACCTATCCAGAGGCATTTTTTATTTTTAAAGAAGGCTGCAATATTTAACCCAAAAGTTGAGGCACTGTTGTATTTGTTGTCACTTATGAAGTGTGGGTTTCCAAGGCAAAGCTTCAAAGGGCATCATTTTCCTCCTATGTACTAGTCCTGCAATTTGATTAAGTTACCACCACTTTGACAGAATGATAGTCTTCCCTTAGGTTGGACAGCTCAGAGAGAGGGAACAGAGCACACTTCCCCACTCAATTATGCTTTCATTCTTTATAAATAACTCTGTTTTTAAAACAACACCACATAAAATAAAATTTAGAGCAAGATTTATAGAAACACAGACACTTAAGTGCAAATAAATTCTTTCAAATGTTATCAAGCTCTTATTCTATCTTATTCATCAGCCTTGAGTAGATTTCACACAATTTAAATATTTCTTAGCTTGTCTGCAGAGTATCAAGGCTTGTCTGTGGCTTTGATACTTCTACTCCCTTCACCCCAATCAACTCCACTAGTTGTTTAAACTGCTCAAATCTTTCTTCAGCCACAGTTTTTTAAGTGAGAGTCTTTTTATTGCTTTGGGCATGTTCCTTTTCCTAGCCAGTGCTCAGAATTTTAACTATCTAACTATTCAATTTCTCTCTGTCGCTTTACATGGAGGAGAAACTGGATTTCTGTTCCACACAGTTTGGCAAAGGCTAGCAGGGAGTGAGAGATTACAGCCAGATGTACATCTGCATGTCAGCAGCAAGAAGGTCTGGGATGGTGCTTTTTCAATCAGAAGGGAGTAGTCATTTTCCCTCTCTCTAAGGAGAGGGCCTCCTCCCTCCCATCAGATATTTGGCTGCTAGATGTTCACTGATTAATTACTGAGGTCGCATCTACACACAATTGGTTTCCTTAACAATTCCAGCAGGCTTCCAGCTCATTCTTGAATGTGCTTCTTATTTTTAGAAGAACTATCCTCTTTTCCTCCAGCATACATTTGAAAAAGAAAATGAAAACTAGTTGAACAGAGCAAAGCATAGTTTGTAAACATATAAAAAGAGATTCTACCACAATTTCTAATATTAGAAAATCAAGCAGCAGTGGGAGAGTATTTTTAGGGGCAGGGAAACAGTTCTAGTACCCTTCAAATCAGAACACCAAGCTCATCATTTATTCTATTTTCATGAAAGGTGTCATTTCCAATATTCTAGAAATCCATTTTATATTGGAAAGGTAAGGAAAAGTAGACACTCCTTCTCTGTACCCCAACAGCTCCCCATACCCCATCTGACTTCCCAGTAGAAATAGCATATCAAATCCATTATTAGTAAGTTCCTTTTTCTAGTTTGACTCATGACCAAGAATTTCTATCTGTTTTTCAAGACAGATAAATGTGGTCCCGGCACAATCACCCCACGAAACCTAACCTGGAAGCTACCTCTTGGGTCACATTCTCATTTCTAAGAAGCTCAACATGCAACACAGCCAGTGCTAGAAGTACTTGATTCTGAGAAGTATAATTACAGGTTCTCCAAGACAGGTCAAATTCACAAGTATGAGTTGACAGTCACTACTTTACCTAAGATCACATCTCTGTACTTGGGGAAATACTGGAACCTGATAAACAAGCAGTAGCTCTACATTACTGACAATTAGATCTGCAAAATTTGGGGGCCAATCCACCTGAAACTGTGTTTATGCAAGCTCTGAAAAGCCGTATCTACCCATCCTGCCTCTCCCGGTTCATCTCTCTCCACTCTCCCACATAACACACGCCTTGTAGGCCACTCTGATAATCCTCAGCTATGATATAACTGACAGATGATGTGCACATGCATGACACACTCCCATGAGTGTCCTTGGGGAATCCGCAGCTATTAATTGGACCCTTTTCTCTAACTCTCATCAAAACAAACTGAAATGCAAGCAGGTGAGAGTGATGCTATTATTGTAAAGATAACCTTGAATCCACTCTAACTTACAACTAAAGTAAATTATTCAGCAACTCTGGTACATTAATTATTATCAGTAACAAATTACTTGTGTCACACTTTCCAACCAATCACAATACATCAACTGTGGTTGACAATGGCTACCTTTGTCCTATCAGTGACCTGCTCTCTCACGCCTCTGCCCATGCTTTCCCCCTGTTCCCCAAAGGTCCCAAACCCCATATGGTAAGTCCGCAAAAAAGTTTGTTGATGGATTGAATAAATGAATGAATGAAGAGCTTCCGACCTCAGATAAGCCTCACATTGCATTTGCAACACTCATACATTGGGATGCAGCCATGCACCGATGAAAAATAATATTCTGTTACGAATAGTAAAGTCCACTGTGATTATGGGCAATTTTCTTAACCAGAAAGCATTGAGTAGTAAGATGCTTTGCAGCTGTAGATTTTTATTAAAGGCTGTTTAAATAAACATAAAACATATTTGCCGGAAGAGGGTAAAAAGACAGATGCAAATTTCAGTCACAAAATAGGTACATTCATTATTTTTTGCATTTGCTTTAAAATGTGCCCCTAAAACAGCAATTACCCTTAGAAGTCATATTTGACCAGCGATAGGGACAAGAAACAGTGACTTAATTTGGGCAGGAGTTCGCTGGGACATAATATGGCTACTGTGCCTGGAGTCTTTCTTGGTCATAAAAGCAGTAAGGAAGTATGACATAGTGGTGTGATGGTAAATCACAGCCTAAGCCATTTTGGTTGGCAGAATTTGAAAGACAAATAAACATTACTTCAGGAGCAGAGAAGACGTGCCTAATTACCTCCGTGCCTAGGCTGGGATCCCTGCGGCTTGTGTCGTTCCTGGACTCAGGTGTGTCTACACGGCCAGGGTCCACGTGTACAGGGTCCGGATGGTCCCGTGAAGAGGTTGGTCTGCTAGGGATGTAGGGACTGGCAGCCCCACCTCCACAACCTCCTCTCCAGGGAAATCAGGCAGCTGGAACCGAATGAGAAGGGCAGCCTTGAGGGGCCCCTTGTAGCCTGGAAGGAGTGGGATTGGAGGAAGAGAAGAGTCTGGTCCCACCCACTCTGCCTTGGAAGTGGTGGGGAGTTGAAGAGCTGATTGCACTTGCAAATCTCTGCAATTTTTACCTCAGGCCAGTCCAAATTACCTCCTCCTTCCCTTTTGTGGTCTCCCAGCCAGGCTATAGCTGTGGCCCAAGTGGGCTTTGGGGCTCACCTAGGGATGGAGCCTACTCTCCTTGCTTGTTGCATTTTCAGAGCTGAAAAACCTCCAACTTTTGTATTTTTTGTTTTACACTGACAGCCCAGGCCATTCTCCTTTCCCTCTTCTCCTGCTTCTTTCTCTCTCTCTCTCTCTCTCTCTCTATCCCCCCATCCCTCTCCCTCTCTCTCTCCCCTTCCCCTGTATGGAAACTGGCTGCCTTCTCATAGCGGAGTAGAAAATAGAATCCCTGGCTTTCACCAGGGCACTAACCTGTCATGGCTTTTCTCACACATATACCCCCAATCCATCCAAGATTGCAGTAAACACACGCAACATAAAATTTAACGTTTACCATTTTAACCATTTTAAGCGTACGATTCAGTGGCATTCAGTACATTCACAATGTTGTGCCACCAGCGCCACCCTCCATCTCCAGAACTTTTTCATCTCCTCGGATAGAAACTCTGTACCCATCAAACATTAGCTCCCCATTCCCCTCTTTCCCAGCCCCTGGCAACCCCCATTCTACTGTCTGTTTCTATGAATTTAACCATCCTAGAAACTTCATGTAAGTGGAATCATGCAGTGTTTGTCTTTGTGTGACTGGCTTATTTCACTTAGCATAATGTCCTCAAAGTTCATCTGTATTGTAGTATGCATCAGAATTTCCTTCCTTTTAAAGGCTGAATAGTATTCCATTGCATGTGTGTACCATGTTTTGTTTATCCAATCATCCGTTGATAGACATTTGGGTTGTTTCCACATTTTGAACTCACCTTTGAACTGTGTAAACATTAGGAATGCACACCCAAAGTGCTGAACATTTCAGGAAGAGAATGAGGTATCCCATCCCCCTCTCTCCACAATCCTCGTCTTTGATCATCACACCCCTCTGTATATATTGATAACACAGATCAGTTGCTAAGCACTTGGCACACTTTATGGCATTTAATCCTCACAACAATGCAGTGAGGTAGGTGTTATCCTCATTTGACAGAAGGTTATACTGAGACTCAGAAAAGCTAAGCAACTTGCCCAAAGTCAAACAGTTATAAGTAGCAGAGCTGAGATTTGAAACTCCCACTCAGGCTTGTCTGACTCCAAAGCCCACTCTAAACCACCACTGTAGTGCCTACCCAAAGCCCAGAGGCCCTTTGCCACCAGTCTCTACTTGCTTCTGGTTTGGGGTTGGGTTGGTTTTTAAGAAAAGTAGAGCTGGCGTTAAACACTGACAAACCAGTGGCCACGTGCACTTGGAAGGGTCCTTCAAATCTTCAAATCCTGCCCACGGCCCCCCACCCCCCTAACACACTGAGTTCTGAAACCGTTCTACCTTGGGCTACTGCTATTCAAACCGAGCAGAGAGCATTACTGAGATGCTGGGATTTGTTTTAACCTTGTTTGTCAATTAACAGAAAGACTGACCTAGAAGACCAGGGACTTCATTTGTGTCCTTGGATCTGTAGCTCTTTCATAAGCTATTTGTTTCCCTCTCCTGGGGCCCTCTGCTCTTGTCTGCCTTGAATGGACTAATTAATTACAGAGAAGCCCGGCATTTTGAAATGCTAGAAGAATTAAGCTAGAGGCTGTTGGCAGATGTTTACCTGTTAGTGTCTTAGATACCTGAGTGACACTAGGTTCCACTAAGAGGAAGAAGACCTGAAGAACTTTGTGGCTGAGACTGGGGTGTGTGTGTTACGGAGGGGTGTCCCTGGAGGTGGGAGAAGGCCCAGTGGGGCAGGAAAGTTGCAGACATAAAACACAAACTTCCCTGCCTCAGTTTTGCCAGGAGATGGCTGAGTGCACAGCTCACTCTGACACTGCCCCAAAGGCCGGCCAGAGTGGCCATGCACATGCTGGTCCTCTGGGCAGCAGCAGGCCCAGCTGGGTAAACAGAAGTGCAGGAGCAAAACAAGCCAATCAATCACAGCACAGCTCCAGCCTACCCCAGTCCCCTCCTCCCCTTTCCTTTCCAGCTCCCCCGGGTCTCTCTAGCAAGCAAGTGGGCCCAGGTGGCCTTTGATCTGTCTCCTTTGCTCTTTACAAGGGGGAAATGTATCTATAGGAAGAGTGAGCTCAGCCCCACCTGTGACCCACCCCTAGGGTTCTTTGCGGGGAGCCACGAGCTTCACACATTCAGCTGCTAATGGCAAAAAAGACAGGCAGACCTGGGATGCTTGAAAAACTTAATGTTGGCTTATGGTAGGAGGGCCTGGGGTGGTTGACCTTCAAGGGTTACAGAGATCAGTAGGGCATGTTATCCTTCTCAAGCACTGGAGCATGGGCTATAGCCTATGCTAAGCATACAGAGCCCTGTCAGGGTTGAGCTGAAACTTTGCCATTGCCCGTTTGCCTTGTGGCTTGAGTTTTCCATATACTCCCTGTGTTTAGGCGTGGAGCTCCCACATTTTTGAGATCCCTCATCCTGCTAGCAAATGGATGTATTATCCAGTGTCAAGTCACTGATTCCCAGAGGGCCTTCTTCCAGAGGCCCACACAGTGTCATGTTGCACTGGGCGAAGATCTTCTGACTGCTGTATCCCCAGGGCCTAGAACCATGCTAACACAGAATTTGTGCCGATTAAATACTTGTTGAGTGAATGAATGAACTGGCATAGCGTAACGGTTAAGAGGTTAGTCTCTGGAGTCAAACAGACGGGAATTCCAGCCCAGTTCTGCCAATCTGACCTTGAGAAAGTTTACTTACCTTCCCTTGGCCTTGGTTCCTTGTCTGTAAAATGAGAATAATAGTACATAACAAGACTATTGTGGGAATTAAAAGAGATAATGAACGTAATGCACTTACCCAGTGCCTCACCCATAATAAATCCTCAGTAAAATGGTAGCAATTTTCATTATCTTGTATACCAACTCCAAGCAACTGGCCCAGGCTGCTGGGAGTGCTGATCTGAGGATTCTGTGGTCTAAACCTGACTCAGTGAAAAAGAGTACTTACTCTAAGGCCTTCTATGGGTAAAGATGGTAGAAATAGGAAGGCATTTGCTGGGTACATGTGCGTGCTGGGTACGTGTGCGTTCTGGGTAGATGGCCAAACCGAAACCATTTGGAGTAGTCTTCAAGGAGAAGTACATTGCGCACATATGACAAGTAGCTTTTTTCTTGAGACAGAGTCTTGCTCTGTCACCCAGGCTGGAGTGCAGTGGTGCAATCTCGGCTCACTGCAATGTCTGCCTGGGTTCAAGGGATTCTCTTGCCTCTGCTTCCAGAGTAGCTGGAATTATAGGTGCGTGCCAAAAATTACCCCTGCTAATTTTTGTCTTTTCAGTACAGACAGGTTTTCACCATGTTGGCCAGGGTGGTTTACAACCTCCTGACCTCAAGCGATCCGCCTGCCTCAGCCTCCCAAAGTGCTGGGATTACAGGCTTGAGACACCGCACCCAGCCAGACAAGTAGCTTTTATCAGCCACACATGTGGGGGTGAGGAAAGAACTTTGCCTTCAGTGGGGACTGTCCCCCAGAGTGAGGTCTGTCTCCTAAAATTCTAGAGCCATTCATTAGCCCATTACTTGCCTAAGGGTTGGAAATAGCATTCTGATTTTTCATCAAAGAGCCCCCAGTCTGAGTCTGTTGTCAACAAAGAGGCAGGCCCCAATGAGCAGTCACTCACCTAGTCCTTAGTGGAGTCTTTGCTCTGTAAGCAGAATAGCTGCCTCACCATGTGCTTGAATTTGTCAAATGTCACACACTCTATTTCAAACATGTGAGATTTGACATCATGTGAGCAATATTGCACTCATTTCCAACCCTATTTGAACTTCAAAGGGCATGTCAGCCACACTGGCCCTACCTAAATGTGTGACACTTTTGATCAACTGGTACCTGATGGCCAAGAAGACTTAGAGGCCCATGTGTAATTAGAAGTGGAGCCCAGAAAGGGAATTTTGATTAAAGGTAAATGAACTCAAGTCTTGGAAAGTTTGAGTTTAACTGGAAACACAAAGCACATGAGGTCAGAGCAAGTCTTAAATTCTCTATCTGAAAACACTCCAATGACATCACCTTGCATCTGGGAGTGTCCTTGGGGTCTGGAGAAGTGTAAGCCAGAAAGCCTCCCTGGAGAAAAAAAATTCCCCAGAATCTCTCCAGAGACTTAGCTCCTAATAAAGCTATGGAGTGGGCTGTAAGGCGTACTGTGAGGGTGGGGTGTCACCTTTTTTTTCCCACTGCCTGATCCTGCTTCACTAAATAACAAATTTGCCCATGGGCATTACTTGAAAAGTATGTAAAGATCACCCTGCTCTCCAGAAGTACCCCCTTCTTGGACTTCAGTGAGTCACCGTTTTTACAGCTTTGGGGCTTGACATTCCTCACGTTCAGGGAATTTGGACAGGATAACTTAGGGAGGCCTTAGCAAACAAGAACACGTGGCTCAAGCAAGTGGATGCCATCTGGCCAGTTAGTAAGGCTTGCAGGCAAGGGACACCCAACAGGAAACCAATTATGAAAGTAGTCTCAGGGCCTGCAGCCCCGCCTGGAGGGAAGAGATCTTAGAGATATCCTAGGGCCTGGCTACTTGAGGCCACCAGGGCCTGGATATAGCAGCAGAAAGGGGAGATTTGAGGGCAAAGGAGACAAATGTTTATATTTTGCCTGGAGCCATCCTGGGCAGTCCTCTTCTCATAGTCCCCCTTCTCTAGCAGAAGGAGGGGAGACAGTTGAAAGATTGCCCTCTTCCTTTTCCATGCTCACCTCCCTTTCTTGCCAAATGCAGGAGGTTCAAAAGGGGCCTGTGAATAATTGTGTTGGACAGGCTGCTGACTGGCTGCTGACTGATAAAGAATTTGTGATAGTAATTTTCTACATAGAGGAAATTTCACCCAAACCCTTTTCACCTCACACCTGGGCAAAAAATATTCAGAATAGGCAAATACATAGAGACAGGAAGCAGATTAGTGGTTGCCAGGGGGAGGGGAGAATGACGGCTTAGTGTGTGTGGGGTTTCCTTTTGTCATGCTGAAAATGTCTTGAAACTACATAGTGGTAAGTATTGCACAACATTGTGAACATAACAAATGTCACTGAGTTGTACACTCTGAAATTGTTGAAATGGCGAATTTTATGTTATCTGTATTTTATCACACAAACACAAAAATCCTCAACAAAATACTACTAAACTGAATCCAACAACAAATAAAATGAATTATGCACAATGACCAAATAAAATTTTTCCTAGGGATGCAAGGTTGGTTCAACATAAGAAAATCAGTCAATGTAGTATGCTGAATTAATGGAACAAAAACTACCTGTTAATCTCCATAGATGCAGAACAAGCGTTTGACAAAATTCAATATTCCTTCATGATAAAAGCACTCAATAGGCCAGGCGAGGTGGAATCCCAGCACTTTGGGAGGCCTGTAATCCCAGCACTTTGGGAGGCCGAGGCGGGTGGATCACTTGAGGTCAGGAGTTTGAGACCAGCCTGGCCAACATGGCGAAACCGCATCTCTACTAAAAATAAAAAAATTAGCTGGGCATGGTGATGGGAGCCTGTAATCCCAGCTACTCGGGAGGCTGAGGTGGGAGAATTGCTTGAACCTGGGAGGTGGAGGTTGCGGTGAGCTGAGATCATGCCACTGCACTCCAGCCTGCATGACAGAGCAAGAATCTGTCTCAATGAAAAACAAACAAACAAACAAAAAACACTCAATAAACAAGAACTAGAAAGTAACTTTTAATCTGGTAAAGAACATCTATGAAAAACCCACAACTAACATCAAATTTAATGGTATGAAACTGTAAGATTTCCCCCTAAGATCAAAAACAATACAAGAATGTCCACTGTTACCACTTCTATTCAATATTATACTGGAAGTTCTAGCTGGGCTAAATAGGCAAGAGAAAAAAATTAAAGACATCCAGATTGGAAAGGAAGAAGTAAAAAATATCTCTATTTGCAGGTGGCACAACCTTAGTTAGAAAATCCTAAAGAATCCACAAAAAACTATTAGAGCTAATAATCAAGCTCAGCAAGGTTGCAGGATGCCAGAAAACACAACAATCAATTCTATGACTAAGCACTAACAATGGACAACTTGAAAATCAAATTAAGAAAACAATTCTATTTGCAATAAAATAATAAACTAATTAGAAATAAATTTAACAAATGAAGTGCAAAACTTGTACACTGAAAACTATAAAACACCATTGACAGAGAATAAAGAAGGCCTTAGTAAATGGAATGACATTTCTTGTTCATGGATTAGAAGACTTAATATTGCTAAGATGGCAGTACTCCCCCAATTGTTCTACAGATTCAGTGTAATCTCTAATAAAATCTCAGCTGGCTTTTTTTTTTTTTGGCAGAAATTGACATGTTGATCTTAAAATGTACACAGTAATGCAACAGACCCAGAGCTAAAAGTGTAACAACTAAAACTAAAACTCAGAAGAAAACATAAGTGTAAATCTTCCTGACCTTGGATTAGGTAAGAAATTCTTAGGATGATAGGACAACAAACACGCAAGTGACAAAGGAAAAAAAAGAGAGATAAATTGGACTATATGAAAATGAAACACTTTTATTTCTAGAGCACAGTGTCATAATCATAGCTTAATGCAGCCTTGACCTCCCAGGCTCAAGCCATCCTTCCACTTCAGCCACTTTAGTAGCTGGGACCACAGGAGTGTGCCACCACACCCAGCTAAATTTTTTTTATTTTTTGTAGAGATGGGCTCTCACTATGTTGCCTAAGCTGTTCTCAAACTCCTGGGCTCAAGTGATCCTCCTGCCTCAGCATCTCGAAGTGTTAGGATTACAGGCATAGGCCACTGTGCCTTCCTAGCATGAAACACTTTTGTACTGCAAATTAAACCACCCAGAAAGTGAAAAGGCAACATGCAGAATGGGAGAAAATATTTGCAAGTCATATATCTGATAATGGACTTGTATCTAGAGTATCTAGAATTCTCACAACTAAACGATAAAAAGACAAATAACCTAATTAAAAATGGGCAAAGAATCTGAAGAGTCATTTCTCCAAAGAAGATATACAAATGGCCAATAAGTACACGAAAAGATGCTCAACATCATTAGCCATTAAGGAAAGGCATATCAAAACCACAAAGAGATACCTAGTGAAGACATCTATTAGGATGGCTATAATCAAAAAGACAGGCTGGGCATGGTGGCTCACGCCTATAATCCCAGCACTTTGGGAGGCTACAGCAGGAGGATCACTTGAGGCCAGGAGTTTGAGGCCAGCTTGGGCAACATAGCATGACCCCACCTCTGAAAAAAAAATTAAAAAATTAGCCAGGTATGGTGGCACACACCTTGTAGTCCCAGCTACTCGGGAGGCTGAGGATTGCTTGAGCCTAGGATTTTGAGGCTACAGTGAGCTATGATCGCTGCCACTGCACTCCAGCCTTGGAAATAGAGTGAGAACTTGTCTCTTAAAAAAAAGACAGGCCGGGCATGGTGGATCACACCTGTAATCCCAGCACTTTGGGAGGCCAAGGCGGGTGGATCACAAGGTCAGAAGTTCAAGATGAGCTTGGCCAAGATGATGAAACCCCGTCTCTACTAAAAATACAAAAATTAGCCAGGCATGGTGGCATGCGCCTGTAATCCCAGCTACTCAGGAGGCTGAGGCAGGAGAATTGCTTGAACCTGGGAGGCAGAGGTTGCAGTGAGCCGAGATCATGCCACTGCACTCCAGCCTGGGTGACACAGCAAGACTCCGTCTCAAAAAAAATAAAAATAAAAATAAAAAAAGGCAGATAATAACAGGAAGTGTTGGCAAGGGTGTGGAAGAACTGGAATGCTCATACATTGCTGGTGAGAATGTAAAGTGGTACAGCTACTTTGAGAATGTCTGGCATTTCCTCAAAAATTTATAAACATAAATTCCCATATGACCCAGTAAGAGAAACGAAAACATGTGCCCACCGAAAACCTTGTAAATCAATGTGTTCTTTTTATTATTTTAGAGATGAGATCTCTCTGTGTTACCCAGGCTGGGCTTGAACTCCTGGGCTCAAGTGACCTTCCTGCCTCAGTCTCCTGAGTAGCTGGGACTACAGGCACATGTCATTGCACTCGGCATAAATGAATGTCTATAGCATTGCTATTCACAGATAGCCAAAAGATGGAAACAACTCAGATGTCCATCAGCTGACAAATGGATAAAGAAAATTTGGTATATCCATACAATGGAATATTATTCAGGTATAAAAAGGAATGAAGCACTGATTCATGCTACAATGTGGATAAACCTTGAAAACATTCAGCAAAGTGAAATAAGCCAGACACAAAAGGCCACATATTACACGATTCCACTTACATGAAATGACCAGAATGGGCAAATCCAGAGGCCGAAAGATTAATGTTTGCCAGGAGTTGGGGCGAGGAGGAAATGGGGAGTGACTGCTAACATGTAATGAGTTTCTTTTTGGGGATGATGAAAATATTCTGGAATTGAATAGTAGTGATGGTTGTACAACTTTCTAAATATACTAAAACCACTTAATCATATAGTTTAAAGGTGTGCATTCTATGGTATGTGAATTATATCTCAATAAAAAACGAAAAAGTTATTTTTACAGGGAGATAACTGATTTTTGGTTTATAGCCCAGATGTTTATGGAATTACATGACAGTGCTATTATAAAACTTTTAAATTTTCTTCTTCTTACTTATGTAAACAAGTTTATTCAGCCCTTAAATATATTAAAAAATTAGAAATAGAATTGATGCTGAAAGGTGAGAGCATACAGTCCAAGCTACTCAGGAGGCTAAGGCAGGAGGACTGTTTGAGTCCAGGAGTTTGAGTCCAGCCTGGGCAACATAATGAGACTTTGTCTCAAAAAAAAAAAAAAAGACGTGATTCTGAATATTGTCTCTTTCTAGCAATAAGTATTATTTATCCTAGATACCTGAAAAGAAAGTCCCATTCATTTCATTAAGAGATATATTTAAATAAAAATTTCCTTTTCACAAGTAATAATTATTTTTAAAAAACTTTAAACATACTTGTTTTGATCACTGTGTATAATAATCATAATAATTCTAATAGTGCTTTATGGTAAAAATCAAGTATAAATCAATTTCAATTTATAAAGCATATTTTTGTTACAGAGAAGTCACATAGGGTGAGAATTTTAAGTCTTACCTTTTAGGTATAAAAATGTATTACTTTTTTTTTTTTTTTTTTTTTTTTTTTTGAGACAAGGTCTCACTCTGCCACCCGGGCTGGAGTGCAGTGGCAGGATCATGGCTCAGCACAGCCTCAACCTCTCAAGCTCAAGCGATCCTCCCAACTCAGCCTCTGAGTATCTGGGACAGTAGGCACGCACCACCACACCTGGCCGATTTTGTAAAATTTTTGTTTTGTAGATACGGGGCTCTCTCTGTGTTGCCCAGAGTGGTCTTGACTCCTGGCCTCAAGCACTCCTCCTGCCTTAGCCTTTCAAAGTGCTGAGATTACAGACATGAGCCCCAGCTCCCAGCCAAGAATGTATTACCTTAAGATAAAATTATCTGAGGAAAGTGGACTAGAAATACAGATTCAAGGAGTAAAATGTTAAATGTTTAAAAAAGATCTTCATGTATTTTAAAATAAAATAATGGTGGGTAAAAATGACTTTGGTATTTAGATTCCATTGAATACCTTTAAAAGAGTGAAGTAATTGCATTTCAAATGCTGATATTTACAACAGATTGGAAATAAACATCTTTGCAACCATTTATGCTTATAATTTTAAAATTGCATGATAAAAGCGTTTAAGGGGACACAGTTATTAAAAGACCAGGGAGTGCTAAGAATGGCATAATATCACTTCTCTGATATTCCTCTCAAAAAACGTGTAACCTCAATCTAATCATGAAAAAAAAAAAAACATAAAACAAATCTAAATTGAGGGACATTTTACAAAGTAGCTGACCAGGATCTTAGAAAGTGTCAAAGCCACAAAAGACAAAGACTGAAGAACTGTCAAATTGAAGGAGGCTAATGAGACATGACAACGCAATGCCAGGTGGGATCCTAGATTGGCTTCTGGAACAGAAAAAATACATTAGTGGAAAGACTGGGAAAATGTGAATAAACTATGGTTTAGTCAATATTATTGTGCCATTGTTAATTTCCTAGTTTTGATCTGGAAACTGTGCTATGGTTAACTCAGTTAACATTAGAGAAAGCTGGATGAAGGGTGTTTAGGAACTATCTACCTGCACTGATTTTTTTTCCAACTTTCATGTAAATCTAAAATTACTTTGAAACAAAAAGTTAAAAAATCTCAAGGGAGTCTCAGGCAAAAAAAAAAAAAAAAGTTGAAAGATCATTGAGTTACATGAGTCACAGTGACTATAAGATAAAAAGCAAATCGGTACAGCTCTTCCCAGTTCTGAGACCTGAGAGAAACTCCTCCACCAGTTCCCTCACTGCGTGCCAACATGATAAGGCCCTCAGAATCCTCTTGCATGAAATAGCGACAAGCCAGGTGCATTTTTCTTTCTGTGGGTCTGCATTGTGCACTGAGAGGATGCTCACATCTTCCTCAAGTGCCCATTTTCAATTTCTTTTCTTTTTCAAAAGGGTGTTTTCCCTGATTACAAAAGCAATATAAACTTCTTATAGAAATTCTGGAAAACAAAGATAACTACAAAAAAGAAATTAAAAATGCCTGCAATTGCACCACCACAATGAGTATGTTGGGCTATTTCCTCCCAGTCTTTTTCCATGCATATATACATGATTTATGGGTTTTTTCTTTTAATAAAAACAAAACTCGGCTGGGTGCAGTGGCTCATGCCTGTAATCCCAGCACTTTGGGAGGCCAAGGTGGGGGGATCATTTGAGCCCAGGAATTCGAGACCAGCCTGGGCAAGATGACGAAACCCCATCTCTACAAAAAAATACAAAAATTAGCTGGGCATGGTGGAGTGCGCCTGTAGTCCCAGCTACTTGGGAGACAGGTGGGAGGATCGCTGGAGCCTGGAAGGCCGAGGCTGCAGTGAGCTGTGATCGTGCCACTGCATTCCAGCCTGGGTGACAGAGCGAGACCCTGTCTCAAAAGAAAAAAAAAAAAATTCCCACTTTAATTGTAAACATCTCTCCACATCACACCATATTTTTACCTTTCTGAGCCCCAGTTTCCTCAGCTGAAAAATAGGATTATAAAGTTGTTGTGAGGATTAAGTAGATTAATATTTGTGAAGTTCTTAGAATAATACCTGGTCCGCAGTAAGCTCTTAATAAATGTAAGCTATTATCATGAATGTCACTGTCACCCAGATTCCTTCTGGATGACCAACCATTTTTATATGGCCTGTGGGTCTTAGTTTAGTGTCATGGCTGTTCCCTCACTTCCCGTCCCCTCCCCTTACCCCCTCTCTTCACTGGAGTTTAGAACTTGCCCAAGGTTATATAGTGGGAGAGCTAGGCTTCCAACCTAGGTGGTCTGTGTAGGGAAGTAGTTCTCCAGCTTGAGCACGCATTGCAGTCACCTGGAGAGCTTGTTAAAACACAGATGACTGGGGCCTATCTCTAGTTTCTGATTCAGTAGGTCTAGAATGGGGCCCAAGAATTTGCATTTTTAACAAGTTCCCCATGGCACTGAGACTGCTGGTACCTGAACTACACTTTGAACATCACTGATATATAGATTCTGCACTCTTAACTGCCTTACTATACTATCTAGGTCATTCCCCTGTGAAATCCTTTGTTGACTCCCTCATAACCTTCAAGATAAAGCACAGATGCCTCCTTAAAACATGCAGGGCATGCCAGGCACAGTGGCTTACGCCTGTAATCCCAACACTTTGGGAGGCTCAGGTGGGCGGATCGATCACCTGAGGTCAGGAGTTCGAGACCATCCTGGCCAACATGGTGAAACCCTATCTCTACTAAAAATACAAAAATTAACCAGGTGTGGTGGCGGGTGCCTGTAATCCCCACTACTTGGGAGGTTGAGGCAGGAGAATAGCTTGAACCCAGGAGGCAGAGGTTGCAGTGAGCTGAAATCATACCACTGCACTCCAGCCTGGGTGACAGAGTGAGACTGTCTCAAAAAACAAGCAAACAAAAACATGCAGGGCATTTCATGATCTGGCTTTATTTAAATTTCTAATCTAATCTCCTTTGGAACCCTCCATACACCCTATGTCCATCCTCCAAAGCTATTTTTCCGTCTTAGAATGTATCAGAATATACCAGAAGCTCCTTCTGGCTTCTGTTCCTTCTCACTAGGATGTTTGCACCCTCACACACTCCTTTGGCCAATGATGCTTGACAAATTTATTGTGCTTTAAGGTTAGAGATTCATCTCAAGCATTACCTCCTGCTAGAAGCGTTATAAATTCTATTTCCTACCCCTACTCGAAGCTGGAGTGAGGGGTCTCCTTGCAGATCCAGCTCCCTGGCCTTCCCTCAGTCACACTTCTGCTCTCACACTACTGTAATTTTCTATACATTACTTTCCCTTATAATCGGGACCTGTTTTATTCATCTCAGTATTTCTAATGCCTGACACTTGATACATAATTGTTGAATGAATGTATAAGGTTGATGCTTAAGGAATATTTCAAGAACAAAATAACAATATTAAAAACTTCCTGGCCGGGCGCTGTGGCTCACGCCTGTAATCCCAGCACTTTGGGAGGCCGAGGCGGCCGGATCATGAGGTCAGGAGATCGAGACCATCCTGGCCAACATGGTGAAACCCCGTCTCTACTAAAATACAAAAAATTATCCGGGCGTGGTGGCATGCGCCTGTAGTCCCAGCTACTCAGGAGGCTGAGGCAGGAGAATCACTTGAACCCAGAAGGTGGAGGTTACAGTGAGCCGAGATCACACCACTGCATTCCAGCCTTGCGACAGAGCAAGACTCTGTCTCAAAAAAAAAAAAAAAAAAAACTTCCTGGTGAAAATATGGAGTCAGGAAGGGCAAACTACCCGTTGCTCTAAGCCTGCCCCAGTGTCACAGAATTTATTGACCATATTTTATCCTATTACCTACCTCCCTTTCCCCCTTTCTCTCCCTCCTCTTTACCCCCATCCAGTGCTGGAGACACTCTGCCCATGCTCCTCAGGCTATCTTACCAGTCCTTCTGGCCCAGTCTCTGATTACCTCCCAATTTCCTAAGGCTTCCTCCTTTGCTGCGGAGAGAGAGCCTCACATAGGCACCCCTGTCTCTGGTAACACCACAGGACCTAGACAACTCCGGTTAGCAGGGGTGTGCTCCCCCTCCCTCAAAAGTAGGGAGGCTTGTAAATAGAAGGAAAGGGCTAGGGGCATCTCTCTCAAGTGACATGGATTTCCATTCTCCTTCTGGATTGTGGCTTATTTCACTAAAAAGGGAGCCTTTAACGCCTCTTAGAAGAGTGGAATGCGATCTTCTCTCATGCCATGTAAATCTCTCATTTTTTTCTCGTTCTGACATAAAGGCAGATAATGAATGCTGATTTGCCTTGTAATTTATGAGTTATTTGAATAAAGGTTGCTCCATGAAGATCTAAGAGGCATCAAGACAAGCTTCATATTTATATCTTGCTTCTCTTAATGACTGGCTTTAAGTTTCATCAAAAGAGTTGTGGGGCAGCCAAAGCAAACAGTAGGGGGAGTTATACTTTGCAAATTGTAGCTATGAGATAGGACTGGCCAACTCTGGTAGAAGTTCAAACAGAATATGTCACTAAACAAATAACTACTACAACAAGCAGCAACAACAACAAACCCTCAGGAGGACAGAGAATCTGATTTCCAGGATGCCACCTTATAATATTCAAAATGCCCAGTTTTCAACAAAAAATGTATGGGATCTGCAAAGAAATAGCCCATACAAAGGAAAAGAAAACAATCAATAGAAACTGTCCCTGAGGAAGGCCTGACGTTGGACTTTTTACACAAAGATTTAAATCAGCTATTTCAAATAGGTTCAAAGAGTGAAAGGAAACCATGTCTAAAGAACTAAAATATGAGAGTGATATCTCAATAAATAGAAAATATAAATAGAAATTATTTTAAAACAACCAAATAGAAATTTTTGAATTAAAAATATAATAACTAAAATGAAAAATTCACTAAAGATGTTCAATGGCGGATTTGAATGGGCAGAAGAAAGAATCAGCAAATTTGAAGATACTTATATTATCCAGCGTGAGAAACAGAAAGAAAAACGAATGAAGAAAAATGTCAGAGCCTCAGACACCTGTGGGACACCATCCAGCATAACAACGTACACTTAATGGGAGTTTCAGAAGGAGAGGAGAGGAAGAAAGGAGTATAAAGAATGTTTGAAGAAATAATAGGCAGAATCTCCCCAAATTTGATGAAAAACATTAACCTACACATCCAAAAAGCACCACCAACTCCAAGTAGGATAAACTCAAAAATGTCCATATCTAGATACATCGTAATCAAACTGTGACAAGCCAAAGGCAAAGAGAATCTCATAAGCAGCAAGAGGGAAGTGACTCATCACATACAAAAGACCCCCAATAAAATTAACAGTTGATTTCTCATCAGAAACCATGAAGACCAGAAGCCAGTGTGATGACATATTCAAAGTGCTGAAAGGCAAACAACTGTCAACCAAAAATTCTATCCCCAACCAAACTGTTGTTTAAAATAAAGGAGAAATGAAGGCATTCCCAGCTAGATAAAAAGTGAGAGTTTGTTGCTAGGATATCTTCACTACAAGAAATGATAAAGGGAATCTCTCAGGCTGAAATGACGGGACACCAGATAGTAGTTTGAATCCACAGGAAGAAAGAAAAGAACACCAGTAAATTTAATATTTAAAGGTAAATGTTAAAGATTTTAAGGTATTTTGTAACTCCCTTTTTTCCTATCTGATTGAAAAGACAATTGCATAAATCAATAATTATAAATCTATGTTGATGGGCACACAATGTATAAAGATGTAATTATGATGCACATTTTTATAGATGAGGAAACCGAGAAATGGGGAGGTAGTGTACCTTTCCCAACATCACACCTCAGTCAGGAGGCAGAGATGATATGCCTGTCTGATTGCAGAGGCCATAAGTTTAAACCCCTTGCTATGCTACTATGTAAGGAAGAGCCGTGGGCCTCTCCACGTGGCTGCTAGTTGGGCTGTTGGAGGAAGCTCAAAACATCCTGCCTAAAAAGCTCCTTGAGAACAGTTCTTCCTTCATAGATTTCTCCTGTATTCCTCACAGTGTCCCCAGCACAATGCTAGGCACACAACAGACACTCAATAATTCCAGTTGAATTGAGTTTCTCTAAAGTGACCTACTTAGTTAAGGGACTTAAAAGAAGAGGTAGCTTTAGCAAGGAAATGATAAGACTAGATACCATTCATTAAGTGCTTCCCATTGTACCCGGCACACAGGCACTCTGCTAAGTGTTTATATGTATTCAAGTTATCTAGATTTACCCACCTAAGAACCCTGTGAATTATGTACTATACTTATCTTGTTTTATAGAACGAGAAAACTGAGGCACCACGCATTGAGTAACTTATGAAAAGTCCCACAGCTAGTAAGTAGCAGAGCTAGAACACGACCCCAGACAGTCTGACTCCAGAGCCCATGCACTTTCCATTTGACCGTGTCAGGGGCAGCTGAGACTTTTCCAGCTATAGTTTCCAAACGGGACTGACACTCAGAGCCAGGAGTATGATTTCAGGAGTGGCAGAAAGGTGCCTTCTCTCAATCTCTCTTTATTAATCCACCCACCTGCTGGCTGATGCCTGAAATTCCACTGTTGGGGTTCTTGTCCCCTGAAACAAAGGCCCAGAAAAGAGCATATGAGCCATTATGATATTCTTTCCATAGAGAAAGGTGTTTTCTGTTTCTTTTTCTTTCTTTCTATCTTTTTTTTTGTTTTGTTTTTCGAGACGGAGTTTCGCTCTTGTTCCCCAGGCTGGTGTGCAATGGCTTGATCTTGGCTCACTGCAACCTCCACCTCCCAGGTTCAAGTGATTCTCCTGCCTTAGCCTCCCAAGTAGCTGGGATTACAGGTGTGCACCACCACACCCGGCTAACTTTGTATTTTTAGTAGAGACGGGGTTTCACCATGTTGGCCAGGCTGGTCTCGAACTCCTGACCTCAAGTGATCCACTTGCCTCAGTCTCCCAAAGTGCTGGGATTACAGATGTGAGCCATCATGCCTGGCCCCAGAGAGACAGTTTTGTCGTACACATGTGGACAGCACATGAAGATGCACTCTGATCCAGGGGTGAAAGCACAAGCACATGAGGACCTGAAGGCTCCATATGAGAGAAAGGTGTGAGCTTGCACACTGCAACAGACAAATGTTACCATTTTTGAGAGGGCCAGCCTTTGTCAAAAGAAAGTCATTGCTCTGGAAGCTCTTCTTCACAGCCAGCATTGAGTTTCTGAGAAGGAAAGTGTTTTATGTGAGAGTTTAGAGCAAGGTTTCCCAATGGGAGTGGGTGCTGAAATCCCTAGAGTTGTCTATTTACCACAGAATTCATTCATACTCAATAGCTATGAATAATTACTCAAGATGAATTCTTTTTTTTAAGAGATAGGGGTCTTGCTCTGTCACCCAGGCTGGAGCACAGTGATGCCATCATAGCTTACAGCAGCCTCAAAATCCTGGGCTCAAGCGATCCTCCCGCCTCAGCCTCCCAAGTAGCTAGGACTATAGTTGTGCGCCACTATGCCCAGCTAATTTTTTAAAAATTTTTTTGTAAAGATGGGGTCTCATTATGTTGCCCAGGCTGGTCTCAAATTCCTGGGCTCAGGCAATCCTCCTGCCTCGGCCTCCCAAAGTGCTGGGATTATAAGCATAAGCCACGGTGCCTGTCCCAAACTCCTCTGATTGTCAATACTGTTATTGCTTCCTGGGAAATAACTCCTGTCTGACTGTAAAGTAAGAGAAAGGGGGCGAGGAAAGGATGGAGCCGCCTCTTGGTATGGAAGTTGCAGCTGAAGGAAACGGCAATGGGGGAAGTGCTCTTGCCTGGGCCTGGCTCTGTCCTTGATGGCTGTGTGACCTACAGCAAGTCTTTCTGGCCCTTCCTCTCATCTCCCTCAGCTTCACTTGCCTTCTATATGCTGATGGTGCCCATACCTGTATCATCCTCCTAAAGCTCTCCTCTGAGTGACAGAGCTATTTTCCCACATGAGGCTGAGAGCTCCTCCAGAGAACACTTATGAAAAGAAACATCCCTTAGTTTTACACATCTATCTATAAGAATATGAATATTCCTGCAGCCTGACTTCACAACCTATGCTCTGTGCTACATTGTTTTTAATTCCAGCACCACTACTTTAGAGCTGTGCAACCGAGATGAATATGCCCAAGCATCAGTTTGTATCTCTATAAAATGGGGATATAATTGTACCTACCTGTCACATGAATGCTTTTCACTGTGCCTGGCACATATTTAATGCTCAATATAAAATGCTCAACTTTTGAAGGTGAATAAATGAGCAATGGTTGGATTTGATTCCCAAATTCACGTTTTTGTCAATAGATTAGGTCCTTGCTCCATTTTTGAGACATTTAAATCAAATAATCAAATAAAAGTCCATTCAAGCATTAGCAACAGCCTTCTCATCTAGACTACAAGCTAGACTACCCTAGGGGCCTGCTCATGAACTTGCAAAAGTTCTTGGCCTAGCTGGAACTTCATGAATGCTATCTATCAATATCGTAGGCCTACTACTGCCAGGGTAGAGCAGAGAGATTGGCACCATCTGACTGGAGACTCAGTGTGGTCTATTTGGTGGGATTTCTGGGGCATTGGGAAGCTCTGCCCCTGTTTTCCCAATCACACCCTTCTGATTCCTGAAATTCCTAAAGTGTCTTCTGATAAGACTCAGTCCAAAAATATCTACCCTATGAGTTCTTATCCAAGCACTATGGCCTCCATCCTTGGGAGCTTTTGCCTCCTTGAGACGCCTGTCAATATACAAGTATAAAAAATTACCCGGGATTGATGGCAAACACCTGTAGTTCCAGCTACAGGGAGGGCTGAGGTGGGAGGATCATTTCAGCCCAGGAGGTCGAGGCTGCAGTAAGCTGTGATTGCACCTGCAAGTCATGCCCCAGGATCTTACCAATGAACTCCCAACTTGCAGTTAATTCCTTAACAGGGCTTGACAGAGTGGGGGCACACAATGGCAACATGAACTAGAGGGATGACTTCCATCAGTAAGGGGAGTGGTGCAGATGGAGGTGGGGGCTGGTGTATACATCCTCTGACCCTACCTCACTGCATGCAGCCCTTGTGTCCCTTCCTCCAGATTTCCTAAAGCTCCAGACAGAAATTAAATCCAGCATCTGAGAAGCCCAAGATTAGGCCATCAAGTCATATCAATTTGAGCTAATGGGTGCAGAGGAGGCTGTTCTACATGATGGACCATTTTTCAAAGAGATACAGTTTTATGACTGCCCAGCCGGTACAGTAGCATAGAACTAATAGCTAACCAAGGGCTGCCAAGTTCCAGGCCTGCCAGATCTGTTTTAATCACAAGATAAGAACCATTCATAATTAATGCATTTGGTCTGTATGTGGGCTCTACTACACTCCTCGCC
This sequence comes from Pan troglodytes, assembly GCF_028858775.2. Lineage (NCBI taxonomy): Eukaryota > Metazoa > Chordata > Mammalia > Primates > Hominidae > Pan > Pan troglodytes. Next base: position 132,205,465 of record NC_072421.2, read on the forward strand.
AACAGTTTGTTCCCTGGGTTGTGATGAGCACGTGCCCACGATGCTTACCCCATTTTTTAACAGGATCTCAAAAAAACCCCAATCTTTATGAAGCCCAGCCCCTGAAAAATGCTCTTAAATGCTGAGATAGGGCCATTCAAAGCAATGACTGAGGTTTGGCTGTTGCCAGGTTATCAAAAAGCACGACTGTGGGCGAGGAGACACCTTGAGCTTTATTAGAATGAAACATCAGCCTCCTGAGTCAGGAACGGATCCTACCTTCCTTATCTGCAAGGAATATGTCCAATGTCCTTGCTAGGAATATGTACAACGTTACCCAAACATCAGCTGAACACATTGTTTTTGTGGGCATCAAGTGGAGAGTGGGAGGCAGTCAGAGAAGCCAGAGATGCAGCTCTGTGGTTACTTAACCAGCTTGGAGTAAAAGACGTTCCCAGCAAGCTGGGAAGAGAGACGGCGAGGGGCCCACACCACTGCTTCCTAATACTGCTGGGAATAGACACCCACTGCTGTTTCCTCCCAGGAAAAGTGAATGAACAACAAGGATCCTGTGTGCCTTCTCCTGCCATGGTACACACACTCACACACCCCCTCATACACAAGTCCTTTGTTGAGCCCTGAGGCAGGAAATGGGAAATTCAAAAGGAAGAGCCTGAGAAACCATTTTATTTCATTTCAGGGGGCTTCTCACCATCCCTTGAAAGAGGCAGCCCCAAGTGATATAGACCAGAACCCCTCTCACAGAGTCTTAGTTCACATCCTAGATATAAAACAGAGAACTTCCGGGGCTTAGAAGTTTTGTCTGTTGGGGGAAATCTCTGCAGGCTCAAAAAGTAACCCAGGGTTGGCCTTATGGGTGTGGTGGATTTGTGTTTCAGTGAAGTGAACACAGAAAAGAGGTGAGTATATATGTACACACAGAAATCACAGGAAAAAACTCCAAAAACTCACTTGTGCTAAGTCTTGAGGGCCAGTCCAGCAGAAAGATACTTGCCTTTCTCCTTCAGACTTCGTTGTCAGTCTCGTTTTCTTTGTCCTGTGGAGTAGCGGGGAGATTTGGAGTTCATGAGGATGGACACACAGGCAGTATGTGCCCCAAAGCCCTTGACCAGGCAGTAATGGGGGCCTCAGGAATAGCTAGGGCTGTTTCCTCAGAGAACTGGTCATGTGAAAGGACAAAGGCTTTGGATCCTCAAAGGGCAAGAGGATTCCAGATGGAGCAAAAGCTTAAAGGCAAATCTGAGCAGGGTGGGTTGGCAGGGGTGCTGGGGATGAGGATGAGGCCTGGTTTGAACAGAAGGCTCAAGGCTGGGAGCAGTGAGAGGTGAGAGAGAAAAAAACCAGATTGTACTTGTCAGATACTGCAGGCTGTTGGCATGAGAGCGTTCACTGCCCTTCCCTTAGAAAAAAAAAAAATGTTTGCAGACCGATGTGATTTTATGAACTGCAAGCTTTAGGACCATGTCTGTTTAGTGGCCTCACCTCTGGGGAATAAATCTCTTGTCTTCAAAGATCTGTATGGGTCCTAGGAAACCTGATTGAAGTTCTTTCCTGGATGAAACACAGTAAACCAGGACAACTGTGCCTGACATCCCACAAGTAAAACAAGGAGGTCTGTGCCTAGCTGTGCCTTGTTTGGGAGGGGAACATTCTGGAGGGAGCCACAACTCCCATCTGCTGCTCAGCCAGCCCTCTCAAATGTGTTGTTAGGTTGAAGGTTTAGAATAAATCCTCCACGTGAGTTTTCTCCAAACTCCATCCAGGGCAAACTTCCACACTTAGCCTGTTGTCCTCAGTCCATTGGCAATGACCTAGGCCTGATCTCAGAGGCAAAGCCTGGCTGGTTTCGGGAGAACTATTAGCACTGGGAACGCATGGGGCCGGGGGGCTCCCCACAGCTCAGCAGACCCAATGCTCCCTTTCTCTGCTCTTGGGACCTGCAGGAGTTAAAATGCAGGCTTAGTCCCCCACTCCACACCTGCAGAGAGGACAGCAAGCCTAATCTGCCCCCAATGGCTGGCATACAGGGGCCTCATTCACAATTCACTGTGTTTCAAGGCCTCTCACAGGCTGCTCTTCCATGGGCCTCTTTCTAATGACTTGCTACCGCGAACAGCCAGGCTGCTCTAATCTTGAAGATAGGTCTGAACCTCCCTCCCTCAGCACATTTTTAAGGAATGGCGTTCCCTCCCCTCTCTCTTTTTTTTATCATCATCAAAATATATTCACAAAACACCCACATCTCTGTCCATGCTATAAATCAGGGTGGGGAACCTCTGGCCCACAGCCCAGATCTGGCCCTCAGCTTGATTCATCTGGCATGTGGGGGATACTGTACTTACTGCCACAGCTGCAACCCAGAGAATAATGCCTCCCTCCCCACCACCTCCCACCCCCTGGACTGCTGGGGCCATCCCCTTCCAAATGGAGCCTCGAAAATAGCCAGACTCAGATGGGGGGTGGTGGCTCCTGTGGCTATTTCAGTTGCTATTAAACAGGAAATGGGACTACAAAGCCAAGGAGGTGATTTTCATAATGAGAAAAGTCACCATTCTGTGACCATTTTACTAATTTCCAGGACTGGGCTGAGAAAGCATATCACCTATATTTTCTCATTTAACCTTCCCAACCCTTTTGCACTAAGAACTTTTGTTTTCATCTGGAGGGAAGGAAGCAGGGGCTCAGGAACCTGCCTAGTGCCACGGCTATAAGGAGCACAGCTGGGGATCAAATTCAGGCCCAGCTCACATCACAGCCTCTGTAACCAGTAGCAATCTCTGTAACCTTAGTGGCTGCTGGATAACTTGGAGGTGCTTGCTCTTGCAATTTTTGTCTCGTATCTTTTGCTTGTCTCTGCAGTATATGCAATAACCATGTGGTTGTTCTGCAGTGACTATAAATTCTACTCCACTTACTTAAGTGTGACAACCTCTGCTCTAAAGATTTGTTAAAAAAAAAAAAAGAAAGAAAGAAAAGAAAAAAGAACTGGAGAAAGAATTAGAGGGTCGAAATAGTGTTTAACAGACTACTTAGAATTTTAAAAGGCAGTAAAGCTCTTCTCAAGTCCAGAGCCCAAAGAAATGGATTTGCCAGGAGGAGTTTATCACAAATATTCCCCTTTTCTATTTGCTGATATAGGTCATGGCTAGCAGGGAAGAGAGAGAGAAAGCAAGAAAGAGAGAGGAAGAGAGAGAGAGAGAGAGAAAACACCCTTTGGTCTTACTCAGCAAGACACCTCTTCAAACCCTCCCATGGTATCTCAACTGGTACAACTCCTCATCTCCTAAAAGACTGCCTTGGGATGGCATCTCTGGACAGGTGAGCTGAAGCCCAAAATTTATGCCCCAACATAATATAGTATGTCTCTGGGCACCAAGAAAGAGGTTATAAATCCAGAATTACCCAGTAGTTGAAAGGCTAAAAACAAAAAGTGGGCAGTGGGTAAGTTCAGAGCCCCCAATGTCATATAATCTGTCTACCTCAAAAAAAAAAAAAAAAAAAAAAAGAAGAAGAAGTAAAGGGGCTGGGCGCGGTGGCTCACGCCTGTAATTCCAGCACTTTGGGAGGCCGAGGCAGGCGGATCATAAGATTGAGAGATCGAGACCATCCTGGCCAACATGGTGAAACCCTGTCTCTACTAAAAATACAAAAATTAGCTGGGTGTGGTGGCATGCGCCTGTAGTCCCAGCTACTCGGCAGGCTGAGGCAGGAGAATCGCTTGAACCTGGGAGGCAGAGGTTGCAGTGAGCTGAGATGATTGTGCCACTGCACTCCAGCCTGGTGACAAAGTGAGACTCCATTTCAAAAAAAAAAAAAAGAAGAAGAAGAAAAGGGGAATGTAAGCTTTTGCCTGATATGAAATCTGCAAATACCAAAGACCCACAAATACCCTTTGCTGACACTCCAAGGCAGTAGACAACTGCTTGGGTTTAGGAAAAATCAGAGGGAAGTCTAGACTGATCCAGGAAAGAGGCAGCTGCTTAGTGACAGAGCCCCAAACCACCACCCCCCCACCGGCCCCGACTCCTGCTTCTTAAGGCCCAAGTGACCAGAGGTATAGAATAAAAGAAAGGGTTGGCTGGGCCCCTGACCCCACCAACAGGGTGGTCTCTGAACCCGACAGCTGGTACAAACAGCCCTGGCAGTGCAATACTCCAAATGAGTACATCTTGTCCTCCCAAGATCCTTGGAAATCGAAGCTTTGCTATGCTCATTATTGAGAAGGCTCTGGCGCCCTTCAACCCATTTGTATCTCTTCAACCTCTCACTAAACATTTGTTGTCTGGCAGGCACAGCTGCAGGCTCCTAAAAGCCATGGCCCCAGACCTCTGGGAAGCTCCCCTGAAAGAGATCAAGGTGAGGAGTATCCCGAAGGGCATTGTGTTTGATTCTAGAAGCAAGTGGACACCGGGACACCACAAGATTGATCACGAGAAATCCATGCCTCTGTTTTCAGAACTTGCTTGCATCTTTCCCTATGTGGCACTCCAGAAGCCAGTAAGTTGGAGGAGTTTGATTCTACCCAGAGAGAAGTCTACGAAGACTGCAAGAGTCTAAGGAAGTAAATCAAAATAGCAGTGCATCTAGCAGCCCGGTGACCTATTTCCTGAATTGGATGTTGGAATCGTCTTCCCACAGAACAGCCAATTGTGATGTGTTAGTATTTTCATGCTGCGCAGCCCTCTGGCATGGAGGCGCTGCCCCATTCCTTCCCAAGGAAATTCCACTGCAGGCAATGTTATGATTAGTGGACTAATAACACTTGTCGTTGGAACACTCAGACAAAGCTGCAATGTGGACTGGCCTCCAAGTCCCTTAATCACCTATTTCATCATCTCGACACTGAAGCCCTGGCAATAGGGATGGACTTGTGGATCCCAATAATTAAGCAAAGGGACAGCTGCTTGCTTGCATGGGGATCTCCCTTCTTTCCATTCATAATCCCAAGCCAATCCGGGGTGTTAACTGGTGTGGTTACCACATCTAATACTGGATGGCAGCTAGAAAAAGAGACGCTGCAGGCTAATTCTGAAGCAAGTCACCTGCCTGTTCACTCCTAACATTCAGGCACACACATTTTCCTTGTGATTAGCTTGCTGGAGTTCTGGACAGGGGCGAGGGAAGAGGCCAGGAAGTGTGTGTGTGCTAATGCACCTGCCCCTAATTGGGAGCACCACTGATCCCCAACATTCTAGAGGTGTGCTCCATTACCCTTCCTTCTGACATTGCATGGGCAGTTGGAAAGGAGATCTGGAAGCTCTAACCATGCTGAGGTCGACGAAAAAGCTAGTTTGGCTTATGGGAAGTCAGGTGGGGGCGCCGAAAGGAAAGTCCACTCTATTCCTTTATTCTGGTTCCTTTTGATTGAACTTTGAACTAAATCAGAGTTAATTCGCTGAAGGCAAATGCTTATGGTGTTTGAATGAACTGATTTAGAAGTGAGCATGGATAAAAGGAGAATGGACAACACAGACAAGTAGGGGAGGGCGAGGCTGATGCAATCACAGAGGGAGGAAAAGAATCTTCAGGGACTTGCGGATTTCTCAGAACTGCCAGTTATCCTCACACCAGTGCACTTAACCTTCTTTGTGACTCTGAGAGCCATCGGGGCTTCTTGGCCACATCTTTGAGGGAAGACATAAACATATAAAGAGAAAACTAAGACTAGAGAAAGGGGGAGAGTAGTGAGAGCAAGATAGAGAGGGTGAGAAAAAAGAAAATAAAAAGGAGAAAGGTCAATTATTGTTGGAAGGTGGCGTGTTAACAGCGATGTCTGCAAGCCCTTAGCAGAAGCACTGGAGCTCTGGGGTGCCTGGAACTGGCTTCAGGGAGAAGCACTTTCCCAGCGCACAGTATTCAATTATTTGAAACACATCAGCAGTTCTCTCGAAAACAAGACACAAGGCAGACAATCCTCAGCTATTTTATTCCCACAGATGTTCTGTTCTATCTCCAAGGTTCCTGACATAACTACACTGTTCATAGGGTTCAAACGGGCTCGTTCCCAGGGTGAGACAACTGCACCCAAGCCAACTGAGCAAATCCCAGGTTTCCAGCCCCCCTGGACCCAGGTACCCAGAGAGAAGAATTGCTTCTGCTCTCTTCCCCACCCTCTCTGGGAAGTACAAACTGTCCGGGTGACCAGACAGCTCATGGAGCAAAGGCTCAAACATTTTCTGGGAAAGTCCCACCCCAATGTCTTTCCCACTGACCTTTCCAAAATTCATTTGGCTTTGTTTTTGGGCTCCACAAGTTATCTTCCAGGGGAGCCAGAGATGAGGCATTCCCAATGTGGGATTTAGAACTCTTCATTTCTACCAAAATGCCAGAGTAGAGTTGTGGGGCTGTTGTTTCTCCCTCATATTTAGACAATGATGCAAAACCTGTTGATTTGTTTAGACACAATTGTCCCTCAGCAGGACATATGGTATTCAACAGAATGGAATAATTAGGACATTTAAAAGAAATAATTATGTGGGAAAATATGGTTGGAGTCAAATATGCCTGGTAATCTATATGAGGAATTCTGGTTTAAAATGTGGGTAAAATTTATCATTGTAGATTCTGTTGCCTTGTTATCCTGAAGTATAACTCCTTATCGACAAGAGATGTTTCATATCGTGCTGTTAAAGACAAACATGATTTTTTAAGACTCGTGGGAACAGTGACATGAAATGTTCAGTTTATTTTCATCTCTTCCTGGGGAAACTGAAGTTCCTGGTGAAAGAACTTTATGAGGCAACGGCTTAATGACACTAAATGGTTTTAAAAAAATAACACAGCAGGGTGGGAGTGTGTGTGAAAGGGACTGTTTTGTTAAATTGATTTTTTTATTCGACTTCGAAGTGACTTTGGCTTTTCATAGCTCAGGGTCCAAAAGTGGGAACTTTTTTTTGAAACAGACACTTCTTGAAATGCAAGTTTCATGTGTAATGCCCTTTCCTAGGCAACATTGCTCCTATGCCTACACTAGTGAAGATAAGAGAGCCTGCCTTCAATGCTATCCCAAGCCAGCTGACTGCTAGAGCAAACAGGAAGCCTCAGTGCAGGGAGGAAGCTGGTTAATTCCAGCTAATGCTCTTGGCCACATGGCTTGCCTCTTGCCTCTCTCCATGGCCAATGCTACCAAGTTCTCTTTTACTTGTGTGATCTGACAAAGACAATGCAGCATGTTTTTGGGGTGTCTGTGCCAGAATGGCAATGTACAATAAGATCTGCCCCATTCGAAAGGTCTGGGCACCAGGAGAAATACTGTTTTTTGGATTAGTGGATTTGGGATTATTACATGCATTTTATTTAAGTGAGGCATTACTTAAATCTGGTCTCGATTTCAAAGATTAATTATAACTTAAAAAATCTATAATTCTTTGGCACTGTCTACTGAAACTGAACATACACGTATCCTAGGACCTAAAAATTCCACCCCTGGGTATACCCAATGGAAATATATGCGCATTTGCCCCAAGACACAAATACAGGAATATTCATAACCACATTATCGTAATGGTAACACTAAAAGTAATTCAAAGGCCCTTCAAAAGTCGAATGGATCATTGTGATAAAGTCATTCAGGCTGTGCATGGTGGCTCATGCCTGTAATCCCAGCACTTTGTGAGGCTGAGGCGGGCAGATCACCTGAGGTGGGAAATTCAAGACCAACCTGACCAACATGGAGAAACCCCGTCTCTACTAAAAATACAAAATTAGCCGGGCGTGGTGGCGCATGTCTGTAATCCCAGCTACTCGGGAGGCTGAGGCAGGTGTATCGCTTGAACCCGGGAGGCAGAGGTTGCAGTGAGCCAAGATCGCGCCATTGCACTCCAGCCTGGGCAACAACAGTGAAATTCTGTCTCCAAAAAAAAAAAAAAAAAAAAAAACTAATTCAATAGAATACTATACTGCAATGAGAGTGAATGATCAACAGCTGTAAGCAACCATGGAGATCTCATGAGCATGATGTTACGCAAAAGAAGCCACACACAAAAGAGTATGTCCTCTATGATTCTATTTATAGAAAACTGAATTGCATGCAAAGCTAATCTATGCTTTTAGAGGTCAGGACAGTGGTTACCTTTGACATGGAAGTCGCTGAGAGGGGTATTAGCTTGAATGGCGGCCCCAGAAAAGATATGACCATGTCCTAGAAGTTGTGAATGTGGCCTTCTTTGGGAAAGGGGCCTTTGCAGATATAACTAAGTTAAGGCTCTCAAGATGAGTTCATCCTGGATTATCTGAGTGGGCCCTAAAGCCAATGACAAGTATCATTATAAGAGATGGCAAAGGAGAAGGCACAGAAGAGGGAGAAGCAGAAGGCCATGTGAAGACAGAGGCAGAGAATTCTGAAGTGATGCAGCCACAAGCCAAGGAATGCCTGGAGCCACTAGCTCCAGGAAGGAAGAGGTAAGGAAGGATTCTCCCCTACAGCCCCTGGAGGAAGCACAGCCCTGCTGACATCTTGCTTTCAGACTTCTGGCCTCTAGAACTGCGAAGGAATACATTTCTGTTGTTTTAAGACATGAAATTTGTAGTAATGTGTTATGGCAACCACAGAAACTAATATAAGGAAAGTGTTCTGTTTCTTGATCTGGGTATTGGTTACACGGGTATGTTCATTTTGTAAAAATCCATCAAGTTGTACACTAATGATTTGTGTACTTTTTGACATGGATATTATGCTTTGATAACAATTTTATTTTAAAAAATCTATGATTCTATAATCCGGTTTCCAATTACCCACCACTTTGGGTAAACAGAAGCTAGCTTTATGAGGTTTTATTGTTTATGTTTAAGACATGCTTCACAATAGCAGAGCCTTTTTACCAAATCAAAAAAGTATACCCGTAACGAATGTATGTTCATAGTCTTTCCCTCCACTGTAGTACGGTGAGGAGAACTTTGGAAGAAAAAATGTCAGAAGCAATGAGCAAACATCTAATTTTCATACTTTCCTTTTTGTTAAATTAAGTAGCAAGGTAGTTTAGGGGTAACAAGTCTCTGAGACAGGAACTGTCTGGAAATTTTGGATAAGGAATAGACATACCCAATCACCGAGGAGGGAGAGAGTAACAACACCCTATTTTTGCTAAAAGCAGTTCAACTGTGACCCCTTTGTGGTAAACAACAACGATAATAAGCCAAATCCTAACCCCACCTTATTTGGCAATTTTGTAATGGGTGGGAGAAGCACTGTATATAGTTTGTCTGTTATTTAGAATGAGATGCAGAGATGGTGTCCTCTGTCTTGGAAAAAAAAAAAAAAAAAGAACACACTTGGCAGCCTATAAACAGTAAACCAGCGGAGGTTTCAGATTTTTCCAAAAGAATGAGATGCCTCCAAACCGAGCATGTTTCCCATTTTCCACTCTCTCCAATCCCAGGCAGATGATTTTGAACGTGCACTCTCCTCTCACTGACTTGGAAGAAGTCAGCCCTTGCCAGAACTGTGGACTCAAGAAGAAAGCCAAGTGCAGATGGAAGTGGCTGTGGAGAGCAGGCCTAAATTCCCTCAGCAGGAATTACTGAGGAACAAAGCTGGCAGAGTGGGGATTTCAAACAGTCACAGGTGCAGGGGCTGGGTGGGCGATGGGCAGTGGGGAAGAGCCTTTTTCCACCCTCATGCAGTCAGTTCTCATGTATGGCTGTCTAAAGCAGGCCACTGCTGTCTAAATCCAGGTATTGAATATGTAAGTTCAAAGAGACCTCATCACTGAAGATGGGCAGACAGGCTTACTGTTCCCTCCATAACAGAGTTGACACTTCCTGATTATCCCTGCCCAGGCACTGAGAGCACAGGACTGTGGCTGCACAGCCTGGAGCATGGAGTGTGAAGTAAGGAAGACAACAGTGGGCCGGGCGCAGTGGCTCAAGCCTGTAATCCCAGCACTTTGGGAGGCTGAGGTGGGCGGATCACCTGAGGTCAGGTGTTCGAGACCAGCCTGGCCAATATGGTGAAACCCCGTCTCTACTAGAAATACAAAAATGAGCTGGGCATGGTGGCACATGCCTGTAGTCCCAGCTACTTGGGAAACTGAGGCAGGCGAATCACTTGAACCCAGGAGGCGGAGGTTGCAGTGAGCAGAGATCACGCCACTGCACTCCAGCCTGGGCGACAGAGCGAGACTCTGTTTCAAAAAAAAAAAGAAAGAAAGAAAAGAAAAAAAGACAACAGTGGTCTTCTCCTTTCAACTCTGAGAGGGTTTTTTTAAGTCCAAAGTAGGAATCAATAAAGTTTTGGCAATGGTCTCGGTGCTGACTTCCTTAAGGGGCTAAATTAGGTTCAAATTGATGACTCCTCTGTCCCCTCCTGCATTGGAATCCTCAAATGTGTGTGTTTTGTTCCATTTGGATGTCCTGTCTTTCCCCTTTTAGGGTGTAAGCTACAGCAAGGGCTAGTCCTCCTGTTTCTGTTGTCACCTTCTAGCTATTGTCATCTACAGGCAGTTGTTAATGTAAAAAGAAAGAAGAAGGAAAGAAAGAGAGAGAGAAAGGAAAGAAAACAGAAACAGAAAGACAAGAAAATAAAAATGAAGACAGAAGTGAAATAGCACATGTTTCACAGCAGGCCACTCTAGGATGGCCACAACAGTGACTTCTTCAGCAAGAAGAAAAACCATGCTCAAGGATTTGTTTGAGAGGGATAAATGTGAAATTACGGGACAAAGAGAAAAAAAAAGTCCCACCTAGAAGATGTAACAAGAAAGGCAATGTTTGTGAGGCCAGATAATAACTAACTGACTTGAAAAGAAGTCAAAACATTAGGTAATGCAAAATTCTAAGCCTGAAACCTTGACTCTAACATATATTGCATGTTTTTTCCTAATTCAGTTTTGTCTGTATGACATTCTGGCCAAATGTTCTAACCAAAAGCCCTTGGGGAAAGACTGAACATGAGACAATAGTTCATAATTCAATTCCATCAGCATTCACTGAATGCTTACTATGTACTCCACTTTCTGTTTGGTGCTGTGGGGAATGTGTAGAAAGCAGAAAATACAGTCAATGCCTGAAAGAAGCTTGTCGTTTTGTTGGGGGGTGGGGGAGAGAAGACTTCCAAACATAAAACAATTAAAATAGTTTAATTAGAAAATAAAGACGTAGTAAAAAACCAAAAGAAACATAAGTTACAGCAAAGATGTATGGTTCAGGCAAGAATGAATAATTAAACACCATAAAAATTCTGAAAACAGTAAGAAGAGGTCTGCAGGATACAAATAAGGTAGCCTCCTGGGATGTAGGGACAAGGCCAGCCAATGTCACTCTCCGAAACAAGAAAAACTCTAGCCATCAATGCTATTAAGACTAGGGTACTATCTCAAAATCAGCAAGAGACTGAGAGTGGTTTCTAAAATCTCAACCATAAGGGATCAATTTAAAGGGCTAACCAATACAAAATAAGTTATCTTGATGTGGTTGTGACGAAAGTTTTTGGTAACCGAACGTGAATACTGAATAAGGACATCTGGATTGTAAGACGTTCTCAGCAAGTGTGTGGCATTGTTTAAGGAAGAGGACGTAAGTTCTTTAGGCCATCAGAAAGATACATTTTGGGCCGGGCGCGGTGGCTCACGCCTGTAATCCCAGCACTTTGGGAGGCCGAGGCGGGTGGATCACCTAAGGACAGGAGTTCGAGACCATCCTGGCCAACATGGCGAAAGCCCCATCTCTACTAAAAATACAAAAATTAGCTGGGTGTGGCACATGCCTGTAATCCCAGCTACTAAGGAGGCTGAACCAAGAATTGCTTGAACCAAGGGGGCAGAGGTCTCAGTGAACTGAGATCATGCCACTGCACTCCAGCCTGAGCAACATAGACAGACTCCATCTCAAAAAAAAAAAAAAAAGAAAAAGAAAGGTATATTTTGGATGGGACCAGAGGAAACAACCTAGATGCTACTCTTCTCCCCGCTCCCTTCGTTATGATTCCTTAAAGAATAGTGGATACCCTAGAATCATATCAGGTGACCCCGCCACTTATTACCCACATAGCCTTGGGGACTGACTTCATTTCTCCAAGCCTCTGTTGCCACTGCTGTAAAATGGGAATTATCATAATACCTGTCCCTGCTGGGTTATAGTGAGGAGTCAATTAAGTAATAAATGTTGAGTGCTTAGCACAGGGCCAGCCACATAGCAAGGGCTCAGTATATTGTTTTTGTCCATCGGAATAACGTCCTGATTGTCACTAAAGGCTAGATAAACTACTTATGAGTTTTGGCTTTGGACTCAGATCAGAGTCTACCTGTTGACTCTCTGTGCTCTGCTATTTACAAGCTACGTGACTTTGGGCAAACCAGGCTATTGGTTATTATTATTTTTGCGGTTTGCTATTTTTGTACTACCAGCCTGGGTTCCTAGGTACCTTGATACTGGGATTGGAAGTTAGAGGACACAAGCATTTCAGGTCCTGGAAAGACACATACTCCTTGTCATTGAATAAATTGGTGTTCCAGATTACAGTCTCTTCTGAGTCCAGTGTGTGTGTATCAGTCTCCCAGAGTCTCCACTGGGTGATCTGGGAGTCCCTGTCTCAAGGACAAGCCAGACTCTCTTGTCACCATCTACCTTCCAAAATGAGAAAGCTTTTGGCTCATAAAACTAGAAATCCAGAGGCACATGGCTTCAGGGCCAACATAATTCTGTAGCCCTGGTTCCTTTTCCCCACTCTTCTTTTTGTCCTGGCCTCCTCCCCCAGTTGACTTTACCCTCAAGCTTGAGTGAGATGTCTGCAGCAGTTGAAGACCTCACACCCATGTATGACAACATATGGAGTGAGAGAGATCTCTTTCTTAACAATGAGGAAGCTTTCCTCAGAAACCCACTGCAAACTTTCCTTCATCTGTCATTGATATGAATTTAGTCATATGCCCATTCCCAAGCCAATCCTTGTAGCGAGGTATAGCTGAAAAATCCAGAGACATGGCATCACCAAGACTGGCTCAGACTAATCAGGCTCCACCCACTGGAGCTGGAAGCAATCCCCAAAACTATACTTACGTTAAACAATGTAAGAGGTAAAATGGATGGTGGGATGTCAAACCACAATGGCTACCATCTTAAGCGTAGGAGATCTGTACTTCTTAATGTTACAGATAATGAAAAATAACCCTACCATAAATAATTGGCCAGTCCCTGAAAGCCAGTTGAAGTTAAGGTCTATCTCAGTGACCTCTTTGGAACTATAGTCATATCCGCAGTAACAGGAATGTCACTGCCTGGAAAAACAGGGTCCTTTTCTAAAATGGGCTTTCCCTTCTGGCCAGACTCCTTGGTCCAGAACTGCAGTTGATAGGATCTTTGGGAGAGGTTTCCTTGGCCTTTTGTTTGAATATTGTGCCCCCTTTATGATTCTATACATGAAAAGGAAACCAGCCCTTTCCAGCTATGTCAGGACCCTGATTAATGCCTCAGTAGCAAGCACTACCCAAACCACAGTGAGTCCAGTTCCTTCCTTTCCCAGAAGGAAGCTAACATGCTCTCCCTTTGTTGCAAGGTGCTGGGTTAGAAAACACCAGCGTTAGTTTCAGAGGGAGGTAAGTAACCCCTAAAATCTGTTCCCCTCCCCACCTCTCCCTTGTTTTTGTTGAATTTAAAATGAATCGGCTTGAGAATTGAAGACTCACCCAAGCCAAGGTTGAGGATAACACACATTGACATAGGCAAAGCCAGATTACTTGCAGTGCTCAGTGTGTCACTCTGTTCTGGAGGGTATACAATCAAAGGCCTGTGGCCTGAGGTTCAGTTCCCATCATCAGCTTCCTCCTTGACCTGTTTTTAATTTTTCAAAACTCCCACCCCTCTTGCAGAATAGTTTCACTTCCTTGCCTGACCTCTGCTTTGTCTCGCTGGGCAGGTTGCCTTGTTCTCCTTCAGCTGGCCAGGCTGGCTGGCTGCCTCATTGTCCCAAGAGACAGGAAGGCACCCTTTACATCTCTCTGCTGTTGGTCCATTTTTACTGCCTTTCTGGAGTTAACATCAAGGACTTTAGAAACATCTTGGTAAAGGCAGATGTAGAGGCTAGATAGGATTGTGGTCACCTTGGCCCTCATTTTTCTTGCTGCTTACAGAGTAGGAAAATTGAATGCTGTTTTTGGACTTGACCCAATACCTCTTCTGTCCAGAAAGCCCATAACTCACTCTCCAATGACTTGTTTGGCTCCACTGGCCATATCACGTATCATATATTATAGATGATATATCACAGTCATTGGCAAAGTTAACTGATGCCCAGGCTCCAGTCACAGATCTCAGCGTTGAGACTGCCAGAGGTAACCATACATTAACATTAGTGAGACATGGTGGGCTGTTAAACCAATCTGCACAATTTGAGGTGAAAGGGTGGAAGTGAATAGACTTCCAAGTCTCTTGGATTAGTATCAGTATAATTTCTTTTGGACTGTAAATACTTCAAAAGATCGTATTTTCTACATTGCTTGGATTTTGTTTTTCAAATCATGTGAATATTGTTTACAGAACATTGTGCTCAATGTTCAAGGGGCTACAAGGGTTTCAGTAAGGGATACAGGCCACATGCTTCAGAAAAAATAAAAACAGCCCAAGGCAGTATATGCTAAGAGGAATGGTATAGAGTAGGCTATAAGGGTGACAGAAGCACAGAGGACTTTAACCTTAGTTGATGTGTAACAGCTTAAACTCATTTCTAAGCATTGCCCTTAGGCCTTCTCATTCAGGACAATGACATACTCTGGGAGAGGTGGGGTGGAACACCACCGACCACCTAGAGTTAAATGAAACCTCTCATTAACCCATGGCCAATCGGCACCAAGAGCAGCCTGTTTAGTTGCTTGTTTCCTGTGGCTAACACCTGCCTATCCAGGAGGCCAAAAGAGCATATGCCCAAAAGTTTGTGTGGCAGCTTGCATTCTGATGGAGAAGAGAAGATAAATGAGGAGGGGGTGGGGAAAGTGGTGACCTGACCTCCCTGGGAAACACCCTGCTATATTTCGAGTTGCCTGGTCACTCAGCTTAATGATTTTAAAAGAAGACATTATTTTGTTCAGTGGCCTGTAGTGAAGTTTGCACTCTGCCAAGGAAGAGAAAATAAATGTGTGTGGGAGTGGGGAAATTGTAGGGACCTCCTTGGGAAATTATCTGCTAGTCACTCAGCTTATTAATTTTTAAAAGAGACATTATGGGATCAGAAAGAGAACCCTGGCCTGAGAGTCAGGAAACTTGCTGTGTGGTGGTCCTGTGAGCAGATGCAGGGAGAACATCAGCCTCTGGGAACCCCAAAGAGGCATTCATAATGATGATAATGCCACAAACATTACAATGTACACCACTTAACACTTTTCAAAGCACTTTTGCATTCACTACCATAAAATCATAGAATATTAAGAGCCAGGAAAGGACTTCAAAATTATCCAGTATGGCTTCCCACCCTAGACAAGAAGCCCTGTGAGAAAGCCAGTTTAGCAAGTAGCACAATCTCCATTTTATAGAAAAACAAACAGGATTTAGAGTTTAAGGCCAAGGTGATCCAGTCAGTTAGTGACAAAATTGGCCTTAGATATGCTAATGCCAGGTTCTCTCTGTGCTATCACATGTCTCTTTTGTTTTTAAAGATACAGGTTCAGCTGCATGCAGTGGCTCACGCCTGTAATCCCAGCATTCTGGGAGGCCGAGGTGGGCGGATCACTTGAGGTCAGGAGTTGGAGACCAGCCCGGCCAACATGGTGAAACCCTGTCTCTACTAAAAACACAAAAATTAGCCGGGCATGGTGGCAGGCGCCTGTAATCTCGGCTACTCAGGAGGCTGAGACAGGAGAATCACTTGAACCCGGGAGGCGGAGGTTGCAGTGGGCCAAGATCACGCCACTGTACTCCAGCCTGGGCGATAAGAGAGAGACTCCATCTCAAAAAAAAGAAAAAAAAAAGTACTGGTTCTAGTCACCTTCTGGGCCTTACCGTGTAAGTTTACATCTAATTGTTCTCGAATTGCTTTAGAAGCTTCAGATCTGTAAACCCAACTAGAGTACAAATCTTTGAGGGCCAGATTCATATCTGATACTGCTACTGAATCTCCTGTCTTCTCCCCACATCACCAATGGTAAGGGATCTTGGAAGATATTTAACAAATGCCTGGATGAACAAATTGAAATTCTAAAATTTCTGAGTGACTCCTTATCTCTTAGAGGCATGCCAAATTCTACTTTCAGCAGTTTTATCCTCATCTTTGAAAACTTAATTTGGTCGTAGCTACTGGGGTTACTCAGGCAGCTTGAATTACTCTGGTATCAGGGTTTAAATGGGGGGAACGTCTTGATATTTTACAGCAGATGGATGAAATGACTGGCAAGGCAATTACCTAGGTCTGATATTGGCAGGTTGAGGCTCTAACATCTGTTTTATTTCTCTTTAAATCCCTAGCTGGAACTATAGAGACTGGAGAAGTCATATTGTCCCTTACTGGCCACTGGAACAAATTGAACAAGACACATTTTGCTTACTTTAAATTTTAATGTTAGAAGAAGAGTTCTAATCAGGGTTACTCACTGTCATGGGTTTTTGACACGAATCAGCCTTTTCTAAGAGTGTTAGGCTGCAATGAAAACAAGAATCAGGCTGGGCATGGTGGCTCACACCTGTAATCCCAGTGCTTTGGGAGGCCAAGGCAGGAGGCTCACTTGAGCCCAGGAGTTCGAGACCAGCCTAGGCAACATGATGAAACCCTGTCTCTACAAAAAATACAACAATTAGGCGGGCTTGGTGGTGCCTGCCTGTAGTCCTAGCTACTCGGGAGGCTGAAGCATGAGGATTGTTGAGCATGGGAGATAGAGGTTGCAGTGAGCCAAGATCGTGCCACTGCACTCCAGCCTGGGCAACAGTGTGAGACTCTGACTCAAAACAAAACAAAACAAACAAACAACAACAACAAACAGGCACGGTGACGTTTGCCTGTAGTCCCAGCTACTCAGGAGGCTAAAGTGGGAGGATCCCTTGAACCTCGGAGGTTGAGGCTGCAGTGAGACATGTTCAGGCCACCGTACTCCAACCTGGGTGACAGAAGAAAACAAGAACCAAATGCCTACACAGAAATATCCACAGGACTGACGAGGTAGCCAAAGAGTGCACTTGTTTCTGAAGTCAAAAATTTGAGCTTGTTGAGATATTTCTATCAAAAAATCAAGATTTTAAATTGCTGCCTAATACCTGGATTTTAAAGAAAACTCTGTTCAGTTCATAATTAATTCTTTTTGTGTTATTAACATATAGAAAAATACTAGCTGATCAGTTTCCATTTCTATCTGCTCATTCCTTTAATTTTTCTCCTTTCCCACAAATAGAAGCTGTATTGCAATAAGCATATCTTGCCCCTGGCCTCCATTCCAAGAACATCTGGAAAGAGTGTTAGTTAAATAGCAATGGGCTTACACAGTGCTATAATTTTTCTAGCTATAAGGAAGCCCCCACCATCTCCACTCCTATCACCAGAGAGGCGTGGGTGAGCTACCCGAAAGCTCTTTTGCTTGGAGAACAAGCAATGGAATCTTGCAGATAACCCTAACCAAACACCACCCAGGCAGAAGGGCCCTAACCTGTCTAGTGAGATTCCTCTAAATACATTTTATACTATCAAGGCTTAAATTCATCAGAAAAAAAAAACCAATGGAATTTATCAGAAAATGTTTAAGAGAGAGTAACAGAGCTGCTGGGATATACTCAAACATAACTTTCTAAGCCTAAATTGCATAATATCCTTTTTCCAGATCCTTTTAGTTTGTTTCTTATTCCAGAAAGAACCTTATATGGAATTGCACGCATTTGGCTCAGTACAAATTTGGCCCATGTTGAGCCTCTTAGACTTGGCCCACCACAAACTCATGCTGTCAACCACAGTTTGGTTCCCATCACTGCCCAGTTGTTCCTGATATACCGTATGCTGTGAATATCCCAATCTTTCTCCTCGGGTCCCAAAATCTTCTTCCTCTCAACTCTCCCATTTTTAGTAATGAGCTTGACAATTCGGTTGCTGAAAACATTTACGCTATGGGTCTGAACTCCCCTAGCTATTGGAGATGTGAGAGCATCTCTCATCAGATGAAGATTTTTCCTAAATACTAAGTTACTGCCTCCTACTCTGCTCTAGAATTCATCTCTTCCCATTTTCTTACTCCCACATTTATTTTCTCCTTTTAGACCTCTGCTGTCCTAGATAGTAACCTCTTGCCACGTGTAGCTATTTAAATGTAAATGAATTATGACCAGACGCAGTGGCTCAAGCCTGTAATCCCAGCACTTTGGGAGGCCGAGGCAGGTGGATCACCTGAGGTCAGCGGTTCAAGACCAGCCTGGTTAACATGGTGAAACCCTGTCTCTAATAAAAATACAAAAAAAAATAAATAATTATATATATATATATATATATATATATATATATATATATATATAGCCTGGTGTGGGGGCGCCACCTGTAGTCCCAGCTACTCAGGAGGTTGAGGCAGGAGAATTGCTTGAACCCAGGAGGCAGAGGTTACAGTGAGCCAAGATCATGCCACCGCACTGCAGCCTGGGCAACACAGCAAGGCTCTGTCAAAAAAAAAAAAAAAAAAAAAAAAAAGGAAAAGAAAAATGTAAATGAATTATAATGAAATAAAGCTAAAAATTTAGTTTCTTGATTGTGCTAGCCACATTTCAAGTACTCAACAGCCACGTGGTGCTAGCGGCTCCTGAATGGGATGGTGCAAATGTATGTAATTCCCATCATCGTGGAAAGTTCTAGTGGACAGCACTGCTCACCAGGGACCTCTGATTTATTTCCTATCCCATTGGCTCTTCAATCTCATGCAGACAACTGCATCACCATCAACAACAACAACAACATCAACAACTGCTCTACAAGTGACCCTCCTACCCTTCCAGCTACCAGTCTCTAGAATGCTGCCAAACTTTTAGAATGAATGCTGCATTCCTTTCTTGCTCCTCTGCAATCTGACTTCCGACCTTCTCGACAGAAATAAAGCCACTAAAGACTTTTGGGGCATCTTCTACCATTTTATTTTCATTCATCACCCTCCTAAAAATGTCTCCTCTCTATCCTGTTCCTCCCATCTCTTGTCTCTGGTACACTACCATTGCTGAAGAAGTGTTGGTTAAATAAGACAATAAGCTTCCCTCCTTGATCATTCACTCCTCCAGGATCTTTCATCCTACATCTCCCTTCTGTTGCAAAAGCCCGGTCCTCTGCTCTTCTTTTGTCAACCTTCTCTCATTAGCTCATCTTCTCTCACTTGCCTTTAACTATCTGCTCTGTATAAAAATGGGTCTCAGTTTCACAACTCAAGCTGTCAATTTCTCACTTCCATGACTAGCATTACTGGAGAACACCAAGAATAAATGTTTGTATTATTAATGACTGCTCCCAGTGATGCAAGGAAATCTGCTTTCCAACCCAGTTAATTCCTATGTCCCTTGCAAAACTGTCAGGGCCAACTCTGTAGAAGTTATCAGTGCTTTCCTGTGAGGCTACATTGTGAGGAGATTTCTGGGCTTGTGAAGAGTTAGGGACTCAAGGGGGCAGAAACAAAGGCTGCAAGACGAAAGACATGGGATGGCTCTGGCTAAAGGAACTTTGTCCATATAACAATTCTGCTACAGTCTTTTCTCAGGACTAGTTTCAAAGTCTCAGGATGATATAGAAGTTCGTTTATCTTTTCATTTCTTCTTTGTTTGTTTTTTTTTAGAGGGGGAAGTGGGTTAGTAACCTCCACATTGCCTCTTCATTGAGAACTACATAATAGCTATAGATTAAAATGAAAAACCCGTCACTTTCAGAAGGGCAATATCATGCAATAAGCCTGCAGCAAATTATACCTTGGTGTTACATGAAGGAAGTTGACAGGACAACACTTTCTTACCCTTCTCAAAATGAATGTAGAAAGTACACTCTAACCTTTACCAGCATATGATGTCTATAACTAACATGAAGGAAAGTCAAAACTTTTTTTTCTCCCCTTGGCTTTTTTTTTCTTTCAACAGACACATTGCTCTGCTGATAAGAAAGCTAAGAAAGTGGGTAGGTAGAAATATACAGCTCATTCAATTAAATGAAAATTAATGTAATGCAGACAACACAGTGCAGGCTGCTTGATTTTGTTACATTTAACTTAAAGACTACCAGGCCCTGACAAACATCCTTGAAATGTAAATTCAACATTCAAAACCCACAAGTCACACTAAGAGCACTGGGAAACAGGAGAAATACACACTGGACAGATGCAGGCAGTCCCAAAGCTCGGTGATCTTTTACAGCTAGAAGGTCAAGGCAGTTATTTCACAGTGATTTGTATGAAAAGAAAAATAAATTGAAAAGAGGGCATTCATGTATATATGAGATAATTGACATAGCAAAAATAACTCCCAAAGTGAGCATTTACTAGGCAATTTAGGTTAAAATGGTATAAAAGGCAGATTGTTTGGGCCAGCACATCCGCCTTTCTTGCACTTAAAGATAATTTGTAGATGAAGAAACTGCTCTCTTTAAAAAAAGAAAGAAAAAGAAAATCCTCCTCCAGAAAGCCTCCTTTCCCACAGCCTTCTACCAAACAGATTATGTTGCTAGGTAAACATAAGCTACCAACAATTTCTGTACCAATATATATAGCAAATTATACTTCAGAGGAAGCTTGCAAGCTTATGAAACAGATGGCAGATTTGTGTCGTGCCCCGAGAAACAATTGTGTTTTGGTAAAATGAGCCACTGCAAGTCTCCCTGACATTTTCCTAGCCTAATCGACATTGGCTTTTCATGTCACGAAGTTGCATGAAAGAGCGGGATCATGTAGAAAAGCAGATAAGCATCAGAAGCAATGGCAAAGATGATGCCCTTTTAGAGCTGGAATCATCAGTTTTAAACTTTGAGTTTAAATATACGATAACAGCAAAAAGTAAACCAACACAGCTCCTAATGTATCGCTCAGACCTGCCATCTGGGCTGGAGTCAAATTTAATAAGCCCAACGACATCAACTCTACTTCTCCAGCACTATAACTAATCTTAGGCTGTTTAAACAATCAGGGGCGGGAACGAGATGGTATAATCTTCTGTGAACTGGATGTAACTGGAGAATATATCCATGCTTATTTAGATTTTATAAAAAGAAATTTCGGAGACTTGAGGTCCTTACAGCTCACATTTCTCATCCAAACTAAACTGTTATTTGTTTAATAAGCAACTGGTTCACAACTGGACTTCAACTGTCCCACCACATCCTGGAACAAAGTGTTGAATCACACTCAGATCCACACTGACATCTGCAGGTAATTGAAACAGGACTTCTGTGAATTGATTTTTCGACTCGGGAGTCTCAAACCATTCTCCAGAGTAGTGTGCTAAACCATAAAACTTAAATACCCCGGATGACACAAAATATTTCTTTAAAAAATACTATCAATGTTTAAGTGCTTCCATAGACTAAAATATTGCATATAGCATCTGAGTTCCATCACATAGAAAACCCCACAAACACACAGCTGTCTCTGCCTGGCGTAATTATGGTGATTTTTATTTTCACTTTAAACTTTTTTCTATTTTTCATTACTTTTCATATATTATCCAATGAGCATATGGTACTTTTACAATACGTTATGGCAAGGTTGCTACCTAAATTTTAACCTCAAACTTTCTGTTGTCCCTATCAATTTATATTCACATTAATCAAAGCTTCAACAAAATCCAGCAGAATATTGTTTTATTGTAATAACTGCTGCTATGCAGCACACTTATTTATATAGGCTATCAAAACTCCTAAACATTCACAAGATAGGGAGTAGATTCAAGCTGCTTTAGGCTAATACATGAGATTTTTCTATAGTGCCTTTCCACTGAGCAAAATTTTAAAGTAACATTTATTGGATCGATCTATAATTATAGTATTAGAAAAAAATGGAATCTGCTACCAAGAGACTCCTTTTACAATGACTGTCTAGGGGGAAGCCTATTTTTCTGGGCTTGTAAAAATCAAGTAACTCGCTCAACTTCTGAGGTAAAAGTCAACATAGATGGAAGGCTTTATTCTATGTGTTGAAAATTAGATGTAATAGAAAAATCCATCAAGGATTTCTAGTGGTAGGAGAAAAATGGGCAATTTCTTAAGGGCTCATTAACAAATTTAATCAACAGGCACTCATAAACAAGCTGTCTTCCAATTTACAAATGTGCTACATTTCGAACATTTATTGTTCTTTTTTTTTTTTTTTTTTTTTTTTTTTGGTGCCTACAGTGCATTTTCTTGAAGAGACAAGATTACGCTGGTTAGAGTTCCAATTTGATTCACAAAAGTAAAGCTAAAATACTGTAGGTTTGCAATGAAATGGTAGGAAGCAGTTTTAGCAATAAGATAAATGTTGGAATGACTTTAACAACAAATTATTTTTCAGTTTTCTTATTTTGGTGCATAAGAAAATAATTATAGAAACATAAGAAAGCAGGCCATTTTAAAGCACTTCAGATGCTAACATCCAATTTATCATGTAAATTTGCAACTTTTCTTATTTTTGATCTAGGCACACATTTTATGAGCATAGGCCATGCTGAAGGTTTTACTTTAGCTAGCATGTGGAAATTAGATGGAAATTAGGGAGAAAAAATAGGAGAGAGAGTTTGCCATGGAAAGTGGGCAAGAACTGAAAGAGAAGCGGGGAGAGAGAACTACAGAAAACATAGATTTAGATTCAATTCCTTGCCTCCACGTTACTCATTCATTCATCCAACTATTAAGTGGTAGCTCTTATTGGTGAGTATAAGTACTCTGTAGTTTGTTTGTTCATTGATTTGACAAATGTTAATTGAGCATTTACTTTGTGCGTGGAGCTGGGGATACCAGTGTGAATAAGATAGTCTTGGTCACTATTCTTATACATTTGGTAACTAGTATGGAAGACAGACATTAAACAATCACTGTAATTACAAGTCAGATAAGTGCCATAAAAGGTGAAGCCCAGGGATATCAAGGAGTGCCTAAATGGGAGAACTTAACCTAACCTGGCATTGCTCCTCCTCTCCAAATGATCCAGATGGTCAAGTTGACTGTGTATTTTAAATATATTTGCATCTCTTACTATGTGTGAAGTTGAGTATCTTTTCATATATTTAAGGATCATTTGTATACTTTCTTCTGTGAACTGTGTATTCATGTTTTTGCCCATTTTCCTCCTGAGACTTTTTAGACTTTTTTCTTTAGATTTAAAAAGTTCTTTATATGTTTGGGATATTGGACCTTTATTTATGTATACATTATAAGTATTTTCTCAGTTTCATCATCTTTCTTTTCTTTTTCCTTTTTTTTTTTTTTTTTTGAGATGGATTCTTGCTCTGTCGCCAGGCTGGAGTGCTCTTGGCTCACTGCAACCTCTGGCTCCCGGGTTCAAGTGATTCTTCTATCTCAGCCTCCCAAGTAGCTGGGACTACGGGTGCCCGCCACCACGCCAGGCTAATTTTTTGTATTTTTAGTAGAGACGGGGTTTCACCGTGTTAGCCAGGATGGTCTCTATCTCCTGTCCTCGAGATCCGCCCGCCTTGGCCTCCCAAAGTGTTGGGATTACAGGCATGAGCCACCACGCCCGGCCTTCATCATCTTTCTTTTGACTTTGCCTATCTGATTTTTGCCATGCAAAAAAAGGTTTTTACTTTGATTTTTATGTACTTGAAAATACTCATCATTTTATGGCATTTGGATTTGGAGTCATATTTTAAAAGGCTTTCCCCACACCCAGATTATAAAGAAATTAATCGACGTTTTCTTCTAGTGCCTATATGTTTTTGTTTTAATATTTGGACCATCTGGTACCTATATGGTTTTATTTTTTATTTTTTTAATATTTTATATAATAAGCTCCATTTGGAGCTTATTCTAGGGTACAATGTGAAGTATGGGACAAAATTACCTTTTTGTCCAAATGGCTATCCAGTTGTGCCAATAGAATTTATTTAAAAAGTCCATCTTTGCCCCAGTAATAAACTGTTTATTAAATATTACATTTTCGGCCGGGCGCGGTGGCTCACGCCTGTAATCCCAGCACTTTGGGAGGCCGAGACAGGCGGATCACGAGGTCAGGGTATCGAGACCATCCTGGCTAACACAGTGAAACCCCGTCTCTACTAAAAATACAAAAAATTAGCCAGGCATGGTGGCGGGTGCCTGTAGTCCCAGCTACTCAGGAGGCTGAGGCAGGAGAATGGCGTGAACCCGGGAGGCGGAGGTTGCATTGAGCCAAGATTACGCCACTGCACTCCAGCCTGGGTGACAGAGCAAGACTCCGTCTCAAAAAAAAAAAAAAAAACAATTACATTTTCATATATACTTGGGTCTATTTCTGGACTTTCTGCTTTGTTTTGTTGATCTGTCTATTCAGGCACGAGTCCAATAATGGTAACAGGTTATATTGATTAATTTTAAAAAAGAATTTGAAGTGACATGAAAAACAAAAGGGGTCAGCTTCCTTTACAGACGAATGGATAGCTAATAAATGTGGAAGGAACAACAGAATTGGGAAAACGTACCTTTGCAGTCACTGTGTTAAAAACTGATTCAGATAGGGATTATAATGAATGCTAAACCTATCAGATGAAAATTGTTGGTGAACAGAACATTTACATGGTCATACTTTAAAGATATTAATTGAATATTAATTACAAAGGAGGAGAATGTGCCTTTACATGGAGAAATCTGGATTACACTACTTTGGTCAAGTGATCCAACTTGGCAATAGGACAAATTGGCATTGCATACACCTCCTGACGTGAGGCAATGGAAACCACCTATGTGGTATCTTTGCCAAAAGTGTTTAACCTGAATATATTCATGAGGGAACAATGTGACAAATCCAAATTTTAGGCCATGATACAAGATAACTGGCCTAGAGTCTTCAAAATGAATATTTCATGAAAGATGAAAAAAGTGGGAAACTTTTATATGAAAGACTACTAGAGATATGACAAGTACATGAATTTGTATGACCTTTGATCCTGAATTTGGGATCCTTGATTGAAACAAACAAACAAAAAGCTCTAAATGACATTATTGGGGCAATCGGGAAATTTGAATATGGGCTATGAATAAAATAATATTCTGTCAATCTTAAATTTCTTGGGTGTGCTAACAAAATTGTGATTATGTAGGTAAACACCCTTGTTTTTAGGCAATACAGGCTGAAAAAGTGTCTTGATATCTCCAACTTAATGTCAAATGGTTCATAAAATATGTATATATATGTATGTTCTATGTAGTGTTATATATATGTATACACACAGAGAGAGAACAAATGTGGCAAAATGTAAACAAGTGTTTAATCTTCATGAAGGGTATATGGGTTTTTATTGTACTATTCTTTCAACTTTTCTGTAGGCTTGACTTCTTTTAAAATAAAAAGTTGCAGCATACAAAATCAATGTACAAAAATCATTAGCATTTCTATATGATGGCCAATAATGATCTAGACATGAAAGAAAAGAAGGCAATCCCATTTACAATAGTTACAAAAATAAAATATGTAGGAATAACTTCAAACAAGGAGGTGAAAGAGCTCTATAAGGAAAACTACAAACACTGATAAAAGAAATTGAAGATGACATAGACAAATGGAAAAAAAAAAACCCATGCTCATGGGTTGGAAAAATTAATCTAGTTAAAATGACCACATTGCCCAAAGCTATCTATAGATTCGATGCAATCCTTATCAAAATACCAACATAATTCTTCACAAAATTAGAAAAAACAATCCTAAAATTCATACAGAACAAAAAAAGAGTCCAAGTAACCAAAACAATCCTGAGCAAAAAGAAAGCTGGAAGCATCACATTACCTGACTTCAAAATATATTGCAAGGCTATAGTAACCAAAACAGCATGGTAATGGTATAAAAACAGACACATATACCAATGGAACAGCATAGAGAACTCAGAAATAAAGCCACATACACAGCCAACTGATTTTTGACAAAGCCAGCAAGAACTTACCCTGGGGAAAGGACACTTTCTTCAACAAATAGTGCTGGGAAAAATGAATAGCCACATGCAGAATGAAATTGGACCCCTATCTCTTACCATATACAAAAATCGACTCAAAATGGATTAAACATAAGACTTGAAACTATAAAAACACTACAAGAAAACCTATGGAAAACTCTCCTGGACATTGATCTAGACAAAGAATTTATGACTAAGACCTCAAAAGCACAGGCAACAAAAACAAAAATAGGCAAATCAAGCTAAAAATCTTCTGCACAGTAAAGGAAACAATCAATAGAGTTAAGAAACAACCTGTTGAATATGAGAAAATATTTGTAAACTATTCATCTAACGGGGACTTAATATCCAGAATATACCAAGAACTCAAATAATAGGAAAACAACAAATATTCCCACTAAAAAATGGGAAAAGGACATGAATAGACATTTCTTAAAAGAAAACATACAAACAGCCAACAGGTATATGAAAAAATACTCTACATCGCTAATCATCAGATAAATGCAGATCAAAACCACAATGAGATATCATCTTACCCCAGTCAGAATGGCTACTACTGAAAAGACAAAAAATAAGTGATGTTGGTGAGGATTCAGAGAAAAGGAACTCTTTTTTTTTTTTTTTTGAGACAGAGTCTCACTCTGTCGCCTAGGCTGGAGTGCAGTGGTGCAATCTCAGCTGGCTGCAACCTCCACCTCCTGGGTTCAAGTGATTCTCCTACCTCAGCCTCCTGAGTAGCTGGGACTACAGGTGTGCGCCACCATGCCTGGCTAATTTTTGTATTTTTAGTAGAGAGAGGGTTTCAGCATATTGTCCGGGCTGGTCTCAAACTCCTGACCTCTTGATCCACCCGCCTCGGCCTCCCAAAGTGCTAGGAGTACAGGCATGAGCCACCAAGCCCGGCCAGGAACTCTTATACATTGGTGGTGGGAATGTAGACTAGTATAGCCACTATGGAAAACAGTATGGAGATTTCTCAAAAAACTAAAAATAGAATTGCCATTTGATCTAACAATCCCATGTATCTACCCAAAGGAAAAGAAATCAATATATCAAAGGGATACCTGCACTCCTATGTTTACTGCAGCACTCTTCAAAATAGCAAAGATACGGAATCAACCTAAATGTCCATCAACAGATGAATGGATAAAGAAAATGTGGTACACATACACAATGGAATACTATACAGTTATAAAAAAGAATGAAATCATGTCATTTTCAGCAACATCAATGGAACTAGAAGTCATATCTTAAGTGAAATAAGCTAGGCACAAAAAGACAAATATTGAATGTTCTTACTTATATGTGGGAGCTAAAAAACTTGATCATATGTAGATAGAGAGTGGACAGACAGATAACAGAGACTGGGAAGGGTGAATCGGAGGTAGGGAGGAGGATGAAAAAAAGTGGGTTAAGGGGTACTTACAAATATACAGTAAGACAGAAGGAATAAATTCAGTGTTTGACAGCACATTAGGTTGACTATACTTAACAAAAATATATTGTACTTGGGTTATGGACACCCTAAATGCTCTGACTTCATTACAATGCATTATATACATGTAACAAAATTTCACATATACCCCATCAATTTGTACAAAAAAATAAAAATTTTAAATTATGAACTTCCATTTCTTTTTTTTTTTCATTTCTATTTTTAGTTTAGTCTCCATACAGACTGTCAAAAAATGCCAACGCCAACTATATTTCAAGCCATCATGGCGGGGTACTGGGAAAAGTTTTCAATTAGCAATAATCACTCCTCAGATAAACCTCACTGGCTATGATGCTGCCACTGCACAAAACTGAACTTCTATTTCTTTAGAGTGGAAAAAAAATTACAAAATTTTCAGTTTAATTTGGAAGTCACTATCAAACATAATAAATATATATACCTTTTGACCTAGTAATTCCACCCCTAGGAATTTATCTGACATATGTTCAACGTTATTCATTGCAGCATTGTTAGATAATAGCAAAAGACTGGAAGCAATATGTTTCCTTCAATAGGGGGCTGGCAAAATGAAATAGAATAAAAAACAAAGAAGCTCTTTGTGGACTAATATGAAGTCATTTCCAAGATACAGTGTTAGGTTAAAAAAAAAAAGGTTAAGGTACATAACAATACCTATAGTATTGTATTTGATAGAATAAATGGCCCCAGCTCTTCCCCTCCCTAAGCCCATACACCCTGCAACGTGACTTTGCAGCTCCTCACATTCCTTGAATCCGGGCTAGCTAGCCTGTGGCTTGCTTTGGTCGACAGAATAAGACAGTTACGTTGTGCCAGAGCCAAGTCTAGGCCTCCAGAGGCCTTCTGTGCTTCTGTTCTTGTGGAGTCCTCACACTACGATGAGAACAAGCCCAGACTAGACTGCTTGTGGGTAAGAGACCTCATGGAGTAGAGCTGAACAATCCCAGCTGAAGCCATTCTAGACCAACCAATCCCCAATTGACCCATCAACTGACCAGCCAAGATGATCTGAGCCTGGCCCTGAATAGTAGATACTCCCAGCTTACCCATAGGCTCATGAGAAAAAATGAATAATTGTTTTAAGTCACTTAGGTTTTTGAGGGGAAAAGGAGAGGGAGGTCATGTAGTAATCGCTCATACAAATATGCTGCCATTTGTGTAAAATTTCAGGAAAAAAAAGAATATATAGATGGATTTGTTTACATATGCAAACTTTCTCCCTAAGAATGCATTAGAAACTGAAAACACAATTGCTCTGGGGGAAAGGAGCTATGACAGCTAGGGGATGAAAGTGGGAGGCAGACGTTTTGCACCTTTTGAATTCTGAAGCACATTAATGTATTGCCAATGGATGAATGAATAAAACCTGTTCCTTTTTACTCAAATATTTTCAGAATCCCCAAATCATCCCTGGCCGGGGTTCGGGATCGGGGGGGAAGGGAACTCTCAAACGCTATTGACGAGATTATAAATTGGTACAATCTTGATGGGGTGGTGGTATGGCTTTAAGCAATGCCTTATAAGAATATGTAAATATATATGCAATGTACACAGTATCTCTGTTAGAACCTGCCAGAAGCTGGTAACACTGGTTGCTTCTGAGAAAGGATCTGATGGGACTGGAGGTCAAGGGTAAGAGGAAAACTGACTTTTCCCTATATGTCCTTTTTATTTGCTATTTGATTTTTTTACACTGAACTTGTCTTACCTTTCCAAAAAGAAAATAATAAAATGCACATGTCCTCTGACCCAGCAATTTATCACTTCTAAGAATCTCTCCTGAAGAAATACATACAGAAGCGGACAAATTTAAATAAATAACAACATTTACTTGTGTATACTAAAAAATTATAAAGAACCTCAATGATCATCATTTGAGGGTTAAATTATGGAATGTTCACACAATTGCTAAAAATGAACCCATAAACCGTCACCTATCTCAGTGCAGAGCATTCGAGAACTTTTGAAGCGCCCTCTAATGCCCACTTCCAGTCATTCACTCTATGAATGATCACAAACGCAATCAACCCAAGTAACCATCACCCAGGTCCACAGAGAACATTCCAGAACTCTTGAGGTGCCCCACAATACCTACTTCCAGTCATTCACTCTTTGAATGCTGACAAAGGGAACCTAAGCAAACATCAGTCAGGTCACATAGAACATTCCAGAACTGTTGAGGCACCCCCCCCCCAAAATGACCACTTCCAGTCATTCACTCTATGAATGATCACAGACTGAATCAACCCAAGTAACCATCGCCCAGGTCCATAGAGAACATTCCAGAACTCTTGAGTTGCTCCCTACTGCTCACTTTCTGCCATTTACTCTCCAGGAATTATCACAAATGAATAAACCCATGTAACCATCAGCCAGGTCACAGAGAACATTCCCCCAGAAGATCCAGTTTGTGATAATTCATCAACCTGTATACTTTTTGTATATACATTACATTTCCATAAAAATTTTAAAATATGCATGTGCATCTATTACAAATATGTTCACCTATGTATAGAAAAAGATAACTAGGGCCGGGCACGGTGGCTGACACCTGTAATCCCAGCACTTTGGACTTTGGGAGGCCAAGGCGGGTGGATCACGAGGTCAGGAGTTCAAGAGCAGCCTGGCCAACAAGGTGAAACCCCGTCTCTACTAAAAATACAAAAATTAGCCGGGCGCAGTGGCAGGCGCCTATAATCCCAGCTACTCGGGAAGCAGGAGAATCACTTGAACCCGGGCAGCAGAGGTTGCGGTGAGCCGAGATCATGCCACTGCACTCCAGCCTGGGTGACAGAATGAGGCTCTATCTCAAAAAAAAAAAAAAAGAAAAAAAAGAAAAGAAAAGAAAAAGATAATTTGGTACACAAATCAAACTATTACATTATAGATGAAAATGCTGAAGGGGGAGTATTTTTTTACTTTGCATACTTCTATGAGGTTTCCACTTTTTGTAACAAGCTTTTCTCCTCCATAATTCAAAAATAAATAAAAATGAATAAAGATGAAAAACAATAACAGAAATTAAACCACTGCTATGAGATGTTAATTTTGTCTCTGAGGTAGAAATATACATGGTCAGGATTACAAATCCTAGAATTATTAACCCCTCACCTACAACAGCCACAGCCTCTCTTCCCCTCTTCCTCCCCGCATCCCACAGGTCTCCGAGGGAGATGGATGCTTACAGGGAAGATTCAAAGAAACACTTCACCAGCTAGGGCTTTCACCCCAGACTACTTCAGTAGTCATCAGGGGAACTAGACTAAAAATTCCTCTTGCCCAAAGAAGGCAGGCCTCAGTGATCCAGACTAGAAGCTCCTTTCTCTGAGGGCTGCATGCTGACATTAGCTCTGGAGTTCTAATCACTTTTTTAGTCAGAAGAGATAGGTAAGCAAACCAGGCCTGAAGTGCTCTTTAGCCCCACTTTACCTCAGCCCCTCATGTTCCCCCTAGAAGCTAAAGGAGAGAAGTTCCTGACCTGTCTTACCACACCTCACAGGAGAAGAAAAGTGCAGAATAGGCTGGGCACGATAGCTCACGCCTATAATCCCAGCACTTTGGGAGGCCGAGGCAGGCGGATCACCTGAGGTCAGAAGTTCGAGACCAGCCTGGCTAACATGGTGAAACCCCATCTCTACTAAAAATACAAAAATTAGTCGGGCGTGGTGGCGGGTGATTGTAATCCCACCTACTCAGGAGGCTGAGGCAGGAGAATTGCTTGAACCCGGGAGGCGGAGGTTGCATTGAGCCGAGACGGCGCCACTGCACTCCAGCCTGGGCAACAAGAAAGAAACTCCGAAAAAAAAAAAAAAAAAGAAAGAAAGAAAGAAAGAGAAAAGAAAAGGGAAAGGAAAAGCGCAGAATCCCAAAAAAGAGGAAATCTAAAAAGAACCCGGCAAGAGCATTCCACACAGATTCCACAGCTTCTGACTTCTTCATACAGACTGTTCCACACACCACTGTGACCCAATACTTTCCTGGATCGAAGTAATTATGTATATTTTAAGATTTGGGCCATATCTGGCTATGGATCATTCATACTATCATTTACTCAAGACGTATTTAAATTAAGTCACTTTTCCTTTACTATACGACCTGCCAAGTTTACTGTAATAAAAAGCTTCCTATCACTATGATAAATGGAACATCAGTATCACATGCCACAAACATAAGGTACATATTAGATATATATTAATAAAGATTACCAAAGGGTGGCACTCCTTGACAGACTCCTCGTGTAAGTTTTCCTCGGGAATGTCTGGAAGACAAGAAGCTTCACCCTCCTCCTAGAGGTGAGAGTGTGTGGTTAACACTTCCCCGGAGATTTACTTTCAGCTTCTCCTATAGGTTCATTCCCTAGTGATTTTCTTTCAGCTTCTCCTATAGGTTAGCACTCCCTGTGGTTTTCTTTCAGCTCCCTCTATAGGTGAGAGTGACTTTCTTTTACTCCCTCTATAGGTTAGAGCATGGGGTTACCTTGTTCAACAAAATTTTATTGAGTGACTATTCTATTTCAGATAGGATAACGTGGGGTTACTTAGTTTAACAAAATTTTATTGACTGTTCTATTTCAGATAGGATAGCGTGGGGTTACTTAGTTCAACAAAATTTTATTGAGTGTTCTATTTCAGATAGGATAGTGTGGGGTTACTTAGTTCAACAAAATTTTATTAAGTGACTGTTCTATTTCTGATAGGATAGTGAGGGGTTACTTAGTTCAGCAGAATTTTATTGAGTGACTATTCTATTTCAGATAGGATGCTAGCTGCTGAGGATACAGAAGGAGAAAATGGGAGAGTTTGTATTATGATTGAGCAAGGGTTGGGAAAGAAAAGAAGGGAAAAAAGGAAGTCGGCAAGTGGACGTAGACTATAACATACACTCCTTATCTCTGTCTCCTAAGATTTGGGCCATATCTGGCTATGGATCATTCATACTATCATTTACTCAAGATGTATTTAAATTAAGTCACCTTTCCTTTACTATACAACTTGCCAAGTTTACTGTAATAAAAAGCTTCCTATCACTATGATAAATGGAACATCAGTGTCATATGCCACAAACAGAAGGCTTGTTTAAGCCACTGCAATTCAACTTTGGCTCCTTCAACCTCTAACAGTACACTAATGAGAGCCTCCAGAGGACCTTCTAATTTTAAGATCCAATGGGAAAATTTCAGTCCTCATTTCAATTGACCCTGTAGACCACCACTCTCTCCTTATGGTTCACTAGGCCATCCCTTCTTATCTTCAGTCGGCCTCTTTTTTTTTTTTTTTTTTTAATTGAGACGGAGTCTTGCTCTGTGGCCAGGCTGGAGTGCAGTGGCGCAATCTCGGCTCACTGCAAGCTCCACCTCCCGGGTTCAAGCAATTCTCCTGCCTCAGCCTCCCGAGTGGCTGGGACTACAGGTGCACACCACCACGCTTGGCTAATTTTTGTATTTTTAGTAGAGACAGGGTTTCACCATGTTGGCCAGGATGGTCTCGATCTCTTGACCTCGTGATCTGTCAGCCTCTTAAATGCTGATGCTTGTCAGGATTTTGTCCCTAACCTTCTTGTCTGGATGATCTTCCTGTTTACATCTACAGCTATAGCTTCCACCTACATAAGCTAAAGACTCCCAAATCCCCAAAGAACAGATGAGGTCTGTTTTCCTCTCCAGCTGCATCTCCTATATTAGCAAATTACTAGCATTTCTGTAACGGTGCTTTAGTCTCTTCTCACCTGTATCTTATTTCCCTCTACCTAACTCCTTGACTCATGCCAAGTTTGTTCTTCAAGATTCAGCCTTAGTGTTCCCTCTTTTGGGAAGCATGGGGGGGAGGGGGGTGTTCTCCCTTGATGCTCTCCAACACACTCTATCAGTGCGCTTCCAGTAATCAGTGTGCCTGACTATTCTGCTCTACTGCTCTCCTTGAAGCCATGCTTTTTTTTTTTTTTGAGATGGAGTCTCACTCTGTTGCCCAGGCTGGAGTGCAGTGGCACGATCTTGGCTCACTGCAACCTCAGCCTCCCAGGTTCAAGCAATTCTCCTGCCTCAGCCTCCTTAGTAGCTGGGATTACAGGGGCATGCCACCACACCCAGCTAATTTTTGTATTTTTAGTAGCGACAGGTTTCACCATGTTGGCCAGGCTGGTCTCAAACTCCTGACCTCAGGTGATCCACCTACCTTGGTCTCCCAAAGTGCTGGGATTATAGGCATGAGACACCGTGCCCGGCCAAAGGCATGAAATTAATCTGCATTTACAGTTCCCAGCACAGGGCTCAATAAATATTTGTTAAATTGATGAATGTAAGAAATTCCCAAGCTGTGAACAGTCAAACACAGAAGATAAGGAGCTTGTGGTGGTTGGGGTGGGTGTGAACCAGGGATATTTAAAACTTGAGGACTTAGATCCTCCTTCCTTCCTTCCATCCAGGCAGCCAGGACTGGCAGGCCATCAGGGTCAGAGCCAAGGAGATAGATGGGGCTGAGGAGGCAGGCCGGGTAGCCAGCTGGCAGGGTAGGAAATTGGTTACACACAGGAGAAAGGAGTAATTACACTGAGATAAACACTGGAATGAACCCTGTGGTACTGAATTGGAATCAGAGGTATAGTTTGAACTCATTATATTTAATAAACAAATATAGATGTGTATATACATTTACATGGTGTATATATACACATACATGTGTTTTTCTCTGTGCTCTGAGGCCTTTAAACAATGATGCCCCAATAGCGATGATATACCTAGTTCCCCACCTTGGTTTTTAAACATTGTTCTCTATTAAAAGGAATCAAGGGGCTCCTCAGAGAAATGGCTGATCCCAGGGGCTGGGGCAAGGAAAGTATGAATCTGGGACATCTTGAGCCAGAAAAGTAAAAAACTGCTCAGAAACTGATAGGGATTTGTCCAAAGGACACAGGGACGAGTTGGAGGGGCCCTCATTTTCCAAATCTGAGGCAACCTGAATATCAAAACAATCATGGTAATGAATTAAAACTCACTAACTAAAACAGGAGTCCATGAGTCCACACTGATGCAAAGTGGTGGAGGAGAGTGTGTTCTCCTTTACAGTAGAATGTCAACTAATAAATTAATGATGGAATTAGAGCCAGCATTAGGTAGCCATCATGATACTATCAGGCAGCCATCATAATACCATCAGACAAGAAAGATCAATGAATGCTAAAACTAGGGGGTCAAAGTTTAATGAGTAAACAGGATATTTATAGTCTCAAAGTACCTCCACACAAAATACTTTAATTTCAATGGGAAAAAGACAGTAGACACCACCTTATCGAAGGGATCAAGGTTATCATCACTAGTAACAGGACAAAGTAACACCATGTGCCTCCTCTAGAAGAAATAGGGGTCTCTCCCCTACTGAAGTAGTCTGAATAAAATCTGTGTTGCTAACTATGTCTGGTATTGTTCCTCTTTGACAAGGGCAAGAAGATATATCTCAGAAACAGTATGAAAAGTCATGCTGAAGAATTATATGCAAGGAATGAAAGTAAGCAACAAGTCAAGGTTAACTCCTGGGTTCTTGGCTTGAGTAGCTGGGTGGGTGAGGGTGTCAGTTACTAAGATAAGAAAGTCTCCTCCTCCAGAAGAAAAAAAAAATGATTTTTTCCCTTTTGCCAAAAACGGCATTATCACAACTATAGGCAAAAACTGAATGGGTCTGTAGATCAGAGGCAGTTTAAAAAAAATCTTTTTATTTAAAAAAAATTACCAGGGTCTTGCTATGTTGTCCAGGCTGGTCTTGAACTCCTGGACTTAAGTGATCCTCTCGCCTCAGCCTCCCAAAATGCTGGGAGCCACTATGCTCAGCTAATAGATGGCAGTTTTGTGTCAGTTAATTTTCTGATTTTGATAGTTGTAATGTGGTTATGTAGAATGTCTTTAAGAAATTTACGCTGAAGCATGTAAGGGCAATGGGGCATCATATGATTCAGGAAAAAAATGTATACGTGCATATATATATATATGTATATACATCCCCCCCACACAGAGAGACACAGGGAGAGACAGAATGATAGTGCATATATAGGAGAGACAGATAGACAAAGCAAATGTGGTTAAATGTTAACAATTAAGGAACCTGGGTGAAGGATATATAGGAGTTATTTGAGCTACTCTTACAACTTTTTTGTAAGTTTGAAATTATTTCAAATTTCAAAATGTAAAGGTTTTTTTTGTTTTTGTTTTTGTTTTTTTAAACAGTCTCGCTCTGTCACCCAGGCTAGAGTGCAGTGGTGCAATCTCAGCTCACTGCAACCTCTGCCTCCCAGGTTCAAGCGTCAGCCTCCCAAGTAGCTGGGATTACAGGCACACGCCACCACATCCAGTTAATTTTTGTAATTTTAGTAGAAACAGGGTTTTGCCATGTTGCCCAGGCCGGTCTCAAACTCCTGGCTTCAAGCAATCCACCCGCCTTGGCCTCCCAAAGTGCTGGGATTACAGGCGTGAGCCACCACACCCAGCCCAAAATGTATTTTAAAATAAAGCAGCTCATGTTATTTCTTAAAAACTGAAGATAGGGCCAGGCGCGGTAGCTCACGCCTGTAATCCCAGCACTTTGGGAGGCTGAGGCAGGTAGATCACCTGAGGTCAGAAGTTTGAGACCAGCCTGGCCAACATGATGAAACTCCATCTCTACTAAAAAATACAAAAATTAGCCAAGCATGGTGGCGGGCGCCTGTAGTCCCAGCTACTCAGGAGGTTGAGGCAGGAAGAAATGCTTGAATCCGGGAGGCAGAGGTTGCAGTGGGCAGAGATTGTGCCACTGCACTCCGGCCTGGTCAACAAGAGCAAAACTTTGCCTCAAAAAAAAAAAAAAAAAAAAGAAACTGAAGATAAACTTAATAATCTGAATCACACATAAAAGGCTTTTTGCCTGTTTTTTGTTTTTTTAAGATGGAGTCTTGTTCTGTCACCAGGCTGGAGTGTAGTGGCACAATCTCGGCTCATAGCAACCTCCGCCTCCTGGATTCAAGCGAGTCTCCTGCCTCAGCCTCCCGAGTAGCTAGGACTACAGGTGTGCACCACCATGCCCAGCTAATTTTTGTATTTTTAGTAGAGACGAGGTTTCACCATGTTGGCCAGGATGGTCTTGATCTCTTGACTTCGTGATCTGCCTGCCTCAGCCTCCCAAAGTGCTAGGATTACAGGCGTGAGCCACTGTGCCCGGACCCTTTTGCCTGTTTATCTACCCTCATCTTTTTCTAAAAATAATTTATAGAGGCTTATCAATATGTAAAAATTTTAACAAGATAAACCAAATTGAAAACGAGGAAGAAAGATGTATGACCCTGGCAAGAACCTTCTAAGTTGTCAAATTCTACAAAATACTCTTGAAAATTTGATTATGTGGAGAGGTTTCACTTCGTTTTGGCAAACAGCCCCAACTTCAACATAGCTATTCGTTCTTTTGTGTTTCTGATATCCTTTTATTCAAACTTGACCTGCAATTAGACACAGAGAATAAACTACTGGGATATAGGGGCAGAAAATAATTATTATTAAGAACAAAGGACAGACTTTTAAAACACTAGTAAATTTTATGCATGTATACACACTTTATTAAATTTGCATTCTAAGATATACACAAGGCCAGCATTTCACAAAACTTCCTATTATTCCAAAAGCAGTAATCATGAAACAGTGATTATATAAGTCAATCAAGCAAAAAACATTATCTATAGGGTTTTATCATATCATCTCTTATACCTGTTTTCAAATAGAAGCCTGAAATATATGATATATATTAGAATAGGAAGAGAGAATTTTACTTTATAACAATCGCTTTTCAAATATTAGACTTTATATAAAAATAAAGGGGTCTTAACAAAGTTCATCTGTGAGTTAGCATATCTCTTTATTTCAAAACAATCCCTGCAAAAACTTAACTTTCCAGTCCATTTAAACAACAAAAACTAAAAATGAAGCTTGGTTTAAATAATAAAGTGAATCATCTTGTCTCCTAGTTCTCACACCATTGGAACAACTTCCATTTCCTGACCTAATTCTATCCCACCACTGAATTTCAAAAATTAATGTAAATACCATCATATTTCAGTTATTTCTTAACAGTGTTAAGTTCGAGCCTAAAAATGATGGCCAAGTGTCCCTTTAAGGCAAAGAAGACAGTAGGTGGATAAATCTCCTGAAAGACAAAACCATCTATTATCATTATAGAGGCAGAACATTTTGACATGATCTTTTACAAACAGAATAGATACACTGCATACCATCGAAGAATTTTTTCTTTATAATGGCATACTAGGGGACAAGCTTCATAATAGATTTATATTACGTTTGAAGAAGTAGAGACTTTTCCCAGATGAGAGCAATACAAGAAATAAAGCCATTAATGGCTGTTATGGTTACAATTTAAAATAAAGGACACATCGGATGCTGTAACAGAAGTACTGCACGCTAAGTGATGCTCTCTTGTAATTGAAAGAGAATGGGTTTCCCTTCAAGCCATATGCTATTACTAGTCTCTGAGTGCCTTCAAAGCACATACTCTTCCTTTAAAATCCAAGGATCCTTGCCTTCAAAAGACACAAATGCAGTAGTTTTCATTTCTTACATTCACTTAAAAATGAATTATGATTCCAGCAGGCAAATCTGCATATTAAATATAGACAACCCAACCACAGTATCTGAACGTTAAAAGAAATCTATCACGACAGACATTTCACCTAGTTATAAATAACATAACAATAGATTACACTCAGATTTCTTAAACAGCTCACTCAGGAGTTTCCTCTTTTAAAAATTAAATAACTTATGGTACCTCACACTTATAGCACATACACAGTTCATAGCTGAAACAGCTTCTTAAAAGCAGAATGCACAATCACATTGACTTTTTCAGCTTCTAAAAGCTTCTTTGTAGATATTAAACTGCCCTCACTACAAGGCAGTATGAACAAGAACTGGATTCTGATTCTGGCAGCAACACAATAACTAAAACACCATTCACCACATGACAAAACAAACAAATCCAATGACAAAAAGGAATCGGAAAAAAAGCAGCAACAGAAACAGTATGTGGCAATCATACACATAAGGCCCCTCTTCCACCATACCTTATGATATACATCCCTTATAGCATGACAATGTACCCCAAGGCACCTGAGGCCTCATAATACCACTCGAGACACTGACAGCTCCATGGACGCTTTTGTACACAGTGGTTTGTGTGTAAATAACTATTCATTCATTTGTAGATGCTCCACACATCTGGTCAAGGCAGGAATTTCTTCTCCTTGATAACACCACCTAGAAATATCAACAATATTTTATATATTCCTTAGGGCAACAGGTTTGAGGAGAAATATATCAACTGTGGTAGCAAAGTCATAAGAACCTGTGATGACTAATCCAAGTATCCTGTAAGTCCGTTTACATTCTCAGCACTAAAATCAATGCTCACTTCACACACCCCAACAGCAAAGAAGCAATAAGAGTAATGAAAGCAACTACGTATTTCTTCCCCTCTGTGAGAAATGGCATAAGCGGCTCAAACAGGAAAGGGAAACAAAATAATGTACTTTAAGCTGATGCAGAAAAATAAAAATTTAATATAATTAAAAGCAATTTATATATCATCATGAAATAAAGAGAGATTTGAAACTATGTAGTCAACAGAGGACAAAAAAAAATCTCTCAAGCAAGAGAATTTCTGATCAAATCTGTCATATCACTGCTGCGGAAAAGGACCATTAAAGGCAATACATATCAGTGCCTTTCTTAAATGTATAGACTCAAAATAGGTGTTTTTTGAGGCACTAAGAAAAAAGATTCCTCTAAGCAATCAAAAATCAGCATTTGAGATTTAATCACTAAATCCAAAATGAGATCAGCAAAACCAGATATTAGTAAGGTCACTAGGCTCACAAAATTGAACTTTGGAGAAGAGAGATGCCAAAGAGCAATAATAGCATCAGAATGTGTGAAATCTGTAAAACTTTAATCCTCATTATGGATCAAAGTTCTCTGCGTTCCCCACTAAACATTTTATGTAGGAAACAGCAGTTAAAACGTTGAATCAGAAATGGTTAAGTCACTTGGGTGAGAGATCATCCATCAAGATGAACGAAGAGCATGAATTGGAGCATGCTACTGGAGACTCTGCGGTAGCGCTGCCTTTAGCCAGCGGGTCTGAGGATAAGCCACTGCTGCTACTACTGCCATCCAAAATATCTGAACTGAAGACAAAGCAAAAAGAATTATAAGCAAATGCAACTATCAGGGTAAACATAACATGCAATGACACAGTTTCAAGAGCTCACAAATCAGTAAATCACTTGTAAATAATAAAAAAGCATAAAGCCACAGCAATGAACTACATAATATACTACATTATAAAGCCACAGAAATCCAAAGTAAGACTCTTCGAGGTCCTGTATCATTTGATTGTCCCCCCTGGAGGCACCAGACCGCCTAACCTACAATAAACGTTCCTCGTGACATGCCATGGTTTTCGGGAGGGAGTTCCTTCACTTCACTTCAGCTCAAGAAATTTCTATTCTTATGTTTACCTTCCCATCAGGCTTGGAGCAAGAGGAATGGTTACTTATTGAGGTAACCATACTCGGACTATCAGAGGTGTTCGATCAAGTACACTGCCTCATAGTTCCTCTACTCTAAAACAAAGTCTTTCAACTCCCCTAGAGTTGATCACTTCCCCATTCCCAAAGGGCCTTCAATTCAAACACATTTTTTAAATGATTTCCCCCTCCAATTCTATGCCATTTATAATTCCTTACATTATTTCCTTTCTTCTTGCTTTCAAAACCCAAAGGTCTATTTCTAGAAGAGTCCCTTTCTTTGATCCCTTCAGTTATTCTCCAGTTAAGCTTCTACAATGAATAATCTACACTCATGGTCTCAATACCCGTTGTCTATTGCCTCTTTATCCTGACAACTGGCTCCTGTTCCTATCCTTCCAGTAAAACTCCAGATCTGGACATCAAGAACCTCTATACCCAGCCCAGGGATTCCTTCCCTATCCAGCCTGGGGGCTCACTGTTCCCCAACCATCAACCTGGCCTGACTCATGAATCTGGCTCCATACTTCAGCAAGGAACTGAGAGCCTTTACAGTCTGGCATCAAGCTGCCTTTCTGGCTTTGGTTTCCATCAATCCAGTAATAAGCTCTATGCTTTATATTTGCCCTGAATTCAATCATTCACTTATTCTAATATTTACTGAGTGCCTGCCAAGTGCAGGAAGCACACTAGATATTAGAAATACAACGGTGTTTAAAACAGACGTGGTCCCAGCCCTCATTGAATTTACAGTATTGTGCAGGAGACAGACATTTAAATAATCATGCTAATAAATATATAATTATAATTTGCAGTAAAAGTGATAAAGGAAAGATACAAGGGGCTATGAGAATATATAACATGGGTAACCTAATCTAATTCGGAGGAATGAGAAAAGGTTCCCCAGAGATGATATTTGCTATAATCTGAAGGATGAGCAGGTATTAACTAGTTAAGATTTGGGAGGAAGCAAGGGTAGTTCCAGGAATCAAACAAAAGCAGACTATTGTGGCTGGGGTACAGAGAGTGAAGAAAACACAGTGACAGACAAATCGGGAGAGGTAATTGGGCAGTTTTAGAATTTACACAGACACTTTTTATTTTTGAAAAGGAAAAAAGCATCGAATTGGAGAAGGAATTATGAATCAGGAAACATGGGTTCTAGTTTAAATTTGGTCACTAGCTCCTTTGAAAAAGCCCATTCCAGTCTAACATGCTCTGAGTCGAAATGTTAGGAGTCTTTAATATTATCATTTATCTGAATGTCCAAGTTAATGTACTTCTAGTGTTAAAAGTAACCTATGGTACATTAGAAAGTTTCTGGGCCCTGTACTACCCTCAGTGAAATATATCACCCCCACCCTTGCTTCTCTACTCTTCTGCTTTTCTTTAAAATGTCATTTCATTCTATTGCTTGTGGATTGTTTTTAGATGGAGACAGACTACAAATAGGCTTCAGAAAAGTAAAAGTAAAAATGGAAACAGTATATTCCACACTACTCCTACTCTACGCTCACTGCTGTCAAATGCATCATTAATAATACCACTGTTAAGTAAGAAGTTTGGAAATTTTAGCTGGCTCCGATATTTTTTCAACCAAATGGCAAAATGGATCTAAAATATGAATTACTCAAACTACTGAAAGAAAGTTGCACAGATAATCCAAGGCATTGGAAAATCAAAAGACCTTTCTATTTGCCTTTGGAACATATGTGATTTTTCCTCCTGCAGCTTTTTGCCTAGACTAATATTAAAATGAATTTACTTTCCTAAAGCACATATTGGCCGGGCAAACGAAGGACACGCTCTTTGCTACTTGGCAGGAAGAAATGGGCTTAGATTAAAACTTGGCCACCAAGCAGATAATCTGAATATAAATAAAGAATTCTTTATTCTAACCACCAGACTTACGGTGAGCCCTGGGTTAAAAGATCCCATTTGTAATAAGGCCTGCTTGCTTGGGTGAATCCTGTATTCATTCAAAAACACAAAACACGACTCATGCAGTGAAATTTGACTTCTAACACTGCTGATTACCTTAAGAGAAATAAGCTAATTGAGGAGCAGAAAAAAAAAGCCCTGAACATTTTATTTCAGAATGTCTTCCCTATTATTAAAATATAAATATATATAATTTTGTTCATTAACAGAAAATAGCACACTTACATTTAGTCTCCACTGCAATTTAGATTCAGAACT
Source organism: Pan troglodytes (assembly GCF_028858775.2). Classification (NCBI taxonomy): domain Eukaryota; kingdom Metazoa; phylum Chordata; class Mammalia; order Primates; family Hominidae; genus Pan; species Pan troglodytes. The sequence goes on from NC_072421.2 coordinate 132,247,667, forward strand.
TGGTAAATCTTTAACCAGACATTTTCACTTAACTAAAATCTAGTTTCCGTTTGAATTAATCTGGTACAACTACTCATGGTCATGGAAGCAGAGACTTCACGTCACAAATCACTCATTGTTATTCTATCCATGTCAAGTAAGACTTACATGATTTTTTAACCCACAGCAACATCACTGCACAAAAGTAATTTTCACAGTCTACTATTAAATCTTCTACTAGAGCTTCTAAAAGCAACAAGTTCTGGTCTAATTTGAGTTTATCTCTTCTTTCTTTCCTAGCTTAAGCTCTGATGGAAGTGCTAATGAGCCTTACTTAGACTAATGGCCGAAAGCCAGACAACAGTAAAAAAGGATCTGGACAATTCAAATTGGACATAGGAATCCCTGAATCAAAACTGAACAAATTAATTCCAGCCACTGAATATACATATTGAGGCAATATTTGAATCACACAACCAAAAGTACTTATGACTTGGCTGGGCACGGTGGCTCATGCTTGTAATCCCAGCACTTTGGGAGGCCGAGGTGGGCGGATCACGAAGTCAGGAGATCGAGACCACGGCGAAACCCCGTCTCTACTAAAAATATAAAAAATTAGCCAGGCGTGGTGGCGGGCGCCTGTAGTCCCAGCTACTTGGAGAGGCTGAGGCAGGAGAATGGCGTGAACCCGGGAGGCGGAGCTTGCAGTGAGCTGAGATTGCACCACTGCACTCCAGCCTGGGTGACAGAGCAAGACTCCGTCTCAAAAAAAAAAAAAAAAAAAAAAAAGTACTTATGACTTAAAGTAATGCCCTCTGTCTAGAAAAACTAAGGATGAAGTATGAGCAACTCATTAAAACAGTCCAATGATAAAGTAATAACAAAGGTAGGATGTCCAGTGTGATTCATGCTATCACCCCATCTGGCTGAGCCACTTTGTGCCTTGTCTAGTCAATAAGCCGGGTCCTATCAGATTAATGACGGGCAGGTAAATGCACTAGAAATTAGTCACAGCCCTATCAAGCCTAGCACAAATTTTGGTATAAGGTATGATTATAGGGCATCCCCACACCCCTTGCTCTGGGTTAAACTGATATATATGGCATGTTCTCTGGTCTCTACTATCTTATCTTAAGGGTCCCAGTATTATCCTTCTGAATAACCTCTAAGTTTTTAAGATCACATATTTAAATATCAGTCTGCAGTCATGCTGAGGACAGGAGTGTTTTTGTTGTTTTTTCTGTTTTAACTTGCTCATTTTTATGGTGAAGGTAGACAGGAGTTTTAAACTATCAGCACAGATGTCTAAGTTGCTCACATAAACATCTCTAAAGTGTGTGTGTGTGTGTATACACATGTACTTTAGAGATGTGTACAGACATACACATTCCTGTTAATGATTAAAACTTATGTTTTGTACTTGTCACATATTCATGATGAAATTTTGACATGACACATATAACATTAAAAATAGTGTTAGAACCACTAAGACAAATTTAACAAAAAACGTGTTAAAACTATCACATTAACACTGAAGCACGGGGTAAGGAAATTTGTAAGTTTTCCGTTCATAAAAAAGAAAGACTATCATTTAATCATCACCGTACGGCCAGCAGCCCTGAAAACTCCTTTATTTTATATAGTATGCTGCAGACACACACAGTCTCACCCCCAAAAGAATGAAGAGCAGATTAAGAGCTCCCAACGTGCAGAAAGAATCAAAGGTAGACTTCTGAGTTATGCTCAAATTTTGATGTCCATAAGGACTAAATGCAGAATGACATAATTCCTGCCTTGTGGTTGATAATGTCCTCCAGATTTGGTTGGCAAAGACTTGGGAATTTTCATTTAGTAAAAGAAAAGAAAAGAAAAGAAAAAAAAAGTATGCCTAACTGGACACAAACTCCAAATGGGTCCACACTCAAATTTCAAACTTAATTTATGCTTCAAAAGATGTCAGATTTTAAAGATTGTTATCTAGTACATAAACTTTAATCTAAAGGCTGTAAAAGCCATCTCTCCTTTTGTTGGGTGGGGCAGGGAATAGACTATAAATATTTAAATGATCAGATAACATCTAATGATCTGATCCTTTTTCTGCTCTCTAAAAGATAGAGGGCAGTTGTTTCTGTAGTTTCATTAAAATAGCAAATCATTAAAACCATCCAATGATAAAAGTAATCACAAAACTAAGATATCCGGTTTGATTCATGTTATCACCCCATCTGGCTGAACCACTTTGTGTCTTGTTCAGTCAATAAGCTGGGTTCTATCAGATTAACAGCAGGTAGGTAAATAAACAAAAAATTAGCCGCAGCCCTATCAAGCCTAGCACAGATTCCTTAGTTTTGTTATCAAGTAGGTTGCCAACCTTGGTAGCAGAAACCAGAACACAGCTGATTCCTATCTCTATCCCCATTTCTAAGAATATGAACGTCTGATTCTGATTAATGAAACTACATTAAAGAGATAAAAGAGCCTGGGTGCGGTGGCTCATGCCTGTAATCCCAACACTTTGGGAGGCCAAGGCACGCAGATCACTTGAGCGCAGGAGTTCAAGAGCAGCCTGGGCAACATGGCGAAACCCGGTCTCTACAAAAACAGAAAAATCAGCTGGGCGTGATGGTGCACACCTGTAGTCCCAGCTATTCGGGAGGCCGAGGTGGGTGGATGGCTTGAGCCCGGGAAGCAGAGGTTGCAGTGAGCCATGATCCCACTACTGTACTCTAGTCTGGGCAATAGACCAGATCTTGTCTCAAAAAAAAAAAAAAAAAAAAAAAAAGGCCAGGTGAGGTGGCTCACGCCTGTAATCCTGTAATCCCAGCACTTTGGGAGGCCGAGGCGGGTGGATCACCTGACGTTGGGAGTTCGAGACCAGCCTGACCAACATGAAGAAACCCCATCTCTACTAAAAATACAAAATTAGCCGGGCGTGGTGGCACATGCCTGTAATCCCAGCTGCTCACGAGGCTGAGGCAGGAGAATCATTTGAACCCAGGAAGCGGAGGTTACAGTGAGCCGAGATTGCACCATTGCACTCCAGCCTGGGCAACAAAAGCGAGACTCTGTCTCAAATAAAGTTTCTGCAAAAGCAGGATCCAGTTTTTGTTTGGTTGGTTGGTTTTTTTTTTTTTTTTTTTTTGAGACAGAGTCTGGCTCTGTTGCCCAGGCTGGATGGAGTGAAGTGGTGTGATCCTGGCTCACTGCTACCTCTGCCACCCAGGTTCAAGCAATTCTCCTGCCTCAGCCTCCCAAGTAGCTGGGATTACAGGCATGCGCACCATGCCCAGCTAGTTTTTGTACTTTTAGTAGAGACGGGGTTTCACCATGTTGTCCAGGCTGGTCTTGAAACTCCCGACCTCAAGTGATCCGCCCACCTCGGCCTCCCAAAGTGTTGGGATTACAGGCGTGAGCCACCGTGCTTGGCCAGGATCCAGTTTTTATATAAAAAAAATCATATTTAAAAATCTCTTAATTATAAGCAAAAATATCAGCATCATTAGTATATAAGGTATCCCCAAAGTCTTAGCACAATTGTAAGCTTTAATAACCTCAGAAGTACAGTTGCTGCAAACTGACTAAAAACATCATCTGGAAGTTTAATTAATGACTTAACTATCTTTGACACTTAGTTTTGTGAATTTTGAGTAACAGATTTCTTTTTCAGATTATTTGAACCACACTTGGCTTGTTGACACTCTATGAGTGGCTGTGAATAAAGCAAATGTCTCTTGTGTGAGGCAACAACTTTTTTTTTTTGAGACAGAGTCTCGCTCTGTCGCCCAGGCTGGAGTGCAGTGGTGCGATCTCAGCTCGCTGCAAGCTCTGCCTCCCGGGTTCACGCCATTCTTCCTGCCTCAGCCTCCCGAGTAGCTGGGACTACAGGCGCCCGCCACCACGCCAGGCTAATTTTTTTGTATTTTTAGTAGAGACGAGGTTTCACCGTGTTAGCCAAGATGGTCTCGATCTCCTGACCTCGTGATCCACCTGCCTCAGCCTCCCAAAGTGCTGGGATTACAGGCGTGAGCCACTGCGCCCAGCCACAACAGCTTTTTACGTTTAAGAATCAAAAGTTGGCCAGGCGCAGTGGCTCATGCCTATAATCCCAACACTTTGGGAGGCCAAGGTAGGTGGATCACCTGAGATCAGGAATTCAAGACCAACCTGGAGAACATGGCAAAACTCCATATCTACTAAAAATACAAAAATTAGCCGGGTGTGGTGGCACGTGCTTGTAATCCAAGCTACTCAGGAGGCTGAGACAGAAGAATAGCTTGAACCCAGGAGGCGGAGGTTGCAGTGAGTCGAGATTGCACTGCTGCACTCCAGCCTGGGCGACAGAGCGAGACTCTGTCTCAAAAAAATAAAATAAAATAAAAAGTTTCCTTCATCACCAATGTTGACGTTCCCAGGGCTCTCCTAGACATTCACGGGTCTACAGGGTAGGGGAGTAGTGACAAGGAAATAGAAGCCTCACAATAGCCACTGCTAGAGATGGTTTAGGTTGTGCTGCTCGGAGGAATAAATGTCTGGACAATGAGAGAAGACCCTTCGTAAATACTGCACCTTCTCTTTCCTTTCTTACTTATTTGCATGAACCTGTTTTACAGCATCCTGCACTGTCAGCCAAAGACAATAAAAAAATAAGTCACCTCACCCTGTATGTTTTTAGCTTGGTAAAATGCTGTCATATCTTTTACTTAACTTGGTCACTTGGTTAGTAACTAGGTAAGCAAACCTATTTATAGCCATGTGCCTATTAAAACACACTTTACCATAAAAGTGAGATGCACTTTCCACTAAGGATAGAGTTTCATCCAATAGTCCTCTTGACAAGCTTCAGAAGTTTTCTCTTTGCCATCATCTACATACCTGGAAAGGCACTCTGTACCAAAATCAGCATACTGAACTAGCAAGGACAGACAGAGATGAGAGGAAAAGAGACCATGGAGCTGAAAATAGCTAGAACAATCTAAAAGGCATCTATCTGTTCCAAGGTTAGAATAGTACTGATCAACAAGACTAACAAACTAGAATAATCTGTGACTTCTTGGTCAACTAGAAGTACAGGTTATTTCACACGAAACAATGAATAAGTGATTTGGGAAGAAGGGATCATCCATTCTTATAGCTTATAAGTGGCTTATACACTCCTTCAATTTAAGGGGTATGATCTTGCTATTTTTAAAGTGAGTGCCCTCATGGGCTTTTTAAAAAGATCTTCAGGCCGGGCACAGTGGCTCACGCCTGTAATCCCAGCACTTTGGGAGGCCGAGGTGGGCGGATCACCTGAGGTCAGGAGTTCGAGACCAGCCTGGCCAACATGGCAAAACCCCATCTCCACTACAAATACAAAAAAAAATAGCTAGGCGTGGTGGCCCATGCCTGTAGTCCCAGCTACTCGGGAGGCTGAGGCAGGAGAATTTCTTGAACCCGGGAGGCAGAGGCTGCAGTGAGCCGAGATCACACCACTGCACTCCAGACTGGGCAACAGAGCGAGCCTATCTCAAAAAAAACAAAAAAAAATCCTCAGCTGTAAAACTCAGGGAACAAAAAAAATTCTGAAAAACAGTACACAATTGATTACACAAGTATTCAGTGAGTTGATCAGAACATACTGAAATATTTCAAAATATTACCTGGTCACTGCTACTTATCCCTTCCCCTTCCTTCCAATGTGTACATAAGCACTCAAGTGCTCAACTTCAGGTATAGGAAAAGAAGTTAACGTTCTCATGAAAACACTGAAGGCCCTTAAAGACCTAAACTAGGATGAGTAAGATTTAAAAAACATGTGTGTGACTAGACCGTAAGAATCAGGAAATGTTATTATAAAAATGAAACCTTAGCATTGTTCTGAAATATTTCATAATTTTCTAAAAGATAACAATAGATAATGCTAATAAGAGAATACTATGCTTAAGAGAATCCTGGTATCCTCTGCTAAGTCAAAAGGACTGGATACAAAATGCAGGCAGAGCAGCTACAATCAATACACATTACCCACAGCCACCCAGAGACTCTTTCTCACACCAGCCAGCAGTTGGCACTGCCACACCATTGGCAACTAATGACAGGCTGACCTAACAGGAGCTGGGAACGAAAGCGAAGGTGTCAGAAAGACATATACATTTCCAAACGAAATACTGTTGACTTTGAAATAATCTGTTTTTTCACATTATCCTCCATAGAGATTTCCCCTTCATGGGGGCATGGATAAGAAGTTGAAAATATTTTAAATTAGAATCTTTGGACAATTTTGATGGTAAGGAGCTGGGGGGCAGAAAGCATAATTTTATTGAGCTAAACACCTCAAGTGAAGCTTCTTCAGACTTGAGGTGATGAAAAAATTTTAAAACTTAAAAGAAGAGAAGCTTCTTCATTCACCGTAATAATTTTTAAAAATCTGTTAGTTACCAAGTCACCATGTTTTAGGACCACATTTCTGGATTCCTAGAGAATGCCATTTACTATGACTTGATAAAAATCTAAGTCAACTGCTATTCAGATTCATTTGCTATTAACGAAGCACCTGTATCAACTCTTTCTAATCTCTTTGCAATGGTGTTTTGAGTTTTGTCAGGTATCTGTTTTATAATATTGTCACATCCCCAAAATAATGATATAAAAAATAAATATTAACAAAATTCAAAAAAATATTTTAAATTATCCCAATATACTTTCAATGTGGCTCTTTTAAAATGGATTATACTCTAATATACTTTTCATTTTATTTCATTTTTTACCATGAACTGAGATCAGACAGTTGCGCGGCATCTGGAGATAACATATTGGTAGTGCCTTGGAAGAGTCTCTTGGGCTGACTTTCTGTCTCCATTTCACCTAAAACAGAAAGAGATGATGCTACTATAAAACAATTTTACAAATACAGGCGTGGTGCTAACATATGATGACCTTTGTTTAACCAAAGCTCAGAATACTTCTTCAAACCACTTCTTAAAACTATTTTCCCACATGCTTTAACATGGAAGAAATATGCTTCCACATAAACTCAATCAAAAAGTTGGCAGCCCTAAAAAACTTCTCACTCATTATCCACAGCGTGCTATGGACATATTCACATTAATAGAAAAGTAGAACACTGACTGCATCAGGCGAAATGAAGCAAGGCTGACCACAGTAGAGATAAGGAATTCCCAAATAACTGAAACTCACAGTCAATATTGTATGCTACATGGTTAGCAAGGCCTATTGGTTTTATATATTTTGATACCTGAACATTTCCTGAGATGGTGTCAAACTGGTTTAAAAATGTGTAGTCTGATAAGTAGTGTATAAGTAAAAAGTTGCTTTCACACTATTTAATGAAAATGAAGATTAAAAAGATAAGTTTGAAAACACACCTGTAATCAAAAGCAAATCTTACTCAATTCACAAAACTGGTATTGTACTGACCACCTCAATCATACAGATCTTCTCAGAATTGCTAATAGAAAAACTTTGCACCAACAGGGATAATGCTTAACATTTTGCTACCAGGAGTACAAAGAGTAAAACCCTAAGTTAGAATAATCTCCTTTAAAATCGGGCTCTGATTTTATTTAAAACATACACATTCCTTGGTTCTGAAGCTCTTCATCTGAGCTTGAAAACGGAATGTTCAAGACAATTTAATTCATGAGCCTGTCTATACTCCAGTAGAAAATTAGTAACTTTGAACTTAAAACTGTACAATTAGAATGAAAAAAGATCAAGCAAGAACAAACGCAACATTCATTTTGTCCATGTTATCAACTAATTCATATTATCTTTCCTCTGGGACTATTCTGAAAATTGCTGAAAATCCTCAAAAGTTGTTTTTTTCCATGCTTTAATATGCAGCTTTTAAAAGTTGCTGCTGGGCTTTTGAGTTCGCCTCACTAGCAAAAGACTTTAGCTCTTTTGAGCAAAGAATTCCTCCATCTGCTGGTGTATTTCGGAATAGCTGTAAAACTAAACAACCATACTAATTCCTTCAACTTCCTGCAACAAATTTTAAGTTAGTAATAATAACAACAATAATAGCTTTATTTCCAACTGTTATTTTCACTTACTGGCTACTGAGAACATTCCTAGGACTACAAATAACTCCCTATAAGATTAAGGAAAGACTGTTTATAAAATAAAACTTATACACTAAATACAAATATTGTCACCATATCAGGAACTATTTTCCAGAGCACATCATCTTTAATTTTAAGTTGTTTGAAATACAGCACTTTTGGAATCTGTGTATGATCCTATGATTGGAAAGTTTTCAAAGCCACAAATACCTGTTCCCCTAACGTTAGAAAAGTTGGTCTGTTTATTGGCCCTGAAGGTGATCCGCACAAAGAAACCACTTGCTGAATTGCTTTTAAAAGTACGGTTGGCCAGGCACGGTGGCTCACGCCTGTAATCCCAGCACTTTGGGAGGCCGAGGCGGGCAATCACCTGAAGTCAGGAGTTTGAGACCAGCCTGGCCAACATGACAAAACCCCATCTCTACTAAAAATACAAAATTATCTGGGCGTGGTGGTGCGCACCTGTAATCCCAGCTATTTGGGAGCCTGAGGCAGAAGAATAACTTGAACCCAGGAGGCGGAGGTTGCAGTGAGCCAAGATCACACCACTGCACTCCAGCCTGGGTGACAGAGCAAGACTCCGTCTCAATTAAAAAAAAAAAGTTATTGTTAATGGCTGGGCATGGTGGCTCATACCTGTGTAATCCCTGCAATTTGGGAGGCCAAGGCAGGTGGATCACTTGAGGCCAGGAGTTTGAGGACAGTGTTGCCAACATGGCGAAACCCTGTCTCTACTAAAAATACAAAAATTAGCTGGCCATGGTGGTGTACTCCTGTAATCCCAGGTACTTGGGAGGCTGAGGCAGGAGAATCGCTTGAACCCAGGAGCCCAGGAGGCAGAGGTTGCAGTGAGCTGAGATTGCACCACTGCACTCCAGCATGGGTGACAGAGCGAGACCTTGCCTCAAAAAAAAAAAAACAAAGTTATTGTTAAGACTCGTTTAAAATGACACGTGACACTTGCAATCATGTAGTCATATCCCCAGGAATAATGAATAAACCTGTGTTGCCGGCCGGGCGTGGTGGCTCATACCTGTAATCCCAGCACTTTGGGAGGCCGAGGCAGGTGGATCATCTGAGGTCAGGAGTTCAAGACCAATATGGTGAAACTCTGCCTTTATTAAAAATACAGAAAATTCGCCAGGCGTGGTGGTGGTGGGTGCTTCTAATCCCAGCTACTCGGGAGACTGAGGCAAGAGAATCGCTGAGCCCAGGAGGTGGAGGTTGCAGTGAGCCAAGATCACGCCACTACACTCCAGAGTCTGGGCAACAAGAACGAAATTCGGTCTCAAAAAAAACAAACAAAAACCTGTGTGCTTTTTTTTTTTTTTGAGACAGGGTCTCACTCTGTGGCCCAGGCTGCGATCTCAGCTCACTGCAACCTCTGCTTCCTGGGCTCAAGGAATTCTCCAGCCTCACCCTCCCAAGTAGCTGTGACAACAGCACAAGCCACCAACGCCTGCTTAATTTTTGTATTTTTTGTAGAGACGTGGTTTTGCCATGTTGCCTAGGCTGGTCTCAAACTCCTGAGCTCAAAGCAATTCTCCCGTCTCGGCCTCCCAAAGTGCTGGTATTACAGACCTGTATTGCCTTTTTAAAGAGATGCCATCAGGTGCCCTTTATAAGCTTCTAACACTAGTGTTGACTGATACTAAACTCAACTATTTTAGCCTACTGCTTTGTGGTTCAAAATAAGGTAACTGAGAGCACCCTGTTATATAAAAAAACTCCATAGAATTGAATATAAGGCAATTCTTGCTTTGATGAGGCATAATTTGATGAGGGGGGTAAACCTTACCTTATATTTGCGTATACAGCACATTTATGGATATGTTTGCTATGGCATTAGCATATATTTCTGCAGTTTATAAACTATGCATCTCTTTCATATTTAGATAACAGAGAGGCAATTTTTTGAATATATAATGATAATATGAATATATGAATAAAACTGTTATGAAGTATAAGAAAATATAGATGTATCAAATAACTCATTTACAAAATTGAGAATCAGCAGAGCAAACATTTGGAAGAATACTTTTGAGTTTCCCTAGAACACAAGAGAGCAATGCTGTTAGCTCATTTCAGACAGGAGTTCTAGTTTTTAATTCAAGCTTGGCTAGGTATAAGACCAAAAGCGTGATGCTTATCTTTTTCTTTTTCCCCCCAGCTTTACTGAAGTATAAATGACAAATAAATTTATATATATTTAAGGTATACAATGTGATGATCTGATGTATGTACATACTGTGAAATGATGATCACAGTCAATTTTTTTTTTTTTTGAGATGGAGTGTCACTCTGTTGCCCAGGCTGGAGTGCAGTGGTGCGATCTCAGCTCACCACAACCTCCGCCTCCCGAGTTCAAGCGATTCTCCTGCCTCAGCCTCCCAAGTAGCTGGGATTACAGGTACCTGCCACCATGCCCAGCTAATTTTTGTATTTTTAGTAGAGACGGGATTTTGTCATATTGGCCAGGCTGGTCTCAAACTCCTGACCTGAGGTGATCCACCCGCCTCGGCCTCCGAAAGTACTGGGATTACAGGCGTGAGCCACCATGCCCAGCCCACGGTCAAGTTTTTAACACATCTTTTGCTTCACCTAGTTACCTTTCGTATGTGTGTGGTAAGAACACTTAAGATCTACTTTCTTAGCAAATTTCAAGTATGTGACACAGTAGCATTAGCTATAGTCACCATGCTGCTACATACCTTTTCTTTTAAGAGGACCAAGAACACTGGGTCTAATGCACTTGACTGGACTCTGACTTCTCCTGCTTTGATGAAAAAACAAACAGGATAATGTGAAGAACATCCAAGATGCAAGATAAAACAGCAGTCCAGCCCAACAAATACATAAATAAAATGGACAATCTTATCAATGACTGAAATGGAAAATTCTTCTGTAATTGAGTAACTGAAATCCAATACATGATTTGAACCAGCATATGGCAACCTGGAATAATACAGCATTTTAAGTCCTTTAAAAAATATTCTATATGACAAAATACCCCCAACAGTTTAAAGAAAAAAAGATACCCTATTTAAAAAGTATTTTGGGGCTGGGCCGCAGTGACTCACGCCTGTAATCCCAGCATTTTGAGAGGTCAAGGTAAGCGGATCATCTGAGGTCAGGAGTTCGAGACCAGCCTGACCAACATGGTGAAACCCTATCTCTACTAAAAACACAAAAAATTAGCCAGGCGTGGTGGTGCATGCCTGTAATCCCAGCTACCCAGGAGGCTGAGACAGGAGAATCACTTGAACCCGGGAGGCAGAGGTTGCAGTGAGCTGAGATCGCACCATTGCACTCCAGCCTGGGCAACAGGAGCAAAACTCCGTCGCAAAAATAAATAAATAAAGTAATTTGGATTTGATTGATCTATGAACTTTAACATTTTTTCCTTATTCTTAAAAAGGATGTATTATTGTGGGGGGTGTGTATGTGCGTCTTTCCCCACTAAATATAAATCAGCATTAAATTCCCCCTAAAAAACTCTGGGGCCGGGCGCTGTGGCTCATGCCTGTAATCCCAGTACTTTGGGAGGCCGAGGAGGGCACGAGGTCAAGAGATTGAGACCATCCTGGCCAATATGGTGAAACCCCATCTCTACTAAAAATACAAAAATTAGCCGAGGGTGGTGGCGCATGCCTGTAATCCCAGCTACTTGGGAGGCTGAGGGAAGAGAATTGCTTGAACCCAGGAGGCAGAGGTTTCAGTGAGCTGAGATCACACTACTGCACTCTAGCCTGGCGACAGAGTGAGATTCCATCTCAAATACAAAAAAAAAGAAAAGAAAAAACTCAGGTTAAAATGTTAATGGTAGATTATAGGCAGTGGGTATATGGTTGTTCACCGTGAAATTCTTTCACTTTTGATGTCTGAAAATTTCACAGTGAAATATTGGGAAAAAGAGTTAATCTTTTTTTTTTTTTTTTTTTTGAGACAGAGTTTTTGCTCTGTTGCCCAGGCTGGAGTATAATGGTGAGATCTCAGCTCACTGCAACCTCCGCCTGCTTGGTTCAAGCGATTCTCCTGCCTCAGCCTCCCGAGTAACTGGGATTACAGGCGCCTGCCACCAGGCCCAGCTAATTTTTCTATTTTTAGTAGAGACGAGGTTTCACCATGTTGGCCAAGCTGGTCTTGAACTCTTGACCTCAGGTGATCCACCAGCCTCGGCCTTCCAAAGTGCTAGGATTACAGGTGTGAGCCACCGCGCCCAGCCACAAAAAGCTAATCTGAGAGATAAATGTAATGAATGGCACTTCAACCACATTTAAAATTCAAGTTTGCTTACCTTGAAAATCGTCTTGGACTGGGAACTGGACTTGGTGGCAATCCACTGCTGCTCACGAACATCTGTAAGAAGGGTGAAAAACATTACTAGAAAAAACATATTCAATATTAAAATAGTTCTAGCACTCCAGTTTTCTTTCTTTCTTTCTTTTTTTTTTTTTTTTTTTTTTAGAGATAGGGTCTCTCTTTTGCTCAAGCTGGAGTGCAGTGATGCGATCATAGCTTACTGCAGCCTCGAACTCTTGGGCTCAAGCCATCTTCCTGCCCCACCTTCTTGATGAGCTAGGACTATAGGTGTGCGCCACCATGCCCAACTAATTTTTCTGTATCTATTTTTTTTTTTTTTAATGTAGAGATGGGGTCTCGCCATGTTGCCCAGGCTGCTCTCGACCTCCTGAGCTCAAGTGATCCTCCCACCTTGGCCTCCCAAAGAGTTGGGATTACAGGTATAAGCCACCATACCAGGCCCACAATCATTTTCAAAAGGTTCTTTTCAAAATGACAGAAACAATATCTTTAGAATTGCTTGGCTGTCTGTGTGTCTCATAACTAAATCACATATATATATGTAATATATATATGTGTAATATATACACGTTATACATGTGTAATATATACACGTTATACATGTGTAATATATACACGTTATACATGTGTAATATACACGTTATACATGTGTAATATATACACGTTATACATGTGTAATATATACACGTTATACATGTGTAATATATACACGTTATACATGTGTAATATATACACGTTATACATGTGTAATATATACACGTTATACATGTGTAATATATACGTTATATATGTGTAATATATATACGTCATATATGTGTAATATATACGTTATATATGTGTAATATATGTTATATGTGTAATATATACGTTATATATGTGTAATATATACGTTATATATGTGTAATATATATGTTATATATATATATTTTAAGAGGACCAAGAATATACATATATATATGTATATTTTCCAAATTACTGCTGTAGATTTTCATTGATTTTCCTTCAAGGCATTGGATACTTTAAAAGTGGGGTGATTTGTGTGTGTTTTAGAGTAAACAGCTCAGTTTGTGAAATACACTTAATATCTTGTCAGTTATCCTACCTTTCCGAATCCCCTGGTGGGTGAAGGTGCTGGAGAAACTGGAGTGAAGTCAATTCTCTTAGGAGAATATAATTTCTCCGGCTTGTCAAAATCACTATCACTCTGTAAACATAAAGTGTCATCTCCTCATAATAAATTCAGCACATCACAGCTCTTACTTACTACTATAACACACCCAGATTTTCCAAGGAGAAAGGTATAGACTCTAATATTCTGCTGGAAAAGCAGAGATCAAAAAACAAGTATCAATTTGGAAGTAGAAGGGGAAAGAAGTGTGCGAAAAAATTAATGAACCTAGTGAACAACATAAAAGTTTCTAGGAAATGAAAACCAAACAGACATGAGCAAACTTTACCAGGCTCAAGCTCTCATCCCATGATTGGCTTATCTGCATTGCCGTTTGCATTTCCCTAAAATAAACAAAGGGAAGGGCCGTCAGTGTTTACAAACAAGACACTTATTAGGCTAGGCCCTGCTCTTGCAAAGCACTAACCTTTCATGTGCAGTTTCTCTGTTCACCATATCCAGGCCTTCTTCCTGCAAAGACAAACATATATGCTAAAAAGGCAGGATCACTGACAAAATATTAACTCTTCCACACACTGCAATTTTTATCCACATAGTTCTCTGCTTCAAATAAAATAAAAAGACTTTTTCTACCTCATAGACATAATCACAGTAGAGTGGAACATTCATGCCGCTTGTATATTTTATCTGCACGCTCCAGAAGAATTATAATCTGTCTCCAACTAACCAGAGTTGCATCCTAATTCATTTTAATATCTACATCTTTAAAATAAAAATGTAAAATCCAAAAAATTTCCAATCTGAGCTAGTAAGTAAAATTTACCCTTTTGATCTGATGCAGTCTGCTACTAGGAATACGATTAGGTGAGGATGACAGCAACTGGAAAGAAAAAGTAAACATTTACTATTTTCTGAATCACAAAGCAGCAGTCTGCTGTCAGTACTGGCGTACAACCTCTTCCTAGGTAAGTTTTCATATTCTTCTTCAAAATTTAGCTCTTTAGATCACTGAGCATTAATGCACTAAAGGCAGTACATTTAGTCTTCAAAAAGTACACCAGGTGTCCAACCTCAAAGCGCCATCTGTTGCTAGACAGACACTGACTTCAGCACTTTTCCCAAATGAATGTGAAGCTACGTAAATTTAGAGAAATAAAGACTATGGGCCTTAGAAATATCCATTATCCCACTTATCTAAAATAAAGAACAATATGAGAAGGGAAAGAAAAAAAAACACCAATGCTATTAATTTTTATTATCAATGCAGCAATGGGGGAAGACAGGCTAATAAGTCTAGTATATAATATTTTGTCTATGATTGATGATTTTCAAAAACACTTTAAAACTGCAATAAGGAGGTTTTGCTTTCACGATCCAAATCCATTCTAAAATCTCATCATATGCTATCACTACAAATCTTACTAGTTAACAAAAAACAATTTGGAAAGACAAGGTGTATCTTTAAAATAACTGATGCTTTCCCTTAGATCATCATTTTTTAATAACACAAAGCAGAAATGATTTGGAGGCCAAATTATGTTCCTTCACAATAATTACAAGCTGGTCACAAACTGTAAGGCACAATTCATATCAACAGGTCTTAGAGAGTTCTAGTGGTCATAATATAAACGACTACTGTTTATTCTATAACGAAATGCAAGTGAACTTGTAATACTATAAAACCAAATAACAATTATCCTGTTTAAGAGGCCCTACACTATTAAAACTTATTTGAATACTAATGTAGTGAGCAGTATAAAATAGTGATAAAATGCTCTAAGTTTCTTTTTATTTTTTTTTTTGAGACAGAGTTTCGCTCTTGTTGCCCAGGCTGGAGTGCAATGGCATGATCTCTGCTCACTGCAACCTCCGCCTCCCAGGTTCAAGTGATTTCCCTGCCTCAGCCTCCTGAGTAGCTGGGACTACAGGCACACACCACCATGCCCAGCGAATTTTTACAACCATTAAGGGAGACTGGAGTATAAGATAAATGTATTTTAGTAGAGACGGGGTTTCATCATGTTGGCTAGGATGATCTCGATCTCCTGACCTCGTGATCCTCCTGCCTTGGCCCTCCAAAGTGCTGGGATTACAGGCATGAGCCACTGCGCCCAGCCACTGGTGAACTCTTAATAAGATCATTTAGAAAACACCAAGCTACAAGGCAAGCAAATACAGCAGGAAGACTCTCCAACAGGAGACTGTGGAAGACAGCACAGACGTGTCACTTAGGGAAACCCAAGAAACTGAAGAAGCAGTGAAATGATCAGGAAAGCTGACATGAGGATGGCCAAAAACTAACTGGGGAGAAAGTCAGAAATTTACATGCTACATTTACATAATATACAACTTGACAATTTTAGACAAAACTGGAAAGAAGACCAGAAAGAAGAACAGAGCAAAGCTGTGTGTAGTACCAGAAACAACAGGGCAATGTATCGGCTTAAAAAAAAAAAAAAAAGAAAAAGCCAGAACTCCAAGGAGGTGCTGGCTAATGGGGTTAAATAAAGCAAAGAGGTCAAGGGGGATAAGCAACGAGGCCCCTGACATTGGCAGTTAAGTGGGTACTGGTGACTTTTGCAAGAACAGTTTTTTAATGGAGTTGTGGTAGAAGCAGCATGATTACAAACTGGCCAGAAATGAGGAGACAAGGAATTAGAGGCAGTGGAGTGTAGATTATGCTTTGAAAGAGCTTGGAGAGGGGAAGGAAAAGGGAAGGAGAGACCTACGAAAAAGAAAACAGTTTGTTTTCCCCCATCAGATGAGTGAGTCTGGAGAAGGTGGAAAGAAGAGAGCCCGTGAGGAATAGGGAAAAGATACAAGATAGAGAGGAGATGATAGATGGAGCAAAGCAACAGGAGAGTCAAAAGCATATGAACCATTGGGGAGAAATGCCATATGTGAAGCTAAAGGCATTTCAAGGCAAAGAAAGCTGACATTTACACAAGATAGGTGTCTGTCTTCTTTGTAAAGTAAGAAGGGTCATCTGCTCAAAGTAAAAAGTGGTTACACTGGAAGCGGACAGAATCTTTTAAAAAAGTGAGAATACTGCTTTGAAGAATATCATGGGGCCAGAGGCACCTTAAATCCAATTATGTCCCAAAGAATTCATCTTTTTCCCCTTCAAACTACCAATCTCTACTCCTACTAAAGGCAGCGCCAACCCCCGTCACCAAAATACAAAATTTCCATCACTTGGAGTCTTCCTTCTCTTAGTCCTTATATCTAATCAGCTGGTGAGCCATGAAGATCCTACATATGCATATCCAGTCCATTTCATTTGTAAACACGTTACTCATCACAGGTTACCATGGGACACAGATAAACGTACTAAGATTTATAGCACATCCTGTGATAGAGTGTATATAGTGTAATTAATATTATGATAGTTGTGGAAGCCTGCCCAAAGGAGATATAAGGATTAAACTGAGTTTTGGAAGACCAAAAAGCTAGAAAGGAGAGGGGTAGGAATGAAAAGATGATCAGGATCAACAAAGAGCAGTGAGTCACCATGGCCCTTTCAGAAAACTAGGTATTTCAGTGAGAGATGAACCTAGACCACGGTTGATAAGAATCTTCTCATCTTACAAAAGAGGTAAGTGAAGTGTAGAGAGGCAAATTCACTTTCCCTTCTTTGCTATGCTACTGTTATCAGGAGCATGGCTGTATAACATGTATAAACATTTTTTCATATATCCAGCAAAAATAAGTAATATTTTCCAGTGTCCTCAGAGAAGGAGGTGAAATGAATGAAACCTCCAGATAGCTAACATTTCCCCCTGTAAGTATTTTCAGCCATTTCAGTTGGAAATCTTTCTACAATGTGTTCTATTTTTCCCTTTCTTAAACAAATTATACCAAACAGAATTGCACTGGGAGATCTCTATTCTAATCCCAGTTCTACCACTTACTAATTGTGCGATTCTGAGCAAGTGACTTCTAATGTCTTGAGTTTTAGCTGCTGCTTCTTTTAATTGGGAAAAATATCTTTGCCCTCCCTATTTCATAGGGGCTGTTATGACAATTAAATGTGTGAAAGTACTTTGTAATACATAAAATACTATGCAAGTGTAGGTATTACTAGAATTTATGAATAAGTTAATGACCCAGGTATCCTTAAGAACGTAAATTATTATATGATTCTACACCAGTGACACGCTTGGGGTGTACTAACAGGCTCTTAGCCCTTATACTAATTAGCCACAAACTAATTTTTTAAAAACGTCTGTTTTTCAGTTTTTCCCTCTCCTCCCTTGCTAGTAGCTATTAGTATACTTTTAACCAAAATGCATCTCTTCTAATTTGCTGCTTCTCACACACTATTGGATTGGAAGCTTATTATAATTGTGCATACATTTTAGATGATTCAGAGGTCAGAGGCTCTCCTATAAATAAACCGATGAACCTCTGTGCACAGACTATGGAAATCTAGTTCTGCCATTTAGGGATCTATCTTCTTTCACCTCGGATATCTTCCAGAGAATTGAAGCTGCTTGATAAGTGAGTTCCACATGTGAACTGCTACTATATAAAAAACCTCATCATAATTTCTCCCAATGCAACCAACTAATAAAGCAATCCCTGACAGCTCTGGCTATAGAGATCAGTCACAATCAGTAACTCTTCAGAGAATATAAATACAAGCATTTTAAAGGAGTCTTCATTTTGGAAAACCAGCACTGTTTAACAGGTAAGTGTCAGAAACAAACACTCTGCTACCTTTAAGTGATTTGTGCATCCTACGCCAAATGAAGACCACTGTTCTCAGCTATAATTAGGAGTTAATCCTGACTTACCTCACAAGCCTGATGCAAGTAGTGACAAATAATAATGAACAATTTTAAAAAATACAAAGTCACACAGCAAAGAAAAATTTTTAACCATGTATCCTTTTGGTACCAAAAGCTGAATGGCCACAGCATAAGCAGTAAACAACATAGGTAAAATCAATCTTTTCTTTCTTAAACAATTGTGCATCGCACATCATTTTAAGAAAGAACTCCATTTCAAAGTATTTTCCCCAATCTAAATCACTTCAGATACTTACTTCTATACTTACCAGGCTGTGACGGCTCATAATTGTTGTACTATTCCTCCGAGTTCTAAGTGTGTAAGGTTGGAAAACCTGTGAAAGGTCACTGAAAAAAACAAAAACAAACAAACAAAAAAAACAAAATTAGTAATGTTTTCTAATGGAAGATCTCTTTCAAATACATTAGCATCAGTTATCTAGTTAACAACGAAATCTTCCATGGCTCCTCATTTCATACAGAGAATGAACTCCTCACCGTCCTCTCTGCAGAGCTTCCCAAGTGGTATGCTGTGGATTACGGGTTTGCAGAGATACTGATCTCAGTGGTCGGGGGGCAGCTGGGAGAGGTGATGCAGGCGGAGCTCCAGACTGGTTGACTCTAGCTGCTTCTGGTCAGAGCTACGCCCCCAAACCGGTTACCACCAGACCTGAGCAGCCTCATCTGTTTACCCCAGAGAACCAATGAGTACTGTTTTCTGTGTTTGCCATGATGTGAAAAGGGGTGAGGAGCATTGTTCTACAATATGAGCTGGATCAAGACATCTCCCCTCTCACCCTAAACATGTGTCCTACCTTTGAACACTGCTGTTTGATGGAATAAACATAGCTGAGATTGTTGCCCCTTCTGCCTCAAATGCTCTCCCTCCTGCCAACATCTATTAAAATCCTTCCTGTCCTTCCACATCCATCTTGAATGCCATACCCTTCAGTGAAGGCATGGCACAAACCTCTCTTCAATCCAAAAACGGAATGCAATCACTCTCTCCTTTGAACCCAAAGAGTACACTGGGAGATGAGATACTTCTTGAGACACCTACTTTGTCTCTTAATTAAAGAGAAATGTGGATGTGTCTTAAACCCATTGGTAGAGAGGTGTTTTATTAATCTTTGTATAATATCCCTGCAGTGCCTAGCAGAGGGCGATGCCCACAATAAGGATGAGAATTCCAGAAGGATTTTCAGAACTGAACTGCACTGGGCTTTCAGGGCCCACTGAGATCACCTAATTCAGCTCTCTTAATTTTCAAAGAGAGAACAGCCTCAGAAAGGTTAAATGACTCATTCGTGATCATAGCTAGTTAGTGAAAACTGGGACCAGGCCTGGTCTCCTTGCCCCTTCTTGTGTCACATCATGCTGTGTTTTCAGTGATTATTTAAATCATGATTCAAAAAACAGTATGTTTTTGCTACAATAGTCTAAATACAGGTCAATAGAATTGCTGAAGTCCCTAGCAATTGCTTGCTTACGAGATTTCAAAAGACAATCAGAAAAAGACCAGTTTATTGTTATAGTAACCAAAATAAATGCAGGGCCAAGGACAGCAACAGGAAAGCAAAAAGTCACTCCTACATTCCCTCAGTTTCAAAATTATATTTAATAAATGAAAAAGTCAACCTGTTTTTTCCCCAAAATATGGATGTTATAATCAGTTCAACAGCAAGGATTATCTCTTTCTTTGCCTTCACTGTGCTTGATTAATATGTTTTTGGCTAATTGTACTCTCATCTCCTTTTTTGGACTAATGCCATTTCTACAGGGTCTCGCAAATTGGCTCTCTACCTAAGATGAATTGTCTCCTTATAAAAGTGAAATACAATAGGCTCAGGAGGTGAGCCAACCTAACCTTCACTATTACAAGATGCTACCTTAAAACAGACCCTCGATGACTTATTGACATGAAAACACAAGACCCTACCACTGAAATTGAAGAGTCGATTCTCTCCACCGTTTTCTAAAACCTGCCTTTTCACTGACCCTAAGCTACAGACCACCCTTCTTTTTTATTCACTGCAATGCATTTCAGGCAGTTTTAGAAACTGAAAACATTAGGGCAAATCCAAATCACGTACTACGATGTGAACATACCACTTAATTACAAGTTATTAGATAAATTGTGATTTATTAAAGTAAACGTCTGTTAATGCCAGGAT
Source organism: Pan troglodytes (assembly GCF_028858775.2). Classification (NCBI taxonomy): domain Eukaryota; kingdom Metazoa; phylum Chordata; class Mammalia; order Primates; family Hominidae; genus Pan; species Pan troglodytes. The sequence continues at coordinate 132,268,125 of NC_072421.2, forward strand.
TCCTAAACTAAGCTTAGAAATAGCAGCTCTGAGAGACAGGTGTCAAGTTGCACATCTACTTCCAGGGGCTTCGATCTGACATTCCCTGGTGTAAGTTAGTCGGGGCAAGCAACCTGTCAGAAGAGCCAGAAGCTTTCTGCAGTTCCTTTTACAGAGGGACAACATGGCCCCAGGTAGAGGGGGACCGTTTCCTCCACACTGCCCAAAGTTGGAGATTAAACTTTCACTCCACCTTGGGACCCAAGTCACTGTCAAGCAAACAAGTCGCCACCCCCTCAGGTTGAAGAGCCCAAATGAGCTCAAACGTGCACTTTAAGGAAGGAAGATTGCTTGCATGGGGGCAAGGAGCCCCTGAATCCTGTACTCCATCCTCCCCAACCCTGCTCACCTGAGCCCATGGATTAGGGGAGCGCTGCTGGATCTCCTCAGGGTTCCCCCATAAGATGTGTCAGGCTCAAGGTCCAGCTCCATTTTCTCCTGAGCCATGTCAGACTTGCAGGCAGGCACAGCGGGCAGTGCTCAGCTCCTGGTGCTTAGCTATGGACTCCCAAGACTCTCACTGCAGGACTGAGCTGCTGGGGACTGGCAGCTGGGGGCGGGGGCTAAGGGGCGGAGGCTTGGGGACGGGGGCGGGGGCTGGGGGCGGAGAAAAGTAGGAGAGGAGGAGGGAAGGAGGATGATGATGAGGAAGGGAGGATGATGGTGAGGCAGGAGAGGAGGACGAAGAGGTAGTGGTGGAAGGTGACAGAATGAAGGAAAAGGATGAAGGAAAGAAGGATGGAGGGAAAACAAGGATGGAGGGAGGAGGGAAGAGGGAGGGAAAAGGATAGGTGGAAAAGCAGGAGGACAGAGAGGATAAGAGGAGGAGGGCAGAGGGGGGAAAGGGAGAGGAAGGGGGCGGAGGAGGGAGGGGAAGGGAGAGGGCAGAGGGGAGGGAGGAGGACAGAGGGTAAGGGAAAAGAAGCGCAGGGGCGGGAAAGAAGGAGGTGGTCTGGGGAAGAGGAGAGAGGAGGGAGAAGAGGAGGGGGAGGAAACTAGGCAGCGGCGGAACTCATGCTGCTATCTTTCCGGCTGAGGACCACAAGCGGGGCCGGGCTACAGATGCTGCGGCTGCCCGGGCAGCGCTAGCACCGAGGACCTGACAGTCGGGTAGGACCCGGCCGGGCGGCCTTGGCGGCTCCAGCTCCCCATGCTCGGGGACCCGGTCCAGCCCCCCATGCTCCCGGACCCGTTCCCGGAGGCTCCTCAGCCCTGGGATCGGTGCTTCTCCCCTCCCTGCCCCCCTCCCGCCTCGAGGACAGGTTGGGGGTTCGGCCTCTCAGCCGCCGCCGCGGTGCCTCCTCTTCCTCTCTCGGGTTCTAATGGTCTGGGGGAACCCGTTGGGGCCAAGACCAAAATCTACAACCTGCAGTCTCTTCCGCCTCCCACGCTTCAGAAGCGGGAACCTCCGCGGGGCCAGTTCTTCCGCGTCCGGGCACCCATCGGGTCCTGCGCACGCGTCCAGCGGCCACTCCAATGGGCCCGCGGGCACGGAGCGTGCGTGGGAGCCCCGCCTCGAAATCCTCCTCCAAAGGGGAGGAGCGTTTCCAGGGGGCCCGGCGCCTTCCTCGATGGCATTGGCCTGGGGACCCTGGCGCCCAATTTTGAAAAGAACCAATAGTTTGAAAATGCTGGAGCATCAGCTTTCAGGAGGAGTTTGGGCCAATATTCATGGGAAATAGAGAAAAACATGGGGTTTCCATGTTATTTCACTCCTAATTTGTACGCTCCGACCTCTGTGATCCCCACTCATGCCTTAAATCCCTCGATTTTGTTGGTCTTTGTCTGCAGGGGCTGATTTCTTTTTCAGATCATCCATTCGGATGCACTAGACAAAAGAGAAGTGGGAAAACAAACGCAATGGGTAAAAATAAAGCGAATATCATGACAGTTCGTATAGCTAATGAGAAACTCAGCTCCATTTTGCAAGCACCTTTAGATTCAACAAAACTAGGAAAAGTCCTGAAGAACGGGTAGCAAGCAGAACCAAATGTTTTTTCTTACTAGGAATTAGAGTCCCTAACAATCATGACTCAGCGTGGGTGAGATCTGGATTTTTTTTTTTTTTTTTTAACAGAGTCTCGCTCTTTCGCCCAGGCTGGAGGGCAGTGCACGATCTTGGCTCACTGCAACCTCTGCCCCACCCCGCCCGGGTTCAAGCGATTCTCTTGCCTCAGCCTCCCAAGTAGCTGGGATTACAGGCGCCTGCCACCACGCCTGGCTAATTTTTTGTATTTTTAGTAGAGACGGGGTTTCGCCATGTTGGCTAGGCTGGTCTCGAACTCCTGACCTCAGGTGATCCACCCGCCTCGGCCTCCCAAAGTGCTGGGATTACAGGCACGAGCCACCGCGCCCGGCCTAGATTTGGATTTTTTATTTAACAAACACCTACATAACACTTGTTATGTGCTAGGCACTATTCTAAGAGTTATAGAAATATTAACTCTGTCGTGGGTGTGACTGGCCAGTGGTGCAGGTGCTAAAGAAATTTACGGAGACAGTCACAGGTAACGAAAGGCAGATTTATTAGAGAAGATATGAAAATATGTTGCAAGGATGCAATGGGCAGCACTGCAGAGGAGCTGTCTGCAAAGAGGCAGGGGCTGGAGGGAAGTTTTATAGGGTCATGCTGGAGACGGGTAGGTGCAGAAAGAGGTCATGCTGCTGGGGCCACTGTGTGGAAGGTGTGCCCTCTGGTTGTTTGTGTTCATTGTTCTTCCCCACCTGGGGCCCACCTGGCCCCTTTCTCATTGTTGCTTATTCTCAGGACTCCACATCCCACCACCGTAACACCCCTCAGAACACCAATGACAAATCTTTGACACTGGGGCTGAGGTCTCATCTTCCAACTGCTTCCTGCTGATTAGGGGTGTGGAGTTGACCCCACCTATGGTTGTTGGTCTGTCAAGAGACCCTGTGGGTCATTGTCCCAGATTGTGGGACTTAGGATATTGAATCTTGCTGGAGGAAGGGACTCATCACAGAGTGGGAGTATGTCAAGGCAAAACTGGTGACCAGCCGAATCCAGGGGAGACTCATAAAGGTAGCAGGCATCACTGGGGAGAGACTGATATCCCATTTACAGCATTACTTGAAAGTGAAACTGCTGAATTCTAGAAGATAAAAGTTTGTTTCTTAAGCCAGTTACTGAAAAGGCAAACAAACAAACAAACAAACCCCACAACCATTTGCAGTGTGACTGTTTTTCCTTATTGGAAGCCCATTTAGATAGCCTGGAAGTTAAACTCAATGAAAAAGTGTTTAAATGTAATTAGACACAAGAAGAGTGTATTCAGGGTTATGAGTATAGCAGGTGAATACATGACTCTTAGGAAAAGCGTGAAAAGTATTTTTTTTTACATTGAGAATTTAGACATATTTTTTAAAAGCCAAGGGTACAGAATTAAGTTATATTAGAGGAAAACATTGCTTAATTTTTTTGATTTTCAAGATGAAATATTTTAGCATTAGGCCATAATAACAGAATTGGAGGAAAAAGTTACAGGAGCTGACAAAAAATGAAGGAGAGAGTTATTATCTTTGGCATTCTCCGGGAAGAAAAAGCTGAAAGCAGCAGGGCACAGCAAAAGTTGAACTGAGATATTATTCTGTGAAGCTTTAACTTCTTACAGTTTTATTAAGACCAGATTAATATCTTAAGAAAATCTTGTTTTTAACATAGGGGACCAATGTTAGACTATCCTAAATAATTCCCTTTCAGTTATAACCAACTTAAACACATAGAAAATTCCTTTCATAACTTCTCCTTTGCGAACCTTCTCACTACTTGCACAGACCATTTATGACATGGACTTTCTGACTTGGACATCAGGGCTTTCTGACTTGTCCTAAACACCCCTTTCTTAAACAACAGGTCATTCTACTTTAGGACAAAAATTTGTCATACAAGATCCTTTCTTGGCTGGGCGTGGTGGCTCATGCCTGTAATCCCAGCAATTTGGGAGGCCGAGGCAGGCGGATGACTTGAGGTCAGGAGTTCAAGACCAGCCTGGCCAACATAACATGGTGAAACCCTGTCTCTACTAAAAATACAAAAATTAGCTGGGTGTGGTGGTTGGCACCTGTAATCCCAGCTACTCCGGAGGCTGAGGCAGGAGAATCACTTGAACCTGGGAGGCGGAGGTTGCAGTGAGCTGAGATCACACCACTGCACTCCAGCCTAGGCAGACTTGGTGTCAAAAAAAAAACCCTTTCTCATATAAAATTTTTATTTAAAACCTTCCTTACTGGCCGGACGCAGTGGCTCACACCTGTAATTCCAGCACTTTGGGAGGCCGAGGTGGGTGGATCATGAGGTCAGGAGTTCGAGACCAGCCTGGCCAACATGGTGAAACCCTGTCTATACTAAAAACACAAAAGAATTAGCTGGGCATGGTGGCAGGTGTTTGTAGTCCCAGCTACTCGGGGGGCTGAGGCAGGAGAATCGCTTGAACCCGGGAGGTGGAGGTTGCAGTGAGTTGAGATCACACCACGGCACTCCAGCCTGGGCAACAGAGCAAGACTCCATCTCAAAAAAAAAAAAATAGCCGGGCATGGTGGCATGCGCCTGTAAATCCCAGCTACTCTGGTGGCTGAGGTGGGAGAATTGCTTGAACCTGGGAGGCAGAGGTTGCAGTGAGAGATCACGCCACTGCACTCCGCCCGGGCAACAGAGCCAATATTTCTGGCTTTGGAACCTTCTACTAAAGGTAACCTCCTATGTGAAATTAAGAAGCCTTGGCCAGGCGTGGTGGCTCACGCCTGTAATCTCAGCACTTTGGGAGGCCGAGGTGGGCGGATCACAAGGTCAAGAGATCGAGACCATCCTGGCCAACATGGTGAAACCCCGTCTCTACTAAAAATACAAAACTTAGCAGGGCGTGGTGGTGCTCGTCTGTAGTCCCAGCTACTCAGGAGGCTGAGGCAGGAGAATCGCTTGAACCTGGGAGGTGGAGATTGTAGTGAGCCAAGATCACACCACTGTACTCCAGCCTTGCGACAGAGCGAGACTCTGCCTCAAAAAAATAAAAAGGAAGCCTTAACTGAGGGGATGATTTAAACATGGACACATGAGTTGTCTCCAAAGAGATGGCAAGCAATTTATAAGATCTAGAACTGCCCGAAAGGTAACTCAGAGAAAAGAAAATTTCAAGACAGGAAATAAGAAGCTGTCCATGGAGGGAAAAATAATCAATACATGGCAAAAGTACCACAAGTATTAAACCACAAAGGACTGACTTTCAAAGCCAGGAATTGAACCCAGGCACCATTGTGATAGGGCAAAGCCTTAGCAACTGACCTACAGCACAAGGTGACTACTGTTGTTTTACCAGGAGTTTAGAGCATTTTCAAGTTTGCAAAAGGTTTTAACTGCTCAAGAGAATTTTCTAAGACCAGCCATGTTACTATTATGCATCCTCCTTTTAATTTAACCATTTTCTTTTCATGGTGCACTCAATTCCAATAGTGACTCAATCTAAATAAAAGCCTGTTAAAGTCCAGATAGTAATTTTCCAGGTTTTTACCACATAAGCAAAAGGTATTTCCAGAAAGGGGTAGAGGGGGCATCTCCATGATAGGCAGCATTTTAACTCAAAAGGGAAGTTTATAATACTTGCCACCTCCAGAGTTGCCCTTGGTTTTGTTTTGTTGATGACTCATGTTTGATCTGGAAGCTAGCCAAAGCAGAAAGCCCCCATTCAGCTTAAGGCCTGATGATCATCAGGGGTTGGGATTATGTCCCAGGGACCCTTTGGCCCTCCAGGGCAGTCCCATTTCCAGTGGCCGAGCTTGTGGCAGAGGGGGCAAGCCATGCGGGGGTTTTTCGTCATTCATGCCATAGGGCCAGTTTGCCTTCCAGTGGCCTGGGCTTCTGCACTGATGGCAGTTATCTGGAGGAGTATCCTTAGGGCAGCCTGGAATGGAGGCTGGGGGCTTGCAAAGCAGCCAACAGTTGAGCCTGCTTCTTGTCCCTGCATTTTTCTTTCTCCTTAGCCCTGTCCTTATCCTGCTCTTGGTTATAAAAGACTGAGGAGACTGATTTGAGGTTTTCTGCATAGGGGCCATGCTGTATTACAAAAGAAAATTCGACTTTTTTTTTTTTTTTTAATCTGAGGGTTACATTTGTCTCAGCGTTTTGGGATGCAACTCATAGGTGAGTCTGACGGAATAGAGGAAGTTTGTCCCATGGTGGGACTGGAAAACGATGAGCTGCCGGGGGCTAACGTCTGCTGCGGACATGAACCACACTCTCTCGCCGCCCCCACCTCCCTGCCCCACCAGGAAGAGGGCTCAACTCACATCTGCTGAGGGATTCCAGTGCACTTTCTTTTCTTTTCTTTTGAGATGGAATCTCGCTTTGTCACCCAGGCTGGAGTGCAGTGGTGGGATCTCGGCTCACTGCAACCTCCGCCTCCCAGGTTCAAGCGATTCTCCTGTGTCAGCCTCCCAGGTAGCTGGGATTACAGGCATGCACCACTACGTCCGGCTAATTTTTTGTATTTTTAGTAGAGACGGGGTTTCGCCATGTTGGCCAGGCTGGTCTTGAACTCCTGACCTCAGGTGATCCACCCACCTCGGCCTCCCAAAGTGCTGGGATTACAGGCGTGAGCCACCGTGCCCGGCCTCAAGTGCACTCTCTAAAGGGGCATCCCACCTATTAGAAAGGACATCTCAGCGCTGGGGCCTTACGCTGGATGGTTAGCCCCGGTACAAGGAAAAAGGGTAAAGGAAGAACTCAGCCTGGTCCCATCCCAGGAGAGAGGACCAGAATGGGGAGACTCACTGCTCTGAGGCTGCTTGCTATCACCTAATTTGGGAACGTCCAGAGCAGGAGGTCTGGCTGTTTTTGCAGGACTATTTAGAGTAAGAAAGAGGGGCTCTGAGCTCCCCAAAACATATGTGCCAATTGCACTACATAGGGATTGCAGACCTTTTCGCCAGAAGAGATAGGAGAGGGCCTTCTTCCCTTCTAGGCAAGGCAGCCAAACCTGTTCACACCCGCTGGCCTTGAGGCCACACCAGGAAATGGCCCTGACCAGTTGCCATCAATTGCCAGAGGGATACTAGAATTTGTCCTCTGGAAGACTGAAAAGTAAAGCAAATTCTGAAGTCTCACAGAATCGTGGGACAGCAGTCTGGTGTCTTTCCACCAGGACCTTCTGGTTCCCTGGGGAGCAGCCCCGGCCAGGGACTTAAAATTATCTCAGGGTTTTGACACTGTCCAACGAGAGGTTGGAATTGGAGGAAAGGGAGAAAGTAGGGGAGAGGCCCATACGAACTACCAAAATGTTGCAGGTGCAGCTGGCCAGTGGTGCAGGTGGTAAAGGAATTGACCAAGACAGTTGTAGGTAAAGAAAGGCAGATTTACTAGAGAAGGTATGAAAGTATGTTGCAACGAGGCAAAGGGCAGCACTGCAGAGGAGGAGCTGTCTGCAAAGAGGCAGGGGCTGGAGGGAGCTGGAGGGGGCTGCATGTGGAAACAAGTCATGCTGCTGGGGCCACATGTGGAAGGAGGTCGTTGTGCCCTAGGTCTCTCAGAACAATTTTTCATTGTTCTTCCCCACCTGGGGCCCCTTTCTCATTGTTTCTTACTTATCTTATCAGGACTCCACAAACTCTTTTAATCCTCACCACCTGAATGGCCCTGGGGAAGAGAAGGCCATTGCATTGAAATTTAATAGTTTTGAAATTGCTTTCAAAATTCAGCCAGAAATAACAATTTTGCCTGCCTCTTTTCAATTATCCCATACTAAACTTGCCAAGGCCAATTGTCATTTTATTCCTCACTGTTTATGCTTTCTGCCTGCAGTGTGAGGGATTTGTAAGTACTTTTAGATAGTTTCCTTTAAATTGCCTGTATTTTTCTCCCAGCTAGATTAGAAACAACAACCTCTGTTTTTGAGCAACTTAGGTATCTCTTTTTATCTCAAGGTCTCAGCAACCCTTAAGGCCAGCCCCACCTCCTACTCCCTGCTCAAAAGAAATTATAATACATTCTTTTGTTCACAATAGCTACTAAACAATCATTTGTTGACCACATGCATGCACTGACCTCAGGAGCTTAACAATTTAGGAGAACGGGAGGAGAATAATGCTACTTTGGCCATCATTTCTAGGTTTTATTAACATCATTCTTGCCTGCTAGTTTTTTTTTTTTTTTTTTTACCTTTCATGTAAATCTTTTGGGAAGGTTTGGAGTGTTTGTGGTTTGTAGATTTGGGTTTGACTTGTATTTGACTTGCTCTTGTGGTAACTAAAGGTTACAACGTAGCTTCAAGGTTGTCATGACAACTGGTAAAATAAAGAGCTGATTATCACATGTTTGTTGGTTCCCTTTTATAGGTGAGGGCCTGGGACAGATGCAGCAGACTGGGATATGCAAAGAGAAGAGTAGCCTAATTGTCAAGTCTAGATCTAACAAAAGCAGTGTCCCAAGATCATGGCATATTTCCCTGGAACTGGAAGGACTGATCAAGAAACACAGCTAGGTTGGTATAATAATGTGTGCGTAGAAATGGGGAGAAGTAAAAACAATTTCTTTAATGTTGTGTTTGCCATTGTAGCATATAGAATTCTTGCTGTTTTTGTATTACTTGTTCCTTTTGATATTCCAATTTGTGTATGTACTATGAGTCCTATTTATATCTTTACAGGTTTGGGGTTCCTGACATGTAGCTGTTCTTTTGTAAAAGAGAGCTCCTTCTCTTTGATAATAGCTGTAAACTTATTACCATCTCATATATTTAGTTATTTCGTATTACTCCTTTTCTTAGAAACATAGTCCCTTAGTCACTCTTCCCTTGTCATTTTATTATACCTATTTTCTTAGTGTTGTTGTACTTATTTAAAAATTAGATACTTGTAATGCTTAGGCAGGATGAAATTTTGTCTATTTATTCAAAATATACGTATGAAACCTTACTACCTGCCAAGAATACTAGCAAAAGTTGAAAATTAAAATGAACACAATGGAGGTAAGATTCCCTTGTTCACTGGCCTGCTTCATATTTTTCTGTTATTCAGACAATTTGTTTTTTGACTCTGTTCTGTCTTTAATCACTGCCTTCTGCATTCATCCTGAATTTACTCAGCTTTAACCACCGTCTTTTATAAACGTTCAGGTACCCTGGGAATTTTAACAGTGGCTTTTAGGACATCTTGATACTAGCCTGAATTTTGCTGCTATCTAATTATGTGCCATTAATCTCTTTGGAATTTTATCCAACTGTAAAATAGAAATGATTTACCTACTTTACAAGATAACTATGAAAGATAGGCTATTTAAACCTGCATTTATTCATAAAATAATTTCAGAAGTATTTATCAAGTGCTTATGAGTACAGAAATTCAAGGAGATATTCTGAGGCATCTCATTTTTTTTTTTACTTAAACAGAAGGGCAGAGGAATCTTGGCTTTGCCACTTAGTAGTTGCAACTTGAGTAAACCCCTCTGGGCTTTGGTTTCCTCCTGTGAAAAATGGGCATTGTGATGGTGCCTACCTCAAAGAATTATTGTAAACTTTAAATGCAATCACCTATTTAAAGTGATTAGGACAGTACCTGGCACATAGTAAGTGCCCAACAAACGGTAGCTATTACTAATCTGTCTTATATAAGGAATGGAGACTCCACATCATCCTCATGTCTGGGATTTAAGTAATCTAATTCTGCCTAATATACTCAAGTTTGTCTTATTCTATTCCCAGAATGAACAAAGAATACATATTTATTACCTTACATGTCATAACTTGTCACGAACTATCTCAAGACTGTCCCATTATTTTAAGTTCACCACTGGGTAGCTGAGCAGGGTTGATGATTGAACCAATCCAGATAAGTATGTGAAAACATTTTGTAGGCCAGGCGTGGAGGCTCATACCTGTAATCCCAGCACTTTGGGAGGCCGAGGCGGGTGGATCACCTGAGGTCGGGAGTTCGAGACCAGCCTGACCAACATGGAGAAACCCCATCTCTACTAAAAATACAAAATTAGCTGGGAGTGGTGGCACATGCCTGTAATCCCAGCTACTCTGGAGGCTGAGTCAGGAGAATCGCTTGAACCAGGGAGGTGGAGGTTGTGGTGAGCCAAGATTGCGCCATTGCACTCCAGCCTGGGCAACAAGAGCGAAACTCCGTCTCAAAAAAAAAAAAAATGTTATATGTAAAGTGCTATACCAGCGTTATGACTATTTTAATTAATAACTCCCATTTCACTAGGTTTATTTGCCTTGTCTGCCAGTTCTCTATATGGTTACTAAAATGTGTGGTTTTACAAAATTATTAGCATGGAGTTAAGATTTCAGTACTCAGTGTGGCTCATTAAGTGATGGTGAAAATTTCTAAAAGAGTAGTTCTTAAAACGATATGAGCCATGGCAGCATTCTTAGAATGTATGTAGCTTCTAATACTACCTGAAATGAAAACACTGATTTGCATTGATACTAAATTCTGAGATATTTGTTTTTAAAAAAGCCTCACTGCTTTAACTCAAATCTTTGTAAATTAGCTGAGGTCTTTATTTTTTATATGAATAGCTGTGAGGAGCCAGATTATATATAATGTAAAAATACACACTGAGGCAGGCGCGGTGGCTCACGCCTGTAATCCCAGCACTTTGGGAGGACGAGGCGGGCGGATCACCTGAGGTCCAGGAGTTCGAGACCAGCCTGGCCAACATGGTGAAACCCCGTCTCTACTAAAATACAAAAATTAGCCAGGCGTGGTGGCGAGCACCTGTGATCCCAGCTACTCGAGAGGCTGAGGCAGGAGAATCGCTTGAACCTGGGAGGTGGAGGTTGCAGTGAGCCGAGATCGCGGCCACTGCACTCCAGCCTGAGCAACAAGAGCGAAATTCCATCTCAAAAAAAACAAAAAACAAAAAACTGTACGATTATGGTTTAAAAAAGAAAGAAAGAAACCACACTGAAAACAGTAATTCGTTTGCCAAATGAGCTCAGTTAGGTTAGCACCTTAGCAAGACCCTTTGGGACCAAGTGGCCTCTAAGCACTTAGGTAGCAGTATCTTTTTTTTTTTTTTTTTCAGACTTTTGCTTTTCTAAAATTACAAAGGTGTAGTGTGTCTGCTGTTACAGGATGGAAAAATGCATCATAGGAGGTTAGAAGCTTGTTGGCCTCAGTCATAAAGGGATAAGAAAAATGAGAATTAGGCATAGGGCAGGAAGGACCTCACTCCTCCCAACGCTTTCATTTCTAAATAATGCTTAAGGAAACCATGCCAGGGTTAGTAAAAGAGTAGAGGCACAACCACGGTAAGTGGGCATTGGGGAAAGAGGAAGGAGGGCAGGACATGGGGATAAAGCGGTTTCTTAACTGCGCGTGCGCCCCTGGCAAAGCTGACTAAGGCGCCTGAAGTGACGTCATTGCCTGCGTCACAACAGGCGTCGTCCGGCTGGTAGCTTATCGCAGGCTCTGAGGGGCGGGACCCAACTGATTGTCAAAGGCGGCAGATTGTAGTTTTTGTTTTGGCCGGAAAGGCTTACCATGAATTGCCAGGGCTGAGAGAGATGGAGAAGGATTCGCGGCGGTGACAGATTAAATTCCACAGTTACATTATAGACTTGGAAGTGGGGGATCTTCTCATCGTTAGAGGCCCCGATCATGGGAGATAGGCGGTTCGGAGCCAGTCCTGCCTAACTTTGTGTTCACTGATGTTAGGGCTGCTAGGGCTGCAAAGGTGGGCACCCCTACTCGTCTAAGAGCTTTCTCCTCTCTTCTCTTTTTCCCCTTTGCCTCTCTCCTTACATCACCTGCCCACTAAGTAGACTTGTCCTTGTGTGGACGGGAGCCGGAAAGCCTTGAGAACTTATTCCTCGACCCGGACATGGCACATGAGAAAATGAAACTAGGTTTCAAGTCGCTGCCGAGTTCCACTACCGCAGACGGCAACATTCTGAGAAGAGTCAACAGTGCCCCTTTGATCAATGGACTTGGGTGAGCCGGGTTGAGATACTGGAGGAGGCAAGCGGTGGGGAGGAGGTGTTCGGGAAAGTGATTTCCTATAGAATTCCCGTCCCTTTATTTGTTGAGGTTCTGCAGGTAACTCCCTTGTTCCTGGTGTCCGGAGAACCCACCCTCAACCTTGGGTGGGGGTAGTGGGACGGGCTGACCTGAGGGGGAGCGCGCACCCACCCTGAGGTTAACAAACATCTGAATCTGAACATCCTCCCCTGATAGTCCACTCGGACCCGAAAGTAGCAGCCAGCTGGTGTGGAGCACGGCTTTTTTCTAACTTCAACCCATTTCTTACCCACTCCTTTGAAGAAACTTAGTATCCTCCCCCACTCACCTCCAGATCGTCTGCCATGACTGTAATATTTGTCATTTCAGCTGCTTTGTCACCTCTGACCTTCACCTCCAGCCGCTTGAATGGAAATGGTTGTCAAGCAAATAAGCTTTGGACTTTTTTACATTTTTTTTTCTTTTTTTTTTTGAGACGGAGTCTTGCTCTGTCGCCCAGGCTGGAGTGCATTGGCACGATCTCAGCTTACTGTAACCTCCGCCTCCTGGCTTCAAGCAATTCTCGTGCCTCAGCCTCCCTAGTAGCTAGGATTACAGGCGCCCACCACCACACCTGGTAATTTTTTGTATTTTTATTTTTATTTTTTATTTATTTGTTTATTTATTTTTGAGATGGAGTCTCGCTCTGTCGCCCAGGCTGGAGTGCAGTGGCGTGATCTCGGCTCACTGCAACCTCTGCCTCCCGGGTTCAAGCGATTCTCCTGCCTCACACTCCCGAGTAGCTGGGACTTCAGGCACCCGCCACCACGCCCACCTAATTTTTTGTATTTTTAGTAGAGACGGGGTTTCACCGTGTTAGCCAGGATGGTCTCGATCTCCTGACCTTGTGATCCGCCCACCTTGGCCTCCCAAAGTGTTGGGATTACAGGCGTGAGCCACTGCGCCTGGCCTAAATCTTACTTCTTAAACTAGACTTTTAAAATGAAATGTTGGATTTCACATTTCAGTATTATAAGGTTTTCTAGATACCGTAAAAATGTCTGAAAAATGCATTCACTACATATGTTACTAACTTTGCTCTTCACCTTTTGTGGCATCATACTAATTGATAGTTGTAATTCACAGTACCATAGACTATCAGGAAGGGATTCAGAGACCAGCTTTACCCTCCTTGTTTAACATATGAGGAAACTGAGGCCCATAAATCTCCAAAATGACGTTTAGTGGCAGAGCCAGTACTAGGAACCTCTGTTTCCTGACTCCTAAACTACTGTTCTGGCCACTACTAACCAATACCTAAGCTGATTAACTCTAAATGAATGCAGCTTTTGGGTCATTTGAGGTAGGAGAGAATATATTGTTCACAAAATGAAAAGCAAACTAAGATTGACCAAAAAAAATACATTACCTTTTTAAAATAGGCAGGTAGAAAAACATAGAAGGGGGACTCTGCATGTTGTGCTGAGAACAAGAACATTTTATTCACTCAGGATTTTGCTCTAATCCTGTTGTGGGAAAAAGGAATTATGGGACCCACTCTACTAGTAGAAGAGAGCAGTAGGGAGAATGTTGGATTTATTGAAGATGATATAAAAAGAAGAAATAGGTTGCAAATAGACGATGGAAGATGTGTACTGGAAGGAACCTGTGGATCCTCTTTAATGTATTAAATACACCAGAGAAGGAGTGGACCCTTCCCTAATCCTTAAAGCCCTGGAAACAGAGAGATCTCAGTTATCCCTTCATACCTTGCTTTGTTCTGCAAAGGATTTTTTTGTTTTGTTTGTTTGTTTTTTGCTTTTATCATATTAGAGCATAGCTACAGTGTTAAATTCCATAGCTTAAGATCCTGATGCATGAAGTAAAATTTGTACAGAAAGATAAGGGTCACTAGCATATTTCTGTAGTAGGAGTTTAAAGATACAGAAACCACAAAGTGGACGGAGTCCAGGGACTCTAGTCTGTCAGAAAGAAGTAACATAGGAATGATGTGTGACATCCCTGAGATTAGGGGACTTGCCCAGATGATCTGAGGGCATATTTTGTGCTGTTGTAGAAAATGTAGGGCATAGTCAGAGAAGTTATTCTGAAGCAAGAAAAATTTAGAGTAGGATTACACTGAGCCTTAGTTGAATTCATTTTCACCTCAGTTCTCATTTGCATATGTATACTGCTCACTTTTCTCCCTTTTTTTTCCTTCCTTGGCCCTCTAATACTTGAGTACTTCCTCTTTCTAAACTATACCTGGCCAGTAAAGCATTCTTTTCAGAAAGGTGAAAGTCACTAGCATATTTCTTTAGTAGGAATTAAAGATATAGAAACCACAAAGTGGACAGAGTTCAGAGACTCCAGTCCATCAGAAAGAAGTAACATAGGAATGATGTGTGACATGCCTGAGGTCAGGGAACTTGCCCAAATGATCTGAGGGGATGTTTTGTGCTGTTGTAGAAAATATTTAGCTTGCTAAACATTGTTGCACCTCTTTCAAGTAATTTTCGAACTTTGCTTGATGTTTCTTCTATATAAAGACCCTCTTGCACCAACATTTGCAGAATTAAATTCCTTAGATTTGTTTCTTTCATATCAACTCTTTAATACAGTATTACTGTTTTAAAGAAGTATCTGCACTGTTTTATGTATATCTTGAACTAATAGAAATTCCAACGTCAAAAGTTTTGAACCTATTGGTTCTTTATACTCTTTATCTCTGTAATTGGCTGACTTTATTACTGGTGTCAATAACTATACTTAAAGCTAGGAGTTTTTTCTTCTCTTTCTCTGACCCTTATTCAAAGACTCAGAGATTAGGTTCTTGTATTCCTGCCAGTGCCTCCCTACCTTAAAAACCTCTACCTTGACCCTGCATTTAAACTGTTACTGCCTCAATTCTTTTTTTTTTTTTTTTCCTGAGATGGAGTCTTGAGGCTGGAGTGCAGTGGTTCAATCTCGGCTCACTGCAACCTCTGCCTCCTGGGCTCAAGCGATTCTCCTGCCTCAGCCTCCGAGTAGCTGGGACTACAGGCATGCACCACCACGCCAGGCTAATTTTTGTATTTTTAGTAGAGACGGGTTTCACTATGTTGGCCAGGCTAATTTTTGTATTTTTAGTAGAGATGGGTTTCACTATGTTGGCCAGGCTAGTCTTGAACCCCTGACCTTGTGATCCACCCACCTTGGCCTCCCAAAGTGCTGGGATTACAGGCGTGAGCCACCACTCCTGACCCTCAATTCTATTTGAAAGGCAAATTACTGCCCCAGAGCCAAATGCAGCCCACCACCTGGATTTGCAAATAAAATTTTATTGGAATGGAACCATCCCCATTTGTTTAGTTGTTATCTATGGCTACTTTCCCACTGCAGTGGCAGAACTGAGGAGTTGCAACAGATACTGTATGGCCCACAAATCCTAAAATATTTACTCTCTGGCCCTTCGCAGAAAAAGTTTGCCCATCCTCTGGTTTATTGAACTTTTACGAACGTGGAAGAATAGCAGCCATGAGAAATGATTGCTTTGGGAATATAAGTGACATAAATCTATTATAGTTTAGACAGAGCTGTTTATTGATCATTTGATGTGGAACATTGAACATCCATCCAGTTATACTACTTCTGCTTTTTCCGAGTTAAAAGTAGCACTTAGTTCAGATATCAGCTAGGGTTTTATAAATTCATGTTGAATGATGCATACCAGTTGAAGTATATATTGCCTGAATTCTTTCTTTCAGTTATAGTCTTACTAAAATTGGCAAACAAATTTAGGGTAGACTATATCTTTGTCAGCCCTAAGTATTAAGCCCCCTACACATGTACACAAAAAAGAATGGAAAGAAATAGCCCATTAGTGTCCCTCCAATTTTCTTATGAGTGACTGCCAGAACATATTCCTATTCTCACAAAGAAAATGACTGGGAAAGTAAGTAGAATTAGATACATCCATATACCTTCCATTCACAAAATACTAAGTTACTGCCTGTTATATGCAAATTATGATGTTGCAAAGATGTATCTCAGGGCTCAATAAGCTTTAATAGGGAATATAAATACTCGAAGGACTTAAATATATGGTAGAGTAAGATAAGTGCGTAGGGAGCTTAAGATAAGTGCGTAGGGAGCTAAAGAAAGTGCTAGGGGAATTCAAAGAAGGAAGAGAGAAATTACAGCAGGACTGGTGAGGGAGAAGGAAAAGTTTATGAAGAAGTTGGCATTTGAGATGGGCCTTCATGGATTGATAGGATACACCCCGGAAAAGAGGGGGAACAATGGTTGGGATAGTATTTTAAGTATTATATATAGAACAGACTTGAAGGCAGAAAAGCATAGATGTGTTCCAGAGAACTGAATGGTCCACTTTGCCTGAACCCCTGACTCCCAGATGTTCATCTGCTGATGAGTGCTGATCTCAGGTGAAGTTTTTACCAATCCGTGCTTTTAAAAGAGTTAAGTACAGCATAATTAAAGATGTCATTATGTAGTTGTTAATTATCCTTCCTGGGCAGGACTGTACTGTACTCTGAGATTGTTATTCTCTTATTTTCTTAATACCAAAGGGTCATTTTACACATGAAATGATGGTATTGGTCAATGGTGGGATTTTAAAAAAAAATGACTTGGCAAAAGAAAAAGGTGGCAACTGTATGTTTCTGCCTAGATTTTGTTTTGAAATTGTACTAGTCCTTGAAATTGAAGAGTCTGGAGCCAAACCGTGGACGGCTTTGAATGTCATAGTAAAGAACGTAACTGAATTTGACAGGCACTGAAGAGAGTCACTGAAAGTTGTGAGCAAACTGTTCTTTAGGAAGATGCCCCTTGGTAGTCTGTTAGCCTAGAGAAGGGAAAGAAGAGAGGCGAGGAGCCCAATTAGACTATGCAGTCTGTGGAAAAGGAAAAAGACCTTGAATTGGTTTTTGGCAAGGAGCCTGACAAGAATCAGGTGGTTATCAGAGAGCGAGTATAGAGGTAAAATCTAAAATACTGGCAGTTGATTGGATATAGGCAGCTAAAACAAAAGTATTACAGATGATTTCTCACATTGGAGGAACCTGGATGAAGGGTACATGTGAACCATCTGTATTCTTTTTGCAACTTCTTGTGAGTCTTAAACCGTTTCAAAATAAAAAGTTATAATAAAAAGGAAAAGATGCCGGGCACCGCTGGGATCTGTAGTCCTAGCTACTTGAGAGACTGAGGCAGGAGCATCGTTGAGCCTAGGAGTTTGAGGGCAGCCTAGGCAATATACAGCGGGACGACGTCTCTGAAAAAACAATGAAATGATGATTTCTTCAGGATTACAATGTCAAATAAGACCAAGTTCACTTGAGTGGGCAACCATCAAAGCTGAGGACACTGACCTGTCTTCAGTGGGCATCAGCTGCACAACTTCAGTCCATTGTTATCATGGGAATATGGCCCAGTGTTGCAAAATCTTGCAACTTTTCAATAGAAGCCAGAACGTTGGAATCTGGGTGTTTTTTTTTTTTTTATGTGAAATCTTTCAGTGTACAAAACAAATTCAAAAACATTTTTAACATTGTGTAGGCCAAACCAAACACATCTGTGAAAAATCTGAGTTCCATCAACCCCTGCTATTGGTTATTCCTCGTATTCATGTGAAACTTTGGGAGTTGAGAGGGAATTGGTATTTGCACGTTGTATCTCTGACCATAAATTTAAATCATTTACAGGTTTACACTGAAAATGATGTATTTCCAAGTTCACAATAAATTATATTCATTCTCCGTAGCATGATTAGGAGTAAAGTAGTGTGCTTGAGAATTCCTTACCTTATATGGAGACTTGTTTAGGCCCAGCCAACCAAGGCTGTATGTGTGTGTGTGTTTTAATTTCTACCTTTGCACAGCTTGCCTTTACCCTTGCTGTTTAGGTATTTGAAATCTTTAAAAGAATTTTGTGGCCGGGCATGGTGGATCACGCCTGTAATCCCAGCACTTTGGTGGGCCAAGGCGGGTGGATCACCTGAGGTCAGGAGTTCAAGACCAGCCTGGCCAACATGGTGAAACCTCGTCTCTACTAAAAATACAAAAATTAGCTGGGCATGGTGGTGCGTGCCTGTAATCCCAGCTACTAGGGGAGGCTGAGGTAGGAGGATTGCTTGAACCTGGGAGGCAGAGGTTGCAGTGAGCTGAGATCGTGCCACTGCACTCCAGCCTGGGCAACAGAACAGAGCGAGACTCCGTCTCAAAAAAAAAAAAAAAGAATTTTGTAATGGATTTTATATAACACATGTTTTTGTTTTTCTTTTTAGTTTTAATTCACAGGTGTTGCAAGCTGACATGTTAAGAATTAGGACAAACAGAACAACGTTTAGGAATCGACGCTCTCTGGTAAGGAAATGCTTATAGTGGCCTCCCTGTCCAAGACTTGTGCTTATTGGTCTCAACCAATGGTCTTCAAACTTGAGCATTCACAGGGAGGGCTTATTAAAACACAGATGGCCAGCGGGAGTCTCACCCCCAGGGTTTCTGATTAAGTAGATGGGGGTGGAGCATGAGAATTTGCATTTCTAACAAGTTCCCACTTTGAGAAACACTGCTCTAAACATTACTGAAGGAAAAATAAACACATTGACTACAGTTATGATTGCTGCAGCTGCAACAGAATTAATTTTTAAATCCCATATGGATTTAACATTGAGATTTTATGTATAAGACCATCTGGTTTCCCATTTTTTTTTTTAAAGAAAATTCTAACTTTGAGAGGAAAATCTGCAGACTCTCCTAAAAGTAATTTTCAGGCTTTTAGACTTTTATCTCACATTTATCTTGAATTGTAAATAAGATTTGCTTTTCATGGTATTATCATGCAATCTCTAAATTATAACTCTTTTCTACTAATTATCCTGTAAACATAGGGAATATACTTGTAGATCAGTAAGCCAAGGTGAATACATGATTCATTATATGATTTTATTGAGATGAAATTCACATAACATTCAATTAACTGTTTTAAAGTATACAATTCAATGGCATTTAGTGTATTCACAATGTTGTTCAACCAGTACCTCTCTCTAGTTTCTAAAGTGCATACATATCCTTGTCTTGTTCCTCATCATTGAATATGATTTTAGCTGTGAGTTTTTGGTAAATGTCCTTTATCATGTTAAGGAAATCTCCTTCTACTCCTACTTGCTGAGTATTTTTCTTTTTCTTTTCTTTTTTTTTTTTTTCTTTTTTTTTGAGACAGAGTCTCACTTTGTCGCCCAGGCTGGAGTGCAGTGACATGATCTCGGCTCACTGCAACCTCTACCTCCTGGGTTCAAGCTATTCTTCTGGTCAGCTTCCCAAGTAGCTGGGATTACAGGCATGCACCACCATGCCCAGCTAATTTTTTTGTATTTTTAGTAGAGACAGGATTTCACCATGTTGGCCAGGCTGGTCTCGAACTCTTGACCTCAAGTGATCTGCCCACCTCGGCATCCCAAAGTGCTGGGATTACAGGTGTGAGCCACTGAATCCAGCCTTGCTGAGTATTTTTATCATGAAAGTGTGTTGAATTGTTTCAAGTGCTTTTTCTGCATCTCTTGGGATGATCATGTGTTTCCCCACCTTGTTCGATTAATATGGTATATTACATTGATTTTTTTCCATGTTGAATTACCCTTGCATTCCTGGGATAAATCTTTTTGCATCTGTATTCATAAGAGATATTGACCTGTTGTTTTCTTGTGGTATCTTTTGCTAGCTTTGGTATCAGAGTAATGCTGGCGTCATAGAATGTATTAGGAGGTACTCCTTTGTCTTCTACTTTTGTAAGAGCTTGAGTAGGATTTTATGTTGATTCTTGTTTTTTGTTTGTTTGTTTTTGTTTTTGTCTTTTTGAGATGGAGTTTTGCTCTTTTTGCCCAGGCTGGAGTGCAGTGGCACGATCTTGGCTCACTGCAATCTCTGCCTCCCGGGTTCAGGCGATTCTCCTGCCTCAGCCTCCTGAGTAGCTGGGATTACAGGCACCCGCCACCACGCCCAGCTAATTTTTTGTATTTTTAGTAGAGACGGGGTTTCATCATGTTGGCCAGGCTAGTCTCAAACTCCTGACTTCAGGTGATCCACCCGCCTTGGCCTCCCAAAGTGCAGGGATTACAGGTGTGAGCCACTGTGCCTGGCCTGGTGTTGATTCTTTAAATGTTTGGTAGAGTTCAGCATTGAAACCATCTGGTCCTGGACATTTCTTTGTTGGGAAGTTTTTGATTACAGACTCTATCTCTTGTTATAGGTTTGTTGAGATTTTCTATTTCTTCTTGAATCAGTTTGGTAATTTATGTGTTATGTGTTATGTATTATAGATTTCTCTTATAATATGATTTGTAATGTGATAGAATCTCTAGAATACATTTTAGTGAAATGTTATAGCTTGATACCAATTTAAAAATATTGCTCGTGGCCAGGCGTGGTGGCTTACACCTGTAATCCCAACACTTTGGGAGGCCAAGGCGGGAGGATCACCTGAGGTCAGGAGTTCAAGACCAGCCTGGCCAACATGGTGAAACCCCATCTCTACCAAAAATACAAAATTAGTTGGATGTGGTGGTGCATGCCTGTAATCCCAGCTACTGGGGAGGCTGAGGCAGGAGAATCGCTTCAACCCGGGAGTTGGAGGTTGTGGTGAGCCAAGATCGCGCCACTGCACTCCAGCCTGGCGACAGAGTGAGACTTTCTCTCAAAACAAACAAACAAAAAAAAAACAAAAAAATATATTGCTTGCTAATCTTAAAACTAGACATTTTCTTCTTCATAGAATGATATTCAATATTGTTCCCACAAATGCATTAATTTTATAGTGGGAGAAATTATAACTGTTCATTAAATAAATATTTCTTCTTTCTACTCATTTACTCATCCATTCAACGATATTTGTTGAGCACCTGCTTGCCTCTCAAAGCCTTCCATACCTATCCAGTCTTCTACTCAACGAAGCCAACATAGTGGTTTAGGACCCACTATGTATTAGGCCCTGATCTAGTTGCCAGGGTTGATCTAACTGAGTTTGGGGAGGAGATAACATCTTAGTTGAGATCTTACTGATGTGAGAGGGTTAGCTAGTTTGGGATATTGGTGGCAGGGGTAGACAATATTCCTGGTAGAAAACAGCATGCTTGAAGTCCTGGAAAAGGAAGTGTGGTGTATAGATAAAAGAGTGTGTATAAAATTTGAAAGAAGTGCATTTTAGCTACAGTGAAAGTAAAGATACAGTGGTGAGAGATGTGGTTGAAGAAGTAGACTAGTGCAATATCTTGTAGGGCCTTCAAGTCATATTAAGTATTTTGCACTTTATCCTAGGGTCAGTGAGAAGCCATTGAAGAGTTTTGAGCCAGTGATTGACATGATCAGATTTGTTACAAGATTGCCCTGGCTGCAGAGTGGAAAGTGGATTGGAAGAGGGCAAACGTATATGCAAGAAGATCAGATAGGCTACTGCAATCACCCTGGCAAAGAGCTGATGGTAGCTTGGACTAGTGTGATGGTAGTGGAAATGGAGAAAAGTTCCAGATTCAGGAGAAATTTCAAAGATGGAATCAATGGACGGTGGGAAACAGTGGAGGCAAACCTGACTCCTAGGTCTCTAGCTTGGGCAGCTGATGGGATGGTGGTGACACAGAATAAGAAGGGACCATTGCAAGAAGAGTAGATTTACAAAGGAGGATGAGTTTAGCTTTGTACATGTTACATTTGAGGTTCTCTTGGACCTGTAAACTAGTGATGTTCGATGTACTAGTTTGAAGCTCAGGAGTGAGAGCTGGACTAGAGATAACCATTTGGGAATCATTGGTAGATTGTTATTTAAAACTGTGGGAATTAATGATATGACCTACAAAGAGAGTATAGAAAGAGCAGAGAAGAAGTTGCAGGACAAAACTTTAAAAATCACCAACACTTAAAAATCAGTCAGAAGAAGAGTGATGGACTAAGTAGAGAGGCAGGAGGAGGCTTCAGAAGAGAGTAGTACCATGAAAAAACAAGGAAAAGTAGTAAGTCATATGCTGTCAAGCCGTCAAACAGACTGAAAAGTGTCCTTTGAATTACCAAAACAGATATTACTCATGAATTCTTATATTTGAAAGCACTTTCAGTAGAAGGAGGAGTGGGGTGAGATTAAGCCAGATTTGATTTTGAAGAATAACTGAGAGCCAAGGACCTATAAATGGCACTGTACATCCAGGCTCAGTTATTTGGGAGGCAAATTCCTCATCTGTAAAATGGGAATGTAAAAGTAACTGCTTTGTAGGTTTGTTGTGGATTACCTTGGTCAGTATAAAGCACTCAGCACAGCACTGGCACATACTAAATGCTCAATAAATATGTGGGTTTTTTAAATCAGTAATAGTACATATAGTCAGCAACCGGTGTACCTGGCTTTTTAAAAATTATAATTTTAAAATCTTTTTTTCTAGTACCAAATACTTAAAGGATATTTTTTCTTTCTTTCTTTCTTTTTTTTTTTTTTGAGACAGATCTCTTGCCCAGGCTGGAGTGCAGTGACGTGATCTCGGCTCACTGCAACCTTCGCCTCCTGGGTTCAAGCGATTCTTCTGCCTCAGCCTCCTGAGTAGCTGGGACTACAGGCACGCGCCACCACACCTGGCTAATGTTCGTATTTTTAGTAGAGATGGGGTTTCACCATATTGGCCAGGCTGGTCTCAAACTCCTGACCTCGTGATCCGCCTGCCTCGGCCTCCCAAAGTACTGGGATTACAGGCGTAAGCCACTGTGCCCGGTGATTCTTGGCATTTTAAAAATGCATAACATTCCTTAGGAATTCTAGGCTCCTAATTTGCATAACGTTCAGTTTAATATAATGTATATTTAAAATAAACCATCTTATATAACAGATTGTGTTTGGCAGAATTGAAGTCATTTTAACTTATTGGATGATGGGGATTTCAAGGCTTGTTGGTTTAGCTTGCTATAGCAATACTATGCATATGCTTTTATTGTGTCTAAGTATCACTTCATTATTATTATAAGACATAAGTAAGTATATACTTACCTTTAGTATAGAACTGCTGAATTTTCTAGGAGAATGACATGATGAATTAGATTGCTTTTGGCAAAAGCAGTAAAATCCAATTAGAAGAGACTTAAACAGCCTGGGCGAGGTGACTCAGGCCTGTAATCCCAGCACTTTGGGAGGCCAAGGTGGGCGGATCACCTGAGGTCGGGAGTTCAAGACCAACCTGGCCAACATGGTGAAACCATGTCTCTCCTAAAAATACAAAAATTAGCCGGGCATGGTGGCATGCGCCTGTAATCCCAGCTACTCAGGAGGCTGAGACAGGAAAATCGCTTGAACCCGGGAAGTGAAGTTTGCAGTGAGCCGAGATCACGCCACTGCACTCCAACCTGGGTGACAGAGTAAGACTCTGTCTCAAAAACAAAAACAAAAGCAAACAAACAAACAAAAAACAGAGAGACTTAAACAATAAGGAGCAATAAGGAGCATTATTATCTCAAATAATAAGAAGCCCCAAGAAAAGGAGGTTCTAGGCCGGGTTAGTTCAGTGGGCCAATGACATCATCAGAGACCCAGGTTCCTTCTATCTTTCCACCCTACCATCTTCAGCAGCCACAGTTAATTATGTAACTAGTAATTAGACCCAGGGTTCAAAATCAATGGATAGCAAGCTCTTACATATATTTAAAGATGTCGAGAAGGATATCTATCAACCTATCTTTAGTAGATATCTCTGGAGCATGACATTATAGGCAGAATTTTATTTTTACTTTATGCTTTTCTATACTAGTTGGATGTTTTTCACAAAGCATGAGCAATACAGGTGTTTTCATTTCTAGTAGATATTATATTACAAAATAGAAACATTATTCTTGAAAAAATACAAATATTATTGAATGATATCATAAACTATAAGTTTAATGGTTATGTCCTATACTAGTCTATCCTTAAAATTGGTGCCACAGGCATCTAAAGTAGCCAAATTCATAGACACAGAAGGTAGAATGGTGGTTGCTAGGGGCTGGGAGGAGGAGGGAATGGGGAGTTGTTGTTTAAAGGGTACAGTTTTGCAAGGGTACAATTTTAAAGGGTTTCAGTTTTGCACGATGAAAAGAGTTTTGGAGATTGGCTGCACAACAGTGGGAATGTACTTAACACTGCTGAACTGTATACTTCAAAATGGTTAAGATGGTAAGTTTCATGTTAGTGTATTTTACCACAATTTTAAAAATTGGTGCTGCTTTTCATGTATTTAAATATGGGTAAAACAGGCTGGGCACAGTAGCTCACGCCTGTAATCCCAGCACTTTCAGAGGCCGAGGCGGGCGGATTACTTGAGTTCAGGAGTTTGAGATTAGCCTGGTCAATATAGTGAAACCCCGTCTCTACTAAAAATACGAAAAATTAGCCAGGTCTGGTGGCACGCGCCTGTAATCCCAGTTACTTGGGAGGCTGAGGCAGGAGAATCTCTTGAACCCGGGGAGTGAAGCTTGCAGTGAGCCGAGATCCCGCCACTGCACTCCAGCCTGGGCGACAGAGACAGACTCCATATGAAAAAAATATATATATACACATATATATGTATATATATATATTTTATATTATATGTGTGTGTGTGTGTATATATATATATATGGGTGTGTGTGTGTATACATACGTATATAGGTAAAACCGTGTTTTAGAAACAAATCACTGTGACAGAGGGCATTGAAGAGCCATGGGTTTTTGTGTTGAATGAACACAAAAATAAAGATGCGTATTTTCCAAGCATTGTAAAAAAAAAAAAAAAAAAAAAAAACTGTTCCCTCACAATTATTTTGTTTAATTAAGTGCAAATATTTTCTTCACTTCTCTCAGGAAATTACTTCACCCACTTCTGTTGAACAGAAGCCCAAAGACCTCTTCTGACCTTGAGACTATGCCTTCTCCCAAATCGCCCCTTTGCTTTATCTCCTAAGAACTCTGAAGTTGCCATGCCTGTTCCTTTCTCTCCCACCAGGAATTCTGGCACTTCTGCTCAAGCCGGGTGTCACTGCGTCACTTCTCCATCCCCACCCCCTCCTCTTCCAAAGGAAGCAGGGGAAATGTCTCATCTTCCTAAGAGAAAAGGTTGTGCTTTTCTCGAGCAATTCATCTGTTCTAATTTTAGGCCTACTGACATCTGTCTCATTAGGTTTTGCTTTTCCTATTGGCAACCACAAACCCCAAATCTAGTGTATGGCCCACAAAGTTGCAAGCATGTAATACATTCCTGATCCTGCTTTATGCCCTGCACATCTAGCCCATGTTCAGTTCATGTTAAGTAGCATTATAAACCATCTTAAATCTCTTCTGAAACTAGGCAGAGACATTTATAAACACAGTGTACAACCCTTTGTTTAGGATTTTCTGAGCATTTTATCTCTAGTTACTATAGTAGGAAATGGCTTAAAAACAGCAAACCTAGGAAAATGAAAAATAATTTTTAAAAATCTTAATGTCTTTACAATATGAATTTTCTGTGATCTCTCTTAAATGGAACTAAGCTTGGTTTTTCCTCCTATCTTAATCCCTTCACTGGAGATAATTCTTAGTAATTAGCTTCACCCAGCACCCTCCCTAACCTCCCGCTACTTCTACTCCAAGCCACCTTCACACCATGACATCATTCCTTGGTGCTGATACTCTTGGTTCCTTCCAAAGACTTTTCTTTCTTCCTGGAGTGTGAGAAAAAGGCACAGTGGGAAATTTACACAAAAGATACCAGTGATGTTTATTACATCTCAGTAAAGTCACTATTTCTATTTTAATACTTTGTTTCATGTGGAAAAATTATCTAAGGTAATTCCTTTGCAAACGCCACTTGTAGTACTTAATTTGGGGAGAATTCTCTTCCAGAAGCCTTGTTTTCTGCAATTAATTTCTCACATTATTACTAAAAGAATCAGCCAATACAAGATTTGATCCACATTTTGTCCAATTAAAAAAATTCTTGTAGCTTATGATTCTGTAGCTCAAGTTCAAATCCTACCTACCTCAGACATTTCACACTATCTCCCTGCTGGTGTCATCAATTTCAGTCCATCTTCTCATGATTTCCTGGATGAAGTTTTTCAGTGGGAAATCCTAAGCCTTTGCCTGAACCTAAACTGGTTCCTTCCCATCCCTTAGGTATAAATTAAAAATAATCTCTTCTAGGGAAGTCTTTCATCATTATTTTATGAAGGAAATTTGCCATACCATGTTTTCTCACTTATAAGTCGGAGCTAAATGATAAGAACTTATGAACACAAGGAAACAACAGACACTAGGGTCTACTTGAGCGGGGAGGATGTGAGGAGGGAAGCAGAAAAGATAACTATTAGGTACTGGGCTTACTACCTGGGTGATGAAATAGTATGTACAACAGGCCAGGCGCGGTGGCTCACACCTGTAATCCCAGCACTTTGGAAGGCCAAGGTGGGCAGATCACCTGAGGTCAGGAGTTTGAGATCAGCCTGGTCAACATGGTGAAACCCCATCTCTACTAAAAATACAAAAAAATTAGCCGGGCATGATGATACGTGCCTGTAGTCCCAACTACTCAGGAGGCTGAGACAGGAGAATTGCTTGAACCTGGGAGATGGAGGTTGCAGTGAGCTGAGATTGCACCACTGCACTCCAGCCTGGGTGACAGAGCGAGACTCCGTCTCAAAAAAAAAAAAAAAAGAAAAGAAATAATATGTATAACAAATCCTGGTGACACATGTTTACCTATGTAACAAACCTTCACATGTACCCCCAAACCTAAAATAAAAGTTAAATAAATAAAAAATTAAAAAATAGAAAGTAATTGTCTTATTTATGACATGTCATTATAATACAGCCAAAGTGTCATAATTTCTATAGAAAGTATATGTATACATTTAAGTTCAGGTTATATATCTTTTTCATTAGATTATAAACTTTATAAACCATAGTGTTTCATGTTATATATTGTGAATTTTCTGGGCATTTGATTGATGAAGATGTGAACCTTAGTGGCATGAATTAAACGTATTAAAATTCTGCCTCTTCAAAGGTGTGTGTGTGTATCTGTATATATGTGTATATATATGTATATTTGTATACGTGTATTCTATGTACATATATACATATATACATACACGTATACATATATATGCATATACATGCAAAATGTATACATGTACACATATATATCCATGTGTATATGAGATTTTTTCAGGAAAACCTAAATTTTTCAGATTCTGTTCATGCCACTGCACAACTTCTCAATTAGTGTTACTAAAGGGAAACACTGAGGAAGAATCTCCAACACTGTATAAATCACAATGTTTTCTGCTTGCTTTGAAAGTTTGATTATTTTTATAGTATGCCTTAAGAATGGGCACATAAATATTTTTTAAATTAGCAATATTTGGGGTTCAAAGTAAAAAAGAAAAAAAGTCACCGTATCTAATGTTGAGAGGGTATGAGGAAATAGGTATTCTAATACACTACTGGGAAATAAATTTGTATAAGTTTTCTGGAGGGCAGCTTGGTGATATGTATCAACAACCTTGCAACCCAGAAACTCCAGCTCTATGAATTGATCCTAAAGAATTAATTAAGGATGTGCACAAACATTAGCTTAAAAGATATTATTACAACATTATTTATAAGAGCTGGCAAAAAATATGGCAACAGCCTGAATGTCTAACAATAGGGAATAGGTCAATCGAAAGAGCCTTCGTTACCTGTATTTGAATTCCAGTTCTAGCAATGACTGCATAACCCCTTGGACAAGTTGCTTAATCACTGTAGCCCTCAGTTTTTCTGAGGCAAAATGAAGGTGATAATAATGCCTACCTCGTGGGGTTGCTGTGAGAATTGAGTGAGATAAAACGTGTGGCACATAATAAAAGTGCTGCTTATTATTATGGTACGTCCTTACAGTATAATATTCAGCACTTAAAATGGTGTTGCAGATGAATTTTAACATGGAAAGACTCAGAATGTATTAAATTATATATATTGAGTATATATGCTTTATAATGAGAAAAAATGTGAGCCTATTTCTGTTAAAAACAAAAAGATCAGGGCCAGGTCCGGTGGCTCATGCCTGTAATCCCAGCACTTTGGGAGGCCAAGGCGGGTGGATCACTTGAAGCCAGGAGTTCGAGACCAGTCTGGCCAACATGGAGAAACCCTGTCTCTACTAAAAATATAAAAATTAGCCGGGCGTGGTGGCGCACGCCTGTAATCCCAGCTACTCGGGAGGCTGAGGCAGGAGAAATGCTTTAACCCAGGAGGTGGAGGTTGCATTGAGCCAAAATTGGGCCACTGGCCACTGCACTTTAGCCTGGGTGACAGACTGAGATTCCTTCTCAAAAAAAGAAAAAAGAAAAAAAATAAAAGATCAGGACAAACAGGCAGAGCATAGGGGAATTTTAGGACAGTGAAACTATTCTGTACCATACTATAATGATGGATGCATGTCATACAAAACCCTTAGCATGTCCAACACCAGGAGTGAACCTAAATGTAAACTATGAACTTTGGGTGGTAATGATGTGCCAATGCAGGTTCATTGGTTGTAAAAAATGCACCATTCTGGTGAGGGATGTTGGTAGTGGGAGAGGCTGCACTTGTGTGAGAGCCGGGGGGGGTATGTGGGAACTCTTTATAATTTCTGTTCAATTTCGCTGTGAACCGAAGAGTGCTCTAAAAAATAAAATATATTAAAAATAAATAAATGAAAGATCAAATAGGAAAAGACTGGAAACTGCTGGGTAACAGGGGACAGATAGCCTAGTTTTATAAATACTTAGCATATAATTCAAATTGTTTATGTATCATTAAAGGATGTATTCTAGAGTGTTTGATGATGGTAGTAATAATGGTGGTAGTAGTAATAGTTACCATTTATTTAGCACAAACTCTGCCAGGTGCTGTGCTAAACACATTACATGCATTATCACCATTATCACATTAAATAGATGCTTAAAACAGCAACTCTAGCATGTTGTTCATAACACTATTGCCTATAGCAACAAATTATATATCCAATGTATCCCTTTAATATAAGTTTTATCCAGAAAAGATTTCTGACTTTTGTTAGAAGGGTCAGCTAGTAGCACTATTGATTTGAATTACAAATTTCCTTAAGATATCAACCCTGGAACATGATTAGTACAGGCCAGTCTGAGTTATGCGCCAGTCAAGAGTCCACAACTGTCAGATTTTTTTTATTATTATTATTTTTTGAGTCAGTCTTGCTCTGTCATCCAGGCTGGAGTGCAGTGATGTGATCTTGGTTCACTGCAACCTCCGCCTCCCAGGTTCAAGTGATTCTCCTGTGGCAGCCTCCAGAGTAGCTGAGATTATAGGCGCCTGCTACCACGCCCGGATCTTTTTTTTTTTTTTTTTTTTTTGTCTTTAGTAGAGATGGGGTTTCACCATGTTGGCCAGGCTGGTCTTGAACTCCTGACCTCAAGTGATCTGCCTGCCTTGGCCTGTCAAAGTGCTAGGATTACAGGTGTGAGCCACCGCATCCAGCGTGACATGTTTATACCCATTCTCTGGATAGCAATAGAACCAGGCTCAGGGCTGATGATATGTATCTGAGTATATCTATTCCAAAGTTAAATAGATGGTGCTATTAGGTGTAACCTGCTCTTCTCCTATGTATAACAGAGTAGATCATTTTCCCACAGTTCAAACTCTTTGAGCATGACATTTAAAGCTTTCTAATATCTTCACGCTTTTGGCCTCAGAGTCCTTTCTCCCTCCACGAACTTGGTGTGCCACTCACACAGGGCCAGTATCCTGTCTTAAAACATGCCAAGCACTTTCACTTTTCTGTTGCTTATGCTGGCAAACTCCTTGTTCTGAAGGTCCAACTGAAATACCACCTTATGCCTTTCTTATTTGTCTTCCACCTCCCACCCCCTACACACACCCACTTCATCTTTGCTTTTTATTCCCACCCCACTTTGCTTTCATTTGACACGCACTTCCTTGTCTCTTATATAAAATCTGCTTCCAAGACTGGTTTCTTCAGTGGATTGTAAGGTCTCTGAGTAATAACTGAGGGTAATAACAACAGCTTATTAGCTGTCTTTTTTTTTTAAGAAAAAGATTCTCTCATTCCCCTCTGAGCAGAAAAATAGCTCATTAAACATAGCAAGTATTCAAAAAATAGTGAAATACTTAACAGCTAGCCATATTTTGACAATAGCGAATTATTGTGGTAAAGTAGTTGTTGCTAATTGTCAAATAAAATTTATATGTAGTAAATTTTCAGTTACCCACATACCAATTTTCTATTGTTATTTTTACAACCTTGGCTGTTTCTTCTACTTTCTAGCAAATGATTTGAAAAAAACAAACTGATTTTAATACTTTAAGCAACATATAATTAGTGAGGTGATATATTCCTTAAGCAGCAATATGATACATTTTAAAACCCAACAAAAATTCAGACTATCTGCTTCATAGAAACATTTATTTATCCAACACATACTTTATTTTATTTATTTATTTATTTATTTATTTATTTATTTATTTATTTATTTGGAGATGGTGTCTTGCTCTGTTGCCCAGGCTGGAGTGCAGTGGCACGATCTCAGCTCACTGTAAGCTCTGCCTCCCAGGTTCAAGCGATTCTTCTGCCTCAGCCTCCTGAGTAGCTGGGGTTACAGGCACCCGCCACCATGCCTGGCTAATTTTTGTATTTTTAGGAGAGACAGGGTTTCACTATGTTGGCCAGGCTGGTCTCGAACTCCTGACCTCAAGTGATCCACCCGCCTCCGCCTCCCCCTCCGGAAGTGCTGGGATTACAGGCATGAGCCACCACACGTGGCCCAACACATACTTTTTGAACACTCATCTTCCCTCCACTCACTAACTCACTCCTCTTACTGCCTTTCTTTTTTTTTTTTTTTTTTTTTTTTAATTGATCATTCTTGGGTGTTTCTCGCAGAGGGGGATTTGGCAGGGTCACAGGACAATAGTGGAGGGAAGGTCAGCAGATAAACAAGTGAACAAAGGTCTCTGGTTTTCCTAGGCAGAGGACCCTGCGGCCTTCCGCAGTGTTTGTGTCCCTGGGTACTTGAGATTAGGGAGTGGTGATGACTCTTAACGAGCATGCTGCCTTCAAGCATCTGTTTAACAAAGCACATCTTGCACCGCCCTTAATCCATTCAACCCTGAGTGGATACAGCACATGTTTCAGAGAGCACAGGGTTGGGGGTAAGGTCACAGATCAACAGGATCCCAAGGCAGAAGAACTTTTCTTAGTACAGAACAAGATGAAAAGTCTCCCATGTCTACCTCTTTCTACACAGACACGGCAACCATCCGATTTCTCAATCTTTTCCCCACCTTTCCCCCCTTTCTATTCCACAAAACCGCCATTGTCATCATGGCCCGTTCTCAATGAGCTGTTGGGTACACCTCGCAGACGGGGTGGTGGCCGGGCAGAGGGGCTCCTCACTTCCCAGTAGGGGCGGCCGGGCAGAGGCGCCCCTCACCTCCTGGACGGGGCAGCTGGCCGGGCGGGGGGCTGATCCCCCCACCTCCCTCCCGGACGGGGCGGCTGGCCGGGCGGGGGGCTGACCCCCCCACCTC
Organism: Pan troglodytes; assembly: GCF_028858775.2. Taxonomy (NCBI): domain Eukaryota; kingdom Metazoa; phylum Chordata; class Mammalia; order Primates; family Hominidae; genus Pan; species Pan troglodytes. Next base: position 132,299,694 of record NC_072421.2, read on the forward strand.
CCTCCAGGACGGGGCGGCTGGCCGGGCAGAGGGGCTCCTCACTTCCCAGTAGGGGCGGCCGGGCAGAGGTGCCCCTCACCTCCCGGACGGGGCGGCTGGCCGGGCGGGGGGCTGACCCCCCCACCTCCCTCCCGGACGAGGTGGCTGCCGGGCGGAGACGCTCCTCACTTCCCAGACGGGGTGGCTGCTGGGCGGAGGGGCTCCTCACTTCTCAGACGGGGCGGCTGCCGGGCGGAGGGGCTCCTCACTTCTCGGACAGGGCGGTTGCCAGGCAGAGGGTCTCCTCACTTCTCAGACCGGGCGGCCGGGCAGAGACGCTCCTCACATCCTGGACGGGGCAGCAGGGCAGAGGTGCTCCCCACATCTCAGACGATGGGCGGCCGGGCAGAGACGCTCCTCACTTCCCAGATGGGATGGCGGCCGGGAAGAGGCGCTCCTCACTTCCTAGATGGGATGGCGGCCGGGCAGAGACGCTCCTCACTTTCCAGACTGGGCAGCCAGGCAGAGGGGCTCCTCACATCCCAGACGATGGGCGGCCAGGCAGAGACGCTCCTCACTTCCCAGACGGGGTGGCGGCCGGGCAGAGGCTGTAATCTCGGCACTTTGGGAGGCCAAGGCAGGCTGCTGGGAGGTGGAGGTTGTAGCGAGCCGAGATCACGCCACTGCACTCCAGCCTGGGCACCATTCAGCACTGAGTGAACGAGACTCCGTCTGCAATCCCGGCACCTCGGGAGGCCGAGGCTGGCAGATCACTCGCGGTTAGGAGCTGGAGACCAGCCCGGCCAACACAGCGAAACCCCGTCTCCACCAAAAAAATATGAAAACCAGTCAGGCGTGGCAGCATGCCCCTGCAATCGCAGGCACTCGGCAGGCTGAGGCAGGAGAATCAGGCAGGGAGGTTGAGCTGAGATGGCAGCAGTACCGTCCAGCTTCGGCTCGGCATCAGAGGGAGACCGTGGAAAGAGAGGGAGAGGGAGAGGGAGAGGGAGAGGGAGAGGGAGAGGGAGAGCGAGAGCCTCTTACTGCCTTTCATGGCCACACTCCATCTATTGGTTTCTACTGGGAACCTTAGCAACCTCTTTTTCAGCCTTCTGGTCATTTCTCCAATCTACCTCCTTCTCTTCACTCTCCCTTTTTCATTTAGACCCTCACCATCTGTGACCTGGCCTGTGACCCTGCGTCTAGTCCCTCTTCCATCCACCATCAATGTGTTCTGCATGATGTTGCTAGGGTTACCTTTTTAAAGCAGATATGATCTTGTTTAAACAAGCTTTGAGGTTTAAGAACTCAGAGGAATCTATGCTCTGGGTTTCCTATTGTGCTCAAAGGCTAAAGTCCAAAAACTACAATCTGGTTTTAGCCTAATTTCCCTAAATTTGTTTCCTGTTGTACCCTCGCAGGTACTAAGTTTCAGCCACCCTGAACCTTACTGTTCCCTGAACATTCCTCTCTGCCTGAGTGTTTCCTCTCACTCCTTGAAATGTCCTCCCTCCTCTTCTCTATCTAATGAGTTGCTACTCCTCTATGAAGACTTCTCCAAGACCCACACAGAGTTCTCTGTCCTTTGAACTCTGTCCTTTGAACCCAAATCGTAACTCTGTTCTGCCATTTGGCTGTGACCTAGTTTCCGCTAACTAGACTTAGACTCTGACTTGCTCAAGGACAGGAAAATGTCTTATTTATCTTTCGATCTTCAGAGTCTAGCTCAGTGCTCTCTCTCTCTCTCTCTCTCTCTCTCTCTCTCTCTATATATATATATATATATATATATATTTGTAGAGGTGGGTTTTTGCCATCTTGCTTAGGCTGGTCTTGAACTCCTGGCCTCAAGTGATCCTCTCAAAGTGCCGGGATAATAGGCATGAGCCTCCCGTGCCTGGCCTCCAGGTCTTTTATTTTTCTTAAAAATCCCAAGTAGCTGGGATCAGAGGCACATGCCACCACGCATGGCTAATTTTTGTATTTTTAGTAGAGATGGGGTTTCACCATGTTGGCCAGGCTGGTCTTGAACTCCTGGCCTCAAGTGATCTGCCTGCCTTGGCCTCCCAAAGTGCTGGGAATACAGGCATGAGCTACCGCGCCCGGCCTCATTCAATATTTTGAATGTACAACTCAATGTGCTCTTAAGATAGAATTTGAAACTAAGATATGGTAAACACATTATCTGGCATTTTAAGAAATAACCACGGTACAGAAAGAGTTTACAGATGAATTCTGAAGGTAATTTTCAAGCCTCATTTTCACACTTAGCTTTAAATCCCTCCATTCTTTCATTCCCCTCTTGTGTGGGTCCTCATAAGCTTTGAGAAAAGACTGAAAAGGAAAAAGTAGCCCCGAAAAAGAGAAAGGACCTAGACAAGAAGTATCTTAGCAACCAAGAGTAAAATGTGCTAAATGACTTGAAAGTGATTACCTTAAAGTCATTTCATATTATGAAAGTTTGGTTTCCCAGCTAGATTCCAGGATATTTGATGTAGTTATTCTGTTTATGATTTTTGGGCAGTATGCTTGGCAAGCTAGCTACTGATTCAATGACTGTTTCAGCTTTTTGTTCTGGGTAATACCTCTCACTAAGCTTTAATGATGGGCTAAAACTGGCAAGAAAAATGAGGCAATTTTAAGATCTAGTGCCTTAGGAAAGAAAAGGTAGAGACAAACAAAATCCTCTATTGATGTTCTGCTCTGTATTTATTATGATAACAGTTATTTTGTTCTGTTTTGGAAAGTGTTGATTTTTGATTAGTATAATTTTCAGTCAAGATCCAGTTGGATCTTTTTTTAACTTTGAACCTAACTGATACTGTTGCTGGCGTGCATAAGACACTAAATAAATATTTTAGGTAATTCAACATTGACTTAATGTTTAGATGTAATTAATCACAAACATTAAAGCAAGCTTGACTTCTATATTTTAAATTTCAGTTGTTGCCACCTCCTCCCTTTCATGGTTCCATCAGCCGCCTTCATCAAATCAAACAGGTAAGAAGACTTTCCAAACTGACAGCTGTTCATTTAAAAAAGTAAATTTTATTTTTCTTTGTGAAAATACCTATGTTTCAGTAATTCTAAGTGAGGTCACGTGTAATATTAAGTTTTTATTTCTAGGAATGATTTCTTCAAAAAAAAAACAAAACTAAGAAGCACTTTATTTGGCTTATTAACTATTTTAATTAATTAATAATTTCTAGAAATACTGCATACTCTTATACCTTGAGTCTAGCTTCTTTCTTCCAGGGATCTGAAAGTGGAATGCTACACATAAAAATTAATTTTCAGCTTCATAATAACTGTAGTTATTATTTTTTTAACCCTCAGATGAGTTTTTTTGACAGATAAAATGGTCTTCATGCTATTGTTTTGTTCTTAGTGATCTGAGTTCAGGGACACATGGTACCTCACTGGTTTATATTTTGTGCCCATGTGCACACATGCACGTCTCTGTGTTTGTGTGTTTGTGTTTGTGTATGTGGTTGGGAGGGTGTATGTGGGTGGGTGGGTGGTTGTGCACTCCTGTGCACATGCATGCTTAATAGCACAAGCATAATACAGAATTCAACCTTTTAATTATCCAAGGATTAGCCACAGAACTCAAAAGATCTAATCACCACTACCCCACAGGTGGTATTTTTTTCTTTGACCCAGCTACAAGCAGACATTTTTTCCCCCAAGAGAGGCTTAACTTATTATTCACTTAGTACTAACAGGTACTTTACATTTGTGGTCTCATTTTATCTTACAACAACTTTATAAGGTCAGAAACTAAAAAGGGGAGAAATTTAGCAATTTACCCAATCTCCAGAGTTGGTGAATGTCAGAGCCAAGATTTGGCCCCAGATTACTGGATTATTTTCCAGCTCCCCTTTCCCTGTTTCAGTGCACAAAGCCCATAATACCATCTTGTAATCCTAGTTATTAGTCCTCCAACTCTTGCTTCTTTTCCCTCTCTCCCTTTCACCCCTGTGGCATGGCTTCCCTAAGGTCAGCTTATCCACTAGCAAGAAAGTATGGTAAAAATGGTTTTTTTCCTTTTTTTTTTTTTTTTTTTTTTTTGAGACAGAGTTTCGCTCTGTTGCCCAGACTGGAGTGCAGTGGCTCCATCTTGGTTCACTGCAACCTCCACCTCCCAGGTTCAAGCGATTCTCCTGCCTAAGCCTCCCATGTAGCTGGGATTACAGACGCCTGCCACCACGCCCGGCTAATTTTTGTATTTTTAGTAGAGACGGGGTTTCATCATGTTGGCCAGGCTGGTCTTGAACTCCTGACCTCAGGTGATCTGCCCACCTCGGCCTCCCAAATTGCAGGGATTACAGGCGTGAGCCACCACGCCAGGCTGTTTTTTTTACTTTTTAGTGGGTAAAACTTGCTTTTACTCCTGTCTTTGTATGTAGCTATTTTAGAAATTCTTAAGGAATGAAACAAGTTCAAAGGAGTAAAGTGACCTCATGTTTATCTGTGCAATATGTTTCTTTGCTTCTCCTAAATTAAACCAAATATTTGAAAATGGGTTATGTGTTGCTATTTGCTGGTGAAGCTTGATATAAATCCTAATTTACACTGGTTAGGAATATAAGTTTAATGCAGTTTATTTCCATAGTAACATAATATGTATTATAAATATTTAAAAATGAAATATAAGTAGAAAATGAATGAGATGGGAAAAGAGAAAAACATTAATTTTCAGTCTGGATACTGATTGAATGGAAAATTAAGACTTATTTTCAGCAGTTTAATGGTCTGATAGATATCTTAAGTTGCATATTTCTTTTTTTTTTTCTTTGTTTTTGAGACAGAGTCTCACTCTGTCACCCAGGCGGGAGTGCAGTGGTGCTGTCTCAGCTCACTACAATCTCCACCTCCTGGGTTCAAGGGATTCTCCTGCCTCAGCCTCCCAAGTAGCTGGGATCACAGGTGCGTGCCACCACACCCGGCTAATTTTTTTGTATTTTTAGTAGAGATAGGGTTTCACCATGTTGGTCAGGCTGGTCTCGAACTCCTGACCTCAAGTGATCTGCTCGCCTCAGCCTCCCAAAGTGCTGGGATTACAGGGGTGAGCCACTGTGCCTGGCATAAGTTGCATATTTCTTTACATGCATTCTTTGACTGACTTCTTTGTCCCTATTAAACTTAACCTTTTAAGTGCAAAACAGAAATGTCTGGTTCTCTCCCCATTACCTTCTGAACTTTCACTTTAACAACATTAATAAGGGCATTGATTTTTCAAAATGGGGGGAATAATATTGGCTATCTCATAGAATCGTTTTGAGGATGAAAAGAATTACAACTGACCCTTCAACAACCTGGGTTTTTAAAAAGTAATTAATTTAATTTTTACGGGTGCCATGGGGTACATGAGATACTTTGATATAGGTATGCAACATGTAATAATCACATCAGGGTAAATGGAGTATCCATCCCTTCAAGCATTTATCCTTTGTGTTACAAACAATTCAATTATCCTTTTAGTTATTTTTAAATGTATAATTAAATTATTATTGACTATAGTCACCCTGTTGTGCTAGCAAATACTGAGTCTTATTTGTTCTTTCTAACTATATTTTTGTACCCATTAACCATCCCACTTCTTCGCCACCCCTCATTTACCCTTCCCAGCCTCTGGTAACCATCCTTCTAATCTCTATCTCCATGAGTTCAAGTGTTTTAATTTTTACCTCCCACAAATAAGCAAGAACATGAGGCTGGGCGCAGTGGCTCACGCCTGTATTCCCGGCACTTTGGGAGGCTGAGGTGGGCAGATCACTTGAGGTCAGGAGTTCGAGACCAGTCTGGCCAACATGGTGAAACCCCGTCTCTACCAAAAATACAAAAATTAGCCGTGCGTGGTGGGTGCCTGTGCGTGGTGGTGGGTGCCTGTAATCTCAGCTACTCAGGAGGCTGAGGCTAAAGAATCACTTGAACCTGGGAGGCGGAGGTTGCAGTGAGCCGAGATCGCGCCACTGCACTCCAGCCTGGGTGACAGAGAGAGACTCCGTCTCAAAAAAAAGAAAAAAGAAGATAAGTTAGAACATGCGATGTTTGTCTTTCTGTGCCTGGCTTATTTCACTTAACATAATGACCTCCAGTTTCATCCATGTTGCTGCAAACGACTGGATCCCTTTTTTTTTTTTTTTTTTTGAGACAGTCTTGCTCTATCACCCAGGCTGGAGTACAGTGGCGCCATCTCAGCTCACTGCAACCTCTGCCTCCCAGGTTCAAGTGATTTTCCTGCCTCAGCCTCCTGAGTAGCTAGGTTTATAGGCCCACGCCACCACGACAGGCTAATTTTTGTATTTTTTGTAGAGACAGGGTTTCGCCATGTTGCCCAGGCTGGTCTCGAACTCCTGACCTCAGGTGATCCTGCCTGCCTCAGCCTCCCAAAGTTCTGGGATTACAGGCGTGAGCCACCGTGCCCAGCCTGGATCTCATTCTTTTTATGGCTGAATAGTACTCCACTGTTTATATGTATCACATTTTCTTTATCCATTCATCTGTTGATGAACACTTAGGCTGCTTCCAAATCTTAGGTATTGTAAACAGTGCTGCAATAAACATGGGAATGTAGATATCTCTTCTATATGCTGATTTCCTTTTTGGTGGGTGATGTACCTTGGAGTGAGATTGCTGGATCATATGGTAACTCTATTTTTCATTTTTTGAGGAACCTCCAAACTTGAACAACATGGATTTGAATGGCGTGTGATGTGAAACCCTCCTATACGTATGGGTGACTTTTTGTATCCTCGGGTTCCAGAAGGCCCACTGTGGACTTGAGGATGTGTGGATTTTGGTATTGCAGTGGGGGGGTGCTGGAACCAATTCCCCACATATACCAAGGGATGACTGTAAGTAATTATGCATAGTGCCAAGAGTACTGCATTAAAAAAAATCTTTTTAAATGGAAAATTTAAAACATGGAATATAGAATCTTCATGTACCTAACACCCAGCTTTAACAATTATCCACATTTTGTACATCCTTTTTCATCGATCTGCTTCTCTTTTAGGGGTGGGAGAGAGTGCTTTAAAGTAAATTTCTGACATATCTTTTTACCCAAGTTTATGGGTATGAGAAGGACTTTTTTTCTCCATAATCACAATGCCATCATTATGCATAACAAATTACCTTATTCCTTAATGTCATCTAAATCCATGTTATATTTTTCCTAATTCTCAAAAATGCATTTTTTAACTGATCCAAACACAATCCAAATATGACATTTAGTTGATATATATCTCTTAGATCTCTTTTATTTAAAACAGCATTTTTATTTTATTTTATTTATGTTCCAGGATACATGGGCAGAATGTGCAGGTTTGTCACATAGGTATACGTGTTCCATGGTGGTTTGCTGCACCTATTGATCTGTCATCTAGGTTCCCTCCCCTCACCACCCACCCCGCAACAGGCCCTGATGTGTGTTGTTCCCCTCCCTGTGTCCATGTGTTCTCATTGTTCAACTCCCACTTAGGAGTGAGGACATGCATTGTTTGGTTTTCCGTTCCTGTGTTAGTTTGCTGAGGATGATGGCTTCCAGCTTCATTCATGTCCCTGCAAAGGACATGATCTCATTCCTTTTTATGACTGCATAGTATTCCATGGTGTATATGTACCAGATTTTCTTTATCCTGTCTATCATTGATGGGCATTCAGGTTGGTTCCATGTCTTTGCTATTGTAAATAGTACTGCAGTAAACATGCGTGTGCATGTGTCTTTATAGTAAAATGAATTATATTCCTTTGGGTATATACTCAGTAATGGGATTTCTGGGTCAAATGATATTTCTGGTTCTAGATCCCTAAGGAATCGCCACACCGTCTTCCACAGTGGTTGAACTAATTTACATTCCCACCAACAATGTAAAAGCGTTCCTATTTCTCCACAGCCTTGCCAGCATCTATTGTTTCTTGAGTTTTTAGTCATCGCCATTCTGACTGGCATGAGATGGTATGTCACTGTGGTTTTGATTTGCATTTCTCTAATGATCAGTGATGTTGAGCTTTTTTTCGTATGTTTGTTGGCCACATAAATGTCTTCTTTTGAGAAGTGTCTGTTCATATCTTTTGCCCACTTTTTGATGGGGTTGTTTGTTTTTTCTTGTTTCAGTTCCTTGTAGATTCTGGATATTAGACCTTTGTCAGATGGGTAGATTGCAAAACTTATCTCCTATGCTGTAGGTTGCCTGTTCACGCTGATGATAATTTCTTTTGCTGTGCAGAAGTTCTTTAGTTTAATTAGATCCTATTTGTCAATTTTTGCTTTTGTTAGAATTGCTTTTGGCATTTTCATCATGAAGTCTTTGCCCATGCCTATGTCCTGAATGGTATTGCCTAGGTTTTCTTCTAGGGTTTTTATGGTTTTGGGTTTTACATTTAAATCTTTAATCCATCTTGAGTTAATTTTTGTATAAAGTATAAGGAAGGGGTCCAGTTTCAGTTTTCTGCATATGGCTAGCCAGTTTTCCCAGCACCATTTATTGAATAGGAAATCCTTTCCCCATTGCTTATTTTTGTCAGGTTTGTTGAAGAGCAGATGGTTGTATATGTGTGGTATTATTTCTGAGGTCTCTGTTCTGTTCCATTGGTCTATATCTCTGTTTTGGTACCAGCACCATGCTGTAAAACAGCATTTTCTGCCTGTTTTTTGTTCCATGCCTCTTATTTATTGAAGAAACCAGGGAGTCCATTTGTCCTGTAAAATGTCCCACATTCTGATTTTGGTTCCATGTGGTGTTACTATGTTGTTTTATCCTCTATTTCCTGTTAAATAGTTTTTTAAATTTTTATTTATTTATTTATTTAGACGGAGTCTTACTCTGTCGCCCAGGCTGGAGTGCAGTGGCACGATCTCGGCTCACTGCAACGTCTGCCTCCCCGGTTCAAGCGATTCTGTAGCCTCAGCCTCCCGAGTAGCTGGGATTACAGGCGCCCACCACCCCACCCAGCTAATTTTTTTTTTTTTTAAGTAGAGAGGGGGTTTCATCATGTTGGCCATGGTAGAGAGGGGGTTTCACCATGTTGGTCTCAAACTCCTGACCTCAGGTGATCCGCCCATCTTGGCCTCTCGAAGTGCTGGGATTACAGGCATGAGCCACCGCGCCTGGCCTCCTGTAAAATAGTATGATGAAATTTGCTTTTAATTTTAAATGAACACACAGCTCCAAGTCAATGTTAGGTTCTGGGCCAATATTTGGTTTATGTTACACCTTTCCTATTAAGCAGGTAATGGACAATTTCTTCTCAACTGTTGTTGTTAGCTGTTTTCTAAGTATTAAAGAGACTGAGACATCAAGCTAGAAGTTAATTTTCTAAACACAGTTATTATTCCTACATAGGAATTATTTTGTGTAATTTTCCTTTCTAATAAAAATTTTATTTTATTTATTTATTTTTCAGACAGGTTCTTGCTCTGTTGCCCAGGCTGGAGTGTAGTGGCATGATCATAGCTCACTGCAGCCTCAACCTTCTGGGCTAAAGTGATCCTCTTGCCTCAGCCTCCCAACTAGCTAGGACTACAGGTGCACACCACTATGCCTGGATAATTTTTTTATTTAATTTAATTAATTTATTTATTTCTGAGACGGAGTCTTGCTCTGTTGCCTAGGCTGGAGTGCAGTGGCATGATCTCGGCTCACTGCAACCTTCGCCTCCCGGGTTCAAGCAATTCTCCTGTCTCAGCCTCCCGAGTAGCTGGGACTACAGGCACCCCCCACCACACCTGGCTAACTTTTGTATTTTTAGTAGAGACGGGGTTTCACCATATTGGTCCGACTGGTCTAGAACTCCTGACCTCAGGTGATCCACCCGCCTCGGCATCCCAAAGTGCTGGGATTACAGGCATGAGCCACTACGCCTGGCCATTTTTTAAAATTTTTGGAGAGATGACGTCTCCCTGTGGTGCCCAGGCTGGTCCTGAAATCCTGGCCTCAAGTGGTACTCCTGCCTCAGTCTCCCAAAGTACTGGCATTACAGGCATGAGCCACCACGTGTGGCCCCTAATAAAAATTGAGCTTGTATTCCAAAAGATCTGAATGCATTCAGTCTGTAGTTCCCTGTTTCCCAAAGCTCTAAACATAAATTAGTGCCATGCAGAAACAGTTTGTATATTTGCTCAGGCTGCCATTGCAAAGTATCACAAACTAGGCGGCTTAAACAACAGAAATATATTGTTTCACATTTCTTAGGGCTAGAAGTCTGAGATAAAGGTGTCAGTAGGGTTGATTCCTTCTGAGAACTGTGAGGGAGGATCTGCTCCAGGCCTCTGCCCTTGGCTTGTTGATGGCTATCTTCATGTTCACATAGTGTTCTCCCTGTACATGTGTTTGTTTCCAAGTTTCTCCTTTTCATGAAGGACAGCGGTCATATTGGATTAGGGCCCACCCTAATGACCTCATCCTAATCTGCTTGCTTCTGAATATATTCTGTCTCTAAATAAGGTCACATCCTGAGGCACTGGGGATTAGGACTTCAACACAGGAATTTAAGGGGACACAATTCAACCCGTAACAGTCTGCTCACAGTTTTTTGTTATATAGCTTTATATTTAATTCCTGATTTGTTAAACAGGATATGAGTCATTGGCACCCAGTAACAACTTAACTTTCTCTGTAGTGTCTTAAGTAAAAATCAATAAGAAGAAATTGAGCTGGGCGTGGTGGTTCGTGCCTGTAATTCCAGTGACTTGAGAGGCCAAAGCAGGAGGATCACTTGAGGCCAGGAGTTCAAGACCAGCCTGGGCAACATAAGAAGACTCCGTCTTTTAAAAAAATTTTTTTTTAATTTGCTGGCCGGGCACGGTGGCTCACGCCTGTAATCCCAGCACTTTGGAAGGCCGAGGCGGGTGGATCACCTGAGGTCAGGAGTTCGAGACCAGCCTGACCAACGTGAAGAAACCCCATCTCTACTAAAAATATAAAAATTAGCCAGACCTGGTGAGGCATGCCTGTAATCCCAGCTACTCGGGAGGCTGAGGCAGGAGAATCGCTTGAACCCGGGAGCCAGAGGTTGCAGTGAGCTGAGATTGTACCACTGCACTCACTCCAGCTGGTGTGACAAAGTAAGACTCCTTCTCCAAAAAAAAAAAATTTAAATTTGATCTTAGTTTACAGATTGTTTCATTCTTTCAACAAGCCTTTATTGGGTACTGTGCAGGCACTCAGTAACTAAAATCTTTCAGATGTAGTCTCCTCGGAGAGCAAAAGTTGGTAACTTACAGTTCCCATTTTTACCATGTATCCTGAAAAATGGAAAGCTAACTTTAACATCCAAGTATAACAATTCTCCTTAAACTAGGTTTCTAGTATACTGTACTCTGCTTCTTACAGTTATAATGCATGGCTGTTGACCTTTTATACTTATTTTAACAATCTTATTATAAACCATCTCAAATCCATTTTGGAAATAGGCAAGACATAAATGAAAAAGAGTCAACACTCTTCTCCTAACAACCTTCAATAGCTGATTTTAGCTAATGCTCCAACTTTCAGTGGGAGGAATATTAAGCAGAATTCTATCTCAGTTTCACAAAACTACCTGCTCTGTACTTGTTGACCGAATGAACTACAAAATACTTTGAGTTTCACACTAGAGGAGACTATCTATATAATATTAAATTGAAGAACTATACTAACAATTACATTTTGCTGAATTTACTGTTATTCCATTGTTTTTAAAAGACTAATTATCTTCTTAAATTACCTTTTCCAATTCCCTCATTTTCTGTACCTCATTGTATGGTATCAAAATAGTCACAGTTTTAAGACTCAAAGCTCTCGATTTGATACCTCATTGTATGGTATCAAAATAGTCACAGTTTTAGGACTCAAAGCTCTCGATTTGATACCTCATTGTATGGTATCAAAATAGTCACAGGTTTAAGACTCAAAGCTCTTGATTTATCTTCAGTTCTTCCTTATTTTTCTACTGTATCCAATTAGGCTTCTAATCCTACTAATTCTTCCTTGACAATATCCTCTTTGTTGTCACTGCTGCTTCCTTCTTCTGTCCCATGGGTCTAGATTACTGAAATAATATCCCAGTAGATTTTCTGTTTCTCCCAGTTTATCCAACTTCCACAACGAAGACCAAGATAAATTTTTTTTTTTTTGGAACAGAGTCTCGCTCTGTCGCCCAGGCTGGAGTGCAGTGGCGCAATCTCGGCTCACTGCAACCTCTGCCTTCCGGGTTCACGCCATTCTCCTGCCTCAGCTTCCCGTGTAGCTGGGACTACAGGCACCCGCCACCACGCCCAGCTAATTTTAGTAGAGACGGGGTTTCACTGTGTTAGCCAAGATGGTCTCGATCTCCTGACCTCGTGATCCACCCATCTCGGCCTCCCAAAGTGCTGGGATTACAGGCACGAGCCACTGTGCCTGGCCAAATTTTTTTTAAAAAAAAACATCATTTTCCTCCCTCTCCCTCTCCCCCCCCCCCCCCCACGGTCTCCCTCTCCCTCTCTTTCCACGTCTCCCTCTGATGCCGAGCTGAAGCTGGACTGTACTGCTGCCATCTCGGCTCACTGCAACCTCCCTGCCTGATTCTCCTGCCTCAGCCTGCCGAGTGCCTGCGATTGCAGGCGCGCGCAGCCACACCTGACTGGTTTTCGTATTTTTTTGGTGGAGACGGGGTTTTGCGGTGTTGGCCGGGCTGGTCTCCAGCTCCTAACCGCGAGTGATCTGCCAGCCTCGGCCTCCCGAGGTGCGAGGATTGCAGACGGAGTCTGGTTCACTCAGTGCTCAATGGTGCCCAGGCTGGAGTGCAGTGGCGTGATCTCGGCTCGCTACAACCTCCACCTCCCAGCAGCCTGCCTTGGCCTCCCAAAGTGCCGAGATTGCAGCCTCTGCCCGGCCGCCACCCCGTCTGGGAAGTGAGGAGCGTCTCTGCCTGGCCGCCCATCGTCTGGGAGGTGAGGAGCCCCTCTGCCTGGCTGCCCAGTCTGGAAAGTGAGGAGCGTCTCTGCCCGGCCGCCATCCCATCTAGGAAGTGAGGAGCGCCTCTTCCCGGCTGCCATCCCATCTAGGAAGTGAGGAGCGTCTCTGCCCGGCCGCCCATCGTCTGAGATATGGGGAGCGTCTCTGCCCCGCCACCCCGTCTGGGATGTGAGGAGCGCCTCTGCCCGGCCGCGACCCTGTCTGGGAGGTGAGGAGCGTCTCTGCCCGGCCGCCCCGTCTGAGAAGTGAGGAGCCCCTCCGCCCGGCAGCCGCCCCGTCTGAGAAGTGAGGAGCCCCTCCGCCTGGCAGCCGCCCCGTCTGAGAAGTGAGGAGCCCCTCCGCCCGGCAGCCACACCGTCTGGGAAGTGAGGAGCGTCTCCGCCCGGCAGCCACCCCGTCCGTGAGGGAGGTGGGGGTCAGCCCCCGCCAGGCCAGCCGCCCCGTCCGGGAGGGAGGTGGGGGGGTCAGCCCCCCATGCGGCCAGCCGCCCCGTCCGGGAGGTGAGGGGCGCCTCTGCCCGGCCGCCCCTACTGGGAAGTGAGGAGCCCCTCTGCCCGGCCACCACCCTGTCTGCGAGGTGTACCCAACAGCTCATTGAGAACGGGCCATGATGACAATGGCGGTTTTGTGGAATAGAAAGCGGGGAAAGGTGGGGAAAAGATTGAGAAATCGGATGGTTGCCGTGTCTGTGTAGAAAGAGGTAGACATGGGAGACTTTTCATCTTGTTCTGTACTAAGAAAAATTCTTCTGCCTTGGGATCCTGTAGATCTGTGACCTTACCCCCAACCCTGTGCTCTCTGAAACATGTGCTGCGTCCACTCAGGGTTGAATGGATTAAGGGCGGTGCAAGATGTGCTTTGTTAAACAGATGCTTGAAGGCAGCGTGCTCGTTAAGAGTCATCACCACTCCCTAATCTCAAGTACCCAGGGACACAAACACTGCGGAAGGCCGCAGGGTCCTCTGCCTAGGAAAACCAGAGACCTTTGTTCACTTGTTTATCTGCTGACCTTCCCTCCACTATTGTCCTGAGACCCTGCCAAATCCCCCTCTGCGAGAAACACGCAAGAATGATCAATAAAAAAAAAAAAAAAAAGAAAAAACAAAAAAAACATCATTTTCACTTTCTTCCCCCCATACAAAATGTCACAATGGCTTCCCATTACCTATTGAATAATAATAAAAATAGCTAATATGTGTTAAGCACTGAACTGTTTGCCAGGCAGTGTGATGAGAACTGTACAGCCACCTCATCATCCTCATTCTTATCGTCATCTTCATACGGATGAAGAAACTGACGCTCAGGTGACGTCACCTGCCTAAGTCTGCACAGGTAGTAGGTTATAGAGCTGGGATTTGACTCAGTTCTGTTTGTCTCCAAAGCCGGGGTCCTGACAATGACGTGATTCTGCCCAAATTCTTTAAATTCAAACTGTTTGATTATTTAAGAACCTGTAAAACTGGCCCTGTGTTACCTCTCCTGTTTTCTCTCTCATTACTTTGTAGCACAAACTCAGTTTCAGCCAAGGTAGTCTCACTATCTCCAAATCTGTTGTATTTTTTTCCCTCTCCTAAACTTTTGTTCATATGGGTTCTTCTGCTTGGAATACCCTTCCCTCTACTCACTGCTTGTTCATATTTTATACATCTTTGAAGGACTAGGTCAAATATTTATTTATGTATTTATTTATTTATTGAGACAGGGTCTCATATTGTTGCCAGGCTGGAGTGCAGTGGCACAATTGTGGCTCACTGCAGCCTCAATCTCCCAGGCTCAAGAGATCCTCCCACTTCAGCCTCCTGAGTAGCTAGGTCTACTGACATGTGTACCACATGTGCCCGGCTAATTTTTTTTTTTCTTTTAGTAGAGATGAGGTCTTGTTATGTTACCCAGGCTGATCTCGAACTCGTGAGCTCAAGGATTCCTCCTGCCTTGGCTTCCCAAAGTGCTGGGATTACAGGCATAAGCCACTGTGCGTGGCCAAATTTTAATTCTTTCACACAACTCACACCACTCTTCTATTATGGACTACCCCAAACATGTATTATTTATACTATAGACAAAAATATTTAAACTCTTTTGATCACACATCACATCAGGAGAAAATGTTTGAGTGCATGCCTCCAACATAGGTACACTGCATTTACTTATACATTTTGGACATATACCACTGTGCTATTATATTATGTGAATCATAGAATATATATAAAGTAGAAATATAAAAAAGGATGAGATAAGGATGAAACGATGTTTTTAGAAAATTTAAAAATTTGGCTGGGTGCAGTGGCTCACACCTGTAATCCCAGCACTTTGGGAAGCCGAGGTGGGTAGATCATCTGAGGTCAAGAGTTTGAGACCAGCTGGCCAACATGGTGAAACCCCATCTCTACTAAAAATGCAAAAATTAACTGGGTGTGGTGGCATGCACCTGTAATTCCAGCTACTCGGGAGTCTGAGGCAGGAGAATCGCTTGAACCTGGGAGGCAGAGGTTGTACTGAGCCGAGATCGTGTCACTGCTCTCCAGCCTGGGCAACAGAGTGAGATTCTGTCACCAAAAAAAACCAAATAAATAAATAAATAAATAAATAAAATCCCAGTTACTTAGGAAGCTGAGACATGAGAATCACTTAAACCTGGGAGGCAGAGGTTTCAGTGAGCTGAGATTGCACCACTGCACTCCAGCCTGCGTGACAGAGTGAGATCCTGTCTCAAAAAATATATAAAAACAACAACAAAAAACCTATCCTAATGGGGGTAAAGTGGCATCTCATTGTGGTTTTGGTTTGCATTTCCATAATGACAAATGATGTTGAGCATCTTTTCATGTGCTTTTTGGTCATTTGTATGTATTCTTTGGAGAAACATTCAGTCTCTTTACTCATATTTTAATTGGGTTGGTTTTTGTTGTCACTGTGTTGTAGGAGTTCTGTATATATTTTGGATATTCATTCCTTTTCAGATATATGATTTGCAGATATCTTCTCCAATTATCCAGTTGTCTTTTCACTCTCTTGATAGTGTCATTTGATGCACAAAAGTTTTTTTAATTTCTCTAGGCGCGGTGGCTCACACCTGTAATCCTAGCACTTTGGGAGGCGGAGGTGGGTGGATCACGAGGTCAGGAGATCGAGACCATCCTGTCTAACATGGTGAAACCCCGTCTCTACTAAAAATACAAAAAATTAGCTGGGCGTGGTGGTGAGCACCTGTAGTCCCAGCTACTCAGGAGGCTGAATCGGGAGAATGGCGTGAACCTGGGAGGTGGAGCTTGCAGTGAGCCGAGATCGCACCACTGCATTCCAGCCTAGGCAACAGAGCGAGACTCTGTCTCAAAAAAAAGTCCGGGCACAGTGGCTCACGCCTGTAATCCCAGCACTTTGGGAGGCTGAGGCAGGTGGATCACCTGAGGTCAGGAGTTTGAAACCAGCCTGGCCAACACGGTGAAACCCCATCTCTGCTAAACATACAAAAATTAGCTGGGTGTGGTGGTGGGTGCCTGTAATCCCAGCTGCTCAGGAGGCTGAGGCAGGAGAATTGCTTGAATCCGGGAGGCAGAGGTTGCAGTGAGCTGAGATTGCGCCATTGCACTCCAGCCTGGGCAACAGGAGCAAAACTCCGTCTCAAAAAAAAAAAAAGCATTAATTTGGCCGGGCGCCGTGGCTCACACCTGTAATCCCAGCACTTTGGGAGGCTAAGACGGGTGGATCACAAGGTCAGGAGTTCAAGACCAGCCTGACCAACACGTGAAACCCCATCTCTACTAAAAATACAAAAATTAGCCGGGCCTGGTGGCATGCGCCTGTGATCCAAGCTACTCAGGAGGCTGAGACAGGAGAATCGCTTGAACCCAGGAGGCAGAGGTTGCAGGAGCCGAGATCACACCATTGCACTCTAGCCTGGCCAACAGAGTGACACGCCATCTCAGAAAAAAAAAAAAAAGTTTTTTAATTTTGATGAAGACCAGTTTATCTGTTTTTTTTCTCTTGTTGCCTGTGCCTTTGGTGTCATATCCAAGAAATCATTGTGAAATCCAGTGTCATGAAGATTTAACCTTATGTTATCTTCTAAGAGATTTAGAGTTTTGTCTTTTAAGTTAAAGTCTTTAATTCATTTCGAGTGAATTTCTACATAGGGTAACAAAAAAAGGGTTCAACTTCATTCTTTTGCATGTAGAGCTCCAGTTTTCTAAACATCATTTGTTGAAAAGATTGTCCTTTCCCCATTGAATGGTCCTGGCATCACTGTTGAAAACCATTTGATCATGTATTATGTAAAGGCTTATTTCTTTTCTTTTTTTTTTTCTTTTGAGACGGAGTCTAGCTCTGTCGTCCAGGCTAGAGTGCAGTGGCGTGATCTCGGCTCACTGCAAGCTCCGCCTCCCAGGTTCACGCCATTCTCCTGCCTCAGCCTCCCGAGTAGCTGGGACTACATGCCCCTGCCACCACGCCCAGCTAATTTTTTGTACTTTTAGTAGAGACGGGGTTTCACTGTTAGCCAGGATGGTCTCAATCTCCTGACCTCGTGATCCGCCCACCTCGGCCGCCCAAAGTGCTGGGATTACAGGTGTGAGCCACCGCGCCCGGCTTGAAGGCTTATTTCTGTGCGCTCTATTCTGTTCCATTGCTATATGCATGTTCTTTTTTTTTTTTTTTTTTTTTTTTTTGAGACAGAGTGTTGCTCTCTGTCATTCAGGCTGGAGTACAGTAGTGCAATTTCAGCTCACTGCAACCTTTGCCTCCAGGATTCAAGCAATTCTTGTGCCTCAGCCTCCTGAGTAGCTGGGATTACAGGTGTATGCTACCACACTTGGCTACATTTTGTATTTTTGGTAGAGAAGAGGTTTCACCATGTTGGCCAGACTGGTCTCGAACTCCCAACCTCAGGTGATTCGCCTGCCTCGGCCTCACAAAGTGCTGGTATGCATCTGTTCTTATGCCAGAACTACACTGTTTTGACTATGTAGTTTTGTAGGAAGTTTTGAAATCAGAAAGTATGAATCCTCCAGCTTTGTTCATCTTTTCAAAGACTGCTTTGGCTATTTGGGGTCCTTTAATATTCCATATGAATTTTCAGATGGGTTTTTCTGTTTCTGTAAAAAATGTGATTGGGACTTTGGTAAGGGGCGCATTGCATCTGTTGATCACTTTGGGTGGAATTGTCATCTAAACATTGTCCCAATCCATGAACATGAATGTCTTTCTGTAGGTGGGTTATTTAAAAAAAAAACTACCTATGTGAAAATGATACTTGTATATTAATAAAAAGTCAAATAATATAGCAATGTACAAAGGAAGAAAGAACACATTACTCCAGATCTCACTACTCATTGATAACCACTGTTAAGTTTCTGGTGAACATCTTTCTGAGCACCTCTCTTACAATTTTACATAAATAGGATCCATTTGTCTCCCATTTAATATGTAATAGTTGTTTTCTGATGTCAATGACTAGATTTAAATTATGTTTGTCTCATCATTTACTTAAGCAAACTTACCCTGATAGACATTTAATTTGTTGTCTGTGTACTGTAATTTTTATTAATATCATAGTATTAATGGCCATCCATAGCTATTGTGGACTAGTTTCTTCTCTGTCCTAGTAGACCTTTAAAAAGTTCAGGGAAAACTGTAGAATTTTGAATGCTTAATGTTTTTGCTTTTGAATAAAGAAAAGTACAAAGTTTTTCATCTAATCAGTTCCTGCATATCTGATGTACTGTAATGCATAAGTAATAGATCTTTGGTGTGATAATTTGTGAAGCAATAAAGGGCAGAGAACCAGATACTTGTTTAGAGATTTATTTATTCTCTAGTTCTTCTATAGCCTAGTGAATAAAAATAATGGTGCATCCAAATGAAATCAAATTTTATAAAACCATAGGAACTGGGTATTCAGTTTATTCTCATTTTCCTACCTTTACAGGAAGAAGCCATGGATTTAATAAATAGAGAAACAATGTCTGAATGGTGAGTACTGTACTTTGAATTACTATTCTGATAATTTGTATACTTAATTATATCTTTTCTTTCAGATAGGCAAACTGCAGTTTTGATTTATTTTCTTTTGTAGGAAGCTACAAAGTGAGATACAGATAAGTCACTCTTGGGAAGAAGGCTTGAAACTGGTATGATATTATAACTTCAGTTTTGTAGAAAATTTCAAATTTTTACTGACTTGCAGTGTCGGCATATCTAGTTTTGCTGTAATTTCTAGAAATCTAAGCTCTAGTTTGAAACAAAAATTGTATCTGTTGCATAAATAATTTTTGAGTGCTCTTTTTAATTTTTTTTTTTGAGACAAGGTCTCACTATGTTGTCCAGGCTGGTCTCGAACTCCTGAGCTCAATGGATCGTCCTGCCTCAACCTCCCAAAATGCTAGGATTACAGGCTTGAGCCATTGCGCCTAGCCCTTGATTGCTCTTGAGAAATACTTCATGATTTACTCATAAAAATAGCTATCATTATTTGAAAGTGGGGTTCAAAGTAAACAGTTTTGTGACACAAAACCATAGCTATTGTGGACCAGTTTCTTCTCTGTCCTAGTAGGCATAATAAAAGTTCAGTTGCACTAGTTAAAGTGCTTAGATAACAAAACAATAAATGATTTCACTCCCTTCTCCATAATTTATGAACTATATATTAGGAGTCTTAAACCACAGACAATAGACTTTCTAGAAAATTATTGCATTTTTATGCCTGTGTGTTAGTCCGTTCTCACATTGCTATAAGGAAATACCCAAGACTGGGTAATTTACAAAGGAAAGAGGTTTAATTGACTCACAGTTCTGCATGGCTGGGGAGGCCTCAGGAAACTTACGATTATGGCAGAAGGCACCTCTTCACAGGGTGGCAGGAGACAGAATGAGTGCCAGCAGGGGAAATTCCAGATGCTTATAAAGCCGTCAAATCTCGTGAGAACTCACTCACTACCACGAGAACAGCATTGGGAAATTTGCCCCCATGATTCTATTAACCTCCCACCAGGTTCCTTCCACAACACGTGGGGATTATGGGGATTACAGTTCAAGATGAGATTTGAATGGGGACACAGCCACACCATTATCAGCCTGTAACACATTCTCCCACTAACATTTTAATATAAAACCTTTAATTTAAACATACTTAGAATTTAGTTTCATCTCTTGTTAACATTTTTAAATGTCTGTGTGCACACTGTGGTTACCTAGTTGTGGTAGCTGAATGATATTTAGTGTTCTTTTCTATGGACATCCCAGATAGTGACAAAACAAGTACTGAGCTGAAAACTGAATAGGAGAGATTCTGACTAATATCAATCTTCAGATTTGGGAATTATTCGATATGGAAATGGATCATCAACAGAAGCAATGGCATTTTATTTTCCTTTGAGCCCTGAGTACCTTACATGAGCAGTTATCCCTGATTTTGGAGTAGGTCCAGGAGAATGAGTAGGTAATCTCTGGAGCCTGTCACTTTTCGTGTTTTGGTGCTAATACAATTGATCGATACTGCTGGAGTCCTTTAACTGGCCCAATTCTAATTACTTTAGGTATTGGCATGGATGAGTAAGAGAATCGTAAGTGTGTTAGGAAGAGGAAGGGCACATGTAATACACACTTGGCTTGTTTTAGAAAGAAAAGGGCAGATTTTAAAATCCTGAATTATGAAGTACTGATTTTGTCTATGTAAAATCTAGAGACAATTTCCATAAATGTAGTTATTCCTGCTGTCTCATTTGCTTCTAAGTTCTAGCCAAAACCTTTTTGGTCCTTTCCTGGATGTAGTATTATAGTTTTCAATAACAAAGCACAGGTCAAAGCCAAAGAGAAGAGCTTAAATTTAGGATTTGTGTTTATAGTGTTGAGTACTCACATTCTAGGACTTTCTGGCATGCTGGGAAGCCCCTCAATCACCATATAGCCCTCATCCCCAAAAGGGAAAAGGGTGCCTTTGCTTATTGAAGTGAATTTTGGGTTCCCTGATTGCTTTAGGATGGCGAGAGCTCTTCACCATGGTGCAGCCAGTGACTCAGTAGTAAGGACTCACTTCCCTGTGCAACAGGTATCTCAAGTATTTGATTAATAAGCAATTGGTGCTACAATTGTACACTGCTTTCTGCTTACACAGAATGACAACGGCTTACAGAAATCATCCTCTCTAAAGTGCATTGATTTAACTCCAGTATCCTCAATGGCTTCTTCCATCAAGAAGACTGGGAAGGTAAGAAAGGAGTACCTAAAAGTCTATGTCTCTTGAAATAGTTAGGAAATATTTAGGAACATTAATGGTCACCAACACAAATATTTTGGGGGATATATTTTGTCACAGTACATCTGATTCTAACTAACATTTTTCCCTTCTTTTTCATTTCTTCAAGTATTACTTATATGTAATAAAATTCACCAACTTTAAAGCATAGGGTTAGATTAATTTTGGTAATTGTGTACAATCCTGTAGCCACAACCATAATCAAGATATTGAACAGTTCCCACACTCAAAACAATTTCCTAATGATCTTTTGTACCCCAGTCTCCCTCCCTACCATCCCTGCCCCTCCCTAGGAAACCAATGATCTGCTTCCTGAGAAAAGTGGCGGTTTTAAAACCTCTGTTCCAATTTGATTTTAGCAGTGTTTCTCTCCATCATTACAAACTTGTGTGAGTTGCACTGGTTCGCCTTCAAGTCCTATTCCCAGTCCTATGCAACAATATATCATGTAAGTTTATGTTATATGAAAATACCAAATTGCTTATAAAATAAGAATTATAGAAACTTAAAAGAAATTATAGCTCCAAGTTTTGTGCCAACCAAAGAAGTGACTTCTTTTTAGGGAAATTAAAATGTCATTGTTTCGGCTGGGCACGGTGGCTCCTGCCTGTAATCCCAGCACTTTGGGAGGCCGAGGCGGGTGGATCACCTGAGGTAGGAAGTTCAAGACCAGCTTGAGCAACATGGAGAAACCCCATCTCTACTAAAAATACAAAAATAGCCGGGCATGGTGGTGCATGTCTGTAATCCCAGCTACTCAGGAGGCTGAGGCAGGAGAATCGTTTGAACCCAGGAGGTGGAGGTTGCAGTGAGCTGAGATCGTGCCATTGCACTCCAGCCTGGGCAACAAGAGCAAAACTCCATCTCAAAAAAAAAAAAAAGTCACTGTTTCAGTTTATCATTTTGTATATTGAAAAAGTCAGGTGACTAAGAACATAAGAAGAATTTAGTAATTCCTTCACCCTGCTAATACATAATCTTTCTCTAACCAAGTTTGTTAATAAGGATCAGAGCTATCTCTAGAACTTTAAACAACTTCATCCGTGATTCTCACCTTCATTCAAGGCAAGTCCCAGCCAGGAATGTAGGTTTTTGTAGACTCTAGGATTCAAAATCCTGAATCCTTGAGAATTAGAAGATAGTTTGCTCCTAAGGCATTCCAGTTTTTACCCATATGTAAAGAAAAGCAGTAAAATGGCCGAGCATGGTGGCTCACACCTGTAATCCCAACACTTTTGGAGGCCAAGGCAGGCAGATCACCTAAGGTCAGGAGTTCGAGACCAGCCTGGCCAACATGGTGAAACCCTGTCTCTACTAAAAAAATACAAAATTAGCCGAGTGTGGTGGTGCATGCCTGTAATCCCAGCTACTTGGGAGGCTGAGGCAGGAGAATCACTTGAACCCAGGAGGCGGAGGCTGCAGTGAGCTTAAATCGCGCCACTGCACTCCAGCCTCGGTGACAAGAGCCAAACTGCATCTCAGAAAAAAAGTAAAAATAAAAACAAAGAAAAGCAGTAAAATGATGTAATGTCCTACACAGAGTCCCGTTTTTGTGTATGTCCTTAGATCTGTTATAATGAAATAGTCATTGCTGATTTTGTTAAAAAAAATTTCTTATAATGATCATGATGATTTTATTTTAGAAGAAGTCAAAATCCTACCAACATTATTAGACCAAGTATCCTTGGACCATTAAAAAGAAAAGGTACTTTTATCTACCAGTAGAAGTAAATATAACTTTAAGTTATTTTATAAAATATCTAAAATCAAATGTTATACAAAAATGTATTTTTAAAGGCTTTATTTATTTAAAATATATTTAATAAGCTATTAGAGGCCTTTCATTTTATGCAACTAGAAATACGTATAAGGACATTTTGAAAACTCTAAAATGCTATATAAATGTGAATTGAGAAATTTAATTCCAATTTAGTTGGCTATTAGGATTCTCAATATAATTCACCAAGCTAGCTATCTTCATTACTTTCTAAAACAATGTAGAGAATAAATGAATGAATGAACAGAGTGAGTCAGTCATCAAGTATTTTGCTGAATGTCAACCCCTGCCTCACTGCCACACACACACATTGCTATCATATGAATAAGTTGACACAAATTAGATCCACTTACAACACTAAAAATATATATGAAGGTGTATGTTCTTTGGTGTTTAGTTTCTTTATGGGAGTTATTTTTGGTTAAATATATGGAAAGTGACCCACGTACTCAGTAATGAAAGGGCAGTGGAAAGAATAAAAGGGCAGTGGAAAGATGTCTTTTTTAAAAACTCCTGCAATCCTGGATCCCACTTCTCAATGGTACCTCACTAAATTATGCTCTTCTTCCTTTTTTTTTTTTTTTTTTTTTTTCTTGAGACAGAGTCTTGCTGTGTCACCCAGGCTGGAGTGCAGTGGCACAATCTTGGCTCACTGCAACCTCTTCCTCCTGGGTTCAAGCGATTCTCCTGCCTCAGCCTCACCAGTAGCTGGGATTACAGGTGCCTGCCACCATGCCCAGCTAATTTTTTTGTATTTTTAGTAGAGACAGGGTCACCATGTTGGCCAGGCTGTTATCGAACTCCTGACCTCAGGTTATCCGCCCACCTCGGCCTCCCAAAGTGCTGAGATTGCAAGCATAAGCCTGTATATTTAGTACAATTTTTGACTACAATGGGGAGGGGAAATGGGTGAATAGGAAAGGAGATTAAACTTAAAAATGTGTATTGTGAAAAATCTATTAAGGTAAGAAAGAGGAGTAAGAAGAATAAGAGGAGAGAAACTGAAATATGCTTTAATGTTCTTTGTATATTTTGGATTAATTAATGGCAGTCTTCCTAACAACATAACTAACTCAGCATGTACTTTTTGTATTCTAAGATTAAGGGCTAGATAAATTCTGGAAAATACTCTTTTCCAAAGTAAGCACATTGTTTTATGAAGATACTTCGGTTACTAAGCTTAGGGGTCTTTTACCTGTGCTGTGAAATTCGGGCTAGTGTTGAAAAACTATTCAAATATATCAGCAGTTTAAGAGCTGTTAGAAGTCAAGGGTCAATTGAGTATTTAAAATAAAGTACGCTTAAATTGAGGAGTGTTTTACCAGATTAAAATAGTTCTCCTTTTGAGACATGTATACATAAATAGGTTATCACATGAAAAGTATCTCAAGTTTTCTTAGAATTTATGATTGAAAAATTATTTTTATAGATCAATTTTAACATAAAAGATGTAGTTTCTGCCCAGTGTCTTCGGAGATGTGACCTGTCTCACACTTGGTTTTCAGCTGCTCTGAAAGACGACTGCCTTATTCCTTTGAGGTGTCCCTGAGGGAACTCCAAAGCGAATTCTGTATATACCACCTAGTCCATATTTTCAGTCATACCCCACCCTCCAAAGCATGCCCTGTACAAATGTGCTGAAAATTCATTTGGCCATTTTTGGCCAGATACAATAACAGATAAACAGAAATTGAAATTTATTCATATATTTTGGAATATACATATTCATTTGGGAAACAACAAACTATGTCCTATTTGGACCCCATTAATACAAATGAAATGTGGGAGAAAGGTAGCATAAAAATAAAAGAGAGGTCCTGAGGCAGGGGGCGGGGGGAACTAAAAAGAATGATGATTATGTGAAGTGAGATCAAGATTAGAGTCTCCAAAGCATATGATGTCATATTTTATGGTGAGAAGCAGCAGTGACTTCCATTAGGAATAAGCAAGAGCATGGGCCAGGCACAGTGGCTCATGCCTGTAATCCCAGCACTTTGGGAGGCCGAGGCGGGCGGATGACTTGAGGTCAGGAATTCAAGACCAGCCTGGCCAACATGACAAAACCCTGTCTCTACTAAAAATACAAAAATTAGCCGAGGGTGGTGGTGCGTGCCTGTAATCCCAGCTACTCAGGAGACTGAGGCAGGAGAATCGCCTGAATCCAGGAGGTGGAAGTTGCAGTGAGCCGAGATCACACCACTGCACTCCAGCCTGGACAACAGAGTAAGACTCTGGGAAAAAAAAAAAAAAGGAATAAGCGAGAGCAAATAAGCCTTCACATCGGAATACTGCAGAAATTGGGCAGCTATAAATATCATTTGACAAGTAATGCTGGTTTTAGCAAAGAAAGATCTAATTTTCTTTTATGAGGAATTTGTTTTGATTTGTCATGTTTTCAATGTTAAACCAAAAAGGAGAGCTGAGTAGTTTTTCTGTAGTGACATAAATGTAATCTGGCAAGGCACGGGACACCAGACTTCTTTTAAACTTTATGAGCCATGATTACACTTCTGTGGAAGGTCTATGCAATATCTTAATGGTGACCTTAGGGTTTTATCATTCAAATAGAAGTTATGGGCTTGAATGTCAGTTTTGCTCAGGTCCAGAAATGATTATCATATGAATGTGAAACACTGTGCAGATTTTAACATTTACTTCAAGGCAAAGATTACAAAAATGCAGTTGTTGTTTTTTTTGAGATTAGATGTTCTACCTTAATCTCTAAAGATACAATTATTTTGTTCATTGTGTGCTGTAAAAGAACTTACCTATTTAGTTCATTGTGTACATTTAGCAAAATAAAGATAGCAACAACCTAAAGTTTTAAAATAAGGAATGACATTAAACTCATTAAACAGCCTTACTACATAGCTATATCAAATCATCTTGCAGGGCCGGGCACAGTGGCTCACGCCTGTAATCCCAGCATTTTGGGAGGCCAAGGTGGGTGGATCACCTGAGGCCAGGAATTTGAGACCAGCCTGGCCAACATGGTGAAACCCCGTCTCTACTAAAAATATAAAAAATAGCTGGGCATGGTGGTTTGCACCTGTAATCCCAGCTACTCTGGAGGCTGAGGCACGAGAATTGCTGGAACCTGGGAGGTGGAGGTTGAAGTGAGCCCAGATCATGCCACTGCACTCCAGCCTGGGTGACAGAGCGACTTCTTCACAAAATAATAATAATAATAATAATAATAATAATAATAATAATATCATCTTATAGAATTTAGTCAATAATATAAGAAAATTATAATCATTGAAAACAAAAAGTAAATCTAAAAACATTATATACGGTACAAACCCAATTTTATTTAAAAAACAATTGTGTATACAACATATTCAAAAATTACTAAAGAATGGTTACGTCTGGATAATGATTACTTAAAATTGTTTTCTTTGTGCTTTTCTGTATTTTATAAATTAATTGCAGTGAATAAGTATTACTTTTGCAATTAAAATAATAATAAACATGTTAAATAAAACATCTACCTTGATCTGCTGTATTGTCATAGGTGAAATGGCATTTCAATATCAACCAAAAAAGATTTTCCAAGGCACAACCAACATGCTTTCTTCTGATACTTCCCAACTGTCAGAAAATAATGTGTGGTGAGTATTAACATGAGATTTTAAACATTCATTGATCATTTTTGCTTCGTTTTTAAGTCTACTTTGGCTATTGTACGTATTCAGAAGTATGGTACATTATTAACTGTTCTTAGAAGTTTTAAAACTAATATTCCAAATGGATACTATAAACTTGAGTTATTTTATTTTCTTTTTTTTCTTTTTCTGAGACAGGGTCTCACTCTGTCACCCAGGCTGGGAGTGCAGTGGCACAATCTTGGCTCACTGCAACCTCCACCTCCCAGGCTCAAGCAGTCCTCCCACCTCAGCCTCCTGAGTAGCTGGGACCACAGTAGCTGCGCACCACCGCGCCTGGCTAATTTTTGTATTTTTTGTAGAGATGGGGTTTTTCCATGTTGCCCAGGCTGGTCTCAAACTCCTGAGCTCAAGCAATCCGCTTGCCTTGGCCTCCTAAAGTGCTGGGATTACAGGCGTGAGTCACGTCACCTGGCAGAGTGTTTTTCTTATGAGATGTGTGTGACACTAATATATGGTGGATACATTTTTAGAAGTGAGATTTTGGCATTAGATTAAGAGATATTAGAGAAATACATAAAAATGCATCCTTGGAAAAAGTCATCTTCTGCCCATCTTCCTTGGATTTTTGTCTGCCTTGTTGGGTTGAGAGTATTATTGAAAAGCATGCCTAAGAAAGCATGTTTTAATGATAAAAATAGGAAATACCGGAATGGATTTCTTTTTTTTTTTTTGTTTTTGTTTTTGTTTTGTTTTGTTTTAGACGGAGTCTCGCTCTGTCTCCCAGGCTGGAGTGCAGTGGCACCATCTCGGCTTACTGGAACCTCTACCTCCTGGGTTCAAACAATTCTCCTGCCTCAGCCTCCTGAGTAGCTGGGACTACAGGCGTGTGCCACCACACCTGGCTAATTTTTGTATTTTTAGTATAGATGGGGTTTCACCATATTGGTCAGGCCGGTCTTGAACTCCTGACCTCGTGATCCACCTGCCTCGGCCTTGCAAAGTGCTTGGATTACAGGCATAAGCCACCACACCTGGCCATGGATTTCTATTTATTGTTACTGGTGGTTTCATTGTATGACTCTTAAAAAACTTTGCTTGTGACAAGTGCCAGTTGTTAGTGATGTATTTTGCATTCATGTGTAGACAAAGCAGAGTATACAGAGAGATCTCTTGAGTTCTGCTATCAATGAGTGGCATTTTCTTCTTCTAGTCTACTTCCAGCTACTTTTGATGGAAACGACAGCAATGCTGGATCTTCTGGTAATTCGTCAGCTGAAATCGGCACTGTCACAAACTCTCCTGTGTCACCTTCTGATACTGGTTCTCATTTGTTCTAGTAGACGAACTTTCAACTAAATGATTCACCCATCCCAAGACTTTCTCACCAGTGGAGAAACACACACATCAAGCAAACCAAGTCAGAGCAATGAGAATTGTACTGTATAATTTAAACTATCTCCTATTTATCTTTTTTCCTCAATTTCCTAAAATTCTATTTATCTACAGAACTTGCGTGTATAATTCTTGTGTACATCCTTAAATTTAATGTAATAACATGTTAAAGATGTTTTCCAAATAAGAACCATGTTGAAGATACAAGCGTAAATTGTTAGGCTGCTATTTTCTAGAAAATGCTGTACCTTGACTTTTTAAAATAATCTTATGAAACATAATTCTGATAAAATATAATTGTTCAATTAACAAAGTAAAATGATGTTTGACAATTATGTACTTAATGATCCATGCTAGTCTTTAATGCTATTTTCAGTAACTACTAGCTTCCACTTGGTAAAGAAAAGTCACATATCAAAGGCAATTTTTATGACTAAGTTATACCATACTGATCCAAGGATTGCTTATTTTGCACATGAATCCTTAGATATTCAATTTGTTGGGAAGCAGTAGGTAGGAGAAGAGCAAGACGAATTAAAGTTAATTGAATAGAAAGAAAATAATATGTAATTGAGGCTTCACTCAATTTGTACTCAACCTGATTAACCCTGATTAATTTTGTATTCTAATTAAGTGTGGGAAAATGTTGATAAATTGTAGTCTTTTACATTTTTATCATTTACGTTTTATTCATCATCATGACTACCGATTTGATTAAATACAGGCTTAATATGTCAGGGCTTTTCTGCGAAAATCATGTGCTTCCAGTTGTTCCCTAAGGTCTATAAATGTTTGTTTAAACCCTGATTTTCTATTCGAAAATCTTAAGGGTTTTTTTTTTTTTAAATAGGAAAAATTATGTGTTAAAAAATTTAAATTTAGGCTGGGCGTGGTGGCTCATGCCTGTAATCACAGCACTCTGGGAGGCCAAGGCGGGTGGATCACAAGGTCAGGAGATCGAGACCATCCTGGCTAACATGGTGAAACCCCGTCTCTACTAAAAACACAAAAAATTAGCTGGGCGTGGTGGTGGGCGCCTGTAATCCCAGCTACTCGAGAGGCTGAGGCAGGAGAATGGCATGAACCCGGGAGGTGGAGGTTGCAGTGAGCCGAGATCATGCCACTGCACTCCAGCCTGGGCAACAGAGCAAGACTCTGTCTCAAAAAAAAAAAAATTAAATTTAAAATATGTGCTTTAAGTAATTGGGGGTAGTATTAGCATTTTGAAAAATAGAAACATATTCTCATGAAATGAAGCTGAGAATGGTTTAAATTGCCTCAGCTAATAAGACAGGAACAGTTATCTGAGAATGGTTTAAATTGCCTCAGCTAATAAGACAGGAACAGTTATCTCAAATACGTATAAAAGACTTTTTTTCTTTTCATCGGAAAGAATCAGAATGATAGAAATCTGATGTGGGTATGCTGCCATATGGGAAAAAGACTGTGCCACTAACAATTTTTTGACAGTGACCCTGATGGAACTGATCAGAATTGATATATAAGTGGGAGAAGATTCTATTCAATTATGAATAGATGAAACCAACTATTTATAAAATGACTAGGATCATGATGGTCTCTTGAAACTGGGACAGGATTCTATAAATTGGCTAAGAACAAGGAAACTATAAATATTGCCTTTGTTACTTGCTTCTTTACTTGCCAGCCCTTTAGTGGACCAGTTGTGAGAGGGGCCCCTCATGGAATGGGGTGTGGTTGCAGTGATGTTTCTTGCTGAAACTGTAGATCATTGACAAAGGTTCACATGTACTATTGACACCTTAGCCAAAGAGAGTTTCGCAGAATGTTCAAGCACAAGGACTAAGGATGCAGAAAGTAACTAATGGGGATAAGACTACCACTCAGTTGTATAAGGAACTTTTATCAGCAAATCTTGGTAATCTTGACTATCTCAATATACTTTTCTCAACTCAGACAATTCCTTTCCCTCTATTCAGTTATTTTTTTTTTTTTTTGAGACGGAGTCTCGCTCTATTGCCCAGGCTGGAGTGCAGTGGCATGATCTCGGCTCACTGCAACCTCCGCCTCCCAGGTTCCAGCAATTCTTCTGCCTCAACCTCCCGAGTAGCTGGGATTACAGGCGCATGCTACCATGCCCGGCTAATTTTTGTATTTTTAGTGGAGGTGGGGTTTTGCCATGTTGCCCAGGCTGGTCTTGAACTCCTGGCCTCAGGTGATCCACCCACCTCGGCCTCCCAAAGTGCTGGGATCACAGGCAATGAGCCACCCCACCCAGCCCTATTCAGTTAGTTTTTATTCAGTTAGTTGATTTAGCTGTACACTAGGATACCACAACTCACTGTAATATGCTCAGACTCAGGGATTCCATAGTTGGTTCTCCATTCTGTTACCTTTTGAGCTTGTGTATTGGGAGGATCCATTTCTAAAATGATTTTCCATTTATTGTTGATTTTAAGACCAAAATGATTGTAACTTTTACTTGCTATTCTGTGTTTGATTTTTTTAAATTATGGTAAGGCGGCCGGGCACAGTGGCTCACACCTGTAATCCCAGCACTTTGGGAGGCCGAAGTGGGTGAGTCATGTGATGTCAGGAGTTCGAGACCAGCCTGGCCAACATGGTGAAATCCTGTCTCTACTAAAAATACAAGATACTAGCTGAGCGTGGTGGCAGGCACCTGTAATCCCAGCTACTCAGGAGGCTTAGGCAGGAGAATCGCTGGAACCCGGCAGGCGGAGGTTGCAGTGAGCCGAGATCACGCCACTGCACTCTAGCCTGGGCGACAGAGTGAGACTCCGTCTCAAAGAAAAAAAAATTATGGTAAGGCTATATTTTGTCTTCCTAAACATGCCGAAGAATTATCATATCAGTTTTCTATAGTGAAGGACATGCATTAGTTTCCCAGGGCTGCCATAACAAAGCATCAAAAACTGGGTGGCTTAAACAATGGAAATTTATTGTTTCACAGTTCTGGAGGCTACCAGCCTAAGATCAAGGAGTCACCTGGGTTGGTTGCCTCCGGAAGCTCTGAGGGAGAATCCATTCCATGCCTCTCTCCTTGCTTTTGGTGGTTGCTGGCAATCCTTAGCTTACAGATACATCACTCCAATCTCTGCCTCAGAGAGAATCCTGTGATTCTCTCTGTGTCCTGTGTCGTCATATGGCCTTCTCATAAAGATAACCAGTCATTGGGTTTAAGGCCCACCCTAATCCAATATGACCTCATCTTAATTCGATTATATCTGCAAAGACCCTGTTTCCAGATAAGGTCAAATTCACAGGTCCTGGGGGTTAGAATTTCAAGATACCTTTTTGAGGACACAATTTAACACACAATGGTATAATTTTAGAATTTTGATTTTGCTTGTTTCATCTTTCCTAAATTAGTTTTTTAAAATTGTCTCTCCTATAACTCATCTTAAAAATGTGAGAACAAGAGGTGACTATAAAGCATCATTATTAAACCTTAGATATGTGTTCAATCAAGTATTCCTATTTTACTTATAATCTTATAAAAGAGCAGTGCTCCAAATTTAGCCTAATGATTCACTGATATTCAACATGAAAACTCACTGTAGTAATGAGTTGGGTCCTCAGATCAGGAAAATATATATATGGTTTTTAAAATTTATAATTACTAAATCAACCAATAACATTTATAATTTTAAATATATTCAATAAATATCTAATGAATACTTTCTGTGTACAAGAAACTGTACTAAAACTTTTATGATATATGAGGATGAGTGAGATACCTTATCTGTCTTCAAGTAGGATAACTAAATACAAAAATAATGATACAAGATAGTCTATGATAATATGACTATAGATACACATAAGAAAAGACACTTACTGTAAAAATATGATATAAAGATAATACTGAGATCATGTAATCTTAGTATTCAGGGATTTTAGAAGTCTTTGAATCTACCTCTCAATGCAGAAATCCTTTTAAGAATTCCAGACAGGTTATTTTTTAGCCTTAGTTTGAAATCTTGTAGGAATGAATGGACTCTGTCACAAGACAGTTCATTGTATTGTTGGACAGCTCTAATATTTAGAAGTCTCTAACATTAAAAGGGGGGACGAGTGTAGAGTTTGTATTTAGGTGGCCTGTTTCATTGGCTCTTTAGAATTGAGACAAATCAAATGAGCTATTAAAAGCACATGAGTTAAGGTTCTAATTCTGCATTAATCTTTGTCCCTACTCCTGGAATTATTAGTACTCCCACTACAGGATATATTTAATCTCATCTCCTAAATGAATTTTGAAAATTCACCTAGAAGCAGCTATATATAAATATCCAAGATGAAAATGCATGTATGATACTTAGGTATCTGTGGGGAAAACTAATTACAATTTGCCTGAAGTGTTTTTAAATATTTTAGATCTTAAAAGTCGAGCTTGAAAAATCTATCATATAGGTAGACTTCACTGTTGGATAGTTACAATTGTGCATTTAGAAAAGGTCAGGGAACCATAAGTACCCCAGCAAATACGTAACTTCGTTTTCCTGAAATTCCGTAATGTCTCGCAGATTTCTTACAATGTAGTTCTTAACCCAAGGGTAAACAAGATTGATTTCCACAAGTGTCTATAACGTATAGGTGGAGAGAATCATACATCATATAGGAATCCCGGAAACTTGCTCAACCCCCTTACTAAAGGGAGACTTGATGACCATGGTCTCTCAGAAGAAATGCATTAAATGAATGCAGTCATTAACTAAATCCTATAAGTTGTCCAACAGCTACATATGTGCAGTTGGAGATTTCTGTGGCTTTACTGACAGCAAAGTAAATCAGTAACATAAATGCTCATGTCAGCCTTTTGGGAGAGTGACCAAACTACATTCTTAGTAAGTATAGGAGTCAGGAGATCTGACTTGTAGCTGCAGTTCTGCCACTAGCTATGTGGGTCTTTGGGCAGGTCACTTCACTGCTCTGGGCTTCAGGAATCCAATATGTAAAACAGATCAGACTAGTTATTTATAAGGTCCCTTCTGCCTCTAAAAATTTTATGGATTCTCTGAAAACATCTGCCTTCATCTTTGCTAGTATGACAGTAAAAGTCATGGTGGCATTTAAAATATTTAGGAAATTAGAGAGCTTTATACCTAATATTTTTCTTCTTTCTGACAACAAGAAACTCATTTTACTTAGCTTCATCAATAGTTTCCTCTCTTTTCTGAATTATGAATGATTTATGATGAAATGTGGAAAGCTGATTTCCCCCTGGTTTCTTGTTTTGTGTGAATAAATGATCCTCTCAGGATTTCCATATTAATAACAAGTTCCCCCTGACACAGCACTCACCATAAAATTTTCATTGTACTGTAACAACAACTTGAGACAAAACAAAGATACGCTTGGTATGTTTGTTTCAGAGAAGCAAGAGAGACATGGCCAAAAGCTACATCAACTATAAAAACATCATCCCAATACAAATTCAGAAGTGCTCAATTCACACTAAAAAGCAGACTACCAGTAAAAGAGCTTTTTCTTTTTCCTTGATAATTATTATATGGCAATAAGAAAAGCCTTCTGACGTTAAGTTGGTACGTTAAGTTGGTTTATTTCTTGGCATGCCTCTTGTGCTTGGTAACTGCATTGAACACCAACAAAAACGGACAAACTTGAAAGTTGCAAGTAGCTGGCTTGTGACTTTGTTCTGAGAAAGGAAATACTTTAAAATTACATTATCCAGCAGAGGAACCTAATTATACTTTCCATTTCTAGTCTCCCTCTTCTGAGAGGAAGGGTTTAGTTTGCTTCCTTAACTCGACTTACATTAAACTCTATAAGAGTGGGGTCTTTGGAAAGGATGGTACTGAGGCCAGCATGGTAGGGCTGTGAAGGAAGAAG
Organism: Pan troglodytes; assembly: GCF_028858775.2. Lineage (NCBI taxonomy): Eukaryota > Metazoa > Chordata > Mammalia > Primates > Hominidae > Pan > Pan troglodytes. Next base: position 132,333,489 of record NC_072421.2, read on the forward strand.
GAAGTTCAGCTAAAACTTCAAAAAAAAAATTTTTTTTTAACAGAGTCTAGCTGTGTCACCCAGGCTGGAGTGCAGTGGTGTGGTTTCAGTTCACGGCAGCTTCCACCTCCCAGTTCAAGCGATTCTTGTGCTTCAGTCTTCTGAGTGGGACTACAGACGCATGCCACCATGCTCATTTATTCTTTTGTATTTTTAGTAGAGACAGGGTTTCTCCATGTTAGCCAGGCTGGTTTCAAACTCCTGGCCTCAAGTGATCTGCCTGCCTTGGCCTCCCAAAGTACTGGAATTACAGGTGGGAGCCACCGCACCTGGACCCTTCAACTTGATTTGGAATACACCCATGCCACATTGATTAGCAGAAATTTTTAAAATTTTAAATAATATACAAGGCTGTTGAGAGTGGGGAAAGTGGTGTTTGAATTTACTGTGGTGGAGTCCTATTGTCCTTTAATGAGGAAGTTTGGTAGTGTGTATCAAAAGCCTTCAAAAAGTGCATCTCTTTGGGGATAGCAATTATAGGAATTTTTCTTAGGGAGAAATACGGGATAGGTTGAAAAAGATATTTATTGTAATGTTATTTGTAAATGTGAAAAAATCAATTATGAAAAAAAACTTACTGTCTTCAACAAGTGGTGCTGGGGCGACTGAGTAGTCACATGTAAAATAATGAAATTGGGCCATGAAAAGGAATGAAGTCTTGACACATGTTGCAACATGCATGAAGCACGAAACATTATCCTAAGTGAAATAAGTCTGACACAAACAGGATAAATATTATTTCACTTATATGAAATATTTAGAATAGACAAATTCATAAGGACAAAAAATAGATTACAGGTTACCAGGGACTAGAGGGAGGGAGGAATGGGGAGTTATTAACGGGTACAGAGTTTCTGTTTGGGGTGATAAAAAAAGGTTTGGGCCGGGCACGGTGGCTCACGCCTATAATCCCAGCACTTCGGGAGGCTGAGGCGGGTGGATCACAAGGTCAGGAGTTGGAGACCAGCCTGGCCAATATGGTGAAACCCTTTCTCTATTAAAAATACAAAAATTAGCCGGGTGTGGTGGTGGGTGCCTGTAGTCCCAGCTACTCAAGAGGCTGAGGCAGGAGAATCGCTTGAACCCAGGAGGTGAAGGTTGCAGTGAGCTGAGATGGCGCCACTGCACTCCAGCCTGGGAGACAGAGCGAGAACCTGTTTCAAAAAAAAAAAAAGGAAATAGTAGTGATGGCTGCACAACATTGTGAATGTAATTAAGGCTACTGAATTGTATACCTAAGCATGGTTAAAATAGTAAGTTTTATGTTAAAAAACCAACAACTAATGTGTAGTTACACTAAGATCAGTTAAATTTGCATTTCTCAGGGTGCTTTTTATTAGGTTGGTGCAAAAGTAATTGCGGTTTTTGCCTTTAAAAGTAAAGGTTTGCTCTCTACTAAAAATACAAAAAAAATTAGCCAGGCGCAGTGGCAGGTGCCTGTAGTCCCAGCTACTAGGGAGGCTGAGGCAGGAGAATGGGGTGAACCCAGGAGGCGGAGCTTGCAGTAAGCCGAGATAGCGCCATTGCACTCCAGCCTGGGCAACGCAGCGAGACTCCGCCTCAAAAAAAAAAAAAAAAAAAAAAAAGTAAAGTTTTGCTTTTAAAGGCAAAAACCGCAATTACTTTTGCACCAACCTAATAAAATGCGAATAAGTACATATCCTGAAGAATTGAAGAGGAAGTCCAGGGGAAGTCCATGGTCAAGTAAGTTTGGAAAATTCAGTTGACTTGTTTCTTTAACATTCTGAAAGCCCAAGAAAGAGGATGTGGTATGAAGCATTTTCAAACTGTTTAACCCACATTCTCTTGTTAAGGGACAGCTTGTGGGATTGATGTTATATAGAATACCCTTTGGGAAACATTGGGTTAAAATAGATTGCAGTACATTCATTCCATGGAAATCTTGGCACCAATGAAGAATGATGGCATAGTCATATATCACTTGACATGGAAAGATGTTTACACTAGATTGTAAAGTTAAAAAGCAGTGTGATTAATGGGATCTCGTTTTTGTTTTTTTGTTTTATTGGCTGTTTTTTTTTTTTTTTTTTTTTTTTTGAGACAGAGTTTTACCCTTGTCACCCAGGCTGTAGTGCAATGGCATGATCTCAGCTCACTGCAACCTCTGCCTCCTGGGTTCAAGCGATTCTCCTACCTCAGCCTCCCGAGTAGCTGGACTACAAGCACCCGCCACCAAACCCGGCTAATTTTTGTATTTTTAGTAGAGACAGGGTTTCACTGTGTTGGCCAGGCTGGTCTCCAACTCCTGACTTCAGGTGATCTGCCCGCCTCAGCCTCCCAAAGTGCTGGGATTACAGGCGTGAGCCACCACACATTGCCTCATTTTTGTTTTTAAGAAGTGTATGTGTCTATATATGTTATGTAGATATATAACAGAAAAAAATTCTGTAAGCTTATATGCCAAAAACTTACAGTTTCTAGGAGGTAGGAAAGTTGATGGTTTTTATTTTTATTTGCTTTTCTCTTTGCCTTGTCTGTACTTTCAGATTTTTCCACATGGACTGTCTATTACTTGTATAATCAAGAAACAATAGAAGTTAAATATATTTTAGAAACTCATATGCAGTTATTAATTTTGTAAGAGATGGGGTGAGAGGATCCAGAATCTTGCCTCTATTTAAGCTTTTATTGAATTAAAGTCTAAGAGTCTTTCACTGTTGGAAAGCTCTACTCATTTAAACATTCTTTCTGATATGGAACCAAAATCTACCTTCCATCCTTTGGTCCTAATTTGTCCTAGGGAATGCCACAAAATAAGCAAAACCCATCTCCTCTCCAATAGATGGACTTTCAGATATTTGGCAATGGCTATCATGTCTCCACAAATCTTTCTTCCTCTAGATTTTCCATCCCAGTCTTTTTTTCTTTGAGATAGTTTCCAGACCTTGATACTATCCCATTGGCTTCTGGACATTTTCCAGTTTATCAGTATGTTTAAAGTGTGGCACTCAGAAATGACCACAACACTCCACCCTTTTTCTACATTTCATTCTCAGTTTCTATAAATTGTGGTGTTAGAGTTCTCTGACTAAAAAGTAATTTCGGAATACTTCCCAGTTCAGTGTGACTGTACTCTGAATCCTATCCTATGATTATGCAGAAGGAGCAGGACTGAAATAATAAAAAAGAAAGAAAAATAATAATGAAAAAATTAAGATTATATGAGAGACACTCAATTATCTATCCCTCCATCTTTTAATTTCTAAGGTTATATAGATGGATAAAGCTTTCCAGATCAATTTCTCATCCAGCCTCCTGCAATTATTAAAACGTTAGTAGAACTTTTTACCAAACATTGAAAAAAAAAATGAGAGAGCTTCTCTACTGATGGGGAAGGCAAAGGATTCTCTGTAGCTTGGACAAGGAATTTGAAGAATCTCTTGTCCTATACCATTTTCTACTCTTTGTCCCAGTCGTTGGTACCAGTTTTTCTGGCTTTTGATCAACATTAGAGCTGAGTTAGACAAGGTCAAGCTGCATGCAGATTGATTGGCCTCTCAACTGAGAGGCACCCCACAAGATGATAGTGAAAGGCCGGGGTTCATGGTGATGTGTAGAATATCATTTCTTGTCCTTGGCATGTTCTCAGCTCTCCTGCTAAACCCAGTGTACACCCTGATCTTCTTACCAGCCTAATGAGTCCTTTGCTTTTTATTCTTTTTGCCATTCCTCCTACATAGTAGGCACTTGTTATTAAAGTGTGATAAATATATGCACCAGCTCCAAATAATACTGAGCCCAACGACTTCCACCATGCATATGGGCCTGTGTGCTTAGTTTTTCAAAAGAGTACTTGCTTAATTGTAGGTACTGCATCTTCATACACAGGATGCTTTATATTTCATGCTTGCTAAGCAGAAATAACTTTAAATCTTCAATTTTGAAGTTTTATATTTATGCAGCTTTTATTTTTATTTTTATTTTTTATTTTTGAGACAGTCTCACTCAATTTGTTGCCCAGGCTCGAGTGCATTGTCATGATCTCAGCTCACTGCAACCTCTGCCTCCTCAGTTCAAGTGATTCTCCTGCCTCAGCTTCCCAAGTAGCTGGGATTAATTTTTGTATTTTTTAATAGAGACAGGGTTTCACATGTTGGCCAGGCTGGTCTTGAACTCCTGAGCTCAAGTGATCCTCCTGCCTTACCCTCCCAAAGTGCTGGGATTACAGGAGTGAGCCATTGTACCCGGCCTTATGCAGCTTTTAAAATCAATTTTATTGAGGTATAATTTACGTAGTACAAATTGCAGCCATTTTAAGCTTACAACTAAGATACAGACCATTTCCTTTGCCACAGAAAATGTCCACTGCCCCTTTGCAGTTAATCCTCCTCCACACTCACTGCTGGCTCCAGGCTACACTGATCTACTTTTCATCACTGTAGATTAGATTTTCTTTTTATAGAACTTCATATATATGTAATCACACAATATGTACTCTTTTGTGTCTGGTTATTTTTGCCTGGAATAATGTCTTTGAGATCCATCTGTGTTGCTTCCTCCATCAGTAGTTCATTACTTTTTATTGCCAAATCATATTTCACTGTATATATGGTACAATTTGTTTATCCATTCATGTGTTGATGGACATTTGGGTTATTTCCAGTTGAGAGTTGTTACTAATAAAGCTGCTATCAACATTTGTGTTTAAGCCTTTGTGTGAACATATATTTTAACTTATCTTGAGTAAATACCTACTAGAATTGCTTTGTTATATAGTGAATGCATGCTTAGCTTTATAAGAAATTAGAAGCCTGTTTTCCCAAGTGATTTTACCATTTTATATCCCTACCGGCAGTGCATGTTCATTTATGTAGTTCATATATGTAGCTCTTTTAAACAATGTTTTGATTTTGAGATCCTGATTTTCAAAATAATTTGCTGTGTTAAACGTTGCTTGACAAAAGAAAGACATCAATGAGCGTGAGGGAATATGTTTAAATATGTCTATTTTATTTAAAATGTTGATCTAATTTTTTTTTTTTTTTTTTTTTTTTGCGACGGAGTCTTGTTCTGTCGCCCAGGCTGGAGTGCAGTGGCACAATCTTGGCTCACTGCAACTTCCGCTTCCCGGTTTCAAGCGATTCTCCTGCCTCAGCCTCCCAAGTAGCTGGGATTACAGGTGCATGCCACCACACCTGGCTGATTTTTGTATTTTTAGTACAGATGGGGTTTCACCATGTTGGCCAGGCTGGTCTCAAACTCCTGACCTCAGGTGATCCACCCGCCTCGACCTCCCAAAGTGCTGGGATTACAGGCGTGAGCCACTGCTTCTGACCAATTAGATTATTTTTGTTTTTAAAGAACTTAATTTATAGATCTTGGGCCTTGGTATTTAACCAGACACAATTATTCATTACTATTTAAAATGATCAGCTAAATGGCATACTTCCTTCAAAAGAAAATCTAATGTGATCTAGAGAATAAACTGACCTTTCTCTAGAGTCTCCTAAAATTCTTAGGAATAGCTTCATATGACGTTCTACTTCTTTTATTTAACTTAGAAACTTGTGAAAAAGCATATTCAATTAAAGAAAGGCTGTGACTTGCTAAAGTTCCAGTGATCAGTGACATACTATATGTCTAAGTGGCCTCCTGAACTCCCCCACTTACTGACAGGAAGAGAATCTGATTTCATAGATACTTGCCAATGTCCTGTTGGTTAGGGGTGGCGGATATCTGGAAAGCCACAAAGCATGGTATCATCCTTTGGATCTTGGTGACAAGAAATGAATAAAAAAGCAAAGCAAAATAAAACAATAGATGTACTTGGTCTATTTCATCATACCAAGATCTAAGGGTTTATAAGAGCACATTGTTACCAAGCAACAAGCTTTTTGCTAATCACACTTTACCAAACTGAAACTCCAGCATAAGGGCCAGGGTTGTCTGAATCTTGTCTGTGGCTCCCCAAATGTGGGCAGGAGAGGGAAGGCATTTGTGTAGTAGATAATGTAGTCCCCCATTCAACAGGGTGTCAGCGAAAGGAATCTGATGTTTCCGTTCCTTAACTGTGAAATCAGGGATAATGTGCTTGCCTTTGGGGATTTCTGTCCTCTCCTAGATGGTCCACACTGAACAGATCCAACATTGTGTTCCTTTGTGTCACAGAGCCTACATAACCCATCACATCTGTGGGCTATGAGGGGTCATTAGGCAATGCCAGCCCTGCACCATCGATCTAACCCCTTCTACTCTTAGCTTTTTAGTTTCCATAAGAAGCTTTTCCTTACTCTCCAATTTCCTCTAAGCGATTTAAAAATATTTATTCTACACATGGGTTCATCTACTCCAATGCTCACATTCCAGGGTTACTACATTATATTGACTTTTTCTTGATTGTAAGTAAGCCTTTCAGGGAACGTGGGTTCGTCTGTGTGACTTCGTGGAATTCTCATTATTCAATGAGAACTAAAACCAGAGAAAGACATATCTCTGGTTCACAGTCTTTTTTTCTTTTTTTTTCTTTTAGACAGGATCTCACTTTGTCACCCAGGCTGGAATACAGTGGTGTGATCTTGGCTCACTGCTGCCTGAACCTCCTAGGTTCAAGTGATCCTCCCACCTCAGCCCCCAAAGTAGCTGGGACTACAGGTGCATGCCACCACTCCTGGCTAATTTGTTATTTTTTGTAGAGATGGGGTTTCACCATGTTGCCCAGGCTGGTCTTGAACTCCTGAGCTCAAGTGATCCCTCGGCCTCCCAAAGTGGTAGGATTAACCAGTGTGAGCCACTGCACCTGGCCTGGCTCAAAGTCTTTGACCGAGTAGTTCGGAATCCAATATTATTTCCTATGGATGAAAATGACTTTTTTTTTTAAGATACAAAGATGACTTCTCAGGAAGTCGAATAGCAGTAGTATACTTTGAGAGACTAAGCAGGTTAACAGGACCAAGGTGCTGTCTCTCTAATGATGTATTATTTATTGTCAGTTAGATTCTGCTTCCTCCATAAAAGGACTTGAATTAGAGACAGCTGAAGCTGATAGGGTTCGTCTTTAGTTTCTTTCCACCTTGCTTTCTGCTGCTTCTTTCCCTCCAGCTCCCCACCCCCAACAGCTCAGAATCTACCCTGCTCTGACCTCTTCCCAAAAAGGGCCTATGCTCCCAAGGCACATCATCTTCCCCTTTCTAATAAAAACCTCCCATCCTAGCAAGGCTGAAATCAATTTGGACATTCTGATTAAAGTTCTTCATAGGAAAATTAAAGTGACTAATAAATTTAACTCTGGGGAGAGGTGTTTTAAAGTAGTAATTTAGTTCTAATCTCAATTGTTGGCATTGGGAAGGCAGTCAGGGAATGCTGCAGCAGGGAGCCTCTGTCCCCTTCCTGTCCCCTCTCCAAGTCTCCCCTAAGCATGACATGGAGTGGGGAGAAGCTAATAGGCTCTTCTCTCCTGTATTCCCATTATTGTCTCCATTTATTTAGGAGGAAACTGAGGTTTGGGAAGGTTAGTCACTTTACCGAAGTTTCTTCCTAAACCAGCGGGGACAATAAAGGTACCTACCTCATAGGGTCATTGTGAAGATGAAATTATCTGCTGCATGTAAAACCCTAAGCTACCTGGAAAATAAGTACATAATTTGGTAAGTGCTTGTTTTTGCTGTTATTTAATAACTGACCTACAAAAGGAAGGGAAGAAGCCAGCGCTAGGTACTCTCCAGTTTCCCTTTCTATGTATTGATTTATTTTTTATTTTTTTATTTTTTGAGATGGAGTCTTGCTCTGTCACCCAGGCTGGAGTGCAGTGGCATGATCTCGGCTCACTGTAACCTCTGCCTCCTGGGTTCAAGCAATTCTCCTGCCTCATCCTCGCGAGTAGCTGGAATTATAGGAGCATGCCACCACGCCCGGCTAATTTTTGTATTTATTTAAGTAGAGATGAGTTTTCGCTATGTTGGCCAGGCTGGTCTTGAAGTCCTCACCTCAAGTGATCCACCTGCCTCAGCCTCCCAAAGTGCTGGGATTACGTGTGTGAGCCACCACACCCGGTCTCACTCTGCCGCCCAGGCTGGAGTGCAGTGGCACAATCACAGCTCACTGCAGCCTTGACTTCCTGGGCTCAAGTAACCCTCTCACCTCAGCCTCCCAAGTAGCTGGGACCACAGGTTCATGCCACCATGCCTGGCTAATTAAAAAGAAAAATTGTGTGTGTAGAGATGGGGTCTCCCTATGTTGCCCAGGCTGGTCTTGAATTTCTGGGCTCAAGTGATCCTCTTGCCTCAGCCCCCTCTAGAAAGGTCTTCCCTTTCTAGACATTTGTGACAGCAATCCTGGGTTTCCATTTATGCTAGTCTTGTGAAGTTTCCTTTGAAATAAATCTAAGTAGGGGAGGTAAGCTGATTTAAGGAGAATAATTAGGTTATCAGGTATGTGGATTGTGGCAAGTTGGTGATAAGTATAAGTGACGCCTACTTCTTCATCGTACAGTATGTTCAAAGTCCACAATGGGGTAGCCACTGTACTTCATATCGCAACTCTCAGCACTCCTGATCCCCTTTGGCCTGCTGTACTTTTCCTTTTCTCTGTAGAACTTATCACCTTCTAACATTCCATATATTGTTTGCCACTCTCTGCCAGAACGTAAGCTCCCCCAGGGTAGGAATCTTCTGTTTTTGTTCAGTAAGTGAACAAAGTATCTAAAACGGTACCTGGTCTGTAGTAGGTGGTCAATAAAGATTTGGTGACTGACTGAATAAATGAAAGTGACATTCACGGTCCTTCATGATTTGGTCCCACTATATTTTCCTCAACTCTTGCCATTCTCACCTCTGTTAGTCATCAATACTAGCAGTTTCCCATGCACATCATTTGAGCCTCCACCTCTGTGCCCTTACTCATACTCTTTCCTCTCCCCTGGATAAATAATCGTGGATCTATGCAAAGATCCAGTTATAAGAATGTTCTTCATGGTCTGGGTTTGTATCAGTTAAAAATGTGAAACAGCCTCATTACTTCTTTATAAGTTAAAGAAATCATAGTAACTTGCACTTGATGGAGGCAATTTGACTACATCTATCAAAATTACAAATGCACATAGCCTTTGGCCCAGAAATTCTGCTTTTAGGAGTTTATCCCACAGATATACTTGCTCTTGTGCCAAATGAATGTGTGTTGGTGAGTCACTGCAGTGCTTTAGTCACTCCTATTAGACACTGCAGTGACAGAACTCATTACATTCTCATGTAGAGCTATATTTGTTGACGTGGGAAGATCGTAACAGCTAACGTTAATTCAACTTGCTATGTGTCACTGTGATAAGTGTTTTTCTATATTTTTATCTCGAGTAATCCTCATAACAACCCTGTGAGGTAGTTACTATAATAGTCCTCACTTTACACAGGAGGAAATGGACTCACTCAAAGAAGTGCATTTACTTAACCAGTATTTATACTATGGTCCAATTTTGTAAAAAATACGTAAATGTATATATATATATATATGCATATAAAAAGATTGAAAAGAAATACATGAATATGTCAATAGTTGGATGGTGGCATTGTGAATAATTTTGATTTTCTCCTTTTCACTTGTCAGTATTTCAGATTTTTCTATTAAATTTGGGGGCCAACATGGAAGGAGGAAGTAAAGCCAGGAGCCACATGAATTGCTAAATTTTAAAAGTCCGGGCCGGGCGCGGTGGCTCACGCCTGTAATCCCAGCACTTTGGGAGGCCGAGGCGGGTGGATCACCTGAAGTCAGGAGTTCAAGACCAGCCTGACCAACATGGCGAAACCCTGTCTCTACTAAAAATACATAATTAGCCGGGCGTGGTGGTGCATGTCTGTAATCCCAGCTACTCAGGAGGCTGAGGAAGGAGAATCGCTTGAACCCAGGAGGTGGAGGTTGTGGTGAGCTGAGATCACGCCATTGCACTCCAGCCTGGGCAACAAGAGCGAAACTCCATCTCAAAAAAAGAGTCTGGTGGTGATGTGGAACAATGACACAGATATGAGGGAAGTGTTTTTAGGCTGAGAGGAAAAAACTAGTGAGGAGGAAGAGCTTGCCCAAAGGGAAAGAGGATGGCTTCTGGGGCCGAGTGTAGGAGAAAGCAAGAGAATATAGTGCCAAGGACACAACTGGAAGGGGTAACCTTGAGGAGGAAGTACCTCCTTCTCATGAAGGTGGTGTGGGTGGATGAACAGGCATGGGTGAATGTGCAGAGAAGTGGGGGAAGGTGAGGTGAAGAGGGGGACATTGAAGGAGTTCCTGCTTGATAACCTATGTCCTGTCATTGAAATCCAAAGTCAGGCCCAGTACCAAGGGGTCTGGCACAAGGATGGGGTAGGGGATGTGAGGAGAGGGAGAGGAGTTGGAACAATTGCTGAGAGAAATTTGATATATAAAAGGACTGCCTTGCAGCCCTTGGGGCCCAGCTGAGGCTGGCTGGCCTGGCTTTGTAGTGGAGCCAACTTCATGACCTTCTCCAGCAACAGCTAGCCGCCTGGGAGCAGGCAATGGAGAGAATGTATGGTGGGGCTTTCACAGGGCCAGGGATTGGCAGAGCAGGTGCTGCCGAAGGTCATGGGGAGAGTGAGTCCGGGGGATCAACGCTAGCAGAGCTAAAATGGCCGATGGTGGGGCTGACTTGGAAAGAGGAGAGGAAGGCAGGAGGATGCTGATGGTCTCTGGAAAAGAAGAGAGGAGGAAGGATAGGCTGGTGGGTGTGGGGCCCAAAATGTGGTTGAGGGAGACCAATAGGAGGCTAAGTTCGGAGGGGCTTTTCTAAATTTGAGATGTGGAAGTGGTCCCTTGACCCCTGGAGTAAGAGGAAAGGAGCAGCAAGGAAACTGTGCATAATGAAAGGGTGTAGACAGCATTCAAACAGCTCTTACCTTTTGGAGGCCATTGGGTAACTGCTATCATAATTACAAATGCACACCCCCTTCTATCCAGCAATTCCATTCTGAGGAATTTTTCCTACAGATATACTTACTTGCTTTTGTGCAAGATGAATGTATAAGGCAAATCACTGCAGTATTGTCTGTAATGGCAACAGGTCGGAAACTGCCTAAAAGTCCATCAGTAGTAATTTGATTAGTTAAATAAATTATGCTTCATAAAATGGAATGCTAGGTAGCTGTTAAAAAGGAGGAAGATCTTTATGTACTGATATGGAATGATCTCCAGAATATATTGTTAAATGGAAGAAGCAAGGTGCAGAACACTGTGAGTAGTTTATAGTCTCTTTACTAGCATATGCATAAAACATCTCTGGAAGGATCCATAAAAAAACTGTTGCTGCGTGCAGTGGCTCATGCCTGTAATCCAAGGGCACTGGGAGGCTGAGGTGGGAGGATTGCTTGAGACCAGGAGTTCAAGACCAGCCTGGAAAATATAATAAGACTTCATTTCTACCAAAATAAAATTTGTTAAATAGCTGGACATAGGGGTGGATGCCTGTAATCCCAGCTACTTGAGAGGCTGAGGCGGGAGGATCTCTTGAGCCCAGGAGTTCAAGGATATGGTGACCTATGATCATACCACTGCACTCCAGCCTGAACAACAGAGCAAGACCCTGTTTTTAAACAAAATAATAAAACTGTTACTATTCATTGCCCCTGAGGAGAGAGAGCTGTTGGCAAGTGAGCAAGGGTTGGAAGGGAATTTTCACGTATCCTGTTTTTTTGTACCTTTTGAATTGTGAACCATCTGAATGTATTACTTACTGAGAAAATAATTAACTAAAAACATATATACACGTAATTTGAATCTCTTAATTTTAATACTATGTGTACATATGTAATTCGAATCTCTTTTATAGATATTAAATCATTAAAACAAAAGCACAACAAAAACTTCCACCAGAGATTTCCTTTATATCAGTCAGTTTGTTGGAATAATGGGTGGGGATTTGGAGGAAATGAAATTGACCATGTGTCAATAATTGCTGAAGCAGGGTTATGGGTATATGGGGGTTTGTTTTCACTTAAAACACAAAATTGCCATGTTTGTAGATCAAAAATGGTCAAATTTTGGCAATTTCATGTGGCTTAAACTAATGCTGTTGTCATTATTTTTGTAAACTTTTCATAGCACAAAAGTTTAAAAAGAAAATAAAACTCCCACTAGGTCCTTGCTAAGAACATCGGTGTACTTTCTCATCCTGGCTGTTGTATCTCATAATTGAATGGAAATTCCCATTCCCACATCAACTTCTGAAACAGCAGTACTGCCTCCCCTATTTCCCTTTATTACGGGACCTGGTACTGTCCTCAGGATTTTTTCTATTAACAACAATCTCTCCCCATCCTGTTGTGTGTTAATTGGCTACTACCTTATCCTTATTGCTGGTAAAGCTCATCCTGTTCTCAAAAAATCACTTCTTTAGTTCCTTATGATCGCTTGACATTCTCTTCCTGCCATGACATTTATTATTAGCCACTTAAACTAATTTGGGGTCATGCCCTTATCCAGGTTACTTGTATTTATCAATCTGGGGCCTGATACCTCTCGGGCATCCATTATACATCACCGCAAAGGTCATCAGTAAGCACACTTGTGTTCAATCTTTCAGCCCCAAGCTGTTTTGCTGATGTCTGTGCTTCTTATGTTACCTTAGAGGCTATAACAACCTCAGCCTGGCCTCTGACACCTGCTAATCTGTGCCTTGTTGTCTGTCCTCAGGAGGCAGGTGGCTTCCTCTTGCTGCTTAGAGGTCCAGGCTTGGCTTCTTCCCCCCAACTTCTTGCATGTCTCACTGGCACCCCAAGCTAAATAAGTTATCCCAACTCTAAGCCTCCTCTTTCCCGCCTCTGTAGAGAGCCCCACTGACTCCCTTGCTTGAGAAGTCTGGGTTTAGCGTACCTCCTCTGTGTGCTCACAGCATCCTTCATCACAAGGAATTGTGCTTGCCACTTTGTCTCCCTGCTTCAGACTGTGAGCTAAAGGTAAAGATCATGTCTTGTTCTCCCTTGAATACCTCACACCTAGCACAGCATCAGGCACATCGTTAAATGCTGAAAATAATATATTTTTAAATTTTTAATTTGAAGTACTTTCAATTTACAGAAAATAGTATGCAAAAACAGTAAAAAGAACTTTCACATACCCTTTATCAAGATGCATCTCTTGTAAGCATCTTCTTACAACTGCTTTATCATTCTCTCTTTCTACTCATACGCACACAGACACACATATTTTTTCTAAAACACTTGAGAATAAATCGCAGACGTCATGTTCCTCTTCTCCTTAATACTTCAAACTGTGTTTCCTAAGAACAATCTGTTATATAAAGACAGTAGAGTTATGAAATTCAGGAAATATAGCATTATTGCAGTGTACTAATATATAATCTGCCGTCCATATTCAAATTTTAATTGGCCCAATAATGTCCCACATAGCTTTTTTTTCATCCATGATCCAGTCTAGGATCACACATTGTATTTAGTTTTTATGTCTCTTAATCTCTTAAGTCTTCTTAAATCTGGAACCGTCCTCAACCTTTCTTTGTCTTTCGTGACATCAACACTTTGGAAGAGTACAGGCCAATTATTTTGTAGAATGTCCCTCAACTTGGGTTTGCCTGATGTGTCCTCATGAGAGCTAGGTTACACATTTTTGGTGGGGGTGAAACAAAAAATGCATGTGATGGTTGGTGATGTTAACCTTGATTCCTTGGTTAAGATGATGTCCACCAGTTTTTTCCACTGTAAAGATATTATTTTGTTTTTATGCTTAATAACTAACAAATGGGGAGATACTTTGAGACTATGTAAATATCATGTTTCTCATAAAAATTTCGCTCTCTAGTTTAAGGATCTGTTGATGACTCTTGCCTGAATCAGTTATTACTTTGGTGGTTGCCAAATAGTAATTTTTCAAAATAAGACATATGCACTGATTAAATGAATCACCTGTCTGTCCTACAGAAGGGATACCTCCTTTGCTAGGATGGCAGCCTCTGGTTGGTTGCAAGAGTAGAGGAGTCTAGGCAGAGACAAGCTGTCAGCCTGGCTCTGAAGCACATGATACAGTATAGCTGGGTATATTAGTCCATTCTCACGCTGCTAATAAAGACATACATACCCGAGACTGGGTAATTTATAAAGGACAGAGGTTTAACTGACTCACAGTTCAGCATGGCTGGGGAGGCCTCAGGAAACTTAACAATTATGGCAGAAGGGGAAGCAAACACGCCCTTCTTCACATGGTGGCAGGAAGAAGAAGAATGAGCAAAAGGGGGGAAAGCCCCTTATAAAGCCATCAGCTCTTATGAGAACTCACTATCACGAAAACAGCAGCATGGGGGTAATTACCTCCCACCAGGTCCCTCCCACAACACGTGGGGGATTATGGGAACTACAATTCAAGATGAGATTTGTCGGGGGCACACAGCCAAACCATATCACAGAGGTATTCAATCTTTTGGCTTCCCTGGTCTGCATTGGAAGAAGAATTGTCTTGGGCCACACATACAATACATTAACACTAATGATAGCTCATAATGTTTTAAGAAAGTTTGCTAATTTGTATTGGGCCACAAAGCTGTCCTAGACCACATGTGGCCTGCGGACCACAGGTTGGACTAGCTTGCAGTATAGTTCTTGGAAACCTTAAATGAGGCTGGTTTTCCTGCAAGCCCCTGGCCTTTATCAGGGCCCAGAATGGACCCCCCGGATTTCCCAAGGTAGTCTCCATGCTGAGAGCTAGCAGCAGCAGCTGTTTACTCAGCAGTTCCCATGCCTGTGGGTCTCATGCCTGCCTGCTCTTGCTATTTTCCATCAAACTTGAGAACAGAAAGGGTAAAGGAGGGCAACCTTGGCTTCCACCTTGACTTATTTGAAAAATGTGCAATGGCTGGGCACGGTGGCCCACGCCTGTAATCCCAGCACTTTGGGAAGCCAAGCAGGTGGATCACGTGAGGTCAGGAGTTCAAGACCAGCCTGACCAATACGGTGCAACCTTGTCTCTACTAAAAATACAAAATTAGCTGGGCGTGGTGGCAGGCGCCTGTAGTCCCAGCTACTCGGGAGGCTGAGACAGGAAAAATGCTTGAATCCGGAAGGCGGAAGTTGCAGTGAGCTGAGATTAGCCTGGGCAACATTGTGAGACTCCGTTTCAAAAAAAAGAAAAATGTACAATGAAATTCAGAATTCCATGCAAGCTCTTCTGCCATTCTGGTGACCCACACTTTGAGGCTCTTGTATCGAGGCATTATTTATTATGTGGATTCAAGTGCAGAAAAGGAAGGGGCGTCTGACCACCTGGAGAACAGAGGGAAGGGCTGTGGCTGTTTTGGAACTGTATTGGTTTCCTGGGGCTGCCATAACACAGTGCCACAAACTGGGGGGCTTACAACACAGAAATCTATTCTCTCACAGGTCCAGAAGCTAGTTGTATGAAATCAAGGTGTTGGCAGGGCCGTACTCCCTCTGAAGCTTGTAGAGGAGGATCCTTCCTTGCTTCTTCCAGTTTCTGATAGCCCCGAGCATTCCTTGACTTGTGGCTGCACAACTCCACTCTCTGACTCCATCTTCACATGGCCGCCTCCTCTGTGTGTCTGTGTGTGTCTTCACATGGCATTCTCCTTTATCTGTGTCTGTGTCCAAATTTACCTGTTGTAAGGACACAAGTCATATCAGGCTAGGACTGACCCTTATGATCTTATCTTAACTGGATTACATCTGCAAAAACCCTATTTCCAAATATGGTCAAATTCACAGGTACTGGAGGTTAGGACTTCAACATTACATTTGTAGGAACGTGGTTCATTTCATAATGGGACCTTATCTGAAATCCAACCCACTTGAGAACACAAAGTGGAGTGCTATTCTCTGTAACACGTAGCCCAGCACAGCATAACTCTCTTTGTTTCTCCTGCTCACTCTGGTTTTGGTTGGCTTGACAACATGTGAGGAAGGAAAATGAGACAGGCAGAACATGTTCAGCCCCCTTGAAATAGACTTAGGACATAATTTTCAAGTGATCACAAGCTATTCATGTAACCATTACATAGAGGACAATAATAGAGAGCAAGCACAGTCTGCAGAGCTCTCGCCCCTGCATTCCCTCACATAATTCTAATAATTACTTTATGATATAAATATATCTGTCGCCATTTGGCAGATGGGGAGCATGAGACCCAGAGAGATGAAGTGATTCCCGCAGGTCACACAGCTACAAACGTAGTAAATTCCATATGGGGCAGGATCAGGTCTGTTATGCATAGAGCCTAGCCCCATGTTAGGCATTCAGTAAGTGTTTTTTGGCTGAATGAGTGAATCTGGGACTCCAGCTCTGGTCTTCATTTCCTGATCCATTACTCTTTCCATTGGACCTCACAAATGACTACTGACTGAGGTATGGTCCCAAGACAGTGATTAGGTATGGATGTAACAGGGTCAATTTCAGATTCTTATGTTAGAATTGATAACCTTCTGAATTCTGTGGCAATAAGCATGTCAGTCTGTAATTGCTTCTTGTTCCTACTTCACATCTGCAATAGATCAAGAAGCGATTTTGTCAAGATACTTAAACCATTGGCTTCTAATTTTACTTGAGCTGCATAACTGGTGTCTAAAATTATGTTTGCACTAAAGGCAGGACTTAGCACATGAGTTTTGCTATAACACTGTATCAAGGAAGTAAAGAATTCAGCATGTTGGCTGGGCGTGGTGGCTCATGCCTGTAATCCCAGCACTTTGGGAGGCCGAGGCGGGTGGATCACATGAGGTCAGGAGTTCAAGACCAGCCTGGCCAACACGGTGAAACCCCATCTCTACTAAATAATACAAAAAATTAGCTGGGCGTGGTGGTGGGTGCCTGTAATCCCAGATACTTGGGAGGCTAAGGCAAGAGAATCGCTTGAACCTGGGAGGCAGAGGTTGCAGTAAGCCAAGATCACGCCATTGCACTCCAGCCTGGGCAACAGAGCGAGACTCCATCTCAAAAAAAAAAAAAAAAAAGAATTCAGCATGTTACCCTCATATCACTAAAATGGAATGTTGGCATTCCCTTATGTTCATTTCAGGTCCCCATCAGCATTACTGAGGCAGCCAGGAAAAGTCCATTTAGCCTAGCCAATGAGGAGTCATTAACAAGTCCTTGTGTGCCCAACCCTAGGCTAGGTACTGGGGGAGAAAGAAGGGAGGGAAGCTCTGTGAAGGAGCTTACAATCTAGTGAGCGATGTGCCATTCACATAGGAAACAATGAGCAGAGAAAGGAGAAAGCTAATATCTGCTGAGCACCTGTTAGGCGCCAGGCACCTTACGAACCCTGTAAAGCAAGTTTTGCCCCCATTTAACAGGTAAGCAAACTGAGGGGCAAAAACATTTAGACAACTTGCCCAAGATCACACAGCTAGTAAGTGGTAGAACTGGGATTTGACCCTACGCTCCTCTAACTCAAAATAAGAGAATACTGTGAGATGACTTATCGTCAAGTGCTAGGTTGCATGGGCCAAAGAAGATGCAATGGAATAAATGTAGGAAGGCCAAGATGGGGCCTCTGGGAGATAGGGTGTGTCAGGAATGGGGCAGCCTGCAGCAGATGCTCCCATCCCAAATCCCTTTATGACCTGTGCCCGTTACAACCACCTGTTCCCATCGAAGGGCTCAGGCTTTGTTCATCTCCTCTTCTGGTGTAGTTAGGGAGGCTGGGAGGGAAAGCTGGTTCAGATTTCTACATTCAACTCAAACTGCTACCCTCTCTGAGGCTAGCTTTCAAGTGCCTGATGTCCTGGGCCAATTTCTCTGTGTGTCTCAACCCCAAAAACACAGCTCCTTCTGAGCTGAGAGAAGCCCCTCTGCTTTGTGTGGTGGCCTGGTGCTTCTCATTTCAGAACCACAAGACCCCACACTCTCCTGGCCTTCCCCTCCTTCCTTCCTACCCTTATGCTTCTATTCACATCGAAGGGATGAAAGGAATTTAGCATGTTTCTGCTTTTATTCTGTGGCAGTAAGAAGAGCTGGCTTAGCTGGCTATAGAAGCTTTCCAGTCTGCTCAAGCCATTACTAGTGGAATAGCTCCATCGGAAATATCGGATCCATAGATAAAATAAAAGAAGGGCACATATGTTCTCTGACTTTTTTTTTTTCTCCCAGTGGAGAAATTAAGATGGAAAAGTTTGTTTCTAAGTCTGTAGTCCTAGTTCTCAAGAGTCAAAGAGCTATGGTATATGGGGTAGGGGTGGGATGGGCCTCTCTTGAAAGAAAAATTGGATAAATGAAGGATTTTGTAGGGCCCTTAAAACAAATGCAGGATTGCCCAGGCATGGTGGCTCATGCTTGTAATCCCAGCACTTTGGGAGGCCAAGGTGGATGGATCACCTGAGGTGAGGAGTTTGAGACCAGCGTGACCAACATAGTAAAACCCCATCTCTACTAAAAATACAAAATTAGATGGACGTGGTGGCACATGCCTGTAATCCCAGCTACTTGGGAGGCTGAGGTGGGAGAATCACTTAAACCCGGGAGATGTAGGTTGCAGTGAGCCGAGATGGCACCATTGGACTCCAGCCTGGGCAATAAGAGTGAAACTCCATCTAAAAAAGAAAGAAATGCAGGATTGTGCTTGAAGGTTTAACTCTTTAGATTCACAGGAAGTTGCCCTTCAGCTAGTATCCCCCAATGATTACATCTCACATAATTATAGTACAATATAAAGGCCAGAAAATTTGACATAGGTACAATGTGTGTGGGGGGGTTCTATGCCATTTTGTTTGGTTGGTTTTTGTTTTGCACTAACTGTTCCTTCTATATGCCATTTTATTACATGTATGTATTCGTGGCACCACCATTGCACTCAAGATGCAAAACACTTCCATCACCACAAAGATCTCTCCCATGTACTCCTTTATAGTCACACCCCTGCCCCCCACCATCCCTAACCTCTGATAACCACTGATTTGTTCTCTATCTCTATGATTTTGTACTTTAAAAGGTACGGTTTCTTTAAGAAAATAGATTGGCACCTCTAGTTTTCACATAATCTCAGGCTTGAAGAAGTGGCTTCTCCAGCCCAGACTTGTGTCCCATACCCAAATTCCCTCCACAATATCCCTGCCAAGTGTCCATCCAGACCCTACCACGTGCAAACCAGAACCTCCTCTGGGATTTTAGGAGTAATGAAGAATTTGATATAAACATTTAGAGCAAGGACATTGTTTCCTTCCATAAACCCATTCCATAATTAGCGAAATTCTTACCTTTAGATTAACTACTACAAAATGGCTTCTCACGTGCTGATTTCCCCATTACACACTGTTCTGTCCCAAACAAGCATCTACTTTTTCTGTTCCTTTTACCTAATGAGAGGGATGAGGTTCAGGAAGACTGGAAGGCTCACAGAAAATTCCAGAAATCCCCTCCTAATTACAGACTAAATAGCCTGGCCTCTAGCAGTAGGCACCCTTCAAATAAATGTGGTTCATGTGTGGAGTTTCATTCCCAGGCTGATTATGAATGTGTTATCTAAATGATATCTATACTTATTGATCCATGAGATCATTTGAACTGGACCCCAACTCCCCAGCACTCTTTTGTGGTTAGGAGAGCTATACTGGACACTCTATTGCCCATTGCAACAACATCAGAAAGTACTGTCAACAAATATAAAGCCAATCCCTCAAGATGGATCCCAAGTGACTAAATTTTTAATGGAATCAAGTAGCCATCTGCTGACTAGAGGTCAGAAAACCCACACTTCTGTTTAACTTTGGGACTTTCAGAGCTCCCCTGAAGCAACCAATCAGAGCTCACCTGTAGCAACCAGTCGGGGCTCATCTGTATCAGCGAATCAGATCTCAGCTGTGTTGACAAATGAGAACTAATCAAATTTGAATCCTTCATTTGCATAAAAGGAACCTGATTGAGAACCTGAACAGGAAGTTTTGCTATAAAACCTGGACCCTCCCTTTATTAGAAGGCTGTGTTTCCTCTCCACCCTCTGCCCCCCACCAGTTTATTCACTGGAATAAAGTCTCTTCTTCCAAATTCCTTATGACAGAACTTTTGTTCACAGTAATGACTCAAAGTCATGTTAAGACTGTAAGAGGCTAGCAGAAGTGAAGCCATGGTGATGCCACAGGTAGGATCAATTTGGATCCCCCACCCCCTCTCCCCTGGCCTCTTGACATCTTTTCACTTTGCACAAACTTCACTTGTTCTTCACTTCAGGAGGAGCACCGTAGTCTCCTCAGCTGCATAGCAGCCCATACACAAAGCCACGCTCAGATCCATTAGGATGTGGTGCTCTTTGGAAGAAGTGACTTCAGGCTGGGCGCCTGAATCCCAGCCTGGCTCAGCCTGTAATCCCAGCACTTTGTGGAGGCCGAAGCAGGCGGATCACCTGAGGTCAGGAGTTGGAGACCAGCCTGGCCCCATCTCTACTAAAAATACAAAAATTAGCCAGGCTTGGTGGCAGGCACCTGTAAACCCAGCTACTTGGGAGGCTGAGGCAGGAGA
This sequence comes from Pan troglodytes, assembly GCF_028858775.2. Lineage (NCBI taxonomy): Eukaryota > Metazoa > Chordata > Mammalia > Primates > Hominidae > Pan > Pan troglodytes. The sequence goes on from NC_072421.2 coordinate 132,353,952, forward strand.
ATCACTTGAACCCAGAAGGCAGAGGTTGCAGTGAGCCAAGATCGTGCCACTGCATTCCAGCCTGGGTGACAAGAGAGAGACTCCATCACAAAAAAAAAAAAAAAAAAAAGAAGTGGCTTCAAACTAATGACTCCCTTCACAGTCAGCCCCAGAGGCAGCGATCAGGGCAGGCATCTGCCTTTGATCCAGGAGACACTGCAGCCCAGGAAACAAGGCCCCAGTTCCCTACTTTTTGAGTAGAGACCACTGCTTTCCAGAATACTCCTCACTTCCCCTTAGGTGAGGAGATGAGCAGTGAGGGAGGGAAGGGGAGGATGAAGCTGGCTCTGTGCCCCACTCCAAGGGCCACGGCTTTGGGTCTACGCCACAGCCCACAACCAAGGGCCATCATAAGCACAATGAGTGCAGCTTCTTATGTCTCAAGTTTTCTGCCCCATCAAATAACCCACCAGGTGTAATTTGTAATTTCCAAACAGAAAAGGTATTTTCAACTAATTTAGTAAACCTGACATGTTCTCAGTTTCCTTGGTTTTTGTAGGAGGTCATTTTTGTGGCTACTGTCGCGCTGTCTTTTTCTTCAACTTATGGGAAGTGGAAAGAATGCAGGGCTGGCACGTGATCTGCATGCTGGTCTTGGCTCTGCATCTTACTCACTGGGAGGCCTTTTTTCAGAGGGCAAGTAACTTCAACTTCAGAGTCTCAGTTTTCTCAGCTGTAAAAGAGAGATAAATAATAACTGCCCTTCCAATCTTACAATGGTGATCATTGAAATAAAATTATGGCTTAGAAAAGTCTCGTGAAGCTTTGGAGGGAAAATACAGTGATTAATACATTATCAAAATACAGTACTAATAGTACCCTATTTTAAAATGTTCTTCAGTGTTTAGAAAAACATTCTTAGAATAACTCTTAAGGTCTTATCTATTTACCCTATATGTTTTTTGGTTTTGTTTTTGCTTATGTTGACGCTATTAATATTGTTCATTACATTTTTTAGTATGAGGGCAAGGTTGGCCATGAAATATTAAATTCATTAGAATGTGGGATAAAATGACCCAAATGGTTATTTACATGGCAGGGGAGATACACTAAGAATTTGATCTCATGTATAAAGACAATTAGCTTTGTTGAGCCAGTAGGTTTACTACTTTTCCATAGTATATTACTGTTTCACAACAGCACATTATGTCCAGGTCATTTGGTTATAAAGTAGAAAGTCAATCATAACCCCATGGAGACCTATCATCAGGCCAGTTTGTGAACCTCTTCACCTGGTCTTTTTGATTATGAGAGCAGATTGCCCTGAACTGGATCCCTGGAGCTTTGAGCTAAGAACTTTATCAGATTCCTGCTAGAGGCTAATTAATCATCAAATCAGCTCATTGCAAAACCAAGTAGCCATGCTGATCCATTAATGCAAGTCCCCAGAGTCATTAGGGCAGCGAAAGAGAAGGAAATGGCCTAATCTCCTCCCAGGATTAGAAGGGAGAAGTTCCTGAGATCTAATGAGTTCCTGCTAAACTGGGAGTTGTGCTCCAAGAATCATGCTTTTTCTACCTTTTCCAGTAATATTCCTTTCAAAAAGCTACCCAGAAACAAAAGCGCCTGTTGTATTGCCCTGCAGTGCTCAAGCATTTAAGTTTCTCTTCTTGGTGTAAGCAATTCAACACTCATGCAGAGCTACAGGCTAAGGTCACTCAGTGGGTTAGAAAGAGAAATAGCAATCAACCACCTGCCCTTTCTGCCTACATGAAGTCAGACTGATCTGACTGATTTTTTTAAATGCCTTTACCAGTTATGTGGGACTATAGCAAATCTTCTCTTTGTTCTGGAAGAGCATGTGGTTTGCAATTTGGTTCCTATTTGGGTTAACAGTCACTGACAAGGGAGAATAACTTTGATAATTGCTCTAGGTTTTTTTCTGATTGCTCTGAAATATTTAGCTGTCCAACATGACACCATAATAACTGGCTGAAATGTGAAAAGCCTTCTAGTGGAGCAAGTAGCATGCAAGTAGCTTGCATGGTAGCAGTTTGGTTTTCTGCTGTTGTTGCTGAGATGACTGGTTGTTTTGGTGTTATGTATACACATACCATCCTGGTTTCTTTTTTTCACTGAGTTGCCCTAAAAGTAAGCTCCTTTATTTTATTTATTTATTTATTTTTGAGACGGAGTTTCGCTCTTGTTGCCCAGTCTGGAGTGCAGTGGTGCAATCTCAGCTCACCGCATCCTCCTCCTCCTGAGTTCAAGCGATTCTCCTGCCTCAGCCTCCCTAGTAGCTGGGATTACAGGCATGCGCCACCAGGCCCGGCTAATTTTTGTATTTTTAATACAGACAAGGTTTCACCATGTTGGTCAGGCTGTTCTTGAACTCCTGACCTCAGGTGATCCACCCGCCTCAGCCTCCCGAAGTGCTGGGATTACAGGTGTGAGCCACAGCACCCGGCCAGTAAACTCCCTTTAAAAAAGCAAACTCTTGGCCGGGCACGGTGGCTCACGCCTGTAATCCCAGCACTTTGGGAGGCCGAGGTGGGCAGATCACAAGGTCAGGAGTTTGAGACCAGCCTGGCCAACATGGTGAAACCCTGTCTCTACTAAAAATACAAAAATTAGCTGGGCATGGTGACGGGTGCCTGTAATCCCAGGTACTTGGGAGGCTGAGGCAGGAGAATCACTTGAACCCGGGAGATGGAGGTTGCAGTGAGCTAAGATCGTGCCATTGCACTCCAGCCTGGGCAACAAGAGCAAAAAACTCTGCCTCAAAAAAAACAAAAACAACAAAAAAAAAAACCATGAACCCTCTGAGAGGAAGCATGCTATAAATCATAGACTCTGAAGCCAGACTGACCTAAGTTTATTAGCTGTGGGATCTTGGAAAAGCCAAATAACATCTCTGCACTGTACTTATCTCATTTTGTAAATCTGACATGATGATATCTGCCTTGTGGTCTTGTTGCAAGATTGTTAGGAGGCTGTTTAGAGCCTACTCTGTGCCAGGCAGTCAGTACTTCCTAACTTTCAATACACAGACAGAGCACCTGGGGAATCTTGTTAAACTGCACACCCTGGTTCAGTCAGTCGTGGGTGGAGCCTGAGGCTCTCCATGGCCAGTAAGCTCCCAGGTAAGCCCATGCCGCTGGGCCAAGGACCACACATGGAATAGCAAGGGTCTAGATATCATTTGCAAAGTGCCTAACACAGCTAATGCTCAATACTAATGCCTGTTTACCCTGGAATAATTCAATCACTCATTTTAAAGTGGGTGAGAAGTCCCTTTTCCACAAAAGTAATATCAGTCTGCCAATAGCTATGTACTCATATCCTTTACAAAATCCATCTTGGCCCCGCAGGTGGCTCACACCTGTAATCCCAGCACTTTGGGAGGCGGAGGCGGGTGGATCACTTGAGGTCAGGAGTTCGAGACCAGCCTGGCCAATATGGTGAAACCCCATCTCTACTAAAAATGCAAAAATTAGCAGGGCATGGTGGCACGAGCCTGTAATCCCAGCTACTCAGGAGGCTGAGACAGCAGAATCGCTTGAACCCAGGAGGCGGAGGTTGCAGTGAGCCGACATTGTGCCGCTGCACTTAAGCCTGGGCAACAGAGTGAGACTCTGTCTCAAAAAAGCAAAACAAACAAAAAACACCAAAATCCATCTCATCACGATTGGCCATGGTTGGTAGTTTCTGAAGGCAGGTGATAGGTACATAGGCAGAGTTCATTTATGTTATTCTATTGACTTTTGTAAATATTCAAAATTTTCCATAAGAAATATTTTAAGGTAAGAAAGAAAACCCCAACAGAGGATTTTTAGGGCATTGAAACTACTACCTGTGATGCTATACTGGTGGGTGCATGTCATTAAACATTTGTCCAAACCCATAGAAAATATTACACCAACAGTGAACCCTAATGTAAACTATGGGCTTTGAGTGATCATGATGTGTCAATGCAGGTTCATTGATTGTAACAAATGTACTGGTCTGGTGAGGAATGTTGCTAGTGGGAGAGGCTGTGCATGTGGGGGAGGGAGGATGGAGTATATCTGAACTCTGTACTTTCTGAACAATTTTGCTGTGAACCCAAAACTGCTCTCAAAAATAAAGTCTATTTAAAAAAACACACAAAGAAACAAAAAACATCTGCTCCCTAGCAGCCTGAGAACAGCAAAAGATACAGGTTATCTAGTACAGTGATTAGCCGCAAAAACATGTTTATTAGGAGAGAGGGTGCTTTTGTTTAATAGATTGCATTCCTGGCCGAGTATGATGGCTTACACCTGTAATCCCAGCACTTTGGGAGGCCGAGGTGGGAGGATTGCTTGAACCCAGGAATTCGAGACCAGCCTGACAAAGTGAGACCCCCATCTCTACAAAAAATAATAATAAAAAATTAGCCAGGCGTGGTGGTGTGTGCCTGTAATCCCAGCTACTTGGGAGGCTAAGGTGGGAGGATCACTTGAGCCTGGGAGGTTGAGGCTGAAGTGAGCCATGATCACAATACTGCACTGCAGCCTAGGCGACAGAGCAAGGCTCTGTCTCAGACAAAAAAAAAAGAAAGAAGGAGAGAGAGAGAGAAAGAAGGAAAGAAAGAGAAAGAAAGAGAGAAAAGAAAAAGAAAGAAACCAAATCCATTCCTAACCGTGCCTCCTGTGACTTATGATTGTGCAAAAGTAATTTACTGTGGGATTTCATCTGTGTGTATGCGTGCGCGCCTGTGCCACATTTACATTCTGCTTTCTATTCCAGAGGTTGGCAGTTCTCTTAACATAATCACACCTCACACTTCGTTTTGTCAAGACAGATTTCGCATTGTTTTTCTCTACCCTGGTGGACTAAAAAATCTGTCTGTATTCTTATGAAATCATTTCATTTATTCTTTTCACTTTATCAAATCAAGCCTTTCCCCCACCTACCTGGATCACATTCTGAATTGTCTAGCTTATGTGTTTGTTAAGTCAGTGATTCACAAAGCAATCACCCAGCTAATTGGCAAACGTATTTAGTGAGCTGGACATTCCTCACCATCATCTTCTTTGAACTGGACCCAGTTTCTATTAGGCGCTGAAGCTAACATAGCCCATGGCAGGTGTCACTTTGATTTTGTTGACTATCTTTTGATTAACTAAGTGATGGGCAAATCACAGAAAACCTAAATGAACAAAATAAACAGCCAGCTTGCATTTTTGTTCTCTTGGTCATATAAAGCCTCTCCAAACCAGTGTCAATTTATTCCTCCTTTTTCTGCCCATGGCTTACTTAAAGTGTCTTTGATGTGGTAACTGGACAGGCCTCTCTTAGCTGGTCAACTCTTTGTTATTCTGTTTGGTATTTAATCCCGGAGACTAATGTTCTGCTCTGGTATGTTGTTTATCACTTCCAGATTATAGGTGTAGCAAATACTTTCCTAATGAAATAATCACTAACTTGACATTCTGCTTCTAGGATAATGCAGCTAGGCTGGCTGGGCCCCTCCATTTGTCTAAGATAGCTCTATGGTCCCAGTTCCTCCCACCCCCTAACTTCCTTTAGGTCTAAATTGTTCCTTTTAGGCATGCTTTCTCTAAATGGCAGAGTTTTAGGTACCACTTGAAATCTTCAATCTCTTTCATAATAGTCAAGTTTTGAAACCTTAGCGTCTATTTCCGTGTGTGTGTGGAAACCCTGTAGATATCACCTCTGCAGCTGCTATAGTCCTTCAACTTACTCGTTCAGTGAATGAAAATACCTGGGAGACACTCGTTTCCAGAATCTTTTCTAGAAACTTAAAACTTCACATGCCGACTTTGTACAACTCCTTTTGAAATGAACTCGGGTGGCAGAACTGTGCTGGCCTAACGATTTCGAGGTGGCAGAAACACCCGCAGTGACAGATAATTGCAACTATTGCCATGTCTCTTGCTGTGTTTCCTGTTTGCTAGCTGCCTTCAGGATGAATCATATTTGTTTTCACGAATTACTTCATTACCTCTTCTCTGACTAAATTTTGTGATACCTGTGGCCCCTTGGCTAGCTTAGTTCTTTCCTCATGAGCCTGTGTTCATCCCCATGAGTCATGGCAGTAAAGTTTTCTTCACAGCAGACAGGAAATAATCGAATACACAACAGCCTCATCTCCCTAGACATTATTTCAAAACAAATCTCACCTTGTGGCACATCCTTGCCTCTTCTTGTGAATCCAATTCCTCTCTGTATGTGAATTAAACTCACCCTTCCAGAGCCAGCTCAAGCCCCAGGTCTCTGACTACTCATGATACTATTATTGTTTCTATAGAAAAGAAATAAGAATATACAGGTTGAGCGCCCCTAATCCAAAACTCCAAAGTCTGAAATGCTCCAAACTGAAACTTCTGGAGTGCTGACATGATGCCCCAAGTGGAAAATTCCACACCTGACCTCATGTGATGGGTCACAGTCAAAAGGCAGGTGCACAACAGTTTATTCAATGTCCCCAAGGGAAAAATAAAATTACCTGCTATGTGTATAAGGTATGCACGAAACAAATTTCATGTTTAGAGATGGGGTCCTATCCCCAAGCTGTCTCATTATGTATATGCAAGTATCCCCAAATCTGAAAAAATTCCCAAATCCTAAACACTTCTGGTCTCAAGCATTTTGGATGAGGGATACATTTTGGATAAGGGATACTCAACTTGTATATGTTTTGCATAAAGAAACAGAAGTAGCCTGGCCAACATGGCAAAACCCTGTCTCTACTAAAAATACAAAAATTAGCCAGGTGTGGTGGTGCAAATCTGTAATCCCACCTACTCAGGAGGCTGAGGTTGCAGTGAGCCGAGATTGTGCCACTGAACTCCAGCCTGGGTGACAGAGAGAGACCCTGTCTCAAACACACACACACACACACGTATATTTAAACTAATAAAAGTGGTCACTTGTAAGGGGCTGGGTGCACCGGGAGGGTGAGGAGTGATTTTTCACTGTATATCTATAGTTTTCTACTTTTGAAGCATATGATTGTTACCTATTCAAGAAGTTAAATTACAAAGTGAATTAAATCCCTTGGTAAATCAAGCTGATATATTTCACTGTTTCTATTTTTCCTATGTCAGTCACAGAAATATGAGACAACTTTAGGAAATAGGAGAGCTAAAACCTTAAGTTCCTCAAAGATAAGTCAAATAAAATGTTTAAATCAATGTGAAGCTCAGGTCTCCATTTCTGTTTATTTTTTAAAGTAATTTCTGTTCTTTACAATGTGTTATTACACACACACGTGCACTTGCACACACGTGCACACACAGGACTTGAGATGGAGAAACAAGAATAGCCTCCACACATCATTTTTACAAAGTTCAAAGTAGATTACATTTATGTGCTTTTCATTCATTACACAATGTACAGACATGATCCGTTTAATGACTTAGGCTCCTCACATGGTTAAACAGTGAGGATTTCCTATGGAAGACTAGACATAGAAGTTTTTAGAAGCAGAGACTGTTTTCTGCAAAAACCAACCTCAGGCATACATTTGTGTTTACATATATTCCTTGAGAATACTACAGTAGCAGTGCATAAGTTCATTCTGTAAAAAGATCTGAAAGATGATTTTCAAGAGACTCAATACATTGTGCTTTCAGGTAAAAATCCTTAGACAAAAGATCAGTTACTATGAAAATAACAGTTAAAACTGCATATGTGTTAGAGATCAGAAGAGGCTATAAAGAAATGTAAATAGTTGTGCTTAGGGGACTTTTTTGGCAAAGTTGTCTTAATAATAAATAAAAACTTAAAAAAAAGTCTCAGTGACTGATATAAAATAGACATAGCTATCAAGAGTTTCTTACACTTGGCTTAGAGTTTAAAGGTGAAAAATCATCTCCACATAAATCACCTGGTATCTGGTAATCCCAGTCTAGGTAAGTCAGGCAGGGAGGGGCTTGGAAGAAAAGATAAAGTGATTTTTCCTTCCTATTAACACAAAGCATTAACCAGAGGTAAAGCCAGGGTGAACCAACTAATTAAACAGATGCCTACCTTCCTTTAGAACTCTTAGACCAAAGAGAGAGGTCACCCTACTTCTATTAGGTTTTTTTAAAAAAACCCTATGATTCTTGGTGTCTGGACCACAACCCGTTCTGTAATTCACAAGATTAATTAAATATGTCCTCTCTTCTGTGAGACCCTAGGATAAGCATGATCCCTTAGTACTTTATGCTTTGTTTGCCCTCTACACATTAATGGTAAAACACTTATTTTTAGAAACACCATGGCAACCATTTATAATGATAGAGGGCAAGGTATAATTAACATAATAACGCTGATGTTTGTAGCTAGGGAAGAAATGTCATTTTAGTTTTAGGCCGGTCAGTTTGCTCTTTTAGTCCTGTAACTTCGAAGCATACATGACCCCTAGCAATCAAAGTGAATTAGAAAAAAAGGTGAGAAAATAACAAATGTTTTAAAGTTTCTTACACAACAGGTATAGATATAAAAAGAATTTCTTCAAATAATTTCCTAGGTGTCACTCAGAAGCATCCTTGCTGTCTGTAAAATAATGTTCCGCAGTCCTTCAAATTAAATTATAATTTAAAATATATATTATACATTTGCAATTATTTGAAATCATTCAATAGTTTGTTGCATGTTAATGGAGTGAAATAGAGATAAAAGGCAGTCCACATTCATATTTTCAAGACAGATTTACTTCAGAAGTCAATTGAAATCCTTGCTCATGTTCTAAGTATGGCCATTGTGATAAGACCTGAAAGAAGAAAAATGGAGAACAGTTAAAGATATGCACCTAACAGAATCTTTCATTCAATAAGCAATTGTTTGGACCTCAATGAACAAATAAAACATAGCACATAGGCAGGCACTCTACCAAGAACCCAAAGTCAATTTGAATTTTGTTGATATCATAAAGAAGAAATCCAATTTATAGCAATGGGCAGTCACTGGAGAGATTTAATTAAATCACTAATGTCTGGCCATAGCAAATCTATCTATCAAACATACCTCCTACTTTATCCAGTCACATCAAACATAATAATAGCAGATGTGCCATTTTGAAGCATGGGTAAAGCCAGTGGACTTTGTTAACAGAAGCATCAAGAGTCTACCTGTATCCCAGGGCCCTAGGGCCACAAAGAGACAGAAGTATGGCATTCCTACTTTGCTTCTCTCTTTTGAAGAGAGAATATATAAAATATAAAATAATAAGAATATGCTCAGTCCTAAATGAAGGATGATGAAAGTGTGATAAAAAAAAAAAAGTACAGGGGAGGAGGATAATCACATGGGACTGGGGCAGTCAGAAAAGTTGCCCCCAATGATAAAAAGCTGCTTTAAAAGATGGACAGGGGCTAGGCATGGTGGCTCATGCCTGTAATGCCAGCACTTTGGGAGGCCGGGGCAGGTGGATCACACGAGGTCAGGAGATCAAGACAAGCCTGGCCAACATGGCAAAACCCCGTCTCTACTAAAAATACAAAAATTAGCCGGGTGTGGTGGCAAGCACCTGTAATCCCAGCTACTTGGGAAGCTGAGGCAGGAGAATCCCCTGAACTGGGGAGGCGGAGGTTGCAGTGAGCCGAGATCCAGCCAGCCACTGCCCTCCAGCCTGGGTGACAGAGCAAGACTTTATCTCAAAAAAAAAAAAAAAAAAAAAAAAGATGGACAGGAAAGAGAGAGAGAATGAGGAGATGGGCAGGCATTTCAGGTGAGGGAATGGCATGAGTAAGGGCCTGGAGAACCGGGCCGCTAGAGGAGCTTTTCCAGAATGAGTGAATAATCTAAAAGGCTTTATGCAGTGATTTACAGAAGGAAGCAGCTAGACAAAATTGGCTCAGAGAGGTCTCAGATTGTGGAGAGTCTTAAATGCCAAGCTATGGCACTGAAGGTTATATACTTCATCCTATGGATTATGGGGAACCACTGAAGGTTTTTGACTAGGGGGTGGTCGTGAGAGCAAAAGAGAAATTAATCTGACAACATGATGGATGGTTGGGGGTGGGAATGAATGGGGGAAAGAAATAGGGAGAGAAGGAACACAGACAGAAGGGAGAGAGACAATCAAGATGATTTCAAAATAAAAAAGAGAGAGCGGCCAGGTGTGGTGGCTCACGCCTGTAATCCTAGCACTTTGGGAGGCTGAGTTGGGCGGATCACCTGAGGTCGGGAGTTCGAGACCACCCTGACCAACATGGAGAAACCCCGTCTCTACTAAAAATACAAAATTAGCCTGATGTGGTGGTGCATGCCTGTAATCCCAGCTACTCGGGAGGCTGAGGCAGGGAATCGCTTGAACCTGGGAGGCGGGGCTTGCAGCGAGCCGAGATGGCAACATTGCACTCCAGCCTGGGCAACAAGAGCGAAATTCCGTCTCTAAATAAATAAATAAATAAGAGAAAGCACATATGCCAGGGAATACTGAAAAGAGTTGGCATCTAAGCAAAGGTGAGAGGAGAACATGAGGAAAGTCATTCATCACCAGAACACTAATCCTCGACATATGGAAGGTACGGAATAAATATTTGTTCAATTGAAACAATTAACTCTAAGATTTCAAGCCAGGATGACTGAAATAGTGAATCAACAGGAAATAAGGGAATTAGTTTAAAGAGAAAGGTTCTGAACATGGTGGCTTCAAAAGTAAAGAAAAAATAATAATAAAAGAGAAACGTTCACAATATTAAACAAGGCTGCACTGTTCATCTTTATCACTGTATGTACTTTGTCTGTTTCCCTAGGAGCAATTCCTAAAAGTAGAAGTGCTGTATCATGGAATGCATGCGTCTTACATTTTATACATGTTTTATGCCATTGTAAGTCAGCAAAAGGAAAATAACTGAATACAGTATCAGGTACTAGATAAATAAGCTAAAAAGAACTAAATGTGAGTTAAAAAAGTCTTCAAAGGCACCTGACCTCAATATGCTCTTGAAGCATTTCTTTACCTGTTCTTTGGAAAAAAAAAAAATCAAACCACCACCACCCTACCACACACATAAAGCCCTACACATATGTCCCAAATGCATCTTTAAAACCCTTACCTAAGATATAAGCAGCCACTAATTTTTGATTCACACTTAAGTGGAGGTAGAGAGGCACCAGCGATTCCACATCCCCCAGTGTAGGCAGCATCAGGGCTGCAATGCACACCACTCCCAGGAAGACAGTTAGTAAACTAGGTCCTGAGGATACAGCTCTGTTTTCTGTAAAAAGACAAAAATCCCTAAGCTTCCTTCTAAAAACTTTAAGACAAAAGTTCCTTCACATACACTGGCCGCCACAGACCAGGATTCTGATTTTGTCTAACTTCTCCAATTGTTTCCCCATCATTTTTATCCATCTGAGAGTTAACTGCTGGGCTGATGTGGAAGCCCATGTCTTAACTGGTCTGAATCATTGCAGGATGGAATGCTGACGTGGCATTGTGAGGTGTCACCTCACAATGCCTTCTTACTGAAAGGTGGTCACCAGCTCCCCCGACCATCCCACCCTAGTCAGTAGAAAGTATTCAAGCGTGTATCATCGATGTATGCACATTTTAAAATTATATGCACAAGTTCTGTACTGTTATGCTTAATATAAAACATACAAATAGATTTTTGGAAGAATGTGCTAAAAATAAATATAAATTGAAGTTCTGATACTTTCTTCCAGTACCCCAGTGGCTTGCCTGTGTATATTCAATTTGAGCCTGCCACACTAGACCTCCACTACCTTTATGAGAATATTTTAAGGAGCTCCCCAGATAGGTTTGATCCTAATAACTGTACATCCCGCTATCAATTTTGAAAATGTTAAGGAACCAAAAGTGTTTCCCTCTGCTCTAACCCATTTATAGCAAAGAAGAAAACAGCAGAAACAGTATCTGGCAAATACGCTAAGAGAAATAAGCCAGTCACAGAAGGACAAATACTGCATGATTCCACTTACACAGGAAATCTAAAATAGTCAAACTCATAGAAGCAAAGAGCAAAATGGGTGGTTGCCAGGGGCTGGAGGAGGAGGATAATGCAAATTGCTAATCAATGGGCATAGGTCTCAATTATGTAAACTGAGTGAGTCCTAGAAATCTACTCGACAATTGTTCCCACATTTAACCAATATTTTATTGTACACGAACATTCATTAAGAGAGTAGATCTCATGTTAAATGTTCCTAAAATAAAATTCTAAAAGATTTTTTAAAAAGGCTGGGCACGGCTCACGCCTGTAATCCTAGCACTTTGGGAGGCCAAGGTGGGTGGACCATGAGGTCAGGGGTTTGAGAACAGCCTGGCCAACATGGTGAAACCCCATCTCTACTAAAAATACAAAAATTAGCCGGGTGTGGTGGCACGCACCTGTAGTCCCAGCTACTCAGGAGGCTGAGGGAGGAGAATCGCTTGAACTCGGGAGGTGGAGGTTGCAGTGAGCCTAGACTGCACCATTGTACTTCAGCCTGGGTGACAGAGCAAGACTCTGTCTCAAAAAAACAAAAAAACAAAACAAAACAAAAAAGATTAAA